>NC_134354.1:656028442-657228442 GCF_048569485.1 Anomaloglossus baeobatrachus
GAGCCGTGCCTGCCTCGCCATCCAGTCCTGCCGTATCCTGAACCCCGAACGCTGTCCATCTGCCATCCTGACAGTCCGCACCATCCCGGATCCCTGCGGTGACCCGTCATCTCGCTCCAAAGGTTCCGGACCCCGCCTGACATCATCTCGGCTTCCGAACCTGAGCTGCGTCACCCGGACTACCACCCGTGACTCCGTGGTCCCAGGGACTTCTCCGCTATACTCGTGTGCACGGACTGTTCTGCTGTTTATAGTGTTCCAGCTACCGGACTCTCTACTACCATCTAGGAGTTCGGCCCAGTGGATCCACCTCCTGGGTCTGCCCGTCCACCTGGCCGTGACAGTAAGATCAGGCCATGGATCCCGCTGCAGCACTAGCAGCCGTACAGGAGGAACTCCAACGCCAGCGTGAAGTCCAGACCCGCATGCTGCAATTCATGTCTTCTGTGGACGCCCGCCTGAACACGCTACAAACGGCAGTTACGACTTCAACATCCCGGGCTTCCACTAGTCAATCCACGGATCCAGCTCCTGTGGCGACTTCTTCAGATACCACCAGACTTCGGTTGGCTTCACCACCCCGGTACGCCGGAGACCCCAAGACCTGCAGGGGATTCTTAAACCAATGCTCCCTCCATTTCACGCAGCTGCCGCATTTGTTTGCCTCCGACCAAGCCAAGGTCGCCTTCATCATGTCCCATCTAGAGGGTGAGGCACTGGCGTGGATGAACCCCTTGTGGGAGAAGGGGGATCCTGTGACCACGAACATCCAGGACTTCCTGCAGGCATTCCGTGGTACTTTTGATGAGCCCGGACGCGCCTCCGCGTCTGCTTCGTCTCTTCTCCGGTTACGTCAGGGGACTCTGACGGTGGGTCAATACGCGATCCGGTTTCGCACCCTGGCCTCAGAACTCGGGTGGAACAACGAGGCTCTAACCGCCGCCTTCTGGGAAGGACTCTCAGGGCGAATTAAAGACGAGCTGGCGGGTCGTGATGTACCGACCACCCTGGATGCCCTGATTGCCCTAGCGACTCGAGTGGACATTCGCTTTCAGGAGCGATCCAAGGAAGTGTCCCGTGAGAGACGTCCAGTACGGCATTCCTCTCCTCCGCAGAAACCCTCCGTACTTCAGTCATCGACAGCTGGGGCTCCCGTCCACGAGCCCATGCAGATCGACCGAGTGCGTCAGTCTGAACAACGTCGAGCAGAGCGGCTCGCCAAGGGTCTCTGCTTTTACTGCGGTGAGGGCACACACCTGCTACGCTCCTGTCCAGAGAGGCCGGGAAACTCCAAAGCCTAGGGTTGGTAGGAGAGGCCACCCTAGGTGCTGGGACTCTCTCTGACCCGGTTACATGGACAGTGCAAGTGACAACGGGAGAGACGCGGTTCACGGCTGATGCCTACCTCGATTCCGGGGCAGCAGGCAATTTCATCCAGCAGGCCACGGTGGACAAGTACCGGGTGCCTGTTATTCCACTCGACAAGCCCCTAGTGATTGCCTCGGTGGATGGGAGACCCCTCTCTGACACCATCTCCTGGATCACCAGGCCGGTCGAACTGCGTATCGGTGCCCTTCACACCGAGAACATCGCTTTCTACGTTCTCCCACACATGTCCCACCAGATCCTGCTGGGACTGCCATGGTTGCGGACACACGAACCATCAGTTAGCTGGGGCACTGGCGAAATCACCCGATGGGGCTCTTCGTGTCATGAGAGGTGCCTAAAGTCCATACAACCCATCCGACGACCTCCGGTTCCAGAGAACCTACCGGGGCTGCCCTCGGCCTATTGGTCCTTTGCAGATGTCTTTGATAAAAAGGAATCCGAGGTACTGCCGCCACATCGTCCATACGATTGTGCCATCGACCTGCTCCCAGGAACAACACCACCACGAGGACGCATATATCCTTTATCTCCAGCCGAAACAAGGGCCATGTCTGCTTACATCTCAGAGAGCCTGGCAAGGGGGTTCATTCGGAGATCCTCCTCTCCTGCTGGAGCAGGTTTCTTCTTTGTCAAGAAGAAAGAGGGCGACTTACGCCCATGCATAGATTACCGGGGTCTGAATCAAATCACCGTAAAAAACAAGTACCCTCTGCCGCTCATTCCCGAATTGTTTGACCGGCTTAGAGGAGCTCGTGTGTTCACCAAGCTGGATCTTCGGGGTGCTTACAATCTGGTACGCATCCGCTCTGGTGACGAATGGAAAACCGCGTTCAATACGCGCGATGGACATTATGAATACTGCGTGATGCCCTTCGGCCTGTGTAACGCTCCTGCCGTCTTTCAAGAACTGGTGAACGACGTGTTCCGGGACCTTCTCTACATCTGTGTGGTAGTGTATCTAGATGACATCCTTGTCTTCTCTCCGGACCTCCAAACCCACAGAGAAAACGTACAGCTGGTTCTACAAAGACTGAGAGAGAATCGTCTGTACGCAAAGTATGAGAAGTGTGTCTTTGAGCAGTCTTCTCTCCCCTTTCTGGGGTACATCATCTCTGATACTGGACTGCAGATGGATCCCAAGAAGGTCTCCGCCATTCTCAACTGGCCTCCTCCTTCTGGACTGAAGGCAATCCAACGCTTCCTGGGATTCGCCAACTACTACCGCCAGTTTATCCCTCACTTCTCTGCCTTGACTGCTCCTCTCTCCGCTTTGACTAAGAAGGAGGCTAATCCAAAGGACTGGTCACCTGCGGCTGACGCCGCGTTTGGCTCTCTGAAGCGGGCTTTTGCTTCCTCTCCTGTACTCCACCGTCCGGAGTTAAACCGCCAGTTCACCTTGGAGGTGGATGCCTCCTCCTCAGGAGCCGGAGCAGTGCTCATGCAAAAGTCCTCCTCCGGGAAGATGGTGACTTGCGGATTCTTCTCCAAGGGCTTCTCAGCGCCTGAACGCAACTACACCATCGGTGACCGAGAGCTCTTGGCAGTCAAACTGGCTTTGGAGGAATGGCGCTACCTCCTGGAAGGTGCAGTGTACCCCGTGATTATTTACACGGACCACAAGAACTTGGAATACCTACGGTCCGCTCAGCGTCTGAACCCACGGCAAGCCAGGTGGTCCCTATTCTTTGCCAGGTTTGATTTCCAGCTTCACTTCCGACCCGCGGACAAGAATGTACGCGCTGATGCCTTGTCCAGGTCTTTCATGCCCATGGAGCAGGAGGAAGAGACTACCCAACCCATCATTTGTCCTAGTAAAATCATTCCGGTGGCCCCTGTCACCCTGGCCCAGATACCGCCCGGGAAGACCTATGTCTCCGAGGTAGACAGGGAGAAAGTTTTACACTGGGGTCATGCCTCGAAAACAGCCGGTCATGCTGGTCAGAAAAAGACATGGGGTGCGATTGTACGTCATTATTGGTGGCCATCCCTTCGCACGGACGTCGCTGCTTTTGTATCCGCCTGTTCCTCTTGTGCCAGGAACAAGACGCCCAAACACCTCCCATATGGCCGTCTTCTGCCTCTGCCGATACCCTCAGTTCCGTGGCAACACATAGCAATGGACTTTATTACGGACTTGCCATTGTCCTCCGGACACACAGTCATATGGGTCGTGGTGGACCGGTTCTCTAAAATGGCCCATTTCGTCCCTATGGCTGGACTGCCCTCTGCTCAGGAACTCGCGGACGCCTATATACAACACATCTTCCGCTTGCATGGCTTTCCATTACACATCGTATCCGACAGAGGAACTCAGTTCACCTCCCGCTTCTGGAGGGCTCTCTGTAAACATCTGGGAGTGACTCTGGACTTTTCATCTGCATACCATCCTCAGTCTAATGGCCAGGTAGAGAGGGTCAATCAAATCTTGACCTCTTTCTTACGTCACTATGTTAACGCCCATCACGACGACTGGTCCGCTCTTCTTCCTTGGGCTGAATTCTCCCACAACCACCACATCAGTGAGTCGTCCTCCAGCTCTCCCTTCCATGTCGTTTACGGACTTCAGCCTTCCATCCCATTGCCTGTATCCCCTTCTTCGGATGTCCCTGCTGCAGATACAGTAGCCCGTGACTTTGCAACCATTTGGGACTCTGTCAAAGCGTCCCTTGGGCGTGCTTCCCTGCGGATGAAAAGACACGCAGACAAGAAACGTCTGGACCCTCCGTGTTTCTCTCCTGGAGATCTCGTCTGGCTTGCTTCCCAGTACGTCCGCCTGAAGATACCATCATACAAGCTGGGTCCTCGCTACATTGGGCCGTTTAAAGTCCTCAACAAGATCAATGAGGTCTCCTACAAGCTACAGCTCCCGGCCACGATGAGGATACCCAACTCATTCCACGTCTCCCTGCTCAAGCCGGTTGTCCTTGGTCCCTTCTCCGCTGCTGCCAGTCCGGCTCCTCCACCTATTGCCGATGACGACATCTATGCGGTAAGGGATATCGTGGCCATGAAGACCGTACGAGGTCGACAGTTCTTCCTGGTGGACTGGGAAGGGTATGGTCCTGAGGATAGGTCCTGGGAGCCCAGGGAGAACGTGGACACTCCTCTGATCCGTGCCTTCATGTCCCGGTTGCGGGGAGGGGGGCGTGGGGGGGGGTACTGTCACGCTCCCCGGGTCCTCGGTTCCGCTCCCCGGGTCCTCACCCCCGCTCCCCGGCTCACCTGCCACGCTCCCCGCTCTCCAGCCTCCGGTGCCCGTCCTTCCCAGGCCCCCTGGTCTCCGATCCCGGCGCCCGACGGCTTCCCAGGCCCTGGCCGGCTCCCCTGCGTCCTCCTCTCAGCTTCCTTCCCTGGCTTCTGGCACCCGGGCGGCGCGCATGCGCATTAGGGCGCGCGCGCGGTCACTGACCTTTTCTTAAAGGGCCAGCGTCCATTAACAGGAAATGAGGCTAAACAGGTACAGGGTATAAAGGGGGTTATTGTCCAAGGGGGCGGGGCCTGATCTTCGTGTTTCCTAAGCTAGGAGTCAGGTCTCCTGGTGTCTCTGTGCATATACTCACCTATCTCTCTTGTAGAGCCGTGCCTGCCTCGCCATCCAGTCCTGCCGTATCCTGAACCCCGAACGCTGTCCATCTGCCATCCTGACAGTCCGCACCATCCCGGATCCCTGCGGTGACCCGTCATCTCGCTCCAAAGGTTCCGGACCCCGCCTGACATCATCTCGGCTTCCGAACCTGAGCTGCGTCACCCGGACTACCACCCGTGACTCCGTGGTCCCAGGGACTTCTCCGCTATACTCGTGTGCACGGACTGTTCTGCTGTTTATAGTGTTCCAGCTACCGGACTCTCTACTACCATCTAGGAGTTCGGCCCAGTGGATCCACCTCCTGGGTCTGCCCGTCCACCTGGCCGTGACAAGGGCCCTAGAATAGGCTTCTTGTCAATGCTGCAGAACACATTAGGTGGCGTTTCTGTGAGGGCGTTACTAACCAGGGGGTGCCACCACAAGGGCTACTAGCCAGGAGCAGCACTTTTTTTGTAAAAAAATATTTGCCGGTACGCATCTCCGAGGCGAGGAGCGGGGGGGAGGATCTGTCGAGCGACTGGGAGAGCCTGTGCACGGTTTACCTGTTGAAGCACTGGGTGGCGGAAAACGGCAGTCCCCATACAGCTCCGCCCCCCCGGCCGCATTGCCGCCCCCCCCTGAATATAGTGCCGCCTGAGCAAACTGCTCAACTTGTCCAATACACGGTGCGACCCTGTTTCTCATTATTCAGTTTTGTAGTCTGTACGCTAATTTCAATCAAAAACTATGTAATTCAGATTTCAAAAGAAAAATAAAAAATGACTAATACTGTATAATCGTTTTTTTCACTTGCAAAATATGGTTTTCGACTTACCTAGGCTGTATTCTATAAGAAATGCCAAATTTCAACCAAATTCATCAAAATCATTAACACTAGCTGATGCAGATTCGATAGTTGAAGAATCGGTGGCCACGTTCTGCTCTATCATCTGATTTGTTTCTGTCTCCACGTCTGTTCGGGGTCTTTTGCATGCCAGAGCCTCAACGACCAAGAAATAGTGCGTTATTTTATCCATCTAAGACAAGTTTGACGAAGCAAAACTCAATGAACCCTGCTCCCTCCAACCTCCATCCACCTGTTCCCTCCATCCTCCATCCCCCTGCTCTTTCCATCCTCGATCCCCCTGATCTCCCCATCCTCCATCCCCTTTGTCTCTCAATTCTCCATACCCCTGAACTCACTCTATCCCCCCTGCTTCCTTCTTCCCCGTGCACAGCCTTCCACCCTCTGCACCCCTCTCTCACATACCCTGCACTCCTCCATTTTCACCAGCTTCTTTCCCGCTGGGCAAAACTCCATGGCTCCACCCACCCAAGTCACATGTATGTGACATCATCGCAGGTCCTGCAGCTCCAGTAGCTGCTCTGCTTGTGCCTCCGCTCCACACATGGCTAATTTGTATAGTTTACAAATTAGCCATGTGGACAGAGCCAGAGGTGCTGGCCCTCAGCGCTCTTCAGATTTTCCGGTACGCCGTACTGGCACTTACCGCCGCAAAAAAAGCACTGGCCAGGAGGCACCAGAGATGCCAACATATAGGTTTGCAGGGCTCTGGTTCTGAAGCCAACGTTTCTGCTGGAACATAGTCATATGAATCTTTTTGCTCAAATCTGTTCTATCCAATTGCTTTTTTTGATGTAACACTTTTAGAAATGAAAATTGCTACACTCTCCATCTTGCAGATTTATGTATTGAGCTAAAGAAGATATTTCAGGTCTAAATCACTTCATAAATATACATGTGAGCCAGGCTCGGTGGTTTCTTGCCGATGCTCCGTGTCAGCTGCAAAATAAAGAAAAGGACAATTCACTTTTCTAATGTTATTAAAATGACCTGAAAGTCTATCATGTTATCCTCCAATGAGATTCAACAGAACAAAGCACAATCCTATCATTACAATACTGTATACAAAGACGACAGCTAGAGAAGAAAAAAAGGGGCTAGTGCTGAATAAACCAGTTCTAAGGCTACTTTCACACTTGCGTTGAACGGTATCCGTTGCATTGCGTTGTGTAACGGATGCAACGGATGTGTTGCATATAGTGACACAACGGATGCAACGGATGCTGCAAAACAACGCAATTCGTTTTGATTTTTTTTTTTTTTTTTTTCCCGGTTTTACCAGCGGCAGACTATAGTGAACGATCAGCTGATCGTTCCCTGCAGCCGGCCGCTGGGTGATCAGCTGATTGCTCCCAGTAGCCGGCCGCCGGGTGATCAGCTGATCGCTCCCGCCCGCCGGGTGATCAGCTGATCGCTCCCGGCTGCCGGGTGATCAGCTGATCGCTCCCTGCAGCCGGCTGCCGGGTGATCAGCTGATCGCTCCCGGCCGCCGGGTGATCAGCTGATCGCTCCCGGCCGCCGGGTGATCAGCTGATCGCTCCCTGCAGCCGGCCGCCGGGTGATCAGCTGATCGCTCCCTGCAGCCGGCCGCCGGGTGATCAGCTGATCGCTCCCTGCAGCCGGCTGCCGGGTGATCAGCTGATCGCTCCCGGCCGCCGGGTGATCAGCTGATCGCTCCCGGCCGCCGGGTGATCAGCTGATCGCTCCCGGCCGCCGGGTGATCAGCTGATCGCTCCCTGCAGCCGGCCGCCGGGTGATCAGCTGATCGCTCCCTGCAGCCGGCCGCCGGGTGATCAGCTGATCGCTCCCTGCAGCCGGCTGCCGGGTGATCAGCTGATCGCTCCCGGCCGCCGGGTGATCAGCTGATCGCTCCCTGCAGCCGGCCGCCGGGTGATCAGCTGATCGCTGTCACTTGCCGGCGCCCGGGCATGCCGGCGGGCGGGCGCTCAGCTGAGCGCTGTGACTTGCCGGCGGCCGGGCATGCTGGTGGCCGGTCATTCAGCTGAGCGCTGTCGCTTGCCGACGGCCGGGCGCTCAGCTGAACGTTCGGCCACCGCGAGCCAAAATAAAGTTTGATTTAAAAAAAAAAAAAAAAAAAAAAAAAAAAGAGCATGCGCAGTGAAATCCAGAGGATTCCGCTGCTCAAAATAACGTTACATGCTGCGTTCCTCCCGCTGGGCGGAAGCAACGGAGCGTCGCCCAGCGGAAGCAACGCAGCTCCTTTTGGTACAATCCGTCAACCATACAAGTCTATGGGAAACAGCGGAATCCGTTAACGGATTCCGCTGTTTCCCAAAAGGGCGGATTGTAACGGAAGGAAAATAACGCAAGTGTGAAAGTACCCTAAGCCATATGAATCAGTATGGTAATAGTATGACACATAGAGATAGCTGCACAGTCACATCACATATGTAAAAGGCATCCCATGGTATTCGAGCTGATGCCTTTTGCAATGACAATGTACAAATAGCCATAGACAGCAAATTCTGCCAAATTATTAACTCCATACAGAATGATGCCCCAAAGTGACGTTAGTCTGATAACACTAATAAGATATTCCAACAACTGTTCCTTCTAACGAGAATTTTAAAAAAAAATCAACTTTATTTGATTGATTAAATTTTTATCATCCAAACAAAATGATACATAAACATAGTTTTTATATGTGTCCTTTTGCTGCCATGATAGGATTTGAATCAATCAAATAAAGTTGAAGGTTTTTTTATTCCTTGTAAGCTGGAACAAGTTTTTTGAATTTCCTATCAGTAATTTTATATGATCACTTCAGATGCCATAAAGCTGGATGAAAGTTGAATGGTTTTTCTCTCGCCGTCTGATTACGCTCCCTTACACTTGTCTCAATAACAATACAAATACAATATCCAGTGCCTAACAGATCAACACAGAATTCACATACAGTGACCACATAACTAATCTAACAGAACGTAAGCCCCTGATGCCAGGCCAGATGCCTCCTCGGCTGGGGTAACAGATACACATACCTCTATGGCAGACGGACGGTGAAATGTTGACTAACGTTCCAACTAAAATTTGAAATCCTGAGCTGAGATTTGTGAGACCCGCAATTTAGGGAGCGTGTGTGAGGCTATGTACATATAATGACACATACTGTACATAGACTAATTAACCACCAACATGCTACCTCCAAAGAATATCATCAGGAATAAACATATGTAACCGTCAGTTCCTTTAACCCCTTCCTGACATGACACAATGATACATCACATGTAGGGTTCCTGTGTATGGAGTGGTAGCATAAGCTAAGCCTGCAGGTGCTGGCTGTGATACACAGCCCACATCTTCTTGTAACAGCAGCGCACTGATTGGTTAAACAATCACTGACTTCAGTATTTAACTAGCCCGATCAGCGCTGCTTGTTCACACCGACTCCTATCAGCTCCAGGGTTGTGATTGGAAAGGTTTGATGGATTATCATTGCAGCTGAGGGTCAGCTAAAAACCCCCATGTCTGCCATCTAACAGCTCAGAAAATGTTGTTTAACTTGAAGTCTTTTGCCTCGCTTAATCAAAAAATGACTTAATGTTTAATTTAGGCTTTTGAGTTAATTTTTCGTCCATTTGGTGTTTTTTTCATATCTCAATAAGTTGTTTTTATGTAAATTAAACTAAATACTGCAATTATCATACTCATCATATGGGAAAATTTAGAATGATACTTCCTGTTCTTTTCAGAAACATTTTCAGCGCTCATTATCATCAAAGGCAGGATTGCAATGACAGGTAAAACCTCAATACACAGTTGAAACCACAGGATCTATCATTCCTAATAAACAAATGTTAAAGCTGACAAGCCGAGAATGCAAGACACAGACAAGGAAAACACAGGGGTGACTGAAGTATATTTGTTACTAGCTGTAATACCCGGGCGTTGCCCGGGATAGTAATTGTTTCTCTGTCTCTCTCCCAGTCTCTGTCTGTGTGTCGCTGTCTGTCTCTCTGTCTGTGTCTTTCTTTGTCTGTCTGTGTCTATGTCTCTGTCTGTTTCTATCTCTCTGTCTGTATTTCTATTAGTCTGTCTGTCTCCATCTCTGTGTCTGTCTGTCTCTCTATATCTGTCTCTGTCTCTGTGTGTCTGTTTGTCTCTCTCTTTCCCTGTCTGTCTCTTCCCCGTCTGTCTCTTTCACCGTCTGTCTCTTTCAGGTCTGTCTCTTTCCCCGTCTGTCTCTTTCCCCATCTGTCGCTTTCCCTGTCTGTCTCTTTGCCCATCTGTCTCTCTCCAGGGCTGTCTCTCTCCAGGGCTGTCTCTCTCCAGGGCTGTCTCTTTCTAGGGCTGTCTCTTTCCAGGGCTGTCTCTTTCTAAGGGCTGTCTTTTTCCCCGTCTGTCTCTTTGCCTGGCTGTCTCTTTGCCCCGCTGTCTCTTTCCAGGGCTGTCTCTTTCCAGGTCTGTCTCTTTGCCCGTTTGTCTTTTTCTAGGGCTCTCTCTTTCCAGGGCTGTCTCTTTCCCTGTCTGTCTCTTTGCTCGTCTGTCTCTTTCCAGGGCTGTCTCTTTGCCCGTCTGTCTCTTTCCAGCGCTGTCTCTTTCCAGCGCTGTCTCTTTCCAGGGCTGTCTCTTTCCAGGGCTGTCTCTTTCCAGGGCTGTCTCTTTCCCCGTCTGCTTCTTTCCCCGTCTGCTTCTTTCCCCGTCTGTTTCTTTCCTCGTCTGTCTCTTTCAAGTCTGTCTCTTTCCCCGGCTGTCTCTTTCCCCGGCTGTCTCTTTGCCTGGCTGTCTCTTTGCCTGTCTGTCCCTTTCCAGCTCTGTATCTTTCCAGGGCTGTCTCTTTCCAGAGCTGTCTCTTTGCCCGGCTGTCTCTTTGCCCGGCTGTCTTTTTGCCCAGCTGTCTCTTTGCCCGGCTGTCTCTTTCCAGGGCTGTCTCTTTCTAGGTCTGTCTCTTTGCCCGGTTGTCTCTTTCCAGGGCTGTCTCTTTCCCCGTCTGTCTCTTTCAAGTCTGTCTCTTTCAAGTCTGTCTCTTTCAAGTCTGTCTCTTTCCCCGGCTGTCTCTTTGCCTGGATGTCTCTTTCCAGGGCTGTCTCTTTGCCTGTCTGTCTCTTTCCAGCTCTGTATCTTTCCAGGGCTGTCTCTTTCCAGAGCTGTCTCTTTGCCCGGCTGTCTCTTTGCCCGGCTGTCTCTTTGCCCGGCTGTCTCTTTGCCCGGCTGTCTCTTTGCCCGGCTGTCTCTTTCCAGGGCTGTCTCTTTCCAGGTCTGTCTCTTCCTAGGTCTGTCTCTTTGCCCGGCTGTTGCTTTGCCCGGTTGTCTCTATCCAGGGCTGTCTCTTTCCAGGTCTGTCTCTTTCACCCATCTGTCTCTTTACAGGGCTGTCTCTTTCCAGGGCTGTCTCTTTCCTGTACTGTCTCTTTCCAGGTCTGTCTCTTTCTTCCATCTCTCTCTTTCCAGGGCTGTCTCTTTGCCCGGCTGTCTCTTTCCAGGTCTGTCTCTTTCCCCGTCTGTATTTTTCCTCCGTCTGTTTCTTTCCAGGGCTGTCTCTTTCCAGGGCTGTCTCTTTGCCCATCTGTCTCTTTTCCCGTTTGTCTGTCTGTCTCTTTCCATGTCTGTCTCTGTCCATGTCTGTCTCTGTCTGTGTCTCTCTCTGTCTGTCTTTTTCTGATTGTCCCTATCTGTCTCTCAACCGACATCATATTACCTCACACATAAGATTTTTATACTAACAGTTTATTTTATTCCTATAGCAACCACTGACAGTTGCTATTAATAGCCTGTAGCTCCCACCTCAATTCAGTTTAATGGAGGCAGGATTTTGGAGAGTAACTGTAAAGTGCAGGGTTAAATTTTCTCGTTAAAACATAGTCTATGACGTTCCCTGAGTCACATAGGGTGTCTGTGCAAAATTTTGTGATTGTAAATGCGATGGTGCAAATTTCTTTAGCGGACCTACACACACACACACACACACACATATATACACACATACACTCAGCTTTATATATTAGACTAGCTGTAGTACCCGGGCGTTGCCCGGCATAGTAACTGTCTCTCTGTGTCTCTCCCAGTCTCTGTCTGTGTGTCGCTGTCTGTCTGTCTGTCTCTTTCCTTGTCTGTCTTTGTCTATGTCACTGTCTGTCTGTTTCTATCTCTCTGTCTGTCTTTGTATCAGTCTATCTGTCTCTATCTCTGTGTCTCTGTGTCTGTCTGTCTCTCTCTCGCTGTGTGTTTGTCTCTATGTCTGTGTCTGTCTGTCTCTCTCTTTCCCCGACTGTTTCTTGCCCCATCTGTTTCTTGCCCCATCTGTTTCTTGCCCCATCTGTTTCTTGCCCCGTCTGTCTCTTGCCCAGTTCTGTCTCTTGCCCAGTTCTGTCTCTTGCCCCATCTGTCTCTTTCCCCGTCTGTCTCTTTCCCTGTCTGTTTTTGTCTGTCTCTCTATCTGTCTCCTTCCCCGTCTGTCTTTCTCCGTCTGTCTCTTACCCCGTCTGTCTCTTACCCCGTCTGTCTCTTTCCAGGGCTGTCTCTTTCCAGGGCTGTCTCTTTCCAGGTCTCTCTTTCTTGCCCCGTCTGTCTTTTTCCCCGTCTGTCTCTTTCCCCATCTGTTTTTGTCTGTCTCTTTCCCCATCTGTTTTTGTCTGTCTCTTTCCCCATCTGTTTTTGTCTGTCTCTTTCCCCGTCTGTCTCTTTCGTAGATCTGTCTCCTAGGTCTGTCTCTTTCCACGGCTGTCTCTTTCCAGGTCTCTCTTTCTGTCTCTTTCTAGGTCTGCCTCTTTCCCCGTCTGTCTCTTTCCCATCTGTCTCTTTCCCCGGTTGTATCTGTGCCCGGCTGTCTCTTTGCCCGTCTGTCTCTTTTCCCGTCTGTCTCTTTTCCCATCTGTCTCTTTGCCCATCTGTCTCTTTGCCTGTCTGTCTCTTTCCAGGTCTGTCTTTTTTCCCAGCTGTCTCTTTTCCCGGCTGTCTCTTTTCCCGGCTGTCTCTTTTCCCGGCTGTCTCTTTTCCCGTCTGTCTCTTTTCCCGTCTGTCTCTTTGCCCATCTGTCTCTTTGCCTGTCTGTCTCTTTCCAGGTCTGTCTTTTTTCCCAGCTGTCTCTTTTCCCAGCTGTCTCTTTTCCCGGCTGTCTCTTTTCCCGGCTGTCTCTTTCCCAGCTGTCTCTTTGCCAATCTGTCTCTTTGCCAGTCTGTCTCTTTCCAGGGCTGTCTCTTTGCCCATCTGTCTCTTTGCCCGTCTGTCTCTATCTTTCTCTCTTTCCCCGTCTGTCTGTCTGTGTCTCTGTCTGTCTGTCTTTTTCTGTCTGTCTCTATCCGTCTCTCCACCGACTTCTTATTACCTCACACATAAGCTTCTTATACTAACAGTTTATTTTGTTTCTATAGCAACCACTGACAGTTGCTATTAATAGCCTCTAGCTCCCACCTCCATTCAGTTTAATGGAGACGTGTTTTTTGGAGAGTAACTGTAAAGTGCGGGGTTAAATTTTCCTGTCAAAACATAGTCTATAACGTTCCCTGAGTAACGTGGGGTGTCTGTGTAAAATTTCGTGATTGTAAATGCGATGGTGCAGATTCCTTTAGCGGACATACATACACACATACACACATACACTCAGCTTTATATATTAGACTAGCTGTAGTACCCGGGCGTTGAACAGGATAGTAACTGTCTCTCTCCTAGTCTCTGTCTGTGTGTCGCTGTCTGTCTGTCTCTCTGTCTGTGTCTTTCTGTGTCTATGTCTCTGTCTGTATTTGTATCAGTCTATCTGTCTCCATCTCTGTGTCTGTCTCTCTCTATCTCTGTGTCTGTCTCTATGTGTCTGTCTGTCTGTCTCACTCTTTCCCCGTCTGTCTTTGTCTCTTTCCCGGTCTGTCTCTTTCCCGGTCTGTCTCTTTCCCGGTCTGTCTCTTTCCCGGTCTGTCTCTTTCCCGGTCTGTCTCTTTCCCGGTCTGTCTCTTTCCCGGTCTGTCTCTTTCCCGGTCTGTCTCTTTGCCCATCTTCCTCTTTGTCCATCTGTCTCTTTGCCCGGCTCTCTCTTTGCGCGGCTGTCTCTTTGCCTGGTTGTCTCTTTCCAATGCTTTCTCTTTCCAGGGCTGTCTCTTTCCAGGGCTGTCTCTTTCCAGGGCTGTCTCTTTCCAGGGCTGTCTCTTTCCAGATCTGTCTCTTTCCAGGTCTGTCTCTTTCCAGGTCTGTCTCTTTCCAGGTCTGTCTCATTGCCCGTCTGTCTCTGTCTGTCTCTTACTCCGTCTGTCTCTCTCTATCCGTCTACCCACCGACATCTTATTACCTCACACATAAGCTTCTTATACTAACAGTTTATTTTGTTCCTATAGCAAACATTGATAGTTGCTATTAATAGCCAGTAGCTCCCACCTCCATTCAGTTAAATGGAGGCAGGATTTTGATGAATAACTGTAAAGCGTGGGGTTAAATTTTCCTGTCAAAACATAGTCTATGACGTTCCCTGGGTCACATGGGGTGTCTGTGCAAAATTTTGTGATTGTAAATGCGACAGTGCGGATTCCTTTAGCGGACATACCCACATACATACACACATACATACATACAGTTAGGTCCACAAATATTTGGACAGTGACACAATTTTCGTGAGTTGGGCTCTGCATGCCACCACATTGGATTTGAAATTAAACCTCTACAACAGAATTCAAGTGCAGATTGTAACGTTTAATTTGAAGGTTTGAACAAAAATATCTGATAGAAATTGTAGGAATTGTACACATTTCTTTACAAACACTCCACATTTTAGGAGGTCAAAAGTAATTGGACAAATAAACCAAACCCAAACAAAATATTTTTATTTTCAATATTTTGTTGCGAATCCTTTGGAGGCAATCACTGCCTTAAGTCTGGAACCCATGGACATCACCAAACGCTGGGTTTCCTCCTTCTTAATGCTTTGCCAGGCCTTTACAGCCGCAGCCTTCAGGTCTTGCTTGTTTGTGGGTCTTTCCGTCTTAAGTCTGGATTTGAGCAAGTGAAATGCATGCTCAATTGGGTTAAGATCTGGTGATTCACTTGGCCATTGCAGAATGTTCCACTTTTTTGCACTCATGAACTCCTGGGTAGCTTTGGCTGTATGCTTGGGGTCATTGTCCATCTGTACTATGAAGCGCCGTCCGATCAACTTTGTGGCATTTGGCTGAATCTGGGCTGAAAGTATATCCCGGTACACTTCAGAATTCATCCGGCTACTCTTGTCTGTTGTTATGTCATCAATAAACACAAGTGACCCAGTGCCATTGAAAGCCATGCATGCCCATGCCATCACGTTGCCTCCACCATGTTTTACAGAGGATGTGGTGTGCCTTGGATCATGTGCTGTTCCCTTTCTTCTCCAAACTTTTTTCTTCCCATCATTCTGGTACAGGTTGATCTTTGTCTCATCTGTCCATAGAATACTTTTCCAGAACTGAGCTGGCTTCATGAGGTGTTTTTCAGCAAATTTAACTCTGGCCTGTCTATTTTTGGAATTGATGAATGGTTTGCATCTAGATGTGAACCCTTTGTATTTACTTTCATGGAGTCTTCTCTTTACTGTTGACTTAGAGACAGATACACCTACTTCACTGAGAGTGTTCTGGACTTCAGTTGATGTTGGGAACGGGTTCTTCTTCACCAAAGAAAGTATGCGGCGATCATCCACCAATTTTGTCATCCGTGGACGCCCAGGCCTTTTTGAGTTCCCAAGCTCACCAGTCAATTCCTTTTTTCTCAGAATGTACCCGACTGTTGATTTTGCTACTCCAAGCATGTCTGCTATCTCTCTGATGGATTTTTTCTTTTTTTTCAGCCTCAGGATGTTCTGCTTCACCTCAATTGAGAGTTCCTTAGACCGCATGTTGTCTGGCCACAGCAACAGCTTCCAAATGCAAAACCACACACCTGTAATCAACCCCAGACCTTTTAACTACTTCATTGATTACAGGTTAATGAGGGAGATGCCTTCAGAGTTAATTGCAGCCCTTAGAGTCCCTTGTCCAATTACTTTTGTTCCCTTGAAAAAGTGGAGGCTATGCATTACAGAGCTATGATTCCTAAACCCTTTCTCCGATTTGGATGTGAAAACTCTCATATTGCAGCTGGGAGTGTGCACTTTCAGCCCATATTATATATATAATTGTATTTCTGAACATGTTTTTGTAAACAGCTAAAATAACAAAACTTGTGTCACTGTCCAAATATTTCTGGACCTAACTGTACATACATACATACACTGAGCTTTATATATTAATTACACAACCTAAATATGGCTAATACGGGGAATTGCTATAGCAGGAAACTGATCACAGTCTAGTCAAATTACACATACAATGAACATGACACTTGTCTACCCACATCTAATATGGCTGGCCCTGAGATAAATACTCCACTACTAGGTAATTAGTGACCCAAATCTACTACTATCAGATTATATATGCTGGGGCCACTGACTAGCGCAGTCGTCCCTCTATAGTCCCAGCAGTACTGCACCCTAAGGGGTACTTTGCACACTACGACATCGCAAGCCGATGGTAGCGATGCCGAGCGCGATAGTCCCCGCCCCCGTCGCAGCTGCGATATCTTGTGATAGCTGCCGTAGCGAACACTATCGCTACGGCAGCTTCACATGCACGTACCTGCCCTGCGACATCGCTCTGGCCGGCAAACCGCCTCCTTCCTAAGGGGGCGGGTCGTGCGGCGTCACAGCGACGTCACATGGCAGGCGGCCAATAGAAGCAGGGGGGCGGAGATGAGAGGGATGTAAACATCCCGCCCACCTTCTTCCTTCCTCATTGCAGCCGGGACGCAGGTAAGGAGATGTTCCTCGCTTTTGCGGCTTCACACACAGCGATGTATGCTGCCGCAGGAACGAGGAACAACATCATAACATCGGTCCTTCCGAAATTATAGAAATGACTGACGCTACACCGATCATACGATTTCGACGCTTTTACGCTCGTTAATCGTAGTAAAAAGGATTCACATACTCCGATGTCGACAGCGACGCCGGATGTGCGTCACTTTCGATTTGACCCCACCGACATCGCACCTGCGATGAAATAGTGTGCAAAGTACCCCTAAGTCTTTGAAAAACAGACAATATATTGTAAACGGATTACGTCTGAGGCTTTATAATTACAGTCCCCGCATTAGGTACCACATGGATGAACAGGAAGCAACAACCGGGTCACCCACGGGCAGCGGTCTTGATAGGCGAAGTCTGCAGCTTGACCTCGTAGTCTGGGCTTGAGGTCTGCGACTTTCATACAGCAGTGGGGCTCCTGGCACTCTTCCGGCAACCTACCTGGTATGGGCTTTCTGGGGACCACTCAACTCTTCTCCAGGGGAGGAATCCTCCCTCCCCTCTGCATCTCCCTGCTTCTCCTTTTTGGCGATAAAGCTCCTCTACCAGTCACCTTCGGGGATTTTTATATCCTGCTGCTGATGCACTGCACCACTCTGACCTCGTACTCCCCAGATGTCTTTCCCTCCAGGAATCTGCTTAGTGATTCCTTGTTTCTGAGCAATTCTTTATTCCTGAGCATTATCTTTGGCCAGCAGAGGGCAGTGTCCCATCACTAATCCTACTAGATCTGTTTGAATGAACGGGTTGTTGTGGTGTCCACTTTCCTACTCCTTCACAATGACATTTGCACACGCTTATGAAATGCTTCAATATAAAAGATAGAGTTTGAGTCAGCCATTGCTACTCATGTATATGTGAATTTCCTGAAAGACATGGAGGTATGAGTTTAGAATAGCTATTGAGCTATTCTAGACTCATAGTTAGAAATCTGTATGTTCTGCTCACACAACTTATGGCACTAGCTGTTGCCTATCACTTTGGTGTTATACATGTGTTTTCTCAATAGTAGTATTAATTATATATAAGCCTAAGCTCAAGGAAAAGAAAACACACTTAACAAATGCAATTAAAGCCGTATATTTTCCTTTGGGTCCTTGTATCTATTTAATATGGTCTTAAAGCAGATGTTTTGGAAAAGTATATAGAACAAAGCCATGAATAAAATTAATCCTGCAATGCCTAGTTAGGCTACTTTCACACATCCGGTTTGAGCACTGCGGCTCAATCCAGCTGTGAAAACTATGCAACGGATGCGGCGAAAACACCGCATCCTTTGCATAAGTTTTTACATGCGGCCCGTCCGTTTTTTTCCGGTTGCGGCATGCTACTGAGCATGCGCAGTGGAAAAAACCGCATGCGGCGAGCGGATGCGTTTTTTTCCGCATCGCGCCGCATCCGGCCTCCATAGGTATGCATTGAAAAATGCGCCGCAGCGGCCGGATGCGGCGCGATGCGGTGTTTTTTGCCGGAGCAAAAAACGTTGCAGGGAACGTTCGATCCGGCCGCGGCATCGGCTAAATCTGCCGCATGCGGCAAAAACCGGACCGAACGCAAGCCCCTGCGGCACAATACGGCACTAATGTAAGTCTATGCAAAAAAACCCGCAACCGGCGTTACAAAAGCCGGTTGCATTTTTTCTGCAGAACGCCGTATTGTGCCGCAGAGCAAAAATCCGGATGTGTGAAAGTAGCCTTAGTGTGTACAATGTTGTATTTTGCTTACATGTTGTATTAAAGTTAAATAATATTTTTTAGTTTCTATATATCTATAATTTGGCAATTTGATAATTATATATGAAAAAAATAGATTTTAGACCTGATACATCAACGGCATAATTTTTCACTCTGTTCTTCATGACGGGATGGGATGGAGTGCAATGCAATGCAGTGTGTGCCTTGCCACCAATCTTAGGCCCATTATGTTCCAGGGGGACCGGGGCTCTGCAGCAGAAGACACTATTCAGAGCAACAAGAACCAGGAAGTAGATACACAGTGTGTGCTTGTACACTGCCTCACAGCACAGCTGGGGAGGAGAGCTGCAGGGCGTGCGAGGAATGGTCAGGCAGGCTGGGTCAAACACAGTACGGGCAGAAGGAGGACCGGAGGAAAGAGCAGAAGCGGAGTCGAGGTCAGGCCGAGATCAGTACCAGAGGAAGCAAACGAGTGGGGAGGTAGGAGAGGGGACAGAGGAATGGGGGAACGACTAGGGGACGGAACACAGTCACAGACAGATCAGGATAACACTTACAGGGCCAGCAATCACAGGCAAAGCAGCGCTAAGCTTATAGCCGACGCTGGTTCACTGGAGATGTCAGTTTTTAAAGCATCCAAGCTCCGGAAGTGAGGCTCGGGAGAAGGCTCTGCCCCCTAGCCATGTGGACAGGGAGGCGGAACCGTGACACTGCCCCAGCTCCATCCACTTTGTCACAGTTGGAAGAAATTAGCGTGAAAACACCAAGTCATAAAATTCCCGAGCAGCTTTGTGTTACACAAAGGTTTTACAACTTCCCAAAGCATTTTATGCACGTTTTCTGATGTAAAAACGTGGACGAATCATGGCGTTAGTTTTAGAATTCGCTACTTTTCAGTGTCAAAGTTCATCAAGAGTAAATTGAGCACTTCATGCTACCATGTTTCCCCAAAATAAGCATTACCCCTAGCAGGAATTTTTGGCCTTTGCACAGTAACCCCTAAGTGCGGTTCAATAATGAAGTGTCCATGTAGCTAAAAAAAAGTTAAAGAATACTGCAGGACACTTCATTAAAGAAAGCAGAAACCCACAAAAGAGAAAAGGCAGACCATGTAATCATACTCACCAGACCCAGAATGGGATGCTGTGGAATGCCTGTGGTGGAACACACACACACACACGGTGATACCGTACTGCTCCAGGGACCTAGGATGCAGTGGAACATTAGAACCTGCAGTGGAACGCATTGATGCGTTCCACTGCAGGTCTTTGCATTCCACAGTGATGATGGCTAGAAGCAGTACGGTAATCACATGATGTTTCTGTGTGTGTGTGTGTGTGTGTGTGTGTGTGTGTGTGAGGTTCCTATGATCTGATGTGTGTTTGTGTGTGAGTGCCAACCAGAAGCAGGAGAGGACCACTGTGGAACATACAAGGACCTGCTTGGAGTGCCCACTGTAGATCGCAGGAGGATCCCAGAAGGACCTGGGAGTGACCTAGATGTCCGGGGTCTGGTAAGTATGATATTCCTGGGGGGTCTCTGCCTTTTTCTGGGGGGTAAACTTGCCCCCAACCCATGTTTTCCCAGATATAAGCCCTACCCCAAAAATAAGCACTAGTTCATTATCAGGGCAAAAAATAATATGACAGTATCTTATTTTTGGGGAAACACAGTAATAGTTCTACAGCTTATAGGGGTTGACAGGAACACAGACTGGCAAATGTCAGATGGGCCGGTCCAGCTGTGGGCACATTGTCTGCAACACAGTATTCACATTCTCAGGACACCAGTAGTGTTAACAGCTATAGCGGAGCAATTCATTCAGCAGGATGCCGTCATCAGAGAGGGGACATTAGATGGCATGATGATGTCACTGTATCATGCTGACCCTTCTCTAAAAGGTAGGATAGAAAAGGACATGGGCATGACTGTAAGGAGAGCATGGATATTCTGAGAAGGTTTTTTTTGAGGGGGTGTAGAAGACATTCATATTGTATGGAAAACTGTGGAGGGATGATCATACTGCTAGACAGGCTGTGAAGTGACCATCATACAACCAGGGAAACAGTGAGGTGACCAATGTACAAACTTATAGGATTTGGGGGACCATCATTCTGCATGTGTGGTTGTGGGGGGACCTTCATACTGCATGGAAGGCTGTGTGAGGACCATGGTACTGAAAAGAAGGTTGTAGAGGCACCATCATGTTGTGAGGGGACATCATACTGCATGTGTGGTTGTGGGGGGACCATTATTATAATGTATGAGTAGCTTGGAGTGACCATCATTATAGTGTGTGATTAGCTGTGAGGAGACCTTAATTATAGTATATGGGTGGCTGTGGGGGATCATCATTATAGTGTGTGGGGGGCTATGGTGAATTAATCATTATATTGTGTGGGTAAGTGTGGGGAGGGACCATCATACTTTTTGGTGTGTCTGTAGGTGGACCATCATTGCAGAGTGTGGTTGGCTGTGGGGCATCATACTTTGTGGGACAGCTATGGGGAAAGCATTACACTGGGACTGTAATAAACAATAAAATTCTTTGAAGTGGCTGTGGTAGACCATCATACTGTGTGGGATCACTGTGGTTGACAATCACACTGTGTGTGTGTGGGCTGTAGTGAACCATCAAACTGTGTTAGTTGGCTGTGGTTCACCATCACACTGTGCATGGTGGCTGCGGTTCACCATCGCACTGTGTATGGTGGCTGCGGAGGACCTTCACACTGTGCGGCATGGCTGTGTGTAGGATTTTCTCTTTGTATTTATTTCTTTTTACTTAAAGGACTAGTGATGAGGGGTTACATAGACCCCTACCCCTAACTAATTTTGGGCTTGATTACAGTTGTGCACTGTCATTAACCCCTACTACCCCAATTGCCACCACATCTATGCAATAACTCCGGTGAAGCTGTAGGCTGCTATTCTTAGTGTGGGGGTCCCAATAACCATGGGACTCCCCAGACTGAGAATACCAGCCCCCAGCTGTTGGGCTGGATATCAAAATTGTCCATTTTTTTTAAACTATTTAAATATTTTTTGTTAAAAAATGCCGCATGCGGTTTTTCTTAGTTTGATACACAGCCAAGATAGACGCATGGCTGGGGACTACAGCCGGTATGCGTGGTCTTCAATTGTGCTGTTTATCATAGTATGGGGGGACCCTATGCCAATTTTTTTATTTATTTATTTTTATACCACGATACTGACCCACAGACAGTTGCACTGCTTTCCTTGCCCATCGGCCATCCTGAAGACTGCGATTGGTTGCAGTCAGCTCATACATTGACACTCAGGGTGGGGGCGTGTCTGACTGCAACCAATCCCAGGCACCCTTGGGCGAGGAAAGCAGTGCATATGGATGAGCAGTAATTAGCAGCCCAGGAAGTGAATGTGAGGCCTGAGAGCAGTGAACAGCCATGCCGGAGCAATGGTAAGTACAGCGCGTCTGCGCCCATCAACGTATTTCTTCTACCACCATTTTTAATTGCAGGATTCTCATCCCCTTAGACATATATGCGGACCGGAATCTGGCCCGGAACCGGATTTTAGAAAGCAGATCACTGGGATCAGCCAGTCGCCTTTATCTGGGATTCCGCTCATCACTAGTGAGAGCGTGTACAGTATATATACAATTGGTTAGCAGAGCACTAGTATAAAACTGACATTACCATTATATGGTCATTGTATGGTGGAAATGTGACGCCCTGGGCAAGCCAGGGGTCACAGGTCATAACACCACCACACCCTACACCCCGGATAGGTACACCGAAGCTACACCAAAAATCCTTGTTGCCTTCCTCCAGAGGCTGATGTCCACACCAGGGGGTGGGCCAGGTGGTTGGCTCCGCCCACCGAGGAGTTCACAGTCCTGGAGGAGGGAAAACACGGGCAGATAGAGTTTAGAGGAGAAAGTGACAGTTGAGAAAGCCTGAAGTTGGTCCAGGTGTGTGCCCCGGACTGAGAACAGCAAGGTTAGCAGACGGCGGTGACCGTCTGCAGGAGAGGCTGATCGGAGGTTGCCGAAAGGACCGTGGACGGGTGGTGGCCCGGCGGTACCGGAACGGTATACGAAGAGAAGCCAGCACCATTGGCAGGGGCCTTTCGGATCCCGGCAAGGCTAGGAGTCGCCGTGAATTTGCCAAATCCGTCAGTGAAAGAGACCTCCGGGTCTCCCAACAACTAAGTCCCGATTGAAGGCAACAGTCCAACCGTATGCGAGAGACACCGCCACCGCCAAGGCACCAGTTTCTCAGGGCCAGCGCCTGCGGGCAGAGAGGGGCTCCTCCGGCCCATATCCAAGCCGGGGAGCGGGTTACCGGTGGGAACCCATCGCTACCAACATTTCATTAGGTGCAGGGACAGAGACCGTCACTGTCAACTACCGGGGAAAAGCAACAGCAGCCGTCCGTGGGAACCGTCTTTCCAGCCGTGTGTTTTACCGAGAACTGTGTCAACGTCTCAGGCTGAGTGAGTACCACCGTGCCGTGCGGCACAGCGCTGTCCCCGTGACCCTGCACCTCACCAGGCTCTGCACCCGGCCTGCCATCCATCCCTACCCCATCACCGGGGGCCCCGGGACAACCAACCCCCTACCCACGGAGGGGAGAAAAAACAACACAGCTGCTCCCTGTCACCGCTCCCGGGATCCCCATACAGAGCAGCGGTGGTGTCCACACAATCATCACAACCGTGGGTGGCGTCACGGACAATAAATCCCCAAAACCAATCCCCCTTTTCACTCATGGGCGAGGAGCGCCGCTCGAGTCCCCGGGATCCGGCCCATCGCTTGAGCCACCGAGCAGCAGAGGCCGCAGCAGCAGCGGCAGCCGGACCCGAGCAGTGGGAGAGCGCGGCGTCCCCTCCTCCGCCCGCGACAGTAATATCAGTAGTAATTATCACTACTATATATGTTGGCAATATTTGATTATGGTCTGGTGGTTTTTGCCTGTTATATTGCAATACTATTACTGTGGTATTATTAAGTCTTATACAGTATTATTGGAAATTAAGGTCTTATAGTAAAAATTGATTTTCTCCATCCAAGGTAATATTAATAATACAGACCCCAATCTGGGGACGGGGGTGGGTACAGAATGGGCTCGTGTGCTTTCAAACCCCAGGGCTTCTAGGAACAATGTTATTTAGACCATTCACACAAAAAACCTATTAGAATATATTGATGATGATAGAAGGGTAATAATATCTTAAGATGCAGTTCAAAGTGGACGAGTAGGAGTTCTGTATTAAATTGATGGTAAACCTTCTTATGATTTTCTAACAATGGCGAAATATAAGCCTGCTCTAAATACTATATCTAATATGCCATTCTGTACTATACCTATGCAACATTTAGAGTGATTAAGAAAATGCAGCTTTATGCAGAGTTCCTCAACTACAGTGCTCAAGACCCACCAACAGTGCATGTTTTCAGGATTTCCTTAGTATGGCCCAGGTCATAGTGTAATCATCTGCACAGGTGATGATTCCAACACCTGGGATATACTAAGGAAATCTTGAAAACATACACGGTTGGTGAGCCTTGAGCACTCTAGTTGAGGAACACTGTATTAAGGAGTTGTACTATACCCAAGGCCAGGGCCGGACAAAGTGAGGTCCGCGGGCCATTTTCGCTCCCCTGGCTGTTCCAATTCGGCCCACTGTCCGATACTGGATAAAGGATGTAGGAGGAGGTTGAGGTCCTGCCCCTGAAGACAGTAACACTGTTTATATAATGCATAGAGTGATATGATAATAATATAGTGATTTTTATAAGGATATTATGTAGGATGTTGATAGGTAAGACTTGCTCAGCTATTGACTGTAAGACAAGATAGAGTTAAGTCTGGTACTAGCCCACATGGAGAGGAGCCAATCACTAGGGACAGGACTGACTCCATCTTAGAATTTAGATAAGGTTTGACTTGTGTCGTTAAAATATTCATCTCATTTAATAGCTAAAAGGCTGCAGTTAGTGGGTGATTCATCAAATTCAAAGCAGAAGATCAACCTTGAGATAGTGAAAGCTCTCTAGAAATGTGAGCTGCAAGGTTCTGCAGCAAAGTGTGCAGGGTTTAAAGATAAGTGTGGCATAGTTTCAACACAATTACATAGTGGTGATAACTGTAATTGTTTAATTTTATTAGGGAATTGTTTGTCTGTGATACTGTTAAAAAAGCAAAAAAAAAAAGTTTGTCTTGGGATTTAATCAGTAGCATTAGTCACCTGTTTCTAGAAGCTTCTGGCAGCTTCTGAAAGTCCTGTAGAACTATATAAACCAGCCAGATCAAGCGAGGTGCTGAGCGTGCGAGGTTCTGCAGCAAAGTGTGCAGGGTTTAAAGATAAGTGTGGCATAGATTCAACACAATTACATAGTTTGACACAAGAACATAGTTTGAATTTATCCTTATACGTTTCCCATTGGGTTTTTTTATTTTTTTTTCTTTGTTTTTCTACTTTACTGTTTATCCCCATTTGATAGGTGCTCCATGGACAATGCTACCAGGTGTGTATCTTGTCAGATGTATGCATGCCTTGAGCAGCCGTTTGAGGGTGAATATGTCTGCACTCGATGCAAGCATGTTGCATGTTTGGAAGCCAAGGTAACTGATCTAAATAAGCAGCTTGCAACACTCAGGGGCATTGCAAACCTGGAGAGGAGTTTAGAGCTCACTGAGCTTTCTCTGACTGGGGCCAGTGATATGGAGGAGGGTGGAGGTGGAGAAGATCAGGACCCAGAGGTAGGTAGTTGGGTAACAGTTAGAAGAAGAGGTAGGGGAAAAAGTGTCAGGGAGCCTAGTCCTGACCTGGCACAACCTAGTAAATATGCCTGTTTGGCTGATATCAGGAATGAAGGGCCAGGACTAGGGTCACTACAGCAGGACGTTGCTCCTAGCAACCAGGAAAACAACTGCTGTAGGAAGGAGGGAAATAGGAGTGCAGCAAAGCCCAGACAGATGTTGGTGGTCGGGGACTCTATAATTAGGCGGGCAGACAGGGTCATCTGTCGCCGAGACCGTGAATGCCGAACAGTGTGTTGTCTGCCGGGTGCTCGGGTTCGGCATATTGTGGATCGGATAGACAGATTGCTGGGTGGGGCTGGGGAAAACCCAGTGGTCACGGTGCACATTGGTACTAATGACAAAGTTAGAGGCAGGTAGAAGGTCCTTAAAAATGATTACAGGGTACTAGGAGAGAAGCTGAAGTCCAGGACCTCCAAGGTGGTGTTTTCAGAAATACTACCGGTGCCACGAGCATCACTAGAAAGACAGCGGGAGCTTAGGGAGATAAACACGTGGCTTAGAAATTGGTGCAGGAAGGAAGGGTTCGGGTTCATGGAGAACTGGGCTGACTTCTCAGTCGGCTACAGGCTCTACGGTAGGGACGGGCTGCACCTCAATGGGGAAGGTGCAGCTGTGCTGGGGGAGAAAATGGTCAGACGGATGGAGGAGCTTTTAAACTAGGATCTGGGGGGAGGGAGGGTAGTGGAGCAAAAAAGGGGATAGATAGAGCAGATAGAGACAGTGAGATGGTAGGGGTCAATGAAGGATTGGGGGGGATGGGACATGCAAGGAACGTAGGGAGGCTAGGAGTAATAAAGGTGTTAATAGGATTAAATGTCTACTGGCAAATGCAAGAAGCCTTGCAAACAAAATGAATGAATTGGAGACTCTTATGTCAACCATGGATTATGACGTGGTGGGCATTACGGAAACCTGGCTGGATGAAAGCCATGACTGGGTGACAAACATACAGGGTTATAGTACATTTAGGAGGGACAGGAAAGACAAAAAAGGTGGTTGGGTGTGTATATTTATCAAATCTAACCTAAAACCTGTGTTGAATGATGACATTGGGGGAACTGCAACAATGTAGAGTCAGTATGGGTAAATGTACATGGGGAGGAGAATAATGGAGAAATGCTCATTGGAGTTTGCTATAAGCCTCCTAACATACTTGAACAAATAGAGGGTGAAATGCTGGAACAAATTGAAAAGGCAGCTAATAATAATAATCGGGTTCTTATTATGGGGGATTTCAACTATCCAGACATACAGTGGGACATAGAATCTTCTGGTTGTGCTAAAAGCTGTAAATTCTTATCTACCATTCAAGACCATTTCCTCTCTCAGATGGTTTATGAACCGACGAGGGGAGATAATTTGCTAGATTTGGTCCTGTCAAATAGACCGGATACAATTTCAGATCTACAGGTCCGGGAGCACTTGGGCACCAGCGATCATAATATGGTAAGCTTCAACGTAATATTCAATAGAACATTTCAAAGGGGAAATGCTAAAACCTGGAATTTTAGGAAAGCTGATTTCAACAAATTAAGGGAAGAGCTTAAATGTGTAGATTGGGACAAAGTCATGGTAACTGGGGATACTGAACATGAATGGGGAAAGTTTAAGGATATATTGCTAGAGTCCTGTAAAAAACTTATACCCTTTGGTAATAAAACGTCCCGGAATAAAAAGAAACCACTATGGATAAATAAGACTGTACAAAGTATAATAAAACAAAAACAAAGGGAGTTTAAAATCTTGAAGGCTGAGAATACAGAAATAGCATTTCAGGAGTATAAAGATATCAATAGGCAATGCAAAAAAGAAATCAAACAAGCAAAACTAGCTACTGAAACAAAAATCGCCAATGACATTAAAATAAATCCCCAAATCTTTTATAAATACATTAATGCCAAAAGGAAAACAAAGGATAGTATTGGCCCCTTTAAAATATAATAACAAGTTAGTTATAGAGGACAAACAAAAGACTGAGATATTAAATAGGCATTTCTCTTCTGTGTTCACCAAGGAACTGACTGTACCAGGCATCATTCAACAAGTGAAAAATCAAAGTTCACCACCCGATATAATTAATTTAACACAAGAAGAAGTACGCCTACGTCTGAGTAAATTAAAAATTGACAAATCCCCAGGGCCAGATGGCATTCATCCACGAATATTGAGGGAATTGAGCTCCGTAATTGACAGACCGCTGTATCTCATCTTTTTAGACTCGCTTGTAACAGGGTTGGTGCCTCAGGATTGGAGGATTGCTGATGTGGTACCGATATTTAAGAAAGGTAAGAGGGTAGATCCAGGCAACTACCGTCCAGTAAGCCTGACATCAGTAGTATGCAAAGTTTTTGAGGGCATTTTAAGGGATGACATGCAAAAATATGTTGCAGAAAATAATATAATAACTGACAGACAGCATGGATTCATGAAAGATAAGTCGTGTCTAACCAACCTGTTGGGGTTCTATGAGGGGTAAGTGCAAATCAGGATATTGGTAATGCAGCTGATGTGATTTATTTGGACTTTGCAAAGGCATTTGATACTGTACCACATAATAGGCTTATACTAAAGCTCCAGAAGCAAGGACTGGGGGAAACTATATGCAACTGGGTAAGGAATTGGCTAAAAGATAGGAAACAAAGAGTAGTCATAAATGGAACATTCTCTAAATGGGCCATAGTCAGCAGTGGGGTGCCGCAGGGATCTGTGCTAGGACCAATTCTTTTTAATCTTTTTATTAATGACCTTGTGGATGGGATTGATAGTAAAGTATCAGTCTTTGCTGATGACACCAAACTATGTAGGATATTAAAAACTGACCTTGAGAGTATAATATTACAAAAAGATCTGGATAAGATGTCAGAATGGGCAGATACTTGGCAAATGAGATTTAATGTTGATAAATGTAAAGTAATGCACCTAGGACGGAGTAATCCTATAACTGCGTATACATTAAATGGAAGTAAACTCGGGACTACAGAACAGGAGAAGGACTTGGGTATTCTCATTACAAATAAGCTGAGCAGCAGCACTCAATGTCAGGCAGCAGCTGCAAAAGCAAACAAGATTCTAGGGTGTATAAAAAGAGAGATTAGATCCCGCGATCCCAACGTATTATTACCCCTCTATAAATCACTTGTAAGGCCACATATGGAATATGGGATCCAGTTTTGGACTCCACATTTTAAAAAGGACATTCAGAAGTTAGAGTCAGTTCA
The DNA here is from genome assembly GCF_048569485.1 of Anomaloglossus baeobatrachus. Classification (NCBI taxonomy): domain Eukaryota; kingdom Metazoa; phylum Chordata; class Amphibia; order Anura; family Aromobatidae; genus Anomaloglossus; species Anomaloglossus baeobatrachus. The sequence continues at coordinate 656,056,796 of NC_134354.1, forward strand.
AAGGCAGGCAACTAGACTACTACAAGGAATGGAAGGCCTCCCATATGATGACAAGTTGAAAAAGTTAGATATGTTTAGCTTAGAAAAAAGACGTCTCAGAGGAGATCTCATTTATATGTATAAATATATGTGTGGTCAATATAAAGGACTGGCACATGTCTTATTTCTTCCGAAGACAATACTAAGAACAAGGGGGCACTCACTGCGAGTGGAAGAAAAGTGATTCCGACAGCTAAATAGGAAAGGGTTCTTTACAGTTAGAGCAGTCAGACTGTGGAATACCCTACCACAAGAGGTAGTAATGGCAGATACTATAACAGCTTTCAAAAAAGGGCTGGATGATTTCCTCAGTACACACAACATTGTTGGTTATAAATGACTTAGTGACCAAATGTAGAACTGGTGGAGGAAGGTTGAACTAGATGGACCTAGGTCTTTTTTCAACCTTAGTAACTATGTAACTATGTAACTATGTAACAGGCAAGTGGCCTCACGCTAAATACAGAGCTAAAAAATGGACTGTTGTCTGAGCCACGACCCTTCCTAGTGGGGGTAAGCAACAACTCGTGAGTAGCACTAATACACCCCTTGTGTGGAACCTTCAGCAGTGACTGCGAACAAGGAGCGCTTTGCTGGAGCTATGGCGTCCCCCTTATCCCCTTCTCATCCGAAGAGGATAGGTCTTCTATGTGAAGACCCTGAGAGTTTAGGCCTGGATTCCCGCCATGGTTCTTTGACCATTTGAAGATTTTCTTGTGAAAGGGAAAGTGAAGGTAGATTGTTGTGTAGAAAAGTAACTGGTAAAGACTATGCTACTGTATATCTGAATTTATATGAAGAGAATGTGCTTAAGATATGTGCCCGCAATATTACATGTAAAGTCAAGTATGTTGAACTAAAAGAACTGTTGAAAAAGAACCATTTGCCTGCCTGTTTTTCTTCACTATGGATAGGACCTGGTTCGCCAATAGCTCTGGCGACATGCCATGACACTGTTTGAAAGGTATGACCTGCACCACACAAACCCACGCACCCAACCAGGTACACCACAACACCTAAAACAATACCTTCCTTCCTGTGGGGCTGAACGGGGCATTCAAGAAATGTGCCTAGACTGTGAGTACCACTCAGGGCCAACCACACACAGCTGAAAACAGTGGACACCGTGCTCTCTGCCATTATGCACTGCCCGATGTCACCGTTATTTGCTGACAGCGGTGAATACACTGGGGAAGGATGTTGCTGCTGGCTCCGTTTTTCACAAATTAGCATGAGACACAGCAGACACGATGACGCTCAGCAGCGTGTGCTGTGCAGAGCGTTAGAGCACCAAAGGCTGGAGCAGAGCATCAATGAAATGGGAGCAAGGTGAGCATGTCGTGTGTTTTTTCTTTTTTTAAAAAATGTGTTCATGGGATGTTTGAATGTATATAGGAGGCTGTGTAGGCTATGTGGCGGGTTCATAAAGTATATAGGAGGCTACGTGGGAGTTCATAATGTATAAAAAAGATTAGGTATGGCTCATAAATATGTAGGAAGCTATGTGGGGGTTCATAAAGTTTATAGGGGGCTATGTAGGCCTCAGAAATGTATCTAGGAGGCTATGTGTTGTTCATGCTGTATTTAGGAGGCTATAGGAGGCAACTTGGGGCTCATTATGTATAAAGGAGGCTATATGGGGTTTATAAAGTTTATAGAAAGCTATGTGGGGGCTCATAAAGTATATAGCAGGCTATGTGAGGGCCTAATGCTGCATTTAGGAGGCAGTGTGGGGCTCATACTCTATATATGGGCCCATGTGGTTCATAATGTATATATGAGGACATGTGAGGTTCATAATGTAGATAGGAGGCTATGTTGGGCTTAATATATATGAGGAGGTTATATGGGGGGTCATACTGTATATAGGATGCTATGTGGGGCTCATAATGTATTTAGAAAGTGTGAGGGCTCATGCTGTATTTAGGAAGGTTTGTGGGGGCTCATACTGTATTGAGGAGGCTATGTGGGGGCTCACACTGTATATAGAGGGGTTACGTGGGGGGGCTCAAACTGTATATAGGGGCTATGTTGGGGATCATGCTGTACATAGTAAGCTATGTGGGGGCTCATATTGTGTATAGAGATGCTATGAGGGGGGTTTGTACTGTACACTCACTCTGAATATAGGGGCTATGTGGTGGCTCATGCTTTATGTAGGGGGTTTTGCGGGCTTTTATACTATATATAGGGGGCTATGTGGGGGCTCATACTGTATAAAGGGCTGTAATAGGAGGGGAGCCAGCACTGCTTATGAATGGCATGCAACAATGAAGAAATAAAAAGTGTAATATTCACAAATTCATTCCTACTGTAACAATTCAATGAGATTTTTTGCAAATGATTGATCAATGATTTGAGCCCCCCTGCCCCGTCACGGCAAATCTCTATAGGGGGTCCCTAACGCTATATTATAAATTATTATTGTACCATAAGGTCTCATATAATGCGTAGGACCATATGAAAACACCACACCATAATTTATAATATAGCGTTAGGGACCCCCCGATAGAGATTTGCCGTGACGGGGCAGAGGGGCTCAAATCATTGATCAATCATTTGCAAAAAATCTTATTGACTTGTTACAGTAGGAATGAATTTGTGAATATTACACGTTTTATTTCTTCATTGTTGCATGCCATTCATAAGCAGTGCTGGCTCCCCTCCTTTTTTCGTTTACTGGTCAGGTGGTTGACCGCCACCATGCCGTGCACGCCCAGTGTGGTTTGCAAATTCCTTCTGTCTCCATCAAAATGCAGTTTGGTGCTTGTTCACACACAGCCACTGCCCCCTGCTCCAAGGCATCATTATTTAAACACCACCTACCTGAACCTTGTTCCGCCCTCATCCATGTTTGCTGGTCTGGCACTGTGAGGGCCAGTCCTGACATTGTGCTGGTGTATGTGGTTCCGCCACACACACTGGCACCTGGGCTGCCTTTATTCGTGGTTGTCAGTCCTGGCAGCATGGGAGCGGTTCAGACATGTCTCGGGTAAGTGTTGTTTTCATATGGTCCTGCTCATTATATGAGACCTTATGGTACATAATAATTTATAATATAGCGTTAGGGACCCCCTATAGAGATTTGCCGTGACGGGGCAGGTGGGCTCAAATCATTGATCAATCATTTGCAAAAAATCTCCTTGAATTGTTACAGTAGGAATGAATTTGTGAATATTACACTTTTTATTTCTTCATTGCTGCATGCCATTCATAAGCAGTGCTGGCTCCCCTCCTTTTTTGTATATATGGCTGTGTATGGGCTCATACTGTATATAGTGGGATGTCAGCATACTTAATTCTGCTTAATATTAAGTAATACAATTAATATTACTATAACATTATTATAATTAATATGTTAATATTAATATTGAGCAGAATTAATTACTTTTAAATGTTTTTATTAATTTAACACAAGTAATATGAATATAACGAGACACCTTATGAAAATATACATTGCTCATTTTAATAAACAACACCACATGTCAATATTCTAGGTTATAGAATGTTACTTTTAAATTTAACCACTACCTACTAAACTACTAGAACAATAAAATACTTCAGCTTTTAATCTGTCTTCCCAACTCATTGGAGTGGAAATCACCAAATTGCAACATATCGATCAATCATAACCACAAGGATATTTTAGAAAAGTAACTTATTAAATATATAACTGGGAGAGGAAAAAAAAAAGGTTTAAATAGAGTTGTTCATCATTAGGTTATTCCATCTTTCCCAAATTTGTTGGTATTTTTGTTGAGGATAAGGATTGAGTACCCAAAAATACTTAATTCAGCCATTTCATAGACTGAGGTGTGTGGTTTGGTGGATATAAACTAACACACATGTTTATGTGTGTCTTTGTTCTTTTTACTAACATATATATAAATATATAAATAAATATATATATATATATATATATATATATATATATATATATTGCATATTCAGTGATTTTTCCTTAATACAGTATACCAGCACATGTAATTTTAAAGATGGCTGCCATTTCCTGTCTACACCCGAGGTGATGAACAAAAGAAATTCCTGGAGCCTGGACTGACCAATCAAGAAGAGGATATGCAGATCTATATGTCTTGAAGCCCCGACCTACGATATTTGATTGGACTGTATTTTGTCCACACCCTTCACTTTGGAAGAGCTGTGAAGAGTTTTAAACAATAAAGGCCAGTTGCCTCAGTGCCAGTCATGGAGATAGATGTAACTGACTCGTCCATTATTTAGTCTCACGTGCACACATGACAATATGATTTGAAACAGCGGTCAGATCCAAAAGTGACCGGATGAGTCACGTCCTTAACAGTGGAGGCACTGCTGAGATTACCGTAAGAAAGATTGGCCAAACTTCTCTCTCGGATCGTGGAGATCATTTCCCAGTAACCGGAGTCCGCCGACAGAGCTGATCACTCAAATATCGCAGGTAAGTGTCATGTACAATGTATATGATGATTTACCTGTGATTCGGCGGTCCTTGGCAAGAGGTTTGATCTCTGAACTGAGAGAAATGTTGACGCTATTGACCCTTAGCGGGCCTATCTTTTGCCGGTAGTCTAGAACAAAGAAAAGAACCTAGGCCCATAGGTTCTGGTTCTGTAGGGTTAACGGATCTGACTGGCTGTCTGTATTATTAAGTTGTTGTAAGTGAGGTAGAAATCAGGGGCGTCTGGTAGAGCCCAGGGACGTCCCTGCATTACTTCACTGAGAGAAACAAAGAAAAAAGGTGGGGGTCATATTCTCACTAGCTGCTTACACAGGGACAGAGAGAGGAGTCAAATTATGCAGCTACATGCCTGCAGTCTTTACATTGAGGAAGCAAGAAGGAGGGGGGGGCTTGTGTGAGTGACTGAGAGGAATTCTTTAGGAGCAGCCGAAGGGAGAGAGCAAGGAGGGGTCAATTACCTATTGCTGCAGTGTATGTATATATATATATATATATATATATATATATATATATATATATATATATGTATATATATACAGAGAGAGAGAGTGTAATGCCTGCCTGGATCCACAGACTCAGATGGGCTGTAAAGGGGAGGCTAGAGGGAAGCCACTCACCAAGTAGGACCCCCAGAACCCTGAAACCCTTGAACCCCTATACAGGGATTTGGAATTACACAGGACCCTGGAGATCACTACCTGTGGAAGGCTGCAGTCCGATGAGAGTAGTAGTCAGGCAGGGTCAAACCGGGAATTGCGGAACAGGGACAGAATCAGCAGGCAGTGACGTAGTCAGCAAACATAGCAGAGGTCAGATCCGGGTCGGGCAGCAAGGTACAAAAACAGTAGGCAGAAGGGTAGTCAAAAACACGCAGAAGTCAACACAGGAATCACCAACAGAATAGTTAAAGGTGTTGGAATTAGCGTATTCTCCTGCGTATTACACGTGAGTGAGTTCCATTGGAACCGGGCGGTCCAATTAGAGCACTTTGTATACTCTCTGTTCAAAACGAAATGTGTTGGGGTTTTTTTGGGGTTTTTTTTTAGTAGGAGCTGAGAATTGCAAGAGGTTGTATAAATTGGTGGGTTATGATGGACATGGGTAGTGTAAAGAATCTAAGATGAGATTGTGAAGTTATCACTCCTTAGTTCAGTTTCAAAGACTTTCTCCTAACAAAATCCTTCTCCAAGGAGAAGATGGAGAAGACACGAGCAGCACACCCCTCCCTTCCCGAGCTGCAATGCACACTGCCCTTGTATTTGGAAAGGGGGGCTAGACAGCTCTCTGGAGGAAAACAAAAGGAAAAAAAAGAGTTGGAAAATATTCAAAAGATTGTAAAGAATTGTGTAGTTGGATTACCACCAGAGGGCAGGCTGCAACCCATGTACGGAAGTCCATATTAATCTCTAGTGAGTTTATAATGAAGAACAAAGACCCCATTCACTGTCTGTTGCTGTTTGTAGAATTACTAATGTTTTCCTCTAGCTGTGCCTCATTGTTCTCCTTTAGAAGTCATTATATCTGGTACTAAACAAACCTATCCTTTGTATGCTGTAATGTATGCTGGTTTACAGGCACTAAAAGTAACACCCCTGGTTCACTACGTAGTTCCAGCCACTCCCAGTACAACTAGGGAGTGACAACATGGATGCTACACCCGGAAGTCAGGTGCCTGGAACTTCCTGTGGCGGCTATCTTGCTACACCCACTGATGGCAGTACACCTCATAAGCCACACCCCTCGCAATGGCTCTTTGTTCAAAGCTCTCCACCCATGCTCGGTGGGAGGTGTTCTCTGGTATATATGACTAACACATTTGAATAAGTATAAAAACCCAGTCACACTAAACAACTTACCAGCGATCCCAACAACGATCCAACCTGATAGGGATCGCTGGTAAGTTGCTAGGAGGTTGCTGGTGAGATGTCACACTGCGACGCTCCAGCGATCCCACCAGCAACCTGACCTGGCAGGGATCGCTGGAGCGTGGCTACACGAGTTGCTGGTGAGCTCACCAGCAACCAGTGTCCCAGCCCCCAGCCAGCAGCGCCGCGTGGAAGATGCTGCGCTTGGTAACTAAGGTAAATATCGGGTTACCAACCCGATATTTACCTTGGTTACCAGTGCACGCAGCTACACGTGCAGAGAGCAGGGAGCAGCGCACACCGCTTAGCGCTGGCTCCCTGCTCTCCTAGTTACAGCTCACATCGGGTTAATTAACCCGATGTGTCCTGCAGCTACATGTGCACAGAGCAGGAGCCGGCACTGACAGTGAGAGCTGCGGAGGCTGGTAACGAAGGTAAATATCGGGTAACCAAGGACAGGGCTTCTTGGTTACCCGATGTTTACTGTGGTTACCAGCATCCGCAGAAGCCGGCTCCTGCTGCCTGCACATTTAGTTGTTGCTGTCTCGCTGTCACACACAGCGATCTGTGCTTCACAGCGGGAGAGCAACAACTAAAAAATGGCCCAGGACATTCAGCAACAACCAACGACCTCACAGCAGGGGCCAGGTAGATGACCACTAACTGTATTATGGTCAGAGTTAAAGTTGTAAGAATGATCTAATGTATTTTTTTAGTTTTTGTTTTTTTTAGATGGAACAAGATGTTGGTCGATTCTACACTGGATATGCTGCGGTTTGCACAACATGAGGTAGTCTAAATTTGAGCCACTCCCTCCCCGTATGCTGAAGAGAAAGTCTAGATCTGAGCTGACAGAATCGGATGGAGATCCCCGCACAGGTGCAGCAGACCAAGAAGAAGTGAACGGGCCTAGAGTTGAGAGTCTTTCACGAATACCGACCATACCTCGGTGACACCTGTCACATCGTTAGTGACTTTTGTCACTCCTTGTGTTCTTAAATCCCTACAGGAACGGGCGATACAACAAGGAATAGAGTGTGACGTGCAGGGAGCCAGCTGACTGAGGAAGGTCTGTGGACAAAGGGTGGTAAGCTTTCTCTGCCATGAGAGCTCTTCTCAATGATGGCCTAGGTAACCTATGGACTAAAATCTGTGTAAGACAGTTATCAGTGTGTGCTTTGGTGACACCAAGGTTCAGTACCCAGGTGGGCAGATTCACCCAGTCTTGTAAGACATGTGCCTAAAACGAAGTCAGAAAAAAAAAAACTGTAAAGAATCTGCTGAAACACCCTGCACCTACTTTACCCATTTTTAGAGACTGCAAACTGATGATGTATATCATGAGCACGTTGTATGCAAGTCTGTGCGTGTTGTGTAGATTTCTCTCCAGGTTTGCTCAGAGGCATTCCAGTGCAGAAAATGACGTTATTGCTGAGAAGCACATGAAGGTGGTATGTAAAAAAATAGGTTTACAAAAAGGTGTATATTTTATAGAAAAGTGGAAACTGGCAAATCGTGTACAAAATGTATGTTTTGTTGTCTTTTCGTAATAAACAGGTCTTTATACATCCAAGGAGAAAGGAAGAAAGCCGACCGCAGCAGCTTCAAGTGCCGGAAAAAACTTTATTGGAGTTGCAGGTGCATTATAAAAACAGCAGGACGGGACCGAGATGCAGGATCCCTTACCTGGAAATGGTTAATCCTGGGCCAGGATTGCATCCTGCAAGCTGCTGCGGTCGGCTTTCTTCCTTTCTCCTTGGATGTATTTGGATCTTTTTCCTTTCCCGATCAGCACGCTCTGACCGGACGGACTCTGAGCTGGGAGCTGCTTCCTTGACACGTGGACTTACCGCACCAGGTAACGCGGATGATGTGAGTGGTGCAGGGTTCATATCTATTGTTGCTGCTAAACAGGTCTTTATGTAAGATGTTTTTTGGTTTAGCACAGGCATGTACAATTTTTATATGATTGACTAAACAGTGTGATAAACAGGTGTATTTTCCAATTCCAGATCTTAAATCAGAGCTATTAGCATATGGTTTCCAGTCAGGAGATTGATTGATCCTAAAGGACAAGCGAAAAGGAGCTATGAGTCAACACTAGATGAGCCGATCCAACCGCAGAAAAATCTATGGATCCACGCCTCGCATTGTAAAAGGGTCGACCAACCAGAGCTGCACTGAGCGTCCTGCTCATACTTATCCTTTTCTGAAAACCTGTAGTCTCAGACCATTATTGCCAAAATAGATAGAAGAGAGGACTTAGAGAACCTTGGGACATGGGAAAGTCCAACTACAAAGGGTGAGGACTCGCCTAAGAGTCCTTGGTCTCAAACCGGTGAAGAAAACCCCTTTCCGTCCATGCCTCAACGTTCAGTCAGGCAGGTTTTCCAACAGATCTTTCTACCTCTCTTCCTAAGGGAACACAGTACCCTTAAGATTCAGAAATGGCAGAAATAAGTCTTTAGGGGGGACTGTTGAGGATAAGGATTGAGTATCCAAAAATACTTAATTCAGCCATTTCATAGACTCAGGTGTGTAGTTTGGTGGATCTAAACTAACACACATGTTTATGTGTGTCTTTGTTCTTTTTAATAACATACATATATATATATATATATATATATATATATATATATAGATATATATATATCTATATATATATATATATATATATATCTATATATATATATATATATATATATATATATATATAGATAGATATCTAAATAAATATAGCATATTCAGTGATTTTTCCTTAATACAGTATACCAGCACATGTAATTTTAAAGATGGCTGCCATTTCCTGTCTACACCCGAGGTCATAAACAAAAGAAATTCCTGGAGCCTGGACTGACCAATCAAGAAGAGGATATGCAGATCTATATGTCTTGAAGCCCTGACCTACGATATTTGATTGGACTGTATTTTGTCCACACCCTTCACTTCGGAAGAGCTGTAAAAAGTTTTAAACAATAAAGGCCAGTTGCCTCAGTGCCAGTCATGGAGATAGATGTAACTGACTCGTCCGTTATTTAGTCTCACGTGCACACATGACAATATGATCTGACACAGCGGTCAGATCCAAAAGTGACCGGTTGAGTCACGTCCTTAACATTTTGAGTATCAATTATTAAAAGTGGTGAAACTTCTCTCATAATTATTATGAAGCATTATCGTTTCTTTAATTTCTGTAATAGATGATATATCTGTCTTTTTCCATTTAGCCGCTATATGAATTTTGGCAATTAAAAAGATGTCAATAACTAGGTATTTGTCTTTGGTAATGCTATCGAAATTTAATGAAAGAAGAGCCATTTGAGGTGTAATAGTGATACTATTTCCAAGAATTTGATTTATTACAAGGTTAACCTCCCTCCAGAGACATCTCAATTTGGGACAAGACCAAAATATGTGAAGAATATCTCCCTTTGAGCAGAATTAATTTCAGCCTATTGCTTCGGTCCTCCACACTAGTCACGGTCTCTCATGTGGCCCCTTGGGAAAGTGAATTGCCCACTGTTTTTCAAGACAGATCTCCATTGTAGTTAGCAAACAGCAGCAATGTACAAGTGCATCTCAATAAATTAAAATATCCTCAAAAAGTTAATTTATTTCAGTAATTCAATACAAAAAAGAGAAATGCATATATTATATAGAGTCATTACACACAGAGTGATCTATTTCAAGTGTTTATTTCTGTTAATGTTGATTATTATTTTTCACACACGATAAAAAAACGGCCAACTGAACGAGGCTTTCGTCCACAGCATTTCCTTCATTTACTGTTTTAGTTTTGCATACAATAGAAATATGATTATTCCTTCTCTTCTCTCTTGTTGGAAACTGACTAAGAGGAGGGGTTTTTTTGCTTTTCATAAAGTGTTTTAAATTGAAAATTGCGATTTCGGCAGCCCAGGAAGCCTTCTTGAATAAAGCTATTTTCTATTGCAGGTAAGCACTTATTGTTACTTTAAATTCTTGTTGGATACTCTATATACAATTTTCCTTGTAAGTACATTTTTTCTTTTTCATCAAAGAATATCATCAACTGATATGTCTATTCTGACTTAATAGCAAATCGTCAAACTGATTGTAGAGGAAAGCATCCTGCCGCACCTACCTGTTCCAGGAATGGGCCGAAATTTATATTCCAAAACATCAATGTACATTTGTAATGTAGCTGTAATAAAATCATGCTTAGCGCTGTTATACAGTATGTTCCTCAAGGGTCATGGAGTGTATATTTGGATGCTTTGTAATGTATTTGTCAGGGCCAGGCGGTCGGGCAGACCCAGGAGGTGGATCCACTGGGCCGAACTCTAAGATGGTGGTAAGGAGTCCGGTAGCTGCAGCAGTATGGGCAGTAGAACAGTCCGTGCAAGTGAAGGTACCGAAGAAGTCCCTGGGACCACGGAGTCACGGATGGTGGTCCGGGTGACGTAGCTCAGGTTCGGAAGCCGAGATGATGTCAGGCGGGGTCCGGAACCTTTTGGAGCGAGATGACGGGTCACTGCAGGGATCCGAGATGGTACGGACTGTCAGATGGCAGACGGACAGCGTGCGGGGTTCGGGATTCAGCAGGCCCGGCTGGCGAGGCAGGATCAGCTCTAGAAGAGAGATACGTGAGTATGGCAAGACGACACAAGGAGACCTGACTCCTAGCTTGGAAAACACGAAGATCAGGCCCCGCCCCCTTGGACACTAACCCCCTTTATACCCTGTACCTGTTCAACCTCATTTCCTGTTAATGGACGCTGGCCCTTTAAGAAAGGGTCAGTGACCGCGCGCGCGCCCTAATGCGCATGCGCGCCGCCCGGGTGCCAGAAGCCAGGGAAGGAGGCTGAGAGGAGGACGCAGGGGAGCCGGCCAGATCCTGGGAAGCCGTCGGGCGCCGGAATCGGGCACCAGGGGGCCTGGGAAGGACGGGCACCGGAGGCTGGAGAGCGGGGAGCGTGGCAGGTGAGCCGGGGAGCGGGGGTGAGGACCCGGGGAGCGTGACAGTACCCCCCCCCCACGCCCCCCTCTCCGCAATCGGGACATGAAGGCACGGATCAGAGGAGTACCCACGTTCTCCCTGGGCTCCCAGGACCTATCCTCAGGACCATACCCTTCCCAGTCCACCAGGAAGAACTGTCGACCACGTACGGTCTTCATGGCCACGACATCCCTTACCGCATAGATGTCGTCATCGGCTATAGGAGGAGGAGCCGAACTGGCAGCAGCGGAGAAGGGACCAAGGACAACCGGCTTGAGCAGGGAGACGTGGAAGGAGTTGGGTATCCTCATCGTGGCCGGGAGCTGGAGCTTGTAGGAGACCTCATTGATTTTGCTGAGGACTTTAAATGGCCCGATGTAGCGAGGACCCAGCTTGTAGGATGGTATCTTCAACCGGATGTACTGGGAAGCAAGCCAGACTAGATCTCCAGGAGAGAAACACGGAGGGTCCAGACGCCTCTTGTCAGCGTGTTTCTTCATCCGCTGGGAAGCGCGTCCAAGGGACGCCTTGACAGAGTCCCAAATGGTAGCGAAGTCACGGACTACAGTATCAGCCGCAGGGACATCCGAAGAAGGGGATATAGGCAATGGGACGGAGGGCTGAAGTCCGTAAACGACATGGAAGGGAGATTTGGAGGACGACTCACTGATGTGGTGGTTATGTGAGAATTCAGCCCAAGGCAGAAGCGTGGACCAGTCGTCGTGATGGGCGTTGACATAGTGACGTAAGAAGGAGGTCAAGGTTTGATTGACCCTCTCCACTTGGCCATTAGACTGAGGATGGTAAGCAGAAGAAAAGTCCAGAGTCACTCCCAGATGTGTGCAGAGCGCCCTCCAGAAGCGGGAGGTGAACTGAGTTCCTCTGTCGGACACGATGTGGGATGGAAAGCCATGCAAGCGGAAGATGTGATGTATATAGGCTTCCGCGAGTTCCTGAGCAGAGGGCAGTCCAGCCATAGGGACGAAGTGAGCCATTTTGGAGAACCGGTCCACCACGACCCATATGACCGTGTGTCCGGAGGACAATGGCAAGTCAGTAATAAAATCCATTGCTATGTGTTGCCACAGAACTGAGGGTATCGGCAGAGGCAGAAGACGGCCATAGGGCAGGTGTTTGGGCGTCTTGTTCCTGGCACAAGAGGAGCAGGCAGAGACAAAAGCAGCGACGTCCGTGCGAAGGGATGGCCACCAGTAATGGCGTACAATCGCACCCCATGTTCTCTTCTGGCCTGCATGGCCGGCTGTTTTTGAGGCATGGCCCCAGTGTAACACTTTTTGTCTGTCAGTCTCAGAGACATAGGTCTTTCCGGGCGGTATCTGGGCCAGGGTGACAGGGGCCACCGGAAGGATCTTGCTAGGAGAGATGATAGGTTGGGTAGTCTCTTCCTCCTGCTCCATGGGCATGAAAGACCTAGACAAGGCATCAGCGCGTACATTTTTGTCCGCGGGTCGGAAATGGAGCTGGAAGTCAAACCTGGCAAAGAATAAGGACCACCTGGCTTGCCGTGGGTTCAGTCGCTGAGCGGACCGCAAGTATTCCAGGTTCTTGTGGTCCGTGTAGATAATCACGGGGTACACTGCTCCTTCCAGGAGGTAGCGCCACTCCTCCAGAGCCAGTTTGACTGCCAATAGTTCTCGGTCACCGATGGTGTAGTTGCGTTCAGGCGCTGAGAAGCTCTTGGAGAAGAAACCGCAAGTCACCATCTTCCCGGAGGAGGACTTCTGCATGAGCACTGCTCCGGCTCCCGAGGAGGAGGCATCCACCTCTAAGGTGAACTGGCGGTTTAACTCCGGACGGTGGAGTACAGGAGCGGAGGCAAAGGCTCGCTTCAGTGAGCAAAACGCGGCGTCGGCCGCAGGTGACCAGTCCTTTGGATTAGCCTCCTTTTTGGTCAAAGCGGAGAGAGGAGCAGTCAGGGCAGAGAAGTGAGGGATAAACTGGCGGTAGTAGTTGGCGAATCCCAGGAACCGTTGGATTGCCTTCAGTCCAGAAGGGGGAGGCCAGTTGAGTATGGAGGAGACCTTCTTTGGATCCATTTGCAGTCCAGTACCCGAGATGATGTATCCCAGGAAAGGAAGAGAGGACTGCTCAAAGACACACTTCTCATATTTGGCGTAGAGACGGTTCTCTCTCAGTCTTTGTAGGACCAGCTGTACGTTCTGTCTGTGGGTCTGGAGGTCCGGAGAGTAGATAAGGATGTCATCCAGATAAACTACTACACAGATGTAGAGGAGGTCCCGGAATATGTCGTTCACCAATTCTTGGAAGACTGCTGGTGCGTTACACAAGCCGAAGGGCATCACGCAGTATTCATAGTGCCCATCGCGAGTATTAAACGCGGTCTTCCATTCGTCCCCAGAGCGGATACGAACTAGGTTGTAGGCACCCCGCAGATCCAGCTTGGTGAACACACGGGCTCCTCTGAGCCGGTCGAACAATTCAGGGATGAGCGGCAGAGGGTACTTGTTTTTGACGGTGATCTGATTCAGACCCCGGTAGTCGATGCATGGGCGTAGGTCACCCTCTTTCTTCTTAACGAAGAAGAAGCCTGCTCCCGCAGGAGAGGAGGATCTCCGGATGAATCCCTTTGCCAGGCTCTCTGTGATGTAGGTAGACATGGCCCTGGTGTCGGCGGGGGACAACGGATATATCCGTCCTCGAGGTGGTGTTGCTCCTGGGAGCAGGTCGATGGCACAATCGTAGGGACGGTGTGGCGGAAGTACCTCAGACTCCTTCTTGTCAAAAACGTCTGCGAAGGACCAATAGGCCGAGGGCAGTTCCGGTAGGTTCTCTGGAACCGGAGGTCGTCGGATGGGTTGTTCAGACTGCCGTACTCGGTCGATCTGCATGGGCTCGTGGACGGGAATCCCAGCTGTTGATGACTGAGAGACGGAGGGCTTCTGTGGGGGAGAAGAATGCCGTACCGGACGTCTCTCACGAGACAGCTCTTTGGAGCGCTCCTGAAAACGAAGGTCCACTCGAGTTGCTAGGGCAATCAGGGCATCTAGGGTGGAGGGCACGTCACGACCCGCCAACTCATCTTTGATGCGACTCGAGAGTCCTTCCCAGAAGGCGGCTGTTAGGGCCTCATTATTCCACCCGAGTTCTGAAGCCAGGGTGCGGAAACGGATGGCGTATTGGCCCACCGTCAGTGTTCCTTGACGTAAGCGGAGAAGGGATGAAGCAGACGCAGAGGCGCGTCCCGGCTCGTCAAAGGTGCTGCGAAAGGCCTGCAGGAACTCTTGAAGATCCTTGGTCATAGGGTCCTCCTTCTCCCACAAGGGGTTCATCCACGCCAGTGCCTCGCCCTCTAGGTGAGACATGATGAAGGCGACCTTGGCTTGGTCGGAGGCAAACAAGTGTGGTAGCTGCGTGAAATGAAGGGAACATTGGTTTATGAAGCCCCTGCAGGTCTTGGGATCTCCGGCATAACGAGGTGGTGAAGCCAAACGGAGTTGGGAAGCAGTCGAAGAGGCTGCCACGGGTGCGGGAGCCGTGGATTGACTAGTGGAGGCCCGGAACGTTGAAGGCGTAACTGCCGCTTGTAACGTGTACAGGCGGGTGTCCACGGAGGTCATAAAGTTCAGCATGCGGGTCTGGACTTCACGCTGGCGTTGGAGTTCCTCTTGCAAGGCCGCTAGTGCTGCAGCGGGATCCATTGCCTGATCTTACTGTCAGGGCCAGGCGGTCGGGCAGACCCAGGAGGTGGATCCACTGGGCCGAACTCTAAGATGGTGGTAAGGAGTCCGGTAGCTGCAGCAGTATGGGCAGTAGAACAGTCCGTGCAAGTGAAGGTACCGAAGAAGTCCCTGGGACCACGGAGTCACGGATGGTGGTCCGGGTGACGTAGCTCAGGTTCGGAAGCCGAGATGATGTCAGGCGGGGTCCGGAACCTTTTGGAGCGAGATGACGGGTCACTGCAGGGATCCGAGATGGTACGGACTGTCAGATGGCAGACGGACAGCGTGCGGGGTTCGGGATTCAGCAGGCCCGGCTGGCGAGGCAGGATCAGCTCTAGAAGAGAGATACGTGAGTATGGCAAGACGACACAAGGAGACCTGACTCCTAGCTTGGAAAACACGAAGATCAGGCCCCGCCCCCTTGGACACTAACCCCCTTTATACCCTGTACCTGTTCAACCTCATTTCCTGTTAATGGACGCTGGCCCTTTAAGAAAGGGTCAGTGACCGCGCGCGCGCCCTAATGCGCATGCGCGCCGCCCGGGTGCCAGAAGCCAGGGAAGGAGGCTGAGAGGAGGACGCAGGGGAGCCGGCCAGATCCTGGGAAGCCGTCGGGCGCCGGAATCGGGCACCAGGGGGCCTGGGAAGGACGGGCACCGGAGGCTGGAGAGCGGGGAGCGTGGCAGGTGAGCCGGGGAGCGGGGGTGAGGACCCGGGGAGCGTGACAGTATTTATGTCTTTCTTTATGGAAGGTACATTTCCTTTCTTTAGTATACATTCTTGCCTGTAAAAATTAATTAAAAAAACACAGGCAGCTAAAATATTGTCATGTATAGGTGCATTTTGGATTTTTATGGAGTGTTTTTAATATTTTTTTCTTTAGTAAATGTGTATTATTTAGTTTTTTTGTATCTAATAAAATGTATATATTTGCACATTTATTGTCTAGTATATTTGTTTTTGCTTTTAAAGTAACTTATAAGTATCTCTGAGTATAAGGGCTCATGCGCACGTTGCGTAATTTCATGCATTTACACTGCGTTTAGCAGACATTTCTTCACTGGTCGCCTTCTCCTGGATCTCTCTGCCTCAGTGACAGGACTGTTCCGCTTGGAGGCAGCATCAGTCACCTAAACCCCAGTCCCCATCATACTCTGATTATATTTTAATTTTCAATCCATTAAAACCTGTACGCGCCCCTCCCCCTGAACACTACGATACACAGGAGGCCGTGCTGCGCTGCCGGTAGTGCTGGTGTGATCGGCCGTCCGCGGTGCTGCCGCTGGCTCTGACGCCGTGAATTAACGTTTCTTCCGGTTTCTCGGCTTCGCTCCATTTATCCTTTTACCATTTTCTAATGTTGATTCATTGTTTTCTTCCTGGTGAGTGTCTTGGATCGGCTCGTGATCCGGAGGGGTGATAGATTCTCTGCTGTGCTCTGCCCGGCTCTGTGCTGTTAACACGCAGAGCCGATAATGATGATTCGCGCCTTCTGATACGTCGGGGGGTCTGTCTTTTGGCGTCTCAGCCTCCGGTCAGTCAGATGCAGCTCCCACTCTGTCTATGGTGGGGGCAGCAGCCATAGTGCATGAAATCGGCTTTTTTCTACAAAACTGCATCCATTACGCAGTGTTTCTGCAGCGATTTGAAGCGTCAAATCACTGCAGAATATTCAGCAGGTACGAGCACATGAGCCCTAATACAGGTTTATTGGTATTGTCTGTGTCACGCTAGGTACGGGGAAGTACCACGCGAACAGCAAAAAGGAAGGGAAGGGAAAGCCTGTGTCTAGGGAAGAGGGAGATGGTGACCCCTGACTAAACCTACTGCTGGTCACTGGGGTTCCTCACCACCCTACATAGGTTCTGCACCTATGTGCCGAGCATGATACCTGACCCTAGCTATCCCTATTGCTGGGCCCTAGATAAGGAATGGGTGGGATGAGCTCTTCGTCAACACCACTAAACACTAGAGAAAGGAGAGGAACAAGAATATGCAGCGAGCCAACAGATTTTGAAATAAAGCATCTAAAAGTCTTTAGATTAAATCCGCATACAGGCAATAAAAAAGGCCGAGGTGAACATATAGTTTGCTAGCAGTATACCTAGCAGTATAGCTCTGTGTTAGCTAGGTTGGAGGACCTTTTCCATAGATGACAGTGTGTCCCCTGAACAGTCACTATGACAAAACACATCGGGACTTATGAAGGGTCATTGTAGGGGTCCAGTCTACCATAACTAGCTGTGAACGGTCCTTGTAAGGACGGGAGTCTTTAGGTGACAGCACAGCTGTCAGTTTCCTAAGGGGTTCTCAGGGCCAGTCTATCCTATTACTAGCTGTGGACCCTGTCCTGGTTGGAAACACTCTGCACTGGGCTCTTCTTGGAGTTGGTGAGACCATTTCATTATATATTTACTCAATCTGTGTATTGCATGCTGACCATTGCCACTGTGAATCATTTTGTGGTTGAGTATATTGCATTTTTCTTTTTTTGTTTTTTTTATGGTAGAAGGACCATTGTCTTCTCTCCTTCAAAAGAAAAAAAAACACACTTTTTCGTTGTGTATGTTTTGTTTGTTTTTTTGTGGTTTTTTTTGGAGTATTATCATTAGAGGCATCATGGGTGGGTTATTATGTATGATCCTATGTGGTGTTTTTGACGACTACCTGACTCAAGCTTTTTGGTATCATTTACCACCTCACAAGCTGTTAATTACCTGTTTGTCCTTAGGGACTGTGTCAGGCTTTTAATGCATATTTATTAAAAGTTATATCTTAGTCATTTGCTTTTTTTCCTGCAAGGAAGGCGGAATAAAACATTGTCACCTTCAGAGGTACCTTTTAGGATAAGGGTCAGCTAGGGTTTCCTTTGTCTGAGGGCCAGTTTAGGTTCCTCTGTTCCTAGTAATCCCATTACATCCTGTGACAGTACCTACTAGTAAATCTTCATTAGGAGATTGGGGAGGAGGAGAAAATGCCATATTTTTACAGTATTTTCTGGCTTTTTACTGAAAAAAAATAATCTGCATTGATGTGAAAAAAATATGCAGATACTGGTTCAATTCCATGCGCTTTACAATATAATGTGTGCTGATTTTTCTGTAGCAGGGTGATAACGTTTAATATTGCGAATAACCCTCTTTAAACATAGGACGACTCTTCTAAGTACAAATCGACACAAGACTGGAATTGCTGTCAACAGGGAGTCATGGACTGATTCATTGTATACTTTACTGACTAATCTTAAAGTGCTATACATTGTTCATGTGACAAACATGTGCATATCAATGGCAGTGTAACACATCTGTATGGAGGTGGTAAGAGGGAGATACTGAATAGTACCACACTCCTGCTCCATTCTGAATCCTGTGTAATTTAGATCCAATTTGGCGCACCGCTGACTGACGTAAAAAGTTAAGTGTGCTTATTCAGCTCCCGGTCACAGAGGCTCCCGGAAGAGATGGGATGTGTAATAGCCCTATTATTAAAGAAAGCGCTGAAGCTCAAAATCTATGTCTCCTGCTTATGCTGTGAACAGAAGAGACTCTTATTAAATTCTCATGCAGTGTGTGAGCAGTTTCCCATCCCAAGTATCCGCTCAGTTTGACCCAAAAAAATATGGTAAGAGAGCATAATGATATTTTTGGGGCACACAGATTGAATATTTTGTATCTGTAGCTACTTTGAAGGTCATATCTGATTGAATTATTGAGAAATCATCTTCATGTATCATCTCCAAAACCTTCAACTTAATGTCCAAAATAAGTATATACATTAAAAATGTCCCAACTTAAACACAGTATCCATCATTACAAATGCCTTAAATTGAATGTGTCAGGAGATACCATACAACTATAAAATCCTCCTGAGGTTGCTGAGAGAGGAAATATCACCAAAACTGACCGATCTTTTAAATGAACTCATTGAAGGGAAGGTAAACCTCACATAAAGTGATCTAGCCTACATAAAACTATTGACGAAACAAGGTATCCCCTGATACCGGGTTCTTACCGACCTATCTCCCTTGTCAATTTAGATATTAAACTTCTATCCAAAATAATGGTCAATCGTCTTGCGCTTATAATGCCAGATCTTGTATCTCCCTCTCAGGCAGTTTTTGTCAAAAACAGATCAGCTACCCTAAATATCCGGAAAGTCTTAGTGAGATTAGACAGAATAAACTTGTTGCCTATACCAAAGGAGACACCGGCTCTCTTAACGATAGAAGCTGAAAAAGCATTCGATAATGTGAATTGGAGGTGGTCATATCGGGTGATGGAGAAGATGGTATTTATGGGCTCATCCCTAACAAACGTTCAGACGATTTATTCCACCCATAAAGCACAAGTGTTTATACCTGGCTTTCTGTCTCAACCTTTCCCGTTACAAAAAGGTACCAAACAGGAATGCCCCCTTTCTCCCCTTTTATTTACCTTGGATTAGAACCGCTGGTGAGATTATTGACAGACCCACAGACATACCAAGGAATTCGTATTAACTCGAAATCCGTCCAGGCCATATTCTTTGCAGAAGACATACTACTCTTTTTATCCGATCTTAAGTCACAAGTACCTAAAATTTTACCTTTCTAACATAGTTTGGAATATATTCTGGTTTCAAGATAAATCCTATGAAATGTGAACTGTTGCCCCTGGGATTGTGGTACAAGCATGGTAACTTACATCTTGTGTAGAACCCCTGAGCCACTCAGGGCACTACTAGGAACTGCATCCTCACCAGGATGCAGGGCCTACCCCCTGGGACCTGGAACACCAGTGCCAGAAACACCCACACACACCAAAATCCCAGTTTCCACTCCACACCAGGGGTAATTAGCTAGTTGGACACAAGGGGATGGCCACCTAGAGGGCGGAGCCAGATCAGAGGTACTAGACAGCCTGGTGGGAAGGGACAGCAGTTAGTCAGTGGCAGTGCAGTGAAGTAGTGGAGAGAGGAGAGGTGCCTGAGAGCTGGGTCATGTAACGGTGACCCAGGGGCACAGGAGAGTGGTCGCCAGGGCAGGTACACCCGAGTATCGGTGGGACCAGAGCATCAACAGGGCACAGGGCCCAAGGTCAGACGCCAGTTTCATATTGTCTGGCAATTACTTGCACAGTGAGGGAACCTTCATGGACCTCACTGACCCACAGATCCGGGGGCACTAGCAGTAAAGCAAGGATCAGGGTTCGGGACACAGACCAGCCCTACAGGGTCCACACTGCCCGCCGTATAGACAAGGAGACTGCCGCACAAAAAGGGACAGTCGAGCACCAAACGCTCCACGCTATGGGGACCCAACCACACTAAGGTTGCCGGGGACAGAGCAACCGAGTAATCAACTGGCACTGGAACTACAGGGACCTGAACCAGCTGCCTGAGGGTCAAGAGTGAGTAGAGACTGTTAACTGCAACCAGCGGTGTGGCGTCCCTTATTAACGGTGAAAGACTCTGTCACACATCTCCCCGGGCTCAGCCCTGCCTGCGGAGGGCCTACCACCATAGCTGCCATTACCACCAGCCCTAGGAGTAACCAATCCAGGAGCGGCGATTCCCCCATATTAAACGCAACCCGCAGGTGGCATCACATAAATTACTTTATTCTCCCCTGTAAATATTCCCCATTAAAAAGCACTCGGGCGCGAGTACCCCATTCCCTGGGCGACACACTTGCAAATTGTAATGTTACAATATCCAAATCCCATATATCCTATCTGGGAATAAAATTTGGTAAGACCCCATCATCCCTTTATCATTTTAATTATCCTCCTCTGCTAACTCGCATAACTGAAGATCTTAATCGCTGAAGAAACCTGCCCCTAAATATCATAGAGAGGATCCATCTTATTAAGATGATGTGTTTCTCACGTTTGTCATACCATCTTCAAACCCTCCCTCTCCTTTTAAGACATATAGATATTAGCAGTCTGAATAGGGCATTCACGTGATTCACATGGAGGGGTCAGCGGTCACGAATCAATCTTAAAAAGTTGATGGCCACAAAAATTGAATATAGACGCACGTCCATTAGTCCAGCTCCCCACAGGTGGAGTGAGTCCCAGTGAGGAAGGTGGCGACAAGGGGACGGGCCATTGGCGCCGAAGTGCGGGGTGACGGCGATGGTAATAAGAGGCTGAGACAGCGGTTGCGGGTCCAGGTCTTTTAACTCACAGTTCTTAGTATGCTGCCCTCAGGGTACCGGTCACCGTCGTGCTGGGCCCCCGCCGATCCCGGATGAATCAGAGGTGACCACCGGTGTTGTGAAGCGTGTGAGACCTTCCTCCTTGCACCTTGTAGTGTGCAGTGTGCATCTCCGTGGCGTGAAGCTACTTGGGGACCCAGGTGTCCTTGGCTTTCAGTTGCCGTCCCATATGCAGGCAGCGCGAACCTTGTTATGGACCCAGACGGTGGCCCTGGCTCCTGTCTCTATATGCCGCTGTGCCCCGGGGCATTTGATGGTGGGCGATGTGATGTCAAATCCTCCTTCCTTGCAGATTCTGGTAGTCCAACATGAAGTATGTTCTACCCTAGGGCTTCTGCACCCTATGTGGCGCCAGACCTGAAGGGGCTGTTGGGGCTCACCCTCCGGCTACCGTGTTACTCCTCTGTCTCACCAGCTCCACCCAGTCATCTCCGGTGTCTCCCACTCTGCCCGGTCCTTTTCAGTCTGCCCGGTCCTAACGGAGGGAGCTATGAAGCACACTCTGGAACAACCCTGAGTTCGGATAAGGTAATGAAAATAAACTATTCCAGGAATGAAGGCTAAAAGGGATCCAAAATTTCGGTCAACTCTTGCCTAACTTAGAGGTAAGATGGTTGAGGAGGGAGAAGATAATTGACAGATATGGCCTTAGCCCCAACCAAGTTATTCAATATAAGCAAATAAAATATTCCTTCCTAAATGTATTAAGAGATGTCAGTCAGGAAATAGGGTGGAATAATTTCGATAGTCTTCTGGCACAATCTAATATATAAAGCTGAATGTATGCATGGCTTATACAGTTAGGTCCAGAAATATTTGGACAGTGACACAATTTTCGCGAGTTGGGCTCTGCATGCCACCACATTGGATTTGAAATGAAACCTCTACAACAGAATTCAAGTGCAGATTGTAACGTTTAATTTGAAGGTTTGAACAAAAATATCTGATAGAAATTGTAGGAATTGTACACATTTCTTTACAAACACTCCACATTTTAGGAGGTCAAAAGTAATTGGACAAATAAACCAAACCCAAACAAAATATTTTTATTTTCAATATTTTGTTGCGAATCCTTTGGAGGCAATTACTGCCTTAAGTCTGGAACCCATGGACATCACCAAACGCTGGGTTTCCTCCTTCTTAATGCTTTGCCAGGCCTTTACAGCCGCAGCCTTCAGGTCTTGCTTGTTTGTGGGTCTTTCCGTCTTAAGTCTGGATTTGAGCAAGTGAAATGCATGCTCAATTGGATTAAGATCTGGTGATTGACTTGGCCATTGCAGAATGTTCCACTTTTTTGCACTCATGAACTCCTGGGTAGCTTTGGCTGTATGCTTGGGGTCATTGTCCATCTGTACTATGAAGTGCCGTCCGATCAACTTTGCGGCATTTGGCTGAATCTGGGCTGAAAGTATATCCCGGTACACTTCAGAATTCATCCGGCTACTCTTGTCTGCTGTTATGTCATCAATAAACACAAGTGACCCAGTGCCATTGAAAGCCATGCATGCCCATGCCATCACGTTGCCTCCACCATGTTTTACAGAGGATGTGGTGTGCCTTGGATCATGTGCCGTTCCCTTTCTTCTCCAAACGTTTTTCTTCCCATCATTCTGGTACAGGTTGATCTTGGTTTCATCTGTCCATAGAATACTTTTCCAGAACTGAGCTGGCTTCATGAGGTGTTTTTCAGCAAATTTAACTCTGGCCTGTCTATTTTTGCAATTGATGAATGGTTTGCATCTAGATGTGAACCCTTTGTATTTACTTTCATGGAGTCTTCTCTTTACTGTTGACTTAGAGACAGATACACCTACTTCACTGAGAGTGTTCTGGACTTCAGTTGATGTTGTGAACGGCTTCTTCTTCACCAAAGAAAGTATGCGGCGATCATCCACCACTGTTGTCATCCGTGGACGCCCAGGCCTTTTTGAGTTCCCAAGCTCACCAGTCAATTCCTTTTTTCTCAGAATGTACCCGACTGTTGAGTGTGCTACTCCAAGGATGTCTGCTATCTCTCTGATGGATTTTTTCTTTTTTTTCAGCCTCAGGATGTTCTGCTTCACCTCAATTGAGAGTTCCTTAGACCGCATGTTGTCTGGTCACAGCAACAGCTTCCAAATGCAAAACCACACACCTGTAATCAACCCCAGACCTTTTAACTACTTCATTAATTACAGGTTAATGAGGGAGACGCCTTCAGAGTTAATTGCAGCCCTTAGAGTCCCTTGTCCAATTACTTTTGGTCCCTTGAAAAAGAGGAGGCTATGCATTACAGAGCTATGATTCCTAAACCCTTTCTCCGATTTGGATGTGAAAACTCTCATATTGCAGCTGGGAGTGTGCACTTTCAGCCCATATTATATATATAATTGTATTTCTGAACATGTTTTTGAAAACAGCTAAAATGACAAAACTTGTGTCACTGTCCAAATATTTCTGGACCTAACTGTATATCCTGAGTCATATTGCAAAGGATTGTTAAAAATCCACTTGTGACTTTTAGGATCGCTACTTTCAATAGGTGGCGCTGTGCTAGAGATTGTCTCCTTTACTGGAGAGACAATTTGAATATTTCTTAGAGGGGCGTGGCAGCTATAAGTCCCCTTACTTGGCAGCCAGACTGGCTTGCAAAGTCTCCTTAAGGAGAATAGTGTTCCCCCGTGGTCCCCATATAGCTTTCTCATGAGCCAGATCAGACACCCCCATACTTTGCACTGACGAGGGGCAAGCACCCCGAAACACCGTGTCTGCAAATTGGGATTCTGATCTGGCTTATATATCCTGAGTCATATTGCAAAGGATTGTTAAAAATCCACTTGTGACTTTTAGGATCGCTACTTCCAATAGGTGGCGCTGTGCTAGAGTTTGTCTCCTTTACTGGAGAGACAATTTGTATGTATGTATGTATGTATGTGTGTACGTCCGGGATTGGCATCTGCACCGTCGCAGCTACAGCCACAAAATTTTGCACACTCACACTTCTGGACCCTGAGAGCGTCATAGGCTATGTTTTGAGGGGAAATTTTAACCCCGCTCTTTACAGTTATTCACCAAAAAACTTGCCTCCATTAAAGTGAATGGAGCTGGGAGCCACAGTGCAGCCAGAACTTCAGAAGAATGCGCAGCCACGCCCTTATATGGAATGTTGGCGTGTCACAATGCAGCCAGGGAAAGAGACAGACACAGACAGGGAAAGAGGCAGACACAGACAGGGAAAGAAACAGACATAGACAGGGTAAGAGACAGACACAAAGAGACAGACCAAGACAAAGAGACAGACTGACAGGGAAAGAGAGGGAAAGAGAGGGAAAGAGAGGGAAAGAGAGAGACAGGTTAAGAGACAGACCCAGACAGGTAAAGACACAGACAAAGAGACAGACACAGGGAAACAGACAGACAGGGAAAGAGAGGGAAAGAGACAGACAGGGTAAGAGACAGACAAAGACAGGTAAAGAGACAGACAAAGAGACAGACAAAGTGAAAGAGACAGAGGGAAATAGGGAAAGAGACAGACAGGGAAAGAGAGGGAAAGAGACAGACAGGGAAAGAGACAGACAGGGAAAGTGACAGAGATAGATAGACAGACAGGGAAAGAGATAGATAGACAGACAGGGAAAGAGATTGAGACAGACGGAAAAAGAGACAGAGACAGTCAGAGACAGACAGGGAAAGAGACAGACAGACAAAGAGATAGAGAGAGAGACAGAGAGATATATAAAGAGGGGGAGACAGACAGAGAATGGGAGAGAAACAAAGAGACAGTTACTATCCCGGGCGTTAATATATTCTATTTATACATTCTATCCCGAGAATGTTCATACATTCTATTTTGTTAACAACAGTTATTAACCCGGGTGAAGCCGGGTAGTACAGCTAGTATACTATAATGAGAGAGGATTTGCTATTTATACACCCAGACATATTTGTTAAGCAATTGGAAAACAACTTAATGATCCGCACATTGGGACTAGAATTAGGGATGGGTGGATTGTAATACGAAAACATGTTCATAATGAGCAATGGAGGGAGACACAATATAAAATCATTCATAGAGCCAACTATGCTTTCGACCTTCTGGCTACCCCTCTTAAACCAGCAGGATCACTGAATGCCTGAAATGCGAAACTCCCTCTACCGATTTGTTACATGGCTTATGGTCGTGCCCACAGTCAACAGAATTTTGGGAGGTGATTACTAGATGTATTGAAACTATATGGTATCTTAAGCTCACTCTAATGCATACCTTGGTTTTGTTTCATTATTGGTTGGAAAATAACTAGAGAACGAGTAGCCAACACTTTCCGCCTCGTCTCCTTCATGTGGTGCTGCTCATCTCAAAAAGGCTATTACTTAATCACTAGCTTGATCCTACTACTGAAACATTTATTGTATTTAGAGAGGAGGATGCCAAAAAAAGAAAAGATTGGATATCGACATATTTCAAAAATTGCAAGGCCTTTATTGAGTCATATTGTACTACAGACGAGATAATTCACATAACACAACTTTTAAAGATTCAACATGGTACCACATGGGGAAGTTGAGTGGCTCACTGGGGAAGCTGGAGATTGATGTCAGACCAGACCTGGCAGGATGACATCACATGGGTATTGCTGGATGTAACTGCATTATACTCCAGTATCAAGCATGAACAGGGTATAAAATGTGATGAATGTTTTTGAAGCAAGTTCTGCTTATGCCCAGACAGAAGCAGCATTTTATTATGGATAGTTTATTGTTCATTATACAGCATATTTGATGATTAATTGTATCTCCTACATAAAGGAAATGAGAGCTGGTTTTTGCAAATCTTTATAGGAGAATACAATAAATAGAATTTGTTCGGAATATTCCCCTTATATGTGTTTTTACAAAAGTCTTAAAGATGATTTTCTATTAATTTGGAGTAGAACAGAAGAAAAGTTGAAAGATTGTGTTTCTCTAAATAATCCATGGGGCTTAAAGACTTGCAATGATTAATTTTAAAGTTTTTTTCTAATTAAAGGATTATTTCCATCTCCAATATCCTATCCCAATAGAAGTACATCTCAATAAATTAGAATATCAAACTTTTTAGTTTATTTATTTCAGTAATCCAATACAAAAAGGGAAACGCACAGAGTGATCTATTTCTAGTGGTTATTTCTGTTAATGTTGATGATTATGGCTTACAGCCAATGAAAACCCAAAAGTCATTATCTCAGAAAATTAGAATAATTACCACAAAACACCTGCAAAGACTTCCTAAGTGTTGAAAATGGTCCCTTAGTCTGGTTCAATAGGCTACACAATCAAGGGGAACACTGCTGACTTGACAGATGTCCAGAACCCAGTCATTGACACACTCCATAAGGAGGGTACGCCACAAAAGGTCATTGCTAAAGATGCTGGCTGCTCAGAGAGTGCTGTATCCAAACATATTAATGGAAAATTGAGTGGAAGGAAAAAGTGTGGTAGAAAAAAGTGCACAAACAACTGGGATAACCATAGCCCAATTACACATTTGGGAGAGATTCACAAAGAGTTGACTGCTGCTGGAGTGAGCGCTTCAAGAGCCACCAAACACAGACGTATCCAGGACATGGGCTACAACGCTCGCATTCCTTGTGTCAGGCCACTCATGACCAATAGACAACACCAGAAGCGTCTTACCTGGGCCAAGGAGAAAATGAACTGAAGTGTTGCTCATTGGTCCAAAGTGTTCTTTTCAGATGAAAGTAACTTTTGCATTTCATTTGGAAATCAATGTCCAGAGTCTAGAGCAAAAGTGGAGAGGCACGCAATCCAAGCTGCTTGAGATCTAGTAGTCACATCTGCCTGCATGTTGAGACTAGTGACAGCCTTTGGACTGGAGCCTCTCATCTGGCTCTTTTCATTTAAATTGGTTAAATTTCTTTTGGCACTGCAGTGGTTAAGTGCCAGTTTTGCTACAGCAGGTTCTCCTAAGCTGTTCCTTGCTGAGTGATCAGCTGCATTTACTCAGTAATCATGCCCTTCAGCTTCAAATAGTAGTGTATCCAGCATTCCCTGCTGAAGATTCAAACTCATTTGTGTCCTGGCCACCTTTGAGAAAGGTTCTACAAGTTTGGTTACTGTGCTCAGGCAATATCCTTTTGTTATCTTTTTCACTGTTTGTCTTTGTTTCCCTGGTGTGTTGTTAGTGCAGCGGTGAGGTCTAGTGAACACCACCTGCCCCTCACTAGTCAGGGTTACTAGAGGGCCTTTGTAGGATCCCAGGTTCCTGTTCAGCAACAGTTGCGAAGACTATATTGGGACTGGTGAGGAGATAAGGAACAGTTGCAGGTGAAGTTAGGAGGTGTCCACCTACCCCTCTCACTAGTTCCAGGGCTTCCCGTTGTTTGTGTGTTCCCGCTGCCCCCCCCCCTTTTTGGTGTCTTTTGTTGTGCTTCATACTCACATAGGTCTGAACGCATCCTTGCTACACCTGGCAAGCATGACACTAGTATGAAGTTTACACAATCAGTGATAGTTTGGGAAGCCATGTCATCTGCTTGTGTAGATCCACTGTCAGTGCAACCCAAATGCCAAACCAAAGTCAGCGCAGCCATCTACCAAGGAATTTTAGAGCACATCATGCTTCCCTCTGCCGATAAGCTTTTTGGAGATGGAAATTTAATTTCCCAGCAGAACTTGGCACCTGTCCACGCTGCCAAAAGTACCAATACCTAGTTTAATAACCACAGTATCATTGTGCTTGATTGCCCAGCAAACTCGCCTGACCTAAACCTCATTGAGAATCTATGGGATATTGTCAAGAGTAACTTTGTCGCCCAGGGTTATGGGGAACTCGATCCCGGTCGGTGTATAACTGGGGAAATGTCACTTGGTGGCCGTTGCCCGGTTCCGTGTCCTGGGTGCTTTTTTAAAAGAGCGAATATTTACAGGGGAATTAAATGACAGTTTATCACTAGAGATGTGCGGTGTTTGAATCGAACTGTTCGCCAATCTCAAATTCGACCTGTTTTAGGTGATGTTCGAGTCGTTCGATGAACGCAAACAATTAGCTTAAAGATTGACAGTTTGAGGTTATGTTCGATAATGGTTCGATCACCAAAAGCGTAACTGGCTTTTCACAGTTACTCTGTCATTCAATGTTAATACAGTGGAACCTTGGTTAACGAGAACAATCTATTCTGGGAGTGTGCTTGTTGACCAAGTTACTCGTTTAGCAAAGCAAGATTTCCCATAGGAAATCATTGCAATGCAGACAATTCCTTCCACAACTTGTTAAATGTCCCATCCTGGTCCCCTATTGTGCCATTCCACACATGCACAAACACACACAAATATACATGCACACATGCATATTATGCTCACCTTACCTTCCGTTCCATCGCCGGCCTCCTGGGACTTGCAGTTCGCCGGTACAGGATGTGTATCGGGTAACCATCGCGACAAGGGAGGAACTCCCTCTGTCAGACGCTACTCAAAGGCAAGCTCGCTGGCCAATCAGAGGCAAGCAGCTCCTGCCTTTGACGTCAGCGCTCTGTCAGCAGAAGTTCCGGCATTGGTCGCAATGGTTACCCGATACAAATCTTGTACCGGCGAACTGCAAGTACCAGGAGGCTGGCGATGGAACGGAAGGTAAGTTGAGCATAATATGTGTGTGTGCATTTGTGTTTGTGCATGTATGTATGTGTTTGTGTTTGCCTGCCATTGTTTTCAACGTTCGACGAACACACCTGCCGTTCGACGAACCGAACCGAACTCGAACACTAGGGTGGTGGCTCATCTCTATTTATCACATGACGCCACTTGCGGGTTGTGGCTATGTGGATGGAGCTGCCGCTGAACAGTTCTCACTACTGGGGCTGGTGTTAGTGTCAGCCTGGATGTTAGACCCTCCGCAAGTAGGGCCAGAACCCAGAGGATAGGTGAAGTAGATGGGTGTTGAAAGAAAGTAGACCACACCAGGGGTTGGTTCTTTTACTCATGGCAAGGTGGAAACTGGTCATCTGAGGAAGGCTGGTGCAGACCACAGGTCCCCTTAGTCCCAGTGCCTATTTAGTGACCTGGTGGTTTCTTTCCCCTGCACCTCCCTTTGGTTGGTGGGTCCCCGTGGCTTGGAGCATCTGGGGGTCCCCTCCTGGTAGTCTCACAATGGTAGTCCGTATGACAGTACCATAAACCCTGTGGGGTCTGAGTCTCTGGTCCTGTTCCCCGGTTTTGCCGTTGCTACTGTGTCCCGAACTTCAAGGTCAGTGAGGTCCTTGATGGTCCCCTCACTGTGCAGATTTTATCAGGTCTGCCTGGAGCGTTTGCCTGACCTGGGATTCTGTACCCCATCAGTGCTGTTGTTCTGGGAGTACTCCACCGTACTCCACTGGCAACCAACTACCTGGGCCCTCAGGTCACTGTCTCACTCCTGTCAGTGCATCCGCTCACTTCCTCTCTCTGTCACCGACTCTTGCAGACTGACTGTCTGACTGTCCACTGTCTGCCCCTCCCACCTGGTCATCTAGTGGACTGGATCGGCTCCACCACTAAGTGGCCATCCATTGGTCCAACCCTAGCCTGGTACCAGTCTATGTGGAACTTGGGGAAAAAAATAGGGATTAACAGGAAAGTTTTTGTTGTTACCCGTACTCGTCTTCTGGGTTCTGGGACAGGCCCTGCATCCTGGTGGGGATGAAGTACCTTGTGGCTCCCTGATGGCTTAAGGGGCGCTACAGAAGATGAGAGACACCAGACCCAACAATGCAAACGAGCTGAAGGCTATTATCAAAGCAACCTGGGATTCCATAACACCTCAGCAGTGCCACAGGTGATCACCTCCATGCCATGCCGCACTGTTGTAGTAATTCATGCAAAAGAAGCCCAGACTAAGTATTGAGTGTGTGTTGCCCAGGGATAGGGGGTACTCAGAGCCGGGCCAATGGGGTCGCTTCTAGAGGTATCACGGTGGCGTGACCCGGTCTGTGATCCCAGGCTCCACAACAAAGTAAAAGGGGAATATGTACAGGGGAGATTGTCTGTGACGCCACCCGTGGGTTGCGGTGATGAGATGGTGGCACCGCCGCTGCCTCTGGGGACCGTGCCCGGGACTGATGGTGTGGGGCAGCAAGGTGGAATCCCCTCCACGGGTATGGGAGTTGTAGTCCCGGGGCCCAATTGGGAGTTGTGGTAGTGGCAGGGATTGCAGGGAGCAGGAAACTCACAGTTCTGTTGTCCTGGTGTTGGATGAGGCTGTTTTCATGTGTAGGGTCAGGAAGCACAGAGTCCAGTACTTAACCAGAAATTGCCAGTGTCCGTAGGCCTTTGGTACGGTGGTGTTCGGATCCCACACCCGGTACACGAAGCAGGGCCCTCTCTCCTCTGCACTCCAGATAAGAGTCCCCTTCTCTGTTTCGGATGGGGGAAGTCCTCTCTTTGCACAAGTCCGGGGTTCTGTGCACACTACCGGTGGGCCACTACCCTGCCCCGGTCCACTACAGGTGCCCCTGAGCCTACTCTCTGCTTCAGCTCCAAGACTCGGCTTCCTCTTTTCTCTACTTCCCCAGCAGCCCAGGAGCCACAACCCCTGATTGCTCTCCTCTCCTTCCACTGACTGACTCAACTCCTCCCCTCCTGCTCTTTTTGTTACACTGAGGGGAGGGGGTGGCTGCCTCACTGTACCAGTGTGGGATTAGGTGGTACCAAGGAGGTTTAACTCTTTCTGTGACTATCTGGCTAGCCAGGGCGTCACATTCCCCCTTGGAAAAACACAGACCGTCCGTGGGCTGTCCGGACACCGACGGGTTTTTATTTTCCAGGAAAACTGCAAAAAGGATAAACATGTAATGCATATAAAACATAAAACATCTCATCCCCCTAAGGGGAAGCACATCACTTTAAACGTTAATAAACTGTCCTTCCCGCCAGTCCATAAAACAACATATTTACAACTGCTGCCGCTGCTAGTACGGGGCACGGGTTCCGTGCTCCGATTCCTTCTCAGGAGCCAGGCCCACTCGGGTACCCTCGGCGCCGGCTACAACCGGCCTCGCTAACTGCCGAGAGCCCCAATGCCCAGTGACCTGCTCCTCCTCTCGGCAGGTGCACTCCCGCTGCTCCACAGCCGGGACGGGGTATTTGGAGCGGCTGGTGCTGCAGCTGGGGGAAATTTCAGGACGGGTGCTGCCGTTGTTGCGGCCGGGTGGACTGCCGGGACCGACGTCATCTCTGCTGCGGCCGGGCGGACTGCCGGAGCCGACGTTATCTCTGTTGCGGCCGGGCGGACTGCTGGAGCCATCTCCGTTGCAGCCGGGCGGACTGCCGGAGCAGACGTCATCACCGTTGCGGCCATGCTCGGGGCCGGGTGAGATGTCATCGGGGTTGTAGCCTGGCTCGGGGCCGGATGGGATGTCATCGGGGTTGCAGCCTGCTGTGACATCTTGCTGCTCTTGTGTCCAGGAACGGAATTTTGCAGAGTCCTGGCGTCCCTGCACCTTACAGTTCCGGTTACATGCCACCGCTTTTCTGCCCGCCCCCCCCCCCTTGGTCTTTTGCGAGCACTCCTTCTGGCCGTGTTCCCAGGGGGCGGGGCTTCAACTTCACGCTGTTTTCGGGGACGAAGAAGATGGTGCCGTTGTTTTGGCGCCAAAAATGGCGGGCAAGATGGCAGCAGGTCAAGATTTTTCAAACAGTTCACGGATTACAAGGCGTACGTCATCCAGGTCACGGATGGGGTAAGAATCCTGTTCGTGATGCCAAATTGTGTCGCCCAGGGATAAGGGGTACTCAGATCCGAGCCTGGGATCACAGACCGGGTCACGCCACTGTGATACCTACAGAAGTGACCCCTTGGCCCAGATCTGAGTACCCCTTATCCCTGGGTGACACAAGTGCATTTACTGTACATACTTTTCAGTGAGCCAACATTTTTGAGTTTAACATCATTTTTTCAGTCGGTCTTACATAATATTCTAATTTTCTGAGATAATGACTTTTGGATTTTCAATGGCTGTGAGCCACAATCATCAACATTAACAGAAATAAACACTTGAAATAGATCCCTCTGTTTGTAATGAATCTATATAATATATGGGTTTCCCTTTTTGCATTGAAGTACTGAAAAAAATTTAATTTTTGATCATATTCTAATTTATTTAAGCTGGAACCCTTTAGTGACTTTCATGTGGCAGTAAAGGGTATTTAGCCTTGTATTTAGACAAAAAATAAATAAATAATTAACAAAAACAATGTGTGGTCACCCCCATTTTTGATAGCCAGCTAGGGTAAAGCAGACGGCTGCAGCTTACAGACAGCAGCTGGCATCTTCACCTTGGCTGATAATCCAAAACGGATTAAAAAAAAAAGTGGGGTCCCCCCAAATTGGATTACCAACCAATGTGAAGCTGACAGCTGGAGTCTGGTATTCTCACGGTGGGAAGGGCCATGTTTATTTTTCCCTTCCTAGCCTAAAAATAGCTGGCCTCAGCCACCTCCAGAACTTGCGTGTGCATTTGATGGTGCGGTGGCAAACGGGGTAATATAAGGAGTTTATACCAGCTGTAATGTTAGCTGGCATCAAGCCCAGGGATTGGTAACATTGAGGCGACTATCAGATACCCGACATAACCCAATCAGTAATAAAAAAATAATAAAGACAACAAAAAAATGTATTTAAAAAAATCACTCCCCAATACATTCCCACTTTCACAAATGTATTGAAAATAAAATATGCTCTGCCGTTATCCATTTTGGAGGTCCAATGACGACTCGGTCTTCCAGGATATGGGGGGCACGCTCAGCGAACGTATTCCACATTCTCTGGAAATGCAGGCACTCCATGTGAGTCGTGTGCCTGCAGTGATCTGTGGCGCCCCTGAGGCTTCCGTCACCACAGAGGTACTGCACCTCAGCCAGAGGTGTGGTATCCCATCCCGGGTAAGGAGGAGGTCATCTACCGGTTCACAGACAAAACACTGCACACACCAATTGGTAGGTCACACACCGGGTCAGGGTTTAAGGCAGGCACCCCATTAATGCTGAGAGTAGTGACCAGTATACCTGGTTAGGGGTCCTTAAGTCCCATTCACTGGCCCATGAGGGGGTGGAGCCTACCAGGAAAGGGTGTGGGAGGAGTCAGGGAGTAGAAAGGGAACCAGTCAGTTCAAGTTCGAGTAGTCAGTCAGAAGGAGTCGAGGAGTGAGGAGGTGGGCTCTCAGGAGAGGGACAGCAGAAAGGAAAGACCAGAGCAGAAGGAGGTTTCTGGTGGAGATCCTGGGGTCTTGCTAGGACCAGGTGACACCGATCAAAGGGATTCCAGGGTGCCACGGAAGTACGAACGTCCCGTGGACCTGTTCCACTAGAATACCGGGTACAGGGATCCGGCTGCAACACAGGGACGGTCCCTAGGCTGTAAAAAGAAAGACGTTACTTTTAGCGAAACCGACGGCCCGGGGGATTGCTGTAGGCACCCGAGGCCACAACCTGACACAGATCACTTGCAAGGAGAAGCAATAGAATACCTAGGTCAGCCACCCTTTGGACAGGCTCGGTGGCGGAGGCGCAGGACAGCCTAGTGCAGTTCAGCGCTAGTGAGACAGCCAGACAGGACACATTGAGGGGTGCACCGGTACTGACTCTTGAACTATCCGGGATCGGCGGAAGTCCCTGACAGCGGATCGTGGCATACCATGGGTAACCGGTCAGCTGCAGAATTGAAACTTAACAGTGATTAAACATCTTAACTGCAAGCCCGTGTTGTCTGCTTTATCC
Organism: Anomaloglossus baeobatrachus; assembly: GCF_048569485.1. Lineage (NCBI taxonomy): Eukaryota > Metazoa > Chordata > Amphibia > Anura > Aromobatidae > Anomaloglossus > Anomaloglossus baeobatrachus. The sequence goes on from NC_134354.1 coordinate 656,090,760, forward strand.
TGCACCTCATCAACAAACACCATAGACTTTACCAAAGGTTGCCCCGGGCTACCCGCTCTACCTGTGGAGAGCAAGAAACACCTGAGCTGCTATAACATCAGCCCCGGAGGTCTTTTCCAGCAGCTGCGGCTCAATAGCTGCAATTTACCACAGGTGTGGTCACGAATCTTATATAAACTTTATTACCGTCCCCCCTATACCGCCACATTAATTGACTCTACCAGGGTCACGGAGTCGGGCCCCGCCACCGCTGACCACCCCGGACTAGTCCGGCCCAACACCGAGTCACCTAAGGCCCTGGGGCGGGCGAGTCATCTTTTGCGCTGTGAACCGGATTTGAACAAGACCCGTTAACACGGGTGACGTGTGCCTTAAGGAACTGTATTTAACAGACTGCATTTTACTTGTGTGGAAAAACTGACGCCGCCATTAAAAGTGCAGAGCGCAAGAAGAAAGGGGGCGTGCCCGAAAAAGAGCGCGAATATAAGTCCCACCCCCTGTATGTTCTGCGGTGCGTTGAAAAATGGAGCATTAAGAGTAGAGATGAGCCACCCCCCTGGAGTTCGAGTTCGGTTCAGTTCGTCGAACGGTGCCCCGTTCGATGAGCCGTTCGACGAACCTCTCAAACCCCATTGAAAACAATGGGAGGCAATCACAAACACATACAAACACATTATAAATGTACACATACAGTTAATAAACATTGCCATAACACTAACCGGTGCCCGCGATCCGTCCTGCACTCTGTCTCCCGCCGCTTTTCCATCGGTAATCGCTGCGTCCTCCCGGTAACCAGCAGTGATGCAGGACCTATCGTGACGTCAAAATAATCATGTGACCAGTCACGTGTCTATTATCTCATTGGCTACAGACTGGTCACATGGCTTGGACGTCATGTCCTGTCCTAGGTCCTGTCAGTGCATCTCTCCAGTACGCGGTGCACATTTGTGTATCACCGTGTACCGGCGATATGCTCTGACACAGCCGGTAAATAACAGAGATCACTGTTGCCATAGCAACGCGCCTATTAGCGGGACGTCACCGCTAACAGCCGCAGCGGCACCGGGAATCACGGAGCACCGTTGCTATGGCAACCCGTCTGTCAGCGGTGTCGGTACCGCTAACAGCCAGCAGCACTGATCACTCACGGAGTGAAAAGCCTGCACGGGGAGCAGCATCTTTCTCCCATGCAGTGCTGTCTGATGGAGCAGAGCTGCATGTGTTGAAGGAGAAAGAAGACAGACGACCATGGATCGTGGAGGGATAAGAGGGAGTAATAAACATGCAGTCTCTAAGTGTGTCTGTGTATTTATTTCTATTAAAGTATTTTTTCTCTGTGTGGTGTCTTTTTTTTAACCCTTTATTGGAGATTCTTAATGGCCGGGTCAAACTTGCCTGACATTAAGAATCTCTGGCTTAATACTAGCTAGTAAAACAAAGCTAGTATTAACTCATTATTACCCAGTAAGCCACCCGGCTTCAGGGCTGCTGAAGAGTTGGATACAGCGCCAGATGATGGCGCTTCTATGAGAGCGCCATTTTCTGGGGTGGCTGCGGACTGCAATACGCAGCAGAGGGTCCCAGAAACCTCGGGCTAACCTGTGCTGCGGATTCCTATCCTCAGCTGCCTAGTTGTACCCGGATGGACACAAAAATAGGGCGAAGCCCGTGTGTTTTTTTTTTTTTAATCATTTCAAGAAATTCATGAAATAATTAAAAAAGGACTTCCCTATATTTTTAGTTCCCAGCTGGGTACAAATAGGCAGCTGGGGGTTGGGGGTAGCCGTACCTGCCTGCTGTACCTGGCTAGCATACAAAAATTTGGTGAAGCACACGTCATTTTTTTTGTAGTTTTTTGGCAAAAAAAATGCTTCCCTGGATTTTCCATTGACAGTGAAGGTAACACCAAGCAGTGGAGGGTGGCAGCCAGTAGCTGCTTGGATTACCCTTAGCTAGCAATACAAAAAATGCAGCGGGAGGCCATATATATTTTTTTTTTTTAATTATTTATTTAAATAACTAAAAAAAAAAAGGGCTTCCCTGTATTTTGATTGCTGGACATCACAGTGCTGTAAAAATAAATCTTTAAAAAAAAGACGTATCGCTCCGCGGTATTTTTTATTCTCAGCGCAGATAAAGCAGACAGCTACGGGTTGCCACCCCTATCTGCCTGGCGTTACCTTGGCTGGCAATCAAAATACAGGGAACCCCATTAATTTTTTTTTATTTAAAAAAAATAGTTAAAAAAAAATGACGTTGGGTCCCCCCATTTTTGATAGCCAGCTAAGGTAAAGCAGACGGCTGTAGCCTGAAAACCACAGCTGGCAGCTTTACCGTGGTTGGGGATCCAATGTGGTGGTCACCCCAGGCTCTTTTTTATAATTATTAATAATTACAAAAAAAAGTAGGGTCCCCCCCAAATTGGATCACTAGCAAAAGTAAAGCGGACAGCTGTGGTCTGGTATTCTCAGGGTGGGAAGGTCCATAGTTATTGGCCCTCCACAGCCTAAAAATAGCAGGCCGCAGGCGTCCCAGAAGTGGCGCATTGACTAGATGCGCCAATCCTCGCGCTTCACCCCAGCTCATCCCGTGCCCTGGTGCAGTGGCAAACGGGGTTGATACTAGCTGTAAGGTCACCTGACATCAAGCCCAGCAGTTTGTGATGTCATTGCGTCTATCACATACCCAACATCACAATCTGTCAGTACTAACAAAACAAATAGACAAAAAAAAAATTCCCTCTTTCACCAATTTATTGTAAGGAAAAAAAATAAGGGGGTCCCACGATGACTCTGGACCGTCTAGATTATGGGGGGACACGCTCAGAGAATGTATCCCCCATTTTCTAGGAGTGCAGACCCTCCATGTGAGGAGTGTGGGTGCAATGAATCTGCACCCACTCTCCCCGGGTCCACAGCAGCAGAGTCCATGTCGTAAGTGCTGCTACCAAAGCTGCAATGCCCTGCTCATGAGGTAAGGGCATGCCTAATCAGGAGAACTATTCTACATTTCCAAATATTGGTATTTGCTGATATTATTGCTATTCCACCTACTATATATTCGGGATAGGATCTTGGAGATGGAATACCCCTTTAAGTCCAGTTATCCAGCTGAATGAATACTAAACAACAGAGCTCGCTATTTAGACATGTTTTCTTGTGGCGTATAACGGACTCTCATGTTTGGTAGTCGTTCAGCAGGGCAACTATAAAATCAAATACCTCCATTTGGAAATGTAGTATAGCTCTCCTGATCAACTATGTTCCTTACCTCATGAGCAGAGCATTGCAGTAGCTTACAGATGCATGGTTACCACCCCTCACTGTGTCTGAACACAGGAAGCTAAGCTGACAGCCGCTCTGTGCATGCGGCAGCATCTATTGTGAAGGAGGGGGCCGCTGCACAGATACCGTGGGACGCCGGGGAACACCGGTGGTGTTATAGGGGGTGACCTGGCAGGGCCTGGGGAGGAGTTTTCTTTCGCATGTGTCATGGCACATGCAACAGAAATCCGAGGAGTAGGGTGTAATCGGCTGGCGCGCTGCTGTGCGCGTGGCCATCTTGGATTTCCGGGAGGGGGTCGGGGGGGGGGCACTTTAGCGACACCGGGGGACCGGAGGGGAGATTTATCTCCCATCTGACATGTTTGTTCATGCCAGATGGGAGATAAATAATTTTTTACCGGCGCTGTCATTTACTGTAACGTGATCATCGGTATACGGTGTATACCGGTGATCACGTGAGCGGGGACCGGAAAAACCGGCCTGAATCATGATCTCCAGGGTCTCAGCTACCCCCTGAAACCCCAGAGATTTTCTGACGCTGGGGAGCGCTATTCACTTATTTCTGCCTGCTCTTTATAAACGGCAGATCAGAATAAGGCTTCATTCACACAACCGATCCGTTTTTGTGGTCCGCAAAAAACGATCCGTTTTTTTCACGGGTGCATCCGTGTGGCATCCGTTTCCGTTCCATAGATGGTCCGTATGTCATCCGTTTGTCATCCGTGTGCCTTCCATTTTTTTTGCGTACTGCAAAAAAACTGCAGGAGGGAAAATACATGAATTTACCCAGGATCCATAGCTTCAATTTACATGAGGCGGTCACATGTTCTACTGCTTTTCACAGCGTAGAGCGCTCTGCTGATTTTCCTGTGCTTGTACACTTCATATCAATCTTTTCTGTCATTATAGTGGCAGAAAGACACATAATGTCCCACTCTCCTGCATTTTGTAATTTTGCACCCTTTGGTGCCTTTCATGTGGCACTAAGGGGTGCTTAGCCTTGTATTTACCAAAAAAAAATTTAAAAAAAAAATGCCGTGGGGGTTCCCCCTATTTTTGTAGCCAGCTAGGGTAAAGCAGACGGCTGCAGCCTGCAGACCACAGCTGGCAACCTCACCTTGGCTGGTAATCCAAAACTGAGGGCACCCCACGCTGTTATTTTAAATTAAATAAATAATACACGTAGGGGTCCCCCCAAAATTGGATCACCAGCCAAGGTAAAGCGGACAGCTGGGGTCTGATATTCTCAGACTAGGGAGGTCCATGGTTATTGGACTCTCCCCAGCCTAAAAATAGCAGGCCGCAGCCGCCCCAGAAGTGGCGCATCCATTAGATGCGCCAATCCTGGTGCTTCGCCCCAGCTCATCCCGTGCCCTGGTGCGGTGGCAAATGGGGTAATATATGGGGTTAATACCAGATGTGTAATGTCACCTGGCATCAAGCCCTGGGGTTCGTGAGGTCAGGCGTCTATCAGATACCCGACATCACCAACCCAGTCAGTAATAAAAAAAATAGACGACAAACTCCCCAACACATTCCCTCTTTCACCAATTTATTAGAAAGAAAAACAAATCCAGGTCTGCTGTAATCCAAGGGGTTCCCATGATGATCCATACCATAGTCACTGTCCTAGTCAATGAAGAACAGAATGTTCCCCATTGGCTGGGAGAGCAATGCAGTGACCTGAGCTAACATCAATAGGTCAGCCCAGGTCACTGCAGGGGATGACGAGTGCTGCTGCCAGCAGCGAGGTACATTACCTGCGGTGATGATCTCCTGCACTGCTGATAGCAGAGCTGTCACTGACTTCAATGACCGCCGCCTTCACAGCCAAGTATAGCGGGAGGCTATGACGTCACCGCTAGTCACAGTCTCGGGTTGGCAGAGAGAGGAAATGTGAAGCGGCAGCCATGGAGGACAGTGACAGCGCTGAGGTCGGGAGGGCGGGACGTCATCACCGCAGGTAAGCCGAGCAGGGTAATGTGTGCGGAATGCGAGGTGGGTGGAGCTAAGCGGGGTAATGTGTGCAGAGTGCCAGGTGGGTGGAGCCAAGCGGGGTAATGTGTGCGGAGTGCGAGGTGGTTGGAGCTAAGCGGGGTAATGTGTGCGGAGTGCGAGGTGGGTGGAGCCTAGCGGGGTAATGTGTGCAGAGTGCGAGGTGGGTAGAGCCTAGCGGGGTAATGTGTGTGGAGTGCGAGGTGGGTGGAGCTAAGCGGGGTAATGTGTGTGGAGTGCGAGATGGGTGGAGCTAAGCGGGGTAATGTGTGCAGAGTGTGAGGTGGGTGGAGCCTAGCGGGGCCATGTGTGCGGGCGGCGGAGTGCGAAGTGGATGGAGCCTAGCGGGGCCATGTGGCCGGGCGGCGGAGTGTGAAGTGGGTGGAGCCTAGTGGGGCCATGTGTGCGGGCGGCTGAGTGCGAAGTGGGTGGAGCGTAGCGGGGCCATGTGTGCGGGCGGCGGAGTGCGAAGTGGGTGGAGCCTAGCAGGGCCACGTAGGACGTCAGTGCCGGGGACTGCATGGCTGGGGACAGGTGAGTGTGAGTGTGTGTGTGTATGTGTCTACATGCTGCGTGCAGGAGGGGGCGGAGCCCAGCGGGGAAGTGTTGGCTCCCTGCACACATAACCAGGGTAAATATCGGGTTACCAAGCAAAGCACTTTGCTTGGATACCCGATATTTATCTTGGTTACCAGCTTACACAGGCTGCCAGCGATGGCTCCCTGCACACTGTAGCTGTAAAAAGTCCTGCTTTTGGTGATAGAGCTGTTCTCGAACGTAACTCGAACTGTCGAGCTTTTAGCAAAAAGCTCGAGTTCGATCTCGAGCACCCCCAAAATCACTCGAACATGAAGTTGGCGAACCTCGAACCTCGAACATCACTCATCTCTAATTAAGAGACTGAATGTCTGGCAGTTGATACTGGTGTCTAGAGGAAGAAGACGTTGCCAGAATGTACTGGATAGTGGGCGGAGGAATGCCACCCTTAGAAGGCTGGGTGCCGGCATGGAGCCAACGAGTGGTACGTCCCCCAACCCCGCCTCTGGAGTGGAGAAGGGTGCAGCCGAGCATTGGCGGGTCGACTGGCGGTGAACGCTTGGGAGCGGCAGTCACGAGTATCAACCGGGACAACTTCGGAGGCATTATGGCAGAGCTCTCTCTTTCGAGTACACTGGGAGAGGCATGGGAGAAGGGATCAGACCCCGGCCTGAACCACCTGCTGGAAGAGATGGAGTAGCTGGCTCAGCGGTTATGGAGGTTCAAGGTGGAAGCTGAGCAACGAGCGGCCGGAGAGGGAGTGACCGTACCGGGACACGCACCTGAAGACCAGACGGCGTCCTGCGTTACGGAGAGCGGAGAGTCTCCAGCCGCCGCTGCGGAGCCTGGTAAGGAAGATGCCACCCCCGCCCGGCAGAGCCCGGATCACCTCGTGGGGCCCCTGCCCAGTCCTCCCGCACGCGTGCCTGGCATCACCGCACCCTGCGAGTCTCCAGCCGCCGCTGCGGAGCCCGGTAAGGGAGATGACATCCCCACCCGGCAGAGCCCAGACCACCTAGTGGGGTCTCTGCTCAGTCTTCCTGCCTGCGCACCTGGCTCCATCTCACCCTGTGTAGACTGGGACGCATTACCGGTCCGCAACCGTGGGCTGGCCGTCCCACTGAAGCCAGTCATGACTCGGGCCGCAACGACCATCGCTTGTGAACGGCAACTGGCCCAGTTTCGGATGGAGAGAGAACGCCGAGAGGCGCAGCAAGCCAAGAAAGAGGCCGCCAACCTGGCCGCGAAGGAAAAGATGCGGAAGGCCAGGAAAGCTACCCATGGCCCAGTCAGGAGGGGCCGCATCATAGACTTCAGCCTGGAGAGAGGATGGGGGTTCATCCGGGAACCGGGGCTGAAGAGGGACATTTTTGTGTCCAGGAAAGACATTGAGGAACCCCTGCAATGGGGTCACCCAGGACGCGATGTCCAAATCGGGGATCGGGTAGAGTACACCCACCTGATGGGTACCCCGGGATGGTATGTATTAGACATCCACATCCACCGGGAGGACGCAGCCCCGGTAGCATCACCCCGCAGCAGTCCCAGCACGAGTTCCCAGGGGACCCAAACCAGTCTGTGTATAAGTGACGGCTGTGAGTGATCCTGGACTATATCTGTATTGTACTGTGTGTATAAGTGACGGCTGTGAGTGATCCTGGACTGTGTCTGTATTGTACTGTGTGTATAAGTGACTGCTGTGAGTTATCTTGGACTGTGTCTGTATTGTACTGTGTGTGTATATGTGACTGCTGTGAGTGATCCTGGACTGTATCTGTATTGTAGTACTGTAAATCTGAATGTGGCAGAACAGGATAAGATACATGTTCATTGGATTTATATCTAAATGCTACAGTTCGTGCTCTCCTGTAGCTGAAATCCTGGTGATTATCCAATGCTGGGGGGTGCTATTCACTTTTTTATTACCGCCATTGAAAAACATTGGTAAGGAATAAGCCATTTTAAAACGTTGGGCTATTGTTAATGGGTTAAAAATTTAGATGATCGAATACCCTATTATTCGAATCGACGAATATCCGACAAATACCTTGCCGCTATTCGAGTATTCGCGAATGTTCGACCCCCAATGTAAGTCTATGGAAAACCAGAATAATTTTACGTCGGACCTGTCGGTGACCTGTGGTGACTGAGGAAAAGGCTGAAATGGGTGGGAAAAGGCTGAAACAGTATGGGCACAGCCTGTAGAAGGTGCCTGACTGCATTTCTGGTGTCTTTGAATAACGTGGTCAGAGCAGAACGCGGCGTTTACGTTGACACCAGAACAGCTCTCAAACCAAAGTAAAAGAGGGGAAATTGCTAAGAAACACTTTCTAGTGCCTAATCACTGTAATAACATGTCAAATCAAGCCGCGGCCTCCCAAAAAAAACACTTTAACATATGTTCACATTTTTCATTTTTTACATTTTTCTTCTTTTAGAAAGGGCTGTAACTTATATATTATATTGGTGTCTGTCTCACGCCTCCTTTTTTGGGACAAATTTGACAGCACTTTAAAAGGTCAGCTACAATGTGCCCGTTGGGATGTTGACCTTGCCCTCCTCCTCCTCCTCCACTAGCACCACCGCCTCCAGTGGCCCTCTACTCAAATGTAGCAAGGGCCACTGGCTGTCCTCAAATCTCAGGTCCTGTAACATACATTGGGGAGGGATGGCAGTCATTTAAAGTTTTCTGCGTCCCCTATATCATTAGTGTGAAAGTTGGAATACGTACTCCATAACACTTTACAGTGCTATTGCCAATTGGGCCATTTGGGTGTTGTTGGCCTTGCTCTCCTCCTCCACCAACACCACCGGCTCCAGTGGCCCTCTATTCAAATGTAGAAAGGGTCACTCACTGGCTGGCCTCAAATCTCAGACTTCTGAGGGCTCTCAGGTGGGCCCTGTAACATACATTGGGGAGGGATGGCAGTCATTTGTAGTTTTCTGCATCCCCTATATCATTAGTGTGAAAGTTGGAATACATTCTCCATAACACTTTACAGTGCTATTGCCAATGTGGCTATTGGGTGTTGGCCTTGCCCTCCTCCTCCTCCACCAACACCAACACTACCGGTTCCAGTGGCCCTCTACTCAAATTCTTTCAAATGATTCTGTAATGTATGTTTTATGGACAAATGAACGCCACGCTGGGACATCAAAGCTAATGTCGTTGATGATGATTGCATCTGACCAAAAGCAGGTTGGAAGCAGGAGGCATCATCGCCTGCTTCCTAGACCGCAGTTTGTGAAGCATGCAGCACCGTGGAAGTGACAGTTGTTTCACTCTGGAACTGAGGCTTTATTCCACTAGCTAACACCGAGGATTTAAAAAAATTCAGTTTCTCCAGGGGGGAATGGTTCAAACACCATGTAGCTAAGCATCAGAAGGTACTCCCAATAGCTCTCAATAGCTCTTTTTTAAAAACTTGGTAGGATTTGAGACAGGGCATAACATGCCAAGGAGTTTAATAAATTCAGTTCCCCCAGGGAAATGGTTCAAAATCAAGGAGCACTGCATCAGTAGGTACCCCCAACAGCTTTTTTTTAAAAAATTGGTAGGATTTGCAACAGGGCATAACATGCCAAGGAGTTTAATAAATTCAGTTTCTAACACCGCCAAAAGGTCGCGGAAAGGCTCTGTTCCCACAAGCCGATACGGCAACATCTCAAGGGCTATCAATCGTGCAATGTGTGCAGTTATGGTTTCTGCCCTTGGGTGCGTATTGGGGTATTTTCGTTTCTTTTCAAAGGTCTGTGGTATGGACAACTGAACGGAACGCTGGGACACCGAAGCGGATGTGGTAGTTGATGATTGAGTTTGGCCAACATGAGGTTGGGAGAAGGAGGCATCAGCGCCACCTTCTTGCACACCAGTTTGGGAACAGGCAGCGCAAGGGAAGTTGCAGTTGTTTCACTCTGGAACTCAGGCTTTATTCCACTAGCTAATACCGAGGATTTAAAAAAATTCAGTTTCCCCAGGGGATAATGGTTCAGACATCATGGAGCACTGCATCAGTAGGTACTTGTGGCGCCCTGAACAAGCCAGGTAGTCACAGATAGAGCCCCGCACAACACCAGTCCCCTCACTAGGTAAGACCAGCCAACCACATTAAACCCTAGTCACCTCCCTCAGTGCTGGATGGACACACCAGGGGGGCGCAGCCAGGTGGTTGGCACGCCCACCGAGGAGTTCAGAGAGCCTGAGGCAGGAAAACACAGTTGAGTTCAGATCAGTTTGGAGTTCAGTGGAGGAGGACAGGCCTGTGTGTGACAGGCCTGTGACAGACTGACAGGTGCCAGGGTTGGAGCCCTGGTACCTTTGGCTAGGAGGCATACAGAGGCCTCTGCCTGCAGGAGCCGGGAGGATGGCTCGGTGGAACCGTGGTGGACCGGGACAGGGTAGTGGCCCGCTGGTACTGACCCGGGGAAGCGACTCGGAAATTGGAGCACAAGAGGGGGTACTCAGACCGTGAAACAAGGTCTAGAAACTACTGGACTGAGTTAATTAACTGATTGCGGTCTGGACTTTAGGTCCTTTCTCACCCAAAGTCCCTCATAGAAGACAACAGCCCAACCAGGGGCATAAGCAGCGGGCACCGACCACCATCATCTTGGTTTACCAGAGACTCGAGTGTTTCATTCTAATAGTGAGTACACCAGTGCCCTCTGGCCGCCCATCTCCCTGCACCGCCAAGGCACCCCCAACGGGTCCCGGGGCCACCATCCCTGCCCACGGAGGGGTTAACAACTTGCTGCATACCATCTCCCCCGGATGCCCCGTAACTGCAGCGGTGGTGTCAACCTTCACCACATCCCGTGGGTGGCGTCACAAACTTAAAAACACGGCTCCGGCCGTACACCTACGTCCCCAAACCGCCAACCCCTTTTAGATCGGAGTGACCACGGGGCCCCCCAGGTCCGGAGACGCTTGAGCCACCCACCAGCGAGCCCGTATCCGAGCGGCTCGGTTGCAGCCGAGCACGGGGCGGTACATACTCACAACAGCTTTTTTTAAAAAAATTGGTAGGATTTGCAACAGGCATAACATGCCAAGAAGTTTATTCAATTCAGTTCACCCAGGGAATAATGGTTCAGACACCATGGAGCACAGCATCACAAGGTACTTCCAACAGCTCCCAACGGCTTATTTTAAAAAAAATTGGTAGGATAAGGAACAGGGCATAACATGCCAAGGAGTTTAATGCATTCAATTTCCCCAGGGGATAATGGTTCAGACACCATGGAGCACTGCATCAGTAGGTATTCCCAATAGCTTTTTTTAAAAGAAATTGGTAGGATTTGCAACAGGGTATAACATGCCAAGACTTTTAATAAATTCAGTTCCCCTAGGGTGTAGTGGTTCAGACACCATGTAACAAAGCATCATAAGGTACTCCCAACAGCTCCCAAGAGCTTATATTAAAAAAATTGGTAGGATAAGCAATAAGGCATAACATGCCAAGGAGCTAAAAAAAATTCTGATTTTGCAAGGGGCCATGTGTAACACACCGTGGAGCACAGCAACATTAAAGAACAAATAGAGACTGCCTGACCAATTGTTCTAGACAGTGAAGCCTCAACAGTGCTTGTACCAGTGCATAATGTACAAAGGATTGAAAAATATTGCCCTGGGTGATTGGGCCAAACAATTACATCGCAGCAGCATAACAAGTTAGATTAGTCACGCGGTCTCATTAGATCAGGGGTGGGCAATTAATTTTCCCATGGGGCCGCATGAGAAATTGGGATGGTTTTAGAGGGTCGGACTAATATATTTAGCTCAGTTCTACCCAATACTATATATAGTATATATACTATCCCTTTATAAACAAACAGTAAGTTAAACAATACAAAGATTCAATGAAAATGTGGGGGGCATACACATTACTGGGATCAGTGGGGGGCATAGACATTACTTGGGTCAGTGGGGGGCATAGACATTACTGGGTTCAGTGGGGGGGCATACACTCTACTGGGGTCAGTGGGGGGCATAGACATTACTGGGATCAGTGAGGGGGCATAGACATTACTGGGGTCAGTGGGTGGCATACACATTACTGGGATCAGTGGGGGGCATACACATTACTGGGGTCAGTGGGATGCATACACATTACTGGAGTCAGTGGGGGGCATACACATTACTGGGGTCAGTGGGGGGCAGATATTACTGGGGTCAGTGGGGGACATACACATTATTGAGATCAGTAAGTGGCATAGACATTACTGGGGCCTGTGAAGCATACATACTGGCCCTGGTGGCCTGTGGAGCATACATACTGGCCCTGGTGGCCTATGGAGCAGACATACTGGCCCTGGTGGCCTATGGAGCATACATACTGGCCCTGGTGGTCTTTGGAGCATACATACTGGCCCTGGTGGCCTGTGGAGCATACATACTGGCCCTGGTGGCCAGTGGAGCATACATACTGGCCCTGGTTGTCAGTAGAGCATACATACTGGCCCTGGTGGCCAGTGGAGCATACATACTGTCAGTGGTGGCCAGTGGGGCATGCATACTGACAGTGGTGGCCAGTGGGGCATACATACTGACAGTGGTGGCCAGTGGGGCATACATACTGACAGTGGTGGCCAGTGGGGCATGCATACTGACAGTGGTGGCCAGTGGGGCATACATACTGACAGTGGTGGCCAGTGGGGCATTCATACTGGCCCTGGGGGTGCTGAGGGCTCCTCTGCCTGCCTTCTCTGAATCCCCTGTGTCTGCTTCTCTATTGCAGGCACATGGGGACCTGAGAAGACACAAGTACTGCTCCCCTGCTCCCCCCTCCTGCAGCCACTTTGCACTCTCCCTGCTGCTACTAGTGCACATTACCTCAGTTTGTAGAACAAATATTTTTGAAGTGGCCACTGTGGAGATGAGCCGGTCACGTGAGGTAGAAGGGGCAGGCAGAGGGGGTGTGGCCAGCATCGACAGAGCAGGAGGAGGGGACAAGGGAGGCATCCGAGGTGTGTGTCCAGCATTGAGGGGGCGTGGACGACAGCAAAAGGGGACGTGGCTAGCAGCATAGATGCCATAGAAGGCATCCAGAGAGTGTGATCAGCATCCAGAAGGGGCATGACTGGCAGCAAGAGGGGGCGTAACCGTCAGAGTGGGGGCATGGCAGCTGCTTATCACTGCACTGCGGGATACATAGCTCACGGCAGTGAGAGCAGGGCTGAGGCATAAAATCGTAGTTCAGGCCATGACTCCAACTCTCAGCAAGATGGGCGGGCCGGTCAAAGACAGTAGGCGGGCCAGATCTGGCCCACGGGCCGCCCCTTGCCCAGGTCTGCATTAGATGATAGAAGACAAAATAGTCTTGAATGAGAAACAATGGAACTTATTTGAACTTAAGAAATCCAAATTTTGGGGCTACACTTATTATTGGGAATTGTTAACAGGCGGCCTGAGATACTCTGGCGCAATCCATCTACGGTTCATTTTGATCATCGTCAAACTGTCTGCACTTTCCGTGGATAGTCGTGTGCGACTATCTGTTATTATTGACCCCACTGAGCTGAAAACACACTCAGATAACACACTCGTAGCAGGGCAAGCTAGCACTTCCAAACCGTATAAGGTGAGGTCTGGCCAAGTGTTGAGCTTGGTAACCCAATAGTTAAAGGGAACAGCAGACTCTGAAAGCATGCTGATACGGTCACCTACATAGTCCCTTACCATCTACCTTAACTGTTCCCTCCTTGTCATAGTTCCCCCAACCGTTATCTGATTCGCAGTTGACGGTTTGTGGAAAATGGACCAGTTTTGGCACATTAGTCCCCTGCCTGTGTTGCTCCTACTATGCGTAGCCCTCTCTTGTAATCCTGTTGCTTGAGATGACATGCTACCTCTGACGCCAGCATGATCTGAGGGTAATTATGTCATCAACTGCTCCACTACAGCCCTCTTGAATGTTTCCGTAGTACAATCCTTATTTGCCTCGACAAGTAGCAAAGCAAATTTGTCTTTATAGCGTGGGTCAAGGAAGGTACATAACCAGTATTTGTTGTCTGCCAAAATGTGGACTAGCCGACAGTCATAAGAAAGGCAGTGTTACATGAACTGTGCCATGTGTCAGACTCCAAACTGGAAACCTTTGTGTGTTGCTGCTAAGAATACATTCTGTCTCTCTAAAACTCCTCTCCTCCTCAGCCTCTCTCTCCTCCTCCTGCTCCTCCTCAGGCCATCCATGCTGGACAGCCCTGAAGCTTGGGTTGTCAATCCCTTGGTTACCAACTTCAAAGCATTCCTGTTCTTCATCATCCTCATCCTCAGGTGGCCTGAGCTTGTTAGCCGAGGTTCTGTGGATTACTAGCAACCACTGTGAAGTCTGGATGCACAGACAACTCACGTGCATGAACACTTCGGTCAGTCAAACCATCCAGAGAGTGTTTCAATAAACATATCAGTGGAATGGTAATGTTGATAACAGCATCCCCACTGCTCACAATGTTGGTACAGTAATCAAAATTCTCCAAGACCTGACAAATGTCTGCAATCCACACCCACTTATGTCTGGCAGCTGTGTCTGATGGGCATGTTCCAGCTAGAATTGGGATACTGCCCTTTGCTGCTCATGGATCCTGGCCAACATATGATAGGTTGAATTCCATCTCGTAGGGAGGTCATATATTAGTCTGTTACAAGGCAAGTCTAAAGGCCCTGTCACACACAGAGATAAATCTTTGGCAGATCTGTGGTTGCAGTGAAATCATGGACATATTGTTCCATTTGTACACAGCCAAAACCTGGCACTGATTGTCCACAATTTCACTGCAACCACAGATCTGCCACAGATTTATCTCTGTGTGTGACAGGGCCTTAAGCGCTGCTGCAGCACTGCCAGGCCAGCAAAAGAGGGAGATGACTTGCGGAAATGGGCGCTAATATTTCTTCAGAAAGTACTTCTTCAGAAAGTGCTGAACTACTAAATTTACAACGTGGGCCATACAAGGAACGTGTACAAGCTTTCCAAGCTTTAAAGCCGCCACCAGATTACGACCATTATCACACACTACCATCCCTGGACGAAGGTCCAATGGCTCAAGCCACTCATCTGTCTGCTCAGTCTGCTCAGTTATTGCTTTCCAAAGCTCAGGTGCCATGTGCGATTTGTCACCGATACAGATGAGCTTCAGTAGAGCGTGTTGACGCTTAAACGAGGCAGTGCTGCAGAGATCCCAGGTGGGGAATGATGTCGACGGTTGGACACCGGCGGATGTTGAGGAGGCTGCACAGGAGCCAGATGAAGAGTAGGAGGGGGGAGGAGAGAGTTGTTGCTGTGATTGAAGTGGGCCCACTAATCTGGCTGTGGGAATTATATGGGATGTTGCCGGCTCAGACTCTTTACTATCTGCCACCAGGTTCATCAGTGTGTCGTCAGGGAGTTGTAGCATCCCTTTCCACTTCGACTTGTCCACGTGTCTGTGGTTAAATGGACCTTCCCTGTTATGGCATTGGTGAGAGCCCGTATGTTGTTTACAGACACGTGATTGTGGAGTGCGGGGACGGCACAACGAGAAAAATGATGTTGAATAGGCACAGAGTACCGATGTTCTAACACCGCCAAAAGGTTGCGGAAAGCCTTTGTTCCCACAAGCCGATACGGCAACATCTCAAGGGCTATCAATCATGCAATGTGTGCAGTTATGGTTTCTGCCCTTGGGTGCGTAACGGGGTATTTTCACTTCTTTTCGAAGGTCTGTGGTAAGGACAACTGAACGGAACACTGGGACATCGAAGCTGATGTCGCTGATGATTGAGTTTGGCCAACATCAGGTTGGCAGAAGGAGGCATCAGCGCCACCTTCTTGCACACCAGTTTGGGAAGCAGGCAGCCCAAGGGAAATGGCAGAGTTTGGAGTCTGGAAATCGTGTTTTTCACCTAGAGCTGTCAACCACCTAGTGGTGTGCTTGGCTAACATATGGTTTCTCATGCTGGAGGTGCCCAAGCTGGAAATATTTCTGCTTCTGCTAAGCTTGGTATGACAGATTTGACAAATGGCAACCGTTTGGTCCAAAGGACTCTTGGAAAAAAACTCCCACACAATCGCACCATGGACCCTTAGGCGGGCTTTGCAAACTACTACATCGCAGGTGCGATGTCGGTGGGGTCAAATCGAAAGTGACGCACATCCGGTGTCGCAGGCGATATCGTAGTGTGCAAATCCTTTTTGATACGATTAACGAGCGCAAAAGTGTCGTTATCGTATCATCGGTGTAGGGTCCGACATTTCCATAATGCCGGTGCAGCGACAGGTACGATGTAGTTCCTCGTTCCTGCGGCAGCAAACATTGCTGTGTATGAAGCTGCAGGAGCGAGGAACATCTCCTACCTGCGTGCCGGCTGCAATGCGGAAGGACGGAGGTGGGCGGGATGTTTACATCCTGCTCATCTCCGCCCCTCCGCTGCTATTGGCTGCCTGCCATGTGTCGTCGCTGTGTTGCCGCATGACCCGCCCTCTTAGGAAGGAGTCGGGTCGCCGGCCAGAGCGACGTCGCATGGCAGGTAAGTCCATGTGAAGCTGCCGTAGCGATAACATTCGTAACGGCAGCAATCACAATACAGTTAGGTCCAGAAATATTTGGACAGTGACACAATTTTCGCGAGTTGGGCTCTGCATGCCACCACATTGGATTTGAAATGAAACCTCTACAACAGAATTCATGTGCAGATTGTAACGTTTAATTTGAAGGTTTGAACAAAAATATGTGATAGAAATTGTAGGAATTGTACACATTTCTTTACAAACACTCCACATTTTAGGAGGTGAAAAGTAATTGGACAAATAAACCAAACCCAAAAAAAAAATTTTTATTTTCAATATTTTGTTGCGAATCCTTTGGAGGCAATCACTGCCTTAAGTCTGGAACCCATGGACATCACCAAACGCTGGGTTTCCTCCTTCTTAATGCTTTGCCAGGCCTTTACAGCCGCAGCCTTCAGGTCTTGCTTGTTTGTGGGTCTTTCCGTCTTAAGTCTGGATTTGAGCAAGTGAAATGCATGCTCAATTCTGTTAAGATCTGGTGATTGACTTGGCCATTGCAGAATGTTCCACTTTTTTGCACTCATGAACTCCTGGGTAGCTTTGGCTGTATGCTTGGGGTCATTGTCCATCTGTACTATGAAGCGCCGTCCGATCAACTTTGCGGCATTTGGCTGAATCTGGGCTGAAAGTATATCCCGGTACACTTCAGAATTCATCCGGCTACTCTTGTCTGCTGTTATGTCATCAATAAACACAAGTGACCCAGTGCCATTGAAAGCCATGCATGCCCATGCCATCACGTTGCCTCCACCATGTTTTACAGAGGATGTGGTGTGCCTTGGATCATGTGCCGTTCCCTTTCTTCTCCAAACTTTTTTCTTCCCATCATTCTGGTACAGGTTGATCTTGGTCTCATCTGTCCATAGAATACTTTTCCAGAACTGAGCTGGCTTCATGAGGTGTTTTTCAGCAAATTTAACTCTGGCCTGTTTATTTTTGGAATTGCATCTAGATGTGAACCCTTTGTATTTACTTTCATGGAGTCTTCTCTTTACTGTTGACTTAGAGACAGATACACCTACTTCACTGAGAGTGTTCTGGACTTCAGTTGATGTTGTGAACGAGTTCTTCTTCACCAAAGAAAGTATGCGGCGATCATCCACCACTGTTGTCATCCGTGGACGCCCAGGCCTTTTTGAGTTCCCAAGCTCACCAGTCAATTCCTTTTTTCTCAGAATGTACCCGACTGTTGAGTGTGCTACTCCAAGGATGTCTGCTATCTCTCTGATGGATTTTTTCTTTTTTTTCAGCCTCAGGATGTTCTGCTTCACCTCAATTGAGAGTTCCTTAGACCGCATGTTGTCTGGTCACAGCAACAGCTTCCAAATGCAAAACCACACACCTGTAATCAACCCCAGACCTTTTAACTACTTCATTAATTACAGGTTAATGAGGGAGACGCCTTCAGAGTTAATTGCAGCCCTTAGAGTCCCTTGTCCAATTACTTTTGGTCCCTTGAAAAAGAGGAGGCTATGCATTACAGAGCTATGATTCCTAAACCCTTTCTCCGATTTGGATGTGAAAACTCTCATATTGCAGCTGGGAGTGTGCACTTTCAGCCCATATTATATATATAATTGTATTTCTGAACATGTTTTTGAAAACAGCTAAAATGACAAAACTTGTGTCACTGTCCAAATATTTCTGGACCTAACTGTATATCCTGAGTCATATTGCAAAGGATTGTTAAAAATCCACTTGTGACTTTTAGGATCGCTACTTTCAATAGGTGGCGCTGTGCTAGAGATTGTCTCCTTTACTGGAGAGACAATTTGAATATTTCTTAGAGGGGCGTGGCAGCTATAAGTCCCCTTACTTGGCAGCCAGACTGGCTTGCAAAGTCTCCTTAAGGAGAATAGTGTTCCCCCGTGGTCCCCATATAGCTTTCTCATGAGCCAGATCAGACACCCCCATACTTTGCACTGACGAGGGGCAAGCACCCCGAAACACCGTGTCTGCAAATTGGGATTCTGATCTGGCTTATATATCCTGAGTTGATGACAGGTTAACGAGGGAGACACCTTCAGAGTTAATTGCAGCCCTTAGAGTCCCTTGTCCAATTGTCCAATTACTTTTGGTCCCTTGAAAAAGAAGAGGCTATGCATTACAGATCGGCTTGCGATGTCGCAGCGTGCAAAGTACCCCTTAGACTCTGAGATGGCTTAGGTGGTGCACGGACCCTTGGACTCTGAGATGGCACAGATAGTGCACGGACCCTAGGACTTTGAGATGCCACAGGTGGTGGTGTCATGTTCACAATTGATTGACTTCTGGTAGTGGTCGAAACCCTATGTCTTACAGCCTTTTTGCGGACTATGGGCACATGCTCCTCTGCACTGCTGCTCTAGCAATCCATGCCACCCGTCCATGTTGGATCAGTCACCTCATCATCGACCTGGTCGTCTTCAAATTCCTGAAGGTCAATATCTTCAGGAATGGAAGTTTCAGGCTGACCTGAGGACAACTGTGTCTCATCATCCTCCAACACTTCCACCTGATTGCCCAGCATGTCAAGGCCAACAACATGGCTTTCTTCTGGCCTTGGGTGCTCAAAGATCTGTGCATCATTGCACACCATGGCCTCACCTGCGTTGGTGGTGTTGTGCGGTGAGAGGCAAGAAAGATCAAAGGGTCCCATAAACAGTTCCTCAGAGTAAGTAGTACTTTGGTCTCATGTTTCCTTAGAATACTGATGTTGTAAGGAAGGAGGACCAGGCTGAGGATTCAATGGGCCAGCCTCTGGGCTACTCAAGTCTGTCTGTATGGACCCTTGGGATTTGCTACTTGACAAGTAACTGGAGGCATTTTCTGTTAGCCAACTCGTTACCTGTTCGCACTGTTCAGGGCGCAAGAGTGCTTTCCCACGTGGACAAGAAAATTAGGATAGGAAGGCAGAAGTAGATAAAGCAGGAACCTTTTTCTTTGGCTCAATGACACAGCTTGGGCGACCACCACTGTCACAACCACCTCATTACGGCCCTTAACCCCTCTTTTTCCCATTTTTTTTGTTTGATTATTTGAATGTGAATATTGTAACGTGACCTTTTCTACAGGCAGTGGAACAACACTTATGCCGGGTTGTTAAACTTGTGTTAATAGTTTCCTACGATAGCTGTTTCTGTAAGTCTAAAAACCAAAAAGTACCTTTATTGGACAAACTACCACTTGGAGGAGTCGACAAAGATGAGGTGAATGTCTTTCAGCCCCAAAAGAAAACAGGGTTTGACAACACTTTTATTTTAGTATTGGTTTTTGGCTCTCAGACTGTGTTATAGTAGGAGCAAGCCAATATGTAGGTTCTGTAAGATATGAAGCCCCCAAAATTACACTAGGTTGCTGATAGGAAGGTACTGGCCTTGAGGCACAAGTAGTGCCACTAACACCAAGTATTGTTAAAAACTGGGTAACATTGAGACTGAGTTTTAATAAGAGCAAGACACTATGTAGGTTCTGTAAGATATGAAGCCCCTAAAATTACACTAGGTGGCTGATAGGAAGGTACTGGCCTTGAGGCACAAGTAGTGCCACTGACACCAAGTATTAATAAAAATTGGGTAACACTGAGACTGTGTTTTAATAAGAGTAAGACACTATGTAAGTTCTGTAAGATATGAAGCCCCCAAAATTACACTAGGTTGCTGATAGGAAGGTACTGGCCTTGAGGCATAAGTAGTGCCACTGACACCAAGTTTTAATAAAAATTGGTAACACTAAGACTGTGTGTGTCGCCCGGGGACCAGGGGGTACTCAGATCCGGTTCTCCCCTCCATGGGTAGGGGGTAGTTGTCCCGGGGCCCAGTCATGGGGTAAGCAGGGAGCAGGGCGCAGTGCTGCGGTGCGGTGCCTGAGGGCACGGGCGTACTCACTAGTAGTTCACACAGAGTCACTGGTAACTAGGAATCGCCGGTGTCCGCAGCCTTCGGTACGGGGTGTTAGTGTCCCACACACGGTGCAGCAGCTCCTGTTGTTCTTTCCCTGCAGGCAGGTGCCTTTCTCTCCACTCTCTTCCTCCTTCTCCTCAGCCGGGAATGGGGAATCCACTCCCCTGTAGTGATCCGGGTCACCCTAGGTACCGAGGGGCCACTACCCTGCTCCGGCTACCTCTGGCCCCTTCCTCACTACGGCCTGTCCCGGCCCTCTCGGAGCACGCTTCACTTTCAGCCTGGGAGCTACAACTCCAGACTTCTCTTCTCTCTGTCTCTCCAAACACTCTGCTCCAGCCCCTCCCCTCTGCTCTGCTTTTCTCTTACACTGGGGGCTGTGGTTTGTCCTGCTGCACTGGTGTGAGATCAGATTACCAAGGAGGATTAACTCTTTCTGTGTGTGACAACCTGGCTTTGCCAGGGCGTCACATACCCCCTTGGTAAAACACAGCCCGTCCTCGGGCCGTCTGGCCACCAACATTTATTAAAACTGGAAAAAATCAACACATTACAATCATACATCTTCCCACATCGGGAGGTACGTTTTCTAAAACTTTAAACCGTTCTGCCACCCCACACCTGCGGAGCAGATGGCCTCCTCCTGAACTTGAGGGCGTTCAACAGGGGTGACAGTCCATAAAACAGTCAACTTTTTAACTTGTGGGTAGCCGACCATGCTCCACTACCGCTGCCACCACTCCCAGTACGGGGCACGGGTTCCGTGCTCTGCCTCCTGCTCAGAAGCCAGGCCCACTTGGATGCCCTCGGCGCCGGCTACAACCGGCCTCGCTAACTGCCGAGGGCTCCATCTCTCACTGGCCTGCTCCTCCTCTCTGCAGGTGCACTCCGGCTGCTCCACATCCGTGACGGGGTACCTGGGAGCGGCTGGCGCCACATCTGGGGCAGACTTCCAATCGGGTGCCACCTCCGTTGCGGCCGGGCGGAATGCCAGAGCCGACGTCATCACCGTGGCGGCTGGGCAGACTGCCGGAGCCGGGTAAGATGTCATCGGGGTTGCGGCTACTGCTTGTCCAGGAACGGAATTAGGCAAAGTCCTGGCATCCCTGCCTTTACAGTCCTGGTCACATGAACTGCGGTTCCTTCTTCCTGCTCCCCCTTGGTACTCGGGAGCAGTCCTTCCAGCAACTTTTAAAGTTTTCCTTTCGCTTTCGGTCCTCCGGAGCTTCACTTCCGCCCGCGTTCTCAGGGGGCGGAGCCTCTTTTTCGCGCCCACCGCTTGGGGAAGAAGGCGCTGGGCGGGAGATTTGCGCGCCCAAAATGGCGGCAAAGATGGCGACTTTCAAAATTTTTGCAGCGCAACACCGCTGACAGTCCAGAACAAGGCGCACTTCCTCCAGGTAACTGGATGGGTTCGATCCTGTTCGTGATGCCAAATGTGTCGCCCGGGGACCAGGGGGTACTCAGATCCGGGCCACAGAGTCACTCCTGTGGGTATCACGGTGGCGTGACCCGGTCTGTGATCCCAGGCTCCACAGTAAAAGGGGATTTGGTAAGGGAGATTGTTCGTGACGCCACCCACGGTTGTGGTGATTATGTGGACACCACCGCTGCTCTGTATGGGGATCCCGGGAGCGATGACCGGGAGCAGCAAAGTTGTTGGTTCTCCCCTCCGTGGGTAGGGGGTAGTTGTCCCGGGGCCCAGTGATGGGGTAAGCAGGGAGCAGGGCGCAGTGCTGCGGTGCGGTGCCTGAGGGCACGGGCGTACTCACAAGTAGTTCACACAGAGTCACTGGTAACTAGTAATCGCCGGTGTCCGCAGCCTTCGGTACGGGGTGTTAGTGTCCCACACATGGTGCAGCAGCTCCTGTTGTTCTTTCCCTGCAGCCAGGTGCCTTTCTCTCCACTCTCTTCCTCCTTCTCCTCAGCCGGGAACGGGGAATCCACTCCCCTGTAGTGATCCGGGTCACCCTAGGTACCGAGGGGCCACTACCCTGCTCCGGCTACCTCTGGCCCCTTCCTCACTACGGCCTGTCCCGGCCCTCTCGGAGCACGCTTCACTTTCAGCCTGGGAGCTACAACTCCAGACTTCTCTTCTCTCTGTCTCTCCAAACACTCTGCTCCAGCCCCTCCCCTCTGCTCTGCTTTTCTCTTACACTGGGGGCTGTGGTTTGTCCTGCTGCACCGGTGTGAGATCAGATTACCAAGGAGGATTAACTCTTTCTGTGACAACCTGGCTTTGCCAGGGCGTCACATGTGCGTTAGCTGCAGCAAGCCACTATGTAGGTTCTGTAAGATATGAAGCCCCCAAAGTTACACTAGGTTGCTGATAGGAAGGTACTGGCCTTGAGGCACAAGTAGTGCCACTGACACCAAGGATTAATAAAAATTGGGTAACACTAAGGGATACTTTGAACACTACAACATCGCAAGCTGATGCTTGCGATGCAGAGCGCGATAGTACCCGCCCCCGTCGCAGCAGCAATATCAAGTAGTGCCACTAACACCAAGTATTATTAAAAACTGGGTAACACTGAGACTGTGTTTTAATATGAGCAAGCCACTATCTAATTTGTGTAAGATATGAAGCCCCCAAAATTAGGCTAGTTTGGTGCTATGAAGGTATTTTGCTTCAAGGACAAGTTGTGCCACTGACACCTAGTATTAATAAAAATTGGGTAACACTGAGACTGTGAATTGAGATGGTGGCTGACAGGCACTACACTACACCTGAACCCGTTGTTTTTACAATTTTGGGACCTTTTTTGCAAGTTGTAATACCTATTGCTAGTATAACAGACACAAGGGATGTAGCAGTGCTGAGATCGTTGATTAGTAGCAGATGTTAGTACAGCTTTAAATCTCTCCCTGCCTGTAAATAAGCTCTCCCTATATCACACACTGCAGTAGCAGACCGTATGCACCACTAATAAGAGGATTTTTTTTGCCAGGTTTGAAACAGGAGTGCCTGTTACCTAACACTGTCCCTATACCTTGTTCTATGATTTCCACAGCTGCTAGCACACAGTGGACACTATCTTCAGCCCTACAAGGACTACTTTGGATTGTGCAGCAGGAACACTATCTCATAGAACGCACTGCACTGTCCCATACCTGTTTCTATGATTTACACAGTTGCTAGCAGCTAATGCTAAATATCTTCAGCCCTTAGAAGGACTAATATTAGTTGGCTGTAGAAACGCTGACCCGCACACAGTATAGTCTCACTACACCGACAGCTAAGGAATTAATGTGTTCACAAAATGGCGGCAGCCTTATATAGCCCCTATGACGCTGTGCGGCCAAGCCAATCACAGTAACACCACAACAAAGATGGCTGCGGCGTTACTGTGAGGGCAAGCAACATCAATGTGTTCATTGGCTGGAAAAAGTCACCAGGAAGTCCAGAAATGAAAATGAAAGTATCGGAGTGAATACCATATTACCATATTAGACATCGGATGCCGAATACCTCGAATACCCCATTATCCGTCAGATACCGAATAGTGGCAAATATATTCGCTCATCCCTAGTTAAAAATAAAGAAAATAAAAAAATATATAAAAACGTATGTGGTATTGCTGCCTTCAGAAAAGTCCAATATATCAAAATATAAAAACAATTGTAAACAAAAAAGATTCAAGAACGCCAAAATTATGTTTTTTGGTAGCTGCAATATCACAAAAAATGCTGAAAAAAAGCAATTACAATGTCATATATTTCCCATGATATAAATAAAAGCATTGTCTTGCCCACCAAAAATAAGCCATCATACTACTCCATAAATTTAAAAATTCAAACGTTACAAGTCTTAGAAAATGGTGAGAAAATCCCCCCCCAATATTTTGTTACTAACTATATATTTTTTTCAATACTAAAATCTGAACACGTTTGGTATTAACATAATGGTACTGATAAGGAGAATCCTATTGCATGGTTATTTTTAGCAAAAAATGTACACCGTATAAACAATTTCCAAAAAATTAGATTTTTTTTTTCCATGTTTTCCAGTACACTATATGGTAAAATGAATGGTGTCATTCAAAATTACAACTTGCCCCATAAAAACAAGCCCTCATATGCCTATGTGGTCAGAAAAATAAAAAAGAAAAACTATGGCACTGGGAAGAAGGGGAGGAAAAAACAAACGCAAAAACATAAATTGGCCTCATCGTGAAGGGGTTAAGATTAAGGAAGCATCGTGGATAGAAATGGTCCTCACTTCAAACAATTACAGTCATCAGTCTGCTTACTGCTTTAAACTATAGCGCTGTGAGTCATAGCTATGACTAAGGCGGGCTTTGCACACTACGATATCGCAGGCCGATGCTGCGATGCCGAGTGCGATAGTGCCCGCCCCCGTCGCAGCAGCGATATGTGGTGATAGCTGGCGTAGCGAAAGTTATCGCTACGCCAGCTTCACACACACACTCACCTGCCGTGCGACGTCCCTGTGGCCGGCGACCCGCCTCCTTGTTAAGGGGGCGGGTCGTGCGGCGTCACTGCGACGTCACACGGCAGGCGGCCAATCAGAGCGGAGGAGCGGAGATGAGCAGGATGTAAACATCCTGCCCACCTCCTTCCTTCCGCATATCCTACGGAAGCCGCAGTGAGGCCGGTAGGAGACGTTCCTCGCTCCTGCGACTTCACACACAGCGATGTGTGCTGCCGCAGGAGCGAGGAACAACATCGGACCGTCGCGTCAGCGTAATCATGGATTACGCCGACGCTGCACCGATGATACGATTACGACGCTTTTGCGCTCGTTAATCGTATCATCCAGCCTTTACACACTGCGATGTCGCATGCGATGCCGGAAGTGCGTCATTTTCAATTTGACCCCACCGACATCGCACCTGCGATGTCGCAGTGTGCAAAGTGCCCCTTAGAGCCTTTGGGCATGAAGCATGTCAGCAGACTGATTGTAAATGACTTGGAATAACTCAGTTTAACTTTTACACGTCTCTGTGGTGTAGCATCATAGAAAAGCTACAATACCCGTACTCTGTTATGTGGTTGCAGCACTTTATTATTTACAGGATATTCTTTGAGTGGTAGTGGGTGATGGTGAAGGGATGCTGGTACCAGGAGTATGTTACCCTATACACATTACTGGTCAAATGTACTGTATGATGGACACATTTTTCATGGAACAGTTTTCCTTATTCTTACCAGAATGTAAAATTTGTAGATTCAGAATGAAGGCGCAAAATGAAGGAACACATGGAAATAACAAGAATGAAACAAATCAGAATATGGGTTAAACCTTGGATTCAAAGTCACCCACTTTTACTCTAATGACAACTTTGGACCCCCCTTGTCATTTTCTCAAGAAGCTTTATCAGCTGGTCCCCTGGAATGGCTTACCAATAGTTTTGAAGGATTTTTAAGAGGTGCTGAGTAGAGATGAGTGAACCCAAGGTTTGGTGTTCATAGCAAACACAGACTTTAAAAAAAAAAAAAAAACAGTTAGAGTTCATTGCTGTTCTTGGGTACACGCAGTGCTCAGCCCAGTGCGAGCCGCTTGCAGTGTTTGAACGGCTTTCACTGGAGGTAACAACAGAGTGATCGGATGTAGTGTGAACCAAAAATAAATGGAAAAACTCAGGCCACACTCCCCCTGAAGAATTGTGTTTATGGTTGGCTGTATGTGGGTGGAGACTTCTTTTTGGGTTCAGGTCAAGTCTGGGTCCTAAACCTAACTTTATCTAAAGTCCAACTGAACCCACCGAACCAAACTTCCAAGAGTCCACTCATCTCTAGTGCTGAGCAATTGATAGCTGTTTTTCCTTTACTCAGCGATCCATCTAATCCCAAAACATCTCAATTGGGTTGAGGTTGGGTAATTGAAGGCCATATAATCTGATGTAGCACCCTATCCCTCTGTTCCTTGGTCACATAGCTCTTACATATAGCTTTATAAATCTGTTGTAAGTCATTGTCCTGTTGCAACACAAATAACGTTGCATTAAGTATAAACTAAATGGTATGGCATACAGTTAGGTCCAGAAATATTTGGACAGTGACACAAGTTTTGTTATTTTAGCTATTTACAAAAACATGTTCAGAAATACAATTATATATATAATATGGGCTGAAAGTACACACTTCCAGCTACAATATGAGAGTTTTCACATCCAAATCGGAGAAAGGGTTTAGGAATCATAGCTCTGTAATGCATAGCCTCCTCTTTTTTAAGGGACCAAAAGTAATTGGACAAGGGACTCTAAGGGCTGCAATTAACTCTGAAGATGTCTCCCTCGTTAACCTGTAATCAATGAAGTAGTTAAAAGGTCTGGGGTTGATTACAGGTGTGTGCTTTTGCATTTGGAAGCTGTTGCTGTGACCAGACAACATGCGGTCTAAGGAACTCTCAATTGAGGTGAAGCAGAACATCCTGAGGCTGAAAAAAAAGAAAAAATCCATCAGAGAGATAGCAGACATGCTTGGAGTAGCAAAATCAACAGTCGGGTACATTCTGAGAAAAAAGGAATTGACTGGTGAGCTTGGGAACTCAAAAAGGCCTGGGCGTCCACGGATGACAACAGTGGTGGATGATCGCCGCATACTTTCTTTGGTGAAGAAGAACCCGTTCACAACATCAACTGAAGTCCAGAACACTCTCAGTGAAGTAGGTGTATCTGTCTCTAAGTCAACAGTAAAGAGAAGACTCCATGAAAGTAAATACAAAGGGTTCACATCTAGATGCAAACCATTCATCAATTCCAAAAATAGACAGGCCAGAGTTACATTTGCTGAAAATCACCTCATGAAGCCAGCTCAGTTCTGGAAAAGTATTCTATGGAAAGATGAGACAAAGATCAACCTGTACCAGAATGATGGGAAGAAAAAAGTTTGGAGAAGAAAGGGAACGGCACATGATCCAAGGCACACCACATCCTCTGTAAAACATGGTGGAGGCAACGTGATGGCATGGGCATGCATGGCTTTCAATGGCACTGGGTCACTTGTGTTTATTGATGACATAACAGCAGACAAGAGTAGCCGGATGAATTCTGAAGTGTACCGGGATATACTTTCAGCCCAGATTCAGCCAAATGCCGCAAAGTTGATCGGACGGCGCTTCATAGTACAGATGGACAATGACCCCAAGCATACAGCCAAAGCTACCCAGGAGTTCATGAGTGCAAAAAAGTGGAACATTCTGCAATGGCCAAGCCAATCACCAGATCTTAACCCAATTGAGCATGCATTTCACTTGCTCAAATCCAGACTTAAGACGGAAAGACCCACAAACAAGCAAGACCTGAAGGCTGCGGCTGTAAAGGCCTGGCAAAGCATTAAGAAGGAGGAAACCCAGCGTTTGGTGATGTCCATGGGTTCCAGACTTAAGGCAGTGATTGCCTCCAAAGGATTCGCAACAAAATATTGAAAATAAAAATATTTTGTTTGGGTTTGGTTTATTTGTCCAATTACTTTTGACCTCCTAAAATGTGGAGTGTTTGTAAAGAAATGTGTACAATTCCTACAATTTCTATCAGATATTTTTGTTCAAACCTTCAAATTAAACGTTACAATCTGCACTTGAATTCTGTTGTAGAGGTTTCATTTCAAATCCAATGTGGTGGCATGCAGAGCCCAACTCGCGAAAATTGTGTCACTGTCCAAATATTTCTGGACCTAACTGTACCTTTTCAGAATGCTACGGTATGTTAGTGTGCTGTCCCTGCGACAGCCGACGGGCTGCTCAGATCCAGATCCGCAGTGGCTCAAGGGGTCTCCGGACCCGAGGTGGTGTCGCGCAGCCTCTCAAAAATAAAAGGGGGTTAGAAAGGGTGGATTGGATAATATTCGTGACGCCACCCATGGTTCATGGTAAAAATTGGGATACCACTGCGGCTGCGTTTAGGGGAGCGCTCGGGAGCAATGGAATGGCAGCTATTGATGTTAACCCCTCCGTGGGCAGGGGAAAGTGTCCCGGGGCTCGGTGCTGGGAGGCTAGGGACCCGTTGGGAGCAAGGGGCACAACGTACTCACACAGTCCAGAGATGCTGACACTCACACCAGGTAAACCAAAGTCTTGAATGCCCTACAGCCTTATGCGGGCGTCACACGAGATGATCTATCGTGCGATGCATCGTTGGGGTCACGGTTTTCGTGACGTACATCCAGCATCGTTCACGACGTCGTCTCGTGTGACACCTACGTGCGATCGCAAATAGGTAAAAAATCGATCGTGTACTCGTCGCTTATTTTTTAAAAAATCGTTTATTCTTAATAGCGCAGGTTGTTCATCGCTGCCGTTGCAGCACACGTCGCTCCGTGTGACACCACGGGAACAATGAACACAGCTTACCTGCGTCCCGCGGCACCCGCCGGCTATGCGGAAGAAAGGAGGTGGGCGGGATGTTTGCGTCCTGCTCATCTCCGCCCCTCCGCTTCTATTGGCCGGCGGCTGTGTGACCTCGCTGTGACGCCGAACATCCCTCCCCCTTCAGGAAGAGGATGTTGGCCGCCCACAGCGAGGTCGCTCATCAGGTAAGTACGTGTGATGGCGGCTTAATGACTTTGTGCGACACAGGCAGCGATTTGCCCGTGACGCACAAACGACGGGGGCGGGTACGATCGCTCATGCAATCGCACGATAGATTGTACCGTGTGAAGCGCGCTTTAGTCCGAACACGTTGAGTCCTTCCCCTTTTGGCGTTGCTGGTTGGTCTGAAGCCTTGTCCCTTCGCACCGTGTTTACACTTGGTGGATCCCTTTCGCCTAGAACTACTTGGGTCCTGCTCACCTGCATAGCTAGCAGAGTGAACTTACTCTCAGGGTTCATGCTTGGGATTTCCTGGACAGTTTTGGGAAGTTTTATCCGTCTTGTTGCACTAGTACCCCGATTTTGGAGCGGGTGGAGAGCGGTTCGTGAGGATTCTGTTCCCGTCGGGTGAATTACTGGGCTGCATGAAGCTACTTCCCAGCCTATGGTCCGCGTACCCACGTCATGCCCTGGCCCCTGCCCGGTTGTAGCACAAGGCCGCCGGTCTGCCCTCCATGGCAGTACTGTACCCCCTGTCACTACCCCCTGTGACTGGGGTTCCAGCTCCTTCCAGGCCAGACCAACGTCTGGCACCTGGGATGGTTACAGGAGCCCAGCTTCGCAGCGTGACCTTTCCTGTCACTGCTCACTGGCACTTCTCCCACTACTCCTCTCCTACTCCTGATACTTCTGGCCCTCCTTCTACCATTCCTCCATCTGGGCGGCCCTATTCCCCTCAGGCTGCCCAATGGGTGTCTTGTGGGTGTGGTGCAGAGTGTTCCTCAGGATTTGTATATACCTGTTCTTAGCAACACCAAAGGGACAGGACCCATAACCAAGAAGGAGCAGGTACCATGCAGAAGGGCAGATTGCATGGCACCCTTGTGACGACCTGATAGGCCAGGGCGTCACATTAGTTATGCTGGAGAAGTGTGCTTTAAATTTGGAATATATGATCAGTGTCAGCAGCAAATTGCCCAGCATCATCACACTTCCTCTCCCATGCTCCACATTGAGTGATACAAATGTAGAAACCATTCACCCACCTTGTTTTTTATCTCAGAAGGACGTGGCGGTTGGTACCAAAAGTCTTAATTTATTTTTCTCCTTTGACCACAGTAAAGATTTCCATGAATCTAATGTTCAGTCCTTGTGTTGCTTGGCTCAAACAATTCTCTTCTTAAGGCCGCTTTACACGCTGCGATATCGGTACCGATATCGCTAGCGTGGGTACCCGCCCCCATCGGTTGTGCGACATGGGCAAATCACTGCCCGTGGTGCACAACATCGCCCAGACCCGTCACACTACTTACCTGCCTAGTGACGTCGCTGTGACCGGCGAACCGCCTCCTTTCTAAGGAGGCGGTCCGTGCGGCGTCACAGCGACGTCACTAAGCGGCCGCCCAATAGAAGCGGAGAGGCGGAGATGAGCGGGACGTAACATCCCGCCCACCTTCTTCCTTCCTCATTGCGGGCGGGATGCAGGTAAGGAGAGCTTCCTCATTCCTGCGGTGTCACACGGAGCGATGTGTGCTGCCGCAGAAACGAGGAACAACATCGTTACTGCAGCAGCAACGATATTCGAGAATGGACCCCCATGTCACCGATGAGCGATTTTGCACGTTTTTGCGACGATGCAAAATCGCTCATAGGTGTCACACGCAACAACATCGCTAAAGCGACCGGATGTGCGCCACAAATTCCGTGACCCCAATGAGATCGCTTTAGCGATGTCGTAGCGTGTAATGCGTCCTTTAGTTGACATCCTCAGTAGTGGCTTCTATCCAGCAATCTGACCATAAAGGCTTACTTCTCCCACTCTCCTCTGCATATTTGAAATGCAGATATGTCTACTACTTATCTGTGCATCATTTAATCTGTTATCTGGGGTGCTGTTAAATTGCAGTTTCTGAAGTTGATAACCCTGAATGAACTCACCCTCTGCAGCAGAGGTATGTGTTGATTTTCCTTTTCTAAGGCAGTCCTCATGAGAGCCACCTTTATCACAGCAATTTCATATCTGCACCTCAGAATTAGATAGGCGCAAACCAGAACTGTTAAGTTTGGAGTTCATACTGAACACAAATTTTAAAAAAAAAAAATCAGTGTCCGAGGTTGGAGTACAGGTGTTGCACTTATGCCAGTCGATCTAGCATTGCTGTGCTCGGGTACACTCGGTGCTCAACCTAGTGCGAGCAACTTGCAGTCTCTGAATGGCTATCACTGGGGTTAAGAACAATGTTTTTTGATGAAATGTGTGTCCAAGGAAAAAAAGTACCCTCTCTTCCTTCCCCAGAAATGCTCTCTTTATGGCTAGCTGTATGTGGGTGGAGGGCCGAACTGAAATCAGTGACTTCCAAAGAGGTTCAGGCTCTGGGATCAAGTCCGTGTCCCAAACTGAACTTTATAAGAAGTCCGGCAGAACCCAGCGAACCCGAAGTTCCACAGGTCAGTTTATCTCTTCATTTTATAGATTTACCTTCATGTCTTAAAGAAACAATAGGCTGTTGTTGTTGTTTTTACTAAGTTGAGTGGTTATTGCCATAGAATTTTCCATAGATTTTTTGCTTAGAACAGTTGTGGAATAGGGCTTTGCACTCTATGAAACTGTGCTGCAACACTGCCTCTGCAAAACACACCTGATGGCCGTAAAAATGTTATAAAGGCTAGTGATTCCACAAATGTACTCTTGATTACGCATACCTGTTCATTGGAAGTCATTGCAGGTGATACCTGATGAAGCTGCTTAAGAAAATGCCAAGGGAGTGTACAGCTGTGATCAGAGTAAAAGGTGGATACTTTGAGGAATCTAAGGATTAACATATATTCTGGTTTGTGTCATACATCTTTCTATATTCTTTGATTCCATATGTCTCTCCATATGATTTTGCTGCTTCCAGTCTGAATCTACAATGTACACAAACCAATATTATCAAGGAACAGGTTTGTTCTAACTTTTGACCAGTACAGTTTATCACATGGTATGCAGACTTAAGGGGGCTTTACATGCTACGACATCGCTAATGCGAAGTCGTTGGGGTCACGGCATAGGTGGCGCACATCAGGCCGCATTAGCGATGCCGTTGCGTGTGACACCTATGAGCGATTTTGCATCATCGCAAAAATGTACAAAATCACTCATCGGTGACATGGGGGTCCATTCTCAAATATCGTTACTGCAGCAGTAACGAAGTTGTTCCTCATTCCTGCGGCAGCACACATCGCTATGTGTGACACCGCAGGAACGAGGAAGCTCTCCTTACCTGCCTCCTGGCCGCTATGCGGAAGGATGGAGGTGGGCGGTATGTTACGTCCCGCTCATCTCCGCCCCTGCGCTTCTATTGGGCGGCGGTTCAGTGATGCAGCTGTGATGTCGCTGTGACGCTGAACGAACTGCCCCCTTAGAAAGGAGGCGGTTCACCGGTCACAGCGACGTCGCCGGGCAGGTAAGTACGTGTGACGGGTCTGGGCGATGTTGTGCAGCGATTTGCCCGTGTCGCACAACAGATGGGGGCGGGTACCCACGCTAGCGATATCGGTACCGATATCTCAGCGTGTAAAGCCCGCTTTAGTGCTTAACACCTTCACAACTTTTGACATAAATGTTCGGCAAAAGTCATGTCCCTGCCTTTGATGCAGACTCACACGCTGGGTGAGCCTGCGCCATTCCCCGTACTTGATGGCTAATTTAATAATTTAATCAGCAATCTTGTTCCTCTAACAGCTGCAGACAGATCTCTGATTAGCCCGTGGCTGTTAACCAGTTAAATCCCTCTGACATCTGTATTTACCCCTTGCCAGAAGGGGGCACATCATTCCTCCTGGCCATTAGCACTGTTATGTATTGCCTGTGCAATCATTAAAGGGAACCTGTCAGCAGAAATGTCCCCTAAAACCTAACAGATTCCCCCTCTGCAGCTCCTGGGCTGCATTCTATAAAGGTCCCTGTTATGATTGTGCCCACTTTCTGACCGAAAAAAAGTGTTTATAAAGTTGTACCTTTTTGGCTTCTGATTCTGTAAATCCGTCACGGGGGCGGGCTGCCTGATGGCCGTTATTCTGCCCCCTGGTCCTGTATGCCGCCCCCATCGCTGATTTCAATACTTCTGGACGCCGCCCACTGCTCCAGCCATCCCCGTGCATGCCCAGTGCCCATCTCTCGGGGATGAGCACTGTGCCCAGCGTCACGTGCACGCAGGGTTAAGATTATGGGCGGTGCTGTGATGTTTATTCCTAAGCAACCGCCCATAATCGCGGGACCGCGCTTTCGGTGTAGTCACTGCTCCGCGCTCTTCCCATCTATTTCCTGCCTCGGGGCAAGATGGGAAGGAGGCGAAGTGAGGTCAGCAGCAGCGCGCTTGCGCAGAAAGAAGCAGGCCGAGGGGGAAAGCGCGGTCCCGCGATTATGGGCGGTTGCTTAGGAATAAACATCACAGCACCGCCCATAATCTTAACCCTGCGTGCACGTGACGCTGGGCACAGTGCTCATCCCCGAGAGATGGGCACTGGGCATGCGCGGGGATGGCTGGAGCAGTGGGCGGCGTCCACAAGTATTGAAATCAGCGATGGGGGCGGCATACAGGACCAGGGGGCAGAATAACGGCCATCAGGCAGCCCGCCCCCGTGACGGATTTACAGAATCAGAAGCCAAAAAGGTACAACTTTATAAACTCTTTTTTTCGGTCAGAAAGGGGGCACAATCATAACAGGGACCTTTCTAGAATGCAGCCCAGGAGCTGCAGAGGGGGAATCTGTTAGGTTTTAGGGGACATTTCTGCTGACAGGTTCCCTTTAAATACAGTAAAAGGAAAAAATAAAAAGTTTTTAAAAAAACTGACAAAAAAATAAAAAAAACATATTTAAATCACCCTCCTTTTGCCCCATTAAAAATGAGAGTTCAAAAAAGAAAAATACATACAGTATATTTGGCATTGCTGTATTCAAAAATGTCGGATTTGTAAAACTATAAAATAAATTAATCCGATGGTAAATGGAGTAACAAGAAAACAAAAAGGCCAGTATTACAGTTTTTGGGTGCTGTAACACTGCAATATAATGCAACAAGAGGTGATGAAAACATCGTATCTACCCGGAAAATGTATAATCGAAAACATCAGCTCAAGGCACAAAAAATAAGCAATAACACAGCCCCAGATTCTGAAAATGAAAATGCACGGTGACACAAGCAAACCTTTTCTATTTAAAAATTTCAGATTCTTTTCTCACCACTTAATTTTAGAAAAAAACTACACTTGTTTGATATTTGCGCGCTCGTACCGACCTGGAGAAACATACTGCCCAGTCAGATTAACCATATAGTGAGCACAGTAAATAAAAAACAAGCAAAAAGGAATTGTGGAAATGCACTTTCATTGCAATTTCAACACACTTGGAAGTTTTGTCCTGTATTCCGTACAGTATATGGTAAAACAAATGGAGATATTCAAAAGTACATCCCACAAAAAACAAGACCTCATATGGCTATATTGAAAGAGAAATAAAAAAGTTATAGCTCTTAGAAAAAAGGGAGGAAAAAAAATGGCATGGTTCCCCGACTCCAAATTCACTCTTCAAACATGTAAAATGGCTACCTTACAAATCTATACACACCATGTTGTGAAAGTCTCAGACACTTCCCTTCTGTGTGTTGGACTATTGTCGCAGACGGGTGCTGCCTCCGCTGCAGAAAAGGAGGGGTCGCTCGACTGCACTCGGATCTGGGATCGTGTCTGGGGCTCGAGTGGTGACCGGACCCGGGGCACGTGCCACCGTCCGTCCTCGCAACAGTGAAAAAGGGGTATTTACAGGGGAGTTAGTTTTTGTCTGTGGCGCCACCCGTGGGTTGCGGTGATGGGATGGTGGCACCTCCACTGCCTGTTGGGGCCAGTGTCCGGGACCAATGGTGTTGGGCAGCAACGTGGTATCCCCTCCACGGATAGAGTAGGTGTAGTCCCGGGGTCCAGGTGTAGGTAGGGAGCAGTGATAAGATGCCATTGGCAGGTTGGACCGGGTGACATCGGTGTACTCATGATTAGGAATAATCCATACTGTAGTCTGTACTGTAAACCAAGGCCAGATGCCGGTTGCCGTTGGAGAGGTGTGCTGGTCCCGCACACGGGTTAGCAAGGTAGGGACCCTTCCTCCTGCACTTGTGTCTTGCTGTGTGTTGATTAAACCCGCTTGGAATGGGAGAAATCCGCTCCCCTGCAGCTTTGTACACAGAGGGAGCCGTTGCCCGCAAACTCTGCCCATGGGATTTTAACGGGTTCTTGGTGGACACCCTATCCCCCACGTTGGGCTGCTGGTTTGCTCTCTCTGGGCTGCTCTCTTCAGAAACAAGGCCTGTTACCTTGTCCCGCTGGTCAATTAACAAGGGGCCTGAAGCTTGCCTCGTCCTAGGGTCCAGGTACCCCGCATGTGCACGGCTTCCGGACCGGATTCCCGTTGTCGGTATCGTTAGGCTACAACCCTGCCCCGGTCCACTTCAGGTCTCCCACAACCGAATCTCCGTTGCCTGTGGCCCTACACTGCCATCTGCCACCTAGTCGGTTCTCCCGTGGTCCAAGGGCTCCAACCCTGACCACACTGCACTTCAGCTCCTCTCTGCCACTCCACTTCGACTTTGACTCTAACTTCCAACTCACAACTCTCTGCTTTCCACCCCTTGTCACCTCAAGCCCTCTAGGTGGGCGTTCCCATCCGGCTGGTCCCGCCCACTGGTGTGTCCTGACTGTCATGGGAGGGCAACTAGGCTTTGTGGCTGGTGTTCCAGTGTGTGGGTTGTAGTGTTAATTCCCAAGGAGGAGGCGATTCCTGTACGGTACAGTCATCTGTGACTACCTGGTTTTACCAAGGCATCACACGCCCCCTTGGTAAAACACAGCCCGTCCGCTGGCTATCTGGCATCGGTGTTTATATTTTTCAGCATCTAAAAAAGGTAAAACCTAAATAACATTTCAACAGTAAAACTTTGGAACATTTCTTCCCTTTATGGGAGGCACATAGCTTAAACGTTACTTTAACAATGACTATCTACCCTCTTTCCTTTGTCCCACCACTGTAACGCCTGCCTGGATCAACAGACTCAGAGGGGATGTAATGGACAGACTAGAGGGAAGCCACTCACCAAGCAGGACCCCCAGAACCCTGAAACCCTTTAACCCCTATACAGGGATTTGGAATTACACAGGGCCCTGGAGATCACTACCTGTGGAAGGCTGCAGTCCGATGAGAGTAGTCGTCAGGCAGGGTCAAACCAGGAATAGCAGAACAGGGACAGAATCGGCAGACAAGGATGTAATCAGAAAACGGAGCAGAGGTCAAATCCGGATCGGGCAGCGAGGTACAAAAACAGCAGGCAGAAGGGTAGTCAGAAAACATGCAGAAGTCAGCACATAGAAATCACTAAACAGAATAGAGTGGACCAGGAGCCAGGAAATCAGAACTATCTCTGGCAGTGGTCATATGACAGGAGGGGGAATAAGAAGGGTGTGGTGTCTTCCCATTGGCTGTAGCTGAACGCTGGCAACTTCAGCTGGAAGACACATGCCACCCACAGTCAGCCAGCGGTACTGCAGATCCCAAGATAACCCTGCCCAGTGGATGATTGGAGCCCGCGCCCACCGGTGCCGCTGGCATCGACTCCTCTCCCATCACCAGCACCATCCACGGCAGGAACACGGCGTCGCCTGGCGATCAGAGCAGAAGTCGCTGGAGCAGACTCCGGCGGTGACGTAACAGCCACCCAAAACACCTGTACCCTCCCTTGGTGTCACCGCTAGTCGTATGTGCTACACCATTCCGGGCTCCTGTCGGTATCCTTGTTAGTGTCCGGGTCAAAATTACACACCCAGTATCACCCCAAAGGGTCCCTTGGACCGAAACCCTTTGGCCTGGAGGGTAGTCACCGGTTTCCGTGGTGACTGGGCCTCGGCTGACTCCACCGCAGGCCCTTCCTCCAACAGACCTCTCCCGCGGGTGCCGCCTCCTGGCGGTGGGGTAACAAGAAGGTAGATGGGGGTTATTTACAAGACCCAAGAAAGTTTTTGGGGTGGTTTCGCCAGTCCTGAAACCATGGTCCATTTTTAACTGTTAACCGGGGTAAATATTTTAAACAGCTGTAAATCAGGTGAAGTACACAGTTAATTAGCATTCAAATTTGCTTATACATTACTATATACACAGGCATACAGGCTACACTCACTCTCTGTATCCGAGTGGTGGCTGACCTAGGTTAGGGCGTGTAGACCTCCTTTACCCTAAGTTCTCTCCTAGGCTCAGTGGGGGGAGATTACTTACGGGTTCCCCGCTCCTTGTGCTAGGTAAGGGGGGCAAAGACCGCCGGGTGCGTGGCATAGGTATAGGGGCAACTCTGGTTGCAGGTGTAGGTGCAGGGTCAGCAGGCTTATCTGGTTCTGGCTCTTCCACGAGTTGTGGGAATGTTAGAATGGGAACGATCATGGCCCCATTTTGCATAGGCCAATCTGCTGGGAAGTCATCTAGGACGGTGTGGATCACCTCTTTTCTTCTCTCTGCACCCAGGACTGGAGTAGGCACTCCTTCCAAGACCTTTAGGGGTTCTGGGCACAGTTTCAGGTGGTCCCTCGAGACTGTAGCTGTAGTCTTTCCTTGGTCTCGACTGACGAGATAGGTCTTTTGATTCCCGGAGTCAGAGGGTTGTATAACATAGGGGGCCTTCTCCCACTCGTCGTCCAATTTATGTAGTCTTCTCTTCCTCTTCAGTACCACATCTCCCGGTACAAAGGGGCAGCTTTTGCCTGTTTGTTGAAGTGCTGCTCTTGCTTTTTCCGGCTTTGGTTCAGATTCTCCTCCACATATTCTTGAATCTGCCTGTACTGCTTTTGACGTTTGGAATTCCAGTCAGTGGTCAGGGAGATGGTCTCGGGCACATCAACATCAATATCCAGGTCCACTGGTAATCTCCCGGGCCTCGCCCTCATGAGATAAGCGGGCGTACATTTAGTAGAACTGACGGGGATGTTGTTGTACATGTCCACCAGATCGGGCAACCTCTCAGGCCACTGATTCCGCTCTTCAAGGGATAGAGTCTTGAGCAGGTTGAGAACTAGATGGTTCATCTTATCACACATCCCATTGGTTTGGGCATGGTAAGATGTAGTACGTATTTTTCTGCATCCATACAGACTGCAAAATTCCTTGAAGATCTCTCCTTCAAAGGCAGGGCCTTGATCCGTAAGGACCCTCTCTGGATAACCGTTCGGTCTGCAGAAGTGCGCATGGAAGACCCTTGCCGCAGTACGGGCCATTAGATCCTTAACGGGTACCACAACCATGAATCTTGAGTAATGGTCCACTATAGTGAGGGCGTATGTATATCCGCTCTGGCTTGGTGTCAGCTTGACATGATCTAGAGCAACGAGTTCCAACGGCTGATTGGTGATGATCGGCTGCAACGGGGCTTTCTGGCTGGTACCATCCTTTCTTCTTAGCACGCAGGGACCACAATCCCGACACCATGCTTCAATGGATTCCCTCATTCCAGCCCAGTAGAAGTGCTCCCTGAGCAGCATTACCAACTTCTTCCAGATGAAGTGTCCAGCTCCATCATGATAGGTTTCCAAGACCACTGGTACGTAGGCTTGAGGTATGATTATCTGTCCGATCCTCTCGTGCGTCTTGGGGTTGATCAGTCCTCTGCACAACCTGCCTCGCTGTAGGTACAACCAACTCCTCTCTTTCCACAGCATCCGTGCTTCTGCCCGGGCAGTGGGCTCCAACCTGGAACCAGCCTGCAAAATCAGCGTTTTGACCAAACTGACGGCAGGATCCTTATCTTGTGCTTCTTGCCAACCGTGATGGGGTAACGGGTTGAAGGCTGCCTCCTGCTGACTAATGTAGTGCTTGGTATTTTCCGAGCTATCAGGTTGATGGAATGCAGGCAACTCAATCTCTTCCAGCTTATCTTCGTCTACTCCACCAGCAGGCAGGTGTGGCATCCTAGACAACGCATCAGCATTGGTGTTTTTCCAACCAGCTCTGTATTTTATGGTGAAGTCATAGTTCGCCAACCGGGCTACCCAGCGTTGTTCTAGGGCTCCAAGCTTCGCTGTGTCCAAGTGAGTCAGGGGTTTGTCCGTATATGCGGTGAACTTCGCAGAAGCCAGATAATGCTTAAATCTCTCTGTCACAGCCCAGACGAGTGCCAGGAACTCCAACTTGAAAGAACTGTAATTCTGCGGATTCCTTTCTGTTGGGCGGAGCTTCATGCTTGCAAACGCTATCACCTTCTCCTTGCCATTCTGCATTTGGGACAAGACGGCCCCTAATCCCATGTTGCTGGCATCTGTATACAATATGAATGGGAGACCGTAGTCGGAATATGCCAGGATCTCTTCCCCAGCCAGGGCCGACTTCATCTGTTGGAAGGACCTTTCTTGCTCTTCACCCCATGTGAATGGGGACCCAGAAACCTTGCCATACTGTCTTTGCCCGACTAGGAGGTGCTGCATAGGAGCTGCCATCTTGGTGTATCCCTTGACAAAGCGGTGATAGTATCCCATCATGCCTAAGAACTGTCATACCTCTTTGATGGTAGTAGGTCTCGGCCAGTTCTGGATGACAGTTATCTTCTCCTCATCCGGGGCCACACCCTCTGCGCTCACCACATGCCCAAGGTATTGGACTTTAGGTTTCAGCAAGTGGCACTTGGACTGCTTCAGCTTCATCCCATACCTGGAGAGGGCTTCGAAGACTTCTGCAAGATGTTCTAGGTGATCTTCGTATGTCTTTGAATAGACAATGATGTCGTCCAAATATAGCAGTACCGTCTCGAAGTTGCGGTGTCCCAAATGTGATGCCCTGGACTAGTCAGGTCGTCCCAGGTAGTCACACACAACACCACTCCCCCTCCCGATTAGGTGACATCAGTCAAACTAAAAACCTTGTCACCACCCTCCAGGTTTGATGTCCACACAAGGGGGGCGGAGACAGGCGGTTGGCTCCACCCACCGAGGAGTTCACAGGCCTGGAGGCGGGAAAACACATGGAGTCTAGTTCTAGTACAAGTGTAGAGCAGTCAAGTCCACGGGCAGTCCTGAGTCCAGGCTGCCAAGAGACTACCAGGTGGCTGTGTCGGGGCCCAGTCGCCATTGGCAAGGAGGCAAACGGTGGCCGCCTGCAGGAGACCGGGAAGACGACCGGTGGAACCGTAAGGGACCGGGACAGGGTAGTGGCCCGCCGGAACCGAACCGGGGAGCCAACTGGATACCGGAGCACCAGGCAGGGTACTCAGACCCAGTACAAAGCCCTGAACCGACAGGGCTGAGTCGAATCAACTGATTGCGGACTGGACTTAAGGACCTATCCCACACAAGTCCCATTAGAAGACAACATCCCAACCATACAGGGTAAAGCCACCGCCAAGGCATAGAGACCCAAAGGGCCAGCGTCTGCAGGCAAACGGCTCCTACGGCATATACAAGTCGGGGAGCGGACTACCGGTGTCTAGGCATAGGAGTCAAACATTTACACACAGAGGTGCAGGAGAAAGGCGGAAACCACCAACCTATTCTGGGAGAAGCTGCAGCCGGCTGCGGGCCCCATTCATCACTCCGTTTGGTTTACCAGAGACTCCAGTGTCTTGTGTCAGAGTGAGTACACCAGTGCCATCAGGCACTGCACCGCAACACTTCACCCTGCACCCCGGCCCTCACCTACCGGGCGCCGGGACCAACACCCCCTACCCACGGAGGGGTCAACACCTAGCTGCACCATTACACCGCTCCCGGAAGCCCCCATACCTTCACCGCAGCGGTGGTGTCTACAATCACCACAACCTGTGGGTGGCGTCATGAACTAACATCCCAAACCAAACCACCGTGGCCCCGGC
Organism: Anomaloglossus baeobatrachus; assembly: GCF_048569485.1. Lineage (NCBI taxonomy): Eukaryota > Metazoa > Chordata > Amphibia > Anura > Aromobatidae > Anomaloglossus > Anomaloglossus baeobatrachus. Next base: position 656,131,367 of record NC_134354.1, read on the forward strand.
CGTGGAACTCCTCACCCAAATCTCCACGTGTAGCGCCAACTCCCTTGCAGAGCAACGTGACCCCCGGGTCCGTGAGAGGCTCGAGCCACCACCCTCAGTACGAGCACGGATCCGAGCGGCTCGGCGGTTGCAGCCGAGCCCGCGGGGGCGGTACACAAACAGCACTTCATCAGCCTCTGGAAGGTTCCTGGTGCATTGCACAACCCAAAAGACATGCTGTTGAACTCGCAAAGTCCCATCGGGGTGGCAAAGGCGGTCTTCTCACGGTCTTCCTCAGCAACGGACACTTGCCAATAACCACTATTGAGATCAAGGGTAGAGAAGTAATTTGCCGTTCTCAATGCAGCTAGTGATTCTTCAATACGGGGAAGTGGATACGCGTCCTTATGGGTGATCTGATTGAACATCCGATAGTCCACACACATCCGCATGGTACCATCCTTCTTCTTGACCAGAACCAGCGGAGCTGCCCAGGGGCTACAGCTATCTTGGATTACCCCTGCCTCCTTCATGTTCTTCAACATGTCTTTGGCACACTGGTAGTGCGCGGGTGGTATCGGCCTATACCTCTCTTTAATAAGTGGATGTGCACCTTTGGGAATATGGTGTTGGACCCCTTTGATCCTCCCAAAATCTAACGGGTGTTTGCTGAAGACCTGCTCGTACTCTTGCACTACCCTGTAGACCCCCTGCTTGTGGTGTGAAGGCGTGGAGTCAGTGCCTACATGTAGTTCCTGACACCATTCTTCTGACTGGCTTGATGAGTTTTCACTGACCGGTTGCGATGCAGGGTTAATGGATGCTGTTGTTTGGACAGCATGTGTGTCTACTGTGAACAGTTTGGCAATTGTGGCATATCTGGGTAGCCTAACCTCTTCCTCTCCGCAATTCATCACTCTCACGGGCACTCTTCCCTTCCGGACATCAATCACTCCTCTGGCTTTCAAAACTGTGGGCCAGTGTTTTGAAGGCAGGGGCTCCACCACTGCCTGATAATATTGTCCTCAGGTACCTACAGCTGCCCTACACCAAATCATCATCTCACTCTGCGCAGGCACTACAAGGGGTGCTACATCCATCACTCGCACACCGCCAATCTCTCCACTAGATAGATTCACCTGTTGCCGCTGCAGTAGGGTACGGATCTCGCGTTGCAGAGCCCTCTGCTGGCCCACTCCTGCAGTTGCAGACAGCTGCTGAAGCAAGTATAACACTTCCACTATAAAATTTTCAATTACATTGGTCCCTAGGACCATTTTCGGTTACGGTTTCTGCACCACTATGAGTCCTTGGTGCTCTAACTCCACCCTCCCCACCTTAAGAGTCACTTCCTTAAACCCCACTTGGGTCATAGGGAGTCCATTGGCTGCAATGATAGTTAGGCCAGAATCTGGCGGGGTAAGATCGTCATCTGACCAGTAACACTTATACAGTACATGAGGTATAGTCGTTACCTGTGAGCCGGTGTCCAGGAGCGCGAACGTCGGGATCCCATCCACGGTAAGGGAGATGATGGGGCGGCCTCCGACATACCGCTCATGCCAATCAGCTGGGCCTTGTTGGTCTATTCCTGAGCATTGGCCCTTGGCCTCAGGGGTGGCCCGTTTAAAGGACACCGACGCCAGTAATGGCCGGTCTTGTTGCACCTGTAGCAAACGGGTTGTCCGTACCGGTTATTGTGCTGTTCCTACTTGTTTTAGTTAAAACTGTTATTTAATGTTTTTCATGATTGTCTCTGCTGCCATCTACTGGTCAGACCTTTTGGGTCCTCTATTTCTTTTGTCCAGCCCATAGGAGTGTCTGCTGCGTCTCTTACATCACATCCTCGCATCTATGTGCAGTTACCAGCCAGAGGTTGTGAGAATAACACTCCTTATTTGAGCTTCTGGAAGCAAAGTCTCCTGACCATAGTGGCTCCAGAAACAAGCATCACAAGATAACCACAATGCCAGGTACTTGGACCACTGTACTCCTGCATGCCCTTAACCTTTGGAGAAAATAAACTATGATTGTTTCATCTCAGCATGTGCATGTTTAACTCTGGCGCACTCTGGTCATGTCTGCCTCACCTATAGGAAAAAGGAAGGTAAGATTCTCATGCCATCCCACAACTACGCACCTTCAATCACCTTTAAGTGGGGACAGAACAGTTGTGGCTCCTTCTCTGCATCCAGGGGACATCTTCAGGGCTGTCGGCGAGCTGGATTTTCTCCGGCGGCTTGGGCTTTGACTGCAGCTGCATGGCCTTGAGGATCCTTGTGACATCTTTGCTCAGCTGTTGAACTTGGGAATTCAGATCACCGGGAACTCCTGGGGACTCTTTAGGCACTGCAGCTGATGGTAAAGCCAGTAGAGGGGGCTTCACCAGCAGGTGGGAGGTGCCTGCCGGCCAGGATGATGTAGGGTTACTGGCTTCAGGGGCCTGCAGAACCTTTATGTCTCGGTCCTTTAAAACTGCAAAGTCTATGTCTGGATGCTCCAGGGCCCACGGCCATAGCTGTTTGCGGTTCTCCGCCGACCTCCTCCCCTGCAAGAACTGCTCCACCAGCATTTTGTTGCTCTCCGGCTCGTTGATAGGATCTACTAGTCTTAGGTTACGCAGAGCGGTTTTTAGTCTCAGGGCGTAGTCCCGGATGCTGTCCTGGGGACGCTGCCTGCAGTGGTAAAAGTTCATTCGTAGCTCCGCTTCCGTACGTGTTTTGAAGGCAACTTGCAGCTTATCAAATATGGCGGGCACGGAGGTCCGATCCTCATCAGTCCATGTCTCAACCTCCTGCTCGGCTGCACCAGTCAGCTGTCCGAGCACCACGGACACACGCTGCCTGCCGGTCATTGCATACATGTCAAGAACAGTACTTATCTTTTTCTTGAATACCTGCAGGGCGTCAGGTCGGCCATCATACTGGGGCAGCCAGGCGGCACCGGGCACATAAGGCAGAGTAATCGGCATAACTTGTGTGACCACAGGGATCGCGGGGTCCGCTGCTCTTGCGACCGGAGCAGGGCCTGCTGCTACTCCGTCATCCGGTCCGGCTGCCGGAGCCGTGGCTCCACCATCGGGTGCTGACATTCTTCCGGTCTTTCCCCCTTGGTTTTCAATAGTAATCTCGCGGGACCCACTGTCCTTTGTGACTTCCTGCTTTGGGAGTCACCAGGTTCCGCCCGCGTTCTTAGGGTGTGGGGGTTTGGCTTCACGCCTTTTTCGGGGAAGAAGATGACAGATTTGTTTTGGTGCCAAAGATGGTGGGCAAGATGGCGGCAGTTCAAGATTTTGGAGCGTTTCACGGAATTCAAAGCAAGGCGCACATCATCTACTGATGGGGTAAGAATCCTGTTCGTGACGCCAGGTTTTTGTTGTCGCGGACGGGTGCTGCCTCTGCTGCGGCAAAGGGGGGTTGCTCGAGGGCACTCGGATCCGGGATCGTGTCTGGGGCTCGAGTGGTGACCGGACCCGGGGCACGTGCAACCGCCAGTCCTCGCAACAGTGAAAAAGGGGTATTTACAGGGGAGTTAGTTTTTGTCTGTGACGCCACCCGTGGGTTGCGGTGATGGGATGGTGGCACCGCCACTGCCTCTTGGGGCCAGTGTCCGGGACCGATGATGTTGGGCAGCAAGGTGGTATTCCCTCCACGGGTAGGGGAGGTGTAGTCCCGGGTCCCAGGTGTAGGTAGGGAACAGTGCTGGGATGCCATCGGCAGGTTGGACCGGGTGACACCGGTGTACTCACGATTAGGAATAATCCACACGGAGTCTGTACTGTAAACCAAGGCCAGATGCCGGTTGCCGTTGGAGAGGTGTGCTGGTCCCGCACACGGGTTAGCAAGGTAGGGACCCTTCCTCCTGCACTTGTGTCTTTCTGTGTGTTGATTAAACCCACTTGGAATGGGAGAAATCCGCTCCCCTGAAGCTTTGTACGCAGAGGGAGCCGTTGCCTGCAAACTCTGACCTGTGGGATTTTAATGGGTTCTTGGCGGACACCCTATCCCCTACGTTGGGCTGCTGGTTTGCGCTCTCTGGGCTGCTCTCTTCGGAAACAAGGCCTGGTACTTTGTCCAGCTGTTCAAATAACAAGGGGCCTGAAGCTTGCCTCGTCCTAGGGTCCAAGTACCCCACCTATGAACGGCCTCCGGACCGGATTCCCGTTGTCGGTACCGGTGGGCTACAACCCTGCCCCGGTCCACTTCACGTCTCCCGTGATCGGATCTCCGTCGCCTGTCGCCCTACACTGCCGTCTGCCACCTAGTCGGTTCTCCCGTGGTCCAAGGACTCCAACCCTGACCACACTGCACTTCAGCTCCTCTCTGCCACTCCACTTCGACTTCAACTCTAACTTCCAACTCACAACTCTCTGGTTCCCACCCCTTGTCACCTCAAGACCCCTAGGTGGGCATTCCCATCCACCGGGTCCCGCCCACTGATGTGTCCTGGCTGTCATGTGGGGGCGACTAGGCTTTGTGGCTGTTGTGGCTGGTGTTCCTGTGTGTGGGATGTGGTGTTAATTCCCAAGGAGGAGGCGATTCCTGTACCCGTGGTGGGGGTACAGTTCTCTGTGACTACCTGGTTTTTCCAGGGTGTCACACTATACACCAGCTGGATGCTTATGCTGGAGATGACTATCCTGAGCAGACTACAGATGGCACCCTGTCAACTTTTACAGTTTGTTTACTGTGTACCTAATGACCTCTCAATCTTCCCTGTAATACTTCATGTTATGATGTTAAAGGTTATGGTTCCTGTAGGCATTAAAGGGTTATTCCCATCTCCAACATCCTATCCCAATATCTAGTAGGTGTAATATTAATAATATTACCAAATACCTCCAATTAGAAATGTAGCATAGTTCTCCTGATTCACTTTATCGCTTACCTTATGTTCAGGACATTGCAGGAACTTAGGTATCCATGGTTATGACCACGAGCAACTGACTAACTAACTTTCCCTATATGCATGGTCATAACCATGGATACCTAAGGTCCTGCAATGTCCTGAACATGAGATAAGCGATTAAGTGAATCAGGAGAACTATACTACATTTCTAATTGGAGTTATTTGGTTATATTATTAATATTACTCCTACTACATATTGGGATAGGATCTTGGAGATGGGAATACCCCTTTAAGTAAAACAGTTCACACTCAATTTCTGAAAGCTCAATATTCTGCAGAAAGCTGAAATCTGCAACAGAATGATCCACGAGGTGCCCACCTAAATCTTAGGCTATAATATGAAACTGTTTTTAGCAGTAAGAAAACCACCCCGGACTTGATGTACAAGCCCAGAGCTAGGGGAGTGGCTCAGATTTCCAAAGAACACGGTGCATTAAAAAAAGGGCACCAGGCATTATAAAGGGGTTATCCACTACTCGTTAAACTCCTTCTCAATCCCTATGTTTCCCCACAGAAAACAAAATACCTACAGTCCCCGCCAGTGCATTTGTCATCTCATCAATGTCAGTACCAGCTCTCCTGGGAATCGTATGACATTGTTATGTTATGCAATCCCTGCGGCCAATAAGTGCTGGATTCATTCTTTTTCCTATGAATGTAATTGACTGGAGAAAATAAGACAGCGTCCACATCTGTCTCTTCCTATAGATGTATTGTAGGAGGGTGGATTGTGACCTACAACCCCCTGAAGGTGTCATTGTTTTAGGAGTTTATATGTATATTGTGTATATTGGTAATAAGTGTTGCGTACCCCATATGTGTGCCTTCAAGTGCAGTGCTGCCAGTCACCACTAGGTGTCACTGGTCTTGGGCTCCTTAGCTGGAAGGGGAAGCTTAGGTTTCAGGCTTTCAGGTATAGTGGCAGAGCTGAGAGGGTTAAGCAAGAAGAAGCCAGCCCATAGTTACGGGGATATAGTGTTGAGTACTTTCTAGGTTTAGTCAGATAGGGAAAGCAGTGAAACGATGTAGCAGAGTGGAGAATGTGGTGTGGAGAGGAATAGGCAGAAGTATGTGTTGGAGGAAGCTAAGGTGACCAAAAGACGAATTGCAGCATTAAAGCTCCACTGAAGTGAATTGAGGGACTTGCGAGCACCCCCATAGCATACAGGCAAATATGAACAGTGCGGTCAGTGAGAAGGCTAGCGTCCACGGATGGCCACTGACAATGCAGAAAAAAGACTTTCAGAGTCACCTCAAGAAGTAGCATAGCCTTGCAGGGCCTTCTAGCCACAGCATTACACCTGGACCTGTGTAGTTGGATAGCCAGGGAACAGTAAAGCGCCAAATCCCACCCTCCTTGGTAGCCGGTGTGAACTGATCTGTAGCCGTAAAGGAAGAGCCGATATCTACCAAATTGTCAGTGCCTGATAAAGAGCTGAGTGTGAACGCTGGTGAGAGCAAAGTGAAATGGTGTTTGAAATCTGTTACAATTAACTACATGCAGTTTTTAATCGGTGTGAACTTATCATTAGTAACCCACAGAATCGTACAGTGTGAACCAGAGTGAAAGGAGTTGACTTGTGGAAAAAAGAAGTACCACAGCTCCCAGGTTACACCTCCACACCCACTACACTATCCACTCTATTGCCACACCCAAGCTACATTATAGTCTGATTGATCCGAAGGAAGGGAGAGTGAAAACTGTGTGCTGATTGGCTGCAAGGATCGTGTGACATAACGACATACGATCCCTGGTAGAGCCAGTGCCGACACAGCTGGAACAGCGCCGACACAGCTGGAACAGCGCCGACACAGCCGAAACAGCGCCGACACAGCCGATATAGCGCCGACACAGCCGAAACAGCGCCAAAACCGCAGTGTGCATTATGCATGTATCATAAGTATATATTTTGTTAGCAAAGCGTAACTTTAGGTTTCTGGGGTTTTCAGGTTTCTTTGTTTGTTTTCAAAATAGTGACTTTGAAAAAAGCAAATCACCAAAACTTCTTAACAATATTTTATTTCTTTTAAACATTTGATTTACATAATAGATTATTTTCTGGATTTGAATCAGTTGGCAGACTTCACATTGTTATTGAACAGTTATTGAGTAACATTACTATTCCAAGAATGTGTTATTAGCAAAAAAAAAAAACAACAATATTTATCATTCACGTCAACCTAAAAGTTGCATCATTAAAATATTATTTACAGACTCCAGCACAAGCACTGAAGACTACTCATGTCTATAGCAAATATTCCCTGAGGTCTAACCTTTTCTAACCTGTTGGAAAACTTTTCAACCCCTTCATCCTTAGCATGGACTTCCTGTTTCCTAGCTGCTATGTAGCGGAGGCTCACACTGGATTGCTGGGTGTAACTAAGTGTCGTGGGACTTAAATTGCTTAGTATCTCAGTAAATTACCTCCCCAGGGGGACAAATCTTTTTATCATTCAGCTCATTTTTATACTGAGATGCTTCTTCCTATATTGAAGTGTCAGAGCTACTTACTCCTACAAGCAATATGATTTTTTTTCTGGGTAACTGCATTTATACATCTTTTTATTCATGTTTTAGGAGATCTTATGTGATATACTGTAAATAATGCCTGTATTTTTTTCTTAAAAGTTCTCAGTTTTCAGAAGTTGTAAAATATACTTATTAGTGATGAGCAAGCGTGCTCGGTACTGCTCAATACTCGATTGAGTATTGGGGTTCTCAAGACACTCATTACTCAATCAAGTATAGCGGGTGCTCAAACGCCATGTTTGAGTCTCCACCCCACATGTTTTGCAGCTGTTAGACAGCCAATAAACATGTGGAGACTGCTTGCCATACATGGTAATGATGTAGCCATGTTGACTACTGGCATTACTGTGATTGGCTGGCCACATCGCGTCATCGAGTCTTATATGAGGTCCAGGGGGTGTGATGCTTCGCACATTTCTCTCCAGAATCAGTTCAGGGAGAGTTGATGTAGGAGGGAGAGCTTAGATTGGAGCAGGGTTTGTACACTTGTACTCTTTAGTGCCTTTCATGTGGCACTAAAGGGTGTTTTTAGATTGGTTTATAAATAAATCAATAATTTAGAAAACGAGGTGGGGTCCGCCTTGTTTTGATAACCAGCCATGGTAGAGCAGACAGCTGTGGGTTGGTATTATCAGGCGTGGAAGACCCATGGATATTTGGCCCTTCCCAGCCTCAAAATATCAGCCCACAACCGCCCCAGAATTGACACATCATATTAGATGCTGGAGATTCTCGATTCTCAACTCTTCTCGATTGCCCTGATGCGGTGGCAATGGAAGTAATATGTTTTGAAGTTGATGTCAGTTGTGTAATGTGAACTGGCATCAAGCCAGGTCTTAGTAATGAAGAGGCGTCTATCAGACACCCCCATTACTAACCCAGTAAGTAAAAAAAAGACACACACAAAAATAGTTTATTTGAATAAAGAGTGCCCCACACTATCCCTTGTTCACTAATTCATTATCAAAAATTAAAAGGTCATGCCATGCCTGATGAAGGGACCTGAGATGTTTCGAAAGCTTGCTTTGTAACATCACTTTATTTTATTTTAGTTAGCCATTAAAAGGTATCACAAGATTATAATTTTGTTCCTCTCACTGAGAACATTCAATAATTTATCAAAAATGTTCACACAATGATCCATCGTAGTCCATGATCCACGAATGTAGCTCCAGCAACTGTCAATAGCATTAAAGTACAGCTATTTACAGGTGCCATGTAGTGAGACAACTCTCATCAGAGCCACCGACTCAACGGTCTGCTCAGCAAGACCCAGCGGTGCTGATGAGCGTTATCGTCACTTCCCAGTACCTGTGAATAGTTGTACTTTACTGAATTTCACCATAGTCGGAGCTGCAGTCGTGGATCATGGACTACGATAGAGCTTCGTGGGAACATTTTTGATAAATTGATGAATGAGGGATAATGTGGGGGAGCTGTTACTCAAACAAAATATATTTTCCTGTGTCTTTTCTTCTTTTCACTTATTAAGTCAGTAATGAGGTGTCTAATAGACACTTCTCCATTACTAACTCTTGGGCTTGATGCCAGCTGACATTACACAGCTGACTTCAACCCAAAAAAATAATTACCCCAACTGTCAATGCACGAGGGCAATCAGGAAGAGCCAGGGCAAAGCATCACAATTGGTGAGTCTAATGTAATGCACCACTTCTAGGGCAGCTGTGGGCTGATATTTTTAGTCTGGTAAGGTACCCAAGACAGGTTATGGGTACCACTTTCCCATTCATCCTCATAGGATGATGAGAAAGTGTTTACCACAGCTTGAAACGTTATGAGTAAAACATTCCCATCAGCCTGACAGGTTATAAGAAATTCTTTCCCTTCCTGCCAGAAATTGTCTGGATCACTGCTAAAAATGGTGAAACTACCACCCCCTTGTGGTCCCCGTGCCTGTCTTTATCTCCCTTAGTGCCAATTCTTACTTTTTTAAGGGGTTCCTCAGCAACATGATATGCAGCATGATAGAGCTGAGTTCTCCTGTACAATGACACACATACAATGAGACACATCAATCTGTGATACCTCAGGATCAGTGCATACCACCGTCCATCGTCTCACTGATAAGTTGCATGTGACGACGTTTCTCATGGTCTTCATGCCAGTCTCCATCACCCTTAGCGCTTCTATGCAATCTGACCATTTAGAACGTCACTGCTGAGTAGGAGCAGGAGCACCCGGAAGTTTAAAGTCTACGGAAGAATCTGCAAAAAGTTAAAATGTGTTTTGCGGCTTAGAAATTCCCTTTAATTCAGAATACAGTTCGTATAATTATTGCAAAATCACTCAGTTTCTTTTGAATATTTTACTTTTTTATGCACTGTTTCATCCCTTACCCAAGAAGAAGTTGATCCTTAAAAAAATAAAGTTGTCAAACTGCTGCCGACATTGCAACTCCCTAATAAATTGCTCAATTCAGCAGAATAAACTAAGCAACTCATCTGACACTAAGGTGAAAATGTAAATGTTTCAAATGACGTGAGTGCAAATCATTTTTCACAATTTGATAATGTCTTTAAATGATTCAGGTGGGGAGGGATACTATTGGGTAGTTTTATGTGGAATTTTTTATACATTTTTATATAATCTTTAGCATATAAATTACAGTACATAAAAAGAAGAGTAGGTCAGTACATATAAACTTACTCTTAAAGGATATCCATGCCTTTGAAGACTTTTTATAAATGAATCACTGCATAAAGAATTAAAAAAAATTAAGTAGGTTTCTAAAAATAAAAGATTCTGCAGTTTTTGTATACAGCTTTTATGAAGAACAAAATATCTCTACAGTCATCAGATGTAAAAAAAAAAAAAATGGTTGTAAAAGCTGTATGTGTTTTTTGTTTTTTTTTTTTAAAAAAGTTGTATAACCTATGAGACTATTCTCAAAAAATCCATTACACTTATATTTACAGGGCTAGATAGTGTTTATTTGCCAATATTAATTCTTATGAAAAGTTAAATAGCCCCTTATCCATTGGATATTATTATACCCTAAAAAGGCATAGACAGCCAATTTAGACAACTAGTTTAATACTTTATTCTTATAACCTTTACATTTTAAATCTGCTTAAGGCCTATTCAGCCTTTATTTGTATTTTATCTCACAAGTAGAACACATTACCTTAGACTGGTTTCAGACGTCCGTGTTTAATCAGGTACCAGTCACACGCATGGTTATGGTCAGACGTGTGACATCCGTGTTTGCCTACGTGTGACAGGTACTGGAAAAACACGGGTCTGTGAAATAAAAAGATTTTCCATATTTACCTGCTGTCTTCAGCTCTATTGCCTCCCACTCCTGGCCGCCGCTCATTATATTCCTTGATTATTCACCGCACTCAAGAACTTGAAGCCGGAGCATTGGGGGGCAGCGCTGGATAGAGCACCACCAAGGACAGCATCACAGGGACAGGTGAGTATTCTTCAAGCACAGTGACATCCAGGAGGTCATTGGAGTTCCCAATGAACTCTGATGACATCCTGATGACTATTGGGAACTGTGATGAGTCCCCAATGCTGCTGTCCCTGCAATGTGCCGGCTTCAAGGTTCTCACTACACACACATACACACACACACTCACACACACACACACACACAGGACACACATGTATCGCCCCGTGCTCGGCTGCAGCCGAGCCGCTCGGATCCGGGCTCGTTGGTGGGTGGCTCGAGCACCTCCAGACCCGGGGTCACTTCGCTCTGAAAGGATGCTGGTGCTACGTAGGGGGGTGGTAGGTAGGTGTACGGCCGGAGCCGTGTTTGAGTTCGTGATGCCACCCACGGAATGTGGTGAAGGTGTAGACACCACCGCTGCAGTTACGGGGCACCTGGGGGAGATGGTTATGCAGCAAGATGTTAACCCCTCCGTGGGCAGGGATGATGGCCCTGGAACCCGTTGGGAAGAAGTAGCTGGGCGGTGCACGGCCGGATGGCACTGTGGTACTCACTGTTATTGACACACACAAGTCTCTGGTAAACAAAGTTGATGGTGGTCGGTGCCCGCAGCCAACTGCGTCTGGTCCCCCACCCGGTTCGGTGGTCTTTGCCTTTCTCCTGCACCGTGTAGTGTATGTGTATACTGCCTGCGCTTCAGCGACGGGAGTCCGCTCCTCGACTGTAGGTATGTCGGGAAAGCCCGTTTGCCCGCAGACTCTGGCCTGTGGGATCTCTCTGCCTGTGCGGTGGCTTTCTATCCCCCTCGGTGGGCTGTTGTCTTCAGTCGGGACTTGGGTGGGAAAGGACCTTTAGTCCAGACCTCAATCAGTGAATTAACTCGGTCCAGTGGCTTCTGGACCTCGTTTCAGGGTCTGAGTACCCCCCTGTGTGCTCCGGTTTCCAGTCGGTTCCCCGGGTTGGTATCGGCAGGCCATTACCCTGTCCACCACGGTTCCACCGAGCCATCTTCCCGGCTCCTGCAGGCTAGGCCACCGTCTGCCTACTAGTCAAGGTGTGCGGGCTACGACCCTCACACCTGTCAGTCTCCTGCAGACCTGCTACACAGGCCTGCTTCCACTCCACTCACTGACTGAACTTGACTGACTCAACTCCACTTAGAACTCACAACTCACTTGTTTCCTGCCTCAGGCCCTCTGAACTCCTTGGTGGGCGTGCCAACTGCCTGGCTCTGCCCCCCTGGTTTGTCCATTAAGCACTGAGGGAGGTGGCTAGGGTTTATGTGTTTGGCTGATGTTACCTAATGTGGGACTGGTGTTGTGCGGGGCGCTATCTGGGACTACCTGGCTAGTCCAGGGCGTCACACACACACACAAGTATACACTGAGCACATATACACACATTTCTATACACACATAGTAGACACACATGGATACACCGAACACATACACAGACATAGCGCACATGCATGTGAACATGAACACCCACACACACACACACACACACACACACACACACACACACACACACTGCTGTATACTCACCCAGCAATGCTGTCCCCGACACTGAAGTCCCCAGCGCTGCTCCGGCTTCCAGCTCCACAGGGCACTGAATATTCAGTGAATATAATGAGCGGCAATAAGGAGCGGGAGGCAGCAGAGCCGGAGACATCACCGCTGGAGAGAGGTAAATATAGAAAATCTGTTTATTAAAAAGATCCGTGTTTTCTCCAGTACATGTCACACTGATGTCACATGGATCACATCAGTGTGCGATCCGTGTGACACCCGTGCTGCCGGAGGAAAAATGGACATGTCTGCGTGTGTGCATGCGGGGTCATGAGAGGTCACACGGTCCGTGTGAAAACACGGATGTGTCAGTAACATCAAATAATAACATGGGTACGTGTGGCATCCGTTTTAAAAACGGATGTCACACGTACCTGAAACACGGACGTCTGATACCAGCCTTATACTGTATGAGGCAGACCATATGTCCATATATTTTAGCAGACCGTGTGTCCACAAATAAATTTGAGAAGTTATAGGTTTTTTTTTTTAAATCAGGGTCATGGATGAAAATTACTCCTACAAGTCTATGGGTCTGTGATAACTAGAGACAGCACACAGGTGACATCAGTGCGCAGTCGGTGTGCCGTCTCAGACTAACATTGTAAAGCGGGCTTTACACGCTACAACATATCTAACGATGTGTCGGCGGGGTCACGTCGTAAGTGACGCACATCCGACATCGTTAGTGGTGTTGTAGCATGTGACAGCTACGTGCGATTGCGATTAAACGTAAAACCGTTCATCGCATACACGTTGTTCATTTGCTAAAAATTGCACGTCGGGTTGTTCAATGTTCCCGAGGCAGCTCACATCGCAGTGTGTGACACCCCGGGAACGATGAACAGATCTTACCTGCGTCACGCGGCTCCCGCCGGTAATGCGGAAGGAAGTAGGTGGGCGGGATGTTTGCATCCTGCTTATCTCCGCCCCTCCGCTTCTATTGGCCGACTGCCGCGTGACGTCGCGGTGACGCCGAATGTCCCTCCCACTCCAGGAAGTGGATGTTCGCCTCCCACATTGAGGTCGTATGGAAGGGTAAGTACATGTGATGGCAATTAATCGTTTGTGCGACATGTTCAACAAATTGAACGTGTCGCACATACGATGGGGGCGTGTCACATCGCATACGATATCGTATGCTTAATTGTAAGGTGTAAAGCAGGCTTTATCAAAAGGAGAAGGTTTGAAATGTAGTTATTGATTTTTTGATCTGTGACAATCACTGAAAAACGGGCACCTTGACTGATGAAACTCGAATCCAAAACACTGATGACATACAGTATAAAAAGACACAATGGGCATGAGATTTCTACAAACCCAACTTCTCTGTAACTGTAAGATGCTGCTTTTTTTTTTGCAGAAAAAATACATAGCATCAAAAACGCATTTTGGCAGTTTAACCTAACTTGCTGCAGATTTGATGAAACCAGTGTTTTATCAGCATGGGATTATCACTAGGGGACACAGAAGCTTACCAATCAGTGGTGTGTGAGGGGTTATATTGATCTCAGCATTCAGTGAACTGGTAGATTTGCAGCAAAAAAAAAGTGATTTTATCAAAATGACAGCAAGCAGCCTAATAAGTGACACATTTCTGGAATCAAGTTCTCTATTCCTATATTATGCTGTTCTCTGATGAGGTAGAAAAAAAACTTGGTGACAGATTCCAACACCAGGAATACAGCACTAAAATCACCATCAGTACAGGAATACAGCACCAAAATCATCATTAGTGCATAAATATGTCACCAGAACCACCATCAGCACTAGAATACAGCACTGCACCTATTATAAGTACAGGAATACAGCATAATACCTGTTGTCTGTACAGAAATACAGCACTAGAAGTACCATCAGTACAGCACAAAAACCACCATCAGTTTTTTCACAAGCTTTATTTGACTCTTGATCGACACAAGCACCATCAGACATATCCCTATATCTATAATGAGGTCTGCTTCGTTTCCAATAAAGTATTCATCAAATGCTGGACACTTAAACAAAATGGCCTCTATTATAATTTACTTATGTTCGTTTACATGACTGTCCTTGGGTTTGACATTCAAAATATAAAATGTCAGCAACGAACATCAATATTTGGTCCTGGTAACATGTAAACAGTCCGCACTCAATGAGTGATTCCTAAATCTAACTGTGAAATTGTGTCTCCTGGTAAACCTCAACAATAAAATATTCCAATTTTGTTTTTACTTTTGCTGGTATTTTTTGGTGAAAAAGGTAACAATTCTAGTTGTGGTTGTCACAGCTTGTTACCTGACGCATCTGAGGGTGCTGCGTACATTAGGGGTCCTGTTACCTTATTTTCTGACCCATTCCTTGCTCAGAAAGGGAGGTGCCATGGGCCTCATGTGCCTGGGGCTCTAAAATACTGTGCCCCAGCCCTGGCATGGATAATGTACACAGTGCAATTTCAATTAATGTTTAATGTTCACTTGTTCTCATTCTACACAGAACTAAAACAATCTAGTACATCATCTGTGCGCAATTATCCTACACCCTTGTGTGTGAACTGTTCCTATTGTAGTGCAAGAACAAATTTCATTTAAAATGTAATGTGTGAACTCGGTTTACAACATGCAGACTTCTATCTTCTCTCTTTCTCATCTCTTTCTCCATTAATTTTGTGCATTGATCTTGCTGTTTTTGGTCTCATTTTGCTGGGATTAGCATGACCATTGAGGAAGGATTCTCCAGTCGTGCTGTATGTGTGTTACCCACCAATACCATCTGTAAATAATACACGAACTGCATGTGACTTGGTTTAAAATTGGCCACAGCAGCCTTTATTACCTATTATTTACATACTAACACAAGGGGGCGCCGTCCAACGGGCGACCCCAACAAATAACAATAGGTAACACAGTAACCAATGCAGTAAATATACAACCCTGAGTAGGCCCAGTCCAGGAACCACTTCTCACCCCAGTATCCCTGGCCGCAACACACCGACCCAGAGATGAGGTATTAATCACCTACGGATTAACCCTCCAACTTTGCAGAACCCCGTGCCTGCAACATCCCGGAACCTGGAGCCACCATACCAAGATGGTGTCTCTCTGTCCAGTTACCATTGCCTTCAACCGCCTCTGGACCAGACCTACCCCCCGCTGCTGTGACAAAGAAACAACCCAGACAAAATTCCCCTCGGTATTAAACACAAGGGAGGGTGGGCGGGGATCGTTCCATATCCGGAAGTCAAGAGAGAGGGGGTAAGTCAAAGTCCTTTACTTACACCCCTCAACTGTCCCACCTCTTCCTCCAGGGAACTCCTCCTACCCACCAATCCCTTTTATTCTGCCTTATAAACAAACCATTCCTGTTTCCATTAACCCCATCACTCCTTCCCTTCCCTCTAGTCATGTCGCCCCTCCACCCTATGGGTTCCATGGCTTTCTTGACCATTGAGGAAGGATTCTCCAGTCGTGCTGTATGTGTGTTACCCACCAATACCATCTGTAAATAATACACGAACTGCATGTGACTTGGTTTAAAATTGGCCACAGCAGCCTTTATTACCTATTATTTACATACTAACACAAGGGGGCGCCGTCCAACGGGCGACCCCAACAAATAACAATAGGTAACACAGTAACCAATGCAGTAAATATACAACCCTGAGTAGGCCCAGTCCAGGAACCACTTCTCACCCCAGTATCCCTGGCCGCAACACACCGACCCAGAGATGAGGTATTAATCACCTACGGATTAACCCTCCAACTTTGCAGAACCCCGTGCCTGCAACATCCCGGAACCTGGAGCCACCATACCAAGATGGTGTCTCTCTGTCCAGTTACCATTGCCTTCAACCGCCTCTGGACCAGACCTACCCCCCGCCACAGGACAGGGCACGTGACTCCTTACGTGGCCTGGACCCGCCACACACCAAAAGCTTGTACCACACCTCCACGCAATCCCAGCGTCCACAAACAGCACCAAGAACGTTAAGATGCACCCCCATCGCATCACCAAAACCACCAGTTCAGCGCCACCAACTTTAGGCGCCGCCCCCCAATAAAGGCTCGATTGATACTGCCTACCGCACAAGCCACACGCCATTCCAAACCGGTCACACTATCAAAAACTACCCCACGATTAAGCCCGGGTATGTCTTCCACAATGCAACAAACCAACAATTTTTTTTTTTTTTTTTAAAACATTCATAAATAACTTCTCGAGATACCTAATCGCTGCCTCCCACTCACTGGACCAGTACCATCGACCCGTCCAGACCCCACTGGCAAAATTTGGGCGAGCCTCAGACCGTCGAGGCCCCGAGAACCAACGAATGCCCAAATATCCAAATGAGGCACACCCTCACCACAAAACCCAGAGGTTATAAACCCACAGATAACACCAACCTGTTACGCCAACCCATTCCACTCCCAAAAGACTCAAACGCCCCCATTGGCCTTAACCCGATAACAACTGAGGCCAACGTAACACCGAAACAAGAGGACTCCCACCTCCCAATACTTCTCACCACCCCTTTTCTGAGCCCACCGAGGGGCCTCCGTGGAAGCCCAATCCAGAAGGAAGACGACCCGTAGTATTCCGGGCGCCCACCCCCGCCACCTGCAATCCAGTCTGCAGCGCTGCCACAAAATGGTACCTTAACAAACACGACACAATAATGATCCTGGGCGTCCTCACAACATAAATTCCGCACCCGGGACCGCGTATAACAACACCAACCTTCACCACCCGCCTAATCTGATTCGGTGAGCGACAAAGCCGGCGCTCAACCCACTGCACCACCTCGGACACATCCTCCAACATCCAACCTCCGCTCCTAACCGTAGATGGGCTGACCAACCCCACAATCTCAAAGCCTCCCAAAAGGCTAACACAAACCGTTTTGGACAAGGGAAACAAAACCTGCTCGTGCTCAGATGAACATAGCCACCACAAACCACTCACCAAACGCTGCCACAAAACAACGGAGACGGACCCTTGTATCCCGCTGCCTCACACCCGTACGACCAAACCCTTCAAGGCCTGCCGCGCACTAAGATCCTGCGAAAAAACATCTCTCCACATCTAATCCTCAACAAGACAGCCACAGCCGCCACCCTCTGCTCCACTGCTGACGCCGGCCTAGCAGCCTGAAAACCGTTAATCACCACTGCCAACGCCCCCACCAAATACTCCACCGGGCCTTCCTCACACACTGTCCCAAACAACGTTATCCGCGCCACCCACACTTCTGGATATCAGCCCCAAATAACCTCAGTCACTGGGCACCGAGCCGCTCCCCAACACAGCCACACCAGACTCCACAAGCCCTCAGGACACACCGTGCCCACCTCGTCTGTTACGCGGCCTCAACTCCCGAGACCTGCAGAACTGGAAGGAAACAAAGCAGCTGCTATTCCCTTGGCGAACCCCAGTACTGGTTGCGCCACGCATACCATTTTTTTTTTTTTTTTTTTTTTTTTTTTTTTTAAACGCATACAATTGCGAAACCAACTGTCGCAAGTACGCCACCCTTGGCCCCAGGATTAGCAAACCAACTATTAATCGAATTCTCCACCAACTGATAGTCAGAATGACAGCACACCTTCCTCTTGGAAAAACTGCCAACCTCCCCAACCCGACTACTACCACCGATTGGAAGCGCTACCCCACAATGCCCAACCAGAAAACCAACTGGACCCGCTTCATCCGAGTACCGCAGCTACGTTCCATCAGACACCACCTTACCCAGCCACAATCCGCGGCCACTAAGTCGCCGTAAGAAAAAACCTCCTACACCATCAGATCGTCATTGATCTCCTTCGTGACCACACACAAATGATCCGATGGCTGCACCCTTGGCGCAGCCATCGCCAGCCGTCCAGCAGACACGCCCCCCAGCGGCGTAACTCTGCACCCGTGGTTCGACCGCCCCTGCAAAGACTGCACCGCCTGAAACCGCACCGTCTTAGCTGACCTAACTGCCTCTATCGCAGCCCATAGGACCACACCATTACCTTCGAATCCTACCTCTCTGACCATAACATCAAACTTTATCCCCCACAAACTGTATCACTGGCGTTGGACCCTCAGTCTTCGCCTGCGCCAACAGGCCCAAAAGAGTATCCACCACCATCTGCAATGAAACAAACAACCTCAACGAATCATCAACCCGCCAACCCGATGTAAAGAGAATCAACCTATAATGAATAAGAGGTGTAAGCTGGGACACACCACGCACAAACCACTCCACAAAGAAATAACCGCCCCCAACGGAACATAAAATGGGACAAAACCCATTAGCCCCCACCGATCAGCATAATAATAACTCCCCTCCCCACCGCAGCACCAGAACTGCTAGCTAGCAGGGTGGACCAGTAACAACCTAAATGCCGCCTCCAAATCCACCTTTGCCATCAATGCTCCACGGCTCACCGCCTTTACCAAATCCCACCCTCTGTCCAACGACACATAATAAACCGCCGACAATTCTGGAGCCAAGCAGGCATACACCGATGACTCCTCCAGATAAGATACGTTTTGAACAAGCCGAAATATATACATCTATATACAGCTCATTTCCGGCACTACCCACCAACAGAGAAACCCAATCATGACAAGGAGGGCCCCGAATGGCCCACCCATCCTGCCCAAAGCCACGTCCTGACCCCTCTTTCCACTGACAACCACCAGGTGTCCCCTAGCCCAGCACAAACTTCCAATAAGGAGGCAAAGATCCACCAATATAAATAGAAAGACGCAGAATTACTATGTTCCTTACCACAACCCAACACGTATGCTTAAGACAACCGTCCGCGCCAAATCTGCACCACCCATCATTCTATTCCCCCCAAAAAACCCTCATCGACCGTGTCGCCGGGGTTCCACGCCCCGAACAGCCAACTACCCCCCAAAAGGGGGGGGCTGACTAGGAGCCGCCATCCACTGCAGCCATAAGGATGTGCCCGTATGCTCCTACCGCATACTGGCACGCAACACCTTCCCTTGCTGAAATTACACGGCGTACTGAAGCCAGACTAAACCGCCATATGACCTAAACAAGCCACCCCAAATGGATCCATATAACCGAACCATGCCGAACCAATTACCCAATTCCTTCCCCCGATACCCTTGCCAAAAACGCAAATGCCCGCAGCCACGTTGCAAATGTACGAGGGGTGAGCCTCCACCGGCGCTCCCCTCCCTCTACTTATCCTTCCTGGAATCACTTGGCTTAACCTAATCCAGGTGAAACTGTTCCAGGGGGAGCAGCGAAACTATTGCTACACGTTCCCCCATTCAAATCTTATCCCTCACATCCTCCAGCAAGTGAGCCCCCCCCCAGCGGGCCTTTGAAGCACCCATAACTCTCACACTTGACCACTGTCAGCCCAATGCACCACCTCATCCCCCTCTTCGCTCCTCACCACTCACTCTGTCACAGCCCTTGCCGCCTCTGCCCGAAAATGCTCCCCTGCCGCCTCATGCGCCCTCACTCTGCCTGCCGCACCTGCGCCTACTAACCACCGATCCCGTCCATGCCGCCGGCGGTGCATGCGCACCCTCCACAACCGTATACACCACTGCAGTAAACCCCATACCTTGTCAAAACACAAACCCACTCGGCGCTGCCGTGTCCGCAGCCGCCCCCCCCACCAACTGCGCCCCAACCCTGCCGAATCCACGGCCGTCTCACCCGACCGCGACCCGGCGTATCCTGGAATAAAAGTCACGCCATCCAGACGTCTGATTCTTCCGTCGCTGCTTCCTCCTCCTCCTCGCTGGAGCCGATCGCCTCTGGCTCATGTAATGCAGACGCCGCCGAAGCGCTGCCACCACCACGGCCGTCCTCCTGGTAGGCCGCGTGGGCACCATCCTCCAAGCTCCATCTTCTGTCCCGCGGCGACAACCCCGGAAACCGTCCCGACCCACGGGCTGCCACCGCGGGCCTCATCTTCTGGCCCGACCCCCCCCCTGCTGCCTGCAAGGACAGGGGGTACCTGTGGCCCGACCCGCTGCCAGCAGACTCCCATCCAGAGCCGCCAGCCTCCTGCCCACCTGGGCCCAGAAGGCATCCGTCCGCCGGGTCCTCGCCCCCCTGGGGGAGACCGCCGCTGCCGGGATCTGCACGCCTGCTCTGGGTGACCAGGCGGGGACCGCAGGGTCCCCGCCGTCACCCCCACGTACCGACGCCTCCCGGGCATCCGTCGCACCAGGCTCGCCTGCCCTGGTGCCGGACCCCTTGCTGGCTGCAGCCCCCCGGCCACCCCCCCTCCACCCACGGGGGAAGGGGGGTAACGCTGGCCTCCGTCCTCGCCGGGCGCTCTCCTGGCCAGGAGCCGCCGCATCCAGCCCTCCTGGGCCCCATGAAAGCCTCTGTCCGCTGGGCCCTCCCCCTCCTGGGGGAGACCGCCGCGGCCGGGAGCTGCAACCTGATCTGGGTGACCAAGCAGAAACCGCAGGGCCCCTGCCGTCACCCCCACTCACCGACGCCTCCTGGGCACCCGTCGCCCCAGGCCCGCCTGCCCTGGTGCCGGACCCACCACTGGCTGCAGCTCCGCGGCCCCCCCCCACCGTCCGCGAGGGGTAAAGCTGGCCTCTGTCACCGCCGGGCGCTCTCCCCGTCCGGGAGCCGCCGCATCCAGCATACCAGGCCTCGGCTCGGACCGGAAATAGGCCGCAGACAAGCCACGCCCCCCTCCCGGCTGCCGTGGCCCGGACGGAGATTCCTCCCGCGGCCGGAGCAGCAGCTGAGTACTGCCCTGCCCACGTCCTACCGCGGAGGGTCCCCGAAGGGGCTCTCACATCTCCTCCTCGCTCCCCCCGCACACGGCAAGTACCTGAGATATGAGGGAGGGGGGACGCCGCCCGCAGCTGACAGGGGAGCGAGGGGAAAGTGCCAACGGGTTAACCCCCAGCAGCCAAGGCGTGGGACCGCGCTGCCAGGGGCCCGTGCACTGCCATGATGAATCCGCTGGTCCCGGGTAGCAGCCATCCTGTCGCACGTCCGGATCGTTCCATATCCGGAAGTCTGGTGATGTGAGGGGCTGGGGAACCTCCATTATGACGTCCTTGTACAGATCTTTGTGTCCTTCTAAATACTCCCACTCCTCCATGGAGAAATAGAAGGTGACGTCCTGACACCTTATAGGAACCTCTCCAGTCAGATCGTTCCATATCCGGAAGTCAAGAGAGAGGGGGTAAGTCAAAGTCCTTTACTTACACCCCTCAACTGTCCCACCTCTTCCTCCAGGGAACTCCTCCTACCCACCAATCCCTTTTATTCTGCCTTATAAACAAACCATTCCTGTTTCCATTAACCCCATCACTCCTTCCCTTCCCTCTAGTCATGTCGCCCCTCCACCCTATGGGTTCCATGGCTTTCTTTCAGATGTGACCTGATTAATTATCTTCAGATGAAATGAAATGTGAATTTTCTCTCGTTCGGATGTGAGATTGTAAGGGGATGGGCAATGTCTTTTCTTGAAATGAAGTCCTATTTTTCTTATAGCTTCTGTTATAGGAATAGCTAAAAAACAGAAAGATAATGTAAGTCAACATGATCACAGACTGAATTTTCAAGCAAACGGTACTTGTAAGATTCCAGGTATTTATAATGTAGTTGTATATTGGTTGTAGGACCATCTAATATGCATTCTAAACCATATCAGCATGATAGTTGCCTTCAACGGACGCTTCTGTAAGGGCTCATGGAGACGTTCGTGAAACATGGTTCGAACTGTAATGCATGGACTGGCCATGTGTCAACCAACCCAACACTAATAGCTTCATATATTTCTATGAGGCTGTCACACTTGAAAACTGTCTTTGGGTAGTAGGGCTAAGAGAGCTGTCCCTGGGTAGAAGTTATACTCCCACCAAGGCCGTGCGGGCACTCAGAACCAGGCCACGGTTCTGTTTGGGAGGATGTCACAGCGACAGCGCCCAACTCCGTGACCCTGGCGGTGTCGTTTTAAATTGAGTGGGGGGAACATTTACAGGGGATAAGTCATGACGCCACCCGTGATATGTGGCAAGATAGGTGTCGCCACTGCTATTCAGTTCCCTTGGGGTCGGTGGTGATGCAGCGGAGTTGGTATAGCTCTCCAGTGTCTCCACAGGTAGAGTTGGGCCCCAGGGCTATTAAAAAGGTGATAGAGTCTATGGTGTTGAGATGGAATCGCGGGGTGAATGCAATCACTGAGCAACACAGGAATGCAGTCACAAGTTCTTTACTCACAGTTAATATTAATAGTTCCAAGTTACCACTACTAGTCAAATGCTGCCCTCGGGATGCTGGGTCCTACTGTGATGTGCCCCAGCCAATCCCCGGATAGTTTGGAGGCACAACCCGGGACACCCCTCTGTGTTCCTTCCCTGGTCGTCTTCCTGTGCTGGCCTCTCCCGCCTGTCCCGCACCTCACACACAGTGCCCTGAGCCGGTGTCCACGGATCCCTTTTATGGGTGGCTTTCTTCCCTCGTCCCCTTGGTCCTATGTGGTCACATTTTTAGCGGGTTATGTGCGGTGGTGGCTTCAGTACTTGAAATAGCCTCAGCCTCCGGTTTGCTAGCTGAGCCTTGTAGTTCTACACTAGTTTAGGGGCCAGTCCCCTTTGCGGCCAAGTCCCTCCACACTGGTATGCCGATTTCCCGTGGCTCTAAGACCCCTTCTACTTCTTCCTTTCTCCCTCCTTGCCCTTGGACGGGACGAGCTGCTTCAGCTCCAATCCCCAAGACCTCTCTCCCCTGCGTCTACTTCCTGACTAACTAACGTTCTACAGTCTGCTCCCACTAGCTAAACCCCACCTTTAGACTATGCTTTCCCTAAGGTGCAACTCGCCCTAACCACGGCCTAATAGAGTGTCGCTAAATTAAGAGTGTGTGTCTGTGTGTGTGTGTGTGTCTATGTGATGCCCTGGCTTATCAGGTCGTCACAAGGGTTCCGTGCAATCTGCCCTTCTGCATGGTACCTGCTCCTCCTTGGTACGGGTCCTGTCCATTTGGTGTTGCTACAATCAGGCGTATCAAAATCCTGAGGAACACTCTGCACCACACCCACCAACCACCCATTGGGCAGCCTGAGGGGAATAGGGCCACCCAGATGGAGGGATGGAAGAGGGAGGGCAGAGATGTCAGTCGTAGAGTAGAAGTTGAGCAGTGAGCAGCGGTGACAAAACAGGTCATGCTGTGGAGCTGGGCTCCTGTACCCGTCTCAGGTGCAAGACGTTGGCCTGGCCAGAAGGAGCTGGAACCCCGGTTGCAGGGGGTAGTGACAGGGGGCACGGTGCTGCTACAGTGAGCAGGCCGGCTGCCTTGTGCTACAACCGGGCAGGGACCAGGGCACAACGGGGTACGTGGACCCTAGGCTGGGAAGAAGCTTCACGCAGCCCAGTAATTTACCCAAAGGGAACGGAATCTTCAGGAACCATTCCCCACCCGCTCCAGAATCGGGGTACTAGCGCAACAAGGGGGATAGGACTTCCTACAACCGTCCAGAAAATCCCAAGCTTGAACCCTGAGAGCAAGCTCACCCTGCTAGCCACGCAGGTGAGCGGGACCCGAATCGTTTCATGTGAGAGGGATCCACAAGTAGGACACACAGTGCCAAGGGACAAGGCTTCAGACCAACCCGCAACACCAAAGGGGCACGGACCCAGCATTCTCGCCCAAAGAGAGCAGGATACTCAAGAGTTTGGTTTACCTGGTGTCAGTGTCAGTGACTTTGTACTGTGCGAGTACCCAATATCCCTTTTCACCCGACCGGTCTCCCACTCCATCCATCACCGGATCCCGGGACACCACTTCCCCTGCCCACGGGGGGGTTAACATCTCGAGCTAACACATACCATCGTCCCCGGGCTTCCCCCCAAACGGCAGCGGTGGTCCCTCACGTTATCACACCATGGGTGGCGTCAGGAACATTATCCCATTCACCACCTCAAAACAAATTCCCCCTTTTTATTTCCGAGGTAGCCGCGTGACCCCGTGCAGCAGTGCAGCATTGCATCAGTAACAGCGAACACTTTTTTGGACCCAACAGATGGTAATCTGTATCATCAGAGAACGATCAGCAGGGTTAGCAGCAAATTCATGTGAGTGAGTAACACATGGATTTATTAGTATTTTTAATCAGTATTTTAAGATTAGGCATGTTCTCCTTCTACCACACATGCCGCATGGGAGTACAACTTCAATAGATACGCTATCTGACCGTCACCAATCAGAAACGCCAGGACTTCCGGTGGGCGAGAAAAGCAGTGAATATGTATGAAGGATAATAAGTGGCCCCGGAAGTAGAGTGAGCGGCCTGGAAGCAGAGTTACAGCCGCCCGTAGACCGATAAGTTTAAACCGCTTGCTTTATTCTTATTTTCTTACTTTTTTCGTTGATTTATTTTTTTCAAAACCCAGGTGGCCAGACCCGAATCGTTACCCGGAGTTCCTTGAGAACTCTGAGCTCGAGGTCGGTCCTCAGGTTCTTTTAAACCTGCGAGGATCTGGACTTTTATTTACAGTCCAGGTTTGCCGATCACTACTACAGTTAAGTTTTTAATCACATGGGAACATAGAGTTATGTTATAAGATATAGATGTCTTGATGATTGCTGGCCATAAAATAAGAACTTGGTAAATCCTCTGAATAAACATTTCAAGTATCAATTAAACACAATTTAAAGTAACAATGTATTAAGCATTGAATCCATTAAATTATGCTGCCATTCTGTTGCCCCTGACATAGTGTAAACCGGCTGACACAAAGATCTCTACACATCTTAGAATCAGATGTACTGCTGATAGCTATCGATTGCTTGGGTCATTACCTGAAATTGTCTTCAGCTGTCAATCTCCACTTGTAACAAGGCTGCAATGATAGAGCAATCAAAAATTAAGAAGACAAATCTCATTGTGCTTGCAGTACACAAGAGAGGAAAAACACAATGAGATTTCCCTGATATTCAACTTGGCAACAATCAAGCAAAGCCACATATACCTTAATAGTGGAAATATATACGTACATAATAGAAGTATATACCCTATTTAAGAAGTAATATGAATACTGTCTTTCGCAGTCTCTGTTATTTTGCATTGATCTGTTGCCGTACTCAATAATATTGCATCTGAAGCATACATCATAAATCAAGAATTAACAGTTCTCCTACAGATAAAACACTGTGAGATATTTAGCACTTGGGCTATTTTTATTTATAACCTCACCCTGCTTTACTCTTCTCCACAACTTTATTCCTGACCTGTCTGGTGTGTTCCTTGGGTTTCATGATGCAGTTTGATCCCTAATGTTCTCAAACAAACCTCTGAAGCCTTCACAGAACAGCTGTAGTTATACTGAGAATAAATTACCTACATGTAAACTCAATTTACTATGTACGTGATTTCTGGAGGCAATTGGTCACTCAGAATTTTATTTAGTGGTACCAGACTACAGGGGGCTGAATACAAATGCACATCACAATTTTCAGAGTTAGATTTTTAAAATTTTTAGAAAACCATGTATCTTTCTTTACATTTTAGAAATATTTGCTATTTAGTGTTGGTATATCGCATAAAATCCCAATAAAATACATTTAAGACTGTGTGTATATCGTGAAATTATGTGTAAAAGTTCATGGGGTGTGAATATTTTTTCAACACAGTACAAATTCTTTTTAGGAAAAATATCATTTGCTCCCATTCACATAGATTTGATGGAGATTGTCAAGTACATAGTAGATTATCTTAGAAAGATCAATGGTGGCAACACCCTACTTCACAAACAAAGCAGAGTCCATCTCGTTCAATTAATCTGCAGATGAGATTCTCTGCAACCAATCTTACTCCTTAAGATTGAAAATGAGAGTGTTAAGAGGTCAGGGCATAGTATAAAAGGTCCCAGTTAATACGTTCACAGAGGAAATTAACTGTGTGTGCCATGACATGGAAATACCTGGAAGTGGTTCGTATATAGGGATATTGGTCTGCTGCATTTATAAGCAACTAGCTCTAGTACCCGGGCATTGCCTGGGATAGTAACTGTCTCTCTGTCTCTCTCCCAGTTTCTGTCTGTGTGTCGCTGTCTGTTTGTCTCTCTGTTTGTCTCTGTCTGTCTATTTCTATCTCTGTCTGTATTTGTATCACTCTGTCTCCATCTCTGTATCTGTCTGTCTCTCTCTATCTCTGTGTCTGTCTCTGTGTGTGTCTGTCTCTTTTCCCGTCTATCTCTTTCCCGTCTGTCTTTGTGTGTCTCTTTCTAGGTCTGTCTCTTTCCCCAGCTGTCTCTTTCCCTGGCTGTCTCTTTCCAGGGCTGTCTCTTTCCAGGTCTGTCTCTTTCCAGGTCTGTCTCTTTCCCCGTCTGTCTCTTTCCCCATCTGTCTCTTTCCAGGGCTGTCTCTTTCCAGGGCTGTCTCTTTCCCCGTCTGTCTCTTTCCCCATCTGTCTCTTTCCCCATCTGTCTCTTTCCCCATCTGTCTATTTCCCCGTCTGTCTATTTCCCCGTCTGTCTCTTTGCCCAGCTGTCTTTTTCCTCGTCTGTCTCTTTCCCCGTCTGTCTCTTTCCCCGTCTGTCTCTTTCCCCGTCTGTCTCTTTCCCCGTCTGTCTCTTTCCAGGGCTGTCTCTTTCCAGGGCTGTCTCTTTCCAGGGCTGTCTGTCTGTCTCTTTCCCCATCTGTCTCTGTCTGTGTCTCTGTCTGTCTGTCTCTCTCTGTCTCGCTATCCGTCTCCCCACCGACATCATATAACCTCACACATAAGCTTCAACTAACAGTTTATTTTGTTCCTATAGCAACCACTGACAGTTGCTATTAATAACCTATAGCTCCCACCTCCATTCAGTTTAATGGCGGCAGGATTTTAGAGACTAAAGGCTACTTTACACACTGCGATATCGGGCGCGATTTCGTCGTATGTGCGGCACGCCCTGTTCGTTAGTGCGATGTGTGTTCATCGCTGTGTGTCCATGTTTTAGTCGTGTGCTTACGGTCACATGTCACAATCTCTTTTATAGTCACCTTCCAAGCTATCTCGTTTCCCGATGTAATGAGGAACATTAGCATCGTTGTGTAGCGCTCTCACCGCATGGATTTCAAATTGTCATGGCGATATGGGCGTTGGTTCCCCACACAAAGTGCATCTTGATGTAGTAGAATTGTAAACTCGCTACACCCCTTCTTGCCTCGACTCATTTGTTTAATCAGCGCTATTGATTTTCATTGGATGTTGGTAGTATAAATGTGCGCAGATGCGTGTTCATTCTTGCAGCTTTTGTCTACCCATTAGCGTTTGTCCTCGCACAAGTGAAATTTGAAAACAACTGTCATCTGGACTTGCGAATCTTTGCTGCAAGGTATGTGTTATAGTATTTACTCAATATGTGTTAATTTTTTTTTTTTTTTTAAATTTTTTAAATCAGTGTTTGTACTGATTTATCTCCAATTTAATGTTTTCCAGATGTGTACTAATAAGGAGGAATTCCTACGTGAATTCATAGAGGTGTACCAGACGCAAACACCCTTATGGAAAATAAAATCCCCCGAGTACAGCAATAGGCAACTTAAAAAGGATGCGTACCTTAAAATGATTGTAATATATGACAAATACCATCCTAATCAAAAAGGTACCGAGGATCTCGTGAAAAGAAAAATACAGGCAATACGCACAGTTTATAAGAAAGAACTGAACAAAATAGAGGAATCCAAACGTTCTGGTGCTGGCACTGGTGATGTCTACGTCCCAACGCTCTGGTATTTTGATTTATTGAATTTCACAAGGGACCAGGAGCTTCACAGGCCATCAACCAGTAGCCTCAATATTGGTGGTGATATTCCCCCAGATGCTAACAATGAAGTGATTATATCTGAGGTATAATTTTTATTATTGTCATAATTTGTCATAAACAATGTGTGTTGTTTTTAATTATGATGAAATGAATATTTGTATACTTTTCAATATATGCAAAAGTATTCAAATTTTGTTATTAAAAAATAATTTTAAATGACAAGTTCATTTATTTATGTTATTTTTGTATTGCAGGAGCCAACTACAAGTCAACAATCATCATCTGAACACCTAATGGAAACTCCTGCTAGCCAATTAACCAATGTTGATTTGGTTGAGGCAGGCCCATCCAATGTGTTATACACACAAAGTTGGCAAAGGAAAAAAAAAACCATCCCTGCAAACACTACTACAGCTGTAACCAAACTGATGGGAGTGGCACAAAACATCCTAGACCAGCACAACAGACCACCCCTTTCTGGTATTGCTATGTTCGTGGATGATGAAATGCGTGAACTTACCCCAGACCAAAAATACATTGCCCAATGTTTAATCCAGGATGTCTTACGTTTGGCAAGAGCTAAAAAACTAACAGAGTCATCCTATGTTGCCATTGGCGAGGTTTCTCATCCTGTTGATCCTGTTGATCCTGTTGATCCTGTTGATCCTGTTGATGCCCCTGAAAATCCTCAAGCTGCAGCAGAGCCATCAATACAACCACTTCCAAAGGGTGGTGTGCGTGGCCGTAGGTCACGCATGAGTTTGGTTAACAAACGCAAAAAGAAGTAGTGTATAATGTGTTTTTTTTTTTTTTTTTGTTTTTTTTTTTTTTTTTATTATTGTATTCTTTCTGTTGCATGATATTTAGTGCATATTTGTGACACAAAACAAATTTGTAACTATACCACTTTCCCTAGAGAATAAACCTGGCCTATGAAATAATGTGTTGTTTGAATCAATTACGCACATTTTTTTTAAAATGTTTTAAAATTTTTATTTTAAATTAGATTCATTTATGAACTTGTATAAATGTTTAGTATTTTTTAAATATTTTTTAGTTTAACTATTCATTTAAAAACCTTTCTACATACATGTTAAACATAGAAAAATACAAAACAAACATCATTTATTTATGACGTTGATTAATATATTTATGGATTAGGGCATCATGCGCCGCAGAGGCTTCTTTTAGTCGGTTCGCAGACACATAAATATCATATAGTGTTATGATTTCTGAAAAGAAACAAAAACAAATGTCATTATTTGGTCAATATTTTAACGTTTGGTTTTAAAAAAAAAAAAAAAAAATTAACATTGACCATTATGTTGTACAATCATGAAACTTACCATTACTGACAACTTGTTCTTCACGTTCATCTCCGGATGATGCGCTCATGTCCCAACCTGATCCTTTCCCACCTAATTTCAACATAAGTTAATTTTGTTAGAGTTTTATCCATCTAGCAAAATATTTACCACTGTACTAACTTTGCCAAACCACATCAGTACCATTGTCCTCCATATTCTCTTCAGACATTACATCAGCATCAGCATGTCCTGATGATGGTGAAATAACATCATTATCAAGGCTGTCTGCTTCCTCATTTAAAATGGGTAGGCTATTTTCACGGTTGGAATCCATGCTTGGAGCCAGCTGCTGAACCACATTTTCTTCATTATTGTTAGTGGGCTGGCTTGACTCATTATTCAATGAATTTACATCTGTTAACATTAAATATAAACAAAATTCATTAAACCAAAAACAAAAAATTTTGATGTGATTATTTGAAATAAAAAATCACAGCAGACCTTACATGATTTGAAAAACAACAACTGTAATGTTTTGATATTATAAATCAAAAATATATATTATGTAAGGATGAAAAAATATCTTACCAGCTATCACTACCAGGTTACTTCGAATTTCTTCTATTCTCTCCTTATCCCTGTACTTTAAATCAGCCCATTTCTTCAGTACCTGCGTTGATGTGCGTCTGATATGAAATTTACGGTACAGGCCCCTGCAGATTTTTTTAACAACACTTCTTTTATGTCCCATAGGACGTTGATATGTCTTTGCACATATATAGTCCAGTGCATCCATCCTTTTCACCAAGTATTGGACCTCCCCTTGGCCCCAGACCTTTGCACGTTTGTTGGTTGACATTTTCCCTTTCAGTTTCGCTTTAGATCAGCAGGTACACAGTGTGGCGTGTCACATGGTCCTTTAGACGTTTGGACGTCATGACGTTTCTTTATTTACATGTTAACAAACTGAACATTGTATTACGCCGTAATGTACATTAATAATACTTATGTGCTCATTTTTGTATGCGCAAATGCGTTGTTTTTGTAACACTTTGTTGTTTAAATTATAAAAAAATTTGTATGTGATTTATATTTTAGTAAAGGAAATGTGGCGTATATTTTTGAAATCATAATGGTTTATGTCATGTAAAAATCAAACATATTATTAAATTTAAATTATCATACGAGATACATGATTGACAGAAGGCTTGTAATGCTTAATTAGTTTTTTATTGTTTTTTGTTCCTTTTTAAATTAATATGTTTTCCAGAAGAAATATTTGGTTTACAATCATACATTATTTTGTGATGATTACAAATGTTTTGACAATAAAAAAAACCATATTCCCAATGTTGTATTAAGTAAAATTAAAAAATTTACTTTCATAACAGAATAAACATTTTTCCCTTCAAAATCATATTCTTTACACACTTAAGGCAATTTCTTTTAAAATAATAACATTTTTAAAAATATTACTTACATTATTTTAACTCAAACATGCAATCTCATGTTTAATGATCACCTAAACTCATTAATTAATTAGAAACATGCTGCCATGACACAGCCCCTGGGCCATTAAAAAAATTACAATAATTGGTTCTGTTTTCCATTGCATCCATCATACTACGTGTCAGGGGTGGCTGTGGCAAAAGATTATCCAGTGGGTTAACTTGCTGACGCCATGCCCCAAGCTCAACAACACCATTACTTTGATTTTCTACATCAACAAAGCCAGGTGGAACATATTCAAGGCCATCTCTTTTTCTGAGAAAATTATGCAAATAACAGCATGCAAGCACAACATTGTCAATGGATTCCAGTTTTAAGTTGATTGGCATGGAAAAGATACGAAATCTACTGCTTAAGATGCCAAAAGCATTCTCGACA
The DNA here is from genome assembly GCF_048569485.1 of Anomaloglossus baeobatrachus. NCBI lineage: Eukaryota > Metazoa > Chordata > Amphibia > Anura > Aromobatidae > Anomaloglossus > Anomaloglossus baeobatrachus. The sequence continues at coordinate 656,162,708 of NC_134354.1, forward strand.
ACTCTTCTAGCTCTGCATAGACGATAATTAAAAATGCGTCTTTCTACATTCAAGCCTGTAAGTGGATATGGCCGTAACAAATGACGTTGTAATGGAAAGGCCTCGTCCGCCAAAAAAACAAAATTTAAATTTCCAATGGTATTTTGGTTTGTGGGTAATTGTAGTTGATTTTGTTTTAGCCGTAATGCAAACTCCGTATGTTCAAATACCCCACCATCCGAAACTCGCCCATTCATGCCGATATCAATGTACAGAAAATCATAAGTGGCGTTGACAACCGCCATAAGGATAATGCTGTGGTAGCCCTTGTAGTTGTAATAATATGAGCCAGAATTATGTGGCTGCATTATCCTTATGTGTTTGCCGTCAATTGCGCCACCACAATTAGGGAATTGCCATAATAGGTTGAATGTATTTGCAATTTTTTCCCAATCACTAGGACTATTTGGCAAATGCATGTAGTCATGTAAAGCATGTGCTATTGCCAAACATGTCTCTGGAATTAATGAGCTAAGTAGAGAGCGGGACACTGCTGATGAATATTGAAGGTCAGTCAAACTGCGTCCTGTAGCCAAGAATCGAAGAGTCACCCCCAAACGCTCGTCTACAGGTACTGCCTGACGCATTACGGTATTATTGCGCATGATATAAGGGCGGACTTTCTCTAAAAGGTATGAGAACGAGCTTTCAGACATGCGTAAGTAGTTTCGAAAGTCATGTGGGTTATGCTCTTGTAGGTCTCTTACAAGGTGCATGTGTGTATAGCGTTGTCTCTCTAGTAGCCATTTGCGTGCCCAAATTCGTCTTTTTCTAGTTCTGCATCGCATGTCATGATCCTCGGCAAGTCCAAGGGCTCCCCCGGCTACAAGCATGGCAGCTATGACGGCATTTTCAGGCTCACTACGCATATTTAGCCTGTATAACAGAGAATAATATAGTAATTTTTTAGGTATTTTATTTATTTTTTATTTTTTTTTAAAATAATAAAGCTTTTTTTTTGGGTCTCACAATAATAACCTTTAACAGATATGAATCTTATTGTTATTGGTCACAGTAATGTTTGACGGCTTTTAAACTTTAAAGTTTTGATGCCTGCAATCTTGATTAACATACAATAATGGTTAATATAATATATATAACTGTAATGTATTAAAGAAACACAAATACAGTCATAATATAGGCTATTTACTAAATTATGATAAACCCAATTTAAAAATACTAACATATTTAAATGTTATAATACAAAGGAAGACATAAACCAAAAAAAAATTGGAAAAATATACAACAATTATTGAAAAAAAAAAATAATAAATAAAAAAACAAAACAAACTCACATGCGAAGTTTATCTCACGGTCGAATGACGCCAAACTATACGCCGAACACGGAGGCAGCAGGACACGTCCAAAACCTACGAAATGAACCTAGGAAATGAACCCACCACATGGATAAACGCTAAAAGGATGTTAGCGTATTACATATATTATGGTCCAATCATGGAGCAGATGCGTTAGCAAATAGGAAACAAGTAGGCGTATTGAACATTTAAACCACCATACACGCCCGTATCGATGATGACGCAAGAGGCAACAATTTTTTAAGTCGCTTTAGTAGTGTCACACGTAACGAAAAGTATGTTGAAAGGAACGAGCAACGATAGTTACAAAGAAATAACAACGATTTTTGGGAATTAGGACCCGTGTAGCCGATTAGCGATAAATCACGCTTTTGCGACGATTTTACATCGCTGAACGCTGTTACACAAAGCTATATCGCTAACGATTGCGGAAGTGCGTCACCAAAACCGTGACCCCAACGACAAAGCTCGGGCGATATCGCAGTGTGTAAAGCCCGCTTAACTGTAAAGCACAGGGTTAAATATTTCTGTCAAAACATAGTCTACGACGCTCCCTGGGTCACATGAGGTGTCTGTGCAAAATTTCGTGATTGTAAATGCGACGGTACGGATTCCTTTAGCGAACATACATACATACATACATACACACACACACACACACACATACAGTTAGGTCCAGAAATATTTGGACAGTGACACAAGTTTTGTTATTTTAGCTGTTTACAAAAACATGTTCAGAAATACAATTATATATATAATATGGGCTGAAAGTGCACACTCCCAGCTGCAATATGAGAGTTTTCACATCCAAATCGGAGAAAGGGTTTAGGAATCATAGCTCTGTAATGCATAGCCTCCTCTTTTTCAAGAGACCAAAAGTAATTGGACAAGGGACTCTAAGGGCTGCAATTAACTCTGATTCGTCTCCCTCGTTAACCTGTAATCAATGAAGTAGTTAAAAGGTCTGGGGTTGATTACAGGTGTGTGGTTTTGCATTTGGAAGCTGTTGCTGTGACCAGACAACATGCGGTCTAAGGAACTCTCAATTGAGGTGAAGCAGAACATCCTGAGGCTGAAAAAAAGGAAAAAATCCATCAGAGAGATAGCAGACATGCTTGGAGTAGCAAAATCAACAGTCGGGTACATTCTGAGAAAAAAGGAATTGACTGGTGAGCTTGGGAACTCAAAAAGGCCTGGGCGTCCACGAATGACAACAGTGCTGGATGATTGCCGCATACTTTCTTTGGTGAAGAAGAACCCGTTCACAACATCAACTGAAGTCCAGAACACTCTCAGTGAAGTAGGTGTATCTGTCTCTAAGTCAACAGTAAAGAGAAGACTCCATGAAAGTAAATACAAAGGGTTCACATATAGATGCAAACCATTCATCAATTCCAAAAATAGACAGGCCAGAGTTAAATTTGCTGAAAAACACCTCATGAAACCAGCTCAGTTCTGGAAAAGTATTCTATGGACAGATGAGACAAAGATCAACCTGTACCAGAATGATGGGAAGAAAAAAGTTTGGAGAAGAAAGGGAACGGCACATGATCCAAGGCACACCACATCCTCTGTAAAACATGGTGGAGGCAACGTGATGGCATGGGCATGCATGGCTTTCAATGGCACTGGGTCACTTGTGTTTATTGATGACATAACAGCAGACAAGAGTAGCCGGATGAATTCTGAAGTGTACCGGGATATACTTTCAGCCCAGATTCAGCCAAATGCCGCAAAGTTGATCGGACGGCGCTTCATAGTACAGATAGACAATGACCCCAAGCATACAGCCAAAGCTACCCAGGAGTTCATGAGTGCAAAAAAGTGGAACATTCTGCAATGGCCAAGTCAATCACCAGATCTTAACCCAATTGAGCATGCATTTCACTTGCTCAAATCCAGACTTAAGACGGAAAGACCCACAAACAAGCAAGACCTGAAGGCTGCGGCTGTAAAGGCCTGGCAAAGCATTAAGAAGGAGGAAACCCAGTGTTTGGTGATGTCCATGGGTTCCAGACTTAAGGCAGTGATTGCCTCCAAAGGATTCGCAAAAAAATATTGAAAATAAAAATATTTTGTTTGGGTTTGGTTTATTTGTCCAATTACTTTTGACCTCCTAAAATGTGGAGTGTTTGTAAAGAAATGTGTACAATTCCTACAATTTCTATCAGATATTTTTGTTCAAACCTTCAAATTAAAAACGTTACAATCTGCACTTGAATTCTGTTGTAGAGGTTTCATTTCAAATCCAATGTGGTGGCATGCAGAGCCCAACTCGCGAAAATTGTGTCACTGTCCAAATATTTCTGGACCTAACTGTACATACATACATACATATACACACTCAGCTTTATATATTAGATGAATAAAAAAAGATCCAAAAAAGCCTGTCTAACAAAAACTCTTTTTGTAAGTAACAACTGAGATATTTTGTCATCCTTTAATATTTTTTACAGATTCTAGGATTATAAAAAAAATATGGCTGCTTTCTGCAAGTAACGGCTCGACATCTGCCCAGCTCCACTGAAGTGAATAAGGATGAACTGCCACAGTACATATGTGGCGCCCTATGGGTGCTGGTCCTGTTCAGGGGCGCCACAGGGCTTGTTCAATATGGCAACAGGTAATGTCAGGTTTTTTTATATGTCGTGACGCCACTCACGGCTTGCGGTCAGGGATGTGGATGACCGCCGCTACAGGTTTTATGAGCGTCTGGGGCGGATGGGATCTGCAGCCAGATGATGTAGCCTCCCGTGAGTGAGGCAGGCCCCAGGGGCTCGGGTGAGCAGGGTAGCGGGTCCCGGAATAACACAGGCTGAGTCCAAAAGTCTTTTAACTGGTTTTTACTCACTCAGATGTTGTGGTGAGCTGACCCGGGCGTTGCTGTGATAAAAAAGAGAATTTTGTTTACTTACCGTAAATTCTTTTTCTTATAGTTCCGACATGGGAGACCCAGACGATGGGTGTATAGCTACTGCCTCCGGAGGACACACAAAGTACTACACTCAAAACGTGTAGCTCCTCCCTCCAGGCTATATACACCCCCTGGATGACAATCTAACCAGTTCAGTGCAAAAGCTGAAGGAGGACATCCACCCATAAGTAGAGATAGAGTAAAACTCGGAAAAAACGGAACTCTGTCTACAACAACAGCCCGTGAAAACACACGGAACAAAAACTGCCAACAGGCAACAGGGAGGGTGCTGGGTCTCCCATGTCGGAACTATAAGAAAAAGAATTTACGGTAAGTAAACAAAATTCTCTTTTTCTTCATCGTTCCTTTCATGGGAGACCCAGACCATGGGACGTTCCAAAGCAGTCCATGGGTGGGAAATAAACCAAACTGAGAAGTAGGCAAAACCTAACTTCACAAATGGGCGACAGCCGCCTGAAGGATGCGTCTGCCCAAGCTCGCATCTGCCGAAGCATGAGCATGCACTTGGTAGTGCTTCGAAAAAGTGTGCAGACTGGACCAAGTGGCAGCCTGACAAACCTGCTGAGCCGTAGCCTGGTGCCTGAAAGCCCAGGAGGCACCGACAGCTCTGGTCGAGTGCGCCTTAATCCCCGGCGGGGGAGGCACCTGAGAACACTGGAAGGCATCGGCGATAGCCGACCTAATCCAACGAGCTAGGGTCGGTTTAGAAGCAGAGAGACCCTTGCGCTGACCCGTGGTTAGCACAAAAAGTGAGGTGCACCACCTAAAAACGGCGGTGCGTGACACATAGATTCGGAGCGCCCGCACCAAATCCAAGGTGTACAACGCCTTCTCAAAGCGATGCACAGGGGCCGGACAAAGAGAGGGCAATGAAATGTCCTGGTTAAGGTGGAAAGAAGACACCACCTTAGGGAGAAAGTCCGGAGTCGGACGAAGAACCACCTTGTCTTGGTGAAATACCAAAAAGGGGGATTCCGAAGAGAGCGCAGCCAAATCAGAAACTCTCCTGAGAGAAGTTATGGCTACTAGAAAAACAACTTTCTGTGAAAGTCTAAACAAGGGAACCTCCCTAAGAGGTAAGGAGGAATGATGTGAGCTGCGCCCTGCATGAAGGTGCGCACCTGAGCCAGTCGGGCGATACGCCGCTGGAATAATACCGACAGAGCCGACACCTGTCCTTTGAGGGAATTGAGGGACAGTCCTAGCTGTAGACCAGACTGTAGAAAAGACAGGATGGTCGGCAAGGAGAACGGCCAAGGAGCATGGTAGGAAGAGCGACACCAGTACAGGAAGATCCTCCAAGTCCTGTGATAAATCTTGGCCGAAGAAGACTTCCGAGCCTGAGTCATAGTGGAGATGACCTCAGAGGGAATACCTGAAGCCGTCAGGATCCAGGACTCAAGAGCCACGCCGTCAATCTGAGAGCCGCAGAATTCTGGCGGAAAAACGGACCTTGAGAGAGAAGGTCTGGGCGGTCTGGGAGATGCCACGGCACCTCTACAGACAGGCGGAGCAGGTCTGGGTACCAAGCTCGCCTGGGCCAGTCCGGAGCAATGATTATGACCCGACGGCCCTCCATTCTGATCTTGCGCAGAACCCTGGGCAAGAGAGCTAGTGGGGGAAACACGTAAGCCAGACGGAACTGGGACCAATCCTGAACCAACGCATCCGCTGCGAAGGCCTGAGGATCGTGGGAGCGAGCCACGTAAACCGGAACCTTGTTGTTGTGCCGGGATGCCATTAGATCCACTTCCGGAGTACCCCACTTGCGGCAGATTAACCTGAAGACTGCCGGGTGTAGGGCCCACTCGCCGCTGTCCACGGTTTGACGGCTGAGATAATCGGCCTCCCGGTTTTCTACGCCTGGGATGTGGACTGCTGATATGGTGGACTTGGAGTCCTCCGTCCACTGGAGGATTCGTTGAACCTCCAACATCGCCAGGCGGCTGCGAGTTCCGCCCTGGTGATTGATGTAGGCAACCGTTGTCGCGTTGTCCGACTGGACTCGAATGTGCCTGCCCGCCAACAGGTGGTGCAAGGCTAGAAGAGCTAGAAACACAGCTCTGATCTCCAGCACATTGATCGGGAGGGCTGATTCGGACGGAGTCCAAGTGCCCTGTGCTCGGTGATGGAGAAAAACTGCTCCCCAACCGGAGAGGCTGGCATCTGTGGTGAGAATCACCCAGGACGGAGTCAGAAAGGAATGACGGCGGTGCCTCAGCAGAGAGCGCACCGCTAGCTGAAGGGACTGCTGTTTGACCAAGGGCAACTTCACAAGTGCCGGCAGAGTCTCGAATTGCATCCCTAGGTACAGAAGCCCCTGGGTCGGGGTCAGAGTGGACTTGGACAGGTCGACAATCCACCCGAACTGAACAAGCGTGGCGAGAGTGTGCGAGACACTCCGCTGGCAGTCTGTCCTGGATGAGGCCTTGACTAGAAGGTCGTCCAGGTAGGGGATTACTGCCAACCCCTGAAGGTGCAGGACCGCAACCACTGCTGCCATAACCTTGGTGAAAACACGCGGGGCCGTGGCTAACCCGAAGGGGAGAGCCACGAATTGGAAATGTTCCTCTCCAATTGCAAAGCGGAGCCAACGCTGGTGTGAAACCGCGATAGGCACGTGCAGATAGGCATCCCTGATGTCGATGGATGCCAGAAAATCTCCCTGGGTCATTGATGCAATGACCGATCTGAGAGACTCCATGCGAAAACGCCGCACCTGAACATGCTTGTTGAGAAGCTTGAGATCCAGGATGGGCCGGAAGGAACCGTCCTTCTTGGGAACTAGAAAGAGGTTGGAGTAGAAACCTCTGAACCATTCCCGAGCGGGAACCGGAACAATAACACCGTTGGCCTGCAGGGATGCCACGGCCTGAGAGAAGGCGGCGGCCTTGGAGCAGGGGGGAGTTGACAGAAAAAATCTGTTTGGCGGGCTGGAGGAAAATTCTATCCTGTAGCCGTGGGAGAGGATATCCCGCACCCACTGATCGGAGACGTGTTGAAACCACACGTCGCCAAAGCGGGAGAGCCTGCCACCGACCAAGGACGTTGCTGGCGCAGCCAGATAGTCAAGAGGGGGCTGCCTTAGTGGCAGCGGCTCCTCCGGACTTCTGAGGACGCGGCTTTGCGCGCCAGATGGGTTTACGATCCTTGGCCGCGGTAGTGGACGAGGCTGAGGGCTTAGAGGCTGACCAGTTAGAGGAACAAAAGGAACGAAACCTCGATTGGTTCCTGCCCTGGACAGGTCTCTTGGCTTTAGCTTGTGGCAAGGAAGTACTCTTCCCTCCAGTAGCTTCCTTAATTATTTCATCCAGTTGTTCACCAAACAGCCGGGACCCAGCAAAGGGGAGGCCCGCAAGGTACTTCTTAGAAGAAGCGTCTGCCTTCCACTCTCGAAGCCACAAAATCCTGCGGATCGCGAGAGAGTTAGCGGAGGCCACCGCCGTGCGGTGAGCAGCCTCCAGAATGGCAGACATGGCGTAGGATGAAAAAGACGAAGCCTGAGAAGTTAAGGCCTCCATCTCAGGCATAGAGTCCCTGGTGAGGGAATGTATCTCCGCCAGAGAGGCAGAGACTGCCTTAAGAGCCCACACTGCCGCAAAAGACGGGGAGAAGGAGGCTCCTGCCGCCTCATATACAGACTTGGCCAGAAGGTCAACCTGGCGGTCAGTGGGATCCTTAAGAGAGGTGCCATCAGCCACCGCTACGACTGTGCGGGCTGAGATTCTAGACACCGGAGGGTCTACCTTTGGGGACTGAGCCCACTCCTTCACCACATCTGGCGGAAAGGGAAAACGGTCATCAGAACTACGCTTTGGAAAGCGTTTGTCAGGACAGGCTCTGGGTTTGGTGACAGTGGCCTGAAAACTGGAGTGGTTAAAAAACGTACTCCGAGCCTTCTTAGGTGAGGCAAACTGATGTATCTCCACCAGAGAGGCTGGTTCCTCTGACACTGGTGGCGTGAGGTTCAGGACGGAGTTAATGGACGCAATCAAGTCACTAACATCCGCATCATCCTCAGACAAGGCAATGGGGTACCTAGAGCTAGCGTCTGAACCCACAGTAAAAGTATCCTCCTCGCCCTGCACCTCGGCCTGTGAATCAGAGCCGTGGGACGAGGAAGGAGAAGGGTCCCTGCGTCTCCGTTTAGGACGACGGGGTCCTAAAACATGCTCTGAGGGCTCTGCAGAGCTCGGAGCAACAGAGGCGGCCTGAGAAGGGGGCTGATTCATGGTCAGCAGTGTCCGGGACAGTTGTCCCATAGAGTCGGCAAAAGACTGGGAAATAGCTCTGGAAAAAGATGCTACCCAGGCCGGGGGATCAGTCACCGGGGCTGGAGCGGCCGGAGGAACCCCTGAGGAGGCTCCAGGCTGAGGGACCACCATGTTAGAGCAGGCATCACAATGTGGGAATGTGCTTGGCTCTGGCAGAATGAGCTTACAAGCAGTGCATATAGCGTACAGCTTTGCAGCCTTGCTCCTAGTGACAGACATGCTGCTGAGGTGGAGGCTCTGCAGCTAGAATACACTCCTGTAGAATGCCCTGAGAGTGTATAATAAAAAGCCCACAACCAGAGGTTGTGGCTTACCAGACCGCTCTCTGTGTGCCCTCCGGATTCCACAGCTCAGACCCCCAGTGAAGCGTCAGCCTTCCCCAAAAGCAGCAGCTGCAGCATCCAGCGCCGATCAGTGTAAGAACGCTGAGAAAATGGCGCTGGAAGGAGGAGGGGGGCGGGGAGAAACCCAAGAGCGGGAAACCGGAGGGCTAAGGAGAGATACAGGGGAGTGAACATCTCCTCAGAGAGGAGTGTCCTCCCCTCTGCTGGCCGGCCGGTGGGCGGCGCCACGCCATGCCTCTGCATGAATGACATGCAGGGAAGCTGAAACCGAAACTAGGCCCAAACTGAAGCCGGGGCCTAGATTTTTAACGTGCGGCCGACGAGCAGGCACCCCCGGCGCGGTTCTCCGGAAAAACACCGAGAACCGGCCGGAATTACAGTAAAAGACAAACAACATACTCTCCCCTCAATAAAAGTACCCGGGACCCCTGGAAAACGTCTCAATACTTAGCTTTTGAGACGCAGGGCCATGTCCCTGAGGGAAGGTGAAATGCTCCGTCCAGCAGGAACCTGACAGGGCTGCGGATGGAGACCGGTCTCCTGCACAGCAGAGAGGACCGTGATGGCTCCCACTTCAAACCAGAGCCTGAAAAGGATGTTGAAGGAGCGCGGCATGTGAAGGCTCCAGCCTTGCAAGGTCAACCTTAACAGCACCGCCGACACAGTGGGGTGTGAAGGGACATGCCGGGAGTCCAGATTGGACCCGCTTTTCTTCCATATCTTTAAAAATAAAATCTTAAAAATGAAAAATCAGAGAATGCATGTGTGTGTGTGACCTCCTGAAACACAAAGCATTGAACTGGTTAGATTGTCATCCAGGGGGTGTATATAGCCCGGAGGGAGGAGCTACACGTTTTCAGTGTAGTACTTTGTGTGTCCTCCGGAGGCAGTAGCTATACACCCATGGTCTGGGTCTCCCATGAAAGGAACGATGAAGAAATAGGTAGGACCAGGGTTACTTCGGGCCAGTCTGAGTGTAACAGGTTAGCTTGCCTTCCTAGCACTTCTGTGTTCGGATAACCCCCTGACGTGAAGTATCATGGGGGTCTATCCAGGGAGTCGCAGCTGCTTTTTCTTCCCTGTGTTTGGCCCGTTTGCCGGCAGCGTAGACCAAGTGAGATGGCTTCAGGCTCGATCCCCCTATGGGTCTCTGCATTGCTCCTGAGGCTCGGACTCTGTAAGGTTGATGAGGTACTTGTAGTTCCCCTCACCGGCAGGTTTAGCAGATAAACTGGAGTCTGCTCTAGGGACCTGTACCCCGTATGTGCCTAGTCACCAGGAACACCTTCTCTGTCTCCTCAAGTGACCGTTCTCAACCGCCAATGGCTACTACACCGGGCAGTGTCTGGGCAGGTGTCAGCGCGCGGGACTGCCGTACAATCGCCGCCTCGCACCCCCCCTAGATGCAACCTACTCCATCTTTGCCTGACAGCCTACCACCCTTCTAGCTCCCAGCCCCTCCACTCCACCCCTAGAAAAGATTTGAAAGCTAGCCCCCTCCGGAGACTGCCCAAGGGTCCCATCTACTGGTGTGGGAAAACTGGTTGCTATGTGTCTGTGCGTACACACCTCGTTCTGGCCCTTAGGATTACCTGGAAGTACTGTCCCAGCATGGGTGCAGTACTCAGTGGTGCCTGACCGGGTCAGGGGCGCCACACATACAACCTGTGGACAGATGTGGAATAGTTTTTTAACAAAAGCAGCGTTCTTCTAACAGAGAGAAATTCTGTGCCTGCCCCTGACTGAGAGCAACCTATGGAGCCTCGCTGTCAGAACTACATGCAGTAAGAATCGAAGGGCATTAAGGAACATTACACCATTGGATTATGTCGGAACTTTGACGATTTCTTTTTAATTAATACATTGGAAAACAAGGGAGTGGGGGGGGTCTTTATCTAAAAAATATTTTTTTGTGTGTGTGTTTTAAATCTACATTGACAATTCACAGCTTACATCATCCCCAAATTTATTACCTCAATTGCCACCACTCCAGGGCAATCGGGAAGAGCCGGGCAAAACAAGAGAATTGGTGCATTTAATGGATGCACCAATTCAGAGGTAGCTGCGCACTGCTATTTTTAGGCTGGGAAGGGACAAATAACCATGGGCCTTCCCAGCCTGATAATATCAGCCCTCAGCTGTCTGCTTTACCTTGACTGGTCATCAAAAATAGGGCAAAGCTCATGCCATTTTTTTAAATAATTTAAATCATTTTGGAAAATGGCATGGGATCCCCTCTATTTTTTTATAACATGCTAAAGTAAAGCAGACAGCTGAGGGTTGCAGCCCCAAGCTGTATGCTTTACTTGGTTATCAAAAATATGCAGGACCCAAAGTCATTTTTTTTAAAAAATAGTTATTCCCTATCCATTATGTGCTTTCAGGGCAATTGTCCCCATTTTGCTTCCTTTTGAACCCCTTGCCCTTACTACCACCATTTTATATCGAATTTCAGCACAGAAATTCAGGTCCCCATTGACATAAATGGGGTTCGATGTCAAGTCAGGGCCCCAAACTGAACTTTTAACTAAAGTCTGGCTGAAACCAGTGAACCCATATTTCAAGGGGTCTTCTCATCCCTATTTGTGTCACCAAAAATTGCATAGGTAAAATATAAATCACATAGATACACCATAATAAGATTATTATATGTAATGATTAAGGATATAGTTTTGAAATGCATTTGTGATTTTTCACTATTGTATCATTTTTCTGGAATGTTTTAATGAATTAACCACTTAATGACCTCTGACATACCCATACGTCATGGTTAGGAAGGGGTTCCCAACCTATGATGTATGGGTAAATCATTGTGATCATGCGGGCACATGAGCTGTAGCAGCGCAATCGCCATCAGGAGCTTGGCAAAGGTGACAACCAAGACTGGATTCTCACAGCAAGGAGTAGTACCTGCAGTTTTTAGTGTTCTAGTAGCCAAACATTAAAAAAAGGTATATAAATCTGATATCGCTGTAATCGTACTGACCTTAAGAATAAAGCCGCCTAATCACTTATACTGCAAAGTGAAAGGTGTAAAAATAAATTAAGCCAATTCTTCAACTGTTGTTGATTTCTTCATTCTGCCTCAAAAAAATCACAGTAAAGCTCGGCTTATATTTATCCTGCGCTCTATGCTGAGCGCTTATATCAGGGTTTCTGAATATATTTTTGATTCAGACAAAATTCACAAAGGAAAATTCACTACATTGAGGCAGAGGGCATCACTTTGAACTCCTGTCTGGCAGTGTCCATCTTTTTTCATGACTTTTTAGGTGTTCACAAAAGTAGGGCTAACAACAGTTTTGTGCACCTTTAAATAGAAGCACACCAATGCACAAATGGAGTCCGGAGTAACTTTGCTGCCTCATTATAGTGAATGGACCCATCATTTTTTTTACCTGAATCACATGTTTCGGAGATGTAGATCAAAATCCTAATGTAAGTGCTCAACATAGAGCAAATGATAAACGTGAGCTGATTCAAAATGTTCTGTACCACAAATTGCCACCAAATAGCATTCATATCAATCTATAAAAAAACAAGTCCCCGCTCAAGACCATCATCTTTCACAGAGATATAGGGGCTTTCTATGTTCCTGGTAGCACAAAGGCTCTGGAAATGCGCTATTGTTCCCCAAAAAAAGAAACCACCAAAATCTGCGCTCCAAAATCCATATGCCCCCCTCCCTTCTGAGCCCCACAATGTGTCTAATCCACAATTAACTTCCACATGTTTGGCATTGTTGAAGTGATGAAGCCCGCTTGATTTATGGGGTGTGTGTTTCTAGAAGCACAAGCTGGGCTCAATGTATGGGCACAACAATATACTGAACTTAAACAGCCAGTATAGCGACTATAGCTACTGAACTCTATGGTAAATGTTATAGACACACAACCGGTGTCTCATCGATAGAGATTGATAAGATAAAGAATGAAGTTGTGCTATTAGCAATAATAGTCCCATACTGTGCGTTTTTAATGTAATTAGTGTTTCATTATTTAATATATGAATTAAAAGTTAAGTTTTAATAGTCTTTAGTATAGGGGTTTAGTTGCTTTTGGCAAATTGTAAACTACAATATACTGCGCACTACAAGGGCTTATTTGCAATTTTTAATTCTGCAACATTCACTGCGTTTCATTCCAAGGGTGATATCCAGAAACAAAATTATCACTACACCCGAAGATGAATTCACAGAGGAGTGTAATTTACAAAATGTGGTTACTTGAGGGGGTTTCGGCTTTTCGAGCACTTATGGTCTCTGCAAATGGAGTCTACAAACTATTCTAGGAAAAATTGTGCTCCAAAAGTCAAATGGCGCTCCTTCCTTCCCAAGCCCAAACAGTACTGCATATTCACATGTTACGCTGTTACCCTGCAGATATGGGGTTAATCTGCATGATATAGCATTCTAAATCTGCCCGGCGCCTGCATAAAAAACCCACTGCAGGGAGGAAGTGAACTTTAATCCTCCTGGCAGAATTCGAGTTTGAGTCGTGGGGGAGGTGCTGTTTAGTCACCGCTCTGTGTACCAAGACTGTCCGCTATAACCATGCACCCCGGACTGACAGCTTCTTCTACCGCTGAGCGGCTGTCGATCTGGGGGCGTAATTACAGACCACTGACTGAGCCCACACCAGCACTGCCCCAATAACTGAAACCGAAACGCTGCTTGAAAGGATTAAAGTTCATTTCCTCCCATCAGCAGGGTTCAATGTGCAGACACTGGGGAAGTTCCAAATGATATTAACCTGCCAATTAAGCTCATAACTGCAGGTTAATAGCATTTTTTCACATGTTCAGCCTCCCTTTAAGGACTTGATTTATCTGTATGGATTATAGTTATTTTTTTACTTATTTTAAGGCTGGAAACACATCTATGCGAGTAAAATCGGTCCGAGTTAGCTGAAAAAAACTCGGCTGATTTTAGTTCACGTTAGGTCAGAGTGCAATGCAACTACACTGCGATCCGGAGATTTTTCTCATGATTGCAGTGCGTGTGTGATCCCTGTGTGATCCTTTTTTTTCTCAGCAGCTGTCATCTGCCATTCAGCTCTGCTACATGGCCGCTGACAGCAGCCACAGACAGCCATGTAGCAGAGCTGAATGGTAGATGACAGCAGACACAGACAGAGCCGCACGATCAGAATGAACTCGGGTGAACTTCAACCGACTTCATTGTCATGCCGCGGCTCTGTCTGTCTCGCGTCTTGATTAGCTGTCACCCGTGAAGGACTCACCGGTGACCGCTAATCCCATGAGTGACTGAATTGAGCAGCGCGATTAGCGCTGCCGTCACTCAGGTTACCCGCGGCCAGCTGTATTCTCCCCCCGTGACCGCAACTCACCTGTGACTTTATCGCTGTCACTCGGGCGACTTGCTGTCACTGTTGGAGGATCCAGCGGTGGCCGCGAGTAACCTGACTGACATCAGCTGATCGCGCTTCTCACCTCAGTTGCTGCGTGGAGGTGACAGGAGCGGCGGTGTCTTCTGCAGCTCCTGTCACCTTCATGTAGCAGAGCTGAAAGCGACGCGGGACCTCCGTGGATTACATCGGACAAGGATGGGTTTTTTGCGTACTTAATAAAGTGGTGAACGAGGGTCTTTGTTATTGTTTATTATTTCAAATAAAGGATTTTTTCACTGTGTGTGTTTAACTTTAATTTACAGGTTAATCATTGGGGGTGTCTCATAGACGCCTGCAATGATTAATCTAGGATTTAGTGGCAGCTATGGACTGCCATTAACTCCTTATTACCCCGATTGCCAACGCACCAGGGCAAATCGGGAAGAGCCGGGTACAGTCCCAGAACTGTCGCATATAATGTATGCGGCAATTCTGGACGGCTGCTGACTGATATTGTTAGGCTGGGGGGCTCCCCATAACGTGGAGCTCCCCATCCTGAGAATACCAGCCTTCAGCCGTATGGCTTTATCTGGCTGGTATTAAAATTGGGGGGACCACACGTCGTTTTTTTTTAATTATTTATTTATTTATTTTACTGCTCAGCATAGACACGCCCACCGGCTGCTGTGATTGGTTGCAGTGAGACAGCTGTCACTCAGCGTGGGGGCGTGTCTGACTGCAACCAATAATAGGTGCCAGTGGGCGGGTAAAGCAGGGAATACGAGATTGAATAATGAGCGGCCGGCTTTTTCAAAAGAGGAGAAGCCGCCGGAGCAGTGTGAACGCCGTGCAGCGCCGCGCTGGTGATCGGGGATCGGTGAGTATGAGAGAGGGGGTGGGAGAGGGATAGACCGACATGGACAGAGAGTGAGGGACAGAGATAGTGACCGAGCGACAGACCGACCGACAGAGAGAGAATAGAGACCGAGAGGGAGAGACCGACTGACAGAGAATAGTAATTGACAGACATTGTGAGACATCACTAGTTTCCAGTGTTTTAGGAAACATGCGAGAAATGTATTTAGAAAATCGGATGTCACTAGGATGGTGTGAGTGCCGTCCCGTGACATCCGATTTTTTACACGCTCCCATAGACTTGCATTGGAGAGACTCGCAGTAGAAACTCACAAAAAAGCAGCATGCTGCGATTTTTATCTCAGTCCGATTTGGACTGAGTAAAAAAATCGCAAATGCGAGCTGAATCATTCACTAACATGTGTCCGATTCCAATGCGAGATTTTCTCGCATTGCTCTACTGCGAGAAACTCGCAAGTGAGAAGCAGCCCTAAGTGTTAAGGTCCAATTAGTTTTCATACAGTCTCTATAATGTCCTCAACTTACAATGGTTGTTGCAGAATGAATTCCTATTGTAGCTTTAGTAACTAAAGAGCCCTATAAAACATTTATTCGTCCTCTAGTGGATAATGGGTGCACGGCAAGTTGTCATTAAACATGGAAATGTATCATTATCCTGATTGCTAATTGCAAAATGTATACTTACACATGAATAGCTAATTTCAATGCATTTCAATAATGGTTCAAAATTATCATATTCTGGAAAGGACAGACCACCAATGATGATCTGTGAAAATCACTGTTTAGAATTTAGAAATGAGATATGAGTAGTGATCAGTATTTTTTTTTGGGCAAAAAAACCAAAACAAAACATAACTATATGATGTAATTCTCAATAATAGATATACAGACTTTGTTTAATAGGCTGGATCCAAAGGCGTAGCTAGGGGTTCAGTTTAGGAGGAGCAAAAAATCTGAGTGGGCCCCTAACCAGTAACCTGATTACAGCTACGGTGTCGCACCCTAATTATGGGTATAGGGGAGCCTCAGAAGATGACTGCGCTGCTACTGACAATAAATCTCTACACAAAGACCAACACTGATAAAATAATTTACAAGAGCATTTAAAGAGTTGCAGTGAATCTGTAAAAAAACGCATGCTACAAGGATGTTGTGTATGGGATCCACTTTTTCTACACAGTCTTAGGGCTCGCTTATATTAGAGTGTAAATCGGATGAAAGCAATGAGAAAATCAAGTCAATATTGCAGGTCCGATCTGCAAGATTTTTTTCAGCTCTAAACAGACTGAGGAAAATAATGACAGCATACAGCAGAGCCGAGTGTCATCAGCAGAGCCTAGCCGAGTGTCCTCAGCAGAGCCGGAACCAAGTGTCATCAGCAGAGCCGGAGCCGAGTGTCCTCAGCAGAGCCGGAGCCGAGTGTCATCAGCAGAGCCGGAGTCGAGTGTCATCAGCAGAGCCGGAGTCGAGTGTCATCAGCAGAGCCGGAGTCGAGTGTCATCAGCAGAGCCGGAGCCGAGTGTCCTCAGCAGAGCCGGAGCCGAGTGTCCTCAGCAGAGCCGGAACCAAGTGTCATCAGCAGAGCCGGAGCTGGGGAAGGACTGCAGAAAGGTTAAGAACAAAAACTGCACCTTTTCTGCAGCAAAAACCGTGGCAAATCCACGGCAAAAACCGCAGTGTGCGCACAGGGCCTTAAGGTTGTCATGGGGTCATTATGACTGGTGGCATTGTCCTATGGTTACAGTTCAGTGCATTGTCAGGACAGGAGCACCATGCAGCGGGCTTCAGTGTACAGTGGCAGGGCAGAGTGGCGGGCTGAAGTAATTGAGCAGAGTGGCAGGGCAGTGTCACAGACTTGCACATCCCTGAACTCCCCCTCCATTGGGTGCAGACACAGGTTGGGGGGAGTCACACTATTCCTGACTTTCGGGACCCTGAAGCCCTTTGCACTGCACATGGAGGGGGATTCTATTACAGATATGAAGTAAGAAACAGGACAGAAATTCTCCAGTGTTCACATGAAACAATCACCTTCCCACAGAAGTGATGACTCTGAGTGTCCTGCCCTCCCCTCCCCCGAGAAGTGCTGCCCTGAGTCTCCTGCCCTCCACTCACCAGCAGCACAGTGTGTGCAGAGCTGCCATCCCCACACTCTTCTATCTGGCAGACGCACAGCTCACTGGTCCGCAGATGGTGAGTGTAGATGCAGAGCTTCCTCCTCCTCAGCACTCAGCACTGCCTTCATGCTCCTGGCAGATTCCTGTGTGAGAGGAGAGCAATCTGCATTTTGATTGGTGGAGCCTTACACAGCAGCCCCCTGCTGACTGCTGATTTACCTATCAGCACTTTCCTTTCATTTTCTCCTGCTCTCACAGCATCCTGATCTCTGTGCCTTCGCGTCACCCCGCCCCTCCACCAAATGTTGGACTTACTACTTAGGGGACTTTCACACTCGCGTTGGACGGCTTCCATTGCTATCCGCAGCCTTGAGGAATTACGGTAACCGTTGCAGGAAACCGTTATATTCCTCATAGACTTCTATTAGCTACGGATAGCAACGGATGGTCTTGCATTGCATCCACCCCGCGGAGCATCAGTTGTTTTGACGTGGACCGTCAGTGACCGTCGGGCGGATGGAACGCTGCATGTAGCGTTTTTCTGCACTTGGCGGAGTGTCAAAAAAACGCAACCTGCAGGATTCCGTCGGCGTCCGTTGTTTTTATAATGGACGCCTATGGTGGCGGATTCCGTTAGAATCTGTCATTTTGACGGATTCCGTCAACGCATCCGTCTTTACACCACTGCGCATGCTCAGATGTGTAAAGTCAAGGAAAAAACACCTATAACAGATTGCGTTATTTTGTACGATCCGTAGCATCCGTTGTGCCACTATATGCAACGCATCTGTTGCATGCGTCACACAACACAATGCTACGGATCCCGTCCAATGCAAGTGTGAAACTAGCCTTACCCTGCTCTACTCCTGCAGAGTTAAGAGTCGCAGAAGCTACAGGTGGGCCCCTCTGAGCATTGGGTCCCGGGGTAGCCGTCCCCTCTGCCCCTGCTAGCTATGCTACTGCACCTATCCCTTCCTGAAATGTGATACTATATATATCTAACAGTGACATTTTAAAGGAATCTATCAGCAAGATGCTATTAAAATAGGCACGTATCTCTTTCAAAAACAATCCTCATGATAATCCAGGACTGGACAACAGGGTGTGTGCTGACAGTTCTGGAGCTCTGTGTGAGCTGCACCATCACGACAGACCAGCTAACTTGCCCAATCTTGCCCACCACCTGGCTTCCCACATAGAAGAATACGGTCTGGTATTCATGGCATTACCAAGCACCTGAGCTCCGAAGATCCAGGCTAGAATCCTGTGTGACTACAGACCTGCTACATCAGGGAGGGAATAGCTACTGCTGGGACTTGTAGTTACACTGTGGGGGACGTATATTAATGCTAACTATAAGGCCCATCCATTTAGATGTGCAAATCCTGGCGCTTTACCTGGCTCATCCTGATTGCCGTAGTGCAGTGGCAATTAGGGTAATATAAGGGGTTAATGACAGCTGTGATTTGTCAAAAAAATCACAGCTGTCATCATGCTCAATGTTAATAATGGGGAGGGGTCTATGAGACCCCCCAAATTACTAATCGTATAAGTAAAATAAAGACAAAACACAAAGAAAAATACGTTATTAAAAAAGAATAAAAAACTATTTCTCCAATTTATTAACCCCCAAAACACCCCTTCAGGTTTGACGTAATCTACACAAGATCCCACGACGATACTGTCTCTGCTACATTTGAGGTCGCAGTGCACGGCCACATAGAAAAAGTGACTGATCACTGCAGCCACAGAAGGCACTAACGTGTCAGCCGCTGTGAGTGGTGATGTTATTAATTCCTTATATTACCACCAGGGCACTCGGATTGAGCCAGGTAAGTGCCAGGATTGGTGTGGATGCGCCAATTCTGGGGTGGCTGCAAGCTGCTATTTTTTGGCTAAGGAGGGTCCAATAATGATGGACCTTCCGACCTGAAAATTCAAGCCCCTAGCTTTTTGCTTTATCTTGGTTGAGTATCAAAATTGGGGGGACTGCCCGCCATTTTTTAAAATTATTTATTTAAATGATTTTAATAAAAGCCACATGGAGTCCCTCGTATTTTGATACATAGACAAGATAACACACACAGCAGAGGGCTGCAGCCGTTAGCTGTTTGCTTTATCTGCACTGGGTATCAAAATAAGGTGAACCCAATGTCATTTTTTCCATTTATTTATTTATTTTTACACTCCACTCCGGGAACCCAGACAGCTAGTGTGAGGGCAACCAATCACAGAAGCCGACACTCTGGCAGTCTGATTGCAACCAATCGCAGACGCTGTCAAAGAGGGTGGGCAGGGGAAGCAGTGAATATGCATGAGATCTAGTGAGCAGACCCAGAAGCAGTGTGATAGCCGCACACAGACTCGGTAAGAATAATTGTCCTGCTTTAATCTCCATCTTGCCTTTTTTTTTTATCCAGGTGGCCGAACCCAAACAGTAACATGGACTTCTCAGGTTTACAGTTTGTGTTCACTCATCACTAGTTGCTAGTTGTTCATAAAAGCAGGTATTACGAGGTGCTAGCGACTTATAACACAGTGAAATATTATGCCAACAAGCGATAATTTTAAGCAAGTTGCAAGATCTGGTTTTGCAATAATCTAACAATATTATGATCACTAGCAGCTATTACACACTGCAATTATTGCTCTGTTTCAAGCGATATTGCGATTTTCCATACAATTTTTGCCCTGCCTAATAAGGGCTTTAATTTCACCTTCACATTATCTGTTAATCCTAATGGTTCACATACTTATGTCATTCACAGACATGTGATATTAGATCATTTTCATCAATAAAAAAAAAATAAAGTGTAATTTTTTTGTTTTATTTGGTTCTCTTTATCTACTTTTAGTACATTTGTGAAAAGCTAATGTAGTTTAAGGTCAAGGTTATGCAGAAATATGTAAAATTCTGAAGGGTTCACTAACTGTCATGCGCCACTGTTTATGTGTTTGTGACGCCCCTTGACTATCAGGTCGTCACAGGGTATTGCACAATTTTCCTTTCCGTGCAGTATCCATCTCCTCCTTGGTTCCAGGTGCCACCCAATGATGTTGCAAACACCAGCATTCAAATCTCAGTCACACACCCACCAGTGGGTAGGTCCAGTGGAGAAAGGGCCGCCCACCTAAGAGTCAGGCAGACTGGTGGGAGGTGACTGGGCAGTCGTCGACAGGGGAGCAGGAGAGTGGTGGCTCTCATGTAGCTCTTAGGGGGAGAGCAGGCTGGGCAGTTGGAGCTCCCAGGACAGCGAGGCAGCAGCCCTCAGAGTGTGAGGGGCTGAGGGTTAGAAGCTCCCAGAAGGTCGGACTAGACTGGAACACAGCACAGCAATATCATTGGGAACGGTCACCTGGACGGGCTCCCCTTCTGAGCGGCAGCGGTACTCCAGGACTTTTGGTCTAACTACAGTCTGTGTGTTTACTGGCCTTCCAGAGCAGCACTAACGACTACCAACCGTGAGTTCCCTGCTTCCTCCCTCCCAAACCTACATCCCACGGCTTCCTCTACCGTCACCGAGTCCCGGGGCATTCCCCCTACCCGTGGAGGGGTTAAAACACCTAGCTGCCCACTCCATCGCCCCCAGGTACTCCCAGCTGCAGCATTGGTACTCCACCTTACCACACACCACGGGTGGCGTCACAAACTTTAAATATACAATCCCCTGTAAATACCCCCTTTATTTGAGTGTCCGCACGACCCCCGGGTCCGGACGCCCCTCGAGCCACCGCGGATCCGGATCCGAGCATCCCGGCTGCTGACACGGGGGCGGTGCATGTTCTTCAGACAAATGGTTAGAATTCATGTGCCACTGCTCCACATATTCTCAATAGTGCTTTACATGTTAGCTCTATACAAGTTATAGGAAATGAACAAGTTATGGTCTCTGATAGCTTAACATGTATTAAAAATTGTATGTCTATATATTAATATGTATCTAAAAATATAATAATGTATTAAATATATTAAAATTACAATTCTATTTCTAAAAGCATTAGAATTGAATACAAAAAAAATTACACATAGTCTTCCAGTAGATTTTCATTCGATATTGGATTATTTAGATATTCCATTATTAAAAATATGACTTTCCATGGGTAACTATCCTACATTTGTGTTATTAAATTATGATTAGCTATAAAAGCATTACCAGACAACATTTCTCTAAAATATTTCTTTCAATCTATGGATGATGTCAGATGCATGAAATAATAATAATCAATGCCACTGATTCCTCATCTGAACTTAGTCATTTTTCTCATCAATAAAAGCTTTTTTAATTCCTTTTAAGCTACTAGGAGAAATACGTGTCCTGTCTCATTAGGACTTTACTGTCAATGAAATCAGAAGGGGCTGGTGTAATGACTTGCTCGGGCATCTATTCCGTTTAGCCTATGGTCAAATTAAAACAAGAAGAAATAATTGTCTTGTCAAAGATGCAAATGTACTGCCCCTAATTATTGTCGGTGGTCACAGATGAAGAGAAAGAAACAGTCAACACATGGAAATGTATCAACACCATATAATTTTATAGGAACTTGATCAATTTAATCAATAGATCTTGGAATAATAATAATTTCCACAATTGGATGTGTTTTTAAAAAATGTCTCTTTGCTGAAATTATCTTATATATGTGTCCGTGCTATGTGCGGTGTAATGGTCGTGTCTGACCGTACAGGGACATGGTCTAATCATACCACACCTCCTGGGCAGGGGAGGAAGTAATATAGTATAAAAACATTACAGCACAGGATCAAAAATAATTCTATCCCTGAAGTAAACATTAAAACAGGCAGGGAAATGTTTTACCTCACAAAAAGAATCAGCTGTGATCCCCTGACGTAACGTCTTTATACTCTTTTGCGTCCTCCACTGCCCAAGAGATGTGGTATATTCAGACCATATAGTTATGTAGGTTGAAAAAGGACTTACGTCCATCAAGTTTAACTTTTCTTCACCAATATATATTCTTTGCCACTAAATTATCTATAACCCACAATGCCATATTTTGCTAATGAAAATCCTTTTCTGAAAGCTGTTATAGTGTTTATAGCTATTACTACCTCTTGTGGTAGGACATTTCACAGTCTGACAGCTCTAACAGTAAACAACCCTTTCCTATATAGCTGCTTGAATTCCCTTTCTTCCACTCGCAGTGAGTGCCCCCTGGTCCTTAGTATGGTCTTTGGAAGGAATAAGTCATGTGCCAGTCCTTTATACTGACCACACATGCATTCAGCGTCGCTGCATGTATTTATACATATAAATGAGATCTCCTCTGAGACAAATTTTTTCTAAGCTAAACAAATCCAACTTTTACAACCTCTCATAATATGAGACCTTCCATTCCTTGTAATCTACCATAGTTGCCTGCCTTAGAACTGACTCAGAATATCCTGTTTATAATATGAAGCCCAAAAGCTGGATTCCATATTCCAGATGTGGCCTTACAACTCTGCAGCATACACACAGACACACAACTCTGCTGCATACATACAGACAGACACACACATCTCTGCTGCATACAGACACACACAACTCTGCTGCATACATACAGACACACAACTCTGCAGCATACATACAGACACACAACTCTGCTGCATACATACATACAGACACACACATCTCTGCTGCATACAGACACACACAACTCTGCTGCATACATACAGACACACAACTCTGCAGCTGCTGCATACATACATACAGACACACACAACTCTGCAGCTGCTACATACAAACAGACACACAACTCTGAGGCTGCTGCATACGTGCATACATACAGAAACACACAACTCTGCTACATACAGACAGACACACACAGCTCTACTGCATACATACATACAGACACACACAACTCTGAGGCTGCTGCATACAGTTTCCTGCCGAGGACTCTGGTCCCCGGAACTCGGCCCGGGGGCAGCAGAACTGAAGGCGAGTGGCCAAAATGAAGGCTGCACAGGTAAGTGCATTGGGAATTTGCGGGGCCTCTGGGCTGACTCAAGCTGCATGCCTTATGCAACCCTGGACCTCATGCACAAAAGACTTAGCCTTGGAACTTTCTAAGTAGATTATGCTGCATGGTGAGGTTGCTGCCTCATGTTCTGCTGGGATCAGCAGACCTCATGTTTAAGTTCAGAATTTTCCTGTTGATGGAACCTTATGTTGATCCTCATGTTGTGGTTTAATAACACTCAGTTGATTCCACTATTATCTCACCTGACCAGGTTCTGTCTGATTTACTCCTTCTATAGGAGGGAAAATTGTGCATATAACACATTATCTCGCATTTGGAACTTGCCTTCCAGCTAAACCTCAAGGTGAGTTAATTGGTTCAGGTGTGACTAATTTGGCATTTAGGATACCACTCATGAAGTAGGCGTATCCTGAAGTTCACAGGTGAATTACACTCTTAAGGGTAACTCTGATGGGGCCTCACAACTCTGGCCTCGCGCCTCAGGGTTCTGGCCTCGTGACGACTCTGGCCCACGCCTCGCACCTTAAAGCCTCACTGCTCCAGCCTCGCGCCTCACGGCTCCTGCCTCCTGGCTCCAGCCTCACGGCTCCAGCCTCGTGCCTCCGGGCTCCGGCCTCCTGGTTCCGGCCTCGCGCCTCCTGGCTCCGGCCTCGCACCTCCTGGCTCCGGCCTCCTGGCTCCGGCCTCGCGCCTCACGGCTCTCGCCTCATGTCTTACGGCTCCGGCCTCGTGCCTCACGGCTCCGGGCTCACGTTTCTGGCCTCGTGGCTCCAGCCTCGTACCTCACAACTTGGGGCTCCGGTATTGCACCTCACGGCTTTGGCCTCGGTCCACACGCCACACAACTCTGACGACACGCTGGTTTGGCACCTTGGGACAGTCAAAGCCTCACTGCTTGGCGTCTCTGGTCTTACTGCTTCTCAGCCTTGCCCTTCATGGCTTGGCTTCACTGGCTCTCAGCCTCCGGGGCTTGTGCCTTGTGCCTCTGGGCTTGTGCCTTGTGCCTCTGGGCTTGTGCCTTATTTCCCTGGGCTTGTGCCTTGTTCCTCTGGGCTTGTGCCTCTAGGCTTGTGCCTTGTGCCTCTGGGCTTGTGCCTCTGGGCTTGTGCCTCCGGACTTGTGCCTCCGGGCTTGCGCCTTGCGCCTCCGGGCTTGCGCCTTGCGCTTCATGCTTCTGGCCTTGAGCCTCTGGCATTGCGCCTTGTGCCTCTGGCCTTGCGCCTCTGGCATTGTGCCTCTGGCATTGCGCCTCTGACATTGTGCCTTGCATCTCTGGCATTGTGCCTTTCGCCTCTGGCATTGCGCTTCTGCGCCTTTGGCCTTGCACCTCTGCGCCTTTGGCCTTGCGCTGGTGGCCTCGTCCCTTGCGCCTCGGGCTGCATACTTCACATCTTGGGTCTCTAGCATCGGCTTTGGTTAGAGAGGCCTCACGCTTCTGGACCTGCACTTGGCTTAGCGTGATATGCAGCCATGCTTGAGTTGGCCTAGTAATTCTCCTTATTACGGCTTCAGAACAGGAATCTGAGTTCAGCTACTATCCTTCCTTTCTTTTTTTTTTTTAAATTCTTTTATTTATAAATGTAATCCTTTAACAGTACACGTAACAGTTCTTAAGATCAAATGGACCTTTGTAAGATACATTCAACACACCAAAAAATAGGACATAAGGCACACTTTACATTTTTACATTGTGACAGAAAATGTTCCCGCAAATGCCCCCTTTCAGGTGTATAGACATTCAAGGTTCCATCTAGCTTTTTCAAAGAATAAATTCACATTTAACAGGTAACATACGTAACTCACCAAGAATAGTAAGAAGCGAAAGAGGAAAAGACCAGAAAGAAAGCAAGAGAAATAAAACAAAGAATAGAAAAGAGTGAGAAACTGGGGAAAAGGAGGAGGGTGGTGGGGGGGAGGGCTGGGAGGTGGAGGGGCCAGGTGAGGGTAAGAAGGGGTGGGGGGGGCTGGGAGGTGAAGGGGCCAGGTGAGGGTAAGAAGGGGTGGTGGGGGGGCTGGGAGGTGGAGGGGCCAGGTGAGGGTAACAAGGGGTGGGGGGGGGGGGTCTGGGGATCCGCTTATGTACTACCTTCTGAGGTTCCCTCAGCCGCCTCAACACTGCCCACCAGAGCACCATAGTCCTCCGAGTGCTGGAAGTCCATCCACTCCCTCCACGTGGCCCAAAATTTCTCATATGAGTTGTGTAATGATGAAGTTAGATCCTCCATTTACATGAGGTCATTGACCTTATTGATCCATTGAACCAGCGAGGGGGGTGCCGTGCTCCTCCATCTCTCTGGGATGCACACTCTCGCCGCCATGATGAGGAATTTCCTCAGAGATTTTTTGTATATTTTTTCAGAAGTCCCGCAGTGATGTAACAGGGCGGCAGCAGGTCCCAATTCCTCCTCTCCACCCGTCACCCGTGAAATGATATCAGACACTCCCC
Source organism: Anomaloglossus baeobatrachus (assembly GCF_048569485.1). Taxonomy (NCBI): domain Eukaryota; kingdom Metazoa; phylum Chordata; class Amphibia; order Anura; family Aromobatidae; genus Anomaloglossus; species Anomaloglossus baeobatrachus. The sequence goes on from NC_134354.1 coordinate 656,188,382, forward strand.
TCCAGAAGGGCCGGATCGCCTCACATTCCCAGAACACGTGTAGAATGTTGCCCTCTGCTGTGCCACACCGCCAGCACATGGGATCAACCGTTGGGAACATCGCATGTAACCTCGAAGGTACTCTGTACCATCTGGTTAGCAGCTTGTAGCTAGCCTCTTGAAACCTGGAGCTGATGGAGGATGTGTGCGCCAATCTGAAGACCCTTTCCCACTGTGTTGGTGTCAACTGGATTCCCAGATCCCGTTCCCACTGTGAAGCAAAAGGGGGGATTTGTTGGTCCGGGGGCAAAGATAAGAGCGAATATACTGCCGAAAGAGAATGCCGTATCGTGCCTGGTCCCATACATATTTGTTCAAACTGTGTCTTGGGTCGCTGAAAGAGGGATCTGGCTGGAAGGCTACTGAAAAAGTGTGCCAGTTGCAAGCATCTCCAATGACCAAGTGAGCTGGGATCCTGTTTAGCTGCCAATCCCTCTACCGACGGCCAGGTGTCCCGGTTTCCAAAGTCCTCTACCCGATCCACCCCGCCCCGAACCCAAGACTGAAAAACTGGATCCGCTCTGCCTGGCTCAAAGGCAGGATGGCTCAGGATTGGCGTCAAGCTCGATTGCCTGGGTAACATTTCTGATTGCACCTTCCCCGTATTACAGTATTTCACAGTTGACCCGATAGTTGGATGTGTTTTCAAGCTTGCAGGGACCTCCGAGAGCACCCATGGCAATTTGTTGAGGGGAATTGGGGAAAAGGACTGTTCAATTTGTATCCAAGCCTTTTGAGACCCGTTCCTGCACCAATCAATCATTCTAGTTAGAAGACCTGCTAAATGATACCTTCTCATGTCTGGCAGCCCAATCCCCCCGCTACACTTGGTCCTGTGCAAAATAGCTCTTTTTATTCATACCGATTTACCTGCCCAAATGAAGGAGGACTGAATGGACTCCAGAGATTTGAAAAATCCTGAGGGTATTTTGATTGGGAGCGCCTGCAGTAGATATAGAATTCTAGGTAAGATATTCATTTTGTAAATCTGGCTTCTGCCAAACCAAGAGAATAATGATTTCCCCCATCTGTCACAGTCTCGCCTAATGGAAGACAGCAGAGACGGGAAATTCTGAGAGTAGAGCAGACCGAGATCCCCAGTCAGCCGTATCCCCAGGTAATTTAGAGATTGGGATGCCCATCGGAACTTAAACGATCCCTTCAACTCTTCCACCTCTTTGGATGAGAGATTTATGTTAAGGGCCTCAGATTTCGTGAAATGTATCTTGAAATGTGATAAACTGGAGTATCTCCGGAATTCCCTCATTAAGTTGGGCAGGGAGATCTTGGGGGCTGAAACGAAAAACAGGAGATCGTCCGCATATGCAGCTACTTTGTGCGTAACATGGCCCACCCCAATACCCGCAATATCTGAGTTGGCTCGTACGTGTCTGAGGAAGGGTTCTAGCGTCAAGATGAAGATTAAGGGAGACAGCGGACATCCCTGACGGGTGCCATTAGGTATTTTAAATGGGTCCGACAGAATCCCATTCACTCGGACTCTCGCCGAGGGTACCGAGTATAAAGACATGATCCAACCCATCATTCCACTTCCCAACCCCAGACACCCGAGCGTGGCGTCCATAAAGGTCCAATCCACTCTATCAAAAGCCTTTTCGGCATCAGTTGATAGAAGGATAGAGGGTAGACCCCCACTTTTAGCTTTATATATCAAATTAATGGCCTTAACTGTGTTATCACGTGCCTCACGACCCGCCATAAACCCTGCCTGATCTGGGTGGATTATTTGAGAGATCAGAGGTGCCAGCCTGCTTGCAAGGATTTTAGCAAATAATTTTGTATCCACATTCAACAGGGATATCGGGCGATAGCTAGCACATTGTGTTGGGTCTTTCCCCATCTTAGGTATTACCGTGATGTGTGCTCTCAATGAATCTGCATTGGGAGTTGAGCCCTCTGAAGCCCTAGAATTAAAGGCTGACAGGAGGTGTGGGGATATAATCTCCTTACGTTTTTTGTAGTATACGAGGGGGAGTCCATCAGGCCCAGGTGCCTTTCCCGATTTGGATGACCCTATTCCGTCCACCAGCTCTTGATTTGAAATTGGAGTTTCCAATGCGGCTATCTCGGAGTCTGTCAACCGCGGCATTTTTGCTTCTCTGATGTACTCTGAAATTTTACTTTTAATAGATGATTTTGACAAAGTGGGGTCATGTGTCTCTAAATTATATAAGGATGCATAGAATTTTTGGAACGTCTCCGTAATTTCTGCCGAAGAATGTAATATTGATCCCTGAGGGTGTGTAGGGGAAATTTTTGATATAAAGGTTGTCGCCTGTTGTTGTCTGAGTGCTCTCGCTAATGTCTTGCTACACTTGTTCCCGTATTCATAAAAATGTCTACGGCATCTATTGAGGACCCCTTTTGCCTTGCTGTTGAGTAGTTTCCGTAGCTCGTCCCGGACTTTGAATAAGGCTCCTCCCACCTCTGCCGAGGGCATCTGCTTATGTTGTGTCTCCAGATCTCTCAGCTGTGTTAGCATTCTGTTGACCTCTAGTTCCCTTTCCCTCTTTCTTCTTGCCCCTTGCTGTATGAGAACCCCTCGAATAACACATTTGTGGGCCTCCCAGACCGTCGTTGGTGATGTATCCCCACCCGCGTTCAACGTAAAGTATTCAGTCAGGGAGTTCTGTACTGACTGAAGGCTTTCAGGGTCCTCCAGTAGGGAAGTGTTCAGTCTCCATTGCCACTGCTGTGGAAACGGAGACTGTAGCACCATAGACACAGTGCAAAGTGCATGGTCAGAGAATGTTATGCTATCTATCTGGGCTTTGGAGATCCTTTCGAGGTCTTTATGTTTTACAAAAAAGTAGTCCAATCTGGAGTATACCCCATGTGCATTTGAATAGAAAGAGTAGTCCCTGTCAGACGGGTGTAACAATCTCCATGTGTCCACGAGCTGCTGCTCATGTAATAAGTACCGCAGCCTGCGGAGGGCTGATGTAGGATGTGCAGAGGCCCCCGAGGAGGTGTCCTGAGCTGGGTTTAGAGCGATATTGAAATCCCCCCCCATAATGAGTGTCCCCTCCACGAAATCCTCCATAGTTTCAACAAATCCGGCCAGGGTATCAATTTGCCCCACATTGGGGAGATATATAGAAGCTAATGTGTAAATATGCGTAGCGATCCTGCCCTTCACCAACAATAGCCGTCCCCTGTCATCACTGCGAGAGTCCATGAACTCCCAAGGGATGGAGCGCGAGACAAGAATACTAGTACCTCGGGACTTCGGGTCCGGCGAGAAGCTATGATACGCCTCAGGGAACCAGCGTGATGTCAATTTAAACGGTTTATGTTTGCACAGATGCGTTTCTTGCAAGAAAGCAATTTGGACCCCCATTTTTTTTAACGTATTTGCCAGGATAGACCTCTTACCCGGGCTATGTAAACCTTTCACATTCAATGTCCCACATTTCTATCCTTCCTTTCTAATCAGTAGTATTCAGCTGTGCTTAGTTGCTTAACTCTGGTCTCTCATTTATAACTTATGGTTAAAGAGAAATGTTTATCGAGTTCATCCTATAATGGAGAGAACTGAATGTAGCCGATCATGTTAATAGCCCCATTTTACTGTGATGGGTCCCTTGATGGCAATCGGACTAGTTTTCTGGACCATTGTTCAACATACAGAATCTCGTAAATAACCTGTGAGGTTTTTCCAACATCTGGTGGCAGGGAGCTGTATAGTCTCCCTCTTGGGCTCACTGCTCTCACAAGATAAAATCCAGGGTCTCACCGCTGTCAAATGAAATATCAGGCTATGTGCGCACGTTGCGTAAAAACATGCAGTTACGCTGCGCTTTGTAGCGCAGCGTAACTGCATGCGTCCTGCGGCCCCTGCACAGTCTATGGAGATTGTGCAGGGGCCGTGCGCACGTGGCGTCTAAGAGCGCAGCGCTTCGGCTACTGCCGAAGCGCTGCGCAAAAAGAAGTGACATGTCACTTCTTTCCTGCGCTTTGCCGGCAGCTCCTGCTCTGTCTATGGCAGGAGCTGCAGGCAGGGCGCATGGAATCGGCGCTCACTACGGACATTTCTGCAGCGATCTAAAGCGCACATGTGCTCTTCAGATCGCTGCAGAAATTTCTGCATGGCTTGTACGCAACGTGCGCACATAGCCTTACTCTGTGATTATTAGAGGCCCTCATTCCTCTAGAAGATGTTCCCTGGTCACTATGGAAGACTGTGTGGTATGTTTACGCTAGTGTCCGATATAGTGGTAAGTACATGCTAATGGAGTATAGTCCATTTCTAGTTGGGTAGTCTACCCCAGGTGGTAGGGGTTTCTTTATACCAGCTCAGGGCAACACTAGGCTCCTGTATTAGCAGCCATGGATATGACAAGCCAGTTCTTAAATTCCAATATATATATATACAGTATATATGAGGTTTGACCACCTACATTTTCTGGGACACTTTCATCACATCCAGATTCCATACCCCGCTGTACTTGGCATCTGCACCTTGGGAATGGTGAACAATGCTTCCCTCAAGTGGTCGGATGATGTACTTGGCTTGCTAATATCGGAAGACGTGCCTTCCAGACTACAATTCTTCATGTCTTTAGTTTTCATGATGGTCCGTCTCATTACTCGAGATCCAGTAGTTTATGCATTGACATTTTGGGCTTCCGGGGCCAGAATGTGACCTCTGGTGGAACGGTGGGCTGGTCTGTGACCAGGGGTAGCCGTTTGAGCCTAGGAGAGCTGATGACAGTACGGACCTGGTTTATTAAGCAGGGACAAGTTTATTATTGATCTACGATGGTGGTCATTCTATCGGGCTGTGGTTTATTCATCCCTTGATAGGCTGTTAAGGACTTTAACATCTATTCTATAGTTGCGGTGTTAAGAATGTTCATCTAACCCATTTTTCGGGTATATCTCACTATATCTGGTTTCTGTAGTATAAGCTGTCTACCATATTTATTTTGAATATTCAGCAGTATAGAATATATGAATATATCACACTCACTATGGTGATTTACCTTGTAGTTTTTCAGTACACGACGGTACTTATCAAAGATTTAGTCCTTCTAATGTTCTTCAGACATTGGTGGGTTCTGGGTGTTATGGATCCTACACCAGCCATGTTTGGTAACCCTTAAGATGCGCTGCATATGGTTTCATATGCTTGCAGATTCTTACTACTATCCATATTTTTGGTTTTACAGATTGATATGTCTAACCTATTTCTTGCCCGGGAATTGTGTCCTTAAGGCTTCTGTACCCGCCCTGAGATATTACTTTGGTACTGCTCCTGTGGTGCTGTCCTGAGGGACGTTCTGGAAAATATGAATTACACCTACCGGTATTTGGTAATTCGGTTTCCAGTAGTCCCTCAGGACAGCACCCTTATTTCCCTCCCCTTAGGTGGGCTTTGCACACTATGACATCGCAGGTGCGATGTCGGTGGGGTCAAATCGAAAAGTGACGCACATCCGGCGTCGCAGTCAATATCGTAGTGTGCAAATCCTTTTGATATGATTAACGAGCGCAAAAGCGTCATTATCGTACCATCGGTGTAGGGTCCGATATTTCCATAATGCCGGTGCAGCGACAGGTACGATGTTGTTTCTCGTTCCTGCGGCCGCACACATCGCTGTGTATGAAGCCGCAGGAGCGAGGAACATCGCCTACCTGTGTCCCGGCTGCAATACGGAAGGACGGAGGTGAGAGGGATGTTTACATCCTGCTCATCTCCGCCCCTCCGCTTCTATTGGCCGCTTGCCGTGTGACGTCGCTGTGACGCCGCACGACCCGCCCCCTTAGGAAGGAGGCGGGTCACCGGCCAGAGCAACGTCGCAGGGCAGGTAAGTGCATGTGCAGGTGCCGTAGCGATAATGTTTGCTACGGCAGCAATCACAAGATATCGCTGCTGTGACGGGGGCGGGGACTATCGCGCTCGACATCGCAGCATCGGCTTGCGATGTCGCAGCATGCAACATACCCCTTAGGGTTTGTCTTGCAGATGAGTTACTATTTGTTGGTATAAACCGTTTGTATCCATCCTTCTGTAAGTACTTGAAAAGACACTGGAGGGTGGAGGTGGGAGGGGCCTTTTAATCTCTCTCTGATCCTGTCCCTGTATAGGTCAAAGAGGATTAACTCCTGTGGTGCTGTCCTGAGGGACTACTGGAAGCCGAATTACCAAATACCGGTAGGTGTAATTCATATTTTCTTCTTGTATACTACAAATTACACCTGTTCTCACATTCCCTAAACTCAGTGTGTTATTAGGGTGATGCACAAGCAAAATTTCACTGGTTCAATTCGAAGAGCAGAGAAGATTTCCCAAGAAAAGAGAAACAGCATCATCCAGGTGATCGATAACAATCTCTCTTTCCAAACTGTATCATGTGAGTACCATGACAGTTGGAAGAATATGAAATGAAATCCATCAAAAACCAAGAGGTGGATATCCAGCCAAAACATTAAGGTCAACAAGTTGGCTCCTCAAAAGCTCCACCAGTTCTGGAGTAACAAACACGACAGTGGGGATGGCTCCAATGTTTTGTAATAGTGAGACGTGTAAGAACCCTGTAATGCACATTACACAATTCTAGAATAATGGCCCAAAATAGAGGTGAAGAAAACCTCGACTATAATATCATCATAAGAAGCGTCGGCTCTAGTGATGAGCGAGTACCCAAATATTCGTAATCGCTATACTCGTAACGAGTACTTTGTAATACTCGCGTATTCGTTCCGAGTAGCGAGTACAATGGAAGTCAATGGGAAATGTAAGTAATTTTCTGCTGGATCCAACAAAGAGGTCTTGGGGCCTCTCTCTCCCTCTCGCTCCTGCGCCCGTGATCGATAAGTATGAAGCACAGCCAGCCAATCACAGTAACGCCACAAACAAGATGGCTGCGGCATTACTGTGATTGATTAAGAAGCCCAGCATGTTTAGTGGCTCCAAATAAAGCTCCAAACCTGCTGGGTGGGACATATGAATATCGTGAGGCGAGTACACAAAAACTCGCAATATAACGAGTAACTTGAATACCGTACTGTCCGAGCGAGTAGCGAATAGTAATGATTACACTTGTGGCGCCCCTGAGGCTTCCGTCGCCACAGGTCATTGCACCCCATCCAGCGGTGTGATGCCCCATTCTGGGTGAGGAAGGGAGTGAACACCGGTCCCCTGGTAAATCCACACTACACCCATTGCTAGGAACACACTGGGACCAGGGATAGTGGCAGAAACCCTCCCATGCTGCATGCTGGGAGGGGCCGTAAGACCCATCCCTGCTCCTATAGGGTAGATCAGAGCAACTGGGGAGGTGGGAGGAGCCACACGAGAGCAGACACAGAAAGGAAAGTCTAGTGTGAGCAGATAGAGAAAGTGTGGGGAAGGAGGAGGAGGTCTGCAGGAGGCAGGCAAGGAGGAGAGAAGGAAAGAGAGCTCCAAGTCAGTCAGGAGCTGACAAGAATTGTGAGTAAAGAACTTGGAACTGCACCCTTGGAGTTGCCTCTGTTATTTCACCTGCATAGACACTCACAAGCACCAACTGTGCCCCGGGGCTCCGATCCACCTGTGGGGAGCAGCACCACCATTGTTGCCACATCATCACCCCGGAGGCCTACACAGCAGCGGCGGCTTAATAGCCGCATACCACAGGTGGCGTCACGAACACAAACTTTAATTCATCAGCCATATTTAACTGACACCCACCAGGGTCACGAAGCCGGGCCCCGCCACCACTGACGACCCCCGGACTAGTCCGGCCCGGCACCGGGTGTCCCATAGCCCTGGGGTGGGCGAGTCACACTCGCTCATCACTAGTCGGCTAGACTTTGCAAAAAAGTAGGAAAAGTGACAGAAGAAGATTGGAAATGGGCGATTTGGAGGGGTAAGCTGAATATTAATAGACAGCACATAGACTAAATTTATTCAATGGGGCAGGCCAGATACTCCATTTTTTTGACTGACTGAATCCACATGTGAAAACTTTCACAGCATGCACTAATTACTTCTGTGTTTTAGATGACACACATTGAAGTCTGTGGGTGTGTGGCTCCCCTGAGGTTTCAGTCGCCACAGGGTACTGCAGCTCATTTAAGCTGTGGAATTCATCTCGGGTAAGGAGAGGGTTAATCCCAGGTGTTTCCACATTTACACTTTTCATACAGCTTAGGAGCCTTCTCACTGGGAAGCTGGACTAGGGTAGACAGTGGGGTGGCCATCACGAGGCATGGGACTTTCCCGGTCACTAGGACAACCACCTGGGGTGCGGGTTCCACTTGGGGTAGAAGTAAGAGCCACCTGGACATGGAGCCTGTCTAGTCAAGCTGGAACCTCAGTTCTGGTCACACAACACCACTCTCTTCTTCTCTTTTGCTTTCATGGGACCTGTGGCTTGGAGTGGGACGATCAACCCGGGTTGTTCACTACTAGAGGGGCAACTCTTAGAAAGGACATTTTAAAAATACCGGTGGCTACCTCTAACTTAACCGGGGTTGGCTGGAGCCCACCACGGCGGTGACTGGTACTCCAGGACTGCACTAGAACAGTGAGTAAAGACACCTGGAACCACAGCCACTGACTCAGCCTTTTGAATGCCGTCGCCATCACCCCATGCTTTGGCACCAATGACCGTTACTACTCCCCTCATCATCCTCCCCGGGGCACGCTCCACCTGTGGGTAGCAGAAACCATCTTTGCTGCTACTACCATCCGCCCCGGAGGACAGCGACAGCAGTGGCGGCTAATCCCTGGCCGCATACCGCAGGTGGTGTCACGAGACATTCATCCTGCTACAATCCCCACCATCCCATCCATTTCCCCTTCCATTGACACCTCGGGGTCACAAAACCAGGCAGGCCACCCGTGACATCTATCCCCCCTGACCCTTCACCTGCCTGGCGACGAGTATCCCCCCAGGCCCCGTGGAGTGCTCCAGGTGCGCAAAAAATTGAGTGCCAAACTGAGCCACAGTATAAAATAGTTTTTTTACAGATACAGTGGTGTGAAAAAGTGTTTGCACCTTTATGATTTCTTATTCTTATTACGTTTTTCCCACTTAAATGTTTGAGATCACCAAACAAATGTAAGTATTAGACAAACATAACACAAGTAAACACATAATGCCATTTTTAAGGAAGGTCTTTATTATCATCACTAAAATGTTGTTTTAGTCCCAGATTTAAAATTTTCACAAGGGGAAATAGGTATAAATTACACAAAAATGTGTTACACATTTCTCCTGAACATGGCAATACCCCACATGTACGGTACTGTTTGGCCAAATGGCAAGGCTTGGGGATGAAGGAGCACTATTTGAGTCTTGGAGCATATGTCGCGGGCGGGGAGGAGGGTGTCAGCACACCGCGCTCACCCCTTCTGCTCGGGTCCGGCAGCTGCTCAGTGGTGGCTCGAGCGGTGGGCCGGATCCCGGGGTTTCTCGAGCGACACTCCTCGCCCGTGAGTGAAAGGGGGGTTTTGTGGCTGGGTGTGGGGATTGTTATAGTTCATGACGCCACCCACGGTTGTGGTGATTTCACCACCGCTGCTCAATGTGGGGATCCCGGGGATGGTGATGTGGAGCCGCCAGTTGTTGTGTTGCCCCTCCGTGGGTAGGGGTTGGTGATCCCGGGGGCCAGTGGGGTGCAGGGGCGCAGGGGCAGCGCTGTGCCTTGCGGCACTGAGGTACTCACTCAGCCAGTAAACACGACACAGTTCTCGGTAAACAAACGGCTGGTTGGACGGGTCCCTCGGACGGTTCACGGTGCTGCGGTTCCCTGCAGTTAGCGGTGACGGTCTCTTCCCTGCACCTTTGAAATGTCTGTTTGGTAGCGGTGGATTCCCACCGGTTACCCGCTCCCCGACTGCAATCTGTGCCGGAGGAGCTCCACACTTTGCCCGCAGGCGCCGGCCCTGGGAAACTGGTGCCTTGGCGGTGGCGGTGTTTCCCCGTTGTGGTTGGACCTTTGCCGTCAATCAGGACTTGCTTGTTGGGGGATCTACGTCCCCTTCACTAACGGATTTAGCAATTTACAGCGACTCCAAACCTTGCTGGGATCCGAGAAGCCCCTGCTCTGGTGCTGACTGCCCTTTGTATACTGCTCCAGACCCCCGGATACACACAGTCTCCGTGGTCCTTCCAGCAACCTCCAGACAGTCCCACTGCAGATCTTCACCACTGTCTGCTGACCTTGCTGACTCCGTCTGGGCACACAGCCACAGACCAACTTCAGGCTTTCTGTCACTTTCACTGCTGTTTCGCTCTAGCTCCCTCCTGAGCTACACTCTGTTCACCTCCTACTCCTTCCTCCTCCCTGGCTGAACAACTTCACTCTCTCCTGTCCCTCACTGGACTCCTGGTTACTTCCCGCCTCCAGAGCTGTGAGCTCCTCGATGGGCGGAGCCAACCGCCTGGCCCACCCCCTGGTGTGCATCATCAGACTCCTGGAGGAAGGCAACAAGGATTTGTGGGTTAGCTGGTGTACCTACAGGGAATGTGGGGTGCGTGTGTGTTGTTATCTGTGTCCCCTGGCTTGCCCAGGGCGACACACATATATTCTCCTAAAATAGTTTACAGTTGTAATGGGTGCTGGACTTGTGCACCCCGCCCCTGAAGACCTCAATCAATGTAGAGAATAATGTAGTTGATGTGTTTATGCTTATGTTGCACATGTGGCCAGGCAGTGGCTTGTTTGGGTACTGCTCCTTGACAAGATATTAGAGGTTGTCTAGCAATAGGAGTAGCCAGACAGTAAACAGTTAAGAACACTGGGAGGAGTTTGGGACAATATATAGACCGACAGAGACAAAGTTTTAATTAGGAGTAATGTAAAGAAAAGTGTAACAAAGAATGGGTGTATGTGGCAAAGCCCAAAATCAGAAACAGAAAATGTAATGTAGGAAAGAACAGTAGAGTTCTCTATCCTACCATAGTGAGTGCCACATCCAAACCCAGGTAACCTGGGTTGCAACTGTGTACTAGTACTAGTGGTACTAGTCCAATAACGGGGGGCTAACATACACTTGGGTAAACGAGTTGTCACAGAGAGACCCAGTGGACGAGCTGTGCCCGACAGTAGTGCAGGTTGGAAGACCATTAGTAAGAACAATGCCAGAGGGGCTGAAGGCGACCATGACCGTGCAGGCCTCTAGGAGTTTACCGAGTCTAACCATGGTGTCAGAAAGTGAAGGAGAGGACAAATGTAACAGCAGCAGTAGTACCAAGAGCAAATGAGCAGTTGGCAGTACAAATGTGCTTTGAAGTAACTATACTATTCCTACAATGTTCAAGTGTTGTGCCCACAATAGTGATGTAACTTTTAGTAAAAGAGTGTTAAATAAGAAAATTGAATCTGTGCTCATCAATCCCCGGCATAAATCTCCTGGATTGTTCAAGCACCTGCATAGAAGTATGGCTTGTGTACCACCCCGTGCTCGGCAGCCGAGCCGCTCGGATACGGACCTTCAGTGGGAGGCTCGAGGGTCTCCGGACCTGAGGGTCTCACGGTCACTTCAACTGAAAGGGGGGTTGTGGTTTGGGGACGTAGATGTATGGCCGGAGCCGTGTTAAGTTCGTTACGCCACCCACGGGATGTGGTGAAAGTGGACACCACCGCTGCAGTTACGGGGCACCCGGGAGAGATGTTTGGCAGCAAGTTGTTAACCCCTCCGTGGGCAGGGATGGTGGCCCCGGGACCTGTTGGGGGTGTTTGGCGTTGCAGGGAGATAGGCAACCTGAGGGTGCTGATGTACTCACTATTAGTAAACACACGAGTCTCTGGTAAACCAAGGTGATGGTGGTCGGTGCCCTTAGCCAGCTGCAGCCTGGTCCCTCACTCGGCTGGTGGTCTCTGTCTTTCTCCTGCACCTGTGTAAGATGGTGGGCTGCCTGTGCTTGCAACTTCAGTCCGCTCCCGGCTTGTGGTAGCTAAGGAGCCCTTTGCCCGCAGACGCTGGCCCGTGGGATCTCTGAGCCGTGGCGGTGGCCTTTTATCCCCCTTGGTGGGCTGTTGCCTTCAGTCGGGACTTTGGGTGGGACAGGACTTCTAGTCCTAGCCGCAATAAGTTAATTTGCTAGCCCCCAGTAGCTTCTGGACATAGCTTCAGGGTCTGAGTACCCCCCTTTGTGCTCCGTTTTCCGAGTCGGTTACCCGGGTCGGTACCGGCGGGCTATAACCCTGTCCCGGTCCACCTCGGTTCCACCGAGCCATCTTCCCGGCTCCTGCAGATGGAGACCGCCGTCTGCATCCTAGCCAAAGGTACCAGGGCTCCTACCCTGGCACCTGCTCAAATTGGTTTCTGTCCTCTGCTGGAGCTGCACACAGCTCCAGCCCACACACCTCTCCAACCTGAACTCTAGACTTGTTCTGTTTACTTTCCCGCCTCAGGCTGTCTGAGACTCCTCAGTGGGCATCCTCGAACCACCCTGTTCCGCCCCCTGGTGTGTCCATCAAGCCCTGAGGGGGTGACTAGGGTTTAAATGTTTGGCTGTATGTTACCTATGAGGGACAGGTGTAATGCGGGGCCCTATTTGTGACTACCTGGCCAGGCCAGGGCGTCACACTCCCCCTTGGTTAACCACAGACCGTCCGCGGGCTGTCCGACTACCACCGGTTTATTTTTCTTTTTGAACTGAAAAAGATAAAACATGTTTACAAGTATAATAACTTTTGTACAATTAAGCATATTTTTGTTTTCTTCCCTCACGGGAGGCAGTTTACTTAAACGTTGCATTTTTATTAACCGGGAATGGGACGGGACCGGGTCCTTTTTAATTTTTCCCCACCCAAGCAAACCTAGCCCTGATGCTGCTTCTAAAAGCCAGGTCAGCATCCCTTTTCCCCAGTCTAGGAAACGGGTTCAGGTCCGGATGTTGCCCACACGGGCCAAGTAATAATTACTTGGCAGTCTCTCTGAGGCCCCATGTCTAGGGGACCCCTTACCCGAAGGGTCGTCACCGGTCTCACTAGTGACAGGACCTCGGCCTACAATTTCCCGCAGGCCCTTCCTCCAACCAGCCTCTCCGGAGACTGCAGGACTATCAAAAAGGGTGGTCCAGGGCTATTTACAAGGCCCAAAAGTTTTTGGGTTGGCCTGCAAGTTCTCGGCCATGTCTTTTTGTTATAAACTTTAAAACATCGGGAACATCAACAGGGTCCCAACGGGGACGGGCAGAAAGGTAGCCGGGAACCACTACCTCTTAATACTCATCTTAATCAGGTGAAAATCTTGGTTAATTGGCATTCATTCACACATCTATTTGCACAATCAACATGCAATACCCCTAGATTGCGGTCTCCCTGTATCTGAGCGGGGGCTGACCGAAATTAGGGCGTGTGGACCTTCTGACTCCTATACTCTCGTGTGGGGCTGGTGGAGGAGAGGGGACGACAGGCCCCTCTTCTCGAGTGTCAGATATGGCGGGCAGAGACCTGCGGGGGCGTGGTGTAGGTGCATCCCTGGGCGCTTGCTCGGGTGACTCACTGACGGGCCCCTCTGGGTCCGTTTCTTCCACGGGTTGTGGGAACATTATCACGGGGACAATCACGCGCCATTTTGTATAGGCCAGTCAGCCGGAAAATCACCCATCACTGTGTGGATCACCTCTTTCTTCTTCTCCATGCTCGGCGTGGGAACAGGGACCTCGCCCGTCAGCTTCAGGGGCCCTGGGCATCTCTTCAGGTGGTCCCTGGAAACAGTGGCCGTGGTCCTCCCCTGGTCACGACTAATCAGATATGTCTTCTCGTCCTCCCATCCGGTAGGCTGTATGACGTAGGGAGTCATTTCCCACTGATCATGAAGCTTGTGCGTCCTCCTTTTACGCTTCAGCACCACACTGCCGGGTTCAAAAGGGGCAGCCTGAGCCCGCTTGTTGAAGCGCTGTTCTTGCCTCTCCCGGCTTTGACGCACATTCTTTTCCACATACTCTTGGATTTGACGGTACTGCTTCTTGGCATCTCAATTGGCAGTGGAGGGAAGAGTTTCAGGCACCTCTATGTCCAATACTAGGTCCACTGGCAGCCGTCCCGGCCGAGCTCTCATCAGGTACGCAAGTGTGAACTTGGTGGAACTGCAGGGGATGTTATTGTACATGTCCACCAAGTTGGGCAGCTTCTCGGGCCACAAATTCTGCTCTTCCAGGGGCAGTGTCTTGAGGATATTAAGGACCAGATGGTTCATCTTCTCACACATCCTGTTAGTCTGGGGATGGTAGGCCGTGGTTCGGATCTTCTTGCACCCGTACAGGTTGCAGAACTCCTGAAACACCTCCGCTTCAAAAGCCGGGCCCTGATCCGTGAGCACCTTCTCCGGGTAGCCATGCGGCCGGCAAAAGTAGACCTGAAAGGCTCTGGCTGCAGTGCGGCCTGTTAAATGCTTGACGGGGACAACCACCATGAATCTTGAGTAGTGGTCTACGATGGTCAGGGCATATGTGTATCCGCTCCAGCTGGGCGTGCGTTTTACATGGTCCAGAGCGACCAGCTCCAACGGCTGGTGGGTGACAATCAGCTGCAGCGGGGCCTTCTGACTGGCCTTGTCCCGTCTTCTCAGCGCACAGGGACCACACTCTCGGCACCAGGCCTCCACAGAATCTCGCATCACACTGAAGTAGAAGCACTCCCTCAGCAGCATCTCCAGCTTCTTCCAGCCGAAGTGTCCTGCGCCATCATGGTAGGCCTGCAGGACCTTGGGCACACATGCCTGGGGTACCACCAGCTGGCAAACTTTTTCATGTGTTTTCGGGTTAATCAACCCCCTATACAGCTTTCCTTGGTGCAGGTAGAGGCGGTCCCTCTCTTTCCTCAACCGCTGAGCTTCAGAGGGGGCTGTAGGGTCCAGCCTGGAAACACCTCGGGCAATCATGATTTTGACGAGCTGGTCTGCGGGCTCCTGATCCTTAGCTTCCTGCCACCCCTGGCTGGGCATCGGGTCAAGGTTTGCTCGCTATTGGCCAACACAGGGCTTTTCGTCCTTTGGCTGATGAAACGTGGGCAGCTCGATTTCCACCAGACCGTCTTCCTCTAGCCCTTCATCGGGCAGGTGTGGCATCTGCGTTGGTGTTCTTGCGGCCAGCCCTGTACTTGATGGTGAAGTCGTAGTTGGACAGCCGGGCCACCCATCGCTGCTCTAAGGCACCCAGTTTGGCCGTGTCTAAATGTGTCTAAATGTGTCAATGGGTTGTTGTCCGTGTAAGCAGTGAACTTCGCCGACGCCAGGTAACGTTTAAACCTTTCTGTTATCGCCCAGGCGAGGGCTAAGAACTCCAGTTTGAAGGAGCTGTAATTCTCGGGATTCCTCTCTGTCGGCCGGAGCTTCCTGCTTGCATAGGCGATCACCTTCTCCCTTCCATCTTGCATCTGGGACAGGACCGCACCTAAGCCCACATTGCTGGCGTCAGTGTAAAGAATGAACGGGAGGCCATAGTTGGGGTAAGCCAAGATTTCTTCCCCTGTCAGGGCTGACTTCAGCAGCTGGAAGGACTCCTCATGCTTCTCACCCTAGAAAAACGGGGGTCCGGGAGCTCTGCCATTCTTGGTCTGTCCCATGAGGTCTTGCATGGGCGCGGCCATCTTTGTGTATCCCTTGATAAAGCGACGGTAGTAGCTCACCAGGCCCAGGAGCTGCCTTACCTCTTTTACTGTGATAGGTTGCGGCCAACTCTGGATAGCGGTTATTTTATCAGGATCCGGGGCCACGCCCTCTGCGCTCACCACATGCCCGAGGTACTGCACTTTGGGTTTTATCAGATGGCACTTAGAGGGCTTTAACTTCATCCTATACTTGGAGAGGGCCGCGAACACTTCTTCCAGGTGCTCCAGGTGGGCTTCATACGTCTTGGAATAAACAATCTGTAAAAACATTAAAATTAATACATCTAGTTATCAAATATTTCATAGTAAGACATATACGTTCATAGTTCTGTTTATGTTGGAGGGCATAGTTTATTAATAAACTTTTTATAAGGAATAAGTATTAAAATGCCCATATTGAATATATATATATGTGCTGAGCATGGAAGGATATATTTATATTCTCCCAGAAGCTTCTAGAAGATTATGTCATGGAACTGTGTTCAGTTAAAACACCCTATATGGTTTGGACAGTTGCCATATAACACACGATGGAGGGGGCCACTGCTGGCTCCTGCTCATGTCAGCTGCCCAGAAGACTCCGCGCACTGCAAGATGAACACACACGCTGTCCGGCCTAAGAGATGACATCCCCTGCCTTGCCATTCAGGAACCAAAGAGAGATGGGTAAAGATTTCCCATTGATCAGTATGGACTAAATGAACTTTTTTTTACTTAAGCTGACAAAGTATATTATTTTTCCTTTCTGTAACTGAACCCTGGCAACCATTTTTTTAAATAGATAAAATACATTTATTTTTTACATTTTTGAAGTCTTTTCTTTCATGCGCTTTTACGTATTTGAAGAAGAATATATTTAAGAGTATATTTTTTAACATTTTGGCGAGCTCAGTCATTCGTGATTTTTTTTTTTTTTACATTTTTGTTGTTCCTTCACTTTGCATAAGGGGGGTATCTCAAGTATCTCCTGCAAAGGATCAGGAATCGACAATTTATAAAAATCACGCAGAACCTAGGAAATACGTATAAGTCAAGTTGCATGAATGTTTTTTTTTTTTTTAATGAACTTTAAAGTCTTTACAAAGCTACAGAAGTTAACTTTTGACGTATTTTTGAGCAAGAAAGATAAAGTCATTTCTGAAGAAGTATTGGACGTGTTGAACAAGGTGAACCAAGTCCTACAGGATCATCCATCAGATCATCTGATCATTACAGGTAAGAAAATGGATTTTATCTCTTCATATGTTAAGCAAAGTAAAATTCAGTTCACTTATCCAGATATTTCTAATGTGGAAGAGATTTGGTTACGCTTTTATGAGGAGTGTGAACTTGAGAATTCACGTATAGAATGTGCAAGGTCTTTTAATAGAGAGAAACAGAAAATCAGAAATGTCTGTCATTTAGTCTATGATTTTCACAAGTTAATCGTAGAAAAATGTAAAAATGGTGGAAATAGACAACCTGAATTGTCAGGAGAGTTGGTGACAGAGAAATCCAAAGACTGCTTAGACCCTGGAATGTCAGTCAGTGATATGGTGAATTCTGACTGTAATGTTGGAAATGATAAGTCAGATGATTTAGACTGTAATTTTGCAAATCAGAATCTTGATAATGGCGGCAGACACGTGCTACCTAATCAAGGTGCCTTTCAAGATACTGAGAAAGAAGCAGGAAATGACGTAGTGAAGCCAGAAGGGGGAGGAGCCAGAGTGGGACACGTGCAGAAAGGACACGTGCAGAGAGAAAATGGCGACGATCAGTTTCTAAAAATAGAACAGGCTAAGTTAGGGATTAAACTTAGAAAAAATTTATTGGACATATGCAAATTAATTCCCGCATATAATCCTAAAATACATGTTTGCAGAAATGCAGAGATATTTGAAAGTTCCATTGAGAAGTTAAATTTAACCAATAGTGAGACGAATCAGTTATTCCGTATGTGGTTACCTCAGCATTTTTTTAGACAATTGGCATTAAAAAAGTCTTCTGACAATGAGACATTTGATTGTTCAAATGATAACGATATCATAAGGCTGAAAAATCTCATCTTCTGTGCAAGGAATGAATCTGATCCAAATTATGAGATGATGAAGGAATTACAAATTGAACAGAATGAGAGTACGTTCTCATTTATGTCCGTTTTTGAACGTTTATATAGGGCGGTCATTCCAAATGTCAGATTGGATGGAATGATACGTTTATTCATCAAGAAATTTCATTTCCTTGATAATGCAGCCTGTGCGGTGGCATTAAATAAAAAGTCCCTATTCGAATGTACGACATTTATTGATTTTGTTAGAAGTCGTCAAAGTCAATCAAAACAGAAATTAATTAATTCTGAAAACCAATACAAAAAAAGGAGAGTTTCTGTGAAAAACCAACAGTGTCTCCCAGATCCAGATATTTCTGTGACAGGGTGTATGAAGTTCGGAGGAAGATGCATATGTGTTATAAACCATACAATCCACCCCAATTTTTGTCATCTAAAAGTCTTTTTCCACAGGAAAAACCCTTGTCACCAGTGACGGGATCGGTCACTGGGATTGAGGATTCCAGACAAATTCTGAGTAAAAGCTTTGAAAGACAGAAACAGGTGTCTTGTGGAGATCCTCTCCCTGGGTTAGGATTTGATAGTCCGCGACAGCTGGGTGGTCTTTCAGAGAGAGACATTCTTTCTCATATAAGAGAAAAACTTGAATTACATAAGTTCAGAGATTCCTATAAGTTTAAAATGGATCTCATAAATCGAATCTTTGAAGAAAAATTTAGGTTTAGTCTTCAGCAAGATAAAGTGGATTTCTGGGGAAATTAATTTTATTGTTTGATAAATATGTTTATTCATATACAGTGAATTTATGTATATATATATATATATATATATATATATTAAAGGTAGTGACAGTAAATTAAGGTCATATTTTCATTTAGTAAAATGATAGTGTAATGTTATAAATTAATAATTTGATCTCTGTATATGAATAATAATATTTAAAATAAAACAATAAGAGAAAGTAACGGATTTTAAGTGTTTCATTTTTATCATAAATATGATAATAATTTTATTCTTTTATTTCCCTCAGAATCTATCAGTAAAGCAGATTGATGAAGTATTAACTTTTCATTTATACATTTGTTCTTGTTCTCACTCAATCAGGTAACATATATTTTATTGGGTAAGATTAATCGTGAAAGCACGAATAATAATAATAATTATTTTCTCAGGTACCAATTGCCAGAGAACTATTATTTTAATGTTTCTTTTATGAATACACATACATCTTCTTTAGAGTTATTAAAAATGTAATCTGAGCTTTGGAGTGTAGTAAAACTGCTTGCTGTTTTGGAATGGTGTTCTTTGCACGTACCAGAGCATGTGACTTTTGAATTACTAAAGCTAATAATAAATGTCTGTCGGTTCCATGGTCAAATGTACAGTATGTAATACATTGGAATTTGTATTTTTCAAGAAGTACTTCAAATTAGTAACATAATTTTTGAAATGCGCATAGAATACTTGGAAAAAAGGGATGTGTTTGTCAGTTTCTATGTAGAAGTATATGTTAAAGAACATGACAGTCTTGTGTGCATAGATGTGTCTATGAATGATTGATTGTCTGAGCAGCTGCTAAAGTCAGAGTACTTGGATCCAGAGAAAAAAAAAAGGGAATTTTTGTTTTAACTTCAAGGTTATAATATATGTATGTATACTATTAGAATAAATAAGTTATAGTACATAAGTATAAATAATGAAGGAAGTTATACTGGGTATATCTTATTCTTAGACATATTTCTTTAGTATAGAGATATTAGGATTTTTTATTAAGGGTTTATTCTGAAGAGTTACATTCTAGAATAAGGTTATAACGTTTTGATTTTCTTATATCTTTTGCGTTAGTCACTTCTTTTATTGGTACATAGATTGGAAATCATTTTCCTTTTCAAATATGGAAGTGATATTTATAATATGGTCTTGAAGATATACAACACAAATTTTAATTTAATTTAATCTAAACATATTAATTTTTATAATATCATATTTCATGATATTGAAAGGGAGAGGTTTGGTCTCAATCACACACATTTATATTTGATAAATATATGTGTTTACAGGATACATTAATAATTAATATTTCAAGTACAAAGGAAGAATTGGGAAAAAAAATATATATATTTGAAGTATATGATAATGCATTTATATACTAAGAGAAGTGTATTATTTGCAAGGTTACATGACTTAATTACTGATATAATAGGTATGGTAATCCTATAAGATACTGGTAACATTAAGGTTATGTATTATTAAAGACATAGGTGTTATATACATAGAAGGCCTTATTTTTATTTCAATTTTTATTTTTATTCCGATTTTCATTTTTCCTTTGATTCCTATTTTTTTATATTAATTATTTTAATATTCACATTTTTAATCAAAATCTTAATTCTACAATTTTTATTTTTTCTTCAGATTTTAAATATCTCAATTGAGAAAACACTTCAATATTTAGTTCAGTAATATCTAATATAAGAATATTACTTTATTAAATATGAATCATATTAAAAGGGAAAAGTTCCATTTTTTGGAAGAAAAGATACTTCCTTCATCAATATATACAATTGTTTACTTTCTAGTAATACATTATTTTTATATTATTATGTTAACACAATAAGGATGAAATATTACTTATAGTTACACATTTTCTTATAGTAGATTATTTAATAAATAATAGACAAATCAAATAAATTAAATTAGAGTAATAAAGATGGAAGATCAAGGTACATCTAGGTTTACCTTCCTATATTTACAAATAATATATTATATTTTTAATCAATAATAATTTATAATGGGTATTATTGTGTTTTGATGAAATCATCCAGTCTTTTCCAAAAGGTTATTTGCTTTGGTTTATAATTTTACAAATGATCTAACTAAAAAGCCACATTGTTGCCTTTCATATTTATAATATGATACATGTTATAGGTACACATTATATTGTTTCATATTTTATATTATATTTTGGCTACATTCAACACATTGCCACCTATGGGTTTGGAAGGGTAATACACCAATGACAAAAAGGTCATTACGAGAAAATACTATTGTCTATACCATTATGCAGTATTTTATCATTCTGAGTATCAATTATATTAATACTTCTACGATAATAATAATGACATGGTATTATAGTATTAGAGTTATGATACGCTGTGACATTTATTAGTGATAGTTATTGCCATATTTGGTATTTAGATTAGGGAATGAAGCCTTCAATCAAGATTACAGAAGATAAAAAGACTTTATTATTTTCCTAAAGTTAAAAGGGATTCTGCAAAAAGGTCCAAAAGGTAACGTCTCAAATAAGACTGTGAAACATACAAAATACACTTACCGCGTTTGCATCTCAGAAACATAGTGGTCCTATGATTCCAGGATGGACAATGACACATGGTCTGTGCATTAAGACCTCCCTAAAGTTACTAAGAAGAGCAATGACGTGTTAAAGTTAACCCCTGTCGTGCTGACCAAGAACGTCTTAACATCTGTTCCAGGATTTGACAACAGGCAGCATGAAGGATAAAAAGGTGACTAATTACACTGCACAGACATCAAAGACTTTTGCTATTCTTCTACACTCATGAACTGTGGTTTATCAACATTGGCTATGGACTTTGTAATAAAAAAATAAAGTTTATGGACTTTGATCTAACAATGATAAACGCAATATGGGGCTGTATAAATTGGTAACCATTCATTTTATCAAAGGATTTATTTCTAAGAGACTGTGTTTATGCCGGATTACATTGGAGATAAGAAGACGTCAACTCAGAGGACATCATATGGTGACCGGATTTGTTTTTGCATTTCTTTTTAGGTCTAGCAAAGTATAGTTATATATTTTTATATGATTGATCAGTCATGGCCTATCATAACATGAATCCACATTATTATATTATTGAACTTACAACATGAATAATGCAAATTAATTATTCTTCATCATTATTATTGATATTAATCCGTTATCGCCAAATAAGGAAAGAAGATTTGTTATTTTAATGATGTATTAATTAATTTTCGGGGTTACTCCACCCGCTTCAAGGGGGGTTTGTAAAAACATTAAAATTAATACATCTAGTTATCAAATATTTCATAGTAAGACATATACGTTCATAGTTCTGTTTATGTTGGAGGGCATAGTTTATTAATAAACTTTTTTATAAGGAATAAGTATTAAAATGCCCATATTGAATATATATATATATATATATGTGCTGAGCATGGAAGGATATATTTATATTCTCCCAGAAGCTTCTAGAAGATTATGTCATGGAACTGTGTTCAGTTAAAACACCCTATATGGTTTGGACAGTTGCCATATAACACACGATGGAGGGGGCCACTGCTCGCTCCTGCTCATGTCAGCTGCCCAGAAGACTCCGCGCACTGCAAGATGAACACACACGCTGTCCGGCCTAAGAGATGACATCCCCTGCCTTGCCATTCAGGAACCAAAGAGAGATGGGTAAAGATTTCCCATTGATCAGTATGGACTAAATGAACTTTTTTTACTTAAGCTGACAAAGTATATTATTTTTCCTTTCTGTAACTGAACCCTGGCAACCATTTTTTTAAATAGATAAAATACATTTATTTTTTACATTTTTGAAGTCTTTTCTTTCATGCGCTTTTACGTATTTGAAGAAGAATATATTTAAGAGTATATTTTTTAACACAATCACATCATTCAGATACAGCAGAACAGCAGATGGTGTGTCCATCAAGCCCTGAGGGGGTGACTAGGGTTTAAATGTTTGGCTGTATGTTACCTATGAGGGACAGGTGTAATGCGGGGCCCTATTTGTGACTACCTGGCCCAGCCAGGGCGTCACACTTGCACCATGTCCACACACCCCACCAGTAGCCATACCAACCACCCCTAACGTGCAGTTTAAGAAAGAGGGCAAAATTAACATTATGGCCCGAAGGTGAAGCCAGGCCTATTGTGGACGAAGCCTCTTTCTCATGGCACAAAGAGAAACATCACGGGCAGAGCTGCTGTCTCAGAGCATGATATTTTGGCCAGTCTCTGGGAGGAATCGTGAGCACTGCACGACCCAGGTGGGCAGGGTGGAAGATGAGGACTCACCCATTACAGTGAAGTGATAGAGAATGGGCATAGCACAAGGTGAACAGTTGGAGATGCCAGAAGAGACACCTCCCAGGAGGGTGTGGTCCCACAAAAAAGGATTCAGAGCATTGAGTAAACTGACACCATTTTATGATGAACCAGAGAGCGAAATTGAGCTATCAGGCACGTGGACCGATAGGAGAGGATGGTAGATGGGGGTTCCACTCTGTGGAATCCCAAGGAGAGTAGCCTGAAGGAAGTGGCTAAAGCTCCAGAAAGTAGCACTGAGGCCTGGAGGTCTAGTGGACCTGAAGAGATCTGACCGGTCACGGGATCCGGTACTGGAGACATTGAAGACCGGGAGACACTTTGGAGCTGCCAATACCCCGAGAGCCTAAAGTGAGTACCAGTTCCCCCCCCCCAAAGAAGTGTGCTTGTACAGAAGGTAGCTCCCCGTAGCGATGCTAAGCCCTTGTGCCTGTTGCACCTAGAGAAGAGGAGTCATTCTAAATTCCTGAGGGCTGTAGTAGGAAAGTGGTGATGGTACAAATGCTTGTGGGATTGTTCTGTGTCCCGTGATGGAGGTGGATTAGGAGACTTGGTTCCCTGAAGTCTGTTGATGGTCCAGAGCGGTTGTCAAAGCTGTGTTTGATTTCACCCTTCCAGTTTTGTTTGTGCATGTTGCACACCCCTCTGCTGGATTGCAGGGCTGTGAATGGGACTGTGAACAGCGAGAGAGTTATCCCTCACTGTTAGAGACCGTGCCCTTCTTTGTACCATGAACTCAGCCTATGGCCCAATGGACTGTGCCTTTCTTGCCCCTGCTCTAAGGGACTGTGTCGCTGCTAATGGTCATTGTCGGTTACGTGCTGGGACTGCGAGTGTGCCCAGGGGGAGGACTCAAACAAAACCTGAGCTACCTGTGATCTGTTTGTAGTGTTCAAGGACTGTACCCCTTAACTGGCCAGGGAGTAAGCGCTATGCGCGAGATCACTAACCAGGGCATCTCTACTTTCTCTTGGAGGACCATGTGACACATACCCTAATAAGCAGGACGAGGTTCAGAGCAATGTGAAGTTCCGTTATTTTAATACACAGGAGATACTGCACACAGAAAACAAACTATAGAAAACTGTATAAGAGCTCATTCACATGACCGTCTCGTTCTTCCTGTTACTTTCCCTTTTTTTGTGGACCAAATGACAAGACCATCTTTTTCTATGTGTTTTTTGTGTAAAAACAGATGGCACATGGAAGTGCTTCCGTGTGCCATCCGTATCCGTGTGTCCGTTCTGTTATTTTGGAACATGTTCTATTCTGTTCCGCAAATTGCGGACTGTGGACCAATAGAATTCAAAGGGTCTGCAAAAAAAAACGGAAGCCACACGGAAGCACTTCCGTCTGGCTTCCATATATGGGGGCCCCTGCATCGTTGAAATCCATTTAGATTAGCTCCTCATAAATTTGAGTATACAGATTGAAATTTCCTATCCAGATAATAATACAGTTCCATAGTCAATGGCAACTTGCAGTGCTGCTATTATCAACCAGAGGGAGTGGAAATGTTTAACAGGAATCACTAGTTACTGAAGTTAAGACATATGACATAGTAAAGTTATAATATTAATTCATTCTGTAATGAATATTGTAGGAATTTGAAATAATCTCTATGAAAAACTAACTGGGTCCGAACCAATCAAAACAAGAAAGAAATAACGATTAATAAAATATCACTGCTCTCTTAGATAAAGAAGAATATATAACCTCAGCACCACTCTATCTATGGGGAATACACAAAGGAACATGGAGGATGGAGCTGAGCTGGGAGATTTAATAGGTGATCATGATGTCATCTTGTAGTTCAAAGGAAATCCGAGTTCTGTGTTATCTCTGCTAGTGCTGGTGGTCAGACTGGAGATCATATAACAGCTACCAATGATGAAAGAGAAAAAAAACCTGTATCTCCAAATAGAACATAGCAAGTGTGAACAGGTGCCAGATGCTAAAACTACACAAAACACAAGCAAAATAATACAACAGCATTCTGTAAGATACAGCTCTGGCAAAAATTAAAAGACCACTGCAAAATGTTCAGGGTTTTTTGTAGGTCACTGTCATGGCCAGCCCAGTCTCCAGACCTAAACCCCATTGAAAACCTCTGAAATGTAATCAAGAGGAAGATGGACAGTTACAAGACATCAAACAAAGAAGAACTAATTACATTTTTGCGCCAGGAGTGTCATAAGATCACCCCAAAGCAGTGTGAAAGACTGGTGGAAAGCATGACAAGATGCATGAAAGCTGTAATTAAACATCATGGTTATTCCACAAAATATTGATTTCTGAACTCTTCCTGAGTTAAAACATTATTAGTATTGTGGTTTCTAAATGATTATGAACTTGATTTTTTGCATTATCTGAGGTCTGAAACCAATGCATTTTTTTATTATTCTGACCATTTCTCATTTTCAGAAAATAAGTACAACATTTTTTGCTTGGAAATTTGGAGACATGTTGTCAGTAGTGTATAGGATAAAAGAACATTTTACTCAAAAATATACCTATAAAGAGAAAAATCTGAAAAATTGAATTTTGCGGTTATTTCTTAATTTTTGCCAGAGCTGTACAGTATATGGAAACATAGATTATATGAAATTTGAACTGCATAAATGCTATATGAAATATGTTAGAAAAATTAAAGTACTTAGCACAGAAATTGGCCAATTCATGTGTGCCCATCAAGCGCGGCAAGATGATCTTTCTTTCCTGATTCGATGCCTCTCCTGCATTATAAGGCGGGCTTTGCACGTTGCGACATCGCAAGCCGATGCTGCGATGTCGCACGTGATAGTCCCCGCCCCCGTCGCAGGTACGATATTGTGTGATAGCTGGCGTAGCGAAATTTATCGCTACGCCAGCTTCACATGCACTCACCTGTCCTGCGACCGTCGCTCTGGCCGGCTACCCGCCTCCTTCCTAAGGGGGCGGGTCGTGCGGCATATTAGCGACGTCACACGGCAGGCGGCCAATAGCGGCGGAGGGGCGGAGATGAGCAGGATGTAAACATCCCGCCCACCTCCTTCCTTCCGCATATCCTACGGAAGCCGCGGTGACGCCGGTAGGAGATGTTCCTCGCTCCTGCAACTTCACACACAGCGATGTGTGCTGCCGCAGGAGCAAGGAACAACATCGGACCGTCGCGTCAGCGTAATTATGGATTACGCCGACCCTGCACCGATGATACGATTACGACGATTTTGCGCTCGTTATTCGTATCATCTAAGCTTTACACACTACGATGTCGCATGTGATGCCGGATGTGTGTCACTTTCAATTTGACCCCACCGACATCGCACCTGCGATGTCGTAGTGTGCAAAGCCCGCTTAAGTCTACAAAAATATGGGGAGGTAGGATCTGACACTAATTAAAACCACCCTGAGGGTAATGAAAGGAAAACATAGTCAGAATAGGAGGCTGGCTATACCTCCAATATATACTGAAAAAAAAAATTGCATCTCCAAATAGAACATGATAAGTGTGAACAGGTGCCAGCTGCTAAAACTACACAAAACACAAGGATAAGAATACAGCAGCACTCTACCAATGATGAAAGAGTTTGGAATGTATGGATGCAATTGAGCTGGGATGAAAAATTGCACAGCACCACTATACTAATGAGTTAGCATCGTATGTGCAATATAGGCTCAACTAGAGTCTGTTTAAGTAAAAACTGACATGTCTAAATAATTTGTTGCACAACTTTACTTCACATTGCTGTTTCTCTGTTATTCTCCCTGGGAAATACATTATACATGTAAAATATATGTGTAAGCTAGAGTTACCATTCACGTGTCAATGTGGTGTATCCCTTCATACTTTGTCACCACCTATCTATGGCCGATGTTCCCTATTAAAGGAGTAATGGAGATGCCTAGCCTATTCATACATGTACAAGAGGAAGCCACTGTTCAGTAATATCCAAATTCAAATATGAAAAACTCTTCTAAATGAAAAACTGATGTCACACGGAAAGCGCTAGAACCAATGTGATTCAACTGAGAAGCGTTTCTTTTTTTTTTTAAGGATTGAATCTGAAAAAAAGATTGCGGCAAGCTAATTTTTTACACTTGTAGAATTAGACTCGCCTATTCGAAGTGTGCAAAATAAATCTGATCCCATACAGATCAGCCATATGGAACCCAATTTTTATGGGTACATTGCAATTCTTTAGCATAGGAAACTATATTTGTCTATATTTGTCCAAAGTGCTGATATATAAGTGCAGATGCCAACACATATTATATGGATGACAAATGAGATGAAATTCGGACAGTTTTTATACATTTGTGGAAATTTAGTCAGATAAATGTTACATGCAGCACCAAATACACCTTGGTGGAGACCCCAGGGCAAAACATTGGATGGGGCCCCTCTCTTCTATTAGTAAGGGGCCTCCTCCAAATATCTATACAAGAAGTAGGAGACAGATACAGTGTAGTGTAAAGGCACTATCAGACTACAGTGGCATGCAAAATTACTGTGTTATAAACAGTTAAGCACGAAGATGAAATTATCCCTAAAAGGCATAAAGTTAAAGATGACACATTTCCTTTGTATCTTAGGCAAACAAAAAAGTATTTTCATCTTTTAGATTTTTAAATTAACAAAAAAAGGAAAATAGGCCAATGCAAAAGTTTGGACACCCTACATGGTTAGTACCTAGTAGCACCCCCTTGGGCAAGTATCACGGCTTGTAAACATTTTTTTCTAGCCAGATAAGGAGTCTTTCAATTCTTATTTGAGAGATTCTCATCTATTCTGCCTTGGAAAAGTGTAACAGTTCTGTGAGATTCCTGGCTCGTCTTGCATGCACTGTACTTTTGAAGTCTAGCCACAGATTTTCAATGATGTTGAAAAGAGGATGGCTTCTACAATTGGATAATGATCCTGAACACATGTGAAAATACACAATAGACTACTTCAAAAGGTGCAAGCTGATTGTTTTACAATGACCCTCACAGTCCCCTGATCTCAAAATCATTGAAAATCTGTGGCTAGACCTCAGAAGCGCAGTGCATGCAAAATAACTCAGGAATCCCACAGACCTGGAAGAATGGATGACAATCCATCAAACAAGAATTGAAAGACTCTTGGCTGGCTACAAAAAGTGTTTCCAAGCTGTGATACTTGCTACAGGGTATGCTGCCAGGTACAAACTATGCAGGGTGCCCAAACTTTTGCATCTGTCCATTTTCCTTTATTGTTAATTTAAAATTTTAAAGCTGAAAATATATATAAATATATATAATATATAATATATATATATATATATATATATATATATATATATATATATATAGCCTAAAATACAATAAATACAAAGGAAATGTGTCATCTTTAACTTTATGCCTTTTAGAGATCATTTCATCCTCAACTTGCTTAATTGTTCACAATAAAAGTAATTTTGACCAGGGGTGCCCAAACCTTTGCATGCCACTGTACAAACTATTTTTTTTTGTAACCAGTAATCATGTAGACACACACAGCTCCATAGAAGCTGTAAACTCAAAATGCTAATAATATTTTTAAGTAAGACTATTTGTAAAGTTGCTTCAGTTTATTTTTTTAGATTTACCGGCAATAAATATTCAGATTAAATCTGAAATATTTCCAGAATTCTAAATCTAGCCCCTTATTGAATAGTTATCTACAGCTGCATATTGGAAGATATCTATGTGATTTTCTATGCCCATCTTCCGGGGTAACCTAAACGGAGATGTGACGACCTTTTTTTTTTTTTTGCTACACATCACGTACATTACATTCATGGGAGGTAAAGTACATGTTGCAATTTATAACTACATCACACCGAAAATTAAAAGAAAACACAGGTGTACGTGATGAGCCAAATAACTCATTGTTCTAATGTCATGTTAGAATCGGAAGCACAATTGTGAGGCCATTATAACAATTTGCATATTGACTGTGAAGTGTCAGTGGGAGCCGTAACCTAAGGAAAATCATTATGTTCTTGAGGTTATGGTTTCAGGCATCTAAGAGTGCACTTATTATAGAAACAGGGACAATTGCTATAATCTGACATAGGACTGGCCAACATATCAAGGAACACTTTTCAATAATTCCACACCTAAAATAATATAACATCAAAAAAAAAAATTTTTTTCATATAGTAAGGAACATGAGCAACTACAGGATGGACATAAACATCCTATAGTCCCCAAATTATATTTTATTGTCATCTGATCGTATTGACAAATATCAGAGTTTTCCCCCAAATCATTTATCATAAGCGATAAATTGCTCTAAGTGATAAATGTGTGAATGCCGGAGGTTCCCACTGATCATGAGAACTGGGGTGTCAAAATTCCATGAGTGAATGGAGTGGTAGTGCAGAAAGTGAATGGGGCAGAAGTATCACCAGGTAGCTCCAATCATAAAAGGAGTTTAGGGACCTGTGATCTCATGATTAGTGGGTTTTCCAGCAGACACACATCCAGGGATCATCCGATGATCAGCTATCATGTGTTTATGGGACAGGCCATGTAATCAGTAGCCCAGAAAAGCACCTATTCACTGATATGAGTCCTTACAGTAATTCAATGTTCTTCTGATTTTACATATGAAAAACAAGAGATTTTTCTTCTTGGATTTGCCCACAGTGTGAGATACGCATATGTGTGTAGTAATTCACATGGTTCTGGCCCAGGTAAATAATAGACTTAATTTTATTTGTTGGTCGCCCATTGTCTAATACTGATGATGTTGGAGCTTGAGAAGAAGAATTTGTTTTCCTTGAGCATCCACCAAATGCTTTAGGGGGCAAGATGGAGGTTAATGGACATAATGCCTTTTTCAGTATTTTGCACCATTGTTTAATCAGTATTTGGATCCTAAAACCAGGAGTGGAACTTACAGAGAAGAACTATAATTGAAAGATTGACACCTGTTCTTTATTTTGGAGACACTCCTGGTTTTGGCATCTACCATAAATACTGATGAAACACTGATGCAAAATACTGACGCGTGAAAGAAGCCTAATAGTGAGATAAGGGTCCTGGACATTTGCCAGTATGGAGCCCAAATATTTTGGATCATGATCCTGTTTAACGTTATTAAACTGCAGACATAGGGTCACTATTGGAAGTGCCACCATTCACCGCCTGTGCATATAGTCGGGCCTATGAAGCCTCTGGGGGAAATTTCTACTGGTAAGTTAATGAGTATGAAATTAAGGTTGAACTAGATGGACCTGTCTTTTTTAACCTATGCAACTATTATTGTCGATTATAAATGAATTAGAGACAAATTGTATAGTTGGTGGAGGAAGGCTGAACTAGATGGACCTAGGTCTTTTTTCAACCTATGTAACTAATATGTCCGATTACTGTTTCCTCAATTATGTCTTATGTTAGGACTTTATAGTTTGGCAGTCAGTGAACCTTGCCCTAAATTAATTTTCTTGTGTACCCCAGATATACGTGAATACACGTTGGATCCTGTATGAATAAACTATATGAACTGATACGTTTTTTTTTCCCTTGTAAGGTAACACTTCAAATTGGAGCAATTTGATTGCTTTGTATAGAAAATCTGTATCTGACAACTTGTGAAGAAAAGAAAACTATCACAGGGGGAATAATTCACAGATGTAACCTCCTGCTATATATTACATTCAGTTTCCTTGCTTCTGTCAGTCTTGTTCCTGTAATTAGCAGAAAATACACCTATGAGTGCTGGGAAGGATGTAGCAAGGTCTATTTAAAGTTCGATCCATGGGGAGCTGGGAAGAAACCGGTTCTCTTATTTTAAACAGGTGTAAAATCTGTTTTTTTAATTTCAACAAAAAGTAACGGATAAACTTTTCCCTGATTTTCTGATGTAGACTGGTGGACAATGGTTATTGTGTTCCAGCCCCTGAACAACAATCACGTCATTCTATTTTCAGGTCTTATAATGTGAATAATGTCTTGCGTCTTTTGTAAATATTGTGTCATGTGAAATGTAATGTATTGTGAATTATCAAGATCGGGCACTGCAGAGCAAAATCTGCCAAACAGTGGAGCCGTACTCACAGTTGCGTGGAATCAATGTTTCTGGGCTTTGACTGCTCCTGGATTGAAGATGCCTGGTGGAGCGGTGCTCAGCAACAACACAAGTCCATAACCACAAATCCAAGAACAGAATGCGGCAACTCACTCCATCACGTGCAAAAATATCCTTTATTCTGCGTTATTGCAGACAAAATACAGGAGCATGGGGAGAGAGGGGGTGCAGGGGACGGTGAGCGGACGACAGCCTGTTTCGCGCTGACACGCGCTTTGTCGAGTCCTAGAGAAAACAGTCAGCTGGTCGTCTTTAAGAGTCTTCCCAGCTGACGTGAGTGCTAATTAAAAAGCAGCATCAGCCGCTGACATATACACACAACATCAACAAGCCGCAATGGCATTGGAACAGTATAACAGACCACTATATATGCATGATATCAACCATTGTTAATATTAACCCATTATTATATATTTTCAAAACGGTCAAAATTTCATTTTCTATAAGTCATGCATATTTTTTCATAAATGCCTGAATATACCGGTAGTTAGAGTGGAGCTAGAATATTTTACAGTTATTCATGTTCATTTTCTATCCATATACACCCGGGCTTATATGCAGCCGAAAGAGCCTCCTAACCCTGCAACGGGAATAAAGGGGAAGCATCTTTGTTTTTTAATTTTTAATTTTTAAATTTTTAATTTATCCCCTAAGGTTTTTTTTTTTTTGTAATGTCTATTATATACCAAATAGCTCTTACATTATGTCCTGGACTGGCAAAGGAGAATAACAAGCGCAGATCATGGACTCCTGGACCTATCCATTTAAAAAGGGAAAAAAAAAAAAAAAATTTAAAATCTTTTTTCTTTTTTTTCTTTTCTTCCCTTCCCCTTCTCTCCTCCTTCTCCTCCCTCTCCTTTTTTTCTAATAACAACTGGAGAAAAAGCTTTAACCCTCATTGCTTCCATGACCGTTCAGGGGTCAGGGGCCACAGAAGGCATAAAAGACAGAAAGGGCTGACAAAAAAGGGGGGGGGGAAGAAACAGAAAAATGGAAAAGTAGGAGAAATAGGACAATAGAGAGACCCGAAATACCAGTAAGGGCCCACTTATGTTCATTGCCACGTAACCAATGGTAATAAGAAAATGAAAGATACCCTGTTTAGAAAGTTGCACTTTAGCGCTACCTTA
This sequence comes from Anomaloglossus baeobatrachus, assembly GCF_048569485.1. Lineage (NCBI taxonomy): Eukaryota > Metazoa > Chordata > Amphibia > Anura > Aromobatidae > Anomaloglossus > Anomaloglossus baeobatrachus. Next base: position 656,220,376 of record NC_134354.1, read on the forward strand.
TATGTAACGTTGTCTAACTCCTCATTTTTGAATAGTTTACTAATTTTATTTTATTTTATTATAATTTTAAATTCCACTACTTGTTGTCATAACCTAAGGTCATCTCATCAAAGGAATACAGCCATATCGTTGCGATCGTTAAGACCCAAAGGGCCCATTGCCCTTGTTCTTATAATCAATCGCGATTCTTTCTGTAATAGTGTCTTGTGGGTGTCCCCCCCAGAATCGGACGGAGACACCCACAAGACACCGGCAAATCTCAGGGACTCAGGATTTCCCGCATGGCATTCCCTTATGTGTTGGATGAGCCTTGGTGACCCTTTACCAGAGGTGATAGAATTAAAATGCTCCCGAAAACGCACATATAAGCATCGGATGGTTTTACCGATGTAATATCGTAAACATGGGCAGTAGATGACATATACCACATTCTTTGTTTTACACGAGATGAAATCTGTTACATTAAAGGTGACATCACCCATACGTAGTGTTTTTTCTATAAGATGGAAAGGACAGAACCTACAATTTCCACACTTGAAATTTCCCTTCATGGGGGTTTTTTCAAGCCATGTACTACTTCTGTCCTTCCACCTATTGTGCACGAGGACGTCTCCTAAATTCCTACTCCTCTTGTACGTGATCAAAGGACCAAGTGCTACTCTATTTTTCAATACAGGATCGTTTTCTAACACGTGCCAGTGTTTCCTGATGCTTGCCTTTATCTGATGGTCCAGAGGACCAAATTTGAAAGAGAATGGGAATTTTTTGTCATATACGTTCCTTCCACTTCTGCCCGTACCTCTGACCTCCCTACTGGTTCTTTCATTATTACTATCGCCTTCCTCTGTTCTCAGTAGCGTGCGAATCTTTGCAGCCTCAATGACAGAGGACGGATATCCTCTCTCTTTGAGGCGACCAGTAAGCTCCAGGAACTGTTCGTCTCGAATTTTTCTGTCATTATTAATTCTATTGGTTCGCAAAAATTGACCAAAGGGTAGCGATTTTTTTACATGCGGGGGATGAAAACTGCCGTAGTGTAATAGCGTGTTTTTAGCCGTGGATTTTCTGAAGACCTCACGGGTGAGGGAACCGTGATTCAAGGATAATTTTACATCCAGAAATTCCAATTTTTTATCCCCAAACACGTGGGTGAATCTCATGTTGTAAACGTTGACCCTATTCAAGTATGCTACAAAATTTACAAATTCCTCCTGTGACCCGTCCCATATGATGAAAATATCATCGACATATCTGAGATATGTTTTGATATGTCTCAAGAAAAGATTTTGCATACCATAAACTAATTCAGTTTCTATGGCCGCCAAAAATAGGTTGGCAAAAACACATGCGACGGGGGTACCCATCGCGGTACCCCCGCATTGTTTATACCACTGAGCTCCAAATTTGAAGGAATTGTTTTTGAGCACCAACTTCAGAGCTTCTTCAATGAAGTCGATGGTTTTTTTCTCGACATGTACTTTTTCCAGCAAACCCTTTATTGTTTCTATCCCCAGATCCTGAGGGATTCTTGTATATAAACTTTCTATATCTATAGATGTTAAGTGAAAGTTATCCTGCCATTCAATAGTATCAATTACCTCTATGAACATTTTAGTGTCCCTTATAAAGGCTGGAATTTTTTCCAACAAGGGGTTTAACAGCCAGTCAAGGTACTGCGAGAGTGGTTCAAAAATCGAATTGATGCATGACACTATTGGTCGACCGGGCGGCATATTTTTGTTTTTATGAATTTTTGGTATGCAATACCAATGTGGCGAGGACGGGTGCAGGGGGAGTAATTTTTCTGCTCTACTTTTTGAAATAAATCCTTCTGTAACTTTACGATTCAAAAAACTACGCAGATTTTCTTTATACTGACTCGTAGGGTCAAACAATTGCTTGGAATACGTGGACGCATCATCCAGTTGTTTTTTGGCTTCTGCCAAATATAAAGTTTTTGGCCAAATCACAGTCCCCCCACCCTTATCGGGCCTCCTGAAGACCACATCATCCCATGCAGATAGTTCCTTTAAGGCTCTCTTCTCGCCTGATGACAAGTTATGCGGCGCTTCAGGATATATGAGAGCCTCAATATCTCTTTTGACAAGATCTTGGAAAAGATCTATAGTGTTGCCTGGGGTGTTTGGGGGATGAAAATTAGATTTTAACCCCCCCACAAAGGGGGCGGATAAATCCGCTATTTCTTCACCACTACACTGCTCAATAATGTTTGGTTCTGTAAGTTCCAGTAGCAGCAGGGCATCATCCTTAATGGCATCTATGGCTTCATTAATTTGAAAAAAGCCTAAGGGTCCAATACTTATTGGATTCTTTTCAATGGATGCCTTTTTCTGTTGTTCAACGGATTTTTCCGTGCTGCCATAGAACTTAGCAAGATGCATTTTGCGACATCCTTTATACAACTCAACAGAAAAATCACAAAAATCAAATTTCTCTGGGATACAGAAGTTCAGTCCCTTATTGAGGAGGGAAATCATATTATTGTCGAGGGCATGAGTTGACAAATTCCAGATGGTTTCTTTCTTTTGGATATTGGTCGCTAATCCCTCCATGACACCTGCTTTTCTTTGCTTGCCCCCACGGTTCTTTCTGCCCCTTCTGATTGCCTTTCTAAAGGGGCCGATCCTGAAGCCCCATCTGTAAGAGAGAAGCTCAAAAAATAGAGTAGCACTTGGTCCTTTGATCACGTACAAGAGGAGTAGGAATTTAGGAGACGTCCTCGTGCACAATAGGTGGAAGGACAGAAGTAGTACATGGCTTGAAAAAACCCCCATGAAGGGAAATTTCAAGTGTGGAAATTGTAGGTTCTGTCCTTTCCATCTTATAGAAAAAACACTACGTATGGGTGATGTCACCTTTAATGTAACAGATTTCATCTCGTGTAAAACAAAGAATGTGGTATATGTCATCTACTGCCCATGTTTACGATATTACATCGGTAAAACCATCCGATGCTTATATGTGCGTTTTCGGGAGCATTTTAATTCTATCACCTCTGGTAAAGGGTCACCAAGGCTCATCCAACACATAAGGGAATGCCATGCGGGAAATCCTGAGTCCCTGAGATTTGCCGGTGTCTTGAGGGTGTCTCTGTTCGATTCTGGGGGGGACACCCACAAGACACTATTACAGAAAGAATCGCGATTGATTATAAGAACAAGGGCAATGGGCCCTTTGGGTCTTAAAGATCGCAACGATATGGCTGTATTCCTTTGATGAGATGACCTTAGGTTATGACAACAAGTAGTGGAATTTAAAATTATAATAAAATAAAATAAAATTAGTAAACTATTCAAAAATGAGGAGTTAGACAACGTTACATATAAGGTAGCGCTAAAGTGCAACTTTCTAAACAGGGTATCTTTCATTTTCTTATTACCATTGGTTACGTGGCAATGAACATAAGTGGGCCCTTACTGGTATTTCGGGTCTCTCTATTGTCCTATTTCTCCTACTTTTCCATTTTTCTGTTTCTTTCCCCCCCCCCCCCTTTTTTGTCAGCCCTTTCTGTCTTTTATGCCTTCTGTGGCCCCTGAACGGTCATGGAAGCAATGAGGGTTAAAGCTTTTTCTCCAGTTGTTATTAGAAAAAAAGGAGAGGGAGGAGAAGGAGGAGAGAAGGGGAAGGGAAGAAAAGAAAAAAAAAGAAAAAAGATTTTAATTTTTTTTTTTTTTTTCCCTTTTTAAATGGATAGGTCCAGGAGTCCATGATCTGCGCTTGTTATTCTCCTTTGCCAGTCCAGGACATAATGTAAGAGCTATTTGGTATATAATAGACATTACAAAAAAAAAAAAAAAACCTTAGGGGATAAATTAAAAATTTAAAAATTAAAAATTAAAAAACAAAGATGCTTCCCCTTTATTCCCGTTGCAGGGTTAGGAGGCTCTTTCGGCTGCATATAAGCCCGGGTGTATATGGATAGAAAATGAACATGAATAACTGTAAAATATTCTAGCTCCACTCTAACTACCGGTATATTCAGGCATTTATGAAAAAATATGCATGACTTATAGAAAATGAAATTTTGACCGTTTTGAAAATATATAATAATGGGTTAATATTAACAATGGTTGATATCATGCATATATAGTGGTCTGTTATACTGTTCCAATGCCATTGCGGCTTGTTGATGTTGTGTGTATATGTCAGCGGCTGATGCTGCTTTTTAATTAGCACTCACGTCAGCTGGGAAGACTCTTAAAGACGACCAGCTGACTGTTTTCTCTAGGACTCGACAAAGCGCGTGTCAGCGCGAAACAGGCTGTCGTCCGCTCACCGTCCCCTGCACCCCCTCTCTCCCCATGCTCCTGTATTTTGTCTGCAATAACGCAGAATAAAGGATATTTTTGCACGTGATGGAGTGAGTTGCCGCATTCTGTTCTTGGATTTGTGTAATGTATTGTGATGTAGAGTGTGATAGGAATTGGTAATGTGCTATGTAATGTTGAGACAGAGTAATATATTATGTTGTTATGTCAGATGTGGAATATTTTGTAAGGAAGTTCTGCCCAGCAACAGACCACAGGGACAGAAACAATTAAGTGTTGGGACTAGCCCACCCTCGGAGGTTTCAGCTGATGGGGAAAGTGGCGATTAATTCTGGAAGGCGTCAGTAAAGGCCTAACGAGTGCACGTGACATACAATGTCACATACAGTGGTTGGTTTGTGGCAACGGAGCAAACAAGACAGAATGCAAGATAGCAAGATCCTCAGACATACCCAAAGACACAGGGTGTGAACAGCATTGTAACTATAGACCGATTCTCGAACGGAGTGGCCCCAGACAATAGGAGCAGGAGGACAGAACCCTAGTAACCAGGTCCCTTAAATAGTCAATGTACCAGGTAACTTCTACTGGTGCAGGACTCTAGTGGCCAGGCCCCTTAACTGTCAAGATACCAGGTTAACTTAAACGAGCAGGTGAACGTAGTCAACCAGCCCAGCAGTGTCCCGCTAGACGTCCGGGTTCGCAAAGCTTTATTCTGGCCATTACAGAACCCCTAAGGAGACTGGACGTAGGATTGTAGGAAAGCAAAGTGACAGTCACGGTGCATACTGTAATGCTGAACTGGGTTGCACTAGGACTCACCGGTCAAGTTAGATCGGACACAACCCAGAGGGAAGTTGAACTGTGTCTCACAACGTTGTGCAAGACTGTAACTTGCTGGAAGATACATGCCCACTACCTGGAATATAATTTGTGAACGATAATGAACCGTCTAGTAAAGAGTTGTGGTTTAAAGTGAGCAGTTGGTCTCCTTGTGTATGTGAGTCATCATCCAGTCATGGCCAGTCAACACCAGTGGTAATATACCTACATGTGTTCCCAGCCCACACGACTGAAGCCCACACAACCAGCCAGGACTAGCTCTATTTTTTGTAGCATGTTTGGGCATCGGAAGTTAATCCCTAGCCCACGGCTACTGCCCCTTGCCACTCACTCATATAGTCATTGATAAAACTCCAAACTAAAGAAGAAGACACATCAAAAAAAAATCACAGTCAAAACTTTATTTAGGCATCAATTTCTCCTTTTAAGTCTTAGGACACAGACCCCACTAGTAAAACCATGGAGCAGAGACACCTACACTGATGGTCAAAGGGTAACAATATTTTGGACATTTGACATTTAGGCTCCTTATCTTACCATCCACTACTGCTTTGATTGTGATACTGGGCGGCACGGTGGCTCATTGGTTATCTCTGCAGTATTGCAGTGCTGGGGTTCTGGGTTCATATCCCACCAAGGACAACATCTGCAAGGAGTTTGTATGTTCTCCCTGTGTTTGCATGGGTTTCCTACTGGTTTCCTGTTTTTCTCCCACACTCCAAAGACATAGTGATAAGGAATTTAGATTGCGAGTGTTGCTGATGTGTGTAAAGTGCTATGGAATTAATAGTGCTATATAAGTGAAAACATATTATTACCTTCATTTTATAAACAAAAATCTTGGTTATGTCATACATAAATTTGACTTGCAACTATTTAGCATACGATTAGTGATGCAGATTCCTGTCATGACACTGCATTGTTACTGTTTTGCTTCTAAAAATCCAATTTTTATTATTTTGTTAGTTTTTTGTAAATCCACTTTTGGATAAACACTGCCTAAATCCTTCTGGGTATGATTTTGATCAGATTCTAGCATGCCTAGACTGAAATCTGGTCCAAGATCTCCTCTAAACATTGTTTATGTATACAGTTTTTTCTTCAACTCTACCCACAAGTCTTTGATTGGATTGCGGTCTGGGAACTGTGGGGGCCAATCTGGCACCTCTACTTCATGGTCATTGAACCATTTCTTCACACAATCTTGACCTATTCTTCAGATCGTTGTTCTGCTGGAACACTATGACGCCATTTTTATACCCATAGTACTTGACTAAACAAAATAAATCGCCTTATAGGATACTCACATATAGCTCGAAAATTGAGATCACTATCAACACTGGTAAAGTAGCTAATGATTTTGGCTGTGAAACCAACTCATATTCTCAGGCTTCTGAATGTAGAAAATGAAAAAGCACTCACCGATCTTTGCTGTGCAATAGAAAAATATTTAATCATACGTGGAGGTTACATGCCGTGGCAGGCGTGGAGGGGGTAGGACGGGACAGCACGTCAGACGACGGCCGTTTCGCACTGTGGCAGTGCTTCGACGGGTCTAACCTCGTACTCATGGACGTACTCATTTCATATTCTTCCAACTGTTATGGCACTCACATGATGCAGTGTGGCACTTTTCTTGGCCAAGAGACTGCTATCGATGAGCTGGATGATGCAGTTTCTCTTTCCCTGAGCAATCCTCTTCATTGCTGCTCCTCAATTCGAACCAGTGACCTTTTACTAGGGAATCAACCTAATAACACATTAAGCTAGTAGGGAATGTGAGAACAAGTTGTAAATTTGTAGTATATACAAGAAGAAAAAGAATTTTCCACCACCAGGAGCAAAACAGTAAGAATGGAGTGACATGACAAGAATCTGCATAACTAATCATATTCTAAATGGTTTCAAATAAAAGTTTTGTATGAGATAGCCAAGATGATTGTCTATAAAATGTAGGTAGTCTCTCATTCAAAGCTGTAGGGGATGGTGAAATATGGTGAAATAAAGATTGCCTGCAGAGTCGTATACCACTCTGTTTGCCTCATACAGAGGTCAAGCGTTTTTGTTTTACCATTAACATTACTTTACATGGGCTACAACATTAACATTTTTTTTTACCATTACTAACATTTCAAGGTAGAAATCTGCAATATGAGAAAAACATTGGTCATATTTCACATTTTAGATCCTTCCATCTGGGTGCAATGCAAGAATCTAGGTTGAGGAATGTTCCTATAGCAATAAGTGTCCCCATTATTGTTTGTGAGGAGAAAACAATTTAAGAACTTTTTACAAGCTATAACAGATAGTGCTGCACTGATGTGTGGCTATATCCTGCTTCTTCCTCCTTACAAGATGGTAGAAGACAACATGAAAGTACACTGACATTTTTCACCTATCATATTCCTGTCTGCATGTCTTAAATATTTCCATAGAATAGGGTATAACCCCTGGAACCCCCAGTGACCACCAAGGTATGGAGCTCTGGAACCTTGAGAATGGGCTTCTGTAGCCCTGTACTAAATGGAGCAAAAATGGGCATGCTCAGCCTCAGCTCTGTTCAGTGTACGGGACTACAGTAAAAAGATGACCTTTGCAGAACCCATACCTCCCAACCGTCCCGGATACAGCGGGACAGTCCCTCTTCTGAGCCTTTGATCCCGGGTCCCGCCCGTGAGGCTGTTTATCCCGGCTCCACCCACTGTAGCCCCGCCTCGCTGTTTCTCCCTTCTACTATTCATTACAGAGCCGAGCGCGCACCTACTCCTGTGACTGCTGCTGAGGTATGAATCACCCCCTGCAGCAGAGCGACCCCCCTGCAGCAGAGCGACCCCCCCCCCTGCAGCAGAGCCCCCCCCCCCCTGCACCAGAGCCGACCCCCCCAGTCCCGGAGCCTGCGTTTGTCTGCAGCTGTTCTCTGATTCCCCGTGTGCGGCTTCTCACTGCTGCAGACACGCGGGGAGTCAGGAAGCTGAGGAGACCGTGCAATCAGCACTTATCTCCTGCAGATAGCACTGACAATAACCTATGCAGAGTGACATCTGCAGGCTTCTATTAGCTTACCGATCAGTGGTCTCCTGCCTGTGGAGCAGAGCTGCTGGGTCCTAGCTTCCCAACAGCTTCAGCTCTGCTTTATCCTGGCTCCTCTACCAGTTAAAGGGAAACTGTCAGCAGAAATTTCACAATAAAAGTAAAAGCTTCCCCTCTGCAGCTCCTGGGCTGCATTCTGTAAAGGTTCCTGTTGTTATTGTGCCCCCTTTGAGACCTACAAAAATACTTTATGAAGTCTTACCTTTTTGTATGCAAATGTGTTTTTATGGTCACGGGAGCGGGCTGTCTGGCGTCCGTTATTCCCCCTCCTGCCGCTTTACGCAGTCCCCCATTGCTCATTTACATACACAAGGACGCCTTCCTCATGTAACTGTCCTCCCGAAGTTTTGCGCATGTGAACGCTTTTTCAGGTGATTGCGCAGGCACGAGATTATGGGCGGCGCTGTGATTGTCATCAGCAGCGTTAACCAAGTACCCGCCCATAATCTCGTGCCCGCACTTTTCCCTCTGACTCCACCGTTATGCGCAAGTGCTGGCCATATGAACCATGTTACCTATTACTGCTTGCACGAGATTATGGGCGGGTACTTGGATGACTTTGCTGATGACAATCACAGCGCCGCCCATAATCTCGCGCCCATGGTAATAGGTAACGTGGTTCATATGGCCAGTGCTTGCGCATAACGGTGGAGGCAGAGTGAGAAGCGCGGGCACGAGATTATGGGTGGGTACTTGGATGACGCTGCTGATGACAATCACAGCGCCGCCCATAATCTCGCGCCCACGGTAATAGGTAACATGGTTCATATGGACAGTGCTTGCGCATAACGGTGGAGGCAGAGTGAGAAGCGCGGGCACGAGATTATGGGCGGGTATTGGATGACGCTGCTGATGACAATCACAGCGCCGCCCATAATCTCGCGCCCACGGTAATAGGTAACGTGGTTCATATGGCCAGTGCTTGCGCATAACGGTGGAGGCAGAGTGAGAAGCGCGGGCACGAGATTATGGGCGGGTACTTGGATGACGCTGCTGATGACAATCACAGCGCCGCCCATAATCTCGCGCCTGCGCAATCACCTCAAAAGCGTTCACACTTTGCACAGTGCTCACTCCCGCGAGAGTGGCACTGGGCATGCACAAAACTTCAGGAGGACAGTTACATGAGGAAGGCGTCCTCATGTATGGAAATGAGCAATGGGGGACGGCGCACAACGGCAGGAGGGGGAATAACGGACGCCAGGCAGCCCGCCCCCGTGACCATAAAAACAGATTTGCATACAAAAAGGTAAGACTTCATAAAGTATTATTTTAAGTCTCAAAGGGGGCACAATAGCAACAGGAACCTTTCCAGAATGCAGCCCAGGAGCTGCAGAGGGGAATCTTTTATTTTTTTTGCTAAATTTCTGGTGACAGTTTCCCTTTAAAGGGAACCTATCAGGTGCAATCTGCACTCAGAGCCAGGAGCAGTTCTGGGTGTATATTGCTAATCCCTCCCTAACTGTCCCTGTATACACTAGCATAGATAAAGGCATCTATAGAAAAAGTATTTTTAAAGAGCTTATATCTTATGCTAATTAGCGCGGGGACTAGTCCCAAGGGCGTTACTTCACTTGGCTAGTCGGCTCACATAGCGTGTTAGTACTCACACAGGGGCGTAATAACATGCTAACATGCTATGCGAGCCGACTAGCCAAGTGAAGTAACGCCCTTGTGACTAGTCCCCGCGCTCATTAGCATAAGATATAAGATCTTTAAAAATATTTGTTCTTGATCTCTTTATCTATGCTAGTGTATACAGGGACGGTTAGGCAGGGATTAGCAATATGCACCCAGAACTGCTCCTGGCTCTGAGTGCAGATTGCACCTGACAGGTTCACTTTAAAGGGAACCTGTCACCAGATTTGGGGCCTATAAGCTGCGGCCACCACCAGCAGGATCTTATGTACACATTCTAACATGCTGCATACCTCCCAACCGTCCCGGATACAGCGGGACTTTCACGCTTTACGTTGTTTGTCCCGTTGCCACGGGCGGGACGGCCGGCTCCCGGGCTCCGCCCACCCACTCTCTCTCCGCCTCCCTGCTTTTCCCTCCTACCATCCTAGTAGACGTGGCATAGAGAGGAGCGCTGCCTGTGCTGCTGCTGGTACAGTAAACTAATCTCCCCAGCGCTGATTTCCCTCCCTCCCCCCTCACCCCCGGCCGGAGCCTGTCTGTGCGGTCGGCCGGCCGCCTGTCTGTGCGGTCGGCCCGCCACCTGTCTGTGCGGGCGCCCCCCTGCCGCCTGTCTGTGCGGGCGCCCCCCGCCGCCTGTCTGTGCGGGCGGCCCGCCGCCTCATTCTGCGGGCGGCCGGCCGCCTCTCTCTGCGGGCGGCTGGCCGCCTCTCTGTGCGGGCGGCCCGCCGCCTGTCTGTGAAGGCGGCCGGCCGCCTGTCTGTGAAGGCGACCGGCCGCCTCACTGTGGCTGCCTGCGTGTCCGTGCTGGAGGCCCGCCGGCTGCCTGCGTGTCCGTGCTGGAGGCCCGCCGGCTGCCTGCGTGTCCGTGCTGGAGGCCCGCCGGCTGCCTGCGTGTCCGTGCTGGAGGCCCGCCGGCTGCCTGCGTGTCCGTGCTGGAGGCCCGCCGGCTGCCTGCGTGTCCGTGCTGGAGGCCCGCCGGCTGCCTGCGTGTCCGTGCTGGAGGCCCGCCGGCTGCCTGCGTGTCCGTGCTGGAGGCCCGCCGGCTGCCTGCGTGTCCGTGCTGGAGGCCCGCCGGCTGCCTGCGTGTCCGTGCTGGAGGCCCGCCGGCTGCCTGCGTGTCCGTGCTGGAGGCCCGCCGGCTGCCTGCGTGTCCGTGCTGGAGGCCCGCCGGCTGCCTGCGTGTCCGTGCTGGAGGCCCGCCGGCTGCCTGCGTGTCCGTGCTGGAGGCCCGCCGGCTGCCTGCGTGTCCGTGCTGGAGGCCCGCCGGCTGCCTGCGTGTCCGTGCTGGAGGCCCGCCGGCTGCCTGCGTGTCCGTGCTGGAGGCCCGCCGGCTGCCTGCGTGTCCGTGCTGGAGGCCCGCCGGCTGCCTGCGTGTCCGTGCTGGAGGCCCGCCGGCTGCCTGCGTGTCCGTGCTGGAGGCCCGCCGGCTGCCTGCGTGTCCGTGCTGGAGGCCCGCCGGCTGCCTGCGTGTCCGTGCTGGAGGCCCGCCGGCTGCCTGCGTGTCCGTGCTGGAGGCCCGCCGGCTGCCTGCGTGTCCGTGCTGGAGGCCCGCCGGCTGCCTGCGTGTCCGTGCTGGAGGCCCGCCGGCTGCCTGCGTGTCCGTGCTGGAGGCCCGCCGGCTGCCTGCGTGTCCGTGCTGGAGGCCCGCCGGCTGCCTGCGTGTCCGTGCTGGAGGCCCGCCGGCTGCCTGCGTGTCCGTGCTGGAGGCCCGCCGGCTGCCTGCGTGTCCGTGCTGGAGGCCCGCCGGCTGCCTGCGTGTTTGTGCTGAATGGGTGTGGATGGGGAGTGGATATGGGCGTGACTGTGAAATGGGTGTGGTTAGGGGGCGTGGCCTAAAAATTTGCCGCGGCGCGCTACGCGCGCCGCAAACTTTGTCCCTCTTTTCCTTCTTTAAAAGTTGGGAGGTATGCAGAACCTCTTATCTTGGGATTGCTAGGGGTCTCATCGGTCGGGCACCCAGTATTCAGCAAGTTATTTCTTATGCCTGCTTTACACGCTTCAATAAATCTTTCAATCCGTCGTCGGGGTCAAGTTGTAAGTGACGCACATCCGGCATCGTTCGTGACGTATTTGCGTGTGACACCTACGTGCAATCAAGATTGAACGAAAATACGGTGATCGCATACACGTCGTTTATTCCTCATACATTGGACGTTTTGTTGTATGAACCTAGTGAATTGTAACGTGTGACATCCCTCATACGATTTTGGTGTCTGAGGCTATGTGCGCAGGTGTGCGCTCTGCACCGCAGCTTAAAAAAGGTCCGCTTCAGAGCGCAGCTGAAAAGCTGCGTTCTGAAGCGCCTCACAATGTCTGTCATTCACTAATCTCTGTAAGTCGGTCACTATCTCTGTCCCTCACTCTCTGTCCATGTCAGTCTATCCCCCTCTCTCATATACTCACCGATCCCCGATCCCCGGCGCTGCACGGCGTTCACACTGCTCCGGCGGCTTTTACTGTTTTGAAAAAGCCGGCCGCCCATTAAACAATCTCGTATTCCCTGCTTTACCCGCCCACCGGCGCCTATGATTGGTTACAGTGAGACACGCCCCCACGCTGAGTGACAGGTGTCACACTGCACCCAATCACAGCAGCCGGTGGGCGTGTCTATACTGTGCAGTGAAATAAATAATTAAATAATTAAAAAAAACGGCGTGCGGTCCCCCCAATTTTAAAACCAGCCAGATAAAGCCAGACGGCTGAAGGCTGGTATTCTCAGGATGGGGAGCTCCACGTTATGGGGAGCCCCCCAGCCTAACAATATCAGCCAACAGCCGCCCAGAATTGCCGCATACATTATATGCGACAGTTCTGGGGCTGTACTCGGCTCTTCCCGATTTGCCCTGGTGCGTTGGCAAATCGGGGTAATAAGGAGTTATTGGCAGCCCATAGCTGCCAATAAGTCCTAGATTAATCATGTCAGGCGTCTATGAGACACCTTCCATGATTAATCTGTAAATTACAGTAAATAAACACACACGCCCGAAAAAATCCTTTATTATAAATAAAAAACACAAACATATACCCAGGTTAACCACTTTAATCAGCCCCAAAAAGCCCTCCATGTCCGGCGTACTCCAGGATGGTCCAGCGTCGCTTCCAGCGCTGCTGCATGGAGGTGACCGGAGCTGCAGCAGACACAGCCGCTCCGGTCACCTCCACACAGCAAATGAAGACAGCCGTGCGATCAGCTGAGCTGTCACTGAGGTTACCCGCTGTCACTGGATCCAGTGGTGGCCGCGGGTAACCTCAGTGACAGCTCAGCTGATCGTTCTACTCACCGCCGCTCCTCTCACCTCCACACAGCAAATGAAGACAGCCGCGCGATCAGCTGAGCTGTCACTGAGGTTACCCGCGGCCACCGCTGCATCCACCGCTGGAACCAGTAACAGCGGGTAACCTCAGTGACAGCTCAGCTGATCGCGCGGCTGTCTTCATTTGCTGTGTGGAGGTGACCGGAGCGGCGGTGTATTCTGCAGCTCCGGTCACCTCCATGCAGCAGCGCTGGATGCGACGCTGGAGCATCCTGGAGTACGCCGGACAAGGAGGGCTTTTTGGGGCTGATTAAAGTGGTGAACCAGGGTATATGTTTGTGTTTTTTATTTCTAATAAAGGATTTTTCGGGTGTGTGTGTTTATTTACTGTAATTTACAGATTAATCATGGAGGGTGTCTCATAGACGCCTGACATGATTAATCTAGGATTTAGTGGCAGCTATGGGCTGCCAATAACTCCTTATTACCCCGATTTGCCAACGCACCAGGGCAAATCGGGAAGAGCCGGGTACAGTCCCAGAACTGTCGCATATAATGTATGCGGCAATTCTGGGCGGCTGTTGGCTGATATTGTTAGGCTGGGGGGCTCCCCATAACGTGGGGCTCCCCATCCTGAGAATACCAGCCTTCAGCCGTATGGCTTTATCTGGCTGGTTTTAAAATTGGGGGGGACCGCACGCCGTTTGTTTTAATTATTTAATTATTTATTTCACTGCACAGTATAGACACGCCCACCAGCTGCTGTGATTGGGTGCAGTGTGACACCTGTCACTCAGCGTGGGGGCGTGTCTCACTGTAACCAATCATAGGTGCCTGTGGGCGGGGAAAGCAGGGAATACGAGATTGTTTAATGGGCGGCCGGCTTTTTCAAAACAGTAAAAGCCGCCGGAGCAGTGTGAACGCCGTGCAGAGCCGGGGATCGGGGATCGGTGAGTATGAGAGAGGGCTGCGCAATTCACTTACTCAGGAGTTTAGCGGTCATCGGTGAGTCCTTCACTGGTGACCGCTAATCAGTACACGACACAGACAGAGCCGCAGCATGACAATGAAGTCGGGTGAAGTTCACCCGAGTTCATTCTGACAGTGCGGCTCTTTCTGTGTCTGCTGTCATCTGCCATTCAGCTCTGCTACATGGCTGTCTGTGTCTGCTGTCAGCGGCCATGTAGCAGAGCTAAATGGCAGATGACATAGTAAAAACGCATCCCTACACATTACACACGCTTGGCAAGTCAATAAATAAAAAAAAAAAGGGTGCCCAATGCATACGTCACAGAACACATGATCTAAAGCAGGGGTGGGGAACCTTTTTACTGCCGGGGGCCATTTGGAATATCCTACTAACCTTTGGGGGCCGCACAACATTATCAACTTGAAAAATAACCCAGCTATATTTGGTCAAACGATTAATTAACTCACCCCTACTGTGGAGGCAGGAGCTGCTTCTGTTTGGTGTGACTGTGATGTTCGGTGATATTGATCATCTTGTTTCTCACAGCTGCTTTTCCAGGTTTGTCTCGGTCTGGAGATGCTGGGGGCATATAGATCACAGGAGGGGCTGGGGCATATACATCACAGGAGGGGCTGGGGCATATACATCACAGGAGGGGCTGGGGTGCATAAATTACAGGAGACACTGGGAGTACACATCACAGGAGGGGCTGGGGCATATACATCACAGGAGGGGGCTGGGGCATATACATCAGTAGGGGGGCATGGACAGCCTTGGCTGTGGCACAGACAGCACTAGGTGGCTGCACGGACTGCACTAGGTGGCTGCACGGATTGCACTAGGTGGCTGCACGGACTGCACTAGGTGGCTGCACGGACTGCACTAGGTGGCTGCACGGACTGCACTAGGTGGCTGCACGGACTGCACTAGGTGGCTGCACGGACTGCACTAGGTGGCTGCACGGACTGCACTAGGTGGCAGCACGGACTGCACTAGGTGGCAGCACGGACTGCACTAGGTGGCAGCACGAACTGCACTAGGAGGCACCACGGACTACACTAGGAGGCAGCACGGACTGCACTAGGAGGCAGCACGGACTGCACTAGGAGGCAGCACGGACTGCACTAGGTGGCAGCACGGACTGCACTAGGTGGCAGCACGGATTGCACTAGGTGGCAGCACGGACTGCACTAGGTGGCAGCACGGACAGCACTAGGTGGCAGCACGGACTGCACTAGGTGGCAGCACGGACAGCACTAGGTGGCAGCACGGACAGCACTAGGTGGCAGCACGGACAGCACTAGGTGGCATCACTAGGGAGACACAGAGAAGTCTGGGGGAGCATAGACATCAACAGGAGGGCACAGACTGGGGGCATAGAAAGCAGTGGGAGGGTACAGACAGCAGTAGCAAGTTCAGAGCACTGGGGGGTACATAGTGCTGAGGGGTGGCACACAGCACTGGGGAGCACGGACAGCATAACGGGGCACAGACAGGACTGACCGTGGCATGGACAGCACTGGTGGCAGCATGGACAGCATTAGGTGGTGCGGACAGCACTGGGGGGGCATAGACATCACCCAAGGGGTACAGACAGCACTAGGGGAGCACACACAGTACTAGGGGGTGCACACTGTACTAGGGGTGTACTCAACATTAGGGGGTACACACTGCATTAGGGGGTACACACTGCATTAGGGGGTACACACAGCATTAGGTGGTACACACAGCACTGGGGGTACATACAGCACTGGGGGGGTACACAGCACTGGGGGGTACACACAGCATTAGGGGTACACAGCATTGAGGGGTACACACAGCACGAGGGAGTACACAGCACTTAGCGGGGGGGGCAGCGATGGGTTGCGTACTCACAGTGAGGGGGAGGAGGAGTCACACACACAGCAGGTCCGGGAGGCTGGTAAGTCTGCTGCAGCTCTTCTGTGACATATCGCAGCGTGCTGCTTACCCCGCCCACCAGAGCACACTAGCACAGGCCGGGGTTAAGCCTAGAATGTATGGGCTGCAGTCAGGTCCTGGAAGTCAGGATCTGGATAGAGCCCGTACATTCTAGCATCTACCCTCAAGGCATCAGACAGTGAGATTTAAAGGGCCGGCAGCCGGGAAAAGCGCGGCTGCTGCCAGAGCACAGCGGTCCCTGGGAATGTGCCTGGGGGCCGCATAAAAAGTCGTCGCGGGCCATATACGGCCCGCGGGCCGGATGTTCCCCACCCCTGATCTAAAGGATCGCACACAAAATTGATCAATTTAACATAGACTACTAACGCACGTGTGACAGCAAATGAACGACCTACGTGCAATCTCATTCAATCGCATATGCGACCTGGGCGTGTCACATCGCATACGAGATCGCATACCTAATTGTAAGGTGTAAAGCTGGCTTTAAACATAACCTGATTTTTTTGAGGAATAAAGCTTTGATTTTAGCCCGAAAGCGTTCTAAATTCAGAACTCGTGTGACAGCTATTGTTGCTGCATTTTGAGGTTTTCTCTAAACAGTAATGATAACTGTTGTCACCCAGGTGGAATTAAATACATAGGATGATGATGATGATGACTGCAACTAGTTTATCAAGGTTGAGCAATTCCATACCTGTCTAAATATATTGTTCAGCAAAATCAAACAGAAGTTTACATATTTTTAATGCGTATTTAATCAGGTACCAAACATTTCTCATTAACACAGATCCATATTTACAATGTCAAATAAACCTGGAAGATTTTGACATTAGATGATCTTACATCTATATTTATTGTATTTTCAGAAACTGGTAAAACGTCATTATACTCCATGACCTGTGGGTAGAACAACACAAGTCATAGTGGGTGACCCTTGTCAATGTCATGACATTGGCCCTAAAGTGCTAATTATTTATCTTTCCACTTGCAGGATCTATAGCCATAAGATGGAACACTCAGATTGAGGAGACAGGTCCCTTTGGTCAAATCTGAAGACGTTGCTGTCTTTTCTAATTAGCAATTTCAATTAATATAGAAAAAACTGTGATAAAGGAGACTGCTAAACTCTGAGTCACGACTTACTCCTACTTCTAAAATACATCACTTCAGTCACGCAAGCATTTCCAGATATCTGTATTATTAGTTATCCATCCTACTCTTTCGAAGGACAATGACAGATTTAGCCTAAAATGCAGACAGTTGATGTGATACGTTATTTTATATATTGTATAACTCTGTTGCTGATCTATAACAAACACTAAGGGCCCAATTCATAAAGATTAGCATTGTACATGTCAGTCTTAATATGCCAATATAATCTTGATAGAGGAAGAGGACTCTAATGTCACCTATCGGAAATAGCAATCCCACTGTAGTTTCTGGACATACTGTGCCAAAGATGGCGCCTGTGGATCTCATTTTTTTAGGGGTCTCCTCCTCCACCATATCCACAGACTCATCATGTGGAGCTCAACCTTAATTTTTGGAGGGCCATCAAGTGGGCCTCACTCATACATTTTGGAGGGCTCTCAAACATTTGGTAGGGCAGCACAGTGACTCAGTGGTTAGCACTGCAGTCTCTAGACACATTGCGCACAAGATGGTGTCTGTGGATCTAATTTTTTTGGGGTGCCCTCCTCCACCCTATTCACAGACTCATTGTGTGGCCCTGAGCCATAATTTATGAAGAACCATCAGGCAGCACTCACTCATACATTTGGGAGGCCCTCTCTCATACATCTGTGAGGGCCCACAGGTGGCCCCTTACCAGAAATTTTGGAGGGCCCCTACTCTATCATAGATTTGAGAGGGCCCTTTGGTTGATCTCTACCAGATATTTGGGAGGGCACTTCCTCTATCATACATGTAGGAGGGCCCACAGGTGTCCCTCTGCCAGAAATTTAGGAGGGCCCTTTCTATATCACACATTTGGGATGGCCCACAGGTGACCCTCTGCCAGAAATTTGGAAGGGCCCTCATACACTTGGGAGGGGGCCCGGAAGGGGTCTTCGCTTTAGTTCTTGTCATCTTCAAAAGGCTAACAATCAAAATAATTTCAGGATAGTCAAAAGGTACATATATAGTGAAAAAAACAATCCCTTTAAAATTTTAATTTTATTAAATATGTCTTAAAAATTCCCAAGTGATTCACCTATCTAGAATTTATCAAGGGTAGTATAAATATACACCAGGGTAGCCACCCCTATACAAAATACAATCAGAGGCAGAAAAACGGGGTATGGGATCCCAAATGGGATTAAACTGGCCCTATCAGGACCTAGCACCTCACACCTTCCTACTGACGGAGGTAAATCACCTTAACTTAGCCGGGCGCCCCCGTTCCTCGGTGGCTATCCCTCACTTACCCTAATATATTCCCTACCATATGAGGAGAAATGCCTGAGCAAGTTACCTCTAATTATTGGTTGGACTTTTTTTTACCCCACTATGCACTTTAAGGAGAGGGCAATTATAGCTCCACCTGTTTAATATGCTCAAAATCAGCTGATCAATTATTCATGTACGGGGGAAATAGATACCATTACACCCTGTCCAGTTAATATGCTCAAATTCAGCTGGTCATTAATTCATATACAGGCAATTATAGCTCCACCTGTTTAATATGCTCAAAATCAGCTGATCAATTAATCAAATACAGGGAAAATAGACACCATTACACCCTGTCCAGTTAATATGCTCAAATTCAGCTGGTCATTAATTCATATACAGGGATAATAGATACCATATCAACCTGTCCAATTAATATGCTCAAATTCAGCTGGTCATTAATTCATATATAGGGAAAATCGATACCATAACAACCTGTCCAGTTCATATACTCAAAATCAACTGATCATTAATTCATATATTGAGATGACAAACGCCATAGTATCCTGTTATTGATTCAGACATAACAAATACCATATATCCAGTTGAAATGTTCCAATTCAACTGGTCATCTGTTAATATACAGGGACAACAGGTACCATAGCACCCCGCTATCTAGATCAGGTTGATATGCCCCAGTTCGACCAGAATAAATTCAAATGCAGGGGAAAAAAGTCCAAATACCAAGTTATCCTAATGAAGAAAACACAATTAACTTGCTTTCAGCAAAACCTAACCTCTGGAACAATGCCAGTATGTATACTCATTGTAAATGAATAGATATCATTTTAAAGCTGATGAATTAACTTCCCTTTATCAAGTGCATCCGCACTGCCTCGACGCGTTTCTCCGCCCTCTAATCCGGTTCATCAGGAGGCCCAGGGAGACAGGGAACTATTCAGTAATGATACGTGTCTTCATATGGCAGCAGCTGCCGCCATTATGCCGGCAGCTTAAATAGACCATATCAAACCAATGAGAGCAACAATGTCCCAGGTGTACGATAGTGGGCTTCTGTCTCAGATGGGTATAGTGCGCATGTCCATTTCCATTCTGCCGCTAGAGCATGCGAGGTGAGCATTGCGCATGCTCCGAGGCCGTACCTCATTAATTCATGACTCATTCCTATTGATGCGAACAGTCACGCCCACAAGCCCCGAACACGGGCGCGCTGTCATAACAACCCAGCAGGTACGTCATCATCTGACGTGCTATTCCACACTGCACGCGTGCCCAAAAGCTACCAGGACAATACCGCCCTATGTTGTGCACTAAAGACGCATGAGTGCCGTGATATAAGAGTGAAAAACTTCATATTATCACATCGCAGGCATTGCACATGCCCCGATGTCATACCTCATTAATTCATCCTCTTAATCTAAACAGATACGCCCCCACCTCAGAGATCAAACACGGGTGTGTGGTCCTAAAAATCAGACAGATACGCCATAGTTATTACACCACAAAATTCTCAGACCCAGAGAAATTGGCTTGGGGAGGAAAAAAAGGGGGGGAAAAAAGGGGAAAAAAAAACGGCTAAGGGGGGGGAGGATGAAGGGGAGGGGTTGGGTTGGGGGTTGTGGTTTAGGGAAATAATGTACCCAGCATTAAAAAATCGCATGAACATCTAAATAGAAACCTTCTGTTTCCATCACACTATAACCCTACTAGGCCTAATACCAAATACTACCAAAAACACCACTTGGACATATTAATGCCTCTAATGATAAAGAGGGCAGGAAGATACCGAAAGATAATAATAATAATCATTCTCACCTGGTGATATGGACTACATCCTATAATGAATCACCCATGTCCACTAAAATAATCAACTCCCCATTCATTTGCAGGGGGTACAAAAACCACCATTTCCGTGGTTTATTGAATGGCTATCCTAACCAGAAATTGGACTCTACCTACTCGGAAAAAACGCTAAAGAGGGGTCCACCTCAGATAAATGGTGTATAGTTTAATTGTTCATTTAAACCGTTTGGAGATTGAGTTTTTAATCGAAATATCCACTGACATTCCTTTCTCAAGATCCTATTGTCCCAGTCACCCCCTCTGGGATTCCGTCTAATCACTTCCAGGACTCTGAAACAGATTGATTTAATATTGCCCTGGTGAAAGTCCCACACATGTCTCGCTATCGGGGTCTCTCTTTTATGTCTGATGTCACCGACATGTTCCCCTATGCGTCTCCTCAACTCCCTCCTAGTCTTGCCCACATAGTCAAGTGGGCAATCACATGTTGCAAGATAGACTAGACCTTCACTTTTACAGTTAGCGAAATCCATCAGGTAATACTCACGACCAGTGCTAGCACTAATGACCGATTTGCATTGTTTAATCCAGTCACAGTACTTACAGCCACCACAACGAAAAGTACCTAAAGGCCGCCGATCAAGCCACGTGCCCACTGGCACCGGTCGACTGTAGTGGCTGTGCACCAGTTGATCTCTTATAGAGCCTCCTTTTCTGAAGGTGACCATAGGTCGTGGGGAAAGGACATCTACCAGATCAGGATCAGCTCTAAGAATCCCCCAATGTCTCCGCAAAATCTGGAACACTATCGGATTGATCATCATATGTACCGATAATTCTTATTAGGTCCCCCTCTGTGTTCTGCCTTTGATTTGTCTGTAAAAGTGGACCACGTTCCTTTGTCTGAGCGTGTCGAAAGGCCTTACTGAGAACATCATGTGGGTAACCCCTTTCCCTAAAGCGTGTCCTAAGATCCCTAGCTTGTTCATAGAAATCTCGATCGCTGGAACAGTTTCTCCTCACTCTCAGGTATTGCCCTTTAGGTATGCCTTTTTTAAGAGAAGTAGGATGAAAACTGTCCCAGCGTAGGAGGCTATTTGTGGAGGTTGGCTTCCTATAGGTCCTGGTTGATAGAGTGCCATTGTCTTCAATACCAATTTCCACATCCAAGAACGCCAAATGTGATCTATCGATATGGTGAGTGAATCTTAGATTAATATCGTTGACATTTATATGTCGCATAAATTCATGGAATTCTTGTTGGGTACCCACCCATATGACTAAAACGTCATCAATATATCTACCCCAATATAGGATGAGCGGGACCCACCATGAAGTATCATCTCCAAAAACGACAGTTTCCTCCCACCAGCCCAGGAACAGATTTGCGTAAGAGGGAGCACATGAGCTCCCCATCGCAGTGCCCCTGAGCTGATGGAAGTACTTACTGTCGAACATGAAGTAGTTGTGCGTGAGTACAAAATTGAGTAAGTCCATTACCAGATTATTATGATCCCACAGGAAATTTGCTCTGGATCGGAGAAAATGGTTAGTTGCCTCCAAACCCCTTTCATGTGGGATAGAGCTATATAAAGATTCCACATCGATGGAGGCTAGATAAAAATCACCTTCCACAAAGATGTCTTGAATCTTCATAAGTAAGTCCGGTGTATCCCTTATATATGAGGGGAGGGTCGAAACGAAAGGTCTCAGGATATTGTCAAGATAGATACTGACATTCTGCGTCACAGACCCTATTCCTGACACAATTGGTCTACCTCTGAGGGGGTCTATACCCTTGTGAATTTTTGGTATCGTATAAAAGGTGGGAATCATGGGACTCACAGGAACCATGAATTCATACTCGTTCTTGGAAATTAACCGTTTATCCAACGCCTCGTCTAGCTTTTCTTCTAATCTAGCACAAAATATCTTTGTTGGATCATTATTAAGTATATTATATGTGTCCTTATCTTTCAATATATTTAGACACATCTCTCTGTACGGTCCATGGTCCATGAGTACCAGATTCCCACCTTTGTCTGAGGACTTAACAATAACATTTTGTTCCTCCCTTAGAGTTCGTAACGCCACCCTCTCACCTTCGGACAAATTATCCGCCCCCTCAATATAATGGATCTTACTCAATTCTTCCTCAACAACTTTCACAAAAATGTCAATGCTATTTAGTTCACTCACCGGTGGCTGCCTATGACTTTTTTTCTTTAATGTGGTAAATGGTCCGAGACCTCTAGTTGACTCTCCCTCCTCCAATAGGTCTGTAAATGTATTGAAAGCCCCCAAATCTTCCGGATCAATGCCCAATTCTGCACATTTTTCCCGATCATTATTTTTAAAAAATTTATGCCATTTAAGTTTTCGGCCAAAAAGATGGATGTCCTTTGTCCACTCAAACTTATCAAAACCAGTCCGAGGAACAGAGGAAAGACCTTTGTGCAGTAGGGACCTCATATCCGGGGTAAGGGATACCGAGGAAAGATTAATAATCTGACCTGCCGTTTGGTCACCGCTTATGTATTGCGATTTCTCAGACCATAACGGTTGGAGGCTTCCCTTTCTAAAAAAGAGGCAGATGGAGGAGCCAAAGATGAAGAGGGAGAAGCAAGAGCAGATGAACCAGAGTTTCCAAGAGCTGAGGTATTGGAAACTGTGGTTCCAGATACCATCTGTCCTCCCATATTTTGGGGATATTGGCGGTTTCCCCACCAATTCGTCCATCTTCCCCTGTTATTCCGTCTACCTCTGTTGCCCCTCCCTCCTCCTCTATTTCCACCCCTTGACTCAGGTCTCTCAGAGTCTGAGGCTTCCTGGTCTGAGGAAGATATGTCTGTGTATATCGGTGCTGTATGACTCAAATTAAAGTTATACGCCCTCTTCTCTTTGAAATCACCCAGATCTCTTACGAACTGTTTTTGTTTGCGTTTTTTAAGAGTAATCTGGTGTTTTTCAACGTTGTTTTGAAGGGTGGCTTCTTTCCTACTAAACTCGGTTTCAGATTTATGTTCCAGAGCTTTTTTCCTAAGATTATCCAATCTCAAACTTGAATCCGACAAATTTTTCTTTTCTTTATCCAATACAATTGTCATGAATCTAATTGACGACGCGATAGATTCTTGCTCCCACAAAGCCAAGAAATCAGGATCCCTCAGTCTAGGGGCAGGAGAAATATTAATGCGCAGACCTCTAGGCACTATGTTGTTCTTAATATAACTCTCAATTGTCTTTACCTCCCACCAAGATCGTAAGTTCTCAAAATATTCCTCCTGTAATTCCCTAAAAATGGTTTTAAGGGATATCGCCCCTTGATCTATTGTTGAAACACCATCAACTGAGAAGACTTCCTTCGCATCCTCCAGCCAAATAGCAGCGTCCAAAGTCCCTGAGAGGAAGCCCGCCATGAAACAAAAGGCTAACAATCAAAATAATTTCAGGATAGTCAAAAGGTACATATATAGTGAAAAAAACAATCCCTTTAAAATTTTAATTTTATTAAATATGTCTTAAAAATTCCCAAGTGATTCACCTATCTAGAATTTATCAAGGGTAGTATAAATATACACCAGGGTAGCCACCCCTATACAAAATACAATCAGAGGCAGAAAAACGGGGTATGGGATCCCAAATGGGATTAAACTGGCCCTATCAGGACCTAGCACCTCACACCTTCCTACCGACGGAGGTAAATCACCTTAACTTAGCCGGGCGCCCCCGTTCCTCGGTGGCTATCCCTCACTTACCCTAATATATTCCCTACCATATGAGGAGAAATGCCTGAGCAAGTTACCTCTAATTATTGGTTGGACTTTTTTTTACCCCACTATGCACTTTAAGGAGAGGGCAATTATAGCTCCACCTGTTTAATATGCTCAAAATCAGCTGATCAATTATTCATGTACGGGGGAAATAGATACCATTACACCCTGTCCAGTTAATATGCTCAAATTCAGCTGGTCATTAATTCATATACAGGCAATTATAGCTCCACCTGTTTAATATGCTCAAAATCAGCTGATCAATTAATCAAATACAGGGAAAATAGACACCATTACACCCTGTCCAGTTAATATGCTCAAATTCAGCTGGTCATTAATTCATATACAGGGATAATAGATACCATATCAACCTGTCCAATTAATATGCTCAAATTCAGCTGGTCATTAATTCATATATAGGGAAAATCGATACCATAACAACCTGTCCAGTTCATATACTCAAAATCAACTGATCATTAATTCATATATTGAGATGACAAACGCCATAGTATCCTGTTATTGATTCAGACATAACAAATACCATATATCCAGTTGAAATGTTCCAATTCAACTGGTCATCTGTTAATATACAGGGACAACAGGTACCATAGCACCCCGCTATCTAGATCAGGTTGATATGCCCCAGTTCGACCAGAATAAATTCAAATGCAGGGGAAAAAAGTCCAAATACCAAGTTATCCTAATGAAGAAAACACAATTAACTTGCTTTCAGCAAAACCTAACCTCTGGAACAATGCCAGTATGTATACTCATTGTAAATGAATAGATATCATTTTAAAGCTGATGAATTAACTTCCCTTTATCAAGTGCATCCGCACTGCCTCGACGCGTTTCTCCGCCCTCTAATCCGGTTCATCAGGAGGCCCAGGGAGACAGGGAACTATTCAGTAATGATACGTGTCTTCATATGGCAGCAGCTGCTGCCATTATGCCGGCAGCTTAAATAGACCATATCAAACCAATGAGAGCAACAATGTCCCAGGTGTACGATAGTGGGCTTCTGTCTCAGATGGGTATAGTGCGCATGTCCATTTCCATTCTGCCGCTAGAGCATGCGAGGTGAGCATTGCGCATGCTCCGAGGCCGTACCTCATTAATTCATGACTCATTCCTATTGATGCGAACAGTCACGCCCACAAGCCCCGAACACGGGCGCGCTGTCATAACAACCCAGCAGGTACGTCATCATCTGACGTGCTATTCCACACTGCACACGTGCCCAAAAGCTACCAGGACAATACCGCCCTATGTTGTGCACTAAAGACGCATGAGTGCCGTGATATAAGAGTGAAAAACTTCATATTATCACATCGCAGGCATTGCACATGCCCCGATGTCATACCTCATTAATTCATCCTCTTAATCTAAACAGATACGCCCCCACCTCAGAGATCAAACACGGGTCTGTGGTCCTAAAAATCAGACAGATACGCCATAGTTAATATTATAGTATAGATGAAGAGATGGATGTTTGAAAACCGCGCCAAGGACCACTAATGCAGGAGATGGATTTAACGTGACTTTATTCCATATTCAGGTCTACGCGTTTCAGGAGCGTCCGCTCCCTTCCTCAGGACAATACAGGCACAAGCAACATCAAAATCAGCAATCAAGGAATGAACCGAAAACTTTATACCTTCCGGTGTGACGTCATTAATACGCCCACTTCAACCAGAAAAGAAAAAAATCGGCGGGAATTACATACATTCATTGAATAAAACAGTGACATGATTTCAATGCAAAAACTGCTTTTCCTTGTTATAAACATGTCTATTAAAATTGTCATAAAAACTCCAGATAAAATAAAAAAGGAAAAAAGAAAATTGGAGTCCCGTGTATTTGTGACAGTGAAAGAATTATATATATATATATACAAAGAAAAAAATTTGTGTGCGGAGAATAGACCAGGCAATGAATCAGAATAGAACCTGCAGGACATCAGATTCATATGTGTAAGGAATGTGACGGGGGATTAGACCATTAAACCATACCGAACAGGTAGCGGTATATATGAGAACCCGCTCCTGCAACGCCAAACATCAAATGTGAGTGCTATGTACATCCTTCATAAAGCACAAAAAACTGAGAACTACACTTCCCAGAGCAGGTAAGGTCGTGAGAGTTCAGACCGTGGGAAAAAACTTGTACGCATGCGGGAAAAAGGTAAGAAGCAAGATAGAATTGTAAGGTCGAGAAAGTTCAAAGCGTGAGAAAAAACATAACTGCGCATGCGGAAAAAAGTGAAAGGATTTACCCGTGATAAATATACATGGGAGATGTTGCTAAATAAGAAAATATGTGTGGAATAGTGAAGAAAACAGTAGAGGTGTATCAGAGACCCAAGATCCACATAAAATTACAGAGAATGGAAAAAACAATAAATATAAAAAAAATATAATATTAATATCTATTAAATAATTTTTGTGATCATTAAAATTACACAATCTACATAAAAATACCAGAACAATAATACTAAAAACAATGATCAATTAATACAATATTAAAATATGAGGTAAGACCTGAAAATGAGCTATAAAAATACAAGCAAACAGTATTTAAAACCGACAATTAAACTGCACGTTAATCAATTTTCATAATACCCTAGGGTATAAGCCTAACAAATAACGGAATAAAATTATTTATACGTGTATGAAAATCTGTGTATATATAATGTGTAGCACAATTTAAAAAGGATATAAACATATATATACATAGATATATATATAAACACATGTATATGTGTAAAATTTAAACCAGGTGAGAATGATTATTATTATCTTTCGGTATCTTCCTGCCCTCTTTATCATTAGAGGCATTAATATGTCCAAGTGGTGTTTTTGGTAGTATTTGGTATTAGGCCTAGTAGTGTTATAGTGTGATGGAAACAGAAGGTTTCTATTTAGATGTTCATGCGACTTTTTTGATG
The DNA here is from genome assembly GCF_048569485.1 of Anomaloglossus baeobatrachus. Classification (NCBI taxonomy): domain Eukaryota; kingdom Metazoa; phylum Chordata; class Amphibia; order Anura; family Aromobatidae; genus Anomaloglossus; species Anomaloglossus baeobatrachus. Next base: position 656,247,315 of record NC_134354.1, read on the forward strand.
CTGGGGACATTATTTCCCTAAACCACAACCCCCAACCCAACCCCTCCCCTTCTTCCTTCCCCCCCCAGCCGTTTTTTTTCCCCTTTTTTTCCCCCCTTTTTTTCCTCCCCAAGCCAATTTCTCTGGGTCTGAGAATTTTGTGGTGCAGGGTATTCTGCCATAATATTAACTATGGCGTATCTGTCTGATTTTTAGGACCACACACCCGTGTTTGATCTCTGAGGTGGGGGCGTATCTGTTTAGATTAAGAGGATGAATTAATGAGGTATGACATCGGGGCATGTGCAATGCCTGCGATGTGATAATATGAAGTTTTTCACTCTTATATCACGGCACTCATGCGTCTTTAGTGCACAACATAGGGCGGTATTGTCCTGGTAGCTTTTGGGCACGTGTGCAGTGTGGAATAGCACGTCAGATGATGACGTACCTGCTGGGTTGTTATGACAGCGCGCCCGTGTTCGGGGCTTGTGGGCGTGACTGTTCGCATCAATAGGAATGAGTCATGAATTAATGAGGTACGGCCTCGGAGCATGCGCAATGCTCACCTCGCATGCTCTAGCGGCAGAATGGAAATGGACATGCGCACTATACCCATCTGAGACAGAAGCCCACTATCGTACACCTGGGACATTGTTGCTCTCATTGGTTTGATATGGTCTATTTAAGCTGCCGGCATAATGGCGGCAGCTGCTGCCATATGAAGACACGTATCATTACTGAATAGTTCCCTGTCTCCCTGGGCCTCCTGATGAACCGGATTAGAGGGCGGAGAAACGCGTCGAGGCAGTGCGGATGCACTTGATAAAGGGAAGTTAATTCATCAGCTTTAAAATGATATCTATTCATTTACAATGAGTATACATACTGGCATTGTTCCAGAGGTTAGGTTTTGCTGAAAGCAAGTTAATTGTGTTTTCTTCATTAGGATAACTTGGTATTTGGACTTTTTTCCCCTGCATTTGAATTTATTCTGGTCGAACTGGGGCATATCAACCTGATCTAGATAGCGGGGTGCTATGGTACCTGTTGTCCCTGTATATTAACAGATGACCAGTTGAATTGGAACATTTCAACTGGATATATGGTATTTGTTATGTCTGAATCAATAACAGGATACTATGGCGTTTGTCATCTCAATATATGAATTAATGATCAGTTGATTTTGAGTATATGAACTGGACAGGTTGTTATGGTATCTATTATCCCTGTATATGAATTAATGACCAGCTGAATTTGAGCATATTAACTGGACAGGGTGTAATGGTGTCTATTTTCCCTGTATTTGATTAATTGATCAGCTGATTTTGAGCATATTAAACAGGTGGAGCTATAATTGCCTGTATATGAATTAATGACCAGCTGAATTTGAGCATATTAACTGGACAGGGTGTAATGGTGTCTATTTCCCCCGTACATGAATAATTGATCAGCTGATTTTGAGCATATTAAACAGGTGGAGCTATAATTGCCCTCTCCTTAAAGTGCATAGTGGGGTAAAAAAAAGTCCAACCAATAATTAGAGGTAACTTGCTCAGGCATTTCTCCTCATATGGTAGGGAATATATTAGGGTAAGTGAGGGATAGCCACCGAGGAACGGGGGCGCCCGGCTAAGTTAAGGTGATTTACCTCCGTCGGTAGGAAGGTGTGAGGTGCTAGGTCCTGATAGGGCCAGTTTAATCCCATTTGGGATCCCATACCCCGTTTTTCTGCCTCTGATTGTATTTTGTATAGGGGTGGCTACCCTGGTGTATATTTATACTACCCTTGATAAATTCTAGATAGGTGAATCACTTGGGAATTTTTAAGACATATTTAATAAAATTAAAATTTTAAAGGGATTGTTTTTTTCACTATATATGTTCTTGTCATCTTCATCTGAATTACCCTCCCCATCAGTCCTAAGCTGGAAGCACTGTAGCACTGCCTTGGCAAAGCGGCAACAGGCACTGCTTAAATCACTATCTTTTGGTGATAAATCGCACACTCAACCAGAGTTGTTGAAAGGTCTATTTGACCAGACAAATTTTGTGGCTCTTGGCATTCAAACCTAAAATCAGCCATGGTCTTGTGTGGTAATATGCTTGTAGCCTAGTGGTAATTCTGAAGCTTGGCAAGCTCGCACAAGTACCATGGCTTGGCCATACTCTCAACTTAGTGGTTCAGCGATTTATGATAAAACAATTTGCCTGAGCTACTTCAGAAGGTACGTTGTCTGTGCGCCCATTTCCACAAGTCAACTCCAGATGCCAGTTGTATGGCAGTGCTTCAGCAGCGCTTGCAAGTGGCAGCTCACCAACAAGTGTAACATGACATATTCCACTGCACTTTGCAATACCAGCTACAATATGACCTTCGGTTTTACGGTCAGCTTCCGCACATAAGAATTGACCAGTGAACATAGATGTCTGACATCTGTGAGTTTCTACAAAAGTACATAGAGTTCTACGTGCTTGCCAATCCAGTGTCCAGGATGCAGGTGCAGATGCCTCCTGACCTGCATCTGTGCCTCCCCCGTGCCAGCAGCCGATGCTGCTCGGATCCAGATCTATGGTGCGGCTCGAGGGGTTCTCTGGACCCGAGGGTCGCGCTGACACTCCGAATAAAGGGGGACGTATTTATACGGGGTTGTTTGTAAAATGTCTGTGACGCCACCCATGGTGTGTGGTGATTAGAGTTGAGCGCGGTTCGCGGTTCTCCAGTTCGCGGCTCGAGTGATTTTGGGGGCTGTTCTAGATCGAACTAGAACTCGAGCTTTTTGCTAAAGCTCAATAGTTCTAGATACGTTCGAGAACGGTTCTAGCAGCAAAAAGACAAGCTAATTACTAGCTGGCTTTCCGCTGTAATAGTGTAAGTCACTCTGTGACTCACACTATTATGAAACTTCAGCGTATAGTGTGCGGGAACAGCACATTCAGATCACTGCTGTTTGGATAATGGATCGCCATTTTTTTTTTTTTCCCTTGTCTTCCTTTCCTAAGCGCGCGCGTGTAGTGGGGCGGGCCAGCATGTCAGCCAATCCCAGACACACACACAGCTAAGTGGACTTTTAGCCAGAGAAGCAACGGCATGTGTGATAGGATGTCCATGTCACATGTCCCTGCATTATAAAAACGGACATTTTCCTCCAGCACGCCATTATCTGCCTTCTGCGTCTTGGTGTCAGTCACCGCTGGCGTAACTCCTGTCTCCGATACTGCTGTGTACGCTCTATACACAGCGCTATACAGAATAGGGATAGAAGTTTCTTTCAGCCCTTGTAAGGGCTAATACCGGCAGGGTCAGAGCCGTAGGTGACAGTCAGGTCCGTGAAAACAGATTTTAACAGCTACACAAGATGACAGCGTCTGTGTAGCTAAGGTCAGGGATTTCCTCGCTGCATTTCCCCATTAGGGATAGAAAGGGAGGCTTCCTTTCCTCTACCCAGACCCACAACCCAGCCACTGTACCTTCCTGCCCTTTGCACACTCAAACTCATTGTTACTAAGCCATTATACTAGCAAACACTGAGGAAACGTAGTGGCATCCTAAAAGTGGCTGTTGGACTTCATTATTGTCCCACTAGTGCAAAGATATTTGAAGCACGTCTGCCTGCATTGCACACTCAAACTCATTGTTACTAAGCCATTATACTAGCAAACACTGAGGAAACTTAGTGGCATCCTAAAAGTGGCTGTTGGACTTCATTATTGTCCCACTAGTGCAAAGATATTTGCAGCACGTCTGCCTGCATTGCACACTCAAACTCATTGTTACTAAGCCATTATACTAGCAAACACTGCTGAGGAAACTTAGTGGCATCCTAAAAGTGGCTGTTGGACTTCATTATTGTCCCACTAGTGCAAAGACATTTGCAGCACGTCTGCCTGCATTGCACACTCAAACTCATTGTTACTAAGCCATTATACTAGCAAACACTGAGGAAACTTAGTGGCATCCTAAAGGTGGCTGTTGGACTTCATTATTGTCCCACTAGTGCAAAGACATTTGCAGCACGTCTGCCTGCATTGCACACTCAAACTCATTGTTACTAAGCCATTATACTAGCAAACACTGAGGAAACTTAGTGGCATCCTAAAAGTGGCTGTTGGACTTCATTATTGTCCCACTAGTGCAAAGATATTTGCAGCACGTCTGCCTGCATTGCACACTCAAACTCATTGTTACTAAGCCATTATACTAGCAAATTATGCTGCCAGTTTAAGGGCCATAGTTGCATTGTCAGGGATAATTATTGTTGTTTATTCTGCTGTTAATAAAGCTAGACCACCGCTGAAATCTACACCACCTCTCAATTTTTACTACCACATTTTAAGTGCACAATCTTGTCGCAATCAAAATGAGTGGCAAAATGACAGATGCTGGTGGAAAGGGGAAGAGGCGTGTTGGAAAAGGAAAAAAAGGGTTTGTCCGTGGGGAAGGTGGCAAAGCTCCAGTAACATCTGCTGAAGATAGACCATCTTCCAGCAAAAGTAAGATGTCTACTACTTACCGTGGACAATCCGATGTGCTCCCTTTTTTTACGGACAAGAATGACTGGAACAAAGGTAGATGATGGCCAGAAAAGGAAAATGCTTGAATGGATCTCAAGTGGTCCAACAAGTGCCCTCTCCGCCACCTCAACTACCGCATCCAAAAAACACCAGTCCTCTGAGTTGTCAGCCCAAACACAATTGCATTCTCCCAGCTCTGAAGTCTCCATCCGCCCTGCACAGTATGGTGGAACTGAGATGGCTGAGTCTGCAGAGCTGTTCAGTCACACTATAGCCTGGGAATCAGAAGTCTGCTCCCAAGCTACAGTGAGTACAGACCAGGAAATGGTCTGCAGTGATGCCCAGAACCTTTGTGACTCTGATTCAGGCCATGAGGACCAAGTTTCTGAGCATAATGTTGACCCTTTTTCACAAACTGTAACACCTGTTGTTATAGACAATGAGGAACATACTGATGACGATGAGACGCAGATACCAGATTGGGATGACAACTTAAATATTCGGTCAGGGCAAGAAGAGGCTCGGTCTGAGGGTGAGGGGAGTGCAAACACAACAGTTGATGAGGAAGTTCTAGATCCCACCTACTGTCAACCCACAGTCAGGCACTCGAGGAGGTCAACAGAGGCGGTGGAGGAGGATGCAACCGACGACGAAGTTACCTTGCGCCTTCCTGGACAGAGTCGGAGCACTGGTAGCACGTCTACAACTGCATCCTCAGCCACCACTCTGCCTCCGAGCACTAGTCGGGGGGGCTCAGCAGGTCGCATGCCCTCTAAGCCTTGCCTAGCCTGGTCCTTTTTTGACATAGAAAAAGATCGCCCAAATTATGTGATCTGTAAAATTTGTCGTGATTCTGTTAGTAGAGGGCAAAACCTCAGCAGTTTGACAACTTCTTCCATGAATCGTCACATGAATAAATATCATATGTCCCAGTGGGAAGCTCACCATGCTGCAATGCGGCCTAGCGGAGCGAACCATCCACCGCCTGCCCCTTCCAGTGCATCCGCGCGCTCTTCATCTTCTAGGACTGTGGGCACAGCTGTCACACCTGGTTTTCCACGCACAACTTCCACCACTGTAACCGCAACAGGCAGTTTGCTTGGTAGGTCGTCAGTTGGTTTGGAAGGGGAAACAAGTGCGTGTGCACAGCTCTCTCAGACATCGATAGCACCAATGTTGGATGAAGGCAACATCATGTCTACGCCTGCACTTTCCTCACAAACCTGCATTTTTCCAGGGACACCCTACTCAACACCGTCTACACACAGCAGCCAGATCTCTGTCCCTCAGATGTGGACAAATAAAAGGCCATTTCCTGCGACCCATGACAAAGCTAAGAGGTTGACTTTATCCCTCTGTAAGCTCTTGGCTACCGAAATGCTGCCTTTCCGCCTGGTGGACACACAGGATTTTAGAGACCTTATGTCTGTCGCTGTGCCCCAGTACCAGATGCCCAGTCGCCACAACTTCTCTAAGAAAGGTGTGACTGCGCTACACCAGCATGTCGCACACAACATCAATGCTTCCTTGAGAAACTCTGTGTGTGAACGGGTGCAATTCACCACCGATACTTGGACCAGTAAGCATGGACAGGGACGTTACATGTCGCTGACTGGGCACTGGGTAACTATGGTGATAGATGGTGAAGGGTCTGCTGCACAAGTCTTGCCGTCCCCACGACTTGTGTGTCAATCCTCTGTCTGTCCAAGTTCCGCCACTGCTTCTGCCTCCTCCACCTCATCTGGGTCCTCCACCTCCGCACCAAGCCTACCTGGTCAGGCCACCAGCGTTCTCACTGCGCAGAAGGAACCACGCACCCCTCATTACTATGCTGGCAGCAGAGCGCAACGGTATCAGGCGGTCTTTAGCTTGACATGTCTTGGAAATAGGAGTCACACAGCGGCTGAGTTGTGGGCAGCTCTGGAGACTGAGTTTAATAAATGGTTGTCTCCACTCAACCTGCAGCCTGGTAAGGCCGTGTGCGACAATGCTGTAAACCTGGGTGCGGTCCTTCGCCTGGGCAAGGTGACACACGTGCCTTGTATGGCTCACGTGTTGAACCTTGTTGTCCAGCAATTTTTAACACACTATCCCGGCCTAGATGGCCTTCTGACCAGGGCACGAAAACTGTCTGCTCACTTCCGCCGTTCAACCGCCACAGCTGAGCGACTTGCATCGCTCCATAAGTCTTTCAGCCTGCCGGTTCATCGCCTGAAATGCGATGTGCCGACACGCTGGAATTCGACTCTCCACATGTTACAGCGACTGTGGCAGCACCGCCGAGCCCTGGTGCAATACATCATGACGTATAGCCTGGGCCAACGAGATGCAGAGGTGGGGCAGATCACCTTGATGGAGTGGTCTCAGATCAAGGACCTATGCACCCTTCTGCACAGTTTCGACATGGCGACGAATATGTTTAGCGCTGACAATGCCATTATCAGCATGACAATTCCAGTCATTTACATGTTGGAGCACACGCTAAACACTATTCGGAGTCAGGGGATGGGACAACAGGAAGGGGAGGAACTACAGGAGGATTCATATGCGCAAGACACAACAACATCACCAAGGTCCAGACGTTCATCATCACCAACGCGGCAGGCATGGGACCATGGGGGACAGGGATCAATAAGGGCGCATGGTAGCAGGCGAAATGTTGAGGAAGGTGCAGGAGAACATGAAGAAATGGAGGATGAACTGTCCATGGACATGGAAGACTCAGCGGATGAGGGAGACCTTGGTCAAATTTCAGTTGAAAGAGGTTGTGGGGAGATGTCAGAGGAAGAAAGAATGGTTAGCACCTCTATGCCACAAACACAGCGTGGACTTGGTCCGCATGGCTGCGCAAGACACATGAGCGCCTTCTTGCTGCACTACCTCCAACATGACCCTCGTATTGTCAAAATTAGAAGTGATGATGACTACTGGCTTGCCACACTATTAGATCCCAGGTACAAGTCCAAATTTTGTGACATAATTCCAGCCATAGAAAGGGACGCACGTATGCAGGAGTATCAGCAGAAGCTGTTACTCGATCTTAGCTCGGCTTTTCCACCAAACAACCATGCAGGTGCAGGGAGTGAATCTCCCAGTTGTAACTTGACAAACATGGGACGGTCTCGTCATCTTCAACAGTCTACCCATACCAGTAGCACCGTATCTGGTGCTGGTAACAGCAATTTTATTGAATCTTTTCATAATTTTTTTAGACCGTCCTTTGCAAGGCCACCAGAGACAACAAGTCTGACACATAGTCAACGGCTGGAGAGGATGATACAGGAGTATCTCCAAATGAACATCGGTGCCATGACTTTGCAAATGGAGCCTTGCTCATTTTGGGCTTCAAATCTTGAAAAATGGCCAGAGCTCTCAACTTACGCCTTGGAGATTTTGTCGTGTCCAGCTGCCAGTGTTGTCTCTGAACGTGTCTTCAGTGCTGCTGGGTGTGTGCTGACAGATAAGCGCACGCGTCTGTCCAGTGACAATGTGGACAGACTAACGTTCATCAAAATGAACAAGTCATGGATCCACAAGGAATTTACTACCCCTGTGTCATCCTGGGGAGAGTAAATGCTTGTGGATTTGGAATGTGCTTGATGCAAATCAAAACAACCTGTTTGCAACTAGGGCACAAGTGCTGCCACTGATGGGGTGTCTGTGTGGCCCAATTTTTGGAAAAAAGGGAGACTCCTCTTGGAGTAACCCTTGCTTGCTGTGTTTTTTAAAAGGAGCCAAGATGAACAAGTCATGGTTCAGCAAAGACTTTGCTACCTACCCCGGTGCAATCCTGAGGACGGAAAAGGATGGCGTATTTTTGAATGTGCTTGATGCAAATCTAGCTGTGAAGTGTACAACTGGGGCACAAGTGCTGCCACTGAAGGAGTGAGTGTCTGTGTGGCCCAATTTTTGGAAAAAAAGGAGACTCCACTTGGAGTAACCCTTTCTTACATTGTTTTTAAAAATGATCCAAGATGAACAGATCTGGGATCAGGAAAGACTTAGCTACGTACCCCGGGGTCATCCTGGGAACAGTTAAGTATGGCGTATTTTTGATTGTCCTTGATGCAAATCTAGCTGTGAAGTGTACAACTGGGGCACAAGTGCTGCCACTGAATGGGTGGGTGTGTGTGGGGCCCAATTTTTGGAAAAAAAAGGGAGACTCCGCTTGGAGTAACCCTTGCTTGCTGTGTTTTTTAAAAGGAGCCAAGATGAACAAGTCATGGTTCAGCAAAGACTTTGCTACCTACCCTGATGCAATCCTGAGGACGGAAAAGGATGGCGTATTTTTGAATGTGCTTGATGCAAATCTAGCTGTGAAGTGTACAACTGGGGCACAAGTGCTGCCACTGAAGGGGTGAGTGTCTGTGTGGCCCAATTTTTGGAAAAAAAGGAGACTCCACTTGGAGTAACCCTTTCTTACATTGTTTTTAAAAATGATCCAAGATGAACAGATCTGGGATCAGGAAAGACTTAGCTACGTACCCCGGGGTCATCCTGGGAACAGTTAAGTATGGCGTATTTTTGATTGTCCTTGATGCAAATCTAGCTGTGAAGTGTACAACTGGGGCACAAGTGCTGCCACTGAAGGGTTGTGTGTGTGTGTGGCCCAATTTTTGGAAAAAGGGAGAACTCCGCTTGGAGTCTCCTTGCGGTGTTTTACATGATTTTAGAAGGGCGTGCCATGCCTATATCTGTGTCTCCTCCTCTTTTTCCTTGTCCAGCTCTTTTGTTTTCGCATGAGTATATGTCCTTGTCACTTTCCCATGTGTTTGTGTTGTGTTGTGAGTTGTTTGTCACCTTTTGGACACCTTTGAGGGTGTTTTCTAGGTGTTTTTATGTGTTTGTGATTGCCTGCCATTGTTTCCTATGCGGTTCGAGTTCGGTTCGTCGAACGTTCGCCTAACCGAACTCGAATGGGACACCCGAACTCGAGCCAAACCACGGCCGGTTCGCTCATCTCTAGTGGTGATATGTAGCACCACCGCTGCCGTTGTGGAACTCCCGGGGGTGATAGTCTGGCAGCTGGATGTTAACCCCTCCGTGGGTATGGATGGATGCCCCGGGGCCCAATGTCTCTATGCTGAGGAGGGTGATTGCAGGGGCCGGCGCACCCGGCCAGGCTGGGGATGTTACTCACGGTCAAGTAAAGCACCCATGTCTTGTGGTAAACCAAGGTGATGGTGGCCGGCTGCCGCAAACGGGTGTATCTGACCCCACACCCGGGCTGGTAGTCAAAAGTCTCTCTCCTCTGCACTCAGTGTTTTGTAGATAGGACTTCCTGGTTTGAAACACAGGAGTCCGCTCCCGGTCCTTTGGTTGGGAGCCGTACCCATCTGACGCTGACCCTTGGGCCCTGGCGGTTGCCTTATCCCTCTCGGTAGGTGTCAGGACTTAGGTTGGGACAGGACCTAAAATCCTGCCCTCAATTGGTTAATTAGCTAGGCCGTCAGTGCCGGCCCTGGCTTCAGGTTCCAAGTACCCCTTCTGTGCACACGGTTAATAGGTAAGTTCTCCGGTGTCAGTACCGGCGGGCTCCAACCCTGTCCCGATCCACCTCGGATCCACCTAGCCGTCTTCCCATCTCCTGCAGACTCTGGCTACCGTCTGCCACCTAGTCAAGGTGTCAAGGTTCCGACCCTGGCACCTGTCAGTGTAGCCTGACCTCCTACTTCAAACTTCATCTCCATCTGACTGTTTTCCCACCCCAGGCTCTCCAGACCCCTAGGTGGGCGTGTTCCAACTGCCTGGTCCCGCCCACTTGTGTGTCTGTCCTTCCCTGAGGGGGGTGACTAGGGTTTCAGGTCGGCTGCTGTAACCCTTTGTGGGATTGGTGTTCTGCGGGGGCCTATTGGTGTATCTACCTGGATTTCCAGGGCGCTACATTCCCCCTTGGTTGAATACAGGCCATCCGCAGACTGTCCGACGACCACCATTTATTTTTAACGGGAACTGTAAAATTAGAAAAAAACACAAATTTACAAGTATAATAACATATTTACAATTTCTTCCCTTTTGGGAGGCACATCTCTTAAACGTTGCACATTTAAACAGAACGGGATGGACTGGGCCACCTTCTTGTTGCTCCCACCCAAACAAACCTGAGAACTGGGTGACACCCCTTTTCCCAAGTCCAGGAACGGGTCCAGGTGACGCTCACACGGGCCGGGTAAAAAGTTCCTTACCCGGCAGTCCTTGTCACGGGTTCCCAAGTCCGGGGACCCCTGGCCTGGAGGTTTGTCACTGGTTTTGGTAGTGACTGGGCCTCGGCCAACTCTACCGCAGGCTCTTCCTCCAATCAGCCTCTCCAGTGGCTGCCGCGGGACAAGAAAGGTTAGCCTGTCAATTTTAAAACTTTCAAACACCGCTGCCAGAACAGTCTCTTTCTGCAGCTTTCCACGGACGACCACCGGACATCACGAGTCCCCAATGCCACCTTCACTGACAGGCGACACTGTCCAAAAGACTCCTTCTTCAGCTGTCGACGGTGCGGGTACAACTGCTCCTCCGGTCATGGCTCCGTCCTCCACCAGGGGCTCCTACCCCTGATGGCCTCTTCACTTTTAACATGCAGGGGTAACAAGAATGGAGCGCTGTAACATTCAACTTCTCAACTGCCCTGCCACCCCCCACCTGCTGTGCAGATGGCCTCCTACAGGAACATGAGGACATTCAGCAGGGGTGACAGTCCATAAACGTCAACTTGCAAACTTTTAACTTGTTGCGGGTAGACTTATGGTTTCCACTACCACTGCTGCATATGGCCGTGCGGCTCCCTCAGCTGTCTGGAAACATGGCTCCCGAACTAAGTGCAGTACATCCTTAGGTTGGTACAGGACCTAAAATCCTGCCCTCAATTGGTTAATTAGCTAGGCCGTCGGTGCCGGTCCTGGCTTCAGGGTCCAAGTATCCCCTCTGTGCACACGGTTTCCGGGTAAGTTCTCCGGTGTTGGTACCGGCGGACTCCAACCCTGTCCCGGTCCACATCGGATCCACCTAGCCGTCTTCCCATCTCCTGCAGGCTCTGGCTACCGTCTGCCACCTAGTCAAGGTGTCAAGGCTCCGACCCTGGCACTTGTCAGTGTAGCCTGACCTCCTACTTCAAACTCCAAACTTTATCTCCATCTGACTGTTTTCCTGCCCCAGGCTCTCCAGACCCCTAGGTGGGCGTGTTTCAACCGCCTGGTCCCGCCCACTGGTGTGTCTGTCCTTCTCTGAGGGGGGTGACTAGGGTTTCAGGTCGGCTGCTGTAAACCTTTGTGGGATTGATGTTCTGCGGGGGCCTATTGGTGTATCTACCTGGTTTTCCAGGGCGCGACACATCTGCCGCTGTACATTTGAAGCACCACGAGCAACGTTGTCAGATTTTTTTTGCAGCTCAGCATTTAGGTATCTCTAATCCAGGCCTTGACATAAAAACAGAAATATACAGCCAAGGCAAAAAAGTACCCACCCACAGGCTTAAATACTAAACTGGCATATTTTCAGACTGCTAGTCCTGGAAATGTGGTAATTTAAGCTTGTGGACACTGAGTCTTGCCACAACCTTATGACAGCGGCTGGCCTTCAGGACTTGACTTAAGGGTGCTTTACACGAGACGATCTATCAAGCGATAGATCATCGGGGTCACGGTTTTTGTGACGCACATCCGGCGTCGCTTGCGACACCTCCTAGCGATGCAGTATTGCTCACAAATCGTGAGTCATGTACTCGTCGCTAGGTTTTATAAAATCGTTTATGAAACATGGCGCCGGGTGTTCATTGTTCCCGTGGCAGCACACGTCGCTCTGTGTGACACCACGGGAACGATGAACATCGCTTACCTGCGTCCCGCGGCTCCCGCCGGCAATGTGGAAGGAAGGAGGTGGGCAGGATGTTTACATCCCACTCATCTCCGCCCCTCCACTTCTATTGGCCGGCTGCCGCTTGACGTCGCTGTGACGCCGAACATCCCTCCCACTTCAGGAAGTGGATGTTCGCCGCCCTCAGCGACGTCGCCCGGGAGGTAAGTACGTGTGACGGTGAGGTTAACGAGTTTGTGCGCCACGGGCAATCAATTGCCCATGACGCACAAACGACGGGGGGCGGGTACGATCGATCGTGAAATCGCACGATCGGTCGTCCCGTGTAAAGCAGGCTTTACTCCCCAGCAGCCACTATTTTGTGCCCTACAACAACAAGTGTATTATAACATCACCCGTGTTGTCACCAATGCGGTTACTCGTAATGTCCACCAAGTAACCTATATGTGCACAAGTGCTTGTGGCCAGGGACATTTAGTTTCATTTCTCCCTGCTTCCTTATCCACACAATGATGGACAAGTCAGGAGATATCTAATCAAAGGACCCTAAAGAGGGTGAGGGGTACTTTGCACACTACGACATCGCAAGCCGATTGTAGCGATGCCGAGCGCGATAGTCCCCGCCCCCGTCGCACATGCGATATCTTGTGATAGCTGCTGTAGCGAAAATTATCGCTACGGCAGCTTCACATGCACTTACCTGCCCTGCGACGTCACTCTGGCTGGCGAACCGCCTCCTTCCTAAGGGGGCGGGTCATGCGGCTTCACAGCGGCGTCACACGGCAGGCGGCCAATAGAAGCAGAGGGGCGGAGATGAGCGGGACGTAAACATCCCGCCCACCTCCTTCCTTCCTCATTGCAGCCGGGACGCAGGTAAGGAGATGTTCCTCACTCCTGCGACTTCATACACAGCGATGTGGTCTGCCGCAGGAACGAGGAACAACATCATACCTGTCGCTGCAGCGACATTATGGAAATGCCCGACACTACACCGAATATACAATTTCGACACTTTTGCGCTCGTTAATCGTAGTAAAAAGGATTCACATACTCCGATGTCGACAACGACGCCGGATGTGTGTCACTTTCGATTTGACCCCACCGACATCGCAGCTGCGATGTCGTAGTGTGCAAAATACCCCTAAGAGTTCGCTAAACCTGACCCTGATTTGTACCTGCCTAACTTCAGGGCTTGGAACCCCAGCTGACATAATGGTGTCTCCACTCAACGTTGCTGGTGGAAGGTGTTTGCAGGAGCAGGGGTAGATGAATGCACTCAAACTGGAACACAGGCACTCTAGGCAGAAACAGAGGCAAAGTCAAAACTAATATGAAGGAGCACAGGGGACTTGATAATTAGTGCTGGAAAAAATACTACAGGAATACTTTGAACAGGCACCTCCCAATCGGTGAGGATGCCTTAAGTACCCAGTACCTGCAAAGGTCATATCTGGGTCGGGTGGTCCTTGCCTTTTAAGAAAAGGGGAGAGCGCACGCCTGCGCCCTAGTAGGCATGCAAGAACCATGGAACCCAGACACCAGAGTAGGAAGCACGGAGGAGGAGACTGGAGCCGATGCCGATGGGAGTACGGAGTAGACTCAGGGACTTCAGGACTGAAAAGGAGGTGCGTGGACTGGAACAGTGAGCGGGGTATGACGTCGGCATTCCCGGGCTGGGAGCTTCGATGGCGTGATACATAGCATAAATGCATACACTGTTCTTTTCAGTAATCAATTAAACTAGTTTTTTTTTAGAAGCTTTGTTTTTCAGCAGTATCTTGACTCTTGAGAGATGCTGTATGCGACCTTTACACTTCAACCAGTGTCAGTAAAATAAAGCTCAGAAGCGACAGATTGGGCATTATAATGCGGTATGGCAGTGACACAGGTCCCAAAAAGTCCATATACAGGGAACATAAGGCTTTAATTTCCAGCCAGCTGGATCCCACACAGTACATCATATGGTAAACCCATTACATCATATGAGAGAACACTAAAGGCCTGGCCTGGGTGGGCGTTAACTAATACAACATACCTCTGTCTATTTGCATAACTGTGCACACCCATCTCAGGGCACACTATTTCCCCAAGGCAGTCTTCCTTCCTCTGAAGGTTTCTTCTGGAGACATAAGTGCCTCTACACACTTACTCCGGTCAGTGCACATACAGCCTCCTCAGAGAGGCTGACACCCCTCCAGGGGCTGTCTCCCCATGAGACTGACTCTCTCTCTCTGGTAGAGAATTGCTGAATTGCTGTGGAAGAGAGAGTGCAATAGGGTCTTACCCGGTAGGGATATGGGATATAAAGGGATCACGATACACTCACCTTTTCAGGTTGTGCAAGTCACAACCCCTATGTGGCACATTCAGTAGTGGTGTCAGCTGCACCCCCGAGGTGTATAGGATGTAGTAGGACATAAGTAGAAGTCGGGTATATGCCGCACTGATACTCAATGGTATATTAATGTAATCTCTTTATTGTTCGTACAGGTCAGACAACGGTATATACCCGACTTCTACTTATGTCCTATTACATCCTATGTCTCTCTCTCTCTGTCAGACCATGAACTTCGGGAGCTTCCAGGTCAGGGCACTTCCGTCTTCCACCCGCGCTTGCAGGAGTTGTGGGCGGGATCCCCTTTTCACGCCCTTTTCACCACAGTGATGGCGCAGCCAGTTTTTCACAAGAAATAAAATGGCGGTAGTTTGCACAAGTCACAAAAACAGTCTACAAGGCACTCATCACCCAGTGTTAACGAGTCCAGTCTAAATTCTGTTTGTGATGCCAGAAAAGCTGAGCCGCCCCAGGGCTATGGGGTACTCAGTCCCGGGTCATATATGTACGGGGATGCTGTGTCACGGGTGTGTAATGGCAGTTGCCCGGTTCTGTGACCCTGGGGGGCACTTTAAAAGGGGTTTTATACTGAGGAGATGAAAAGGTTTATGTTGTTACGCCACTTGCTGGTTGCGGCTAGGTAGTTGGAGCACAGTCTATGGCCACTGGGGCTGGTAGAAATGGCAGCTTGGATGTTGGGTCCTCCGCAAGTAGGACTGAGCCCCAGGGGGTAGATGATGGAGTACGGCGTGGAAGAACGGAGGCCACACGATGGGAATGTAGTGCAACTGTTGTTTACTCACAGCGATGGTAATGCTGGACGGCTGATTCAGACCCCTGGTCTCTGTAGTCCCAGTGCCGGTGTGGTAACCTGGTGGCTTCTTTCCCCTGCACCTCTCAGTAGTTTTGTGGAACCCCGTGGGTTGGAGCATCTGGGGGTCTCCTGCTGTTTGTCGTCAGGCTTTGGTCCATACAGCGGGCAGTGTGAACCCTGTAGGATCGGTGTGCTGTTCCGGTCCCTGGCTCTCTCGTTACTGCTCGTGCCCCCCGGACTCTTGGGTCAGTGATGTTCTGGATGGTCCCCTCACTGTGCAGGTATTTGTCAGGTAGCTTGAAGTGTTCACCTAACCTAGGGCCCTGTGCCCTGTCGGTGCTTTGGTTCCAGGGGTACATCGTCGTACCCTCCCTGGCAACCACTCTCCTGTACCAGTCAGGTCACTGCTACATGACCCTGTCTCGACACGTCCGTCTCCTACTACTGTCTGACCTACTGACTCACTCCTCCCCCCCCTGGTTGTTGGCTAGTGGACTGGATCGGCTCCACCCCTAGGTGGCCATCCATTGGGTCCCCAACTAGTCAGTTATCCATGATTGGGAGAGGGAACTGAGGATGTTATGTGTTTTGATGGAACTGGCACTGGTCTTCCAGGGGTAGGCCCTGCATCTATGACAGGATGCAGTACCTAGTAGTGCCCTGACAGGTTCAGGGGCGCTACATGTGCTTAAACAAATACTCACATTATATGCTATGAGCCCCACCCACAGGTAGAGGTATGTGGGCATGCCCATCTCTCCAACAACCTGAAAACCTGACCCTTGTAATGCCTTAAGGCCCCGTTACACGCAACGATGTATAACGATATATCGCCGGGGTCACGGATTCAGTGACGCACATCCGGCATCGTTAGCGACGTCGTTGTGTGTGTGACACCAACGAGCAGCCGTTAACGATGGAAAAAACTTGCCAAATCGTCCATCATTGACACGTCGTTCATTTTCAAAAAAATCGTTGGTTGTTGAGGACGCAGGTTGTTCGTCGTTCCCGAGGCAGCACACATTGCTATGTGTGACATCTCGGGAATGACAAACTACAGTGTACCTGTGTCTTCAACGAGCACCGAGGTGGGAGTGACGGAGATGCGGCTGCTCTCCGCCCCTCCGCTTCTATTGGCGACCCGCTCTGTGACGCCGAACGAACCTCCCCCTTCCGTGTAAAGCCCCCTTTAGTCAATCTTGTGGCACCACAAGTACAAGAGTAGACGGTTACCATCCTACAGTCTGTAAACAATAAATACAGTACAAAGTCACCACTGCATCATCCCTCTCTGTATGTTGCATTCTTGGCCTGTTTGTTACACGCAAATTCAACCAGTGTCAATCAAATGGAGATCAGAAGCCACAGATTTGTTTAGGGTCTGTAAAATTAATTTTTAACCCCATGCTGTGCATTTGATGTTGATGCAGCTTCTGCAGGATAGGAGCTGCAAAAACCTGTGGATGACGTCTGTCCCCACCACAACCATAGAGATACACAACGGCGGAAAGGAAACAACGTGTCCCTTGCAAGGTATTGTACATTCAACAAATCAGAGAATATCTCCCACCTAGACAAGAGATCTGTGGAGCATATTATTCAAGTGAGGGGAGCTGCTACAGAGCTCAGAAGAAGGACCAAGTAGGCCAATGTGTGCCAAAGCTACTGTTCCAAAATGTGCAGGGCCTTCCCCCAAAATTATCCCTGTGCCTATCACAGCTACAATCATATAGATTTACTGCTTGTCAAATGAAAGAACATGTCCCTTGCAAATCAGAACATATCTCCCACCAAGACAAGAGATCTGTGCAGCATGCATACTATGAAAGTGAGGAGAAACTGGTACAAAGCTCAGCTGAAAGATCCAGTGTGCCAATGCGGCTCTTCCAGTCTCTGTAAGGGCTGTCCCCAAAATTACCCCTGAGGGCTATGACTGCCACATCTACAACCAGATAGATTTACAGCTTCTCAAATTAAAGAATGTGACCCTTGCAGGGTCTTGAATATTCAACAAATTAGAGCATATCTCCCACCTTGACAAGAGATCTGTGGAGCATTTCTGAAAGTGAAGGGAACTGGTACAAAGCTCAAATGAAGGACCATGTAGGCCCAGATGTGCAAATCTTGCTGTTCCAATCGGTGTAAAGGCTGCCTCTTAAATTACCCCTGGGAGCTATGACTGCCACATCTACAACCAGACAGATTAATAACTTTTCAAAATAAAGAACATGGCCCTTACAGGGTCTTGTACATTCAACAAATCAGAGGATGTCCCCCACCAGGACAAAAGATCGGTGAAGATCTGAACAAATTATAGAAGTGACAGGAACTGGTATAAAGCTCAGATGATGGACCAAGTAGACCCAAGTGTGCCAAAACTGCTGTTTAAATCTGTGTCTTGGCTGTCCCCAAAATTACCCCTAGGGGCTATGACTGCAACATCTACAACCAGATAGATTTACAGTTTCTCAAAATAAAGAACATACCTCTACAAGAGATCTGGGAAGCATATTATGAAAGTGAGGGGAACTTTTTTCCTTTTCCCATTTCACAGCACTTGGATTTTTTTCCCATTTTCCAGTACACTATGCGGATGTCATTCAAATATAAAACTCGGCCCACAAAACAATAAGTCCACATACGTCCGTACAGGTGGACCGAAAAATAAAAAAAGAAGGGGATGAAAAAACAAAAATAGAAATTAGCCAAGGTTTTACTAATAGGGCTTCATATTCTATTTTGCAAACTGAAGCCAGCATACAGTATAAAGCAAGCATACCCTACACTATTCCACCACCTACTGACAGAAGAGTAGAATGACTATTACTGTGTTACTGTTATTCAATCCGGCTTTCTATATTATCACATATATTTTAAATTAGTGATACTTTTGGAACACTGTATGACATTTGGACACCAGAAATTAACAGCAATAGTGTGTCACTATGTCGTGGTATTTATTGGGCATCATATGGTGGCATTATGTCTGAATTCTATG
The DNA here is from genome assembly GCF_048569485.1 of Anomaloglossus baeobatrachus. Taxonomy (NCBI): domain Eukaryota; kingdom Metazoa; phylum Chordata; class Amphibia; order Anura; family Aromobatidae; genus Anomaloglossus; species Anomaloglossus baeobatrachus. The sequence goes on from NC_134354.1 coordinate 656,265,759, forward strand.
ATGTTGATAAAGTAATGAAGACATGAAACATTATATTAGTTGCTGTCTGGTTATGAATGCAGCAGTGTCCTTACATATTCTTTTCTTTTTCAGAGCACATTCTGAAAACAAGAAGTTTTTAGATTGAAGGCCTTGTTTCTCATTTTCATATGAAAGGATCTTTTTTTTATTCAATGTAGTTGTGAAATAGAGTGCGGCAACCTGAACAACTGAAAAAATGTACAAGCAATATGCAAGTTAGAGATAAACATTTACGGTATGATTTTAGGTTGATTTGATACATTGGGCAATTTAGAGCCAATGAAGGGACTTGCAGAGGCGAGAAGTGGAGGAGTAGGAGGTGAAAAGTGAATACCTCACCTAGGTTCCGGGGAGAGGTCTGTGGTTGGTTCCGGTACATAGACGATATTTTGTTCTTGTGGACAGGATCGGGGGAAGACTGTTTGAAATTCATCTCTGAGCTGAATTCAAATGTCCTCAATATTTGTTTAACCTGTCAGATTTCTATTACATCCTTAATTTTTTGGGATTTGAGACTGGAGATTTGTGAATAACACATTGTGACAAATATATACTGTAAGGCCAGTCCACCAATTGCCTTCTTCATTATGGGGGTTTTCATCCTATGCATCTCAAGAATGGGATCCCTGTAGGTCAATATTGTCAGGGCCAGGTGGACGGGCAGACCCAGGAGGTGGATCCACTGGGCCGAACTCCTAGATGGTGGTAAGGGGTCCGGTAGCTGGAGCACTATAGGCAGCAGAACAGTCCGTGCACACGAGTATAACGGAGAAGTCCCTGGGACCACGGAGTCACTGATGGTAGTCCGGGTGACGCAGCTCAGGTTCGGAAGCCGAGAAGATGTCAGGCGGGGTTCGGAACCTTTGGAGCGAGATGACGGGTCACCGCAGGGATCCGAGATGGTACGGACTGTCAGGATGGCAGATGGACAGCGTTTGGGGTTCGGGATTCGGCAGGACCGGATGGCGAGGCAGGCACGGCTCTACAAGAGAGATAGGTGAGTATATCACAGAGACACCAGGAGACCTGACTCCTAGCTTAAGAAACACGAAGATCAGGCCCCGCCCCCTTGGACATTAAACCCCTTTATACCCTGTACCTGTTTGCATCATTTCCTGTTAATGGACGCTGGCCCTTTAAGAAAGGGTCAATGACCGCACGCGCGCCCTAATGCGCATGCGCGCGGCCCGAGTGCCAGAAGCCAGAGCAGGAAGCTGTGAGGAGGAAGCAGCAGGGCCGGGCTGGGGCTGAGAAGCCGACGGGCGCCGGGAGCGGGGACCAGGACGCCGGGGACGCGCCGGCAATGGATGCTGGAGAGCGGGGAGCGGCGGTGACCGGACCGAGGAACCGGGAAGCGAGGCAGGGGAGCCGGGGAGCGTGACAGGTGAGCCGGAGGGCAGCGCAGGGGACCTGGGGAGCGTGACAAATATCTGCACATCAAAAGACACTGTAGCCATAAATCTCACTTCTTATTACAGGCAAAAGCACTTTTGGGATGACTTCAGGTCAGGGGCTACCCAAAGTTATTGGCAGGGCGTTTCATCAAGCAAATATGGAGGATCACAAGACACCCAAGAACAAGACACAAGAAGCTGATGGTTGATTAAGTCTGGCAACTACTTTCAACAATTAATGGGGGATATCCACCATTTTCTCCACAAAAATTGGAGCTTGTTGTTATCAGATTAGAAGCTCAAAAAGATTGTTTGCACCAGGCCTCTTTTGACAGCTAGAAGAGCCAGAAATCTGAAATCCCATCTAACTAGAAGACACTTCCCACGCCCAGCCGCCAACCTAGGTACGGGTTTTTCTATCAAGGGCTCTTTTCCTTGTGGCAATTGTTCTAAATGCTAATTCAAGTCAGCATCTTTTTTTTTTTTTTTTCAATCATACGAACCAGAAGGAATACGAATTGAAGCACTATATCAATTGCCGTACTACCAATGTTGTTTATGCGCTTTCATGCCCATGTAAGAAGACATATGTGGGACGGACCACCCAAGAATTACGTAAATGCATCTGTGCCGCCTCCATGCCAGCAGCCAAGCTGCTCGGATCCAGGGTTCTAAGTGGCTCGAGGGTCTCCGGACCCGGGGGTCCGTGCGGCCACTCAAATGAAGGGGGTTATTTACAAGGGATTATATAGAGTTCGTGACACCACCCGTGGTTTGTGGTAATTAGGAGTACTACCGCTGCAGTTGGGAGTACCTGGGGGTGATGGAATGGGGAAGCCAGGTGTTAGAACCCTCCACGGGTAGGGGGGAATACCCCGGGACTCGGTGATGGTAGGGGAATGCCGTTGGGTGCAGGGGGTCACTTTGGTACTCACTCAGTCCATTAAGCAGACACCGACAACTGGTATACCAAGTCTCTGGACACCGCTGCCACTGAGGGGAGTTAGTTCGGGTGACGTCTCCAATGGTGCTGCCTGGTGATCCGTGACCTGCCTCCTGGCACTAAGTTCACTTCTTTGGTGGTCCTGTTAGTGTGAAACTTGCTGGCTTCCGCTCCCCACTATGGCTAAGTGTGGGAGCTTGCTCTCAGGGCTCACGCTTGGGATTTTCTGGATTGTTTTGGATTTGGAAAGTCATATCCCCCTCGCTGCGCTAATGCCCCGATTCTGGAGCGGGTGGGGAACGAATCTTGAAGGCTCCGTTTTCCGCGGGTAAATTATCGGTTTCCTGATGCTACTCCCCAATCTAGGGTCCACGTACCCCATCGTGCCTCGGTCCCAGACCGGTGATGGTGCAAGGCCGATGGCTGTCCTCCTCGACAGATCTGTGCCCCTTGCCACGATCCCCTGCGACCGGGGGTCCGACTCCTCTAGGCCCAGACCCCCGTCTGCCACTTAGATAGTTTCCCAGGAGCCCTGCTCCTGACCTCCTCTTACTTTCACTACTCAGTCTACTCTCTCTTTGACACTGCTCACCTCGCCTTCCCCAAGCCCCCAGGTGGGCGACTCTATTCCACTCAAGCCATCCACTGGTGTGTTTGGTGGGTGTGGTGTAGGGTGTATCTAGGATTTGATTAACCGATTTAGGCAACACCATATGGTTAGGGGCCCAAAATCAAGAAGGAGCTTGATACTGCATGGGAGGGCAGATTGTGCAATACCCTGTGACGACCAGATAGTCCAGGGGCGTTACACATCCAACAGCACTTTTTGAATATTTAATTAGCTGAAAAACACCATAAACAGGGGAAGACACTATCAACAGTTGCAGCGCACTACCTTCAAGAACACAACTATCGGATTTGTGACACTATAATTACTGGATTTGACCTCATTCTGAGAAATATGCGAGAGGGTAATGTGATCTTACCCCTATTACGCCTGGTAGTCTCGCTGGATACGTAATTTGAATTGTGTGGGTCCGTCAGGCATGAATAAAAATTTGTTATTCACGGGTCACTACAGTGATGTTCATACACGTTTTCATTCATGCCTGTCGAAGCCTTTTTATACCCAGCCCCCCCTCTTTCCTCTTTTTCTAACTTGCACCATATTTGTAGGTCCATTTAGCACCTGACTATTCTTCATGCTATGCTATTTATGCCTTTTATTGGTATTTGGTTGATTTAAATATATTGTTTCATGCTATATTTCTGCGATTTTCATTTGTCCTCAGATATATGAAGAGAGGAGCCGTTTGATGGCCGATGGTTCATTCCCCTGCTTCAGATGATAATATCAATGTACGTGTAGAGCAGGGGTGGGGAACCTTTTTTCTGCCGGGGACCATTTGGAAATTTCTACCAACCTTCGGGTGCCGCACAAAATTATCAACTTGAAAATTACCCTAATATATTTGGTCAAACAATTAACTCACTGTGGCGGCTGGAGCTTCTACTCTTTGGTGCAGCTGTAATATTAGGCGATGTTGATCTTGTTGCTTTTCCAGGTTTGAATTGTCTGGGACTGCTGTATATACATCAGAGGAGGGTATGGGGGCATATACACCACAGGGGAGGGTTGGGAGAAATATAGAACACTAGGGAGGCTGGGGGCATAGACATCACTGGGGGGTAAATACATCATTGACGGGGAGCACAGACATAGCTGGGGGGGCATAAGCATTGCTGGGGAGGGCTGGGAGGAATATACATCACTAGGGAAGCAGCAGGGCATAGACGTCACTGGGGGTACATACATCACTGGGGGTATATACACATTACTGGGTTGCACAGACAAGACTGGGGGGCATAAATATTGCTGGGGTTATATGCATAGCCGGGGGCAGACAGCCCTGGGGGATGACGGAGGGACACAGACAGCCCTGGGGGCACAGAGAATGATGGGAGAGGCTGGCACAGACAAATCTGGAGGACGCTGGGGGCACAGATGGCACAGAGAAGGATGGGAGAGGCTGAAGGCACAGACAGACCTGGGAGAGGCTCGGGGCACAGAGATCACTGGGGAGACTGGGGGGGCACAGATCACTGGGGAGACTGGGGGGGCACAGAGATCACTGGGGAGACTGGGGGGGCACAGATTACTGGGGAGACTGGGGGGGCACAGATTACTGGAGAGACTGGGGGGGGCACGGAGATCACTGGGGAGACTGGGGGGGGCACGGAGATCACTGGGGAGACTGGGGGGGGGACACGGAGATCACTGGGGAGACTGGGGGGGCACAGAGATCACAGGGGAGACTGGGGGGGGCACAGAGATCACAGGGGAGACTGGGGGGGGCACAGAGATCACTGGGGAGACGGCACAGATCACTGGGGAGACTGGGGAGACGGCACAGATCACTGGGGAGACTGGGGAGATGGCACAGATCACTGGGGAGACTGGGGAGACGGCACAGATCACTGGGGAGACTGGGGAGACGGCACAAATCACTGGGGAGACGGCACAGATCACTGGGGAGACGGCACAGATCACTGGGGAGACTGGGGAGACGGCACAGATCACTGGGGACACGGCACAGATCACTGGGGAGACGGCACAGATCACTGGGGAGACGGCACAGATCACTGGAGAGACGGCACAGATCACTGGAGAGACGGCACAGATCACTGGGGAGACGGCACAGATCACTGCGGAGACTGGGGAGACGGCACAGATCACTGGGGGCACAGGCAGACCCGGGGGAGCTTGGAGGCAGTTAGAGAACTGGGGGAGGCCTGGATTACTGAGTGCTGGAGGTGGCTGCGGGCACGGAGAGCACTGCCAGCGCGCACAGAGAGGAGCAGCTTCCGCCGGCCACAAGGAGCCACCGCCGGGTACAAGGAGCCGCCGCCGCCGCCAACAGGGAGCCACCGCCACCGCCGGGTACAGGGAGCCGCCGCCACCGCCGGGTACAGGGAGCCGCCGCCACCGCCGGGTACAGGGAACCGCCGCCACCGGCGGGTACAGGGAACCGCCGCCACCGCCGGGTACAGGGAGCCGCCGCCACCGCCGGGTACAGGGAGCCGCCGCCACCGCCGGGTACAGGGAGCCGCCGCGACCGCCGCGAACAGGGAGCCGCCGCCACCGCCGCGAACAGGGAGCCGCCGCCACCGCCGCGAACAGGGAGCAGCCACCGCCGCGAACAGGGAGCAGCCACCGCCGGGCACAGGGAGCCACTGCCAGGCACAGGGAGGCACCGCCAGGTACAGGGAGCAACCGCCGCCGGGCACAGGGAGCCACCGCCGGGCACAGGGAGCCGCCCCCGCCGCCGGGAACAAACCTGGGGGATGATTGGCAGTTAATCCTCTCCTGTTTGATTTTAGCGCTCCTCACGCCGACCCCACCTACAAAGTACATCCTCATGTAGGTGGGGACGTAGTCTTTCAGTTATAGGAAATGCAGTGTTCAGCATTGAACGCGCTGTGTGGTTTTAAAGGGCCAGCAGCCAGCAAGATGCGGCTGGCGCTCTAGCACTGCAATCCCCGGGAATCAGCTCGGGGGCCGCAGGAAAAGTCGTCGCGGGCCGCATACGGCCCGCGGGCCGGAGGTTCCCCACCCCTGGTGTAGAGCATCCATCTGGGCTAGTGATGGGTGATCCACCCGATGGTCGGGATGGAGAAGGCTCGCCCAAACATTTTGTAAAGATCGAGCTCGGAGCGAGATAACAAGATCTTGCGTCCGATCACTGATCTTGGACTTTACAGTTATGGGATGGGGCAAGGGGAGCTGTGATATAAAGAATATAGTTAATAATAAACATTGTCATTATACTTACATGTCCCGTGACGCATCCTGCAGACTCTGTCTCCCGCTGCTTCTGCTTCCGAGCCCGATCAACGCTGTGCTTTCCCAGTAACCACCGCTGACTAAAGGACCTTCCGTGACGTCATAGCCATGTGACCAGTCAGGTGTGAATTTTGTATTACCTCGTTGGTTACGGACTGGTCACATGGCTATGATGTGATGCAAGGTTCTGTAGTGCCAGTGGAGAGGGATGGGCGAGCATACTTGCCGGTACTTGGTGCTCACCCGAGCATCTCAGTACTCGAGATACTCGGTGAGCGCCGAGTACTGGCGAGATGCTCGAGCACATGCTCGGCTCCCCCTCCCTGCATGTTCGCGCTCTTTACAGAGTCAGCCCACATGCAGGGATTAGCTGCCACACACTGTAATGCCACAGCCAGTGAATAGCGGCGCTGGGAATCAGGTGATCGGAGATCGCCATTGCTATAGTAACCCGCTCGTTAGGTTAGGTTACTATGGCAATGGTTGCAGTCACCGCTTACCAACCCGTTGTCTCTGCTCACTCATTGAGTGATTAGACAGCACAGGGAGCAGAGGCGTCCTTCCTCCCCCTGTGCTTTCTGATATAGCAGAGCTAGATCGGGGACAATAGACCAGGATCATAGGATCTCACCAGGAGGTGAGAGGGAGTAATAAAGATGGAGTCCTGTTGTGAATATCATCTGAGTGGGTGCTGGTGTAGAGCTCCCTCTGGTGGCCAGGAATGGTAATGAAGCGGAGTCTGGATCTGTGACCCAGACAGGAGTTGGAGTTAATTGGGAATCCAGGAAATCCTATTGCAAATCAGCCTAGTGTATTTAGGAGAGCATTTTCTGCCTGGCGGCCACTGGTGATGATGCTTCCTGCCTGCTTCAGAAGATGTCTGGGAGTTTTCCCTTCAGTTTCTCCCATTTCTTCTGTGCCTGAATCTACTCCAGATAAGTTTGCTAGTTTCTGTGCTTAATTGCTGAAATTGCACTTAAGGTTGTTTCTGCTTATTCCATTTGGTTCTGTGTTTGGTTTCTTGTATGTGAGAATCTGTCTTTCTGTTTCTGTGAGCAGGGCAGTTCCTTCTGCAAGAAATGGAGCTTGCTCCCTGTTCACGTTTGGATTATTTGAACTTGAATATTATTTGCTCTGTGATTTTGTTCCTTCCCATTATATCTGCAGTTCTATTTAAAGGGTCTGGCACAAGAGTACCTGATATAGTGGGGGAGAGACTGTGTGGTCTTAGTATTTTTTCATATCAGGAGTTTGGCATTTTTTTCAGGGTTGTTTGCTAGCTGCAATTAGTTATCTGTCCTGTCCTATTGTATCTAGTAAGTCGGGCCTCACCTTTGCTAATCTATATTTTCTATCTGTGTATGTGACATTGTTGCATGTTGGGGGCTTCCTATTTCTTTGGGGACTGCTCCAAGGCAAGTTAGGATTCCATGTTTCTATCTTTGAGGTGTAGCACGTTTCTCAGGCAGTGATGAGGTGTCTAAGTGTGTTAGGAACATCCCACTGCTATTTCTAGTGTTATCTGATAGACAGGGGATTGCGGTCTGCTCAGTTTCCAACTACTCTTGTGATTTTGTTTTTTTTCTGATTAATGGGATTTTTTGTGATCGTCCACAGTTATCAGATCATAACAGAGTCCCTAAGTGTGTGTGTATTTATTTGTAATAAAGTACTTTTTCTCTGTGTGGTGTCTTTTTTTAACCCTTTATTGGAGATTCTTAATGGCTGAGTCAAACTTCGACTGACATTAAGAATCTTGGGCTTAATACAAGCTGGTAAAACAAAGCTGGTATTAACCCTTTATTACCCACCAGGGCTGCTGGAAGAGTTGGATACAGCGTCAGAAGATGGCGCTTCAATGAAAGCTCCATTTTCTGGGGTGGCTGCAAACTGCAATTCACAGCGGGGGGGGCCCAGAAAGCTTGGGCCACCCTGTGTTGCGGATTCCAATCCCCAGCTGCCTAGTTGTACCTGGCTGGACACAAAAATTGGGTGAAGCCCACGTCGTTTTTTTTTAATTATTTCATGAAATTCATGAAATAATTAAAAAAAGGGCTTCCCTATACTTTTGGTTCCCAGCTGGGTACAAATAGGCAGCTGGGGGTTGGGGGCAGCCCATACCTGCCTGCTGTACCTGGCTAGCATAGAAAAATATGGCAAAGCCCACATCATTTTTTCCTTAGTTTTTTGGCTTAAAAAAATAAAGAAAGAAAGGGCTTCCCTGGATTTTCCATGGCCAGTGAAGGTAACACCATGCAGTTGAGGTTAGCAGCCAGTAGCTGCTTGGATTACCTTTAGCTAGCAATAGAAAATGCAGCGGGAGCCCACATATTTTTTTTTAAATTATTTTCTTAAATAACAAAAAAATGGGCTTCGCTGTATTTTGATTGCCAGCCAAGGTAAAGCCAGGCAGATGGGGGTGGCAGCCCCTAGCCATCCGCTTTGTGTGCGCTGAGAATCAAAAATACAGCGGAGCGCTATGTCATTTTTTTTTTCAATTATCTATTTTCATACAATTATATATTGTGTACATTTTTTTATATATATATATATATATATATATATATATATATATATATATATATGCTTATATATACACAGCTCTGGCTAAAATTAAGAGACCACTGCAAAATTTTCAGTTTTTCTGACTTTTCTCTTTATATTTATACTTTTGAGTACAATGTAAATTGTTCTTTTATTCTATAAACTACTGACAAAATGTCTCCGAATTTCCAAGCAATAAATTTTGTATTTATTTTCTGAACATACTAGTTTATAGAATAAAAGAGCATCACCCCGCACCTGACGCTCTCAGGACAGGAACGCTTCAGCTGCATGGAAATACATGCAGTCGACTGCTTCTGTCTGGAGATTGTGTGTCGATATGCGATGCAACACTCGCACAGTGACAATGAAAGTTCAGTTACCAGGACCTTTGATGACGTCATAGTCATGTAAGCAGTCTGTAGTCAATGAGATAATACAACATTCACACTTGACTGGTCACGTGGCTATGACGTCACGGAAGGTCCTTTTATTCAGAGGTGATTACCGCGGGGCACAGCAATGATTGGACGGACGCGGAAGCAGAAGCGGCCTGGAGATAGTCTGCAGGACACGTTGCGGGACCTGTAAGTATGATCATAATGTTTTTTAATAATGTGCTTTTTTTTTTTACAGCCCCTGGACCCGATCTGGACCCGATCTGTAACACAAGCTTCCCAGGAAAGCTTGTGATTGGGATTGTGTACACGTTCACTATGTGATCGGTACGATCCCTGATCTTATAGATCGCGATCACCCATCACTAATCGGGGCATATGTCAATAATCATAACAGTCTCTATTACCTTCATCTGTACTTGCAGGGTCCTTGTCATAGACAGGGATGGTGACATAAAGCACATGCAGACTATGATAAGCAAAACAGGAACTTGTTTATTGCAAATCACTCTTCTTCTCACGCTTCAGGCCCTTAGGACTACCCGTGCTGTGTCCACTCTACCTCGGGGGAAACTTCTATCTTCCTGGCACTCGCCCTGGGCACTGTCCGCCAGCTGAGTCCTATATAACCTTTCTTTCCTGGTATCCCTTACTGCCAGCTGTCATACCTCACTCTTGCCCCCGGACGCATGGCTGATTGCTCTCGACCAGTTCAGGGTCCCGCCAGCGGTCTCTGTAGCCCGACGTCCCACCGGTCACAAGACACACCACTGTCCATCCTCTGGGTGAGATCTCGGTACACAGAAGGATTCCTCCCTATCCAGGCAGACTCCTTGCTCTGTGTCCTGCCTGTAAGCTTCAGTTCCCACTGCAACTAACTAATCACTTCCTACACACATTCTAATACCCTCAGTTTCTCCTTCCTCCTATTTCCGTCTCCCTAATAACCATCTTGCTACCCTTCCTGTATTCCTGCTGAACCTTATTATAGCTAACTACTCCTCTCATCTACCTCCTGCTGCTTGTTTCCCTAGTTACAACTTAACCCAACTTTCTATCTCCAAACATATATCTACAGCACTCCTGGCATTGTACTACGTCTCGTGTCTGACACAGCACGAAGGGCCAGTACTCCTACTAAACATTTTACATGGTATTCACAGTACATTTACACAGTACATTGATATGCACATTAAGCTTACACTGACACTACCTTCGTAGGAGAGGGCGCTGTTCGCCCCCCTAATACATATATATACTGAGATTCTTTCATAACTTGCAAAATAAGTTTCAATTCGTCATTTGGTTTTCAGGATGTTGTTTATCATGACAACATTCCTCTTTCATACTTGTAGTGGCCACAACATATAGAATAGAGGCTGTGTGTGTCTCCTCATATAACTTTTAATTACAGGGTGTCAGAGTTCCGGGATTTCCAGTTCTCTTTTGAAAGAGCTTGCCCTTTGTTAACATGGAGTTTGCTGTTCTGTTGCCCTACTTCCTGTCCATCTGTTTAAAAGGCCGCCCCTAAGCTTAGTCCAGTGCCTGAGTATACTGCTTGCTGTGTACTCCTGCTTTGCTGCTCTTGGTTCCTGATTGACATTTGGATCCTCCTGAAAAACAACCGACACCGACTCTGGACTTCACCTGGTCTCATCAAGCTGTGCCCGGACTCCGTCTGCCGTCTTTGCTCAGCACTTCTGCCCAGTTCGTAACCACTCTGGACTCTCATCTCGTACGGACATTTTTGGACTATACCTATTGCCCTTTGTGTCCCGGCTGCTGCGCATTTAGGCCTTCTGGGGTGATTGCCAGACAGTCCCTGTATAGGGGTTCGCTCTTGGTGGTCTCCCTGGGGGAGTCCGGTGCGTGGCCCCGGGAATTCCCCTTCGCTCCGATCCTGGAAGGTATTTCCTGTGTTTTATGTTCTACTGTGTTTTGTTCCGTTTATGTACATCTTGTTGGTTACATATTATAAACATCTTTGCACCAAGAACTCATCTCTGGTTGTCATTGCCCTAACGCAATCGAAATCCTCAGTACATACAATAGTATTACATTATACTCAGGCCATAAAAGGATTTCGCTGGGGCAATGACTGAGACACGAGTAGATCAGCTTTTTTCCATGATTAACTCCTTGCAGCAGGAGATGGAGGCGGTGCAAACTAAGCTTAGAGATGTGGAGGTACAGCTGGGCCATGATCACCAGGTACTGGGTCCGGCTATTCAGGATTTGCAAACCAGAGTGGAGGCTCAGGAAGCCGCCCCCCCTACGTCCGTATCAGCTGCCGGTATGCCTAGGTTACCCCCGTTTCGTTTCAGTGGTGATCGTAGTCAGTTTCGTGGATTTGTTAACCAGTGTATACTGTTTTTTGATGTACATGCTGATTATTACCGTTCTGACCGGTCAAAAGTGTTATGTATAATCATGTTGTTAACCTCCCGAGCACTGGCTTGGGCTAATCCTATGATAGAGAATCGTGATATCCGTTTAAATCACCTGGATGACTTTCTAACAGCAATGGCGCAAATGTTTGATGATCCGAATCGCCGTGCTACCGCTGAATCGGCTCTCCTTTCCTTACGTCAGGGAAAGCGGTCTGTCGTTGAATACGCCACTGAGTTCAAGAGGTTAGTGGTAGACACAGACTGGGGAAACAATGCGTTATTGTCAGTTTTCAGAAAAGGTTTGTCCGGTACCATCAAGGACGAGTTAGCTCGTTCCGAATCTCCAGGGGATTTTGAACTGTTTCTCCAACACTGTGCGTATCGATACCCGCTTGGCGGAACGTAGACAGGAAAAATGGGCAGCTGTAAACCGGGTAACCAACTTTGCGTTTCCTTCCAGAGAACCCGCTCTCAGGACGCCACGGGAGGCCGAGGATGTTCCTATGCAAGTGGACTCTCTACAAAAGCGAGAGACCAACGAACGTCGTGAACACCGGCTCCGTGAGCGTTTGTGTTTCTATTGCGGTCAATCGGACCATTTCCTGATTGACTGCCCAAAACGTCCAAATCGCCCAAATAAGGTATTGGCAGCCATGGCAGAGTGTGACAACACGGACGCAGAGTCCAATATCTCTGAGGCAAGTGGACACCTGGATGCGGTATTTCCCTTGACTGTAATGTCAACGTCACCTAAGGACTCAGAAGGGAAATACACCCATTGCTCGCTTCCCATTCAGATACGGTGGGAGGGACAGTTAATTCCTACATCTGCTATGATAGACTCTGGGGCAGGGGGAAATTTCATGGACTCTTCTTTTGCCAGGAAACACGGTATCCAGACTCAACAAAGATCCTCACCGGTTACCATGGAGACGGTAGACGGTTCTCCATTAGTTTCTGGACCAGTTGATCGGGAAACAGTACCCCTAGAATGTGTGATGAAGCCAGGTCAGCAGGAGACCCTTGTTTTCATGTTAATTTCTTCTCCCCATTTTCCGATAATTTTAGGAATTCCGTGGCTGCAGTCTACAAATCCAGTCATCGATTGGGAGACTAAAGAAATATCCTTCCCACCGCAGAGTGGTCCGACCATTAGTCCAACTGTACCGGTTCCAGTAACACCGAATGCGGAGGGCACTGTAAAGGTACCTGTTCTACCCCCGGTTTATAATGACTTCTCTGATATATGCGACAAAAGAAAAGCAGATCGGCTTCCCCCGCATAGACCGTATGATTGTCCCATAGACTTACTCCCAGGGGCAGAGATCCCGTTTGGTCATGTCTACCCGTTGGCGGCACCTGAGTTAGAAGCACTAAAGGATTACATCGATGAAAGTCTAGCCAAGGGATTTATTCGCCCTTCTACCTCACCAGCAGGGGCACCCATCTTTTTTGTGAAAAAGAAAGAGGGGACTCTGAGACCTTGTATCGACTACCGGGAACTAAATAAGATAACCATCCGGAACCGGTATCCGTTACCGTTGATTCCTGAGCTATTGGAGAGAGTCCAACAGGCAAAGATATTCACTAAATTGGATCTCCGTGGGGCATATAATCTACTCCGCATACGTCCCGGAGACGAGTGGAAGACAGCGTTCAGATGTCGGTATGGACATTATGAGTATCTAGTGATGCCTTTTGGACTTTGTAACGCTCCTGCGGCTTTCCAACACCTAGTCAACGATATTTTTAGGGATATAATGGACCAATTCATGGTGATTTACCTGGATGATATCTTGATCTTTTCTGATTCCCTACAGGAACACCAGGAGCACGTCAAGACAGTACTTACCCGACTGAGGGATAACCACCTGTATATTAAACTGGAGAAGTGCGAATTCCATTGCTCAAAAATACAATTTTTAGGATATGTCATCTCTCCTCAGGGACTGAACATGGAGTCTGGCAAGATACAAGCAATTCTAGACTGGCCGGAACCGGGAAACATCAAGGAGGTACAACGCTTTGTCGGTTTTGCCAACTTTTACAGACGCTTTATCCGTAACTTTTCAGAGATCGTCCGTCCTATTACTCTGTTAACCAAGAAAGGACAGAAGTTTGTGTGGTCCGCCCAGGCCCAGGAAGCTTTCAATCGTCTCAAGGTTTGTTTTACCTCAGCACCAATACTAATACACCCGAATCCCGCACTCCCCTTTATTGTGGAAGTCGACGCTTCCGATTATGCATTAGGGGCTATCCTTTCCCAAAGAACTGGGGACAAGAGTCTCTTGCATCCGTGTGCTTTCTTTTCTCGCCGGTTGTCCCCTGCAGAAAGGAACTATGACATTGCGGACAAGGAATTGTTGGCGATTATTGCAGCTTTTAAGGAATGGAGACACCACTTACAGGGAGCAGCGCAGCAAGTGATAGTTCTCACAGACCATCGTAACCTGGAATTCCTTAAATCTGCCAGGTGCCTGTCTCCACGGCAAGCCCGTTGGAGCTTGTTCCTTAACCAGTTCAATTTTATCGTTACATACCGTCCAGGTTCACGTAATGGGAAAGCCAATGCCTTGTCCCGAATCCACGCCATGGACTCCGTGCCTGGAACCCCGTCTCAGACCGTGTTATCTGATGCCAATTTCGTTGGAGTAATCCAGGACCAGGACTTGTGGAAGGACATCAAGCTGGCCTATGATGGTGACGTATTTCTTGCTGCCCCCCCGAATGATGTGACTCTTGTCCTTCGGAATGGTGTGTGGTTGAGAGAGCGACGTATTTATGTCCCGGAGGCTGTAAGACTTCAGGTTCTCAAATTGGTCCATGACTCCGTGTTGGCAGGTCATAGGGGGGTACAGAAGACGCAGGAATTTCTGAGTCATTTTTTCTGGTGGCCAACCTGTTTAAAGGATGTGAAAGACTATGTCCACTCATGTGTGGTTTGTGCCCGGTGCAAGGTCCCTCGTGTGGCTCCTACGGGACTCCTTCAACCGTTACCCGTTCCATCTCGCCCTTGGGGATCCATCTCAATGGATTTTATTGTGGAGTTGCCAGTCTCAGGCGGTAACAATACCATTTTAGTGGTGGTGGATCGGTTGACCAAAGCTGCTCACTTTATTCCATGTACCGGTCTTCCCTCAGCCGCAGAGACAGTGGATTTGGTTATCCAGAATGTATTTCGACTGCATGGGGTACCAGATGAGATCATCTCTGACCGGGGCGTGCAGTTCACGTCTAAATTCTGGAAGGGGTTTTGTTCGGCACTCCGCATTGATGTCTGTTTGTCTTCTACATACCATCCTCAGACAAATGGGCAAACCGAACGGACTAATCAAACCCTGGAGCAGTACCTACGTTGTTATGTCAGCCATCTGCAGGATGATTGGTTGAAGCTGCTTCCTTTGGCGGAGTTCTCGTATAACAACACTCAGAGCAGCTCCACTAAGGTAACGCCCTTTTTCGCTAACTTGGGTTACCATCCGAATGTTTTGCCTAGGTCACCGGTGGCGGTTTCGGTGCCAGAGGTGGAGGACAGAGTGACGGAGCTACGACAATCTGGAGGTTTTAAAGGACTCTTTGGCTTCGGCTCAGGAGCGTTACAAGAAGTCGGCAGATACTCACCGGAAACAGGCACCCATGTATAAGGTAGGGGACTCGGTGTGGTTATCCACCAAAAATCTGAAATTGGGTGTTCCTTCGCAGAAGCTGGGGCAGAAATTCATCGGTCCGTTTAGGATCACCGGGATCGTGAGCCCTGTTGCCTGTCGGCTGAGGTTGCCGCACCATTTGAAGGTACACCCGGTCTTTCATGTTTCTCTACTCAAACCTGTCTCCCCTAATACGTTTCATGGTCGTATCGTGCCTCCTCCTCCGCCTGTGATGGTTGATGGCCAGGAGCAGTTCGTGGTTGAGGACATTATTGACTCCCGGCTCCATCGGCATCGGCTTCAGTATCTGGTACGTTGGCAGGGGTACTCCCCGAGGACGATTCCTGGGAACCCGTGGGTAACATTCGTGCGCCCCGGAAGGTTGCTCAGTTTCATCGGCGGTACCCGGACAAGCCAGGCCCTGATCCGTCCTGAGGCCGTTTCTGGGGGGGGAGTACTGTCAGAGTTCCGGGATTTCCAGTTCTCTTTTGAAAGAGCTTGCCCTTTGTTAACATGGAGTTTGCTGTTCTGTTGCCCTACTTCCTGTCCATCTCTTTAAAAGGCCGCCCCTAAGCTTAGTCCAGTGCCTGAGTATACTGCTTGCTGTGTACTCCTGCTTTGCTGCTCTTGGTTCCTGATTGACATTTGGATCCTCCTGAAAAACAACCGACACCGACTCTGGACTTCACCTGGTCTCATCAAGCTGTGCCCGGACTCCGTCTGCCGTCTTTGCTCAGCACTTCTGCCCGGTTCGTAACCACTCTGGACTCTCATCTCGTACGGACATTTTTGGACTATACCTATTGCCCTTTGTGTCCCGGCTGCTGCGCATTTAGGCCTTCTGGGGTGATTGCCAGACAGTCCCTGTAGAGGGGTTCGCTCTTGGTGGTCTCCCTGGGGGAGTCCGGTGCGTGGCCTCGGGAATTCCCCTTCGCTCCGATCCTGGAAGGTATTTCCTGTGTTTTATGTTCTACTGTGTTTTGTTCCGTTTTATGTACATCTTGTTGGTTACATATTATAAACATCTTTGCACCAAGAACTCGTCTCTGGTTGTCATTGCCCTAACGCAATCGAAATCCTCAGTACATACAATAGTATTACACAGGGTTTATTTGGAGGCATTATTCATATGCTCCCTTTTGGTGTCTAGATCCTTCATACTGCACACTCTTTAGGAGGTAAAAAAAAAGGAAAGATTCTGTACAACGACTTAGTTGCAAAAAGTGTATCAATAATTTTATTAAATATTAAGGAAGCATTATAGCAAGCAGGAAAAAGTACATAAGATGTAAAGAACCGTAGAGTTACACCGTATACACCAGCAGATGGCGCCCTCACACCACATTGGCACTCAGGACCACACTGAAAATAAGCTGACAAACAGGCAATGCCCCACCGTGACCATAGCAATAAATACAATAGTCAATACAGCAATATAAGATCAATGTAAGGTCACCGCCGTGTGCAGCCCAACGTACCTAGATGTGAAATGAGGGATCCAGGCCCCGACCTATAGGTTTCGGTGTTAATCCTTCTTCCGGGGGAAGGATTAACACCAAAACCTATAGGTCGGGGCCTGGATCCCTCATTTCACATCTAGGTACGTTGGGCTGCACACCGCAGTAACCTTACATTGATCTTATATTGCTGTATTGACTATTGTATTTATTGTTATGGTCACGGTGGGGCATTGCCTGTTTGTCAGCTTATTTTCAGTGTGGTCCTGAGTGCCAATGTGGTGTGAGGGCGCCATCTGCTGGTGTATACCGTGTAACTCTATGGTTCTTTACATCTTATGTACTTTTTCCTGCTTGCTATAATGCTTCCTTAATATTTAATAAAATTATTTATATACTTTTTGCAACTAAGTCATTGTACAGAATCTTTCCTTTTTTTCATCTTAATCTCTGTATATGGCTCCCTCCATATTGCAAATATGGCACGTTTTCCGTGTTTTTTGGTATTGCTTATTTATACTCTTTAGGAGGTGTGCGGTATGTGTACACCGCCGATGCATCCCACTTTGGAACGTATCCACACACATAGTTCTCCTGCCCTGGTGAAGCCCTGCCTCTGACGCATGTGCCCCTGAGTAGAGTGCAGATCCTGTTCTACTTCCTTCTATTCTCCTGCGCGTGTGTATTGACTCACTCACACGCCGGCTATAGGACCTTCTGTTTTTTCTCCGGTGGTGCGTTCCATGCTGGAACGCACACGCGCATTTTTTATGTTATGTGCCAGCACTTAGAACCAGAATATGAACCCCGTTTGAGGAAAACCATGATCTTCATTACCAGATACCACTAATCGGCTGATACGGGGTTGGCAGCTTAGAGGGAGGATGGTACACATTGTGCTAAGCGCAACCCGAGGTCCACCGTGCTATGCATGGAATGTAGCTGCTAAGAGCCCAGAGAGCTGGACAACTACCGACTTCAATATAAATAGGTTCAAATTAACAGGGTGCAAATGGTGTTATTTGCACACTCACTCTTACACAAACAACCGTGTGGTTGAAAGACCACCGCGGTTGAGAAAGTGCGCCAACAAACAGAAGTACGGATGCAGCTGAGTTACACCACAGAAACTGTGCAGTAGCACTAGCTGCAGATAATATGATTCAGACCAACGACTTGCTTAACCAGCACTGCCACCTAACAACGTAAACGTACGGGTAGCAGTACGCTTAACCAGTGCTGCTATACTGGAACAGGTGAAGCAGGCTCAAGAATGACAGTGACTTCACCAGCACAGTCACTGCAACTAGGATTGCGGGTATCAGTACTCTAGAATGCATAGACACTGGCTATTACTACTAGGTAGCGATGAGTGAGAAATCTGCCTAAGAGATGCTCTCGCTGCAAGGCAAGTAAAGACTTAGCGCCATCCGGCATTGGTGGCGTCCCTATATAACCTAAGCACTGCCTAGTTTCAGCTCACAGTCAATCAGCGTAGCTGATGTCCAACGGCCAATCCCGCGAAGCCATGTCATCGCGGAAGCTGACGTCAGACGACCAATCCGAAGATGCCACATCATGCGCATGTGTATTGGCCAAAAAGCCAGACTTAGGAAAAAACTTGGCCCGCGCATGCGCACTTCCCTGTTTTCCATACGGCTGAACAGCCACCAGTAACATAAAGAAAGATTGGGCCATCCGCTGAGAACAGCGCTGAGATGGAGCAGCACCGGCAGAATGTGTCTTGACCAGTGGAGAGACAGGAGGCACTCTTAGGGGTACTTTGCACGTTGCGACATCGCTACTGCGATATCGTCAGGGTCAAATCGAAAGTGACGCACATCCGGCGTCGGTAATGAAGTCGAAACATGAAAAACCTAGATGCACCGATAAATGATCGCAAAAGCTTCGTGAATCGGTGATCTGTGTAGCGTCGGACATTTTCATAATGTCGCACCAATAGGAGATACGATGTTGTTCCTAGTTCCTGCAGCAGCACACATCGCTGTGTGTCAATCCGCAGGAGCGAAGAACATCTCCTTACCTGCGTCTGTGACGCCCTGGCAAAGCCAGGTTGTCACAGAAAGAGTTAATCCTCCTTGGTAACCTGATCCCACACCAGTGCAGCAGGACAAACCACCTCCCCCAGTGTAAGAGCAAAACAGAGCAGGAGGGGAGGGGCTGTAGCAGAGTGTGTAGAGAGAGAGACAGGAGAGGAGCCCGGAGTTGTACCTCCCGGGCTGCTACCGAAGCGTGCTCCAAAAGGGCCGGGACAGGCTGTTAGTGAGGAAGGGGCCAGAGGTAGCCGGGGCAGGGTAGCGGCCCGCCGGTACCAAGGGTCACCCGGATCACTGCAGGGGAGTGGACTCCCCGTTCCCGGCTGAGGAGAAAGAGAAAGAGGCACCTGGCTGCAGGGAAAGAACAGGGGCTGCTGCACCGTGTGTGGGACACTAACACCCTCCATACCGAAGGCTGTGGACTCCGGCAGTTTCTGGTTAATTCCTGACTCTGTGTGAATTTTCTTGCAAAGCGAATTGGGAGTAACAACATCCCCCGGTCCAACCGGACGCACAGCTCTCAGACCGTCTCCATCTCCTCCCTGCACCACCTCACTGGGGTCCCGGGACACCAACACCCTACCTGTGGAGGGAAATCACCACCTTGCTGCCCACCACCATCCCCGGCATCCATTAACCGGCAGCGGCGGTGCTCCGTTACCTCACCGAACACCACGGGTGGCGTCACGGACAATCTCCCTTACCTAATCCCCTTGTTACTGTGGAGCCTGGGATCACAGACCGGGTCACGCCACCGTAATACCCACAGAAGTGAGCCCGTGGCCCGGATCTGAGTATCCCTTGTCCCCGGGTGACACATTTTGGCGTCACGAACAGGATCCTTACCCATCCAGTTATCTGGAGGAAGTGCGCCTTGTTCTGGACTGTCAGCGGTGCTCCGCTGCAAAATTTTTGACAGTCGCCATCTTTGCCGCCATTTTGGGCGCGAAAATCTCCCGCCCAGGGACTTCTTCCCCGAGCGGTGGGCGCGAAAAAGAGGCTCCGCCCCCTGAGAATGCGGGCAGAAGTGATGCTACGGAGGACCGGAAGCGAAAGGAAAACTTTAAAAAGTTCCTAGAAGGACTGCTCCCGAGTACCAAGGGGGAGCAGTAGGAAGGAACTGCAGTTCATGTGACCAGGACTGTAAAGGCAGGGACGCCAGGACTTTGCCTAATTCCGTTCCTGGACAAGCAGAAGCCGGAACCCCGATGACATCTCACCCGGCTCTGGCAGTCCGCCCGGCCGCAACGGTGATGACGTCTGCTCCGGCAGTCCACCCGGCCGCAGCAGAGGCGACACCTGACCGGAAGTCTGCCCCAGATGCGGCGCCGGCCGCTCCCAGGTACCCCGTCCCGGCTGTAGAGCAGCCGGAGTGCACCTGCAAAGAGGAGGAGCAGGCCACTGAGCGATGGGGCCCTCGGCAGTTAGCGAGGCCAGTTGTAGCCGGCGCCGAGGGCATCCGAGTGCGCCTGGCTCCTGAGCAGGAGGCAGAGCACGGAACCCGTGCCCTGTACTGGGAGTGGCGGCAGCAGCAGTGGTAGCGGAGCATGGACGGCTACCCGCAAGTTTAAAGTGGACTGTTTTATGGACTGTCAACCCTGTTCAGCGTCCTCAAGTTCAGGAGGAGGCCATCTGCACAGCAGGTGGGGGGGTGGCAGGATATTTAGAGTTTAAGAAAACGTACCTCCCGATGTGAGAAGATGTATGATTGTAATGTGTTGATTTTTCCTTTTTTCCAGTTTCAATAAATGTTGGTGCCCAGACAGCCCGAGGACGGGCTGTGTTTTACCAAGGGGGTGTGTGACGCCCTGGCAAAGCCAGGTTGTCACAGAAAGAGTTAATCCTCCTTGGTAACCTGATCCCACACCAGTGCAGCAGGACAAACCACCTCCCCCAGTGTAAGAGCAAAACAGAGCAGGAGGGGAGGGGCTGTAGCAGAGTGTGTAGAGAGAGAGACAGGAGAGGAGCCCGGAGTTGTAGCTCCCGGGCTGCTACAGAAGCATGCTCCAAAAGGGCCGGGACAGGCTGTTAGTGAGGAAGGGGCCAGAGGTAGCCGGGGCAGGGTAGCGGCCCGCCGGTACCAAGGGTGACCCGGATCACTGCAGGGGAGTGGACTCCCCGTTCCCGGCTGAGGAGAAAGAGAAAGAGTGGAGAAAGAGGCACCTGGCTGCAGGGAAAGAACAGGGGCTGCTGCACCGTGTGTGGGACACTAACACCCTCCGTACCGAAGGCTGCGGACTCCAGCAGTTTCTGGTTAATTCCTGACTCTGTGTGAATTTTCTTGCAAAGCAAACTGTGAGTAACAACATCCCCCGGTCCAACCGGATGCACAGCTCTCAGACCGTCTCCATCTCCTCCCTACACCACCTCACCGGGGTCCCGGGACACCAACACCCTACCCGTGGAGGGAAATCACCACCTTGCTGCCCACCACCATCCCCGGGATCCATTAACCGGCAGCGGCGGTGCTCCGTTACCTCACCGCACACCACGGGTGGCATCACGGACAATCTCCCTTACCTAATCCCCTTCTTACTGTGGAGCCTGGGATCACAGACCGGATCACGCCACCGTGATACCCACAGAAGTGACCCCGTGGCCCGGATCTGAGTACCCCTTGTCCCCGGGCGACACACGTCCACCAGCTATGCGGGATGTTTACGTCCCGCTCATCTCCGCCCCCCTGCTTCTATTGGCCGCCTGCCGTGTGACGTCGCTGTGACGCCGCACGACCCGCCCCCTTAGGAAGGAGGCGGGTCGCCGGCCAGAGTGACGTCGCAGGGCAGGTAAGTGCGTGTGAAGCTGCCGTAGTGATAATGTTCGCTACGGCAGCTATCACAAGATATAGCATGTGCGACGGGGGCGGGTAATATCGCGCTCGGCATCGCTAGCATCAGCTAGCGATGTTGCAGTGTGCAAAGTACCCCTTACTCTGACCTAAGAGGGAGGACGCCTCCGGCGTATAGCCGTATCGTCAGCTGTTTGAATCACCTGTGACCAATGTGCTTAATTTTATAAGGTTTAAATACTCTGTTATTTTGTGCATGGGTGCCCATCCGTGAGGAAGCCACAATGGTGGCATAATGCGTGGGGCTGCACTACTTTTCTTTCCTCCTCTTATTCCATCTTTGCCCAATATACATTATGATGTTTTGTCCAGGAAAAGAGAAAAAGTTTTCAGCTCACCCGATCCACATGGAAACCATTGGGAGGACAATGCATGGATGGAAGTCAGCCAAAGTATATTCGAGTAGAAGGAAAAATCCAGCATCCAAGTCCGAAGATATGTTAAAATTTCCGTTTATTGAAATTTTTTAAAAAATTTTTTGCAGGTTCTACATAATAAAAACCATATGGTAGTGAAACATGGTACGCGTTTCGAGTGACTAGCACTCTTAGTCCGAATCCATACCAATACAGACAAAAGTGAGGTTTAAAAAGAAGTCTGCAGGATGTGACATCATGACCAGAAACACAGCTTGAGACTAAATACATAGTGATTTTTATACAAAGCAGTTGATGAACAGAAAAACTTAGAGCATTATTTAATAAAGATTTTTTAGTTCATCCCTCAGGTTCATCCCCAGGGGTGATCTGGTCCCCATTACAAATATCCATTTGGATTCTTTTTTGTGTAAGGTTTTAATAATATCTCCACCTCTGTTGGACAAAAAAACTTTTTCTATAGCATTAACCCTTAGGTTGTCATGAACTAAAAAATCTTTATTAAATAATGCTTCGGACTTGGATGCTGGATTTTTCTTTCTACTCTATCATGATGTTTTAGTATGATTATCTGTTTTGCCAATTGGCTCTCTGTTAACTTACATTATTTTTATGTGGTTTAATTATATCAGGACTGTATACTATTGTGCATGGTGGAATACTACCTTGTTGTCAGGAGTTGGAATGTACAAGGGTCTTGTGCATTGTTATGTGGTACAAGTCTCCTTTTTTAAATGTTTTTATTGTTCTCGCGCACATTATTTTTAATTAATAAATAGTTTGCATTTTATTTGACTTTAACAGGTGATTTTGTGTATATTGCACATTTACTAGATATTTGTATCTGTATCTTCTATTGTGGATGCCTGTGCAGTTTCTAGCACCTCTCCCTTTTTCAATCTACTTTTTGAGAAGCTACCAATATTTTCTCTATATATTTCAAATAACCTTGTTACCCCTATTATATGGTGTGATAAAATTAAATTTCCAAAATTCTCCTTTTGTATTTTTATTCACTGCCTTTACGTTAATCAGATATTCTTCCTGAGTTAGTTCCAAAGCTGATTCTACAATTTTCTCTGGACATTTTTTCTCAAAAAACCTTTCCACCATTACAAGAACACACTTTAAACCAGTGGATATGAATGACTATTTAGATTATCATAGTGCACATTTTATTAAGTGAAAGAAAAATATTCCTTCCAGCCAATTTTGTCATATCAGAAGAAATTGTACTTTAAGAAAATGACTATGTTCAGCAATCAGCTACTCTAAAGGAAAGTTTTTTAAAGAAAAAATATCCAAAGAGAATTGTAGCAGCAGTTTTTGATAGGAATTTAGAACTAACTCAGGAAGAATGTCTGAGAAATGGATAGGCAGTAAATAAAAATAAAAAAAGGAGTATACTAGAAATTTAATTTTACCACAACGTACAATAGCGGTTATAGGTTATTAGAAATATATTGTTTTTTTTAACAAGGAGAAATATATAGTCCTACACATGGGCAAGAAAAATGAAAAGAAAAACCCCCAAACATATCCAGAATGGGAGGATTAGGGCTAAGAAACCTGCATGTGTGAAAAGACTTGGGTATACTAATAGATCACAGACTGAACATGAATCAACAGTGTGATGCAGCAGCAAAAAAGGCAAACACAAATCTGGGTTGTATTAACAGAAGCAAAGAGTCTAGATCACGTGAAGTAATTATCAACCTCTACTCTTCTTTGGTCAGACCTCATCTAGAATATGATCATGGGTCATAAATCAAAATACCCCTTTAAAAACAATTTTTATTTAGATAATTTAAAATGTCAAACCAAGTGTTTCATTAGGTGAATACCTTACTACAGGTGCACAGAGAAGGGAGAATTGCTAGCCCTATAATAGTTTCTCCCTCCTGTGCCCTACCTACCAGCGGAGGTCCGCACCCTAAATAGTGTAATGGCGTCCCCACTCACCGTAGGCTCACCCTAACTAGCCCTGTATGCCCCTGCCGAATAAAGTGCAGTGCCTCAAAAAGTGCCTAGTGATATATTAAAGTGCACAGTGCTTAAATAAATCAATATCGGCAGATACAGGGTTGTAGGGTACTTATCACTCTCCAATTTGATAGTTATATTGGGTTAAAGGGCTGGAGCCTCTCATTTACAGAAGAAAAGACTAGAAGCAATGGGATGAAACTGATTAGGAGGAGACACAGATTAGAGATTAGTAAAAAACTTTTTGACAGTGAGGGTGATCAACGAGTGGAACAGGCTGCCACAAGAGGTGGTGAGTTCTCCTTCAGTGGAAGTCTTCAAAAAGAGACTGGACAGACATCTATCTGAGATGCTTTAGTGTATCCTGCACTGAGCAGGTGGTTGGACCAGATGACCCTGGAGGTCCCTTCCAACTCTAACATTCTATGATTCGATGATATTGAGTAAATGTTAGTACATTCTCAAAAAGGATCTCATTTTAAAAGGATTTCTTCCACCTAACCCAAAATTTCCTTTTGCTGAGGGACTACAATAAAAAATATCATAGCACCAAGTAAAAAAAAAAGTAATACTGTAGAAATAAAAATCAAAAATATGGCATACAGTGGAAGGACACAGAGAGGACTTACCAAATGTATTATGAAAATATGCTGTTGCAAAATTATTATTTATGTAGCAAATGAAATTAAATTTAACAGGAAAGGAAAAATAATTTAAAAAAACAACAATTATCATGTCATTCTGAATACATGTTACATGTTATTTATTGTTATCTACGGTTTGCAGTATGTCAGTCCATATAACTCAAACTCTTCGTTCATGCATAAACGGACACGGACACAACACAAAAAATGGCTTCTAAAGCAAAGTTTGTCAAGACACCAAGCCAGGCCAGTTCACTGTCCCTCAGACCGTTGCAGGGCCGGACTATAACAAAAACTATGAACAAATCTCTATGCACACTGCAAATATCTTATTTTAAAGTAAAAAAACAAAACAGGAACAAATACAATAATTAAAATAAAGAACAAGTCAATTTAACCCCTTATCAACTTATGACGTACTGGGTACGTCATGGCTCCCTGGTACTTAAGGACCCATGAGCCCTGGTGACTGCGATCAGTTTACAAAAAACAAAGATTCGAGGCAGAGGGGACCTCTGCCTGACATCAGGAGGGGTGGCGTCACCCCTCTGGACTTAGGGAGGCTGTGATTGGCTGACGAACGCCGCTCAGCCAATCACAGCCATTGAAATTGGCTGAAACATTGAAATCCAGCCATGATCACTGCAGCTATAGCACTGATCATTGGCTGGAGCTGGGTGACCTCTGTTTCACCCTCCTCCAGCTGTGATTGGAGATACTGGCCTTGTGACCGAGCTCTCCAATCACAATCACCGTGGATCTGGGGTCGGTGACA
This sequence comes from Anomaloglossus baeobatrachus, assembly GCF_048569485.1. NCBI lineage: Eukaryota > Metazoa > Chordata > Amphibia > Anura > Aromobatidae > Anomaloglossus > Anomaloglossus baeobatrachus. The sequence continues at coordinate 656,291,081 of NC_134354.1, forward strand.
GCTCTCCTCAGCTTCACTCCGTCCGTGGAAGCTGAGGAGAATGATCCTGTGCATGCCCCATCGGTAAGTTATAGCCCCTGCACTCAATCCACTGCTGCCCCCTTTCAGCCGCCGCCACTGCCCCCTTTCAGCGCCACTGCCCTCTTTCAGCCGCCGCCGCCACTGCCCCCTTTCAGCCACCGCCTCCGCCACAGCCCCCGATCCGCCGCCACTGCCCCCGATCCACCGGCGCCCTCCTCGATCTGCTGCCCCCTCCTCCTTCCGCCACCGCTCTCCCCCATCAGCCACTGCCCCCCTCCCCGATCTGCTACCCGCTCTCTCCCATCCTCTTCATCTGCTGCCCCCTCTCCCACCTCTCACCATCCCCGATCTGTTACCTCATTCATCTGTTGCTTCCTTCATCTGCTGCCTCCTCCATCTGCTGTGATCATACTGCCTAGATCCATCCTGTAAGGCAGCTATCCCCAATCTCACCTCCCACTCCCCTTCCACCCTCCCCCCTTGACTTGAATGCATCTTTTAGAGAGTCACAATTCTGCAGTTCAGCTAGTTCTGTCGTGGGCGGAGAGGGGTTTCTGGGGAACGCCGCTCGCCTGGGGGAATCTCTGGCGCTCGGGTCTGGTGCTTCTTCTCCTCGGTGGCTCGAGCATGGGGGCCGGACCCGGGGGCTTGAGCAGCGCCTCCTCGCCCACGAGTGAAAAGGGGGAGGTTTGGTGGTGGGATGTCGGTTGTGACGCCACCCACAGGGTTGTGGTGATAATGGGCACCACCGCTGCTGGTGACGAGGGTTCCCGGGAGAGATGGCAGGGAGCAGCTGAGGTGTTGGCCCCTCCGTGGGTAGGGGCTGTTGGTCCCGGGGCCCGGTTGGGGGTTTCGATTGGATGATGTTGGTGGGTAGGGCCTAGGTGCGGGAGCCGACGCAGGGAGGCAGCGCGGATGCGGGACAGCGGTGCAGCGCTGTGCCAGATGGCACTGGTGTACTCACTCAGATAGTCAATGTAAAACTGTAGGGGGGAAAAAAAGCGCAATAGGGTCTTACCCGGTATGAGGGTAGACAGACAAGAGAAAGAAGCACTTACCTGGTGAGGTTGTGCAAGTCACAACCCCTTATGATAGCCTGAGAGTGCCTGGTGGTTTAGCTGCAGCCCCGGGAGAGGAATTTTGTATCACACAGGTAGAAGAGAAGACCGGGTTTATGCCGCGCTAAAAACCACTGATGCGTGTAAATTAAAAGATTTCCTTTTTATTTGACAGTTCCTACGCGTTTCAGAGACATTCGTCTCCTTCCTCAGGAAAAGAAATCATCTCTTTTTTTCTTTTCCTGAGGAAGGAGACGGATGTCTCTGAAACGCGTAGGAACTGTCAAATAAAAAGGAAATCTTTTAATTTACACGCATCAGTGGTTTTTAGTGCGGCATAAACTCAGATAGTCAATGACAGAGTCTCTGGTAAACCAAACGGAAACCCCTGGGGTTACTGTCACTATTTGATTTGACCTTTGTCGGCGGCTCCAAGCCTGGTCGGGGTCCGAAGGACCTGCCTGTGTGTGTTAGCTTCACTTCACTCCCCGGTTCGGTACAGGCGGGCCACTGCCCGACCCCGGTCCTACGGTTCCGCGTTGATCCACCACTCCTGCAGATGGCCACCACCGTCTGCAACCTTGCTGTCAGTGCCTGGGCCACACACCCAGACACTTGCAGTTCTCTCCACTTTACTCCTCTCACTTCAACCTCCAAAACTGAACTCCTTCCCTTCCTGAACTGAACTGTCCGCTTTTCCCGCCTCCAGGCCTGTGAACTCCTTGGTGGGCGGGGCCAACCGCCTGGCTCCGCCCCACCTGGTGTGGACATCAGACCCTGGAGGGAGGCAACAAGGATTTTGTGTCTGGCTAATGTAACTGTCCAGGGCTGGGGGTGTGTGCGTCTTACCTGTGACGACCTGGCTAGTCCAGGGCGCCACACTGACATGCAGCCACAGTCACTCCCAGCAGCCAGTCACTGTCTCCATACCCTCGCTGTAGAAGAGTAGATGACGTGGCAGGCAGTCAGCCCGAGGTAACAGGTAAAGAGGCTGGAGGGGGCGGTGCCGGCCACTTGTATAAGAGCTCGTATAGTATAGTTACAACTTACAACGCAGCTCCCGCTCCCTGACACGATCAGCTGTTTATCTTCAGGGCGGGCCCCTAACCTCCCGAGCCCAGTCGCAATGGCGACCGCTGCGACCGCGGTAGTTACGCCCCTGCCTTTTGCACCTTTTACAGTGAATTCACACCTGTTTCTTTTGGGAATACAATCAAGGGTTTTTCCGCTAACAGATTTGAGTTAAGGGGAGATGGCAGACATTTTCTTGCTTCACTTGTTTGATAAGGAGGCCTAATTTTACTTCAAATGCTTTCACATGTGATTGTATATCACTGATGAGCTTCCCTTTTCCTTGGGCCCCCTTCACACGTCAGTGATTCTGGTACGTATGTGCTTTTTTTTATACGTACCAGAATCACTGACATACGCAGACCCATTATAATCAATGGGTCTGCTCACACATCAGTGATTTTTCACTGAACGTGTCTCCGTGCAGCGTACACGCGTGTCCATGATTCTGCACGGAGACAAGTCCATTTTTTTCTGGCATCACTGATGACCCCAAGACTACACTATGGTGTGATCCATGTGTGATCCGTGAAATACGTACCAGAAAATCACTGACATATAAAATAATAAACAATTGCAAATCACCTTTCCAGCGACGCGCTGTGCAGCCTCCGATCTCTGCAGCTCCTGCCCGGCTCATGAATATTCATGAAAGCAGGAACAGCCGACCAGGAAATAGCTGCAGACAGTGGTGGGCGGATGCTGCAGAGCCGAGGAGTTCAGCACAATGGACAGCATGAGCGAAGGCAGGTGAGTAATGTCCATTTGCAATCACGGATCACGGATTGCACATGGACAACCCACGGAACATGGAGGGACATGTGCGTGTTTTACACGTCAGTGAAGAACGTCAGTGAAGAACGTCAGTGTTTTTCACTGACGTGTGAAGGGGGCCTTGAAGTTGCACATTGAAACTGTTGAGTAGCTCTGTTACATCTGTCAGAAAGACGAGGTACCATTTCCATTCTGCATCATTGAGCTCTGGTACTTCTATGTTTTTTGAAAAGCATAAAAGCTGTAATCTGTGGAAGTAAGTCATATAAATGTCTCAAAACTCTCCCTCAACTCAGCCAACGGACTACTGTGTAGTACAGAACATCTTCATAGGCAACATTTAGCTCAGACAGAAATTCCTGAAATTGTCTGTGGTTTGCTCTGCTTTGTGAGCCGCTGCTGGGTTGGCCAGGGGAGTGGGACATTATATAGACCGCAGGGGCACCCATAGACAGAAGCCACATTGAAGTGCTTCCGTGTGGCTTCCATCTATTTTGCAGACCCATTGACTTGTATTGGGTCACAGTCCGCATTTTGCGGATCAGAATAGGACATGTTCCATAACAACCAAACGGACATACGGACATGGATGACACACGGAATGCCATCCGTTCCGACACAAAACACATTGAAAACATGGTCTTGTCAGTAGGTCAATCTTCAGTCACCACCGTTATCCACAGTAGTGTGCACTCCACGTAGCCTTAGTTTGGCTTGTGCACACGTGCCTCTCCTGCTGTGCGCTCCTGCTGTGCAATCCTGCGGCGGGAATACTCACTGCTGAGGGGAGCGCTGGTGACTGCAGCTTCCTCCTTCCTGATCAAATGCATTTGTGACTCTCAGCCGTAAATACATTTGAACAGTGCAGTGTGGCGCGCGAGCCTGGGCTCCGACGTGCATCAGTGTGATGAGATCAACACCTTGCTGACGTCATCACACTGCTGCAGGCGCCACAAAGAAACGTCGGGCAGCGGTGAGCGCTCCATGGAGGAGCAGAAGATGAACTACGGTATGTAATCAGTGTGGATGCTGGGGAAGGGGTGCACAATCATGAAAGAAACACAGCTTTGTGAGAGGTAGTGAGGTGAGTACTTTATTCAGAGTGGGCAGTATGCGTGAGGGGAAGGATATTTTACAAAAGGGTGGGGAGGGCAATATTTTCCAGAGGCAGTGTGGTGGGTACATTAAGGAGAGGTGCACCATGGGGGGTATATTAAGGAAAGTGGCAGCATAGGGGGTATATTAAGGAGAGGGGCAGCATAGGGGGTATATTAAGGAGAGGGGCAACATGGGGATATATTAAGAAGAGGGGCAGCATAGGGATATATTAAGGAGAGGGGCAGCATGGGGGTATATTAAGGAGAGGGGCAGCATAAGGGGTATATTAAGGAGAGTGGTAGCATAGTGGGTATAATAAGGAGAGGGGCAACATGGGGATATATTACGATATATATACGGTGGTCCCCATCAGCAGGCGACGGGAAGACGGCAGCCGGAGAGCCTAGGTGGACCGGCACAGGATTGCAGCCCGCCGGTACCGATACCAGAGAACTGACCCAGAAACCGTGCACAGAGGGGGTACTTGGACCCTGAAGCCAGGACCAGAATCAACAGCCTAGCTAATTAACCAATTGAGGGCAGGATTTTAGGTCCTGTCCCAACCAAAGTCCCAAAAGTAGACAACCACCCACAGAGAGGGATAGGGCAGCCGCCAGGGGCCGGTACATCCCACGGGTCAGCGTCAGCGGGCACGGCTCCTCAGGTACACAACAAGCCGGGAGCGGACTCCTGTGTTCCATACCGGGAAGTCCAACACAAACAAAAACAGTGCAGAGGGAAAAGATGTCGACCACCAGCCCGGGTGGGGGACCAGAGTACAATCGGCCGCGGCGGCCGGCCACCAGCCCCTTGGTTTACCAAAAGACTCGTGTGATTTATTCAACTGTGAGTAACCAAACATCCCCTGGTACGTCCGGGCGCGCAGGTCCCTGCCATCGCCATCCCCTGCACAGAGCTACTGGGCCCCGGGGCAACTACTATCCCTACCCACGGAGGGGTTAACAGCTGCCATTACATCTCCCCTGGGGTGTCCCACAACAGCAGCGGTGGTGCCACCTTTCACCACACACCGTGGGTGGCGTCACGAACTGAATACGGCCAAGACCGTACAACTACAGTACGTCCCCCTTTTCATTTGGCGTGTCCGCGTGACCCCTCGAGCCAAACACAGCGGGTCCAGATCCGAACAGCCCGGCTGCTACAGGCGTGGGGGCAGCACAGCTGCAGCTAACCTGAGTGACGTCACCGCTTATCGCGCGGCTCACTTGAGTTGCTATGTGGCGCTCACAGTGGGCAGTCTTGTTCTATGGTGCTTGCTGTGAGCCTCTGGTGTAGCAGTGTTGGAAGCGTCGTGGGACCTCATATGGATTACATCGGACCTGGAGTGGACATGGTGTTGGGGGGTTAATAAAGTGGTGAAAGAGGGGGCTTTTTTGTCTTTTATTTCAAATAAAGGATTTTATTGGTGTTTGTGTTTATTTACTTTCACTTACAGAGTAGTGATGGGGGTGTCTCATGGACGCCTGCCATGACTAAGCTAGGGCTTAGTAGCAGTTGTGGGCTGTTATTAACTCCTTATTACCTCGATTACCATCGCACCAGGGCAACGGGAAAAGGCGGGCCCAGCGCCAGAATTGGCGCATTTTATGGATGCGTCACTTCTGGGGTGGCTGTGGGCTGCTATTGTTAGGCTGGAAAGGGCCAAATAACAATGACCCTTCCCACCCTAATAATATCATCCCCCAGTTGTCTGCTACACCTTGGCTGGTTTTAGAATTATGGGGAGGACCCCACGTCATTTAAAAAATAAATAAAATAATTAAAAAAAAGTGTGGGTGGGATCCCCTCTATTTGTCATAACCAGCCGAGGTACAGCAGACAGCTGGGGGTTGCCACCTGCAGATGCTGCTGTTCCTGTGCTGGATAGGGGGTACTCCAAATCATAGTTTTAACCCCCCCCCCCCCCCCCAAAAAAAAAATAAAAAAAACAGCTGTCCCAGCTAGCTATCCCTCTATCGAGCTATTCTGTTCTTTCTATGTATTATTTCTATCTGAGACACAGACAGAGACAGTAGCAGTTGTCGGTCTGCCTGAGGGTGCAGTTTTTCCTCAGTGTGCACTCATCCCAACAGAAGTAGTATAAACCACCAGCACAAATGTTGTGGATTAAACGCTATCGTCTCCATGGTAACTAGTGATTGATTGGTTATGGCTGTGACCTGATTGGCTATCGTGTGCACCGGTTTCCTAAGGCACCGCCCATAACAACCAGCGATGCGGTCACCATGGAGACGCGTGCGGCCTGTACAGGATCCATCGCACCGGGCAGCGGAGCGCAGGATGCCGGGGAGGTCAGGGGAGGATCCGGCCGAGGCGTCGGTGCGAGGGGTCAGCTCTCCGGTGTGGGATGAGAAGACGGAGATGGGCATGCTGCGGTCCCGGCTGGACGAGCAGTCACAGCTCATCTGCCTGCTGAAGCGGAGGGCGGACGAGTCACTGCTCCGCTGCCAGGGCCTGGAGGAGGACAACCGGCAGCGGGAGAAGCGGGGCGCGGAGACGGAGGGGCTGCTGGCGGCGGAGAGGCGGCGGGCGGAGCGGCTGGAGGAGAGGTTCGGGCTCCTGGCCGCCAATCACCAGGACATGATCCGCTTCAAAGACGAGTACAAGCGGCAGAACGAGGAGCTGCGGGCGGAGAACCAGCGGCTGCGGGAGGGCACGTACCCGGAGCTGGAGGAGAAGGAGCGGGGCCTCCAGGAGCTGAGGAGCCGCCTGCAGGCCGCCAGCACCGGGCACCGGGAGCAGGAGACGGCGCGGCGGGCGGAGATCCACGAGCTGCGGGAGAGAGTGCAGGAGCTGCGGGGGCAGCAGGAGGCCGGCACCGGGGAGATCGGCACCCTGCACCGGAGCCTGCAGGCGAGTGCCGCAACGGCTGTACATCCCTGTACATCCCCCCCCCACCGGCTGTATGACGTCCCCCCCCCCCCACCGGCTGTATGACGCCCCCCCCCCCCCACCGGCTGTATGACGCCCCCCCCCCAACGGCTGTATGACGTCCCCCCCAACGGCTGTATAACATCCCCCCCAACGGCTGTATGACGTCCCCCCCAATGGCTGTATGACGCCCCCCACCGGCTGTATGACGCCCCCCCAACGGCTGTATGACGTCCCCCCCCCAACGGCTGTATGACATCCCCCCCCAACGGCTGTATAACATCCCCCCCCCCAACGGCTGTATAACATCCCCCCCCCCAACGGCTGTATAACATCCCCCCCCCAACGGCTGTATAACATCCCCCCCCAACGGCTGTATGACGTCCCCCCCCCCCAACGGCTGTATGACTGCATAACGTCCCCCCAACGGCTGTATGACTGCATAACGTCCCCCCAACGGCTGTATGACTGCATAACGTCCCCCCAACGGCTGTATGACTGCATAACGCCCCCCCCCCCCCCCTCCGCTTTCTTGACTCCTTTCCTCTTTTCCTGCCATAAGTCACCCAGTGTATGCGACCTCACGACCTGCAGACTGTCCGTCCATGACTGTCACTCACTAGATCTGCACTAACTTTTCCAGAACCTTTCCTTTCCTTTCCCTATCAACTAACCCCTCCCGTTGTGGGTTGTCCTAACACTTAACTGTTACTGCCCTACAGTCTGGTAACTTCCTATACAAGTGCTATGCAATACATTACCACACATAATCTTACATTACAATCCATACAACACAATATCTAAAGAAGACGCATGACACAGTTTACATTACACGACAATACAATGACGTGATTTGTGTCTTCAAGAGGATCGCAACAGAACCCAGTCCGCTCCTTACACCCCTGCCCAATGTGGTCATATAGATGCCCGGGCCCTGTAGAGCACTACATACCATGTTTTTCCAAAAATAAGACAGTCTAATTATTAAGACAGTTATATTTTTTTTGCCCCCTAAAAAAAGCACTAAAAGGCTTATATGTGGAGGAGATCTTATTCTTGGAGAAACACGGTTGGGGGGCAAGTTTACCCCCCAAAAAAGCAGACTCCCCACTTCCCAGGAGACTCATACTCACCAGACCCGGACGTCTGTGTGGCTCCCAGGTCCTCCTGTGATCTCCGATGGGTGCTGCACGCCGTCCTCCCCTGCTTCTGGCTGACACACTCACACACCACACACCGCAGATCACACATATGTACACACACACACACACACAGCAGATCGCAGATCTCTCACACACACACAGCAGATCGCAGATCCCACGCACGCAAACACACACACTCATCACATCCAGCGTTAAAGAATGCTTCCGGCCGCAGGGAATGATGGGAGGAAGTCACGTGTCCCAAAGGTCCTGTAAGCAAGCATTGCGGCAGGTCCTTGCATGCCACCGCTCTGCCTGTCAGGATTCTGCTGGCGAGAAGAAATCGGTGTTGCTGGATGTGTTGAGTATGTGTGCGTTCCGAGGTGTGTGCGATCCGAGGTGTGTGTGATCCGATGTTTGTGTGTGCGATCTGATTGTGTGTGTGTGAGATTGGATGCGATCACTGCAGGTCCTCTGCTCTGTGTCAATTGAGTGTGATTGCCGGGTGCCCGCTGTCCATAATGAAGTGTCCTGCAGTATCTTTATCTTTTTTAGCTGCACAGACACTTTATTATTGAACCACGACTAGGGCTTATTTTCGGGGGAGGGCTTATATTCAAGCCTTGCTCCAAAAATGCTGAAAATTCCCACTAGGGCTTATTTTTGGGGGAGGTCTTATTTTTGGAAAAACACAATATCAGGAGGTACCCACACTGTGATGGTGGTAGAGGGATGCAGTGCCCCTTGGCCAGACGTGTAACCTGAACTTCCTGGGCCCAAATACAATAACTATATCATGACCCCACTGTGTGTCACATATAACACTGGTGACGTCTAGTGTCGTCACTGCACCTATTGCTGCTCTGCTGATTCCAGTCTGCGGTGACCCTAATAGAAAAATAATCACAATAATGAAAACCCACATGTAAACGCTCATCCGACAAATTCTGACACGTGGTTTCCTTATAAATCCGTATTACAGACATGTTTGTGTGGACACGGCCTGCTTCTGGGTTCTCTTTAGTTTTTGATGCAGCTGTTCTAGATAAAAATGACAAGAAAATAGAGGGAGGATTATTCCTCCTACGGTAGAATTGTATGAATAGTGTCTTTTACCAGTTAGGGACGTCCCTATAATGCAGACAGTAGAGACATTGCTATAAGGGTATGTGCCCACGATCAGGGTTCAGTGCGCTGCGGTCTCTCGCTTGTGTTCTCCCTACAAAGGAACATACAAATCCGTAGCAAACAATTGACATGCTGTGGTCTGGAAAGACACATCGCAGGTCAGTGATTGCTGCGGAAAAAACAAGCACAGTGGGCACGGGATTTCTAGAAATCCATCCACTGTGCTTGTACTGTACACCGCAGCGTTTTAGAAGCAGCTGAAGCATGCTGCGCATAAAACGCTGCAAACACTAATCGTGGGCACGCAGCCTAATGTGGGCGTCACACGGTACGATCTATCGTGCGATTGCACGAGCGATCGTACCCGCCCCCGTCGTTTGTGCGTCACGGGCAATTAGTTGCCCATGGCGCACAAAGTCGTTAAACCCATGTCACACGCACGTACCTGCTGAGCGATGTCGCTGTGGGCGGCGAACATCCTCTTCCTGAATGGGGAGGGACGTTCGGCGTCACAGCGACGTCACACAGCGGCTGGCCAATAGAAGCGGAGGGGCGGAGATGAGCGGGACGTAAACATCCCACCCACCTCCTTCCTTCCGCATTGCCGGTGGGAGCCGCGGGACGCAGGTAAGCTGTGTTCATCGTTCCCGGGGTGTCACACGGAGCGTTTGTGTGCTGCCCCGGGTACGATGAACAACCGGCGCCATGAAAAATAAACAATTTTTTAAAAATAAGCGACGAGAACACGACTCACAATTTGTGAGAGATTCTGCGTCGCTCGGAGGTGTCACACGAAACGACGTCGCAAGGAATGCCGGATGTGCGTCACGAAAACCGTGACCCCCGACGATGCATCGCGCGATAGATCGTCTCGTGTGACGCCCGCATAAGAAGAACACAATTGACAATTTATCAATTTCTTGAAGGAACAACTGAGAAACAACAACAGAGTGATAAGAGACTTGTGTGTTTTGAGAGGAGACAAGTATTTACAGACACGGGTGTCAGGAGAGGAGACAGCTCCTTCTATCCACTGCCAATGCACAGGGTGTGGTGTAGACAGCACATGGCTGCCATCTTCATGGCTTGGAGGCTGAGAGCGCGTTACCAAGACACGGTGCAGCCGGCTGGAAATAACAAGCAAATTAGATTTTCCACCTTCTGCCATCAGAAATGATTTCCCCTCAGGTCGTCCTGTATCTCCCAGCAGCAATCATTGCACAGCGACACCTGTGGTCTGGATAGAAGGCTCTGTGTTACAGAAAACCTGACCACCGGAGGCTTAATGGTTAATTCTGCTGCTGGGTCAGAGTCACCATTTATAAAATCTGCGTCTGCTGTCAGCAAATGAAAACTTTCCTGGTTATATCAAGTGGCTAAAAAAGGTAAAATTTGAGTGAGGCCGACTCTCTGGGGATTAAAAGGCCCATACAGGCGGCTTCTTTTTTTTTTTTTCCTGTGCTGAGATAATCCTCTAAATGTGTCCATGCTATGTACTATATCATACTATATCATGGCAGTGTCTGACCGTACCACGGCTCCTGGGCAGGGGAGGACACAAAAGAGAGTATACAGATTTGACAGCATCAGATCACTGCTGATTCTTTCTGTGAGGTTAAACTTTTCCCTGCTTTATTTTAAACATGTTTTACCTCACAGAAATAATCAGCTATGATGCCATGCTCTGCTATCTGTATACTCTCTTTGTGTCCACCCCAACCCTAGGAGATGTGGTATGATCAGACCATGTCTGTTACATCTCGTGGCTCTACTGAGGCAAGGACTGAGGCAGTCTCCCATTCCTTGCCTGCCACGAGCATTCCTGCTCAGCAGCGCCGAAGGTCTGCCAGACTGCGCAGTGTGCAGGAGATACCTTCTCAGAGAGGCAGCAGAAGGGTGACACCTAGTGGTTCTCCTGTTACAAGGAGTGAAGCGGTCTCCCATTCCTGGCCTGCCGCAGACTCTCCTGCTCAGTGGCCCCGAAGGTCTGCGAGGCTGCGCAATGTGCAGAGGTTTACTGCTCAGGGAAGCAGTGAGATTCCCGTTATCTCTGCACATTGTGAGACCGAGGATCCCGCCTCTATTTCCCAGAGGCAGGAGGGTGAGCATGTGCAATGCGTGGTGGGTCCTGATTCGCTCACTGACGTCACACGGCTTGATGACAAGGCTGGTGACGTGGTGAATCCTGACTGGCCAGGCTGGGACGTCGTGGACCCTGATTGGGTCAAGTCCGTCATCTCCGCCTCGCGCCCGCCCTCGGGTGGAGCTGCACCTCCTTAAAAGCTCCCCCTGCCATCATGGCGGCGCGTGACCGTCCTATGTTTGGATGTCTGGCAGCGTGCTGCCACGCCACTGCTCAGGCATTACTGTCTCTTGTGGGCTTGGCCCTTGCTGCTCCGGCAGTACCTCGTTTGCAGGCCGTGTTCCTGCCTTGCTGCTCCGGCAGTACCCCCGTCAACAGGCCGTGTTCCTGTCCCAGGTGAGCTCCTCAAGTCTCCTTTGGACTCACCTGGTTATTGAAAGCACACGTGCGTGGGCCCCTCTGTGCTACCCTCGTGCCATATTCTCGTGACTTCCACTGGCACACGTGCGTGGGCACCTCTGTGCTTCCCCGTGCAACAGGTACACCGAGCCGTGAGATCTGTGCCATACAACCCTCACGGGTTAGGGCAGATCGGTGTACATAGATCGTCTGTGACATTCCAGACGATCGCTAGCAGCAACCCGCTCACTCTTCACCCACCATAGCGGCGGTCCCTTAGGGGTGCTTCACACACAGCGAGCTCGCTGACGAGATCGCTGCTGAGTCACGCTTTTTGTGACGCAGCAGTGACCTCATTAGCGATCTCGCTGTGTGTGACACTGAGCAGCGATCTGGCCCCTGCTGCGAGATCGCTGCTCGTTACACACAGCCCTGGTTCGTTTTCTTCAAAGCCGCTCTCCTGCTGTGACACACAGATCGCTGTGTGTGACAGCAAGAGAGCGACAAATGAAGCAAGCAGGGAGCAGGAGCCGGCGTCTGACAGCTGAGGTAAGCTGTATCCAAGATAAACATCGGGTAACCAAGGTGGTTACCCGATATTTACCTTAGTTACCAGCCTCTGCAGCTCTCACGCTGCCTGTGCTGCCGGCTCCGGCTCTCTGCACATGTAGCTGCTGTACACATCGGGTTAATTAACACGATGTGTACAGCAGCTAGGAGAGCAAGGAGCCAGCGCTAAGCAGTGTGCGCGGCTCCCTGCTCTCTGCACATGTAGCTGCATTACACATCGGGTTAATTAACCCGATGTGTACTGTAGCTAGGAGAGCAAGGAGCCAGCGCTAAGCAGTGTGCGCGGCTCCCTGCTCTCTGCACATGTAGCTGCATTACACATCGGGTTAATTAACCCGATGTGTACTGTAGCTAGGAGAGCAAGGAGCCAGCGCTCAGTGTGCGCGGCTCCCTGCTCCCTGCTCACACTGGTAACTAATGTAAACATCGGGTAACCATACCCGATGTTTACCTTAGTTACCAGTCTCCGCAGCTTCCAGACGGCGGCTCCGTGCAAGCGCAGCGTCGCTTGCACGTCGCTGCTGGCTGGGGGCTGTTCACTGGTCGCTGGTGAGATCTGCCTGTTTGACAGCTCACCAGCGACCATGTAGCGATGCAGCAGCGATCCTGACCAGGTCAGATCGCTGGTCGGATCGCTGCTGCATCGCTAAGTGTGAAGGTACCCTTACACCGCACAGTGGACCTTGACCGGCGGAAGCAGTCCATTTCCCATCTTGGCACGCTTCCCCGGGTCCCCCTCGTAACATTACGGTCGCGCCAAAGGTCTGGCTATGGCTGAAGAGCAGCAGCAGTTGCTGCGTTATGTGCAGCAGTTGGAGTCACGATTGGCAGCAGTGGAGCAGTCTTCCTCCGATAAGACTACTCTGACGACAGTCGCCACCCAGGCGGCTACCCAGGCTGTGCTATTGGGCGGAAGGTCTCCTCGCCTTGCGCTTCCAGAGCGCTTTAGCGGCAACAGCTCTGAGTGCCGTGGTTTTATAAACCAGGTTACCACCTACTTAGAGCTGTCCGCGACTCTTTACGCTACCGAGAAGGCGAAGGTAGCCTTCGTCCAGTCCCTGCTCACAGGGAGAGCGCTGAAGTGGTCCACGCCGTTGTGGGAGCGCGGAGATCGTGTGGTGAATAACTTAGCAGCTTATCTTGGGGCCATGAGAATGGTGTTCCTCGGGCCTCAAGTCACCCACGATTCCGCGCTGTGCCTCCTACGACTTCGGCAAGGGTCTGCTTCAGTCGGGGACTTTGCTGTACATTTTAGGACACTGGCCGCAGAGCTGGACTGGCCGGATAAGGTCCTTGTCCCTGTGTTTTGGGAGGGCCTGGCAGGGTTTGTCAAAGACGCACTGGCCACACGTGAGGTGCCTGCCACTTTAGAGTCCTTGATTCAGGTTGCCTCTCGCATAGACATCCGCCAGGCGGAGCGAAGGCTCGAGGTCTCTTCAGCACCCACGTCTTCTCGGCCTAAAAAGCGTCTGACTCCCGTCTTCCATCAGACAGGTCCCTCAGCCAGTCCTGTAGGCGACTCCGTGGAGTCAATGGAGGTGTCCAAGGTGGTCTCCTCTGCCCCAGGTTCTCGGTCTTGTGTCATCTGCTTTTCCTGTGGGCAGAGGGGACACATAGCTACCCGATGTCCCAAACCGTCGGGAAAAGACAGCGTCTAGTTTCTATCAGAGGGGGGACTCTAGACGCTACTTCTCCCTCTAGGTTGACTATCAGCGCCCAGTTGCAGTTCGGCACTACTCTCTTCTCTGCCCTGGCTTGCTTGGACTCAGGCGCTGAAGGCAATTTCATCTCGACCTCCCTGGCAACCCGATACTCAGTTCCCCTGGTTCTGTTGCCCAAGCCACTCAGGGTCCGGGTAGTCGACGGGTCCATACTAGTCGATCCTATCACCCAGATCACCATCCCTCTCAGGATGGATGTACCACCGGGACACCATGAGCAGGTGTCCTTCCTGGTGCTTCCAGGGGGGACGGATGAGATCCTACTGGGTCTTCCCTGGTTGAGACAGCATGCTCCTATACTCAACTGGGCAACAGGGGAGATCTCATCCTGGGCAGGATCCTGTAGAGAGCACCTCGTGACTACCGAACCACCCGCTACCATTAGGTCGGTTGGGTCCTCAGGGAATACTGAGGGGCCGGGTTTACCGACACCTTATGAGGCCTACAGGGATGTCTTTTCCAAAAGGGCCGCAGATACTCTTCCTCCCCACCGGCCATATGATTGCCGAATAGACCTGAAGCCAGGCTCCGAGCCCCCCAGGGGCAGAGTGTATCCACTCTCTGCTCCAGAGACGGAGGCTATGTCCAAATATATTCAGGACAGCCTGGCGAAGGGGTTCATTCGCAAGTCTATTTCACCGGCTGGTGCAGGGTTCTTTTTTGTGCAGAAGAAGGAAGGGGATCTGCGCCCCTGTATCGATTACAGGGGATTAAATGCAATCACAATCAAGAACAAATACCCTTTGCCCCTCATTACTGAGCTATTTGATCGATTCCGCGGGGCAAAGGTCTTCACAAAGCTGGATCTACGCGGGGCGTATAATCTAGTGCGAGTCCGAAAGGGCGATGAGTGGAAGACCGCCTTTAACACCAGGGACGGTCACTACGATTATCTAGTAATGCCCTTCGGACTCTGCAATGCCCCCGCCGTATTTCAAGACTTTGTGAATGACATTTTCCGGGATTTGTATCTTTCCGTGGTTGCATACCTGGATGACATTCTTATCTTCTCCCCCGATCTTACCACCCATCGGAGGGATGTCATCCGAGTACTTAAGAGGCTCCGCACCCATTCGTTATATGCTAAGCTGGAAAAGTGCGTTTTTGAACAGGAATCCTTGCCGTTCCTGGGGTACATAGTGTCCAGTCAGGGGTTAGCAATGGATCCGGGGAAGTTGGAGACAGTGATGAACTGGCCTGAGCCCCGCTCGCTGAAGGCGATCCAGCGATTCTTGGGGTTTATCAATTATTATCGCCAGTTCATTCCCAACTTCTCGACGGTGGCAGCACCCATCATTGCCCTTACCCGCAAGGGCGCTAATCCCAAAGCATGGACACGGGAAACGGTAGAGGCATATCACACTCTCAAAACTCACTTCTCCAGAGCTCCCATCCTTCATCGTCCAGACATCTCCAAACCCTTCCTACTGGAGGTAGACGCCTCTTCGGTCGGTGCAGGTGCAGTCCTGTACCAGAAAAACGAACGAGGAAGGAAACATCCGTGTTTCTTTTTCTCCAAGACCTTTTCTCCGGCCGAGAGGAACTACTCCATAGGGGATAGGGAGTTACTGGCGATGAAACTAGCATTCCAGGAATGGCGGCATCTCCTGGAGGGTGCGAAGCATCCATTTGAGGTTTTTTCTGACCACAAAAACCTCACATACCTCCAGACAGCACAACGCCTGAACCCAAGGCAGGCCCGTTGGTCTTTATTCTTCTCCCAGTTCCGCTTTATTATCCGCCACCTGGCCGGTGAGAAGAACGTACGGGCCGATGCCTTGTCACGTTGCATGGTTGTGTTGGAGGAGGACGAGGAGGAGCCTCGTCTTATACTACCCCCGGACAGCTTGAGGATGGTCACTCCCACTTCTTTGGACCAGGTGCCACCTGGCAAAACCCTCGTTCCCCCTGAACTACGGAACGAGGTGCTATCGTGGGCCCATGCCTCCAAGGTCGGGGGTCACTTCGGGGTCAAAAGGACCAGAGACCTGGTGACCAGGCATTATTGGTGGCCGAGACTACCCCAGGACATACAGGAATATGTGGGAGCCTGTATGTCGTGTGCTCAGAATAAGCCGTCCCGGCAGAGACCGGCAGGTCTTCTTCACCCACTGCCAGTGCCGGATCGTCCCTGGGAAGTGGTAGGGATGGACTTCCTGGGAGATCTGCCCAAGTCAGCAGGGCACAGGGTCGTATGGGTCATCACGGACCACTTCTCTAAAATGGTCCACTTGGTGCCTCTCCCACGACTCCCGACGTCACGTGCTCTCGCCACCTTGTTCATTCGGCATGTATTTAGGTTGCATGGCATGCCTGACAAGGTGGTGAGCGACCGGGGTCCCCAGTTCGCGTCTCGCTTCTGGAGAGAGCTCTGTAAGCTCCTGCAGATAGAGCTGAACATCTCCTCCGCATACCATCCCGAGACCAATGGACTAGTGGAGAGGACTAATCAGACCTTGGTAACTTACCTCCGCCATTTTATATCCGCGCACCACGACAACTGGGCTAACCTCCTTCCTTGGGCCGAATTTGCCATTAACAATTCGGTCCATGAATCCTCTGGCCAGACTCCGTTCCTACTCAATAACGGACAACATCCCAGAATCCCGGTTCCGATGCCCATTACGTCACCCGATACTAGAGTGGAGGATTGGGCGACCAAGGCCCGGGAGATCTGGGATGACACCCAAGAGGCTCTTAAAAGGGCTAAAGACCGGATGGTGACAACGGCTGATGTTCGCCGCCGCCCTGCACCATCCTTCGCCCCTGGTGACCTAGTATGGCTGTCCTCTAAAAATGTTAACCTACGGGTACAGGCAGCCAAATTCGCCCCTAGGTATCTGGGTCCGTTTAAAGTACTACAGCAGGTAAACCCAGTGGCATATCGACTCCAGCTCCCTCCACGCTGGGCTATAGCCAACACCTTTCACGTGTCCCTCCTGAAACCCGTACGACTTAATAAATTCTCGGGGTCCCTGCCGGCTCAAACCGACTCCCCGTCCGACGACCCTGAGGTGGCAAAACTTGTGGAGACAAAAGTCATACAGGGCAAGAGGTACTACCTCGTGGAGTGGGCCGGCCGTGGTCCGGAGCATAGATCCTGGGAGTTGGAGGATCATATCCGTGCCCCGGGTTTGATAGCGGCCTTCGAGCACGGACAGGGGGGGGGCCTAGACGGGGGGGTAATGTTACATCTCGTGGCTCTCCTGAGGCAAGGACTGAGGCAGTCTCCCATTCCTTGCCTGCCACGAGCATTCCTGCTCAGCAGCGCCGAAGGTCTGCCAGACTGCGCAGTGTGCAGGAGATACCTTCTCAGAGAGGCAGCAGAAGGGTGACACCTAGTGGTTCTCCTGTTACAAGGAGTGAAGCGGTCTCCCATTCCTGGCCTGCCGCAGACTCTCCTGCTCAGCGGCCCCGAAGGTCTGCGAGGCTGCGCAATGTGCAGAGGTTTACTGCTCAGGGAAGCAGTGAGATTCCCGTTATCTCTGCACATTGTGAGACCGAGGATCCCGCCTCTATTTCCCAGAGGCAGGAGGGTGAGCATGTGCAATGCGTGGTGGGTCCTGATTCGCTCACTGACGTCACACGGCTTGATGACAAGGCTGGTGACGTGGTGAATCCTGACTGGCCAGGCTGGGACGTCGTGGACCCTGATTGGGTCAAGTCCGTCATCTCCGCCTCGCGCCCGCCCTCGGGTGGAGCTGCACCTCCTTAAAAGCTCCCCCTGCCATCATGGCGGCGCGCGACCGTCCTATGTTTGGATGTCTGGCAGCGTGCTGCCACGCCACTGCTCAGGCATTACTGTCTCTTGTGGGCTTGGCCCTTGCTGCTCCGGCAGTACCTCGTTTGCAGGCCGTGTTCCTGCCTTGCTGCTCCGGCAGTACCCCCGTCAACAGGCCGTGTTCCTGTCCCAGGTGAGCTCCTCAAGTCTCCTTTTGGACTCACCTGGTTATTGAAAGCACACGTGCGTGGGCCCCTCTGTGCTACCCTCGTGCCATATTCTCGTGACTTCCACTGGCACACGTGCGTGGGCACCTCTGTGCTTCCCCGTGCAACAGGTACACCGAGCCGTGAGATCTGTGCCATACAACCCTCACGGGTTAGGGCAGATCGGTGTACATAGATCGTCTGTGACATTCCAGACGATCGCTAGCAGCAACCCGCTCACTCTTCACCCACCATAGCGGCGGTCCCTTACACCGCACAGTGGACCTTGACCGGCGGAAGCAGTCCATTTCCCATCTTGGCACGCTTCCCCGGGTCCCCCTCGTAACACATGTCCCTGTATGGTCAGACACGGCCATTACACAGCACATAGCACGGACACAGATATAAGATTATCTCAGCACAGGAACGTTTTATCTTTAAAACATCCAATTGTGGAAAAAAAAATTATAGCAAGATCTATTAATTTAATTTTTTTTTTTTTTGATCTTGGGAAAATCCCTTTCACAGTTTATTTTTAGCCCCCATATTGGCCTTGAGCCTACAATAATTGTCAGTATCATAGTCATCTGTTATGCCCAGTCGCAGCAATACCAACATGGCAACAATGAGAGCCTTCAGTAAGCCATCGGCTGCAATGGCAACCTATCATCCCCAATCTTGAGACCAATGTGCACCTTGACAGACACCCAGCTGGGATCATGTGTCCTAAAAGCCGCTATCGGTGATACAGCTGCATTACAGGGGTTAAAGGCACTGATTGGAGCCAGATCTGATCACTGCTGTTCGAGACAGGTGCCGGCTGTGTGAGGAGCAGGTTCAGCTCCTGAGCCTGCTCTGTAATAGAGTAAAAGAAGTGATATTCCCCTAAAGGCTGCTTTACATCTGTCGATTTCTATTGCGATCGCATTTGCGATCGCACCCACCCCCATCGTTTGTGCGGCACGGGCAATTTGTTGCCCGTGTCGCTCAATGCTGTAACCCCCCCGTCACACGCACTTACCTTCCAAACGACCTCGCTGTGGGCGGCGAACATCCACTTCCTGAAGGGGGAGGGACGTTCGGCGTCACAGCGACGTCACACAGCGAACGGTCAATAGAAGCGGAGGGGCGGAGATGAGCGGGACGTAAACATCCCGCCCACCTCCTTCCTACCGCATTGCCAGCGGGACGCAGGTAAGCTGCAGTTCATCGTTCCCGGGGTGTCACACGGAGCGATGTGTGCTGCCTCTGGAACAATGAACAACAGGACGTTCGATTTTTAGAAAATGAGCTACGTGTCAACGATGAACGAGAAGGTGAGTATTTCTGCTCGTTCATAGCTGTCACACGCTACGATATCACTAACAATGCCGGATGCGCGTCACTTACGACGTGACCCCGCCGACATCTTGTTAGATATATCGTAGCGTGTAAAGCTTTAGACTTCTTGTTTCTCCCTTCTCAACAGTTACTTGCTCTCAGTGGTCTCCACCACCATTATATCAGGCAATACTCAGTCAATCGCTGCCTGAAGCGATCACCTGTCTCAGCCAGTGGTTGAGTAAATGGCATTTCCTGGGACATACAAAGTGTGATGAGAGTATGAGCGCCATAATAAGACTCCACGCAGCACAGATGTCATACAGTGTCATATTACGGAATTGCACACAGGGCTGAAGACTCCACAATGGACCATGAAAATAGCATTTTTGAACAGTATTGTTAATCCTTCTATCTACTTGCTATAACCTATACGCACAACACAATGTACAGATTGCTGTGCATATCTTACATACTTATTCTCTGTGATTTTCAGCTTTCAGAGCAGACGTGTCACCAGCTACAGGAGAAGATGCGCCACTTGGAAGAGGTACAAATCACTGAGCAAAAAGAAGCTGAAAAGAAGATGGCGGCGCTAAATCAGGAGAAGCAGAAGCTCCTAAACCTGTGCATGGAGCGCGGGCGATCTCTACAGGAGCGCCAGAGAGAAGCCGCTGATATTACTCTTCGCCTGCAGGCCTCAGAGAAGGAGCAGCGGGAGGCAGACGAGCGCTATCAGAGAGACGTGGCTGCTGTAGATGCCAGTGCCAGAGTAATGGAGCTCAATGCAAGACTGGCAGACAGGGAAAAAGAGCTGGCACAACTACAGCGGGAGTTTGAGGCCTACAAGAAGCACAGCAGTGACCTGCTGGCCAAAGAGAGGGAGCTGAATGCCAAACTGCGCCATCTGATTGGCTGACAGCCGGACTATGACAGCACTTAAAAAATTAATAGTACTTAAGAAAAGGTAGGAAGTAGTGTGAATGGAAACCAGTCCCGCAGGATTATTCGCGATTTTACCTGACTTTGCACATGTAGCTGTTCTTTTTGTATAGTCTCATACAGTATATCACAAAAGTAAATACACCCCTCACATTTTTTACATATTTTATTATATCTTTTCATGGGACAACACAAGATATGACACTTTTATACAATGTAAAGTAGTGTGCAACTTGGATGACCGTGTAAATTTGTTGCCCTCTAAATAACTCAACACATAGCCATTCATATCTAAACTGCTGGTAACAAAAGTGAGTACACCCCTAAGTGAAAATGGCCAACTTATGCTCAAAGTGTTAATATATTGTGTGGCCACTATTATTTTCAAGCACTGCCTTAACCTTCTTGCTCATGGAGTTCACTAGAGCTTTACAAGAGCCGCTGGATATTTTTCCACTCTTCCATGACAACGTCACAGAGCTGGTGGATGTTAGAGACCTTGTGTTCCTCCATCCTATGTTTGAGGATGCCGCATAGATGCTCAATAGAGTTTAGGTCTGGAGACGTGCTTGACCAGTCTAGCACCTTTACTCAGTTCCTAGCAAGGCAGTGGTTGTCTTGGAGGTGTGTTAGGAGTCATTATCATGTTAGAATTCTGCCCTGCGGCCCATGTTCCAACAGAAGATAATGCTTTGCTTCAGTATGTCACAGTAGGTGTTGGCAATTGTGGAGACACGGGTGTCAGTGGGTGCTCTCGTCCGCTGATCCGGCCGCCTTTAGAAAGACCGCATGGCCCAGGGCTCATCCCAACTGAACACCTGACCTCCTTAACCGTGGGCGGAACACTACTCAGACAACACAGGATGAGGGAATCACAATATTAAGACTTCATTGGATCCCAAACAATTAACGGCACATAGCACATAACCAGCGAAACCACAAAATGTAACCGGCAACAGTTTCTCACTCTTCCGCTGGCTCACCAGGGATTAGAATGTCCGTGCCTCAGACCTTTCAGGGCTACTTACTCCAAACCAGCAGCATCCCACTTTCGGCGGGCACCCACCGAGAATGAATTACACCAGATTTAGGAAGCTGGCTGAGGTACGCAAAGTCTGTAGTCAGGTGACTGGATTGTCCCAAGCTGGATTCCTTCCTTAGGTAGTCTTTGATAGCTCAGCCGAATCCTTGCATTCGATGCTGAAGTCCATATAGTATTATAATCCAGGTTCGGTTATGGCTTGCCAATCGGATCCGCAGGTCCTAGATTGGTAACATGTAGCAAGAGTCTAGCTGGGCAATGGACAGACCTCTTTCTTAGACCCCTGAGCTCTCCATTCAGACCATTGGGGTCTTCATGATTGGTGGATAAGACTGGGCTCTTATTAGCTAGATTTCAAGCCGTATACAAAATATGCCTGATAGTAATGGTCTCTGGCAGAGACAGCTAAGTTACATCGCATAATTGATTTGTTTGGGTATCTGACCTTCACTGGCCAAGGCAATTACATGAGTGAACAACAACTGTAACACTAGACTCCTAAAGCTGGGTTTACACACTGCAACATCGCAAAGGACATCGCTGTAACGTCACCGGTTTTGTGACGTAACAGCGACCTCTCTAAGTCTCTGCTAAGTCGCTGGTGAGCAGTCAAACAGGCAAACCTGGCCAACAACGCAACAGCGATCCGGTCCTGCAGAGCGACCTAGCTGGTTGTTGGGGGCGTTGATAAGCAGCCTTTTGAAAGGGAAGTTGCTAACAAAGTCGCTGCAAAGTCTTTCACACACTGAAACTTTCCAGCGATGCATGCTGCACAGCGGGAAACAAAGGACCTAGGAATGGTCCTGAACGATTTGTAACGATTACAACTTCACAGCAGGGGCCGGGTCGCTGATAGGTTTCACACACTGCAACATCGCAAACAACATCGCTATTGCGTCACAAAACTGGTGACGTTATAGCGATGTCGTTTGAGATGTTGCAGTGTGTAAACCCAGCTTTAGAGTCTTGTAGAAACAATGAGGGGCTTATCCCCATCTATAAACAAACTATGTTCATGTCTGGCTGAATTTTAAGAAATTGAACCCATGCTAGGCACTGACAGAGTCCATGTCGTCACAGTTCCCTCACTGAACTGTTGCTCCCCATAGCTGGCAGCTCTTCAGCCCCAAACCATGACATTCCCACCACCATGCTTGACTGTAGGCAAGACACACTTGTCTTTATACTCCTCAACTGGTTGTTAACACACACGCTTGACACATGTGAACCAAATAAATTTATCTTTTTCTCGTTAGACCACAGGACATGGTTCCAGAAATCCATGTCCTTAGTCTGATTGTTTTCAGTAAACTGTTTGCAGGCTTTCTTGTGCATCATTTTTAGAAGAGGCTTCCTTCTGGGATGACAACAGTGCAAACCAATTTGATGCAGGGTACGTCGTATGAAAGCCTGAGCACTGACAGGCTGACTCTCTACCCCTGTAATTTCTGCAGCAATGCTGGCAGCACACATGAGACTATTCGGAGACTGCATTTGATACTGAACATGTGCACTCAACTTCTTGCAAATTCAACCATGGGGAGGCCTGTTCTGAGTGGAATCTGTCTTGTTCAACTGCTGTATAGTCTTGGCCACTGTGCTACAGCTAAGTCTCAGGGTGTTGGCAATCTTCTTATAGCATTAGCCATCTTTATGTAGAGAAACAATTCTTTTTTTCAGATCCTCAGTGAATTCTTTGCCATGAGGTGCCACGGTTAGCTTCCAGTGACCAGTGTGAGAGTGTGTGAGCGATAACACTTAATGTAACACCTTGTCCTCATTCACACCTGAGACCTTATAATACTAATAAGTCACATGACACAACGAGGGAAAATTGCTAATTGGGCACAATTTGGCCATTTTCACTTAAGGGTGTACTCACTTTTGTTGCCAGCAGTTTAAACATTAACCCCTTTAGCCCCAGACAATTTTTCGTTTCTTCCTCTCCTTCTTCCAAGAGCCATAACTTTTTTATTTTTCTGTCAGTGTAGCCGTATGAGGGCTTCTTTTTTTGTGGGATGAGTTGTACTTCTGAATAACACCATTCATTCTGCCCAATATTGTACTGGAAAACGGGGAAAAAAAAAATCCAAGTGTGGTGAAATTGCAAAAAAAGTCCAATTCAACAATTGTTTTTCAGGTTTTTTTTATTTACCGTGTTCAATATATGGTAAAACTGACTTGACATTATGATTCCCCAGGTCAGTACGAGTTTGTTGATACCAAAGATGTATAGTTTTACTTTTATCTAAGTGGTGAAAAAAATTCAGAAGTTTGTCAAAAAAGAGAATTGCGCTTTTGGCGCCATTTTCCGAGACCCGTAGCGTTCTAATTTTTTGGGATCGGGAGCTCTGTGACAGATTATTTTTTGTGTCTTGAGCTGACATTCTTAATTACACCATTTTTGGGTAGATGCGATGTATTGATTAAAATGCAATGTTGCGGCAACGAAAAAAAAACTTAATACTGGCGTTTTTTATTTTTTTTACACTACGCCCTTTGCCAATCAGATTAATTGATTTTATATTTTGATAGAACGGGCATTTCTGAATGCAGCAATACCAATTATGTGTGTTTTTTTATTATTTTATGTTCAGTTTGGCACAAGAGGGTGATGTGAACGTTTAGGTGTTTTTGGGGGGGTTCATATTTTTAAAACTTTTCTTTTCTCAATTTTTATTGATTTTATTTGTCCTCCTAGGACACTTTATGCCTGCACTGTCCGATCGCTTCAGCATCGCTCTGATCAGCAGAAATGCTGATCTCCTGTGAGTGCCGGCATTCACAGAAATGTGAGTCATTACAGTGAGACGGTCATGACCCCACGCTGTCATGGTAGAAAATAGGGATTTTTTTTTTTTTTTAATGAATAATTTTGATTCATATTAGGCTTTACATTGCATTGTAAAAGGTTTGCAATGGAAATGGGGTTTTTCACTAAGACAGTTCAGTAGTGTACAGATGGTCTTTTGAATTTCTTGCTTGAGAACCACTTGTCTTGGAATCATTCCCCATGACATTAATGTCTTTTTCTGCCAGCCAGAAAGACTCAAATAATCTAAAGGTCAAAGGAAAATTTTATAAGTCGAGTTAAAATTGTGTTCCAATGACAACCGCTACCAATACGATAGAAAACATGACTATTTACTGCGGCAACCCAAAACATATGTGGTCTTCCAAAAATATTACTAGTTACATCAGTTCAGCAATATTATCATAGACTCATGAATGGATACAAGTTGTATGTTGCGTATTCAACTGGCGTGGCCCCCATGTATAGTTATGAACAACTTATATCCCCATGCTGGATCAGCAGGAAAAATGTAATTAAACTGAGCCTGAGTACATGGTAGTCATAATATCCACCCATTCTCAGAAGGCTGGAATCCGGACAAGGACCTCCCATGATGAGAGAAGTCTCCTACCACTGTTAATTTCCTATAACATCTGTCATATGTAAGATACATAGTTGCTTAGGTTGAAAAAAAGACCTAGGTCCATCTAGTTCAACCTTCCTCCACCAGTTCTACATTTGGTCACTAAAGGCCGCTTTACACGCTACGACATCGCTAGCAATTGCTAGCGATGTCGAGCGCAAAAGCACCCGCCTCCATCATACATGCGATATTGTGTGATCGGTGCCGTAGCGAACATTATCGCTATGGCAGCGTCACACTACTTGCCTGCTCTGCGACGTCGCTGGGACCGGCAAACCGCCTCCTTTCTAAGGGGGCGGTTCTTTCAGCGTCACAGCGATGTCACAGCAACGTCATCGAACCGCCGCCCAATAGAAGCGGAGGGGCGGAGATGAGCGGGGCGTAACATCCCGCCCACCTCCTTCCTTCCTCATTGCGGCCGGCCGCAGGTAAGGTGAGGTTCCTCATTCCTGCGGTGTCACACATAGCGATGTGTGCTGCCTCAGGAGTGACAAAGTACTTCGTACACCGAGCAACAGCGATATTCGAGAATAGGGGGGCATGTCACCGATGAGCGATTTTGACCATTTTTGCGACAATTCAAAATCGCTCATTGGTGTCACACGCAAAGACATTGCTAAAGCGACCGGATGTGCGTCACAAACGTGAACCCCAACGAGATCGCTTGAGCGATGTCGCAGCGTGTAAAGCGGCCTTTAGTCTTGTATAACCAACAATGTTGTGTGTACTGAGGAAATCATCCAGCCCTTTTATAAAAGCTGTTATAGTATCTGCCATTACTACCTCTTGTGGTAGGGCATTCCACAGTCTGACTGCTCTAACTGTAAAGAACCCTTTCCTATATAGCTGCTGGAATCGCTTTTCTTCCACTTGCAGTGTATGACCCCTGGTCCTTAGTATTGTCTTTGGAAGAAATAAGTCATGTGCCAGTCATAAATTAAATTCTTTACTGGGACAGCCGGGACTCAAACTCGTGAACTACTTCTCCTTAGGCAGCAGCTCTACCCATTGAGCCACTGCCTGTAATAAAGATGCAATTAAGTCTTTAAATACTTTTATCTTTCACTAACAAACATTATTTTTCTGTATGAAGAACTATTTCATTTTTAATGATTTTTGACAGTTAAATAAATCTAACTTGTTTTATCAAGTTTTTCCTCTCCTAATCCTCATTGCGAATCATACTGGCAATCCACGTCAGTCCTATTTTTAACACATGGCAACCCATTGGCATCCCCTGACAATGTCATAGGAGCACCGATAATAGCGGTGAACTGCGCGATCCCCAGAGTTTGACAGCGCAATCTAAGGAGTTAACAGGCGCTGGTGGATCTCAGCCAACATGTGCGGGAATAATGCGGGCTCGTTCCTGGTTGTCAAGGCGTTAATGGCTGTGTGTTGAGTTATTTAGAGGGCATACCATAATTACACTGTTATGCAAGCTGTACACTGACTCCTTTACATTGTATGAAAGTGTCATATCTTCAGAGTTATCCTATGAAAAGATATAATAAAACATTTACAAAAATGTGAGGGGTGTACTCACTTTAGTAATATACTGTATATGTTTACAATATGCCAAAATTCATTCTGTACAGTCTTCTATAGGAATATTTTTAGTTACATTTTAGTGCTCTTTAAAGATAGATTAAATATATTGGGGTTTTTAACAAAAGTTTAATAAAAATGAGTCATTGATCTTATATAATTTTTTTTAATTCTGCACCCAAATCCACAGGGAAATCACTGACTGTCGCCCATAGTTTTCAATTACAGATCCATCTGTCATGGGTATAACTGGATCACTCGGAACAGGGGAGCCTAAACTGGCCCTCAGTCTAGGGGAACCCTAGCCAACCCTGATCTCAAAGGTACGTCTGAAGGTGAGGATGTTGGGCCGCTCTCCTTACCCTAGCTCCTGAACAACCCTGGTTTAGTGACCCCCTCCTCCCTCCACCAAGGAGAGGGCCAGGACAGGAGTGACAATTCTCACAAAAATACACAGATGGGGGGAGGAGGGGGGGAGATTTCAAATTCACAGCAATCACTCACCGAGGTATAGATAATATGTGATCAGGAGAAAACTAAAGGAAGGGAGGAAATAATCAGACACCAAGAGTATTTCCACAACACACCAAACAGCACACAGAAGTTCACCAGCAACAGGATAATAAAGCACAAGGATCGGGATTGCATACAGCTATCATCGGCATGGGAGACCAGGCTCCACTATCTTAAAGGGCTTAGGCGACTTTGAAAGTGTAATGACCCATAAGTGGCAATTACAAATGTTTGTGCATTCATAGCAGTCAGTAGAATAATTTATGATTTAATGTATTGCCTGGTGTCATTGTCAAATTAAATGTAAGTTGTTGCTCTGTAATACCACTGGAGACCAGCAGGTGGTGGTATGTGTTGTCAAGGGACTGCATTGGAGAATGTCTGATCAATAGCCTCTTTAGCCTGGTCACTATGGTAACCAAGGAGAGTTGACAGTTGGCAGTTACGACAAGCCGAGCTTGAGGTGATGGGCAGTTTTCAAGGTGCTGCTAATGTCTTGTACCTCTCCAGACAGTATTTTCAGAGCCCATAGCAGTAGGGCCAAACTGCAGTTATAGATTTCCTATAGCAGAGTACCAGTCCAGTTGGCAACTAACCAAATCTCTGTATGGAGATCCGGTGTCACAGCTAAATACTTCAGAAGGTGTAAACCATCATTGGATGATCCAGTAAAGCATTTGAACTGTACATACCATGGTCCAGTCTGCCTTATTGCTACCTACCTCATACAGATGTACCCTGTGAATGGGTTTGGAGTGCCAGGAACCAGGTAGGAGCAACGTGACACCACAAACTGCACAACACCACAGAAAAGCCACACCACCACTCAGCACCTACATCTGGGCCTGATAGTGCCTCCTGCGCTACAACCCGGGTGTGATGTATGTTACAAAAGGTCTTTTGCAACATGTGACTCAAGCAGAAATTAACTCCTACAAGCTGGATTACTAACAAGAGCACAGCTGGTCAACACCTGCGCTTGTCTGTGCAACTCAAAAGCAACATCATGTGGAGTACTGTAGCATCATGTGGAGTGCTGTAGCATCACGTGGTCACAGGTAATTACATCTACCACATACATACACCCCCCCATCCCCTGTGAGGTCACACACACGTCACCCGAGAGGGAGACCTGATGCCTCCCTCAGGGCCAGTAGAGCACACCAGGTGGGCGGAGTCAGGCAGAAAGACACGCCCACCGAGGAGACTACTGTCCTGGGGCAGGAAGTTCAAACAGAACGAGAGTTGAGTTTGTGCAGTGACAGTGAGTGGTAGTGGAGCAGCTGTCAGGGACCCGGGTAGGAGCCTGGGTCCCCTTGGAAAACGTGAGGCAGGCAGACGATGGTGGCCGTCTGCAGGAGTACCGTTACAGCAACCGGCGGAACCGTACGGACCGGGCCTGGGTTGGAGCCTGTCGGTTCCGAACCGAGGAGTCAACAGTGTACCGGAGCACCAGAAACCGGGTACTCAGACCCCGTCCTAGCTTAGAAGCCACTGAGTGTAGGCAAATTGACTGATTGCTGGCTGGACCCCACGGGTTCATCCACAGCCAAAGCCCCGAAAGAAGGCAAAAGCCCACCGAGACCGGGTGAGCGCCACCGCCAAGGGCCAAACACCCGACGGGCCAGAGCCTGCGGGCAACCGAGGGCTCCTCCGGCAGCTCAACGCCGGGGAGCGTGCTACCACTGCTCAGGCAGGGGAGCCGAAACACAACATCCAGAGGTGCACGGGAAAAGGGGCCACCATCAACCCCACAGGGGACATCAGCAGCCGGCCGCGGGAACCGACTATATCCGAACTTTGGTTTACCAGTGACTCTGAGTGTGAATCAATCGTGAGTACACTAATGCCATTCGGGCACGACACTACACCGCGGCGCGGCACCCTGCACCCCGACAACAACATCAGCACTCCAGTCCCCACCACTGGGGCCCCGGGACACACCGCCCCTACCCATGTAGGGGCTAACATCTAGGCTGCGGCCACAACACCGATCCCGGACGAGCCCGCCTTCACTCCAGCCGCAGCGGTGGTGCATCCCGTCACCACGACCCGTGGGTGGCATCACGACCCGTTGGACGACAGTGCGGCCCTCCCCGGCTGCGCGCCTCGTCCCGTCACCACCACCAACACCCCACTGCCTCTCCCCTTTAACAGAGCGACGTGGCCCCCAGTCCGGAGGCATTCGTGCCACCGACAAACCCGAGCCCGGACCTCGAGCGGCTCGGCCCGAGCAAGCGGAATAAGCAGGTCGGACCCCTCTCAGGGCGGTACACTGTTGCATCATGTGGAGTGCTGTGTGAACAGCATCAGATGTAGTCCTCACACTCGGAGAGTTTTGAGCCAGACACCATGAGACACTATCTTGCGTTCATATGGGCACATATTTTTCCATGTTACTTAATAAAGTGGTTTCTGCCCAGAAATCGTAGAAGGTCACCCATCACTAGTCACTGCAAATGCATATCAGATTTTTCTGCCATAAAAAAAATCTGTGTTAACTTAGCCTAAAATATGTTAACATGGTTTTTTTCACCACAGAAGCTTCAGATCTACAAATAGCTCTTCAGCCTAATTTACATATCAATTCAAACAGTAATGAAGGAACAGACTGACCATGCATAGAAATGGCTGGATTTGTCTTTGAAATAGCCACATGCACATATAAATCAATTAGGGGGTGAAATCCTGCTGACAGATTCCCCTTAACCCATTCACAACCTTGGACGTACTGGTACATCCAAGGTCGTGTCTTTGCCTTTGATACAGACTCGCACGCCGAGCACGCATCTTTGCACATGTAGACTGATCTGATCAGCCATCATGTGCCTCTAACAGCCACGGGCAAACAGAAATCTGCCTGCAGTTGTTAACCAGTTAAATCCCACTGTCAATCTCTGACAGTGGGATTTTACATGCGCTGGCGGGCAGCACATCATTCCCTGCTCCCATTGACAGCCCTGTGACATGATCTTGCGGCGCTGATGGGTTGTCATGACAGCCAGGTGTCAACTGATGACCCCTGAGTCCGTCATGACAAACTTCCTGTGAATGCTGGCTGTGAGCCAGCACTCATAGGAGATCATCAATTCTGCTGTACATGGCAGTGCTGATGCTGATACCCTGTTCTGTACAGCACAAGTGATCAGATGATCGCAGCTTCAACTCCTCTAAGGAGTCTAGTAAATATAATAGTGTGAATATTTTTTTTTTAAAAAAAATATGAAAAAAATAAACAAGTTTAAATCACCCCCTTTTGCTCCATTGAAAATAAAAGAATAAAAAGTACACATATTTGGTATTGCTGCGTTCTGAAATGTCCAGTCTATCAAACTAGAAAATAAATTAATGCGATTGGTAAAGAGCGTAAAGGAAAAAAAAATTAAAAACACCAGAATTACGTATTTTTGGTCACCGCAACATTGCAACAAAATATAAGAAGAGACGATCAAAACATCGCATCTACCCAAAAATGGTATCAGTAAAAATGGCAGCTCAGGACACCAAAAAATAAGCCATCACTGAACCCCAGATCCTGAAAAGTGAAAACAATACTAGTCTTGGAATTTGGCGAAAAAAGCTATTTTGTTTTTTTTTGTTTTTTTTTTGTATAAACTTCTAGTTTTTTTTATCAACAGTTAAATAAAAACTATACGTTTGGTATTTACATACTCATACTGACTTGGGAAATCATACTGCTAGGTCAATTTTACCATATAGTGAACATGGTAAATAAAAAACCCAAAAAACAATTGTGGAAGAGCACTTTTTCTGCCATTTCATTGTGCTTGGATTTTTTTTTCCCATTTTCTAATACACTTTATAATAAAAATTAATGGTTTTATTCAAAATTACAACTCTTCCTGCAAAAAACAGACCCTCATACAGCTATTATGATGGAAAAATAAAATATGTATGGCTCTTTGAAGCAGGGAAAGAAAAAATAAAAACAAATCGCTGGGTGGGGATGGGTTTTAAAGGGAGCCCGTCAGCAGATTTGGGGCCTATACGCTGCGGCCACCACCAGTGAGCCCATATATACAGCATTCTAACATGCTGTATATAAGAGCCCAGGCCACTGTATAGAACGTAAAAATCACTTTATAATACTTACCTAAATGGTCGCTGCGGTGGAGTTGGGTCATATGGGCGTCTCCGTTCTCCGGTGCCAGCGCCTCCTCTTTTGGCCATCTTCGTCCTCCTTCTGAAGCCTGTGTGCATGGCGCGTCCTACATCATACACACGGTCCCGCGCAGGCACTCTACAATACTTTGATCTGCCCTACTCAGATCAGATGAAAGAGCGCCTGCGCAGGACCTCAGTGCCGGCGAGTGTGTATGACGTAGGATGCGTCATGCACCCCGGCTTCAGAAGAAGGGTGACAAAGATGGCCGATGGCCGAAAGAGGAGGCGCCAGCCTCTGCTATTCATCACAGTCTATATTTAAGGCATATGTTTGGAGGCCAAATATGGAGTGTGAACTCAACCTTAAAGCGTAACCTTTGATTTAATTTTTATGTCATACATTAATAGTAACAATAAACAATTTTGTAATATATTTTAGCAGACAAATGTACTTCTTTCTCATTATCACAATTCGCAATTCTGAGGTAAGATCTGTATTCACTGAAGACTTTCCCATTACTGAGATAGAATCTCTTCAGTAACAGCCGCCATCTCCTCTCAGTAATGGGAAAGTCTTCACTGAATACAGATCTTACCTCAGAATTGAGAATTGTGATAATGAGAAAGAAGTAAATTTGTCTAAGATATATTACAAAGTTGCTTATTTTCATGTGTGCTATTGATTTATGACATAAAAAGTAAAACAATGGTTATTCCTCACGGCCATGTGCACACGTTGAGTATTTGGTGGGGTTTTTACCACAGTGTAAGCCAAAACCAGGAGTGGAACAATCGGAGGAAAAGTATAATAGAAACATGGCACCACTTCTGGATTTATTACCCACTCATGGTTTTGGCTTACAAATACTGAGGTAAAAAACTCACCAAATACTCATTGTGTGCACGGGGCCTTACTGTAATTATAATAATCACCATTAGAGCTGGTAAAGATGGAAGCCCGATGCTTGATTGAGCACTATAATTTCTTTACTCTGCTGATTGTAGGGTGTGCCAACGTTCGGATCTGATACTGACGGCTTACACTGGGGACATTGGACTCCCAGAAAATCTCTTTAACCTGTGAATGGATTTTGAACATTACAGTGACCGATGTACACATGAAGTACATTTTAGTATTTATAGCCTTCGAAAAAACATTTAACATGAGCTTCTCTAGACAAACCAGCATTGTACACTCAGTTATTGGGAGAAACACTTACGGACATGAGCCCCATTTATCATTTGTATTTTTTTCAATTGATTTTTTTTTTTTTTCTGTTTTTTTTGCATCACATTCTTAAAAATGGTATAATTAAATTGATGAATTTTGAGAGGGAAATTAAAGATGCTTTTTTATCTTTTGCCTTTTTTGCGTCTTTGTAGACTAAAAAGCCAAACAATTCTTAAATTAGTTTTCTACCGTGCAAAATTAAACTATTTATATTTGATTTTTTACTCCAGCTGGGTCAGAAGCTCAAAAACAGAACAATTCTATGACATTTCCAAAAAGTCGCAAATGATGAATTAGGCTAAAATATGGGTATGGAAAACCACATCTATATTTTCGAGCAATAAAAAAACAGTTGAAACCAACTAAAGTTAACTTAAGAAATGGTGCAAATGAAATCTTGCATAAGACACAAGCATAAAAAGACTTAACACAACCATCAGGGCCAAAGTGTAAAACTTCTTTAGCAAAAAAATAGACAAAGTAAGAGCATTCACGAGCCACATTCAAGGTTTATTAACTATTTCATATAAATCTCAATGGGATTTTTGACAAAACAGATCGATTAATTGCCAAATTGTACATTCAGTGTTTCTCCATCCAAAAATTCAGAAACATATTGATCCCTCGGACGTTCTTGTATATATGATTGTCTTCTATACATCAAATTTATCTTCAGACCAGAACACTTTCTACAAAGTTTTCTGGATGATTCATAAAAACAAAAAATATGTTCTCTTGGCCGCTGTCAGAATTATCTGTGGTAATTACAGTGTGTGACGCTATATATACTGTATATATATATATATATATATATATTTATATATATATCCGCCCACACATTAAATCTTTGTAGCTGGGGCCCCTTATAAAAGCATTTAATCAAATAAAATTAGGTGTCAGAGTGATGCCACCAGTGCTGATGTTCTCTGATTCGTGAGCTTATGTACATCAATTATATCATATACTAAATTCAATGTATATATTCCATGGTAAGTGGGGATGTAATGACACTATGGGGTAGACTTCAGCTGATAATTATCACCATAAGTTAGAGGAGGATTTTCGGTATGCAGAAATACAGTGCATAGGAAAAGTGGCCCTGTTACCCACAGTAATTGGTCTGTTGTTGATTCGTCCTAATTTATTTCTCAGGCTGATGTTTATAAGCCAATAATGGAAACATATTTAGGTGACAACTTCAGCCTCTTATGAAGGGAACGAACTGACGAGTGAGTTCCTGTGGACCTGGTCACTATACGAAGACTTCTACCCTTTGACTTCCTTTCTTCTTGAACACGGGGCCTTTTCCATTTTGTCCAGGTGATTCAATCAGTTTAACGAGCACTGGATCTTTCTTGAACTTTACTGTAAACCTAGAATTGGAGCAGATGATGAAGGTATTGCTACGCAGAAAGACACTAGATATAAACCACAATGAAACCTCTGTGAGGTCATCACCCAAAAATGACATAAAATGGAATTCCAGAAGGCCGGCTCTCTCAAAAAGAGACACATATACGGTAAATAGGATGTAAGGAAATCCATTCTAGAATAATCTAATCTAGATCAGAAGTGGTCACCAAAAAAGAGGTGTCATCACATCACATACAGAATAAGACATAATAATAAGTCTTCAGACACATACTCATCAGTAACCTGGACGTTTAATTTCCTTTGTGTTGTTTCTAGTACGGCTTTATCAAGTTTTGTCACAATCTCAATGACATTGTCACTATTTAGAAGAATATCTGCTACTGTTCCTCCTTTTGCTCCTGGTGTGGCGTTCTACAAAACAAAGAATGATATGAACGCTATAATAAGAACATTGATTATCGCTGCCTTAAAACGATATGGAAGGATTCCCAGCGCTGAGGTTTCTAGGCTGGAAAGAGGAGGTCTGCACAGGGCGCACAGCACTGTTGGAGAGGATGTATTGAATGTGTGGAGCGCACAGCGTGCGTTCCACACACTTCCTTGTTTCCAGGGGGCGTTCTCTTTACTCACGTGGTGCGGACGTTATGTCCGACCATGTGACCCTTCCTGTTGATTGCGATGCAGTAGGCATGCGCAATGAATATAAAATGTCGGTGCCCGTAACGTTCAGCGCGGCGCAGCATGGCTATGCATGTCAGTGGACACGTTAAGGTAAGTTGTTAATTTACTTTAATATGATGGGCCAGGATAGGGTATATTGGATAATGGATTATTAAGGTCCTGCTGTTCTAATTACAGTCCGTTGTGGGCATTAATTTATGGTAGAGGAGCCAGTACATGGAATGGAATGTTGGCATCCTGGATGTGCAGAGTCTAAACACACAGACTCTCCTGAGGATTTTAAAGTGAAAGAAACGCGTTGGGAGTTATATGATGTCTGCCGGGTTCATAATGTGGATGCAAAAAAAACCCTTTTATTTTGAAGATCAGAAGCCGTCACTGGAAATCCATACCTGGGTCAGCTGAATTAAGAACAGGCCATCACTGAACTTGCTTACAGCCACACTGGCAATCTCATCAGTTTTCACCATTGTTTTCACTTGACCTTTAGAATCGGCAAGAGAAACCTGTGTTTTTGACAGTAAAAATATCATGGCTGTTCCCTGAAAAAAAGAATATAGATAAATATAAGACAATCTTCCCTATTTTTGTGAAAATGTAACTTCCAGATTTCCATATTTTTCTTTGTATGTTAAGGCCACCTTCACTCTGCGTTCCTCTTCTCCATTCAGTAATTCCGTCAGGGCTTCCGTTTGACCCCCCCCCGCAAAACGGGTTCTGGAAGTATGAGTCAACCTAGGATGGGTAATTTTCCCTGGACAATACATAGGCCGCTTTCACACTGCGTTCCTCTCCCCCTTCAGTGGTCCCATCTGGGCTTCCATTCAACCCCACAAAAACGGGTTTGGGACGCATGCGCCGACAGGACTACTGACTATAATGGTGCAGACGGAGTCACTGTGTGCTCTGTCATGCACCATTTTCGGGAGTATATGCCTATTGGAGGCGGACACCCAGATGTGGTAGACTGTGTCTGGGTGTGTTCCTCCAGTAAGCATATACTCCCGAAAATTATGCATGACAGAGCACACGTTGACTCAGTCTTCACCATTATAGTCAGTGACCCCGTTGGCGCATATGTCCGAAACCCATTTTGCGGGGGGTTCGAACAGAAGCCCAATAGGAACTCTGAACGGGGAGAGGAACGCAGTGTGAAAGCAGCCTATGAGTTGTTCAGTTTTTAATCCTGTCTTTTAAGGCAGCATTCCCACATAGAGCTTTTGATGTTGCAGAATTTCTCCACCTATTATGTAAATTAGGTTACTTGTGTTTTTCATTGCGTTTTGAGTGCATATTTTTTAACGTGTTTTTATTGCATTTTTTACGCTGCAGTTTTCTGGGTTTGGTATGTCATGCTTTAAATAAAGCTGCTTTATTTTTTAAACTTACTAGTTTTTTGGCTTTGACAAAACTTTATTTACATTCTT
The DNA here is from genome assembly GCF_048569485.1 of Anomaloglossus baeobatrachus. NCBI lineage: Eukaryota > Metazoa > Chordata > Amphibia > Anura > Aromobatidae > Anomaloglossus > Anomaloglossus baeobatrachus. Next base: position 656,326,605 of record NC_134354.1, read on the forward strand.
AGGGGTGGATTACATGCGATTTTTATGATTTTCTGCAAGTGCTTTTCTTCTGCCATACCCACAAGAGAAATTAAAATTTTGCAGATTTGAAACGCTCAACTCAGGTCAGTTTTCACTGAGTAAAAAAGCACCACATTGGGCAGGAGATTTCTATAAATCCAACCCACTTTGGTGGACCTTTAAGATAATGCATCAAAAACTCACCATAAGCTCATTGTGGAAAAGTAGCCTAATGAAAATTTAGAGAAGGAGGTGATCACACACTACATCCTTGGTGTGTATTTTATCCTCAAAATGCTAAATTGAAGTCTGCAGTGTTTCGGCACTTAAAATCCTTTCACCCACTTATTCATGGGTTTTTATGTGTGTTTTTTTGGGGGGAAACGCACCAAAACACATGATAAAACAATGACAGACCAGCAGTGTAACCTTTAGTGTAGGGTCCGTGTGTAATAAATGGGTAAAATCTGCAAAGGGTGTGATTACGCAATAGAAATTGATTTGTTATTTATTAAAACAAAAGCAAAAAAAAAAAAAAAAAAAAAAAAAAAAAAAAAAACACATTTCTGAATAGATTCTGCACTATAAATAATTTCATCCAGAAGCTGCACTTTTTAACTAAGTTGTCCAAGTGTAGCTTGAAAGTCTGCCAACAGTCTGTATTGACTTATATTGAGAAAGGTCGGAATATAGACGGGAGTAGGCATATCGCATAATTCCAGTCACTTGACCCCTCGCTGTCGGCACTGGAGAATCCTGACAACATGTGCCAAGTCTATAGTCACATAGAGTGATTGTAGACTTTCGTACCAAACCTGGACAACCCGTCTACTACGCACCAATTTTGCCCGCACTGTAAAGTGCCATAGAGTACTATACATGCAGAAAATTTGAGAGTAAAATCCGCACCAAAAACACAATGTGTGAACCTGTCATATACGCCTCTTGAATCTTCATCTACTGTATGTTATAAAGACACTACAGATGCCATACATACAGTGCCTACAAGTAGTATTCAACCCCCTGCAGATTTAGCAGGTTTACACATTCGGAATTAACTTGGCATTGTGACATTTGGACTGTAGATCAGCCTGGAAGTGTGAAATGCACTGCAGCAAAAAAGAATGTTATTTCTTTTTTTATTTTTTTTTTTAAATTGTGAAAAGTTTATTCAGAGGGTCATTTATTATTCAACCCCTCAAACCACAAGAATTCTGTTTGGTTCCCCTAAAGTATTAAGAAGTATTTCAGGCACAAAGAACAATGAGCTTTACATGTTTGGATTAATTATCTCTTTTTCCAGCCTTTTCTGACTAATTAAGACCCTCCCCAAACTTGTGAACAGCACTCATACTTGGTCAACATTGGAAAGACAAAGGAGCATTCCAAGGCCATCAGAGACAAGATCGTGGAGGGTCACAAGGCTGGCAAGGGGTACACAACCCTTTCCAAGGAGTTGGGCCTACCTGTCTCCACTGTTGGGAGCATCATCCGGAAGTGGAAGGCTTATGGAACTACTGTTAGCCTTCCACGGCCTGGACAGCCTTTGAAAGTTTCCTCCCGTGCCGAGGCCAGGCTTGTCCGAAGAGTCAAGGCTAACCCAAGGACAACAAGGAAGGAGCTCCGGGAAGATCTCATGGCAGTGGGGACATTGGTTTCAGTCAATACCATAAGTAACGTACTCCACCGCAATGGTCTCCGTTCCAGACGAGCCCGTAAGGTACCTTTACTTTCAAAGCGTCATGTCAAGGCTCGTCTACAGTTTGCCAATGATCACTTGGAGGACTCTGAGACAGACTGGTTCAAGGTTCTCTGGTCTGATGAGACCAAGATCGAGATCTTTGGTGCCAACCACACACGTGACGTTTGGAGACTGGATGGCACTGCATATGACCCCAAGAATACCATCCCTACAGTCAAGCATGGTGGTGGCAGCATCATGCTGTGGGGCTGTTTTTCAGCCAAGGGGCCTGGCCATCTGGTCCGCATCCATGGGAAGATGGATAGCACGGCCTACCTGGAGATTTTGACCAAGAACCTCTGCTCCTCCATCAAGGATCTTAAGATGGGTCGTCATTTCATCTTCCAACAAGACAACGACCCAAAGCACACAGCCAAGAAAACCAAGGCCTGGTTCAAGAGGGAAAAAATCAAGGTGTTGCAGTGGCCTAGTCAGTCTCCTGACCTTAACCCAATTGAAAACTTGTGGAAGGAGCTCAAGATTAAAGTCCACATGAGACACCCAAAGAACCTAGATAACTTGGAGAAGATCTGCATGGAGGATTGGGCCAAGATAACTCCAGAGACCTGTGCCAGCCTGATCAGGTCTTATAAAAGACGATTATTAGCTGTAATTGCAAACAAGGGTTATTCCACAAAATATTAAAGCTAGAGGCCCCGTCACACTAAGCAACATCGCTAGCAACATCGCTGGTAACGAACAACTTTTGTGACGTTGCTAGCGATGTTGCTGTGTGTGACATCCAGCAACAACCTGGCCCCTGCTGTGAGGTCGTTGGTTGTTGCTGAATGTCCTGGGCCATTTTTTAGTTGTTGCTGTCCTGCTGTGAAGCACAGATCGCTGTGTGTGACAGCGAGACAGCAACAACTAATGTGCAGGCAGCAGGAGCCGGCTTCTGCAGAGGCTGGTAACTAATGTAAACATCGGGTAACCAAGAAGCCCTGTCCTTGGTTACCCGATATTTACCTTTGATACCAGCCTCCTCCGCTCTCACTGCCTGTGCTACCGGCTCCTGCTCTGTGCACATGTAGCTGCAGCACACATCAGGTAATTAACCCGATGTGTGCTGTAACTAGGAGAGCAAGGAGCCAGCACTAAGCAGTGTGCGCTGCTCCCTGCTCTGTGCACATTTAGCTGCAGCACACATCAGGCAATTAACCCGATGTGTGCTGTAACTAGGAGAGCAAGGAGCCAGCGCTCAGTGTGCGCTGCTCCCTGCTCTGTGCACATTTAGCTGCAGCACACATCGGGTTAATTAACCTGATGTGTGCTGTAACTAGGAGACTGGGGGCTGGTCACTGGTTGCTGGTGAGCTCACCAGCAACTCGTGTAGCCACGCTCCAGCGATCCCTGCCAGGTCAGGTTGCTGGTGGGATCGCTGGAGCGTCGCAGTGTGACAGCTCACCAGCAACCTCCTAGCAACTTACCAGCGATCCCTATCGTTGTTGGGATCGCTGGTAAGTTGCTTAGTGTGACTGGACCTTTGGGGTTGAATAATAATTGACCCACACTTTTATGTTGAAAATGTATTAAAATTTAACTGAGCAACATAACTTGTTGGTTTGTAAGATTTATGCATCTGTTAATAAATCCTGCTCTTGTTTGAAGTTTGCAGGCTCTAACTTATTTGCATCTTATCAAACCTGCTAAATCTGCAGGGGGTTGAATACTACTTGTAGGCACTGTACATAAGCAGCTCATTGGAAGGTTGAGTATTCATGGTCTTCACACACCATAGTGTAAGATAACAAACCTTTCCGTCAGTCTTGCTTATTCTTTGCACGTTGGATGCTACATCTATCCTTCCTTCTACTAGAGAAGACAGTCTTTGCAGTTTAGGGTTTTTCTGTATCCCCACTGAATCCCCTAGGAATGGTCTTGGAATACTAAAAAGAAGCAAAACGCTTATATTATACTTGTGGCAAAAAAAAATTAAGAATATAATTGAGACCAGTGTATTATTATGTTATTAATCATTTATTTCATGGCATTACTATGCCTAATAATCTAATACAGACATTAGATTTACGCTTTGTTATTTCACAGATACTGACCTGGACTGATAGGACTTCTTTTTGCCTTTAAAGAGTTCGCTGGCAGATAGTTTATCTTGAAGTAAATTCTTGCGTTGAGGAGTTAGAGTCTGTCTGTATCTTTTACACTAGGGAAAAATAAAAAGATAATAAAATACGCATAGTGGTTACATATCAAAGGGCAAACATATTCACTAAATAAAATCCATAATAAATTAATTTCATGCCTTATTTTACACTTCAGTCCTAAAATAAACTTGGATTCAGGAGTGGACTGACAAGAATCTGGGCCTCCGGGCATTGAAGATTATGGAGTCCTACCATCCGCTATAGCCATAGCACTTTATTTAAGAAGCTCTTATTATTACCCTAAAAGCACCAGGCCAGAATTTTTTTTTTTTAGTGCTGGAGAGGTGCTTTTAATTTAAGGTCCCTGATGTCAATCTTATACTCACCCTCTTCACCTTTTATTGACGCAACTCCAACCGGTTCCACTGCACCTTCTTGTGTCTTCAACTTCTGACTGGCCGGAGATCAGAAGTTAGGTCACAAGCTCTCAATGCATCTCTTTGAGAGTCAGACTGAGGCACAAAACAAGGCTCTCTAAAGGCTGCTTTACACCAGACAATCTATCGTGCGATAGATCGTCGGGGTCACGGTTTTTGTGACACACATCCGGCATCGCTGGCGATGCCGGCCTGTGTGACACCTCCTAGCGACGCAGTATCGCTCACAAATCGTGAGTCGTGTACTGCTCGTTAGGTTCCATAATATTGTTTAATTTAGTTGTTCATCGTTTCCGGGGTAGCACACGTCGCTCCATGTGACACCCCGGGAACGATGAACAGCAGCTCACCTGCGTCACGCGGCCGCCGCCGGCTATGTGAAGGAAGGAGGTGGGCAGGATGTTTACGTCCCGCTCATCTCCGCCCCTCCGCTTCCATTGGCCGGCGGCCGTGTGACGTCGCTGTGACGCTGAACGTCCCTTCCACTCCAGGAAGTGGACGTTCGCCGCCCACGGCGTGGTCGCACGAGAGGTAAGTATGTGTGACGGGGGTTACTGACTTTGTGCGTCACGGGCAGCGATTTGCACTTCATGAAACACTGGATCTGCCGGCAGGTCACAAACTGCTGGAGACCGATAGGAGTGGCGGTGAAAGAAGGTGAAGACGCTGTAAATGGTTCACTAAGTAATCAAAAAGCTTTGGGCAGTGGCCTAATTCCAAAATGTTCAATTCACCGTGTGTCGAGAGTAACCCTTTCTGCCACTGCGAATGGCTGCAATGTAATTAGCCTTTATATATGGAAATGATCCTAAATGACATATTCTAGTTGTCACACTAACCTTGTTCCAGTACATGCATAGCATGCTGCATATAAAGGAGCAATATTGTTATTTCAGTATCTCACCTTCCAAAGCTGGAATAGTTTCATTAATTCTTGATTTATACCAATGAGAAACTTGTATTTGGGAGGTTCCCAAGACTTGTTTGTTGGAGACATTGATGGCAGGTTGTTTTTCAGTCCTAAGAAATACCTTTGAAGCTGAGAAATAAACACAACGAAAATATACTGAAAATCGCATATATGTAATGTGTATTTTATGGAAGGCACTGACTGTAAAGGGTGCTTTACACGCTGTGACATCGCTAGCGATAGCTATCGATGTCATGCGCGATAGCACCTGCCCACGTCGCTTTTTCGTCATGGGGGCAGCATCACACGCACATACCTGCTTAGCAACGTCGCTGGAGACACCGAACAATCTCTCCTTTAAGGGGGAGGTTTGTTCGGCATCACAGCGGCGTCACTAAGCGGCCGCCCAATAGCAGAGGAGGGGCGGAGATGAGCGGCTGAAATATGCCGACCACCTACTTCCTTCCTCATTGCCGGTGGACGCAGGTAAGGAGATGTTCGTCGTTCCTGCGGTGTCACACATAGCGATGTGTGATGCCGCAGGAACGACGACCAACCAGCGGCATGCACCACCAACAATATTATGAAAAGGAGCGACGTATCAACGATCAACGATTTTTGACATGTTTGTGATCGTTGATCGTTGCTCCTAGGTGTCACACGCTGCGCTGTCGCTAATGATGCCGGATGTGCGTCACTAACGACGTGACCCCAACAATATATCGTTAGCGATGTCGCAGCGTGTAAAGCACCCTTTAGATCTTAACTCAAAAAGGCCAGAGACTGGTGACTTTGCTAAAATTCATCTACTAACGAAAATTTTTAGAAATAACATTAATCACTCCCAAAATGGCTGCACTTTCTAGCAACTTTCGGGTTGTATGATCCCGGCATACTGAAGGTCTCACAACACTCTATGGCCCCTCTTGCAGTCAAAGAGCGTGATATTGCTTTCTGCACTAACCCAGCACTGCCACATACATTACTAAGCTGTTACTGAATGATAATCACTCTAAGGCTATGTGCACACGCTGCGTTTTTTTGACGCTGCGTTTTTGTGCGTTTTTGGCCGCTAAAAACGCACAGAAACGCACCTGCGTCGAAAAAACGCGGCAAAAAACGCACGCGTTTTGCCGCGATTTGGTGCGTTTTTTGCTGCGTTTTGCTGCGTTTTTGCTCACTGCGTCCTTATGCGTTTTTTATCAGTGAACAAAAAAAAAAAGGTCTGATGTCATTTCCTTCAATGTGTTCTTCATTCTCCACTAGTGTATGCAGAAGAGCAGACAGCTGCAGAACTACAAGTCTCAGCATACTCCATCCAATAGTGTATGCAGGAGAGCAGACAGCAGCTGCAGAACTACAAGGCTCAGCATGCTCCATCCAATAGTGTATGCAGGAGAGCAGACAGCAGCTGCAGAACTACAAGGCTCAGCATCCTCGATCCAATAGTGTATGCAGGAGAGCAGACAGCAGCTGTCGAACTACAAGGCTCAGCATCCTCCTTCCAGGACTGTATGCAGGATTTCTTTGCCCCCCCCCAAAAAAAAAATGACGTGGGCTTCGCCATATTTTTGTATGCTAGCCGGGTACAGCAGGCAGTTACGGGCTGCCCCCAACCCCCAGCTGCCTATTTGTACCCGGCTGGGAACCAAAAATATAGGGAAGCCCTTTTTTTTTTAAATTATTTCATGAATTTCATGAAATAATTTAAAAAAAAAATGACGTGGGCTTCGCCCCATTTTTGAGTCCAGCCGGGTACAACCAGGCAGCTGGGGATTGGAATCCACAGTGCAGGGTGCCCATGCTTTCTGGGCACCCCCGCTGTGAATTGCAGTCCCGCAGCCACCCCAGAAAATGGCGCTTTCATAGAAGCGCCATCTTCTGGCGCTGTATCCAACTCTTCCAGCTGCCCTGATGCCGGGTGGCTAGCTAGGTAATAATGGAGTTAGGGCTAGCTGTATATTATCAGCTAGCCCTAAGCCCGAAATTCATGGTGTCACGCCAATATTAGACATGGCCACCATGAATTTCTAGTAAAGATAAAAAAAAAACACAACACACAGAAAAATATTTTTATTAGAAATAAAACACAACACAATTAGTGACTCCATCTTTATTGAAATAAACCCTACTCCGCAGTAATCCTCGGTCAGGGTCCCGCGCCGTCCAATCCGGATCCAATATCATCTGATCGGTTTGCTGGAAGGCAAAGCGATCAGATGATGTGTCAGGATCAAGTGCCTGAATCCCATCACACATCAGCTGATGCATCGGTGCAAAAAAAAAAAAAAATAATAATACTCACTTATGTGCTGATTACCGATTACCGGCAGCTCCTGCAGCGATGGGGCGGGAGTCTGATCCCGTCCGATCGCTGCAGCAGCTGCCGGTAGGATGAAGTCTCCTGACGCATCCGCTGATACCGGCCGGGCGCCCGCGTCAGCCCGAGACTCGATCAACTGATGCGTCAGGTGACTGCATCAGGTGATCCATCGCCAGGTCCTGCATCCATCGGAGGTTTTCCGGCCGTCTGCACACAGCCGGAGCGGGGGTGGCGATACCGTGAGAGGAGATGGGAGCGGGCATGGCACCGGGAGGCTGCAGACAGGTGAGTATAACTTTTTTTTTTTTTTTCTACTGTTAACTTTTGTTTTCGCAGCCGCTTCCACCTCCTGCCTGTACATGGAGCCACACGGCAGCATACATGCACAGGACCGGAGGTGGACGCAGCGGTGACGGTACCGGGAGGATTCACGCTTCTGTATATACTGACAGAAGGAATCCTCTTCCTGTACACGTCACTTTACTACCCACCTCCTGCGTTTATAGCTGCGTTTTTGGTCTTAGAAACGCACCAAAACGCAGCTATTTGCGTTTCTCATTGCGTCTTTCAACATCCCATTGAACTCAATGGATGAAAAGCGCAGTGAAAAACGCGGGAATAATTGACATGCTGCGTTTTTGTGGTCACCACAAAAACGCAGCTGAAAAAAAACGCTGTGTGGGGACAGCAAAAATGAAAACTCATAGACTTTGCTGGGGAAGCAAAGTCATGCAGTTTTGAGGCCAAAAACGCACCCGAGAAACGCGCAAAAACGCAGAGAAAAACGCACCGTGTGCACATAGCCTAACGATGCTGGGTAAAAGTTCAGTAAATGATGCGGCAGCACAAGGTTAATGCAAAAAGGGAGATCTCATGAGATCTTGCTTTTTCATTGTGAGAGGCGCCGCAGAGGGTTGTAAAATCCCACAACCCAGAAGTTCGAGAGACATTAGGTTTGCTTCTGGGCACTTTTGGTAATAGTTGATATGTAGAAATATCATCAATCAGGAGCTGTTCATTCTTTTATTAAATAAAAAAGCAGCCCCAGATTGGTGATAGATTCCTTTTAAACACTAGTTTAAGCATCTTAAACCAGCCACATAATGTAATAATGGCCACCGAACTGAATAAAATGTTTGTTTTTTAATTATTTTCTCATCTCATTTGTGAAAGTTTATTCTATAATTAATGATAAGCCATTGGAGGCATTACTTCTCTAGGAACATGTACATTTTCCTCTGCATGACATTGCCCAATCATAAGCAGGAGGCATTATGCAAAGGGAAAAAGAACATGCCCCAAGAATGTCAGAAGAACAGACTTTCTCTTGTGAGATGTAGTGATAGAAAGTCCTCTGCTTGCAGTCCTGCCCTCTGCAGCTACTGTGTAGTATAGAGCAGGGCTGATAGTGATTACAAACAAAGCCAGCTATCAGCTCATGGCAATCAGTGTGGGGGTGGAGGGTACAGCAAAGCTGACAATGCTGTGAGAGGTGAGCTGCAGTTACAAAATGTGTTTGTAATGGCACTCAATTTGACTATACTTCCCACCCCCCACATGTACAGTCATGAGATGAAAGCTGGAGGTGTTTGTAATGATAATCAGTTTACACTGAGCCCTGAGATTAAAGCTGCAAATGTTTGGAATGACATCCAGGTCTGCTCCACTGTACACAGAAGCTGCAGAGATCAGGGCAGTATTATAACAACCTACAGGAAAAAGCATGTTCTCCTGACCTTAAGGGGTTGTGTTCATTTTTGCCCTGCATAACGCCTCTTGCTTATGATTGGTCAACATCATACAAGGGAAAAAAAAATATACTGTGTTGGGATAATCAGAACTTATAAAGTAAATTTTACAAACTAATATATCCACAACAGAGATGAGAAATAAAAAATAAAAACTGCAGCCACTTTTCCATGACGTGACCAGTTTAACATGCTGACACGGTGAAAGGTCCTCGATCAAAATCTATGCCCTGAGTCATCAAAGCTTTCATGCCAGGAAAATGGCGTAAAATGCTTTGAAAATTCTCGAATATTTGACGCAATGCAGAGTTTTGCAAATATTTGGCCATTATCCCTGTTTTTATGCCAGTTTGAAGCAGCTCTGCCAAAGTGGGCAGAGCTAGGGAGGATCTGGGACATGGCTACACCCATCCATTAGATTCAGCAAAAGTATTGACACAGTACTTAGGTGCAAGCCACTGAGAAGAGGCACCAAATTCATTGAGTGGTGTGTGCCTCTTAATGAATTTGGTGCATCATACTCTAGTGAGCCCTTAAGACTGGTATACACAATGCTAGTCTTAATGAATCAGCCCCACAGTGTTGCTTCCATTTGGGTCCCAGCACACTGATATAATTGGCACTGATCAGACAGTATCAGACTTGAGGGGAAAGGCCCATTTTGACAAGTGGAATGGTAAAATCTACTAGTCAATTTATTAATTTCTATGTGGGATAATAAAGGAACAGCACAATGCAGAAATATAATAATAACTAGACAGAGCTAGACCTGTCCATAGGCGGTGTCAGCTATAGCACCTTGGTTGCATAGAAGTGAATTGTGCTGTGCTGTAATACTGCGTGTAACCTGTGGACAGAAGCAGTGCTATTCTTTGTTACAAAAAAGCAGTCCTGTTTTGTCATCTTGGACAGCCTTATTATAAAGGTGAGTAAGAAACAGCTATTCAAGTTTGATATAAGGTGGAGTTTTCTTTTATACTTTCATGTCGGCAAAACCCAGACATTAGCGAAATACTTACAATCCTCAGATAGATGAAGTTGGCAATTTTCCTTGTTGCACCAGATCGGAATTTTTTGGCGTATTCCTTTCTCACCTGTAGAAAGACTTTATCACATGAGTTGCACACTATATTTTCTATGTGTTCAAACATCAAGAATAATGTGTAGTATTCGAGACAGTCATACACTAAAAGTGTTAGGACACTCTTCTTAGTCATTGAATCCAGGTTCTTCACTCAGTCCTATTCCTACAGGTGTATACAGCTCCATGCCATGCAGTCTGCCCTTACTAACATTTCTGAAAGAATGGCTCCTTCTAATGAACTCACGCATACTAGTAATAGGAGCCACCGATGGAATGACTCACTTTGTGAAATTTCTTCCCTGCTAAATATTCCATCATCGGCTATGAGGATATTATTAAAAAATGGAAGCTTAAGAACGAAAAGAACTTAGCCACTTTGTATCAGACCACATAATGCTACAGTGGGGTCACCACTGGTGGACATAGACATAAGAGGGCCCCTATGCAAGAACAATATATGGGTCCTTTGCAGCCCAAGAGCTCATGAAATTGCAAAATCCCACCTGCTTTAGAGGTAGAAATGGGCCAGCCTTAACTCTTGGGGCCCTGTGCAGCCACACAAGTTGCACCAATGATATGTCTGCCCCTAAGGGTCACTAAGTGCTGTGGCTCATAGTGCATAAAAGTCACCAAAACTCTGTTGATTCAATAACTTAAGAGTCCAATCCTCCCCTGGAGTTAACATCAGTACTAAATCGGTAAGCCACGAGCTTCATGACATGGATTTCCATGGCCGAGTTTTTCCATTGAAGCACAATGCCAAGCATGAGATGGAGTGGTGTAAGGCTGCTGCCACTGGATTATGGATCAGTGGAAGTGTGTTCTGGTAAGTGACAAACTACTCTTCTCTGTCAGTATGATGGATGAGTTTGGGTTTCGTGAATGCTAGGAGATCATCACCTTCCAAACTACATTGTGCCAGCTGTAAAGTTTGGAGGAGGGATAATGATATGGGATTGCTTTTCAAGGGTTGGCTTAGGCCCCTTAGTTACACTGAAGGGAATCCTTAATTCTTCAGTATACCAAGACATTTTGGAAAAGTGTATACTTCCAATGTTGTGGAAACAGTTGGATGAAGGTCCTTTTGTGTGCCTCATGACTATGCCCAGTGTGCAGGGCAAGATCCAAAAGGGCATAGTTGGGTTAGTTTGCTGTAGAAGAACATGACTGGCTGCACAGAGCCCTGACCTCAACCCCAGTAAAAAACACTGGGATGAACTAAAACAGATTGTGAACCAGCTCTATAATCCTACATCAGTATCTGACCTCACAAATGTCCTTCTGGATGAATGGGTAAAAAGTTCCATAGACTCACTCCAAAATCTTGCAAAAATTCTTCTTAACAGAGTGGAAAACGTATTTTAGCATTAAAGGGACCATTCATGTCCATGGATTTATAATGGGATGTCATAAAAGCTCCTATAGCTGTAGTACAGTCATATGAAAAAGTTTGGGCACCCCTATTAATGTTAACCTTTTTTCTTTATAACAATTTGGGTTTTTGCAACAGCTATTTCAGTTTCATATCTCTAATAACTGATAGACTGAATAATATTTCTGGATTGAAATGAGGTTTATTGTACTAACAGAAAATGTGCAATCCGCATTTAAACAAAATTTAACCGGTGCAAAAGTATGGGCACCCTTATCAATTTCTTGATTTGAACACTCCTAACTACTTTTTACTGACTTACTAAAGCACTAAATTGGTTTTGTAACCTCATTGAGCTTTGAACTTCATAGGCAGGTGTATCCAATCATGAGAAAATGTATTTAAGGTGGCCACTTGCAAGTTGTTCTCCTATTTGAATCTCCTATGAAGAGTGGCATCATGGGCTCCTCAAAACAACTCTCAAATGATCTCAAAATAAAGATTATTCAACATAGTTGTTCAGGGGAAGATACAAAAAGTTGTCTCAGAGATTTAAACTGTCAGTTTCCACTGTGAGGAACATAGTAAGGAAATGGAAGAACACAGGTACAGTTCTTGTTAAGCCCAGAAGTGGCAGGCCAAGAAAAATATCAGAAAGGCAGAGAAGAAGAATGGTGAGAACAGTTAAGGACAATCCACAGACCACCTCCAAAGACCTGCAGCTTCATCTTGCTGCAGATGGTGTCAATGTGCATCGGTCAACAATACAGCGCACGTTGCACAAGGAGAAGCTGTATGGGAGAGTGATGCGAAAGAAGCCGTTTCTGCAAGCACGCCACAAACAGAGTCGCCTGAGGTATGCAAAAGCAGATTTGGACAAGCCAGTTACATTTTGGAAGAAGGTCCTGTGGACTGATGAAACAAAGATTGAGTTGTTTGGTCATACAAAAAGGCGTTATGCATGGAGGCAAAAACCACGGCATTCCAAGAAAAGCACTTGCTACCCACAGTAAAATTTGGTGGAGGTTCCATCATGCTTGGGGCTGTGTGGCCAATGCCGGCACCGGGAATCTTGTTATAGTTGAGGGTTGCATGGATTCAACTCAGTATCAGCAGATTCTTGACAATAATGTGCAAGAATCAGTGACGAAGTTGAAGTTACGCAGGGGATGGATATTTCAGCAAGACAATGATCCAAAACACCGCTCCAAATCTACTCAGGCATTCATGCAGAGGAACAATTACAATGTTCTGGAACGGCCATCCCAGTCCCCAGACCTGAATATCATTGGACATCTGTGGGATGATTTGAAGCGTGCTGTCCATGCTCGGTGACCATCAACTTAACTGAACTGGAATTGTTTTGTAAACAGGAATGGTCAAATATACCTTCATCCAGGATTCAGGAACTCATTAAAAGCTACAGGAAGCGACTAGAGGCTGTTATTTTTGCAAAAGGAGGATCTACAAAATATTAATGTCACTTTTATGTTGAGGTGCCCATACTTTTGCACCGGTCAAATTATGTTTAAATGTGGATTGCACATTTTCTGTTAGTACAATAAACCTCATTTCAATCCAGAAATATTACTCAGTCCATCAGTTATTAGATATATGAAACTGAAATAGCTGTTGCAAAAACCCAAATTGTTATAAAGAAAAAAGGTTAACATTAATAGGGGTGCCCAAACTTTTTCATATGACTGTATGTAGCTGTCCATATAATTTTGTCTATATAGTGTAGTGGCAAATTCATTCAGATTGTAGATTTGTTTCAAAATGTAGGCTCTAGAACAAATGAAACAATCTTGCTAGCCCTTGGTAACGGTTTTTCATGGTACAGAAGCAAAGAAAAGAAATTCCTTCCATACTTTTATCAAGATGGTGCTCTAGTGTATTGTAGTGATGTTCCTCGGCTGATGGAAAAATGTAACATTGAGTACAATTTAAGCGAGTGGAGACTCTTTATTGATTCATTCAAAAAAGTCTGAAAGCTGCTACTGCACAATGGTAGCAAGTATGATTCAGCGCCTGTAGGGCATTCTGTGCATTTGAGAGAAAGCTATGAGAATTTAGACTTTATTCTTAAGAAACTTAAAAACGAGGATTAAGGATGAAAAATATATAGTGATCTGAAAATTCTCTCTTTGCTCCTTGGGCAGCAAGAAGGATACACAAGGTAGCCAGACTTTTTGTGTGAATGGGACAACAGGGATCACTAAATTACTGAAGCCTAAAAAGTTGGCCAACTAGAACATTTTTATAACCCTGGACTCAAGAACATATGGTACTTGTGGAAAGTTTACTTGACCCCACTAAGTGCTCCTGCATTTACCCCTTCACGACCGGCCAAATTTGCGCTTTCCGGGGGGGGGGTTTTTGCCACACTTCTTCCGAGAGACGTAATATTTTTATTTTTCTGTCAATATAGCCATGTAAGGGCTTGTTTTTGGCGGAAGTTGTACTTTTTAATTAAATCTTGAGTTTTACCATATAGTGTACTGGAAAACGGCAAAAAAATTCCAAATGTAGAAAAATAGCAAAAAAAGTGTGATTGCCCAATTATTTTTGAGATATTTTATTCACTATGTTTGCTATATGGTAAAATAGATGTGTTGCTGTGATGCCTCAGGTCGGTGAGAGTTCGTAGACACCAAACATGTATAAGTTTACTTTTATCTAAGAGGTTAAAAAAAATCTGGTTTAAATAAAGTGGCGTTCGTTTTTGCGCGATAGTCCGCAACCCGTAGTGTTCTCATTTTTCTGGATCTATGGCTCAGTGATATTTTTTGCATCTCGAACTGACGTTTTTAACGGTACTATTTTGCGCAGATGCTACATTTTGATCGCCTATTATTGCATTTTGAGCAAAATTTGTGGAGACCAAAAAACTTAATTTTGGCGTTTGGATTTTTTTTTTGCTGCTATGCCATTTACCGATCAGATTAATTGATTTTATATTTTGAGAGAGCGGGTATTTCTGAATGCGGCGATACCAAATGTGTCTATATTTTGAATTTTTTTAACCCTTTACTTTTCAATGGGGCGAAAGGGGAGTACTTTGAACTTTTAGGTTTTTTATCTTTTTTAATTTTTCAAAACTTTTTTTTTAACTTTTTTTTATTTTACTAGTCCCCCTAGGGGACTATAAGTATCAGCAGTCTAATCGCTTTGTCATATCTGCTGATCACAGATACACATGTGTGAATACCAGATATGCTCTCAGCCGTGTGAGACAGGAAGGGAGTCATGTGAGCTAGAGGAGTCATCACATGACCCTGTGCTACCTAGACAACCATCAGATCCACATGATCACGTCACGTGACTTCCGGTGTC
This sequence comes from Anomaloglossus baeobatrachus, assembly GCF_048569485.1. Classification (NCBI taxonomy): domain Eukaryota; kingdom Metazoa; phylum Chordata; class Amphibia; order Anura; family Aromobatidae; genus Anomaloglossus; species Anomaloglossus baeobatrachus. The sequence continues at coordinate 656,341,658 of NC_134354.1, forward strand.
GGGTGTGAGTAAACGGAACACAACGACTGCTATTATAATTCAAAGGGTAATTTAAGGGGTTAACAGGTATGGGCAGATCGCGGATCTGCTCGTACCTGGTAGGCACACATGTCAGCTGTATAAATTAGCCGACATGTGTGCAGATATCCCCCCCCATGACTGCATACGGCAGCCAGGGGCATTAACACTATGACCACTAGGACGTAATTTTACGGCCTGCGGTCATTGAGGGGTTAAGCTTTACTCCACCTTAAGCTTGGACTGATGAAGCAGTGAAAGCTTTACAGAAAGAATGGGAGACTTTTAAGTTCCTGTGTACCAAGTTTCAGGGACTGTCTAAAGCAAAACTGAAGTAAGGCATTTTTGTGGATTTGGATATTTGGAAACTCATGAAGGACCACGTGTTCAAAACAAAAATGAAAGCTGTTGAGAAAAGGGCTTGGGATTCTTTTAAAGAAATCGTGAAGAAATTTGAAGGATTCAAAGTACAAAGACAAAGTACAAAGATACAAAGATTCAAAATATAAGTCCATCATGGAGAACATGCTGAAACATTTCAAGGCCTGGGTTTGTCTGATGACTTTGAAGTTACACTTTTTACATTCTCATTAGGATAACTTTACTGAACACCTTGGTGCTGTTAGCGAAGAGGAAGGAGAAAGATTTCATCAGGATATCAAGGAGATGGAATGAGAATATCAACATAGATACCAAGGGCGATACCAAGGGAACGTGAACATGATGGGAGACTACTGCTGGAAACATTCACAGAGTAGATCCGCAGGCCTTCTATAAGCCAAAAAAGGTATCAAAAGAAGCTTTGAAGAAAAAAGGAAAAGGCGCAAAAATTATTTTCCAATAAAGTTGCAAAATGAGTGTTCAATAAGTACAGTGCCTTGCGAAAGTATTCAGCCCCCTTGATTTTTTTCAACCTTTTCCCACATTTCAGGCTTCAAACATAAAGAAAAAAAATTAAAATTTTATGTTGAAGAATGAACAAGTGGGACACAATTGTGAAGTTGAACGAAATGTATTGCTTATTTTAAACTTTTATAAAAAATAAATTGAAACTTGGGGCGTGCAATATTATTCATCCCCTTTACTTTCAGTGCAGCAAACTCACTCCAGAAGTTCGTTGAGGATCTCTGAATGATCCAATGTTGTCCTAAATGACTGATGATGATAAATATAAGCCCCCTGTGTGTAATCAACTTCTGTATAAATGCACCTGCTCTGTGATAGTCTCAGTGTTCTGTTTAAAGTACAGAGAGCATCATGAAGACCAAGGAACACAACAGGCAGGTTCGTGATACTGTTGTGGAGAAGTTTAAAGCCGGATTTGGTTACAAAAAGATTTCCACAACTTTACACATCCCAAGACACACTGTGCAAGCGATCATATTGAAATGTAAGGAGTATCATACCACTGCAACTCTACTAAGACCTGTCCGTTTCTCAAACATTTCATCTCAAACAAGGAGAAGACTGATCAGAGATGCAGCCAAGAGGCCCATGATCACTCTGGATGAATTGCAGAGCCAAATACATTACCATTCTTGAAGAAAACCTGTTGGAGTCTGCAAAAGACCTGAGACTGGGACAGAGATTTGTCTTCCAACAAGACAATGATCCCAAACATAAAGCAAAATCTACGATTGAATGGTTCATAAATAAACATATCCAGGTATTAGAATGGCCAAGTCAAAGTCCAGACCTGAATCCAATCGAGAATCTGTGGAAAGAGCTGAAAACTGCTGTTCACAAACACTCTCCATCCAACCTCACTCAGCTCGAGCAAAGGAAGAATGGGCAGGAATTTCAGTCCCTTGATGTGCAAAACTGATAGACACATACCCCAAGTGACTTGCAGCTGTAATCACAGCAAAAGGTGGCGCAACAAAGTATTAACTTAAAGGGGACAAATAATATTACACACCCCAATTTTCAGTTTATTTTTTATAAAAGGTTAAAATAAGCAATACATTTCGTTAAACTTCACAATTGTATCCCACTTGTTGATTCTTCAATTTAAATTTTTTATCTTTATGTTTGAAGCCTGAAATGTGGGAAAAGGATGAAAAATTCAAGGGGGCCGAATACTTTCGCAAGGCACTGTATATACAAGGTGGCCATAAAATAACCTAAGGTTTTTGGAGCTGTGTGCAGACTGACCCAGTGGACAGAATTGGCTGAAAATTGGTTTGTATGCTATTCAAGGCATGGGGAAACAGAAGGCACCTTAAAAAAACTTTGATATCAAAACTCCCCAACCAGGCGAAAAAGTGGCTGCACACAGCGCCAACCAATATATATATATATATATATATATATATATATATATATATATATACATATGAGAAAAAATTCCAGCCGCATACTTTGAAAAACCAAAATAAATTCTACCTTATACATAAATGGAGGTATTTAGAATATTATAGTGGCCATTGCAATACCAGCCCAGCGCCCCTTCACGGCACCCTCCTTTGCTGGGTCCTACACTACACTGCATCTTTTCTGGGTTTTAAAAACCTACAAGATCAGCCGGTGAACAAAAAGGAGGCTAATGAAGCAGCCAGGAGCTAGAGTGCAAATCCAGCAAACAGAGCACCACTCCCTGTTATATGCATTATACAATAGAAAAAAACAGAATGAAACAGGGGTTCCCTTGCTGGTTTCCCATACACACACACACATATATATATATATATATATATATATATATATATAGTACATTTTTGGTTATAAAAAGATTCTTTTTCATCTTGCTTGCACATAATTTCACTCTCGTTTTGTGCAAAATCCATATGTGATGGCTAAAAATAGGAGTGTTGTTTTGGGGGTTTTTTTTGTTTGTTTTTTAAATTAGGGCATAAAAAACTTAAAGATCAGTCATTGGATTTGAAAAACATTTCCTAAACCCAAATTTGCATACCTGAGAAATTAAACTATTATCTTTTATTATATTAGTCATTATATATAGGCGGTGGATCAATCAAGTTTATCCTGAGTTATTTTTGTATGGTATAAAAAAGGAAAAGAACAGGATAGATAACCAGAGATCGGGAGATGATCACCACTGTCATTAGACTGTATAAATATTCAGACAGCACTATCACTAGTCAGACAAATCATATATCCTGGTGCGAAAGGCCAAACAATTTGATTTACATTTCCAGATAAAACAGGAACAAAAATAATAAAACTTGTTAGCATCACTCAAACAAATATGTGATTTTTTGGAAATCCTCCATCACCCTACATATTGTAAACGCACTTTAAGGGGTGGTAGCATCAGAAAATGATCTATTATTAAAATCAGGTTTTTGCAATACTTATTACATATTTTAAAAAAATGTTGGCAACATTTAGTCTTAAAAGTATGATCTTTAATAAAGAAAGAACTGAGTAATGCTTACATTTTCTCAATTGCCACATTTTCTTCTTTTAGTGTAGTACTTCCTATACTGTCAATAATAATTTTAAGAAGGCTCAGTGTCATCGGAGGCAGGATTACAATGATAGGTAACAGCTCTATATACAGCTCATAGCACCGAATCCACCAATTAACATAGGGGTTGTCACAGCTGAACCTGCCTTTTCACAGGCTCATTAAATCCTTCAATACAAAAGATAGAGTCAAACTCTTTTCATTAGGGTACGCTCACACGAGCGTGAAAATCGGACGAGTGCAATGCGAGAAATTCTTGCATTGCACTCTGACCAATGTTAGGCAATGAGGTTGAGCTGTTGGTCAGCTTTTCTCGCATCCAGATTCTGGATGCGAGAAAAGCGGCAGCATGCTGCGTTTTGCTGCTACCGCCATATCTCTCGCACCCATTCAAGTGAATGGATCTGAGAGATACATCGGACTGCACTCGGATGTTATCCCAGTGCAGTGCAATCTACGCACAGGCTGACAGTGGAGGAGATGGGAGGATTAACCCCTCCCTGTCCTCCGCAGTGCCCGCACACAGCTTCACAGCTGTGACCCGATCGCAAGATCGGGTTACAGTCGCATGACACCCGGCTCACGCTCGCAGCAGAGCCTGAGCCGGGGGACATTAGCATATCGCATCCGATGCTCTCGCATCGGATGCCATACGCTCGTGTGAGTCCAGCCTTATGGCTATGAACATTTGTTGTTTACAGAAACAACATTAAAGGGGTTGTCCACTACTTTTACATTGGTGGCTTATCCTTAGTGATATCTAAGATCATCAATGTCTGATCGGTTCGACACCCAGCACTCCCGCCGATCAGCTGTTCTTGGTGTCGGCGGCAGTAGCAGGCGGCCGGAAATGCTCAGTTTGCGAGCTGCCTCGTCTTCTAATAGTGGCTAAGTACAGATACTGAACATCCACCTCCTATTCAAATCAGTACCTGGCCGAAGCAACTATCAGAAGGCAAGGCAGCTTCACAAAAGAGTATCTCCGTCCACCTTCCGATGTTGGTGGCACTGAAAACAGCTGCTCGCCAGGGGTGCCAGGTGTCGTATCCCAGTCAATCAGCCACTGATGGCCTATCCTAAGAATAGAGTCCATCAATGTTAAAGTAGTGGACAACCACTTTAAGTTTGAGTCTAAAAAAAAGCCCCAGTGTCCAGTACAAAAATTGCAAGATTTCATTTTTTTTTATTTTTAATACAAATTGGGAAAAAAACATTCTCAAAAAATAAAGAAAATTACATTTAACACAAAAACCTGATTTAAACAATAGGTCATTTCCTGAAGATAGCTTCTCCATTTTTTTAAAGGCCTCTGTGCACACCAATATGTAGTATGGCTGGTGAATCTCTGAGATATTATATATATACTGTATATATATATATATATATATATATATATATATATATATATATATATATACTGTATATATATATATATATATATATATATATATGTATTATATATATATATATTATATATAATTTATTTTTTATTTAATTTTTGATTGATGCTGGTAAACTATTTTCTTTTTTTATTTGTTTTAGATGTTGCTCAAGTAGCCCACACTTAATTTGGCAAATGTCCTTGGGATTATGGTGCGGAGGACAAAGCATTACCTTGTATCCCCTCCAATAAGCACAAATAGTAGATGAGGCTTCTGACTGGCGGTTGAGAAGTTTCATTCGCCTTAGCAACACACGTGCCTAGAAGCAAATCAACACTAATCAAAAGCACAAAACACACAGGATAATATGATTATATACAAACATGCAGATTATTGGTCATAATCACCTAGGAAGCTAGTCACTTTATTATTTTACTTGTCGTAAAAATATGTGTATCATGTCATATCATACCTTCCAGCCTCGGGTATAGGCTTGTAAAAGTAAGGCAGAGAAGCGCATTTTCTGATAATGTTTCTTATGCTGCAAAACAAAAACACACATGGAATCTGTAGAGAAACCTGGATTTGTAAAGGAAGCCAAGCCTAAAAACAACTAGTTGAAGCATTGCTAAATACCTGTACTTGTAAGCCTTTAACCCTAGGTACTGACCAAATAAGAATAGTAGAGCTAGTATTATTTATCTGTATATTGGCGCTTTTCATTTTGCTTTCGTACCTTTAGATTAAAGGGGTGGTCCACTACACAGCATAGTAGCCACACATCGATGTAAAGCTCATAAACAAGGCTTTTCTCAAATCCCTGGTGTAGTACTGTGCTATTGCGGTCCACTTATCCCCATCTTGTGCCCCTCAGGCTTTATGATCTTAAGATCCAGTAATGTCTCATTAACTTCCAGTTGACCCAACATCACCGAGGCGGGCTTCGGTCTCCCTGAGTGACTGGGCTGTGGGCGGCGTGTCACCGCTCATCACAGCCAAGCATCTTGCGTGTTCCCTCCGTCGCTGCAGAGCGCAGCAAGCAGGAGCGATGCTGGGCAGTGACGAGCGGTGAAACTTCCCACACAGCCTAGTCACTCAGGAACACCGAAGCCCGCCTCGGTGATGTCAGGTCAACTGGAAGTTGATATATCAGTTGAACCAGCTGATATTATTTTTTAATAAGTGTCAGGATTGCTTTTTAGTTACTGAAAGTTTTCGGTTGATATCATGATTTTCCATGGCTTTTTACATCTCTTTTTCTGCATGCATTCAATACTTTTTCCCTATGCCATTTTTCATTATTATATACTACATAACTTAATTTATGGACATCTGTGGTTTGATTTCTTTGCCAGTGTGGATTGGATGGGTTGTTACCAACATTTGGGGAGAAATTCATGCCAGTAGCACCTTTAGAATCATATTTACTTAGGAAATTGGTGACGTGATCAAAACATATTTCACCGCTGTAGGTATTTTTTCATGTCAAAGGTATCCACGAGTTTTAAATTTTCTAAAATTCACAGTCTGAGTGGCTCTTTTTGTCAATATATGCAACGCAATGTACAGCAGTGCTATACTATGAGAAGAGCACACGCGCGGAATTCCCAGGAGCTGACAGAGACGTCATTTATGTAAATCTATGGTATCACACCCACAGGGGCGTGATACCACGGAAAGAGTGTAAACTAGACGGGGCGAAGAGACGCCCTGGGGACTGGGACCTCTGCTCATTTACATAGGGAACATGTAAGTTATAAAACTTTTTTTATACATTCATTTTACACAATATTACAATGCAGGGATGTGTAAGAAGGGGTTTTTAGGCCACACATCATCCTGCTTGTAGGTTACAAGGCATATGGGACCTGACAGGTTCCCTTTAATATGACAGAACTTTTTATAAGTCACTTTCCCTTGTGCTGTCATTTAAGCCAAATTTAAAAAAGTGTGGCTCATTTTTAAATATAAAACGTCTGTCTAATACTGCTTCACCATATTTTACTTACTCCCCAACTTTTTGGATACAAAAAAACTATCAAAAATTATTTTATACGTTCTCAGATTATATTTAGGGCTGACTAATTAATTTACATCACCTTAGATTTTTAACTAGAGATGAGCGAACCTGAGGTTTGGTGTTTTGCCGAACACAGACCACAAAAAAATAGAGTTCAGGTTTGGAGTTTGGGTATTTTAGTATGAAAACCACTTGCGCAAGCATCGCTGTGCTCAGGTACATGCAGTGCTCACCCCAGTGTGAGCCGCTTGCAGTGTTTGAATGACTCACACTGGGGGTAACAACTGGGCGATCGGATGTAGTGTGCACAAAAAAAAAAAAATGGAAACCACCCGCCCCCTGGAAGTGTTCTGTTTATGGCTGGCTGCATATGGGGGGAGATCCAAATTGCACAATCAGTGACTTCTATTGGGGTTCAGGTCCAGAACTGAATTTTATCGAAAGTCCGGCTGAACACGCTGAACCGAACTACTTACTGCGTGCCCACGGTAAAATGCAGAAATGATGATCTGACTCTTCCGCATAAGTAAAAACTGAGCCCGAAGCCTCCATCCACGAAAAATCTTTTGTATAAGTGTTGCCAACTCATCCATTTTCTTCCGGCGCAATTCCTCCAAGGCAAAAAGCTGAAAGCAAGTCCATTATTTAGTCAAATATTACACAAAAATATTAACCTAAGCTTATCTAAAATAGGACTGAAAGCCGACCTGTCAGACAAATTTGCTCCCGTTTTTAAGGGAATATTACAGCTACAGGTCTGTACTTGTATTGGTCAAAATGACACAAATATATTGTATATCTACACAGCTTTGGATTAGAGAAATATTACTCTGCAAGGCAGTTGGTATCACATGCAACTTCGGAGCCTTGAAATTAAGAATCAGAACTCTTGACTCATTGTGTCGGTCAGTTCAGTAAAAACGTTCTTCACATAACAACTAAGGCCAGGTTCACATCACTTTTTTGACATGTGAGTGGCTCTTTCAAGGCTGAAAAACAAAATTTATGAGTATCTGCCAATGGGGCCGTTCAGTTTAATGAAGCAGACGGAATCACTTTGTGCTCTATCCGTACCTAATTAGTGTCTACCTTTTTCAGGCAGGCACAAAAATGTGGTCAACTGCATTTTTGTGTCCACTTGCAAAAGGCGAATACTGCCCCAAATGAGGTCAGACAAAACAAAAAGTGACTCTGGTTCATTAAAGTCAATGACCCTGATACTCCTGAATCCATTTTCTCAGGACTAAAGACGTAGCCACAAAGTTGGTGTGAACAAGGCTTTAGTTGTATATCAGCAGAAACGCCTGGGACCTGCACCACGTTGAACATCCTCATATGTGCCAATACTGATGCTGAATTAAGTGATTTCATTCAGATATTTTATTTTTAACAATTTCGTCTCTTTTATAAATAAATAACTACAGTATAATAGTGGAAATTAGTAAAAGAATGAGACCGGTATATAAAGGAAAAAGAAATACGTACTGTTTCTGGGGTCCTGATAAACAGTTTTGTTCTTCCATATGAAATTTCATTAGCGGAAATATTGACTTGAGGGTCAGTTAATAATGCCTTTACATCATCACTGTCCAAAAATAAAAGTAAAATTTGGAGTGAAGATTCCAATAGAAATGGTGTTCTTGAGTAAGTCAGAAAGTTTATAAGAAGATATATCATCAAGGGTAAGGACTTTATACTTTGCCCAACATATGGTTTCAATAATACTATGGCATACAGAAGACCTACCTGATGAACAACATGTTTGATAGACATGATGAATGTATAACTCCACTTTACTTGGTAGGTCATGTTGATCTTATGTAACCTTACCGTGGTTCTCCTCTACATTTGGGCCAGGTCTGTCTGCTGACCATCTTGTACCGATCCAGAAAAGAACTATATTCTTGTCTGTAAGCATATCCAGCCCGACGTACTCTCACATTCTCCAGTAGTCCCAGATAGCAGACTTGCGTCTTCACAAGGATATCCTCAAACAAGGAGGCTTTCTTTGTGCCATTTGGCTTCAAACACCTGCATTGGTTATAAGAAGTTTACACAACGATATACAGTTAGGTCCAGAAATATTTGGACAGTGACACAAGTTTTATTTTAGCTGTTTACAAAAACATGTTCAGAAATACAATTATATATATAATATGGGCTGAAAGTGCACACTCCCAGCTGCAATATGAGAGTTTTCACATCCAAATCGGAGAAAGGGTTTAGGAATCATAGCTCTGTAATGCATAGCCTCCTCTTTTTCAAGGGACCAAAAGTAATTGGACAAGGGACTCTAAGGGCTGCAATTAACTCTGAAGGCGTCTCCCTCGTTAACCTGTAATCAATGAAGTAGTTAAAAGGTCTGGGGTTGATTACAGGTGTGTGGTCTTGCATTTGGAAGCTGTTGCTGTGACCAGACAACATGCGGTCTAAGGAACTCTCAATTGAGGTGAAGAAGAACATCCTGAGGCTGAAAAAAAAGAAAAAATCCATCAGAGAGATAGCAGACATGCTTGGAGTAGCAAAATCAACAATCGGGTACATTCTGAGAAAAAAGGAATTGACTGGTGAGCTTGGGAACTCAAAAAGGCCTGGGCGTCCACGGATGACAACAGTGGTGGATGATCGCCGCATACTTTCTTTGGTGAAGAAGAACCCGTTCACAACATCAACTGAAGTCCAGAACACTCTCAGCGAAGTAGGTGTATCTGTCTCTAAGTCAACAGTAAAGAGAAGACTCCATGACAGTAAATACAAAGGGTTCACATCTAGATGCAAACCATTCATCAATTCCAAAAATAGACAGGCCAGAGTTAAATTTGCTGAAAAACACCTCATGAAGCCAGCTCAGTTCTGGAAAAGTATTCTATGGACAGATGAGACAAAGATCAACCTGTACCAGAATGATGGGAAGAAAAAAGTTTGGAGAAGAAAGGGAACGGCACATGATCCAAGGCACACCAAATCCTCTGTAAAACATGGTGGAGGCAACGTGATGGCATGGGCATGCACGGCTTTCAATGGCACTGGGTCACTTGTGTTTATTGATGACATAACAGCAGACAAGAGTAGCCGGATTTATTCTGAAGTGTACCGGGATATACTTTCAGGCCAGATTCAGCCAAATGCTGCAAAGTTGATCGGACGGCGCTTCATAGTACAGATGGACAATGACCCCAAGCATACAGCCAAAGCTACCCAGGAGTTCATGAGTGCAAAAAAGTGGAACATTCTGCAATGGCCAAGTCAATCACCAGATCTTAACCCAATTGAGCATGCATTTCACTTGCTCAAATCCAGACTTAAAACGGATGACCCACAAACAAGCAAGACCTGAAGGCTGCGGCTGTAAAGGCCTGGCAAAGCATTAAGAATGAGGAAACCCAGCGTTTGCTGATGTCCATGGGTTCCAGACTTAAGGCAGTGATTGCCTCCAAAGGATTCGCAACAAAATATTGAAAATAAAAATATTTTGTTTGGGTTTGGTTTATTTGTCCAATTACTTTTGACCTCCTAAAATGTGGAGTGTTTGTAAAGAAATGTGTACAAATCCTACAATTTCTATCAGATATTTTTGTTCAAACCTTCAAATTAAACGTTACAATCTGCACTTGAATTCTGTTGTAGAGATTTCATTTCAAATCCAACGTGGTGGCATGCAGAGCCCAACTCGCGAAAATTGTGTCACTGTCCAAATATTTCTGGACCTAACTGTATATATATATATATATATATATATATATATATATAATGTATTTGCAAATAGTAATAATGTTATAATAGGGTATTAAAACAAAATTCTAAATATTTGCTTTAGGTAATCCAAAAAATAATGGTAGCTCTAATTTGACTGGTCCACATGGGTGTCAATCGTTATTTCATTCTATATTAAGTCAATAACTAATCCACATCATAACAATTAAAATCATTTCACAAATATACCGCAATGTGCAAGATACAATGTAACAATGAAGCATACAATATATTAAGTCAACAAGCATGGTGTTCAAATTAGATAATTTTAGACAAAAAAGTAGGTGGATGGGGAAGAGAAGAGAAAATAAGGATACAAAAATGAACAATGCAGGAGACTAAATGGAGGAACAACAGTAGCAAAGCAAAAAGTGAGAAAGGAAAGTAAGGATGACAACCTCCAGAATATTACATGCCGGGCAAGCAAATAATAAATATTGGAGTAGAACAGCAAGATTTATTTGCAAGACCTTGATTCAGGGCCTTCATTCAGAGACCACTTTCTTGTACCTTCTTGAATCCTTGGCGCTTCTTTTGATTAGTAGGCCCAGAGCAATGTCATCATTATGGCACAATACAATCATGTCAATGCTCCGAGCCGGCTAATCAGAAGAGGCGCTACCAGCAGGTAGGGAAAGTTTTGCAGGGCTCAGTTCCAGTGGCCACAAACTATATATATGGCCACTGTGCCTGTAAATCTTTTTGCTCATCTCTTATATGTACACATAGTTACTAAATAGATATGTGATACTATTCAACTGATTATTACAAGGTATAATAGATCATTTTAACGTCAGTCTGGAAGGCTTCATCTGAAGTAATTTTACTGAACAAAAGTTTAGGTTTTACTGATATTTCTCAAATATGTTACTTTTTAGGCAATACTTCATATAGGCCATAATTCTTGTAACCCCCTTTATGTTGGTAAATTAAAAAAAAATTAATTAGTGCCTGGCTTAGAGGTCAGTCAAATTGCCAGGCTCTGAAGATCACTCTTTCCGCCTCTCTAACAACACAAATAAAACAAGGCTTTCCTTTCCACTTGCTTTCCATGTAGTTTCATAGTTTCATAGTTTCATAGTCTTTAAGGTTGAAGGGAGACTCTAAGGGGCACTTTGCACACTGCGACATCGCAGGTGCGATGTCGGTGGGGTCAAATTGAAAATGACGCACTTCCGGCATCGCATGCGACATCGCAGTGTGTAAAGGCTGGATGATACGATTAACGAGCGCAAAAGCGTCGTAATCGTATCATCGGTGCAGCATCGGCGTAATCCATGATTACGCTGACGCGACGGTCCGATGTTGTTCCTCGCTCCTGCGGCATCACACATCGCTGTGTGTGAAGTCGCAGGAGCGAGGAACGTCTCCTACCGGCCTCACTGCGGCTTCTGTAGGATATGCGGAAGGAAGGAGGTGGGCAGGATGTTTACATCCTGCTCATCTCCGCCCCTCCGCTCTGATTGGCTGCCTGCCGTGTGACGTCGCAGTGACGCCGCACGACCCGCCCCCTTAACAAGGAGGCGGGTCGCCGGCCACAGTGACGTCGCACGGCAGGTGAGTGTGTGTGTGAAGCTGGCGTAGCGATAACTTTCGCTACGCCAGCTATCACCACATATCGCTGCTGCGACGGGGGCGGGCACTATCGCACTCGGCATCGCAGCATCGGGCTGCGATGTCGTAGTGTGCAAAGCCCGCCTTAGAGTCTCCCTTCAACCCTAAAAACTATGATACTATGATACTATGATCTGTTATTTTTGCATTTATAATGGATCCATTGTTTCTTTACAGCTGACGCTGTACCGATGATACGATTACGACGCTTTTGCGCTCGTTAATCGTATCATCCAGGCTTTACACACTGCGATGTCGCATGCGATGCCGGATGTGCGTCACTTTCAATTTGACCCCACCGACATCGCACCTGCGATGTCGCAGTGTGCAAAGTGCCCCTACGTCCATCTAGTTCAACCCGTAGCCTAACATGTTGATCCAGAGGAAGGCAAAAAAACCCCAATGTGTCAAATAAGCTCCAATGGGGAAAAAAATTCCTTCCTGACTCCACATATGGCAATCAGACTAGTTCCCTGGATCAACACCCTGTCATAAAATCTAATATACATAACTGGTAATATTATATTTTTCAAGAAATGCGTTCAGGCTCTGCTTAAATTTTACTAGTGAATCCCTTATTACAACATCATACGGCAGAGAGCTCCATAGTCTCACTGCTCGTACAGTAAAGAATCCTCATCTGTGATTATGAATAAACATTCTTTCCTCAAGACGTAGCGGATGCCCCCGTGTTACAGTCGCAGGCCTAGGTGTAAAGAGATCTTTGGAAAGGTCTCTGTACTGTCCCCTCATATATTTATACATTGTGATTAGATCCCCCTAAGCCTTTGTTTTTCCTAACTAACTAACCCCAAGTTTAATAACCTGTCTTGGTATTGCAGCCCCCCCCATTCCTCTAATAATCTAGGTCGCTCTTCTATCTACCTGTAAGATTATGCTATTTATAACCTTCTATACTTTTGCTAACAAGAAATGCATCCATTCCTCTCTTAAATTCATTCAGTGAGTTGGCCATCACCACTTCCTCAGGAAGAGAGTTCCAGAGCCTCACTGCTCTTACCGTGAAGAACCCTCTTCTATGCTGATGTAGGAATTTTCTTTCCTCCAATCGAAAAGAATGCCCCCTTGTTCTTGTCATAGTCCTTGGTACAAACAGATCATGGGAGAGATCTCTATATGGCCCTCTGATATATTTGTACATATTTATTAGGTCTCCCCTAAGTCTTCTCTTTTCTAGAGTAAATAGACCTAATTTTGATAACCTTTCCGTGTATTGTAATGCACCCATTCCATTTATTATTTTAGTAGCCCGCCTCTGAACCCTTTCAAGTTCAGTAATGTCTTTCTTCAGCACTGGCGCCCAAAATTGCACACAATACTCCAAGTGTGGTCTGACTAGTGATTTGTACAGAGGGAGAATGATGTTTTCATCTCGTGCCCCCAGACCTCTTCTAATGCATCCCATCACCCTATTTGCTTTGGTGGCTGCTGCCTGACACTGGGCACTCCAATTTAGATTCTTATTCACTAAGATGCCTAAGTCTTTTTCCATGTCTGATTTCCCCAGCAGTTTCCCATTTAGTAAGTAATCGTAGCATCTGTTTCTCCTTCCCATGTGCATAACCTTACACTTATCTGTGTTAAACCTCATTTGCCATTTTTCAGCCCAATTCTCCAATTTACTCAAATCCATCTGTAGTTGCAAACTGTCCTCCTTTGTGTTAACTACCTTACATAGTTTTGTATCATCTGCAAATACTGATATTTTACTCTGTAAACCATCCACCAGATCATTAATAAATATATTAAATAGTAGGGGGCCCAATACAGACCCCTGTGGCACCCCACTAGTAACCCTGGCCCAATCTGAGTATGCACCATTAATAACCACTCTTTGCTTTCTACCACTAAGCCAGCTACCTACCCATCTACACACATTTTCCCCGAGCCCAAGCGTTCTCATTTTACTTAGCAGTCTTTTATGTGGGACAGTGTCAAATGCTTTACCGAAGTCGAGATAAATGACATCCAATGATTCTCCTCGGTCCATGTGAGAGCTTACATCCTCATAGAAGCTGATCAGGTTAGTTTGACAGGAGCGATCCTTCATAAATCCATGTTGATATGGAGTTAAACAGTTATTAACATTGAGACATTCCATAATAGTATCCCTTAAAAACCCTTCAAACATTTTACCCACAACAGATGTTAAGCTTACCGGCCTATAGTTTCCAGGTTCCCTTTTGCACCCTTTTTTGAATATTGGTACCACATTTGCTAGCCGCCAATCCAGTGGAACGGACCCAGTTTCTATAGAGTCTTTAAATAAAAGGAATAGAGGCCTGTCTATCACATTACTTAACTCCCTTAATACCCGAGGGTGAATGCCATCAGGGCCTGGTGATTTGTCAATTTTAATGTTACTAAGTCGGTTCTGCACTTCTTCCTGGGTTAGGCAGGTCATACTTAATGGGGCATTTACATGATCACTCTGCATGTCCCCTGGCATATGCTTTTCCTGTGTGAACACAGTTGAGAAAAAAGTATTTAAAACATTTGCTTTTCCCACATCGCTTTCTATGATTTTACCCTCATTATTCTTTAAAGGGCCAACACCATCAATTTTAATCTTTTTTCTGTTTATATAATTAAAGAATAGTTTGGGATTTGCTTTGCTTTCCTTAGCAATGAGTCTCTCAGTTTCTACTTTTGCTAAATATATTTGTTTTTTACACATTTTATTTTTTTCTCTATATATTTTTAATGCTTCCTCGCTGCCTTCTTGTTTTAGCTTTTTAAATGCCTTTTTCTTATTATTCATTGCCCCTTTTACATCCTTATTTAGCCACATTGGTTTTCTCCTGTTCCTAGCCCTTGTATTCATGCTCCAACCAGTAATCAACTCGATTACCTCAGTGTTAAGGTGACCACCAACTTCAAATTCCTCTTTGCTACAAACTACCCCTAAATACTATGTAAACCTTGCTCTTTACTACAAATGAGGAGCAATCTACTTGTTTCCATCCCTCTTATTACCTTAAAACAACTCAACATTTGAGCGGTCTTCCCCACGTAAATAAGGTCACGTTGAACCGCCACTCCCGAATGGTGGCTTAGGGGTTCTTAATGTAACTAAATTTTATTAAGAAGCTCAACTGCCCAACGCTATAGCATCCTTTGAACCACCTCTTTGACTCTCCCTGGAACCCTCAAATTGCTACCCACGTGCCATTGATGCCTTACTATGGCTCCTTCCAAATCAACATAAAAATATTTCTTCATCCTATAATGTCCCACTCACTTAAAATCTGAGATTCCTCAAAAAATACTCCTCTGCTATTATCTCTCCCTTTCTATTCTCAGCACTCTTATGGGGTAACACTCAATTCTTTCCAGGCGTGAAGTTCCCCTATCATTCCATGCAGAGATTACTGCGGGCGTCTCCAGACTTCACCATCTAATTAATGTAGATGGTGTCATTCCGTTTCCTTCCCTCCAAGACAAATTCAATTTCCCCTCGAAAGAGCTCAAACATTTCATTACTTCCTTATTGAGGAATGTAACCCCTTCATATTTTTTTTACTCCTTTAGAACAGAGATGCAACCATTCATGCTCCAAGGTCCTTCTCACTCCTACATAACCATTTAATCCATACTAACCACAGACGTAAACTTACCTACATCTCTCTGTGAGAATCTGTTATTTGCCCTAGTTTAACTGATATAGCCTGGACTCAAATCTGGTCCTCCACCACAGGTGGTTTATTTACTTAATACCTTGATACTGGAAACAAATTATAAAGTTAAGATGAGATGGAATTTTAGTCTGGCTAAATCCATTCCTAACTACTCATCTCAGTGCTTCAGAGGCTGCCAATCCACAGGAGACATGTACCATAAATGGTGGCTTTGCTCCAAAGCACGCAAGCTCTGGATTAGGTTGCACTTCCTCATTCTTTCAGTTACAGGTCATAAAATTGTGTCGCCCTGGACAAGCCAGGGGCCACAGAGAACAACACCACAACACACCCCACATTCCCTGCAGGCACACCAAGGTCAGAACACAAAACCCTTGTTGCCCTCCTCCAGGGGCTGATGTCCACACCAAGGGGTGGAGCCAGGCGGTTGGTCTCCACCTACCGAGGAGTTCACAGTCCTGGAGGCGGGAAAACCAAGCAGATTAGTTTGAGAGGCGAAAGTGTGAGGAGTGAAGTGGTAGGAGAGCAAGCAAAACTGACTGAGAGCGTCCGGGTGTGTGCCCCGGGGGAGACAGCAAGGTTTGCAGACGGCAGTGACCGTCTGCAGGAGTGGCCGATTGGAGTTGCCGAAAGGACCGTGGACGGGTGGTGGCCCGGCGGTACCGGACCGGTACACAAAGAAAGGCCAGCACCATTGGCAGGGGCCTTTCGGATCCCGGCAAGGCTTGGAGTCACCGTAATTTGCCAAATCCGTCAGTGAAGGGGACCTCCGGGTTTCCAAACAACTAAGTCCCGATTGAAGGCAAAAGTCCAACCGTATGAGAGAGACACCGCCACCGCCAAGGCACCAGTTTCTTAGGGCCAGCGCCTGCGGGCAAAGAAGGGCTCCTCCGGCCCATATCCAAGCCGGGGAGCGGGTTAGCGGTGGGAACCCATCGATACCAACAACCGTACTTAGGTGCAGGGAAGAGACAGTCACCGCTAACTTGCAGGGAACAACAAAACCACAGCCGTCCGTGGGACCCATCCAACCAGCCGCTTGTTTTACCGTGAACTGTGTCATCATCATTGGGCTGAGTGAGTACCTCCGTGCCGTGCAGCACAGCGCTGCCCCTGCATCCCTGCACCTCACCAGGCCCCATAACCCGCCTGACACCCTCTCCTACCCCATCACCGGGGCCCCGGGACAACCAACCCCCTACCCACGGAGGGGAGAATAACAACCATAGCTGCTCCCTGTCACCGTCCCCGGGATCCCCATCCGGAGCAGCGGTGGTGTCACCAAAAATCACCACAACCGTGGGTGGCGTCACGGACAACATCCCCAACACCAAACCACCCCCCTTTTCACTCACGGGCGAGGAGCGCCGCTCGAGTCCCCGGGATCCGGCCCATCGCTTGAGCCACCGAGCAGCAGCAGCCGCAGAGCAGCGGCGGCTGGACCCGAGCAGTGGGAGAGCGCAACGTTGCCATCCTCCTCCCCGCCCGCGACAAAATAACCTGAAGAAAAATCCTTGGGAGGTCTTACTAGATGAACACATCCACAATATCCCTAAATAATCCAATACCCTTACTTCTTTTATATTGCAAACCATCGCTTCAGCTTGGAGAAACCCAGGCCTAGACTTCATAAATTCATGAAAATCTGGCCACCCTGGACAGAATTCATACTCCTTTCGCCACACCTCCAGTACGCCTATATATGCTGATTCTTCTTAACACATTTAATCCATTGAGTAGAATTTGACTCCATATCAGGTTCCCCTCTCCCATCTGTACTCCTTTCCTCTTCCTCAGCCGTTCCCCTAAATGTTTTTCTCTTCACATATTCTTAATCGAAAGTCTAAACTTTTGTCCTTTTGATGTATTATTATTTTGTTTGGCTTTAAAACTTTCAATTAAAATTACCAGTTTTAAAAGAATTTACAGTAGCAATGATCCCAACTCACTATGTAAAGAGGACCTCATCACCCGTACACAGCAGATCGGTAAATACTTGTATTATACATAAAATTACAATTTTGTGTCATATTTCCTCATAACTCAGCAGTGTTCCTCTGTTAATTTTCCTGGAAGTGTATTAATAAATTAAAGAAGATGTTCCATCAACATTTTTATTTAAACCCTCCAAATTATATGTATAATGATGTATAAGTGCATTAAAATACTCACTGATCGCCATCATCTTCGATTTCCAGAACAGCTCCAGTGCTCTTTTGGCCCATGTGAAAACATACTAATCAGGTCACTCAGGGGTTAATGTGTGTGTCAGGTGCAATATGCACCCAGAGCCACGAGCAGTTCTGGGTGCATATTGCTATTACCTGCCTAACCGTCCCTGTATCTAGTAGCATAGATAAAGAGATCTTTAGAAAAAGTATTTCTAAAGATCCTTTATGATATGCGAATGAGCGCTGGGACTAGTCGCAAGGGCATTAGTTCCTGTGCTCATTCTGCCCCCTTAGCATGTTAGCATGCCCACAGTGGAGTGCTAACATGCTATTCAATGCACACTGCCTAGCGTCATCAGTGGTGACGCGTGTACCTGTGTCCATTGTCACTGCTTCAAAACGCCGGGTTTAGGCTCAGTGCGCATGATCAGAAGGCCCAAGCACTTCTGTCATGCACACTATGAAGCCGGGTGTACGCGTCCCGGCTTCAGAGAGGTCTACTGCGCATGATCGGAAGTACCGGGGCCTCCTGATCATGTGCACTGCCCAGCATCTGAAGCGATGAAAACGGTCACAGGTACGTGCGTCACCACTGATGACACTGTGGGCGTGTTAACATGCTAAGAGGGTGGAATGAGTGCAGGAACTAACGCCCTTGCGACTACTCCCTGTATTCATTAGCATATCATAAAGGATCTTTAGAAATACTTTTTCTAAAGATCTCTTTATCTTTGCTACTAAATGCTAGGACACTAAGGGGTACTTTGCACGCTGCAACATCGCAAGCCGATGCTGCGATGCTGAGCACGATAGTCCCCGCCCCCGTCACAGCTGCGATATCTTGTGATTGCTGGCGTAGCGAACATTATCGCTATGGCAGCTTCACATGCACTCACCTGCCCTGCGACGTCGCTCTGGCCGGTGATCCGCCTTCTTCCTTTGTCACACGGCAGGCGGCCAATAGCAGCAGAGGGGCAGAGATGAGCAGGATTTAAACATCCCGCCCACCTCCTTCCTTCCGCATTGCAGCCGGGACACAGGTAGGAGATGTTCCTCGCTCCTGCGGCTTCATACACAGCGATGTGTGTGTCGCGGGCGGGGAGGAGGGTGTCAGCACACCGCGCTCACCCCTTCTGCTCGGGTCCGGCAGCTGCTCAGTGGTGGCTCGAGCTGTGGGCCGGATCCCGGGGTTTCTCGAGCGACACTCCTCGCCCGTGAGTGAAAGGGGGTGTTTGTTGGATGTGGGGATTGTTATAGTTCGTGACGCCACCCACGGTTGTGGTGATTGCACCACCGCTGCTCAGTGTGGGGGTCCCGGGGATGGTGATGCGGAGCAGCCAGGTGTTGTGTTGCCCCTCCGTGGGTAGGGGTTGGTGATCCCGGGGCCCGGTGATGAGATGTGAAGTGTAGGGCCTGGAGGGCGCAGGGACGCGGGGGCAGCGCTGTGCCTTGCGGCACTTTGGTACTCACTCAGCCTGACACACGGGCACAGTCTGTACGGTAAACCAACGGCTGGTAGGACGGTCCCACAGACGGCTGCACCTGCACTCCCGGTAGGTGACGGTGACGTTTCTCTTCCTTGCACCTATGTTGTCTGATGGTAGCGGTGGATTCCCTCCGGTTACCCGCTCCCCGACTGCAATCTGGGCCGGAGGAGCTCTACACTTTGCCCGCAGGCGCTGGCCCTGGGGAAACTTGTGCCCTGGCGGTGGCGGTGTCTCCCCGGTAATGGTCGGGCTGTTGCCGTCAATCGGGACTTGGTTGTTGGGGGATCTGCGTCCCCGTCACTGACGGATTTGGCAAATTTGGCGACTCCTAGCCTTGCCGGGGTCCGAGAGGCCCCTGCCCTGGTGCTGACTGTCCTTCGGAACACTGCTCCAGACCACCGGGCACACAGCCAACGGGGTCCTTCCAGGAACTTCCAAACGGTCCCCCTCCAAACAGTCACCGCCGTCGCTGACCTTGCTGTTCTGGCCCTACACACGGCTGGGCTCTCAGGCTTTCACACTCTCTGCTCTGTCACCACTTCTTGCTTTCCTCCTTTTCCACTTTGCTTTCCTTCACTTTCACTTCTTTGTTGTTTACTCTAGCCCTGCCTGGGCTTTCTGCTGTTCACTCTTTCATGTCCCTAGCTGGACTGCCTGGTTACTTCCTGCCTCCAGAGTTGTGAGCTCCTCGGTGGGCGGAGCCAACCGCTTGGCCCACCCCCTGGTGTGCATCATCAGACTTCTGGAGGAAGGCAACAAGGATTTGTGGTTAGCTGTGATGTGCCTACCTGGAGTGTGGGGTGTAGTGGTGGTGTTGTGACCCGTGTCCCCTGGCTTGCCCAGGGCGACACATTCCCCCTTAGCAAAATGCAGACCGTCCGCGGGCTGCCGTCCTACACCGGTTTTATTTTTCTGTAAAAGGGGTAACAGGGTTAAGCAAAACATAAATACATTTTTAGTCAAAAACTCTTCCCAAACGGGAGGCACATTTACTTAAACGTTGCAACGGTATACGGTCACGGTTTCCGCTCTCTCCCACCCAAGCAACCTGGCCCTGATGCTGCCCCTAAAACCCAGGCAGCACCCCTTGACCCACAGTCCAGCACAAGTCACCCGAGCGGGATCTGTCCTTGCCCTCCAGAGGGTGGCCACCGGTTCCTTTGGTGGCTGGGCCCTGGCCTGCTCTGCTCAGGGCCCTCCCTCCAACCTGCCTCTCCAGAGACGGTATAGCGGAAACGGTAACGGTACCCAACATATTTACAAGCCACTAAACGTTTGTGGTTGCCCTGCAGAGTTCACGGGCTTGTCCATGGATAGTTCCCATGCAAATAAACTTAAACGGTCCCCACGGGGACAACGGTGCCGGCTCCAGCCGGTTGCAAATCACAAACAAATCTGGTGAAGTACTCGGTCATTTTCATTTTCATGATTTCAAACTTTCAACTTTCTCAAACAAACAGCAAACTTCTGGTGGTCCCCACGGGGACGGTGCAACGGGCATCCGCTGCCCTACTCCGGTCCGTCTGCGGCTTCTTCCGAGGGAGGGGGTGCAGAGCTCACCTTGCTCTCCGGGCTGCCCCTCAGCTTCACATCCAGGGCAAACCACCCACTCTCTCCGCAGTGCCGAGTATACCGCACCCTGTCTCCCGGTATCAAATTGCGGCCAGGATGCTCTTCGGGCAGGTGAGCATGTACATCCCACCAGGCTACAAACACCTCGGCCTCCAGGCCCGGTTCGTATATGAACCCGTAGCCCCGGCGGATATCGAATCGCCTCACCTGCCCCTCGTAGAACGGGCCCCGGACACGGAAGGTCGCTTGCCGCAGGTTTTCCTTCTCCCTTATGGCTCGGGCCACCAGCTCGGCTTTCCTTCGCTCCCTCTCCGCGATCTCCAGGCCCAGCTTGGTCGGCTCCCTGTCCCAGTATGGCTCCGGCGCACGGGTTGAGCCCCGCGGGACATCCAGCACGTTACCCACTGTCAGGAAGGTGGGTAGCGTATCCCGCGGTGTCATGGCCTTGGGCGCTGCCTTGCAGCGACAACCCGGTGCCACCTCAGCCGAGGTGTGGGGGATGGGCACAGGGGCTTTCCGCAGTTGGGCCCTTGGCTCGGAGCGGGTCATCGGCTCCGGCTCGGGAAGCTGCTCGGGGACTGTCTCTGGCACAATCTTTGGGGCCTTCCAAGGCAATGCCTCCGGTTTGCTACGGGCTCCGGCTACAGGTCGGTCCGCTGGGGCGGACGGGCTGGGTATCGCTACCAGTTGCGGTGGTAGCGGGCCTAGTGGCGGGGTCACGGCCTCCGAGACGGGTGGCGAGAGAGGCAACGGGGGGAGAGGGCTTGGACCGGGTCCCTCAGCCGCAGCGTCCGGTCCCTCCGGGACATAGGGGCGTGGGTCACTCACCCTCCCTTCCTCCGCTTCCTCCTCGCGTCTCCGCATGGCTGCCAAAACGTCCGCCATGTCGGTCTCCCACTCCTCCAGGAGGAGCTGCATTTTGACCTGCAGCCTTAGATGGAGCTGCGCGGTCCGGATCTCCACCCACGCTGCGGTTCCCGGCGCGGGGGCCACGGTGTTTCGGGACGGCATCCACATGGTGTCTTTGCTGTTTGCTTCCAGGAACGGTTTTCTGGCAAGGTCCTGGCGTCCTTGCTTTTATAGCGGCGACTACATGCCGCCAGCCGCCATCTCGTCCCCCTTAGCTTTTTCCGGCCCCTCCTCTCTCGGGGCGGGGTTTTGGCCTTCGCGCTTCTACTGCTCGAGAAGACGCTCGAGCGGGAACTTTTCGCGCCAAAGATGGCGGCTTCTGAAATTTTTCTGCCGGATGCCTCCGGCGGTAACAAGGCGCACCTCCACCTGACGGCAGAGCGGTAAGATCCTGTTCGTGACGCCAAGTTGTCGCGGGCGGGGAGGAGGGTGTCAGCACACCGCGCTCACCCCTTCTGCTCGGGTCCGGCAGCTGCTCAGTGGTGGCTCGAGCTGTGGGCCGGATCCCGGGGTTTCTCGAGCGACACTCCTCGCCCGTGAGTGAAAGGGGGTGTTTGTTGGATGTGGGGATTGTTATAGTTCGTGACGCCACCCACGGTTGTGGTGATTGCACCACCGCTGCTCAGTGTGGGGGTCCCGGGGATGGTGATGCGGAGCAGCCAGGTGTTGTGTTGCCCCTCCGTGGGTAGGGGTTGGTGATCCCGGGGCCCGGTGATGAGATGTGAAGTGTAGGGCCTGGAGGGCGCAGGGACGCGGGGGCAGCGCTGTGCCTTGCGGCACTTTGGTACTCACTCAGCCTGACACACGGGCACAGTCTGTACGGTAAACCAACGGCTGGTAGGACGGTCCCACAGACGGCTGCACCTGCACTCCCGGTAGGTGACGGTGACGTTTCTCTTCCTTGCACCTATGTTGTCTGATGGTAGCGGTGGATTCCCTCCGGTTACCCGCTCCCCGACTGCAATCTGGGCCGGAGGAGCTCTACACTTTGCCCGCAGGCGCTGGCCCTGGGGAAACTTGTGCCCTGGCGGTGGCGGTGTCTCCCCGGTAATGGTCGGGCTGTTGCCGTCAATCGGGACTTGGTTGTTGGGGGATCTGCGTCCCCGTCACTGACAGATTTGGCAAATTTGGCGACTCCTAGCCTTGCCGGGGTCCGAGAGGCCCCTGCCCTGGTGCTGACTGTCCTTCGGAACACTGCTCCAGACCACCGGGCACACAGCCAACGGGGTCCTTCCAGGAACTTCCAAACGGTCCCCCTCCAAACAGTCACCGCCGTCGCTGACCTTGCTGTTCTGGCCCTACACACGGCTGGGCTCTCAGGCTTTCACACTCTCTGCTCTGTCACCACTTCTTGCTTTCCTCCTTTTCCACTTTGCTTTCCTTCACTTTCACTTCTTTGTTGTTTACTCTAGCCCTGCCTGGGCTTTCTGCTGTTCACTCTTTCATGTCCCTAGCTGGACTGCCTGGTTACTTCCTGCCTCCAGAGTTGTGAGCTCCTCGGTGGGCGGAGCCAACCGCCTGGCCCACCCCCTGGTGTGCATCATCAGACTTCTGGAGGAAGGCAACAAGGATTTGTGGTTAGCTGTGATGTGCCTACCTGGAGTGTGGGGTGTAGTGGTGGTGTTGTGACCCGTGTCCCCTGGCTTGCCCAGGGCGACACATGTGCGGCCGCAGGAACGAGAAACAATATCGTACCTGTCGCTGCAGCGACATTATGGAAATGTCGGACCCCACACCGATGATACGATAACGCCGCTTTTGCGCTCGTTAATTGTATCAAAAAGGATTTGCACACTACGACATCGACTGTGACGCCGGATGTGCGTCACTTTCAATTTGACCCCACCGACATCGCACCTGCGATGTCGTAGTGTGCAAAGCCCGCCTTAGGCAGGGATTAGCAAGATGCACCCAGAACTGCTCGTGGTTCTGGGTGCATATTGCACTTGACAGGTTCCTTTTAAAGTCACTTTCTCAAGATAAGTCTATGGAGCCTGGTCCTAAATCTCCATAGGCTTATATCGATGGAGGTAGCTCAACACAACTGTCCTGTGTAAGCTGGGAAACAAGAAAAGTGGCATTAGAAACCGGAGAACATGGTGATCAGTAAGTATTTTAATGCACTCACACAAAATCTTATACATATTTAGGAGGCATTAAGAAACAAAAAATTGGTTGGGACATCTTCTTTAAAGAGGATATCCATGATTTTTTTTCCAAGTGCTTAAAAATTAAGGCTAACAGAGGCAACCATTTGCCTGTTATACCCGATGCCGGCTCAGAGGCGTCACTGACCGCTTCTGCCGGCAATTCAGCTGCTCCTCATCAACAAAGCAGCTTTCATTATTAAAAAAAAATAGATATGTGATACATTACCTTTAAAAATATTTTAGTGAGTGTAAAACTCCAATGTAAATGCAGAATAATATACAGTTACCAGTTAATCATACAGTATATCTTTTAACTATTCACAATATCTGTTCTGGGGTTATGGGGGGCTGTATACGATGGTCTGTATAGATTTTACTTAAAATCTGGCAAAACAGTTTAGCATACAGCAAATGAAATATTGCAATGTTTTTAACTGTATAATTATAATCTCAAACTATGATAATGAAATGAAATGGGGGGTAACCAATGTAACAATCGATCACGGGTAACACGTTACCTGATATAATTGGGATTCTTGGCATACAGATTCTTCATAAGGGTTGACACTGAGCCTTTGAACTGGAAGCCAACGGTGGGTGGACGTTTTAGAGAAGTGCTCTTCGGGTCTCCCTCTGGGAAAAGAGATCTCAGCA
This sequence comes from Anomaloglossus baeobatrachus, assembly GCF_048569485.1. Lineage (NCBI taxonomy): Eukaryota > Metazoa > Chordata > Amphibia > Anura > Aromobatidae > Anomaloglossus > Anomaloglossus baeobatrachus. Next base: position 656,366,477 of record NC_134354.1, read on the forward strand.
GTTCATGCTTTGACTTCCACATAGCCTGGGACAGGTCTCTGAAGAGGAGATCATTGTTCTTGTCCAAAAAGCCATCAACGATGTATGTGACCTGTGCAAAACACAGGCTTGTAAGAAGACTGCATTATATCAATTATTTCAACCCTATTATCTCTAAAGAACATCTTAGGACATGACATGAGAGAGTAAATCTACGCCCTCTACTATCAAATGCAAATATATATTAAGAAATTAAGAGATCCTTAGAACAATCGGATCTTTATTTCCAACAAAGACAAATAATATAATTCGGGTGACGTTTGGTCTTTTATGGCCCACATTCATCAACAGATTTCTTGTGTAAAACTGTTTGAAATGGCACAAAATTGTACACCTCAGATAATCCAATGTTGGATGGCAAACTCAACTTTAGTGATCAGTGTCAGGCATCTGCTGCCAAGTCTAATAAAATAATGAGTTGCATTAAAAGAGGCATAGATGCTCATGAGGAGAACATAGTTTTACCCCTATACCCAGCGTCGGACTGGCTACGGGAGGAACTGCAGTAATACCAGGCCTGGCCGTGGTTACATGCACTGAACTCTGGAGCTCTCACCTGAGCTCCGGAGTGGAGCCTGGACTGAGCTGCAGGTTTCCAGGACTGAAAGCGCCGACTGATTCCCCGGCTATCACAGTGCAGTTCATGACATCTCCGGAGTTCAATGCAGGTAACCGCGGCCGGGACTGGTATTACCGGCAGTTTCCGGTATTACCACTCCTGGCTGCTGTTACCTGCATTCAACTGCGGACAGCCCAGGCTGCACTCAGGAGCTCAGCTGAGAGCTCCAGAGTTCAGTGCAGGTAACTGCGGCCAGGCCCGGTATTACTGCAGTTCCTCCGGTAGCCAGTCCGACGCTGCCTATACCAGTTATTAATGCCACCACACTTAGAATACTCTGAAACAATTTTGGTCTCCAGTATATAAGGACATAGCTGAACTAGAATGGGTTCAGAGAAGAGCAATCAAGGTTATTAAGTGAATGGGTGGAATGCAATAACAAGACAGGGTATTAAACTTGGGGTTATTCAGTTTGGAAAAATCAAGACTTAGGGGCAATCTTATTACAATGTACAAATATATGAGGTGACAGTACAGCGACCTTTCTAGTGATCTTTGTACACCTAGGCCTAGACAAGGGGGCATCCACTACATCTAGAGGAAAGGAGATTTAATCATAATCACAGATGCAGATTCTTTACTGTAACAGCAGTGAGGCTATGGAACCCTCTGCCACAATGTTCTGATGGTTGATTCATTACTGAAATGTAAGAGAGGACTGCATGCTTTTTTTGAAAAATATAATATTATGGTTTATGTGCATTAGAGTTTGTGATTGGGCATTGATCCAGGCAACTAATCTGATTGCCATATGTAGAGTCAGAAAGATTTTTTCCCTTAATATGGATCTTAGTGTCTGCCACATGGGACTTTTTGTCTTCCCCTAGATCAACATGTCAGGCTGTAGGTTGAAATCAATGGACTTAAGTCAACCTTCAACCTTACAACTATGAAACTATGTAACTATCTCATAATTCTGCAAAAATTGTGCAACGATTTCTTTTTATAAAACCAGTCTCAGCCAGTTCTGCACACTTGTTGTGTAAATTATGAAGACCTGTATGGCATCCCTAGCAGGCATACATTTCTGGCGGTAGCAGACTTCTCTTAATGAATCTGGAGCATCTTACTGCAGCTATCAGGGAGTATAAAATGACTAAATAGGAACACCTATATACTGGCCCTCAGACTGGGTCCCTGCACTGTCCCTTATCTCAGAGGTAGGCTTGATTATAGCAAGATCTGAACCCCCAGCATGACCCTGATTCCTGTCAGAGCCCTTTTCTTTCTCCCCCTCTTCCTTGGGGCGGGCTGGACACACTGCATCAATCCCCATAAATTACAGGGACAGGGAAAAAAACAACACAAGTACACACTGCACAAAAAGGAGAGACAATACGTGTATGGGAGGGAATAAAGTATAAAGAACGATGTAAACGCACAACGGGGAAACTTCCACACCATTCAAACAGCAAAGTACTGGTCACGAAAAATAGGTTACAAGACGGGAATCGCAGGAGCATAAGCTGAAGCTATTATCAGCAGCAAATCAACCGTCTCCTCAGCCTGAAATAGGGCGGAAACAGCTGAGTAGAAATTAGCAACTTCAGTCTCCTGTAGTCCCATATCACTCTCACAGGAATTAACTCCTGCAGGACTGAGAAGTAGTGGAATAGACTCAGCCGATGCCCAGCTAATGCTAGTTTCACACTTGCGTTGAACGGCATCCGTTGCATTGCGTTGTGTGATGCATGCAACGGATGTTTTGCATATAGTGGCAGAACGGATGCAACGGATCGTACAAAACAACGGAATCTGCTTTTTTTTTTTTCTTTACAGTTTTACCGGCGGCAGACTATTGTGAACGATCAGCTGATCACCCGGCCGCCGGATGATCAGCTGATCACTCACAGCAGCCGGCCCCCGGGTTATCAGCTGATCGCTCACAGCAGCCGGTCGCCGGGTGATCAGCTGATCGCTCACAGCAGCTGGTCGCCGGGTGATCAGCTGATCGTTCGGCCGCTGAGATTGTGTGCGGGGGTCGGAGTGCGGGGTGGGCGGAGCCGAGCGGGGCCATGGCGCTGAGGACAGTGCCGCGGGGACTGCATGGCTGGGGACAGGTGAGTGTGTGTGTGTTTTTGTGTGTGTGCGCGCGTGCGTGTGTACATGCTGAATCGAGTGCAGGAGGGGGAGGAGCCAAACGGGGAAGTGTTGGGCTCCCTGCACACGTAGCCAGGGTAAATATTGGGTAACTAAGCAAAGCACTTTGCTTGGTTACCCGATATTTACCTTGGTTACCAGCGTACACCGCTTAGCGCTGGCTCCTTGCACACGTAGCCAGGGTAAATATCGGGTTACTAAGCAAAGCGCTTTGCTTAGTAACCCGATGTGTACTCTGGTTACGTGTGCAGGGAGCCAGAGAGAGCATGCGCAGCGAAATCCTAAGGATTCCGCTGCTCAAAAAACGTTACATGCTGCGTTCCTTCCGCCCGGCGGAAGTAACGCAGCATCGGCCAGCGGAAGCAACGCAGGTCCATTAGTCACAATCCGTCGTCCATACAAGTCTATGGGAAGCAGCGGAATCCGTTAACGGATTCCGCTGTTTTCCAAAACGGCGGATTGCGACTGAAGGAAAACAATGCAAATGTGAAACTAGCCTAAGGCTGAGCAATAAGGAGATCTCAGGTTGCCTTTCGGACTCTGCAATCTGAACAGAGTCTGATGCTGCTGCGGCACCCCACCACTGTGGACCTCAACACCACATGACACTAGCACCGGTTTATTAGGTCTGGTAAACAAAATTCCAGTCTTAATAAATCGGAGCCTATATGTGTGAACAAATACTACTACTACAAATATATACTACTATGCATGGATAGGCTTTTCAGGATAGCAGGACATTGTTCTTACCTGACCAGCATAATGCTCTACTCGGAAGGCATTATCAAGTAAGGTTTTATCAGTGATCTTTTTGTCATTCTGGGTAGCCTTACTCTTGAAGTGCTTATGCGTTTTGAACCGAATCCCAAGCTTGGCAAGGAAGGTGGCATCAGAGACATTTCCTGGGCGCAGGCATTCTTCATCTAAGACTGCAAGTATTCCATTTGTACTCTGCCACAAGGGAATATAAAGGGTTAATTTAGAACTATTAGCACTTGGTAAATTTGTGTTCTTTGACATTATATGAGAACATATAGAATAGAGTAACTCTAAGCCATAACTGTAGATTAGCCTGTGAGTGAATAATAATAATAATGAATAGAGATGGGCGTTCAGTATATCAATGAAGTTCTTTCTTGTGACTGAGATAGTAAAATGTGTTCTATGTATTTACAAAAAACCATGGTTAACATTAGCACTGGGCAAACCAAGGCATGTGGGCCTACTGCTCCTAGAGAACACACGTGACATTGATTTCCATTGATGATATCCCTTGTATATGTACAGCAACTGTGCACATATAGCACTCATGCGAGCTGTGTTATACAGCCGGCACCAGTGTCTAACTGTTGGATTGTAGCTAGTTCTGACTACAACAGTTTAAAGGGGTTAGAATAACGTAGCAATCCATTAGGCACTACACATGATTTCAATTTAAAAGAACCACGGAAAAAACAAAAAGGTAGAAACCGTGGAAAGAGCTGCAAACCACAGGCAACAGTCAAAAAAAGACTGTTGCCTGTAGTTTAAAGGGGTTGTCTACTACTAAAACAACTCTTTCAGATTCCACATTTTCCCCAGTGAAAATATTAAAGTCTACACACTTACCTCCCTTACCAGTGCTATTTCAGCGGTGCCGCGGTTCGCATTTCTGGGGCTCATGTGACATTATGACGTCACGCGAGCCCCGTATCCAATAAGTAACAACTTTTGTCTCCTTACCTTTGGACCAAACGAGCAATCAACAGGAAGTGAGTGAAGCCGCAGTGTTCACTTCCTGCTGATTAATTGATTTGGTCTGAAGGCGGGGAGGCAGAAGCCGGCGCTGATTGGACGTGGGGCTTGGGTAACATCACAATCCATAGCTCTTATCATGAATAAAAACACCTTACAATGCCATTTGCTGAAAATTAAAAAAAAGGTATTGCTCTTGGAAAGTAAGGAAGAAAAATACCAAGTGTAGTAGAGATCAATGGCGCCCGAGGGTCTGAATAATCTTGAAGTTAGCCCTAAACCTACATACTATCTAAGAATAGCACATTTGTGATGCTTCCTGCTTTGACTTTTTACATTTCAGGCCTTATGTGCTACTTACATCCTCTATCAGATTGCAGATAATCTCATTGTCAAAAAACTCGACTCGGGTCCATTGAATTCCCTGAAATAAAAATAACAATATGAGACATGAATCTAACATATAGTACCATATAGAACACTTAGCTATACTATAATGATGATGACTACACAGGAAACGTTGCGACTCCTGTGTGAACTCAAATATTCCATATGGTAGAATGGTTGGAATTCTTTCTTGCAGTGCAAGTCACCTGAAACTTTTTCCATATATGGACACATTGTCGCGCAACGGTCCATGTTTACTCCTTGACCTCTATATAACCAAAAGTCACCATGGAGGGCTAATCTTATCTGTTCTTATATCTTATCTGTGTGTCCACCTCCATTAACTTGAAAACGGCATAGAAGTGGTGTCTAGGTATACTAAAGTAGACATGCGCTACGCAATGAAACCACCTATAACGCCACCTGGTGGAAAACAACGGAGTTAGCATTTTTATCTCGAAAACAGAACGAGATAGAGAAAAGAAGTGAATTAAAAAAATTGTAGGGCATCATCAATTCAATACGAATCGACACCTTGCATACAGAAATGCTATGATATGAAACCCATGACCCCCCAAAACATTGAATGGTGGTCACGCATATGGCGCTCATTTAATTTTGATTCTCAAAGTGGCCACCGTCAGCTGCAATGCACATCTGGACTCTGCACAGCATACTGTATCTTGCTGCACGTTGTGCAATATGGTAGGTGACACGTTTGCACAAGCATCTGTGATACGTCGTCGTAGGTCCTGCAATGTTGGTGGAGGGGTCGCATACACCTGCTTTTTGATGTGACCTCACAGAAAGAAGTCCAATGGGGTCAGGTCAGATGAGCGTGGAGGTTATTGAGCAACAGACAGCCTCACAGAGCATGCCGTATACACTACAGTTCAAAAGTTTAGGGTCACTTGGATATTTCCTTATTTTTGAAAGAAAAGCACATTTTTTTTCAATGAAGCTAACATTAAATTAAACAGAAATACACTCTATATATTGTTAATGTGGTAAATTACTATTCTAGTTGCAAATGTCTGGTTTTGAATGCAATATCTACATAGCTGTATAGAGGCCCATTTCCAACAACCACCACTCCAGTGTTCTAATGATACATTGTTTCCTAACTGTGTTAGAAGGCTAATGGATGTTTAGAAATCCCTTGAAAACCGTTGTGTAAGTGTGTTAGCACAGCTGAAAACAGTTTTGATGATTAGAGAAGCTATAAAACTGACCTTCCTTTGAGCTAGTTGAGAATCTGGAGCATTACATTTGTTGGTTCCATAAAACTCTCAAAATGGCCAGAAAAAGAGAACTTTCATATGAAACTCGACCATCTATATTGTTTTTAGAAATGAAGGATATGCCATGCAAGAAATTACCAAGACGCTGAAGATTTCCTACAACGGTGTGTACTACTCCCTTCAGAGGAGAGCACAAATAGGCTCTAACCAGGGCAACAACTGAGCAACAAGACAAGTACATTAGAGTCATTAGTTTGAGAAATCGATGCCTCACAGGTCCTCAACTGGCAGCTTCTTCTTCTGCAGTACACGCAAAACGCCAATGTCAACGTCTATAGTGAAGAGGTGACCCTGGAATGCTGGTCTTCAGGACAGAGTGGCAAAGAAATAACCATATCTGAGACTGGCTAATAAGAGGAAAACAATAATATGGGCAAAGCAACACACAACACAGACATTGGATATAGGAAGATTGGCAAAAAGTTTTATGGACAGAAAAATCGAAGCTTGAAGTGTTTGGATCACACAGAAGAACATTTGTGAGATGAAGAACTACTGAAAAGATGCTGAAAGAGTGCCTTACTAGAATGCAGCCCAGGAGCTGCAGAGGGGGAAACTTTTAGGTTTCAAGCTAAATTTCTGATGACAGGTTCCCTTTAAACATACCAAGAAACACTGTGCAAGTGATCATATTGAAATGGAAGGAGCATTATACCACTGCAAATCTACCCAAGACCCGGCCGTCCATCCAAACTTTCATCTCAAACAAGGAGAAGACTGATCAGAGATGCAGCCAAGAGGCCCATGATCACTCTGGAAAAACTGCAGAGATCTACAGCTGAGGTGGGAGAGTCTGTCCATAGGACAACAATCAGTCGTACACTGCACAAATCTGGCCTTTATGGAAGAGTGACAAGGAGAAAGTCATTTCTCAAAGATATCCATAAAAAGTGTCATTTAAAGTTTGCCACAAGCCACCTGGGAGACACACCAAACATGTGGAAGAAGGTGCCCTGGTCAGATGAAACCAAAATCAAACGTTTTGAGCACAATGCCAAACGATATGTTTGGCGTAAAAGCAATACAGCTCATCAACCTGAACACACCATCCCCACTGTCAAACATGGTGGTGGCAGCATCATGGTTTGGGCCTGCTTTTTTTCAGCAGGGACAGGGAAGATGGTTAAAATTGATGGGAAGATGGATGGAGCCAAATACAGGACCATTCTTAAAGAAAACCTATTGGAGTCTGCAAAAGACCTGAGACAAGGACGGAGATTTGTCTTTCAACAAGACAATGAGCCCAAACAAAGCAAAATCTACAACTGCATGGTTCACAAATAAACGTATCCAGGTGTTAGAATGGCCAAGTCAAAGTCCAGACCTGAATCCAATCGAGAATCTGTGGAAAGAGCTGAAAACTGCTGTTCACAAACACTCTCCATCCAACCTCACTCAGCTCCAGTTGTTTGCAAACGAAGAATGGGCAAGAATTTCAGTCTCTCGATGTGCGAAACTGATAGAGACATACCCCAAGCGACTTGCAGCTGTAATTGCAGAAAAAAATAGGGGGCGACACAAAGTATAAACTTAAAGGGGCTGAATAATATTGCACGCCCTAATTTTCAGTTATTTATTTTTTAAAAAAAGTTTAAAATAAGCAATAAATATCGTTCAACTTCACAATTGTGTCCCACTTGTTGTTGATTCTTCACCATAACATTACTTTTTTTATCTTTATGTTTGAAGCCTGAAAGTTTTGAAAAGGTTGAAAAAAATCAAGGGGGCCGAATACTTTTGCAAAGGCACTGTATCTGCAGGAAAAAACACAGAAAAATATGACATGTTGCAGATTTTTTCTGCACCATAGTCTGCAAGGAAAAAAAAATCTGTAACGTGCACAGCAAGTCAGGATTCTCATAAACTTAGCTGGGATGCGTTTTTTTCTTGTAGTATTGATTTAAACGTGCAAGGTAAAATGCATGAAAAATGCAGCAAAAAAGCAATGTATGCACACAGTCTTAGGCTAAGGGGTACTTTGCACACTACGACATCGCAAGCCGATGGTAGCGATGCAGAGCGCGATAGTCCCCGCCCCCGTTGCAGCTGCGATATCTTGTGATAGCTGCTGTAGCGAACATTATCACTACGGGAGCTTCACATGCACTTACCTGCCCTGCGACGTCACTCTGGCCGGCAAACCGCCTCCTTCATAAGGGGGCGAGGCGGGTCGTGCGGCGTCACAGCGACGTCACATGGCAGGCGGCCAATAGAAGCAGGGGAGCTGAGATGAGCGGGACGTAAACATTCCGCCCACCTCCTTCCTTCCTCATTGCAGCCGGGACGCAGGTAAGGCGATGTTCCTCGCTCCTGCAGCTTCACACACAGCGATGTGTGCTGCCGCAGGAACGAGGAACAACATCGTAACATCGGTCCTTCCGAAATTATGGAAATGTCTGACCCTACACCGATGATACGATTTCGACGCTTTTGTGCTCGTTAATCGTAGTAAAAAGGATTCACATACTCCGATGTCGACAGCGACGCCGGATGTGCGTCACTTTCGATTTTACCCCACCGACATCGTACATGCGATGTCGTAGTGTGCAAAGTACCCCTAAGTTCACATGTCCTGTAATCATCCATTAGAACGGATTTCACAGAGATCCGTTGGGAAACTGATTTCTGCCAGATCCATTTTTTTAACATGGGACGGATCTGTTAATGGATTGCTATTTATTTTTCATTTGTAACGGATCCTGTAAGAAAACAATGGATCCATTATAAATGCAAAAATAACAGATCATAGTATCATAGTATCATAGTTTTTAGGGTTGAAGGGAGACTCTAAGGCGGGCTTTGCACACTACGACATCGCAGGCCGATGCTGCGATGTCGAGTGCGATAGTCCCCGCCCCCGTCGCAGCAGCGATATGTGGTGATAGCTGGCGTAGCGAAAGTTATCGCTACGCCAGCTTCACACACACACTCACCTGCCGTGCGACGTCCCTGTGGCCGGCAACCCGCCTCCTTGTTAAGGGGGCGGGTCGTGCGGCGTCACTGCGACGTCACACGGTAGGCGGCCAATCAGAGCGGAACATCCTGCCCACCTCCTTCCTTCCGCATATCCTACGGAAGCCGCAGTGAGGCCGGTAGGAGATGTTCCTCGCTCCTGCGACTTCACACACAGCGATGTGCGCTGCCGCAGGAGCGAGGAACAACATCGGACCATTGCGTCAGCGTAATTATGGATTACGCTGACGCTGTACCGATGATACGATTACGACGCTTTTGCGCTCGTTAATCGTATCATCCAGGCTTTACACACTGCGATGTCGCATGCGATGCCGGATGTGCGTCACTTTCAATTTGACCCCACCGACATCGCACCTGCGATGTCGCAGTGTGCAAAGTGCCCCTACGTCCATCTAGTTCAACCCGTAGCCTAACATGTTGATCCAGAGGAAGGCAAAAAAACCCCAATGTGGCAAACAAGTTCCAATGGGGAAAAAATTTCCTTCCTGACTCCACATCCGGCAATCAGACTAGTTCCCTGGATCAATACCCTGTCATAAAATCTAATATACATAACTGGTAATATTACATTTTTCAAGAAAGGCGTCCAGGCTCTGCTTAAATGTTAGTAGTGAATCACTCATTACAACATCATGCGGCAGAGAGTTCCATAGTCTCACTGCTCGTACAGTAAAGAATCCTCGTCTGTGATTATGATTAAACCTTCTTTCCTCAAGACGTAGCGGATGCCCCCGTGTTCCAGTCGCAGGCCTAGGTGTAAAAAGATCTTTGGAAAGGTCTCTGTACTGTCCCCTCATATATTTATACATTGTGATTAGATCCCCCCTAAGCCTTCGTTTTTCCAGACTAAATAACCCCAAGTTTAATAACCTGTCTTGGTATTGCAGCCCACCCATTCCTCTAATAATCTTGGTGGCTCTTCTCTGCACCCTCTCCAGTTCAGCCATGTCCTTCTTATATATCGGTGACCAGAATTGTACACAGTATTCTAAGTGCGGTCGCACTAGTGACTTGTACAGAGGTAGAACTATATTTTTTTCATGAACACTTATACCTCTTTTAATACATCCCATTATTTTATTAGCCCTGGCAGCAGTTGCCTGACACTGTCCACTAAAGTGAAGTTTACCATCCACCCATACACCCAAGTCTTTTTCTGTGTCTGTTTTACCCAGTGTTCTACAATTAAGTACATAATCATAAATGTTATTTCCTCTACCCAAGTGCATGACCTTACATTTATCTACATTAAACTTCAATTGCCACTTCTCAGCCCAATCCTCCAATTTACATAAATCTCCCTGTAATATAAACTTATCCTCCTCTGTATTGATTACCCTGCAGAGTTTAGTATCATCTGCAAATATTGAAATTCTACTCCGCATGCCCCCAACAAGGTCATTTATAAATATGTTGAAAAGAAGCGGGCCCAATACTGACCCCTGTGGTACCCCACTATGAACTGAGACCCAGTCCGAGTACGTACCATTAATAACCACCCTTTGTTTCCTATCACTGAGCCAGTTTTTAACCCAGTTACACATATTTTCCCCTATCCCCATTATTCTCATTTTATGTACCAACCTTTTGTGTGGCACCGTATCAAAAGCTTTTGAAAAGTCCATATACACAACATCCACTGCATTTCCCTGGTCCAGGCTTGAACTTACCTCTTCATAGAAGCTGATCAAATTAGTTTGACAGGATCGATCCCTCATAAACCCATGTTGATACTCTGTCATAAGGATATTTTTCTTGAGATACTCCAGTATAGCATCTCTCAAGAAACCCTCAAGGATTTTACCAACCGTAGAGGTTAAACTTACCGGCCTATAATTTCCCGGCTCAGTTTTTGTCCCCTTTTTGAATATTGGCACCACATTTGCTATGCGCCAGTCCTGCGGTACCGACCCTGTTATTAAGGAATCTGAGAAGATTAAAAATAATGGTCTATCTATCACAGAACTCAATTCCTGTAGTACTCTGGGGTGTATGCCATCCGGGCCCGGAGATTTGTCAACCTTTGTGATTTCGAGGCGGCGGCGTACTTCCTGCTGGGTTAAGCAGGTAATATTCAAGGGTGAATTTATGGTATCACTGGTCATGTCATCTGCCATGGCATTTTCTTGTATAAAAACCGTAGAAAAAAAAGTCATTCAGCAGGTTGGCTTTACCCTCATCCCCTTCCACCATTTCACCAAGACTATTTGTAAGGGGGCCAACACTATTGCTTTTCAGTTTTTTACTGTTTATGTAGTTAAAGAATATTTTAGGATTATTTTTACTTTCTCTCGCAATGAGTCTCTCTGTCTCAAACTTAGCTAACTTAATTTGCTTTTTACATATTTTATTTAATTTTCTATAATTATATAATGCCTCATCACTACCTACCCTCTTTAATTCTTTTAAGGCTTTCTGTTTTTCTTTTATTGCTTCCCTTACAGCTCTATTTAGCCATAGGGGTTTCCTCCTATTTCTAGCATGTTTGTTCCCATAGGGTATATTTTCTGCACAAGCCCTATTCAGGATGCTCATAAAAGTCTCCCATTTGCTTTGTGTACTTTCATTACTTAGTACATCATCCCAGTTTATTGCACTTAGATCATCTCTCAACTGTTTAAAATTTGCTTTCCTGAAGTTTAGTGTCCTTGTAGCCCCTCTACTAGACATCTTACTAAAGAATACATGAAAACTTATTATTTTGTGATCACTATTCCCCAAGTAACCCCCAACTTGTATATTTGATATGCGGTCTGGCCTATTGGTTAGTACAAGGTCTAGTAGTGCTCCCCCTCTTGTGCGGTCCTGTACCATTTGTGAAAGGTAATTATCTTTCATTGTTATCAAAAATCTATTTCCTTTGCTGGAACTGCAAGTTTCTGTTCCCCAATTTATATCAGGATAGTTAAAGTCCCCCATAATAATTACCTCTCCGAGACTCGCTGCTTTATCAATTTGCTTTAGGAGGAGACTCTCTACCTCTTCCATAATATTCGGCGTCTTATAACCCACCCCTATCACTATTTTATTATTCATCCCCCCCCCCTTATCTCCACCCATAGGTACTCTACATTCTCAGTACCCTCACATATGTTGTCACGCAGGATGGGTTTTAACGATGATTTTACATATAGACACACACCTCCCCCTCGCTTATTTGTACGGTCATTCCTGAATAGGCTATAACCCTGTAAATTAACAGCCCAGTCATAGCTCTCATCCAGCCATGTCTCTGATATCCCCACTATATCATAATTTTCTTCCAACAATATTAATTCTAATTCCTCCACCTTATTTGTGAGGCTTCGGGCATTAGTGTACATGCACATTACGTATGACTCTGTACCTGTATTCCTGCTTACTGTATTAACTGTCCTAACTCTTCCCCCCGTACCACCCCCAATTTCATTACTTGTGCCCTGGTCACTATCTGCACTACATTCCCCTTCTATAAAGTGAATACCCTCGCCCCCCATTCCTAGTTTAGATGGCTAAATAGCAATCTGTTAATGGATCCATCCTCTATAGTCTCTTATGTTTAAAAACAAATTTGTCCGACATCAAATATTTAAGAACGGATAAAAAAAGTTGAATTTGCACAACTTTTTTGCCAATGGATCTCTGCCAGATCCGATCTCACGGATGATTACAGGATATGTTAACTTAGCCCAAGAAAGGAGGAGAAGATAAAAACTGATGACACTCGGACCACCGTCTGATCAAAGTTTCATCAAAGCAATAAGTAAGATTTTCTTGTACGTCAGAAAATCAAATGTCTGAATGAGCCCTAAAGGCCCTGTCACACACACAGATAAATCTTTGGCAGATCTGTGGTTGCAGTGAAATCATGGACATATTGTTCCATTTGTACACAGCCACAAACCTGGCACTGATTGTCCACAATTTCACTGGAACCACAGATCTACCACAGATCTACCACAGATCTACCACAGATCTACCACAGATCTACCACAGATCTATCTCTGTGTGACAGGGCCTTTACACTTCGCTCCATCCCTCAGGTATGCTCCCTACAATAAGATTCACACGCTTATCATCAGGAAAGGAGTAAAATGAATAACGTGACCAGAAAGATCACCATTTTACTTACCTCTCTGGCGTATTCTTCCTGCTCCTCTTTCAGAGTCATCTGAATAAAGATCTGCTGCAGTTTTTCATTACAGTAATTAATAATAAATTGCTCAAAGCTGTTTTCCTGGTAAAAATAACAATTAAAAAAAAATATTTACAGCTACAGCTGAAGAGTCATTTTTTTCTGTAAACACATCCATATATAATGAAGGAAAGGTTTATCTTAAAGAGGTTGTCCCCTACTTTTACATTGATGGCCTGTCCATAGGATAGATCATAGATGTCAAATCGGCCTGGATCCGGCACTCTGCACCCCTGCTGATCATCTGTTTTTGGTGCCGGTGGCAGCAGCAGGCGGCATGAAATACTCAGTTCTGGAGCTGCCCCGTCTTCTGATAGTAGCAGTTGCCGGGTACTGCACATCCGCCTCCTATTCAGATCAATAGGAGGCGGATGTGCAGTACCCAGCCGCAACCTCTATCAGAAGACGGGGCAGCTCCAGAACTGAGCATTTCCGGCTGACTGCTGCCGCTGCCAGCACTGAGAGTAGCTGATCAGTGGTGGTTCAGGGTGTTGCACTCTGGCCAATCTGACATTCATGACCTATCCTAAGGATAGGTCATAATGTAAAAGTAGTGGACAACCCCTTTAAAGGGAATCTGTAAGCAGGATTTCACCCCTCCCCAACTATTTAAATGCACATACAGTTCTTGTGAAGACAAGTCAAGAAATACTTTTATATGGCCAGTCTGTTCCTCCGTTACTGAGAAATCAATGCTTAAATTGATATGCAAATGAGGCTATGGTAGATCTGAAGTCTCTGTCACTCCAGCTCTATTCACTACCCAATGCCGCCTTCTCTTGCTTAACTGACAGCCTTTATGTTGTGTGACTTCAAGTAAAGGAGTCGTTATGCAACCAGAAGGAGGCGGCGCTGCTTGGGGAATAGAGCTGGAGTGACAGATGCTTGAGATTTACCATAGCTCTTCAGCCCCATATCAATATCAATATCAGTTGAAACACTGATTTCTCAGTATTGGAGGGACAGACTGGCCATGTAAAGGTATTGCTGGACTTGTTATTGAAAGAGCTACGTGCACATATTGATAGTTTAGGGTGTGAAATCGTGCTGACAGATTAACTTTAAAGAGTTATTTCCAAGATAGTAAGTTATCCCTTATCTGTGGAATAGGGGACAGGGAATAACTTACTGATGCTGGGGATCTGACTGAAGGAAAACTAAGAAAACATAAGAAATAGGACTGTCAAAAATAGTCAAGTGCTGCATTCATGTGAGCAGTGAACTCAAGACTTTGGGCTTAAGCACTATAGTTAGTAGGGTATAACCAAAGTTTAAATTAAACTTACCTCTAAGACCTCAAATCCATAAATATCCAGTACTCCCATCACCTTCTTCCCCTGGAACTCCGAGACCTAAAAGAGGAGGTTGGATTAAAGTAGCATAAATATAAATATTGTGAGGCAAACTGTCACGGTGGTCTCTCTGCATATAGTGACCTGTGTTCAGGGCCTGAGTCTCATTCTGTTTCGAGAGTTTTAATATTAAATGTGTTTCTTTCCTTTGGTGCTGAAAGGGTTAATGTAAGTTTTGTTGCCAGCAGCTTCCAACAACTTCTGATTCCTGTCCTCAGGTGCTTCCAGTTGGTGACCACTCCCTTCCCCTATATATGGCCCCATCTCCCAGTTGATGGAGTCGGTTATTCTGATTTATTCTGAAGCTAGAATTGGAAGGGAAGGAGCTGCTGAACGCTTTGTTGATGGAAGCTGTGTAGGTTGCAATCCTGGTGTCTGACTGCAACCGTGAAGTTGGACCGTATCCTTTATTGTTTTCCCTGTCTGTCGTACCTTCCGTTTCCCTTCCGGTTGTTTTAATGCAGTGGTGTGACTAGCGATCCTCACCTGCCAGCTCACTAGCCAGGGTTATCGCAGGACTTTCTAGGGTTTCAAGTATCCTGCTCAACGACAGGTGTGAAACCTGTATATGTCTTGCTAGGAGTGCAGGGTGCAGATGTAGGTGAGTACAGGAGGTGTCCCATCATCCCCATCCCTAGCATCAGGCTCCCCAGTGTACCCCTTGTTTGTTGCGTGTCTAGCTGTGTGGCGGACCTTCCCCAAGTCCATGCGTGACACAAACTCTTCACAAAAAACTATGTCTTATACGTGAAAATGTATACATAGGATGATGAGGAAAATTAAACATCTATGTTATTGGAGTGTATGTTTTTCACAGAATATCAACATGAAATTTAGTGGCTGAATATATGATTTACACAATTCCTATACTGTGATATGTGTACAAAAGTGAATATGCAGAAGTGTGGGCTAAAAACAGGGGAGAGAAGCGCATATAGGGTCTTATCTGAACGACAAATGAATTGTGAACTATGAATCAGGCTCACCTGGCTTGGGTTGTATAACCACAATCACGTATAGCACTTGTAAACAGAGGAGAGAGAATCAGTATATCGGGAGGAAAGGGGTTAACAGTCCGTGCTGCCAATGGAGACGATGAAGCAAAGGTATAAGACAAGTAGTTTTGTTGAGTCTACACATTTCAAAGTGTTAAACTTCTTCTTCAGGACATACAGTATAATACTGCAATTGTAGTAGTTTATGGCCTGAAAAAGCTTAACACTTCGAAACGTGTAGACTCAACAAAACGACTTGTCTTATACCTTTGCTTCATCGTCTCCATTGGCAGCATGGACTGTTAACTCCTTTCCTTTAGGATCACTGATTCAGAAAGTGAATATGGCCTTTGATAAACATGCCATCATACAATATTGATTGAAATTTACATGCAAAAAGGCAGCAAGCATCTTGCATACATGTATTATGCTTAAACCAGTTTCTGATGTCACTGTAACATAGTCAAAAAGTCTCAAAATGGTTATGCACTACTCAGACAAGCAATTCTCAATCATTATATAAAATAAAAACAGCCTGTACTCACCTCCAGTGTCGGCACTATTCCAATGACGCCTGTGTCTCACGAGACCTTGTTATGCCATGTGAGTCCTGCTGCCACTCTCACTTCTTAAGGATATATCTGCCATCTGGAAGAGGTGAGAGCTGCTGCTGCGCTCGGACTTCCACCAGGTGTCACTTATGACCAAAGGAAGTGAGTGAACCGGCCACTGGTTGGCTACAAAGCTCAAGTGTCATAACAAAGTCATGTGAGTCCTGTGAGACCCAGCATTACGGTTGCTGGAATGATACCAGAGGTATAAGCTGTTTTTTATTTACATGGGGATTATAACAATTGAGAAAGGGTTGTCTAAATAGTGGACAATCCCTTAAAAAGGAACTTGTCACAATCTTCTGATCTGCAACATGTGACTGAGCAGAAAGAATGGCCGGAGCACTGACCCCCCCCTCCCCCCGGGCATGTGTGGAGGCCAGCATGACACTGATTGGAGTGGAGGTCATGATGTCACGGGTAGGGGAGGGGGAGTAAGTCAGGGTACAGTTAAAAGGTGAAGCTGGGGGAGGAGCGGCACTTTTCCCGCTCTGGGACACCAGTGAGAGTCCCCATCTCTGTACCTGTTATGGACTCCGTGGATCAGCTCCTGGAGCGGCTGAGAGCTGCTGCTGGGACCATCCCCCCAGGTGGCTGCAGAGCATGGTAGCGAGGATCTTCGGTGGGAGTCCGGGGGGGGCAAGGACTGCACCCCTGCGACAGCGGCGCCCCCCGGAGGTCTGGACCGGCAAAGAGGCGGTCACCTGACCTGACTCCCAGGGCCCAGCGTCGCCACAGAAGCCCCTCCGGGGACCCTCCAGGCCGGACGCCGCGAGCTGCGAGGTCCGGCAGGCCCCGGCCTGGGAGGAATTCAGACGGGCGGCTGGGCCCGGCGGCAGTTGGCAGGCCTGCGCTGGAGTTGGGGGCGGGGCCTGCTGCTGCCTTGTCGGCGAGTGACGTCAGCGGTGCGGCGGGGCGCTCTGGTGATGTACCGGCCGAGCGCCCTGAGCCCCTCCTCCCTGCAGCGATAGTATCCCGGATGGATCCCTGTGAGGTGGGCGGAGCCAGGCGGCTGCGGTCGGAACTACATCGGGCCTGGCATTCAGGGCCTGCGGCTACAGAGGCCCTGTCTGGGAGAGGGGCCACATGGAGCGGAGCAGGGGGGGCCGTGCTTGGAGAGCCCTGAGGATAATATGCAGCTCCCCCTGTTGGTCGGCGCTACTGATCGTCAGGTCCAGGATATGCGGCCGGCGGGGCCTCGGGCCGCGCGGCTAAAACAGCAATGGAGCAGAGTCGGATGGGAGGAGCCAAGTCATGCTAGATCGGCAGGAGGGACGTCAGGATACAGGTGGTCCGGCTGGCGAGGTTCTACCTTTGTGCAGCCTGGTGAGTATGATTACATGTTTTGTTTGTCTTCACATGCTGTTTAGGTACACAGTAAAGGGGGGGTGACGGGTCAGCTGGGGTTAGGTTTGGGGGTGCCAGCGGGTGTTAGGGGGAATGCGTTAAGTGGGGAGTTGTCAGAATTTAAGTTGCGTTCGCCAGTTGCGGGCACGGATTAGGGGCCAGGGAAACCCCGGCGCCAGTGGCGGCTTGGGTTAATTTGTCCGTCATTGCGGCTAGTGAGTCCACAGTTGGGAGTATCTCTTCCCCAGTATTAGTGGCAGTTCAAACTGAAAGGAGTAAGGAGGTGGCAAAATTTATTTTGACAAAGGGGGAAAAGACGATAGCAAGAAGGAAGATGGGGAGAAGTGGCGATGGCACTTGATTCCTCAGACTTATGCTAATTGGTTTAAGGCGTTGCAGTTTGGGCAAGAGTAATTGGCGAAAGGCGCCAGAGAATTGTTTTCAGTTGTTTTGCTATATGGGCTCGATTGGTGAGGCCTATAGGATTTATGGGGGGTAGACCTGGATCCGTTATGAGGAGCAGTGTCATCAGAGGATGGCTACCGTCCATCCATAAGATGGGATCAGAAGGATATAGGTTTGTGGTTGCGGGTGATGGCGGCAGCCAGATCTGGGCAGTCATTTCAGGGCGGGGCAGGGTTCCCCGGCCGGTCAGGAAGCTGGGGTGCCAGTGGTCGGTACGGACAGACAGGGTCCTAGAAGTCAAGTTCCTGTTGGTAAGTTAATGAGGGGGAAGGCAAGTCAGTGCCACTTGCCGTTGTTTGGACATCTCCGCACCTATTGTAACGGAGCATCCCATGGGGTGTCCAAGGGTCAGACACCGGTGAGCTTAGTTGCGATGCTGCCGTACCTAAATAGGGATCCTGTTAGGGACAAAGCTGAAGTTTGAGGTTGGGTTTTGGGGAGGGTTTCAGGATTCCTTCCCCTGTTTTTGAAGTTCCAGGGACAACCAGGAATCTCCCTCGGCGTATCAACATTTGGCGCTGGTAGGTGGAAAGTTAGGAAAGGAGGTGGCGTTGGGGAGAATGGGGGGCACAGTTAGTCACCCTCCTACCTTTTTCGTATTTTGTGGTTTCGTCATTCGGGGGGGGGCCCAAGGAGGAGCCAGGTAAAGTTCGGCTAATCCACCATTTGTCTCATCCCAGGGGTAGGTCAGCGAATGATGGTATACTGGCTGAGCTTCGTTAGGTGGTGTATACGTCGTTTGATGAGGCTACAAAGTAGGTAAAGAGTTGTGGGAGGGGTGTGTTGATGGCAATAGATAGATATTGAGGCAGCTGTCCGGCTCTTACCAGTTCATCCAAATGTGTTCGTTATTGGTTTGTTTTTGGAAGGGAGATTGTTTTGGAGACCCCTGCTTGCCAATGAGTTGTGCAGTATCGTGCACATTTGTTGAAACCTTTAGTTCTTTTTTAGAATGGGTGGGGCGTGATGTTTCTGGTTTGGCATCACTGGTACCTTACCGGGATGAATTTTTGGTGTGTGGGATTGGCTGTTTCGGCACAGGCACAAGAATTCTAGCAGCAATGGAATGGATAGCGAGAGGCTTTGGGGTGCCTTTGGCACCTGGGGAAAAACTGTTCGGCCAAATACCTGTATTTAGTTTCTGGCCATTATAATTGACTCAGTGATTTGGGAGGTTCGGCTTCCTGACGACAGGTTGCCACGCTTAAGGTTGAGGTAGCAAGGGCATGCCGGGTGAGGAAGTTACAATTAAAGGTGGTTCAATCACTATTGGGGGAAACTTAATTTTGCGTGTCGGGTAATGTCAATGGGCCGAGTTTTCACGTCGGCTAGCTTGCGCTACAGCTGGAGTGCTTGCTCTTCACCCCTACATAAGTTTGTCGGAGGAACATTGAGCGGACTTGTTGGTTTGGGGAGAATTTTTTGGGGAGCAGGGCAATGGTGGTTCGTTGCTTAAGGATGAGGTAGTGGTTAATTTCAAATTGGAATTGTTTACAGATGCTGCGGGTGACTCAGGTTTCGGGGCCTTTTTTCAGGATCAGTGATGTGCGGATTGGTGACCAGAAAGTTGGATGGCGGAGGGGTTGACAAGGAATGTGTCGCTATTGGAAATTTTTTCCAATGATGGTCGCACTCCATTTGGGGAGTGACCAGTTGTAGAATAAGTAGATCCGGTTCAACTGGGACAATATGGGGGTGGTGCTGGCGATTAATAACGGCTCGGCATATTCTACCACAAGTTGTTCGGGTGTTGCAGCAGTTGGTCTTTATTTGTTTGGAAATTAATACGGGTCACAGCAGCTCAGGTACCAGGTATAGAGAACCTAATAGCGGATTTCCTTTCCTGTTTCAGTGAGATTGTTTCCGGGATTTTGCGGTAGAGGCGGACGGCAGCAGCTTGTAGTCCCCTGCGCAGCTTTGGAGCGTGGTCTTCAAGCAGCAAGACCACGGATTCAGGCAGTTTGGCTGGTACCACGTGGGCGGCGTATCAGGCCACATGGGTTCCTGGGAGTAGTGGTTGGGTGGTTGCATGCTGAATGAGGATTCCCAGTTAGGACTGTTCCTGGGAAAATCGGGGGAGTGGCGATAACAGGTTGGTCTTCCACGAAGTTGAGTCATTTGATTGCAGATTTGGCATTCGATTTCTGGTTGCGAGGTGTACAGGATGGGAAAAATTTTTTTGGGTAGTTCAGGCGTTGAAGGGTTTGCATAGGGGCCATAGGTAGACGGCCTGTGTTATTTAGCTTATTGGAATGTTTGGGTAGGGAATTAAGGTATCATTGTTGCGGTTGGCTTTTCGTTGGCGGTTTTTCGGGGCTTTGTGTATTGGCGGATTGGTATTTCCCAGTATGACGTGCCCCGGGGGCTTGGGTAATAGTGACGTCCTAATTTTGGAGCATGGGGATCGAATTTTGGATGCAGAAATCAAAAACGGATCAAGTGGGGGCAGGCGGGTTCGTTTAGGGAAGGTTATGGCATCAGGTATGTGCCATTGGCAGTGCGTTTTGAGCTTTGCATAGGTCCACCCGAATCAGGATGGCCCATTGTTATGTCTCGAGGACGGGTCTTTTTGTCCAGATATTAGTTCATTAGTGTTTTTTGGGCATGTTTGAGATCATTGGGACTGGTTTTGGCGATGTTTGCGTTGCATTCTTTTCGTATTGGGGCGGTGATGGAAACCTCTAGGTGTGGTCTCCCTGCTGAGACAGTTAAACAGATTGGTCGATGGAAGTCTCAGCGTTGTAAGTCGTGGGTTCGCAATGTTTTTCAGGGCCAATTGATCGGAAGACTGGTTCTGATGGAGGGGGGGTGGGGGGGGTGTCATTCTTTGTGTTTGTATTGGAGCTACTTGGTATTTTTGTTAGTGCTTTGTTTTCCAGACGCACATCCGGCGTCACCTTCGACATCGTAGTGTGTAAATGCTAGATGATACGATTAACGAACGCAAAAGCGTCGTTATCGTATCATCGGTGCATTCACCGACATTTCCATAATGCCGGTGCCGCGACAGGTACGATGCAGTTCCTCGTTCCTGCGGCAGCACGCATCGCTGTGTATGAAGCCGCAGGAGCGAGGAACATCTCCTACCTGCAGCCGGCGGCTATACGGAAGGAAGAAGATGGGCGGGATGTTTACATCCTGCTCATCTCCGCCCCTCCACCGCTATTGGCCGCCTGCTGCGTGACGTCGCTATGACGCCAAACGACCCGCCCCCTTAGGAAGGAGGCGGGTCGCCGGCCAGAGCGACGGTCGCAGGGCAGGTGAGTGCATGTGAAGCTGGCGTAGCGATAATTTTCGCTATGCCAGCTATCACAAGATATTGTACCTGCGACGAGGGCGGGGACTATCGCGTGCGACATCGCAGCATCGGCTTGCGATGTCACAACGTGCAAAGCCCGCCTAAGTCCACGGATGAAATCCGAGTGCAGTACGATGATTTCCACCCACCCATAGACTTGAATTTGGTGAGTGGCATCAAATTTGCACGGCAAATCACAACGTCTTTTACTCTTGCTGAATCAACATTAGAAAAAAACGCTGATCAGCACTGTCCCACAGTATAACATTAGATTGAGGGCTATCCAATAAAAAAAAATCGGATAGTGCTCGTTCGATATATACAGTAGTGTGAGCGAGCCCTTATACTGAATCTTTTCCCTCAAGCCATTTATCAGTTTGCTCAGCATCTCCTTCTCTATGCCTCTATGCAACAGCTATTTCAGTTTCATATATCTAATAACTGATGGACTGAGTAATATTTCTGGATTGAAATGAGGTTTATTGTACTAACAGAAAATGTGCAATCCGCATTTAAACAAAATTTGACCGATGCAAATGTATGGGCACCCTTATCAATTTCTTGATTTGAACACTCCTAACTACTTTTTATTGACTTACTGAAGCACTAAATTGGTTTTGTAACCTCATTGAGCTTTGAACTTCATAGGCAGGTGTATCCAATCATGAGAAAAGGTATTTAAGGTGGCCACTTGCAAGTTGTTCTCCTATTTAAATCTTCTATGAAGAGTGGCATCATGGGCTCCTCAAAACAACTCTCAAATGATCTGAAAACAAAGATTATTCAACATAGTTGTTCAGGGGAAGGATACAAAAAGTTGTCTCATAGATTTAAACTGTCAGTTTCCACTGTGAGGAACATAGTAAGGAAATGGATGAACACAGGTAAAGTTCTTGTTAAGTCCAGAAGTGGCAGGCCAAGAAAAATATCAGAAAGGCAGAGAAGAAGAATGGTGAGAACAGTCAAGGACAATCCACAGACCACCTCCAAAGACCTGCAGCTTCATCTTGCTGCAGATAGTGTCAATGTGCATCAGTCAACAATACAGCGCACTTTGCACAAGGAGAAGCTGTATGGGAGAGTGATGCGAAAGAAGCAGTTTCTGCAAGCACGCCACAAACAGAGTCGCCTGAGGTATGCAAAAGCACATTTGGACAAGCCAGTTACATTTTGGAAGAAGGTCCTGTGGAGTGATGAAACAAAGATTGAGTTCATAGAGTTGAGGTCATACAAAAAGGTGTTATGCATGGAGGCAAAAAAACACGGCATTCCAAGAAAAGCACTTGCTACCCACAGTAGCATCACGCTTTGGGGCTGTGTGGCCAATGCTGGCACCGAGAATATTGTTAAAGTTGAGGGTCGCATGGATTCAACTCAGTATCAGCAGATTCTTGACAATAATGTGCAAGAATCAGTGACGAAGTTGAAGTTACGCAGGGGATGGATATTTCAGCAAGACAATGATCCAAAACACCGCTCCAAATCTACTCAGGCATTCATGCAGAGGAACAATTACAATGTTCTGGAATGGCCATCCCAGTCCCTAGATTTGAGTATCATTGAAAATCTGTGGGATGATTTGAAGCGTGCTGTCCATGCTCGGCGACCATCAAACTTAACTGAACTGGAATTGTTTTGTAAACAGGAATGATCAAATATACCTTCATCCAGGCTCCAGGAACTCATTAAAAGCTACAGGAAGCGACTAGAGGCTGTTATTTTTGCAAAAGGAGGATCTACAAAATATTAATGTCACTTTTATGTTGAGGTGCCCATACTTTTGCACCGGTCAAATTTTGTTTAAATGCGGATTGCACATTTTCTGTTAGTACAATAAACCTCATTTCAATCCAGAAATATTACTCAGTCCATCAGTTATTAGATATATGAAACTGAAATAGCTGTTGCAAAAACCCAAATTGTTATAAAGAAAAAAGGTTAACATTAATAGGGGTGCCCAAACTTTTTCATATGACTGTATCTTAAAGGGGTTGTCCACTACTTTTGCATTGATGGCCTATCCTTAGGATGGGTCATCAATGCCTGATCGGCCGTGGTCTGACACTCCACACACCCGCCATTCAGCTGTTCTCAGTCCCGGCGGTGGATGCAGGCAGCCGGAAATGCTCAATTCCGGTGCTGCTCTGTCTTGTGATAGTGGCCGCGGCCAGGTACGACACATCCGTTTCCCATTCTAAACAATTGGAGGTGGATGTGCAGAACCCGGCCACAGACACTTTCAGAAGACAGAGCAGTTCCGCAACTGAGCTTTTCTGGTCACCTGCTGCCGCCGCCAAGACCGAAAACAGCTCATCGGCGAGAGTGCAGGGTGTCAGACCCCGGCCAATCAGACATTAATATAAAAGTAGTGGACAACCTCTTTAATATGTCGTCCAGAAACAATGATAGATTTAATGCACATGAGAAAATGGACCTTGATATAAATAAACTATTGAATGAAATCTGAAACATTAGTTCAAAATGTAGAAATGAGATACTACAAATTGGATGATGGATGTAATTGCTGGTGTCACTTTTTAGCAGAGAAGCCATGAGACTAACCTTTATACTTTCGTTAATCCTCTGCACCAGCCAGCTGAACAGTCGGTCGTACATATTCTTTGCCAAGGCATCTTTTGCATAAGTTCCCTAAAACAATGTCGGCAATTGTAAGAAAAATACCATAAAACAAAACAGAATAACATAATAGATGTAAAAAAAAAAAAAAATAATAAGATGTAAAAAAAAAAAAAAAAGATTGGTTATACACAATAAAAGTTGTACATGGTATGAAAAAGTAGTTCATTGTCTGTCTATTAAAGTATGATCTCTACAAAAATTAGATACAAGAGAAAGAGCAGAGAGCAGTATGTTTGGCACGTGCAAATCACAAAAGCTCATTAGTGACAGTCATCAATGCCATAAACAGACAAGGAACATTTACGGCGGCACGGTGGCTCAGTGGTTAGCACTGCAGTCTTGCAGCGCTGGGGTCCTCGGTTCAAATCCCACCAAGGACACTATCTGCAAGGAGTTTATATGTTCTCCCCGTGTTTGTGTGGGTTTCCTCCGGGTTCTCTGGTTTCCTCCCACACTCCAAAGACATACAGATAGGGACTCTAGATTGTGAGCCTCAATGGAGACAGTGTTGCCAATGTATGTAAAGCGCTGTAGAATTAATAGCGCTATATAAATGAATAAAATTATTATTATTATTTACAGTGCCTTGAAAAAGTATTGAAACTCCCATTTATATTTTCACAATTTTTCACGTTACACCCACAAACTTAAAGGTATTTTATTGAAATTTTATGTGATATACCAACGCTAAAGGGTACTTTACACGCTGCGACAGTTGCAGTTCTGTCATACTATTTCCATTTTTGGATGATGGCTTCAACAGTGCTCTATGAGCTATTCAGAGCTTGGGCTATTTTTTATAACCTAACCCCGTTTTACACTTCTCCACAACTTTATCCCTGACCGGTCTGGTGTGTTCCATGGTTTTCATGATGTTGATTGATCACTTATGCTCTCAAACAAGCCTTTGAGGCCTTTACAGAACAGCTGTAGTTAACTGAGAATAAATTCCACACAGATCAACTCGATTTACCAATTAGGTAACTTCTGGAGGTAATTGGTCACTCAGGATTTTATTTAGGGGTATGAGACTACAGAGGGCTGAATACAAATGCACGTCATAATTTTCAGATTTATATTTTAAAAATATATATAAAATCACGTACCATTTCCTTTACACTTCACAAATACTTGTTACATAGTGTTGATATATTACATACAATCCCAATAAAATATATTTAACTTTATGGGTCTAATGTGAAAAAATGGGAAAAGTTCAAGATTATGAATACTTTTGCAAGGCACTGTATATTTGACCTTACCATATCTATTAATTAATCAATTCATCAATCTATTTATCACGCTTTGCTTATATAGTACAATTAATTCCACAGCACTTTACTGACGTTATGTTCACTGTGCCCCTTGAGGCTCACAATCTAAATTCCCTATCAGTACTTGTTTGGAGTATGGGAGGAGATCGGAGAACCTGGAGGAAACCCACCCACCCAAACATGGGCAGAAAATACAAACTATAAGCTACTGGTTTTGTCCCACCAAGGACTGCAGACAGGGCCGGCGTCAGCACGCGGCATACTTGGGCAAATGCCGGGGCCCTGGAGAGCCGGGGAGGCCCACTCAGCCTCGTCAGTTCTGGTGCCCCTTGGATGGGGCCCACTCGCCTTAGTTCTGCTGCCCCCGGGCCGAATTCCGGGGACCGCAGTCCTCGGCAGAAATCTGTGGCGCCGTCCCTTTAAGTCGTGCAGACTTCCTGGTTTGAACTTCATCTGTGGGCGGAGCTACCGCCTGGTGTCCTGCTCAGTCCCACAGATGAAGGAGGCGCAGTGCCAGCCAGCGACCCCCAGCACAGCGTTTCTTTCCGGCGGTGTGTGGCCCCCTCTCCACCATGACCTGAGCGGTATGTGCCCTCCCCGCCCCTTGATTTATGGGCCCTGGTGAGCTGTATGGGCTTCTTCCCCCTAGGTGTATGCCCTGCCCCCCCGGTGCCGTAAGTGCTGGCCCCTGGAGCTGCGTGTGTGGGCCCCCCAGAGCTGCGTGTGTGGGCCCCCCAGAGCCGTGTGTGAGTCTGTATGTATGCAGCAGAGCTATGTGTGTATGTATGTAGCAGAGCTGTGTATGTATGTAGCAGAGCTATGTGTGTATGTATGCAGTAGAGCTGTGTATGTATGTAGCAGAGCTATGTGTGTATGTATGTAGCAGAGCTATGTGTGTATGTATGTAGCAGAGCTATGTGTGTATGTATGTATGTATCCAGCAGAGTTGTGTTGTGTGTGTCTGTATGCATGCAGTAGAGCTGTGTGTGTCTGTATGCATGTATGATGTGTATCTATGTATGTCAGTGTATATGACTGTATAGATGTGTCAGTTCTATATGTATTTTTGTGAGTTTGTCTTTAAATATGTATATGTATGTGTACGTATGTGTGTGTCTGTG
Source organism: Anomaloglossus baeobatrachus (assembly GCF_048569485.1). NCBI lineage: Eukaryota > Metazoa > Chordata > Amphibia > Anura > Aromobatidae > Anomaloglossus > Anomaloglossus baeobatrachus. The sequence goes on from NC_134354.1 coordinate 656,392,910, forward strand.
TGTGGATGGGGCCCACTGGGACTCTTCCGCCCGGGGCCCACAAAAACCTGGAGCCGGCCCTGACTGCAGAAGATGTCCTTGGTGGGATATGACACCAATGCTGTAAAGCTCCAGTGCTTACAACTGAGCCACTATGCTGCCTCTATATGTCTGTCTATCAGTCTATCTATCACTATATCTGGCCACATATATTTTTTAAAACTTTTTTCTTACATTCTATTTTTTATTTTTTACCTGCGCCACATTCAATGTTGTCACTACTTTCTCTTGTTTAGCTTCCACTGTGCGGACACTAAATGCATTTTCCAATGTAGCCGCATCAAGTCCAATCAGTGAGCAAATCTCCTTGATTTCTGGAATGTGAAATAAGAGCGTAATACAAACGCATATATAGGATCAAATGGAGAGGTAAGTGACCGTTCTAAGATTTGTAAAAAATACATAAAGGGTATTAGATAAAAGTACTAGCTTATCACGATAAACAAAACATTTAACATTCTCCATGTTTTGAATTGATAATTCATTGAGACAAGTGTAGGAAATACTACACCAGCAACAATTCTGTCAGGGATGGGGATTGTCTGCTGCCGAATCTGATGTTTTCCATTAGAGACGTTCCTCAGGCCTCTACAGGGTTTTCTGTGTTTGAACTCCTATACACACGTGGTCAAAATTGTTGGTACCCCTCGTTTAATGAAAGAAAAACCCACAATGGTCGCAGAACACATGAATCTGAGAAAAGTAATAATAAATTAAAAGTCTATGAAAATGAACAAGTGAAAGTCAGACATTGCTTTTCTGCTTCCTCAGAATTTTTAAAAATTAAAACTCATCAAATGAGCCTGGACAGAAATGATGGTACCCTTAAATTAATATTTGGTTGCACAACCTTTTGAGGCAATCACTGCAATCAAATGATTTCTGTTACTGTCAATGAGACTTCTGCACCTATCAACAGGTATTTTGGGCCACTCCTCAAAAACAAACTTCTCCAGTTGTCTCGTGTTTGAAGGTTTCCTTTTCCAGACGGCATGTTTCAGCTCTTTCCAAAGATGCTCAATAGGATTTATGTCAGTGCTCAAAGAAGGCCAGTTCACAATAGTCCAATGTTTTCCTCTTAGCCATTTGGCTGTTTTTAGCTGTGTGTTTTGGGTTATTATCCTTTTGCAAGACCCATGACCTGCAACTGAGACCACGTTTTCTGAAACTGGCAGCACATTTCTCTCTAGAATCCCTTGATAGTCTTGAGATTTCATTGTACCCTGCACAGATTCAAGAGACCCTGTGCCAAATGCAGGAAAGCAACCACAGAACAGTGTTCTTTTCTTGATATGCTTCATTTTTCCATCTTGGAACATAGAGCTGATATGCCTGGCCAAAATGTTCCATTTTTGTCTCATCTGTCCATAGGATATTCTCCCAGAAGCTTGATGGCTTGTCAACATATAGTATGGCAAATTCCAGTCTGGCTTTGTAATATTTTTTTTTCAACAATGGTGTCCTCCTTGGTCGTCTCCCATGAGGTCCACTTTGGCTCAAACAACGATGGATGGTGCGATCTGACACTGATGTTCCTTGAGCTTGAAGTTCACCTTTAATTTCTTTAGAAGCTTCTCTGGTCTCTCTTATTACCATTTGTATCATCCGTCTCTTTGATTTGGATCTTACATTTCTGAATAATATGTGCAACTGCAGTCACAGGAACATCAAGCTGCTAGGAGATAGTCTTATAACCTTTACCTTTAACATGCTTGTCTATAATTTTCTTTCTAATCTCCTGAGACAACTCTTTCCTTTGCTTCCTCTGGTCCATGTTGAGTGTGGTACACACTATGTCACCAAACAGCACAGTGAGTATCTGTAGCCCTATATTCAGTCCACTGACTGATTACAAGTTTGTAGACACCTGTGATGCTAATTAGCTGACGTACAGTACCTTGATTTAACAAGTATCGTTTGTCACATTATTTTCAGGTTTACCATCATTTCTATCCAGGGCTGTTTCATGAGTTTTATTTTTTTTAAAATTCTGTGGAAGCAATGTCTGATTTTCATTTGTTTATTTTCATAGATTTTTTAAATTATTATTACTTTTGTCAGATTCAATTTGTTTCTGTGACCATTGTGGGGTTTTCTTTCATTAAACGAGGGTTACCAACAATTTTGACCATGTGCGTATTTACAGACTTCTATATTTATTGGAAGTGACAGGTTTACTTTAAGTGATGTTTAGTGATGAGCGACCACTACCATAGTTGGGTACTCGGTATTCGTAACAAGCAGTTGGATGCTCGGAATGGCACGACTCAAGTACCCGAGTATAATGGAAATCAAAGGGGAACTTGAGCATTTTTCTGTGAGCTCTTCCAGGAAAAAGTTGGAGTTCCTCATTGACTTCCATTATACTTGCGTACTCAAGTTGCACCCATCCGAGCACCCAACTGCTCATTACAAGTACCGAGCACCTGAGCATGGTAGTGCTCTGACTCATCACTAAACATCACTTAAAGTAAACCTGTCACTTGCCATACATATAGAAGTTTGTTTTACCTGGCTTCCATGCTGCTGTTATCCTGAATTAGACATTGTTTTTTTCCCTGTTCCACTCTATTCTTGAGCTATGGCTCAAGAGATTCAGGAGAACAGCAACATTTAAAATGACATTTTTATGGCCGTGATAGGTCTTCTTTGACAATATTTATTCTGTACGGCTATACTATAATACACATTTTTTTGTTGCTCTTACCCTTTGCATCTGGGATGTAGCATGAGGCCATTCCATTGGCCTGAAACTGGCCCTTTATTTCAATATTTCCCAGTTTCAGAACAACTGCAACAATTTGCAGAATTGAAATCACCTCAGAATCTGCAAATCCAATAATTTTCATGGCATCCTGTAAAGAACATGACATGATCAGTGTCACTATTTTGTGATGACTATACGGTTCTGACATATCTTACACATTATACACAAATGGTGGACTGGGCATTAAAGTTGTGTCATATCTACTCAAGACCTGAAATGACCATTTTGCATCATGACGTGACCGACTTTGCAGTACTGACAAATAAACACATAGTGTATAAGGGCAGGTGCACATTCTATTTTCCCTTTGGGCATTTATCAAAACCTGAAGTGGATAAAAAAACGTTCAAAATACTGAGCATATGAACAGAAAAATTGATTTTAAAATAGAAATAAATAGGAATAGTTTGTCAAGTGTCATTGACGCGATTTTTTTCAAAAAAAACTCACCAAATACTTCTCAAAAACTTAAACCTCCTCAAAACTTGGAGTTTCTGCTCATTCTCACTTGGTGTAAAACGCTTGAAAAAGTTGAGAAAAAATTTCAGAAAAGCGCAAATATTTTGCAACTGTTAGTATTTTAACGGACGTTTGAAGCAGCTTCACCAAAATGGGCGGAAGTTGAGGTAGAGCCAGATGGGATGAGATGTGGCTATCAAAATTCAGCAATAGTGTCAGCATTTCTTATGTCAGAAATGCTACTTTCACTACTTTTCTGGCAAGATGCATGGTACGGAAAAAACCTACTAAATCCAATTAGCAGTGCGTGCCTCTTATTGAATTTGGTGCCTTGTTCACCAGCGAGCCTTTCATTAAGAATGGCGTGTGCACAGGGCTGCCGCTAGGAATTTCAGGGCCCCATACTGGCAAAATTTGGAGGCCCCCTTGAGCCTCCGCCCAGGCTCCACCTAGTATGTATGTATATATATACATATATATATATATATATATATATATGTATATATATATATATATATATATATATAAAAATATATATATATTTATATATATTTATATATATATAAATATATATTATATATATATATTATTTTTTATATATATTTATATATATATATATATATATATATATATATATATATATATATATAAAAATATACACAGTCATAGCCTGATGGCGGCCCTGCTCGGTGTGCATTGCCAGTATTAATGAATTGGCCCCTCTATGTGCATATACCCTAGAGGTGTATGTAAATATGATTTCATGTTTTCCAAAAATATTTTCAATTAACAGTATAATCTTCAGCATGGCAAATTAAGTAGATCAATGAAGAAAGAAATAACTGAAAAAGTGGGTAAGGAATGAGAAATAAAGAAAACATAAAACAGCACCGACTCCTCAGTCTTCATCCTTTAATAATGATCCATCGTTAGTTGAATCTAACAAGCTTAGAAATGGTAACGCACGTACCTTAACAGTTCTGAAGTTCTCAGCATCACTCATGCCAGATAAACTACTTGGGTCCTTGTTCAAGTAGACATACTTGCTACAATCTGGAGCCAATTTCAGTTGTCCTAAGCAAAGAAAAATAGAAAATACAAGATGTTAAGTAAAAGATTAAATCACACTACAAAATATTTGTCCAAATTGTTGCTAAAAAGAAAAATATATCCACTGAAAGGTTCGCAACCTCACCTAGTAGGTCAGCACCTCCCCCACACAGCAATTGGTAGAATATATGGAAGTTTCGTTCTCCTTTCACATGTTTTACCACTCGTGACTTCTCCAGGAGGTCTACACAAGGCAGGAAAGAAATATGATCAATGTTTTTACAATCCTTCCAATCTCCATAAAAACAGTGGCTTTCGATCACATCCTTGTTCTTTTTCTTCACCACAATGAAGATGGCGCTTCAGGTGTTTTGTTCGCTGCTTTGTTTAAATAGATTTAAAACCTTACTGATAACTAGGCAAAAAAAAGTAATTAACAAGGTTTTCCAAACATGATAAAGAAAAGCATGGAGTAAGCTATAAAAAATAATAAAGCATTCACTTTGTACTGAACCCCAATGCTCTTAAACAAATGCTGCCTGGGTCTCTCAACTGGTCTCTGTGGTTCCCCCTCTTACTTGTACGGAGAAGGGATCTGTGCAGCTATTTATTGGGTGCAGCATCACCACTTTAGCCTCCTTAGCTGAGCACTCCTCCTATTAGTATAAGGGAAGGTTCACACAAGCATATAAAAAATCTGTCATGGGTGTGTTGTGGGTGACAGACAGTCATTTGGTTTATGGCAATAGAAGGTCACAGCGTTTGGCTGCGAAAAATGATCCCTGACTTTCTATTTTTCTAGCAGTTAGTATTTATTGTACTAGTAGCTTTCCTGCTGGGTTTTCATCTCTTCCTCTTTTGGACCCAGTGGAGCCCTCCTTCAATTCAGCTGCTGATCATCAGTATTCCCCTTGTGCTTAAATACTCCCATCTTCCCTGGACTTGCGCTGGTGATATTGTTCAGTTCATTCTAACTCTGGTTGCAAGCAAGAGGCTTGTATTCATCTGTGGTATGATTGCTGAAACTTTTCTGAACTTCTACCTAAGTCATAAGTAATTCATGCATTTTCCCTGTGTGTTTTCCTTGGGTCTTCTCTAGCATTTAGTGGGGTTGACGAAGAGCTCATCCAACCAATTCCCTATTTAGGGCCCAGCACTCAGGATACCTAAGGTCATGTATCCGGCTTGGCGCATAGGTGTGGAACCTATCTAGGGTGGTGAGGGACCCCAGGGACCAGCGGTAGATGTGGTTAGGGATCACCATCCACTTCCCTAGACACAGGTTTTGCTTCCCTTTCACCATTCGCTTGGTACTTCCCCGTATACCTAGCGTGAAAAAATCTTTCAGAGTTTCCTTAAAAAAACTGGGACAATTTTTTTATTCATTTGTGATCCGTACGGAATCTGTTTTTTTCCCATTTACAGTTTCCTATGTTACAGAACTGCAATGTATCTGTAAAAAATGGATGCTATATTATGGCACCGTGTGGCATCCAATTTTTTTTGCACTCTCACAGACTTGAATGGGTGAGTCTCTTCCGATTTACAGAAGAAGAGAACCCCTATAGTTCCCACCCAACTCTTTAAACTATATGTTCTCTGAAGCAATGGAGCTCTGATTCATACTGACTGTGGGTAGCATAAATTGTGTAATGCTGCCACTGGAACACAGACAAGGGCACGGGGGCACAGGAACAGACAGATCAGGATATCACTCACAGGACCAGCAATCACAGGCAAAGCAGAGCTAAGCTTATAGCCGGCGCTGGTTCACTGGAAGTGACAGCTTTTAAGGCATCCAGGGGCCGGAAGTGAGGCCCGAGAGAAGGCTCCGCCCCCTAGCCATGTGGATAGGGAGGCGAATCATGACAAATTGACTGTTAAATTTCTTTTAAATGCCACATATTCAATGATTGCATACTTTTTGGCTCACACAGTGTGCTGCTGTATTCTTTAGTTTGTATATAATACATTCAAAGCAGCTTGCACCTGTTCACACTTGCCTCATTGTGTTAGGAAGTGCTGGTCAGTTTTCTTTGTACCATTTTGGCCAGTGATTGGCTGTAGCAGTCACATGTTTGTAGAACAGAATCAGGATGCACAGAAAATGGTCTCCCTCTTTTGAAGAGATGGGTGCCCTTGTGGCCAGTTATTCATCACGTTTGACAATGTGGGTTGAGTACTGCAGAGTCCAGTGGGGACCCCAACAGCATTAGAAAAGGAGCAGTGGGCATCAGGCAACTGGATATTTTGGTTTTGTGGTATACTTTTTAAAGCAATAAATCAAGGGTGGAAAATCCCTTAATTGATGATTGAGTAGAAAAATAAATTCAAGTACTAGTTTAAAATAGGAAAGGATCGTAACCATCCTCGCAGGGAAGCATCCTCTCGGCTGGTTTCATCTGTTGCCTTAAGAATGATGCATTACATATATGTAAGAAAATTAACTGTCATCCCATTGAGCCGAAGTGGGAGACTTCCTGCTATAAACCATCTAAGAAAAATATCCCAGTTGGGAACAGGAAAGCCTCACTTGTACACGTGAAGCCATAACATAGCAGACACCGCCAGTCTCAAGCACACACTCAAAGGTGTCTGTAATACTTGACAGTGGGTTTATTTTATGTTTTATGTTTCAGAATAAAACGTAAAGGGGTTTTCCAATTATAACTTTTTTTAGTTTTATGGTCTCACTCTGGGTTTAAATTATACAAAAGCTCATCCTCCGCAGACCACTGCTTCAGTCTTTGTTTACTGGCTGCAGCGGTGACATCACAACTATCAATGCACATCCCACTGATAATAGCCAATGAGCTGAGGGGCTGTGCCAACAGAAACAGCATGAGCTGCTGAGCTCAGTGATTGGCTGCAGAGGTGCTGTGCACTGTAGTTGTGACAGCACCACTGCAGCCAACAAACAAAGCCCGAAGCAGCAGCAAAGAGGTAATGCTGGAAAGCAGAGGGTGCGAGGTAATGGTGCATAGGAGAGGATGCGAAATGGCTTTTTTAAATTATTTTAATCCAGCACAAGCCCATGAATTAAAAAAAGTACACTCCTTCAATGTGGTCTGACCTCTCTAATCCCCATTTATACTGAGAATGAAAAGGCGAAAGTGCTGAGTCAGCTCCCAGAGACCCCACACTCAACAATAAAAGGGGATACCATAACCTAGCGACATGACATCAGTTTATCAGATTTAAAGACCATGAGGTGCAATAAACAGATAGATGGATAGCTAGCTAAATAGATAGATACATGATACTTACAATTACTGATCACACCTCCCATTGGATCACCTTTAAAGTCAAATTCAATATCCATGTATTTCCCCTGTAAAGATGAAAATAAGTCATGTTGTGTCAATTGTATAGTTTTACAAAAAGTATAGTCCAATAATATAGGTGATCTATAAAAATGTCCTATTTTAGCTATCAACATTAGATGTCTTACTTCATAGAATCATAGAATAGTATAGTTGGAAGGGACCTCCAGGGTCATCTGGTCCAACCCCCTGCTCAAAGCAGGATTCACTAAATCATCCCAGACAGATGTCCGTCCAACCTCTTTTTAAAGACTTCCATTGAAGAACTCACCACCTCTCGTGGCAGCCTCTTCCACTCATTGACCACCCTCACTGTCAAAAAGTTTTTTCTAATATCTAATCTGTCTACTCTTAATCAGTCTCATCCCATTGCTTCTAGTCTTTCCTTGTAAAAATGAGAATAAAACTGATCCCTCTACAGTGTGACAGCCTTTGTAGACCGCTATTAGGTCTCCTCTCAGTCTTCTCTTTTGAAAGCTAAACAATCCTAAATCCTGTAACCGTTCCTCATAGGACACGGTTTGCAGACCAGTCCCCATTCTGGTCACTCTTCTCTGAACTTGCTCCAGTTTGTTGATGTCTTTTTTAAAATTTGGTGCCCAGAACTGGACACAATATTCCAGCTGACCAAAGAGGAGTAAAGGGGGATAATGACTTCACATGATCTAGACTGTATGCCTCTGTTAATACAGAATGGTGTTTGCCTTTTTTGCTGCTGCGTCACACTGGTGACTTATGTTCAGTCTGTGACCTATTAGTATACCTAAGTTTTTTTCACACATGCTTGTTGGATAGCTCTATTCCTCCCATGCAGTATATGCTCTTTTCATTATTCTTGCCAAGATGTATGACTTTGCATTTCTCCCTGTTAAAAACCATTCTATTAGTTGCTGCCCACTGTTCCAGCTTTAGATCTTGTTGAATCCTCTCTCTCTTCTCTAGTATTAGCTATTCCTCCTAGCTTTGAGTCATCAGCAAATGTAATCAGTTTACCCTTAATACCTTCATCTAAATCATTGATCTTTGATCAAATCATTAAATCATTTAATCATTGATTAAATCATTGATCAACTTCTTTATAGCCTTCACTTAATTCTTACAATCACACATCCATCCTACTGTGAATATAAGGATTTCCACTATTATCCAACAAAAAACATTGGATGATAGAATTAGGGCCCGTGCACATGATCAGGAGTAGCAGTGTTTTGGATGCTGCGTGTTTTCCCTGCACCCAAAACGCTGTGTTGTACAGTACAAGCACAGTGGATGGATTTATCGAAATCTCCTGGGCACTGTGCTTCTTTTTTTCCACAGCATAAACTGACCTGCGGTGCAGCTTCCCCAGCCGATGCATGTCAATTTATGCTGCGGAGACTCGTGTTTTCTCTGCGGGTAGAATAGAGCTAAAGTCCGCAGCCACCAGATACCCGATCATGGGCACGGGCAGCTGCGTTCTCCTGCAGAGAATATTTGCCTCCAGGACGCAGCATGTGTGGATCGGGGGCACATACCCTTAATCCCTAATTTGCATTCCATCCAAATATCTCTTCTTGTCAATAATCCTATGGTATGCAGATATGTTTGTAAATATTTGTGCACTAAGTCAATAGGAAGGACTGCAGGATAAGCGGCTATTACCAAGGTCCACAGATGACCGAAATGTTGGGTTGGCCATTACACATATTAGAGTTTTATGCTGACACATTAATAAAGTTAAAACTCCTTTTCTGATTGCATCTCTTGGAGTGCCGTTAGTTTCCTCTACATTTAGGTGGCACACTCACTGAACCCGTAGTGCCCAACCATTCTACCCAATAGTCAGCTATCATGTGCGGGAGGGAAAACATGCCAATTTGTGAGAGAAGAACTTACAAATCTGGAGGAGTTATCATTTCGGATGGTTTTGGCATTTCCAAAAGCTGGAAAGAAAAAAAAAAAGACAAAAAGTTTATAAAAAAAAAATCGACTTTGTGTAACTTCTCCATCTATGAGTAAGATCAGCCAGTGTTTCTCAATGTTCCTCCGCAGAGTACAGAAATAAATTACCCCAATCAGTGTCCACACAGCTATGATCAGACCATATGTGATCAGACAATGTGCCCCGAGAGGCCGGCGTGCAGAGTTTCCAATCAGATGAATGGAAGCATTGTGCATGGAGAGGTCTTTAATAAAGGTAATAAGCCGTGGGCTTGTGCTGATACAGATATATATAGTCTGTGGAGGGAACATTAACACTTGATATATGGAAATATTCCTCTTCATCATAAATGTCCATCCATTTGTTACTTCATTCTATCGTTAGTGATCCATAAAATAGCCACAACACTAAATATAGTCCATGCCTGAGACCGACAGACATTACTGGCCAGGCTCATCATTACTTTTCGCTACTCACCCTCCAGGACAGGATTTGATTGTAAGAGCTGCTCCTTGACCTGATTGACTTCGGCTCCCTTCCCGCACACAGCAGCCACATATGACATCACCAATTTACTGGCCTCTGAGAAGAGCGAGAACATGCACTTATATTAGAAGGCAGCTCTAACATAATAGAGATCTGCGCAGATGAAGCAGTCAGAGCCCACCGGTGCAGCAGAGCCGACCCTGTCATCTGATTATATCAAGACTGCACAAAATAATGGACCAATCACAAAGTGGAAATTCATCTCTCGAGGACTTAGAATATGTATAAGCGTTTGAAGTACGGTAGTTGGAGATAAATAAGATGAGATAAGCATATTATTTAGCAAATGTAGTCATTTTTCACGGTTGAAGCAACTTTAGACTTTTCCTCATCTTCCTTAAAGGGAATCTGTCACCAGTTTGACCTTTCTAACCTATTAATATGGGCATAGAGGTAATAGGACGCTGAAATCAGTCTTACCTGTACGCTTCATAGCAGATGCATTCTTATTGAGAAATCATCTTTTAAATCTTTATGTAAATTAGTTCTTCCAGGCTATGGGACGTATGCTGCCCAGAAGATAGTCTTGCCTTCTTGCTTCATTAGCATCATTTTTGATGCCTATTAGGCCCGTTTCACACGTCAGTGAAAAACACTGACGTTTTTCACTGGTGTGTAAAACATGCACATGTCCCTCCGTGTGCCGTGAATCACAGCACACGTGGGTTGTCTAAGTGCAATCCGGGCTCCGTTCTCCGTGGTCCGTGATTGCACTTAGAGATTAACTCACCTGTGCGCGCTCCCGCTCTCCATGGTGCTGATCGCTCCCGCGGTGCAGCATCCGGCTGGCGCTGACCCCCGCAGCAGCTGCTTCCGGGTCGGCTGTGTCGTGCATCATGAATATGCGCGACAGTAATGAGCCGGCTCAGAAGTAGCAGGCTGCACAGGCTGCAGAGAGCGCCACTGGAGCCGGGTGAGTAAAAATGATTTTTATTTTAGAAGCACGTTTTTTTCTGGCACGTGTTTCACGGACCACACCACTGCGTGGTCCGTGGGACATCAGTGATGCCAGAAAAAAATGGACATGTCTTCGTGCGGCAATCACGAACACGCGGGTACGCTGCACGGAGACACGTGCAGTGAAAAATCACTGACGTGTGAGCAGACCCATTCATTATAATGGGTCTGCGTATGTCAGTGATTCTGGTACGTTTAAAAAAAAGCACAAACGTACCAGAATCACTGACGTGTGAAAGGGGCCTAATTGTCACAGTCTGCCTGTGACGTGTAGTTCTTGCTCCCGAATCCCGCGCCTGTGCAGTAAATGTCCCAAGGCTAGCCTGTATTGTTCTGCCCTTCGAAGGAAGTAGGGAGAGCACCTTTCAATAGGGCGCCGGGGATCACTAGACCGGAAGTAGCAGTGACTCCCCTGCGCAGAACAGTTCATGAAGCCAATGCCCTTCAGATGGAGGAACAATACAGGCTAACATCAGGACATTTACTGCTCAGGTGCAGGATTTAAGAGAAGGAACTACACGTCACAGGCAGTCTGTGAGGATAATAGGTGGCAAAAATGATGCTAGTGAAGCAAGAAGGCAGGGCTATCTTCTGGGCAGCATACACCCCATAGCAGGGAAGAAGTCATTAACATAAAGTTATAAAAGATGATATTTCAACAATAAGGCATCTGCTGTGAGACATACACGGAAGACTATTTTCAGCATCCTATTACTTGTATGCCCAGTTTATAAAAGTCAAAGTGGTGATAGATTCCCATTAAAGAATACCTGGCAATTCTGGAGACTTTTTAGAACAAGTTGTCATATGTACATGAGGAATAACACTATATCTGGCCATTATATGACTTGAATCCTGCATTTTTGACAGACATTCCTTTTCAGGCTTAATTTCCAATTTATAGTTGAGAGCTAATGGTGGTTACTAGTATCAATGATGTCTCACCAACACAGCACACAGAGACATGAGGGATTAATGCTCTCCTGTCTACTACATGTTCAGAAGCAGCAGCATGGATGCCATTATACTACAATCTTAAGCAATTATTCCAATAACTGGTGAAAAAAGCACTTACTAGAAAGCAACAGAAGTGCTGTGTGTGATTCTCTGACTCTCACTCTGCTATCTATCTTAATAGGCAGCTGTAATCTGATAACTCAGTGAGCTGAAAGTCTATCTTGGCTTGAGCCAATCTGATTTTAGCTGTTTTTTAGAATGAATGATGAGTTTAGAAAACAGGGGAGAAGTAGAAGTGGCTCATGAGTGGAGAAAAAAACCCAATATTTCTCTGATAAAGATAAATTACATAGGCTTTAATATTTGCTTTTATGATATTAATATAATCAAAATGTGTTGAAAAGACAGACAGTGACTATTTAGGATTGTTTCTTATTACAATACTTTGGAAAGTGACATCTTCACTGACTTAACCAGCAAAAGTCACCCATGGCCTTTACTTTTCTCTTTTCGCATCGGTTTCTAGATGGAAGCCTAGGATTGAAGCGGGCTTTACACACTACGATATCGTTAATGAATTATCGTCGGGGTCACGTTGTTTGTGACGCACATCCGGCTTCATTAACGATATCGTAGCGTGTAACAGTTATGTGCGACCTAAAACTATCGCAAAAGCGGCAAAAATTGTTTGCCGCGGAGAGATCGTCCTAAAATAAAAAGTCGTTTACCTCTCATTAGCGATGTTGTTCCTCGTTACTGCGGCAGCACACATCGCTGTGTGTGACACCGCAGGAGCGAGGAATATCTCCTTATTCTTATTATCTCCGCTCATCTCCGCCCTTCCGCTTCTATTGGACGGCTGCCGTGTGACGTCGCTGTGACGCCGCACGACCCGCCCCCTTAGAAAGGAGGCGGTTCACCGGCCAGAGCGCCGTCGCAGGACAGGTAAGTCCGTGTGACGGGGGTAAGCAAGGTTGTGCGTGACGGGCAGCGATTTGCCCGTGTTGCACAACCGACGGGGGCGGGTACAATCGCTTGCGATTTCGCTAGCGAGATCGCAGCGTGTAAAGCCCGCTTAACATTGTATTAAAGAGGTTCTTCACTACTAGACAACCACAGGTTAATGTATTTAGGGTCCTATTTAAAATAAAAACAGTGTATTCTTACCTCCTGGAGTAGTGCCGATCCAGCAATATCAGCGCCGTTGTTCCTGTGAGGGACATGACTTGTTGTGCCACGTGCTGGCTGCAACCAGTGATCAGATCATTGTCAGCTGCAACCTTTACTATTTCATCAGTGTGGATGTCCGTGCTGAAGGCATATTAATGATCTGCAGCCATGTGACAAACAAGACGTGTCACTCCCCATGAACAATCGCTGGAATGGCGCTGCTGCAGGAGATTAGGATGTGCTGGGTTTTTTTAAATTCAAGTCCTAAATTGGTTAAGCTAGTATTGTCCTATAGTGGATAACCCATTAATAAAGAAGACTAAACATTTAAGGAAATCTACCTGTTTTTCCAGCGCCGCTTTCCCCGGTTATTAGGATACATTGGTCTCTGTCACGATCCCGCAAAGACTGGTAGGCATCATCAGCCACAGCATAGCTAAAAAGCAAAGAATCAGAAAAAAAATAATGACATAGCAATATTACCAGCTTCATGAAGCAGCACAGGATACATTGTGGTCACTTCAGTACCTGTTATGAGACTAGTGATGTGAGCTAAATAAAAGCATACAGCAGCATGAAAAGTATCTTACATGCAGGCTTAGGTGGGCTTTGCACGTTGCGACATCGCAAGCCGATGCTGCGATGTCGCACGCGATAGTCCCCGCCCCCGTCGCAGGTACGATATCTTGTGATAGCTGGCGTAGCGAAAATTATCGCTACACCGGCTTCACATGCACTCACCTGCCCTGCGACCGTCGCTCTGGCCGGCGACCCGCCTCCTTCCTAAGGGAGCGGGTCGTGCGGCGTCATAGCGACGTCACACAGCAGGCGGCCAATAGCGGCAGAGGGGCGGAGATGAGCAGGATGTAAACATCCCGCCCACCTCCTTCCTTCCGCATTGTGGCCAGCAGCAGGTAAGGAGATGTTCCTCGCTCCTGCGGCTTCATACACAGCGATGTGTGGTTCCGCAGGAGCGAGGAACAACATCGTACCTGTCGCTGCACCAGCATTATGGAAATGTCGGAGGCTGCAATGATGATACGATAACGACGCTTTTGCGCTCGTTCATCGTATCATCTAGGATTTACACACTACGACATCGCAAGTGACGCCGGATGTGTGTCACTTTCGATTTGACCCCACCGACATCGCACCTGCGATGTCGTAGTGTGCAAAGCCGCCCTTAAGGCTACTTTACACGCTGCGATATCGGTCCCGATATCGCTAGCGTGGGTACCCGCCCCCATCTGTTGTGCGACACGGGCAAATCGCTGCCCGTGCCGCACAACATCGCGCAGACCCATCACACATACTTACCTGCCCGGCGACGTCGCTGTGACCGGCGAACCGCCTCCTTTCTAAGGGGGCGGTCTGTGCGGCGTCACAGCGACGTCACTGAGCGGCCGCCCAATAGAAGCGGAGGGGCGGAGATGAGTGGCCGGAACATCCCGCCCACCTCCTTCCTTCCGCATAGCGGCCGGGAAGCAGGTAAAGAGAGGTTCCTCGTTCCTGCGGCGTCACACATAGCGATGTGTGCTGCCGCAGGAGCGATGAACTACATCATTACTGCTGCAGTAACGATAATCGAGAATGGACCCCGATGTCACCGATGAGCGATTTTGCACGTTTTTGCAACGATGCAAAATCGCTCATCGGTGTCACACGCAGCAACATCGCTAATGCAGCCGGATGTGCGTCACAAATTCTGTGACCCCAACGACTCCGAATTAGCGATGTCGCAGCGTGTAAAGCCCCCTTTACTCTGGGGGAGCCAACTATCTGTGAGCTCAATGATAGAACACCATTGACCACATAAAAACTGATGGCACATCCACATGTAGTATATTTTTCTGCAGTGGGGGCAGTAGACAATACATGTTATTACATGGCTGAACTCAGTTATCCAAGGCTAGGGATTTTGATGGACCACCTTCATCTAATACATGGCTGAACTCGGTTATCCAGGGCTAGGGCTGTTGAGGGACCGCCTTCATGTAATACATGGCTGAACTCAGTTATCCAGGGCTAGGGCTTTTGAGGGACCACCTTCATGTAATACATGGCTGAACTCAGTTATCCAGGGCTAGGGATTTTGATGGACCACCTTCATCTAATACATGGCTGAACTCGGTCATCCAGGGCTAGGGCTGTTGAGGGACCGCCTTCATGTAATACATGGCTGAACTCAGTTATCCAGGGCTAGGGCTTTTGAGGGACCACCTTCATGTAATACGTGGCTGAACTCAGTTATCAAGGATGAGGACTTTTGGGGTACCACCTTCTATGATATCCATAGACTCCAATATACATACCCAATATAATGCCTTCACTGGACCTCAAATTGTGGGCACCGATGTTAGTATAGCACTAAAGGTGTTGGGTAGCAGCTACATTTCTGACATTATTTACAGTAAGAGTATAGCTGCATGCTGTACGGCTCTTGTCGTGAGTTCTAACAGAACTGCTGATAAAGCCTCCATTCATAGAATCAACATTGATTTACTGAAAACGTCTCTTCAAAATATATACATACTATATACAGTAAATGGTTTCTGCACAGGTCAACGTCTCACCTCAAAGGGAGGCTTAGAACATAGTTCAGGTATCTGCGATGTGAATGTGTAGGCTGGGCTGTTTTAGCCTATCGGTCTTCATCAGTGAAGATGTTGGAATTGAGGTAATGCAGATACCGTAGTCGGCAATTAATAAAATGAAAACCTTACAAGTCAAAATCTCTTCCTGGTGGACCCGTGGAAGCCTAATCAGTAGGCGAAACGGCCGTCGTCCCCCCCTAGGAGCCGGCTTGCAGGTTGCCTCCAGCCTTTTATCTTGCACCGTATGAAATAAAACTTTTCCAGCACAGCGGATGGAGTGCGGTCTTTCCTTTTCTTACCTTGCTCCTCAAGAATATGGCATAACCTTTCACTGGATCATTTCTTTTACACCATGTAAATTGCAAATGTTATTCATGTTTTAAGATCTATACAGTAGATGAAATGTGAAATGCTGTGTAAAGCACTTTTAGGGGCACTTTGCACACTACGACATCGCAAGCTGATGCTGCGATGCCGTGCGCGATAGTCCCCGCCCCCGTCGCAGCTGCAATATCATGGTGATAGCTGGCGTAGCAAACATTATCGCTACGGCAGCTTCACATGCACTCACCTGCCCTGCAACGTCGCTCTCGACAGCGAACCACCTCCTTATTAAGGGGGCGGGTCGTGTGGCGTCATAGCGACGTCACACGGCAGGCGGCCAATAGAAGCGGAGGGGCGGAGATGAGCGGGACGTAAACATCCCGCCCACCTCCTTCCTTCCGCATAGCTGGCGTGAGCCGCAGGACGCAGGTAGGAGATGTTCCTCGCTCCTGCGGCATCATACACAGCCATGTGTGCTGCCACAGAAACGAGGAATAACATCGTAACATCGGTATTTCCCAATTAATGGAAATGACCGACACTACACCAATGATACGATTACGACGCTTTTGCGCTCGTTAATCATATCATAAAGGATTTACACACTACGATGTCGAGAGCGACGCCTGCGATGTCGTAGTGTGCAAAGTGCCCCTAAATTGTCAAGAACAATTCCAACTCCCTCATGGACCTAATAGCACTGCCACAACTGCTGTGCCCTCATGATTCTCTGTATTGTACATACAAGTAGTCAGGACCCCTTCAGTTACTGACATCTTTATGTACACTACAAAGAGGAAAGCAGTTTACTAACATAAAATATAGCTTAGAATCATTATAATCTAAAAATGCCATGTAAATATTAGTGAGTCTTCTATGTTAAAGAGAATCTGTTAGTAACAAAAACCCACCACCCGCAAGCTGCATATATGGGCATGCATGTATTGGAAATGTAAATACATTGATACTTTCATATCTTCTATCTGTTGCTGCATTCTTGAGAAATTAGTATTTTCATTAATATGCCAACAAGGTGTTAAGTGCTCTGGCTGTGTTAGAGGACTTAAGGATCTCCAGATCTTTTTCCCTATTTATGCAGCAGGCTCTTTAGTTGGATTTATAGCTGACTATTTGTGTGAAGTCAGGTAAACAAATCAGACAGCGACCTATCAATCAAACAAAAGAGGCTGGAGCTGGGCTGGGAAACAACCTAAGGCCTCTTTCACACGTACGTGCCTCCGGTACGTGTTTGGCAATTTTCTCACGTACTGGAGACACGTACAACGTGGACCTTTGTATTCCTAATGTTTTGGGCACACGTAAGTATTTTCGAACGGAATGTGTGTCCATTCCGTACCTACGTGTGTCCGTGTGTTTCTCACGCCAACATGTCCGTTTTTCTCCGGCATCACGGGTGTCACACGGAACGCAAACATGTCACACGTAATGCAAACGGACCACACGGATATGTTCCATGTGACACGCACCGGAGAAAAGCCATGTATCTGTGAGAAAAAAAAACAACCTTTACTCACCTTCTCCAGCCCTCCTGTCTCTGCCGCTGCTGTCACTTGCTGCCAACCGCCGCTCATTATGCTCACTGAATATTCACTTCACTGCGGCCGGAAGAAGCAGCAGCGGGGAGTCAGCAGGACTGGAGACTGAAGATAAGCACCACGGACAGAAAATCCAGGGACAGGTGAGTAGAAAGTTCCCGTTCTTCGTGTGTTATCACGGATAACACACGAGAACACATGTTTGCTATACACACGGCACACCGCGGGCAAAACGCACCTCTGACACGTCCATGAAAAACGTGCGTATTTTTCAGGGACGTGTGAAAGAGGCCTTAGGAGGCAAAGTCATGTTAGGTGCCTAGTCACGTTCAGAGCAGTTATCATATCATTTGAATATGAATAAAACAGCTAATTATTCAGGAATGCAACAAGAGATAGAAGATATAAAAGGAGTCAACATATTTACATACACTAAAGCCTGCTTTACACGTTTCAATTTTGCATACGATTTCGTCTGCGATTTGCAACGCCCCCATCGTATGTGTGGCACGTTCAATTTGTTGAACGTGCCGCACAAACGATTAACCCCCGTCACACGTACTTACTTGTCCATACGACCTCGATGTGGGCGGCGAACGTCCACTTCCTGGAGTGGGAGGGACGTTCGGCGTCACATCGACGTCACGCGGCAGCCGGCCAATAGAAGCAGAGGGGCGGAGCTGAGCGGGACGTAAACATCCCGCCCACCTTCTTCCTTCCACATTGTGGGCCGGGAGCCGCGGGATTCAGGTAAGATCTGTTCATCGTTCCCGGGGTGTCACACACTGCAATGTACCTACGATGAACAATCTGACGTGCAATTCTAGAGACAGGAACGATGTGTATGCGATGAACGTTTTAACGTTCAATCGCAATCGAACGTACCCGTCACACTGCAATGTACCTTACGATGCCGGATGTGCATCACTTACGACGTGACCCCGCCGACACATTGTAAGATATATTTCAGTGTGGAAAGCGGGCTTTAGACCTACCTGCATGTCTATATATGTGGTTTGGGTGGAGATGGTGGGAGGATCTTACTGACAGATCCCACTTAGCTATCACATTGGATAATATTCTGGGAGACTAATAAAAGTAACAATGAGCATTATTTTGTGACCATAAATGATGTCACATCATATAACAGATACATGATATCACATGCACTACTACATTACACAAGAATATGCTATATGCTGTATATCATAGAAGGGGATAGCCTTTTCAGACAAGTAGTATTAGAAAATGGGGCTTCTTCACCATGAGTGCAATGTCCTTACGTCTCTCGCCCATATGTAAAATCAATGACTCGTTTCATTATGATAGTCCCAAATATTATATCAGCCTTCTCTTTAATTAATAATTTTTTCTTTGTCATTGCTACATAATTGTCAAGCAGACATATATATATATAGCACAAGTGAGGGCTCCCAGGAGGCCGGCAAATTAAGAAAAGAATAATTATATTTACTATACCAGTGGTGTCATTGTACTATGCATGCGATTAATGTGCACATGTGTACCTATCTGCTGTATCTACAGGATCTATTGTATCCACCTACAATACTTATTTATTTATAGTATTTATATACAATATTAATCTATTTATAGTATTCATAGCATTTATATACAATATTAATCTATTTATAGTATTTATAGCATTTATATACAATATTAATCTATTTATAGTATTCATAGCATTTATATACAATATTAATCTATTTATAGTTTTTATATACAATATTAGTTTATAACATCTATTTAAAATATTAGTCTATTTATAGTATCTACAAGATTTCTATATAGCATCTGCAGTGTTTATAAAATATACATACTGTATATACAGTATAGTATTTGTCTATAGAATGACTATTATTATTATTATTATTATTATTATTATTATTAGTATTATTATTTATACTATATTCTATTGCATTGATCTATTAATGAAATCTATGAGAGTAGTAGGGTCCTTTGCAGTGTTTTCCATGGACGGGCTTCCTGAAATGCTTCTGTTGGGTTGTCATTAAACATGTCCATAGAGACCAGTCTGTGTGTGATTATTTAATGTCTTCCGAGATGCTCCAGAACTGAAGGCACAGAAAGAGCAAAGAGGCTTAAAGAAGTGGTTCACCCATATTTATTATTTGCTAGATCGATATTATGTTGAGAAACAAGGTTTCTCTCAAATACCTTATATAATAGTGCCTGTGAGCGGCGCTATTACGGACCGCTGTTCCCCATCACCTGACCCCAGGGCTCTGTGACTTCGCTGATCTGGTGATGTCACGTCAACTTCCTGATCACGTGACATAACCGCAGCTGGCCCCAGTCTTCCTGAGTGACTGGGTTGTGGGCGGTGTCTCACTGCTAGTCACAGCCCAGCGTGTCTCCTGCTTGCAGCAATCTGCTGTGAGGGAGGAGGGAGCTGATGGGCTGTCATGCTGGGCTGTGAAGCACTGCCCACAGCCCAGTCACTCAGGAAGACTGCTGCCGACCACGGTGATGTCACATGATCAGGAAGTTGACGTGACATCACCAGATCCCCGAGGTCACAGAGCCCTGGGGTCAGGCGATGGGGAACAGCGGTCCGCAATAACGCCACTCACAGGCACTATTACCAACATAAGGTATTTGAGAGAAACCTTGTTTCTCAACATAATATTGATCTAGCAAAAAAGAAATATGGGTGACCCTCTCCTTTAAAGAGAATTTCTCTAACTGCACAATCATCCATATTGGTATAAAAATAATGTATATTGTGCGATCTGTATTTATACCCCTTTGTAAATGAAATGTGTATTACATGTATAGGGCACTTGAGTAAAAACATGAATAACATGTCGGCTGCGGATCAATGGAAGTTATGGAGACCATTAGTCTACCTTTGTATATCTTACACCTTGCACTTTGAGATACCTGCCCTTTGAGATCTGTGCTGACACCTGCACTTTATTGACGTTGCTTCTCCTTAGGGCGGTATGTGACTTAAGGTCCAGTCACACTAAGCAACTTACCAGCGATCCCAACAACGATAGGGATCGCTGGTAAGTTGCTAGGAGGTTGCTGGTGAGCTGTCACACTGCGACGCTCCAGCGATCCCACCAGCAACCTGACCTGGCAGGGATCGCTGGAGCGTGGCTACACGAGTTGCTGGTGAGCTCACCAGCAACCAGTGACCAGCCACACGTGCAGAGAGCAGGGAGCAGCGCACACTGAGCGCTGGCTCCTTGCTCTCCTAGTTACAGCACACATCGGGTTAATTACCTGATGTGTGCTGCAGCTAATGTGCACAGAGCAGGGAGCAGCGCACACTGCTTAGCGCTGGCTCCTTGCTCTCCTAGCTACAGCACACATCGGGTTAATTAACCCGATGTGTCCTGCAGCTACATGTTTACAGAGCAGGAGCCGGCACTGACAGTGAGAGCGGCTGAGGCTGGTATCAAAGGTAAATATCGGGTAACCAAGGACAGGGCTTCTTGGTTACCCGATGTTTACATTGGTTACCAGCCTCTGCAGAAGCCGGCTCCTGCTGCCTGCACATTTAGTTGTTGCTGTCTCGCTGTCACACACAGCGATCTGTGCTTCACAGCGGGACAGCAACAACTAAAAAATGGCCCAGGACATTCAGCAACAACCAACGACCTCACAGCAGGGGCCAGGTTGTTGCTGGATGTCACACACAGCAACATCGCTAGCAACGTCACAAAAGTTGTTCGTTAGCAGCGATGTTGCTAGCAATGTTGCTTAGTGTGACGGGGCCTTTACATACATACACAGTGACTACTAATTGATGGACGTTTCCTAATCAATACGAAGGTTCCCTTTATTACACCTACATGTGCGGCTTCAGCTGGTACAGATTGCAGTTTCGGTATTCTTCCACTTTCTCCGGTGTGTAAATGGAAAGTTGCTTGTAGGGGTTCACTGATATGACTACATTTCCTATATAGGTCTGGAATACAGAAGAGGATATGTGGGATTATACATATAGCAAGATAAATTAAATAAAATTTTACTAGTCCATTGGATAAAACAGGAGTGGTCTCTGAATGGTGCAATAGTCTTACAGTCGTATGAAAAAGTTTGGGCAGCCCTATTAATGTTAACCTTTTTTTCTTTATAACAATTTGGGTTTTTGCAACAGCTATTTCAGTTTCATATATCTAATAACTGATGGACTGAGTAATATTTCTGGATTGAAATGAAGTTTATTGTACTAACAGAAAATGTGCAATCCGCATTTAAACAAAATTTGACCGATGCAAAAGTATGGGCACCTCAACATAAAAGTGACATTAATATTTTGTAGATCCTCCTTTTGCAAAAATAACAGCCTCTAGTCACTTCCTGTAGCTTTTAATGAGTTCCTGGATCCTGGATTAAGATATATTTGACCATTCCTGTTTACAAAACAATTCCAGTTCAGTTAAGTTTGATGGTCGCCGAGCATGGACAGCACGCTTCAAATCATCCCACAGATGTTCAATGATATTCAGGTCTGGGGACTGGGATGGCCATTCCAGAACATTGTAATTATTCCTCTGCATGAATGCCTGAGTAGATTTGGAGCGGTGTTTTGGATCATTGTCTTGCTGAAATATCCATCCCCTGCGTAACTTCAACTTCGTCACTGATTCTTGCACATTATTGTCAAGAATCTGCTGATACTGAGTTGAATCCATGCGACCCTCAACTTTAACAAGATTCCCGGTGTCGGCATTGGCCACACAGCCCCAAAGCATGATGGAACCTACACCAAATTTTACTGTGGGTAGCAAGTGCTTTTCTTGGAATGCCGTGTTTTTTTGCCTCCATGCATAACGCCTTTTTGTATGACCAAACAACTCAATCTTTGTTTCATCAGTCCACAGGACCCTCCTCCAAAATGTAACTGGCTTGTCGAAATGTGCTTTTGCATACCTCAGGCGACTCTGTTTGTGGCGTGCTTGCAGAAACGGCTTCTTTCGCATCACTCTCCCATACAGCTACTCCTTGTGCAAAGTGCGCTGTATTGTTGACCGATGCACATTGACACCATCTGCAGCAAGATGATGCTGCAGGTCTTTGGAGGTGGTCTGTCGATTGTCTTTGACTGTTCTCACCATTCTTCTTCTCTGCCTTTCTGATATTTTTCTTGGCCTGCCACTTCTGGGCTTAACAAGAACTGTACCTGTGTTCTTCCATTTTCTTACTATGTTCCTCACAGTGGAAACTGACAGTTTAAATCTCTGAGACAACTTTTTGTATCCTTGCCCTGAACAACTATGTTGAATAATCTTTGTTTTCAGATCATTTGAGAGTTGTTTTGAGGAGCCCATGATGCCACTCTTCATAGGAGATTCAAATAGGAGAACAACTTGCAAGTGGCCACCTTAAATACCTTTTCTCATGATTGGATACACCTGCCTATCAAGTTCAAAGCTCAATGAGGTTACAAAACCAATTTAGTGCTTTAGTTTAGTATTTTTCTTTATATTGTAAGATATCCATATTCCTTAGCATAAACTAAACCCTCAGTGACAAGTATTCCAGTGGGGCAGGAAATTCCTTACAGATTTTAATCTATGCTAACATAATACAATTAGGCGTCTGCTGCAGATTTCGTGTTTGCCATTTGATTCTGTATATCTCTCCTTTCCACAACTTCTCAAGATACTGTATATCCCTAATGGCCAGGAGATGTCTGGGAAGCGGCTGTAAAGCAATGCATATGTTGGCAACAATAACTGGTACTTAGCCTGTGGCATTTAGTGTATGATTATCGGGTATGAGAAGGTCCAACGTCACCATGAAACCATTACTTATATTTATACCCCACCATACACAGCTTCAATTGTTCACAAAGTCTGATAGATTCATCTGAATGGTCACTGAGTTTGTGCTCTAATGGACACAGTGCTAACAGCTTCAGAAATGCACAGACCCATATATTATCACATGATCATTAATACTAAGGGAGCATTTATGCATGATTATCAGGAACAAGGGTTCCTAGGAAGGCTGTGTTCCAGATAATCAGGCAGGGTAAGCAGCTACTAATCACCCAGAGAACGATCAAAACCTTCATTCGTTGGGTGAAATAATTTTTGGTTGCACTTCAAAATTATCATTCACAGTGGAATATCATCTTATGTAAACAGGACCCATGCTGATGACAACAACAGCCTATGCACAGTGAACAAAATATTACACGTCTAGGTTTCAAGAAATGATCACCAATCAGAAAACATGTAAGGTTGCAGGTTAAATAGTCTAAAGGAGCCCTTAGTGTCTCTTTAATCACTTATGTTTCATGCACAGCATCAATACAAAATTGGACCTAATCGTAGATAATGTTGGGACTAGGCTCGACTGACCCACAGGGTAACAGGTGAATCCTCTAGTGGGTCTCTGTGCAGAAGTGGGCTCTTCTCTCCCATTTTTGAGCAGAAGTTGCACGATACACTTCATTCTCTCTGTACAGGCCAAGGCAGCATCATGACATTCCTTCAATAAACTACCCAGGAATGACAGTGAGCTACTAATATTTCTGGCATCCCAGTCCTATAGTGGTTGCTACTCTCCACTATCACATACAAATACAGAAATTCTATAACAAAAGTCCAGGTGTAAAAGTGGTGATTCAAGGTAAGAATGGTTGAAAAAAATGTATATGTCAAGCAACGGCCACCATGGTAGGATAGAGTCAAGCAAATGCCACCATGGTAGGGGAGAGTCAAGCAAAGGCCACCATGGCAGGGGAGGGTCAAGCAAAGGCCACCATGGTAGGGGAGGGTCAAGCAAAGGTCACCATGGTAGGGGACGGACAAGCAAAGGCCACCATTGTAGGCTAGTGTCAAGCAAAGGCCACATGGTAGGGGAGGATCAAGCAAAGGCCACCATGGTAGGGGAGGGTGAAGCAAAGACCACCATGGTAGTGGAGGGTCAAGCAAAGGCCACCATGGTAGGGGAGGGTCAAGCAAAGGCCACCATGGTAGGGGAGGGTTAAGCAAAGGCCACCATGGTAGGGGAGAGTCAAGCAAAGGCCACCATGGTAGGGGAGGGTCAAGCAAAGGCCACCATGATAGGGGAGGATCAACCCTATGAAGAATAATCACTAAATTTCTTATCAAACAAAAAATATACACTAATAAATCATTTTCAAAATGCCCAAACATGGAGAATTGTTGGTATGTATGTTATCACACGGCAATACTATGGTTTCGTTACTACTATTACGTGCCATCTTCCAATTATCCCAACCCTGCTCGCGGCTCATGCTATTCCCTTATCTTCTTCCATCTTATCTTACTATGCAGAACCTGGTACAAGGTCACTTTTGTAAGTAGTGGTTTTAGCCGCTCATGACCTACAGTCACATCCACTACTATGTAAGTATTTTGCTTCCTTTACTTATCTTTTCTTGGAAATAGAGAGTTCATTTGAATAATGTCCATAAATAATGCAGATTTTCTATAAAATGAAAGAATACGTCTGCCCACTTAAGTACAGTTTATTGATCTATTTCAATTACTACTTTGTCCAAGTACAAGACAAAAAAACACTAAATTATATTTTAGATATGCAGCCTAGGATTCATGTGCCGCCACAACTGAATGCTCCAGCCCACAATATGCATCTATAGCATATGTCATAATAGTAGTAATAATATAAAAATAAGTACTAATAGAAGTAATATGACTATACAGACAATGCATATATACAGAATGGCATGGGAGCGGAGGCTAAGCACGGAGTGTGCTTGTACTTACATAGATCTCATCATGTTTGAAACGTTCCTTTAGGTTCTGGAGTAGCGAATCCTCAGACAGAGAATCAAGAAGAATCATGTCCCCTACTCCAACCATGCCGTCCAGGAAGGATGTTGTATTGAAAGCCATCTTTTAGGTCTGGGCTTGGGATCTGCAGAAATAATGGAGATATTTTAAGTTAGAAACAACTTTTCACTCAAAACCTTGTTTAAAAATGGCCACAACACGTGATATACTATATATTGCAATATAAATCAAGATGATCAATTAAATTTAAAGAGAACCTGTCAGTAGGAATTTACTAAGTACAGACATGGCCATACTGGTTAAAATTATATGGAATATTGATTAAAATTATATGTGCTGAAGAAATCCATTTTTCTGTAAACCATGGGGGATAGATACGAGGCCCGGGCAAGGCTATCCCCCCAGGGGATACAGCTGCTTAATCACAGGGATGCAGCCCATTGACTGCACCCCTTGATAGAAACACCCAAACTATGACTCACCATGTACATTTTCTGATGAAGCCAAAGAGCGAAACGCGTGTCAGGGGGCCCAGGTGGTAAATACCTTCTTCTTATATGTTCCTACGTTGAATGCTTTCTCCTGAATATCATTCTCATTTATTTATCATTTGCTGAGCTCAGATTTACCCAATATGATGGTATTTGCTATGTCCCATTATAAACGTTTGGTTGTCTAAATAAACTTTGATTGAACATTGTATTTGTATGATGACCTGATGTTTTAAATACATAGTCTACTAGGGAGATATTTTGCTCATATACTCTCTTTGGTCTACTAGCAATATAGCTAAGGTTTTTTTGCTGCTTTTTTCTCTGTGTGCGCTTCATTCTACCTCAATATCAGACATACTTTTGTGAATTTATTTTTTTGGGAAATTTTAGACTCCGGGAATAGGGTGAAATAGACCTGAGGACCTTTGGGTTTGCCTGGTTAAGCTAGACTTTAGTTTAAAGTTTGGTTCAGTACCCAGGCTTGACCTTGGACCCTGAATGCCATATAAGTCAATGGGGACCAGAACTTTGGTGTTGTAAAATGGCTGTAAAATTGTTGTACTAAGGGCAAAAGGGCTGCAAAAGGAAACAAAATGGGGTTAACAGCAGGACAAACAAATGTGTATAGGGAATAAATAAAAAGAGGACATTGGGTCCCCTCTATTTTTTGATAACCAGTCAAGCTGAAGAAGAAGCTGGGATGCTGGTATCTGGTATGATCAGGCTGTGAAGGTCCATGTTTTTTTGGCCCTTCCCAGCCTAAAAATAGCAGCCCCAGCACCCCAGAAGTGGCTCATCACAATAGATGCGCCAATTCTGGTGCATTGCCCTGTCCTTCCCGATTGCTCTGGCACGGTGGCAATCAGAGTAATACTTTGAGAGTTGATATCAGCAGTGAATTGATGGACACCCCCATTACATTTAAAAACACAAACACACTGGAAAAAAAATATTTTATTTAAATAAAGACTCCCCTACACTCCCTCGTTCACCACTTTATTAATTTAAAAACTCCTCAAAGTTCTGACGTAATCCAATTGTATAATGTCCTGCTTTGTCCATCGAATCCTATGGAGCCTCATTCTGAGCATGAGAAATTCAGTATCTGCCGCTGACCAGGAGTAAAAAAAGGCTCCACAGGATTTGATGGATGACGTGGGACACTATACTATTGGATTACGTCAGAGCTTTGAGCATTTTTTAAATTAATCAATTGGTGAACGAGTGTCCGGTGTCTTAATTCACCACTGGATTACGTCGGAACGTTGAGAATTTTTTCTTATTCAAATAAAACTATTTTTTCCTGTGTTTTTTTTTTTTTTTTATTTTAACTTCTTAAGCCCCGGGCGTTTTGCTTTTTTCCGTTTTGTTTTTTTTCCTCTCTTTCTTCCGAGAGCCGTAACTTTTTTATTTTTCCATCAACCTTGCCATATAAGGGCTTGTTTTTTGCGGGACAAGTTGTAGTTTTAAATGAAAACATAAGTTTTACTATATAGTGTACTGGAAAACAGCAAAAAAATTTCAAGTGTGGAAAAACTGCAAAAAAGTGCAATTGCACAATAGTTTTTGGGATATTTTATTCACCATGTTCACTATATGGTAAAACTGATGTGTCACTGTGATGCCTGAGGTCAGTGTGAGTTTGGAGACACCAAGCATGAATAGGTTTACTTGTATCTAAGGGGTTAAAAAAATTCACAAGATTGTCCAAAAAATGTGGCGCACGTTTTGCACCATTTTCCGAAACCCATAGCATTCTCATTTTTCGGTATCTATGGCTCAGTGATGGCTTATTTTTTGCGTCTTGAGCTGACATTTTTGACTGTACCATTTTTGTTCAGATGCTATGTTTTGATCACCTGTTATTGCATTTTGCGGCGACCAAAAAAGGCAATTTTGGCATTTGGAATTTGTTTGCCACTACGCTGTTTACTGATCAGAATAATTAATTTTAGATTTTGATAGAGCAGGCATTTCTGAACGCAGCAATACCAAATATGTGTATATTTTTTATTTTTTTAACCCTTTCATTTTTAATGGGGCGAAAGGGGGGTGATTTGAACTTTTATTTTTTTTTTATTTTTTTTCATTTTTTAAAACTTTTTTTAACTTTTTTTTATTTTACTAGGTCCCTTTCGGGGCTATATGAATCAGCTGTCTGATCGCTCTTCCATATCTCCAGATCACAGCTACATAGCTGAGATCTGCAGGTATGCTGCTTTACTATCAATGGTGGCACTATTCCAGCATTGAGAGAAAGTGACTCATGTTAGCTATAGGCGTCATCACATGACCCTGTGCTACCATGGCAATCACCGGAAGTCACATGATCACGTCACGTGACTTCCGATGGAGGCGAAGTAAGTTATCATAATGGTGGCACGCATATACATCTCGCTGCCAGATTTTGGCAGCGAGATGTAAGGGGTTAATAGTTGGGGGTGGAAATCAGCTGATATGTGTGCTGATCCCCATGGCCTGCCCATAGCAGGGGGCAGGGATTAACCTCATACAATCCATGACGTACCCAGTATGTCATAGGTCGCTAAGGAGTTAACTTACTGGGTTAGTAATGAGGGCGTCTGACAGGCGCCTATCCATTACTAACCCTTGGGCTTGATGACAGTTGTCAATTCACAGCTGATATCAACCCTAGAAATATTACCCCGATACCCAATGCACCAGAGCAATCATGAAGAGCAGGAAAAAGCCTCAAAATTGGTGCATCTAATGATCACACCACTTCTGGAGCGGCTGCAGGCTGCTTTTTTTTAGGCTGGGAAGAGCCAAATAACCATGGGCCTTCCCAGCCTGATAATACCAGCTCCCAGATGTCGCTTTACCTTGGCAGGTTATCAAAAATAAGAGGGACCCCACACTGTTTTCTTTAAAGTATTTGTTCATAAATAATTTAAAAAATGGCATAGGATAACCTCTATTTTTGGTTGCATTCACATTGGTCTGTAATAAAATAACGTAGTTGTTGGTGCATGTGCGTTCACATCCATATTAGTCTTTAATAAAATGGCACCGTCGGCAGCGCATATGAGGTCAAACCCACATCGATTTAAAAATAAGGAATCAACTGAATAAATCCTTTTACGTACTTCGAATCTCCTGCTCATATATGACTAACTAAATTCCTTAAGGCATGAACTTTACTAATGATAAAAAATATTCTACATTGAGCAGGCTCCAGCTTTATCAAAAAACAATTTTCAGATGAGATTTCCTGGATGGAGCATTGTCATGGACCAATTTTCAAATTTCTACTTTTTAAAGTTCCACCATACGTACTTAGATCCAATCTCTCATTGAGTTAAAGAAATATTTTACCTCTCTTTGCTCTTATGAAAATATACATTACTATAATAAAAAATGACATCATGATCACCAAACTTATTTTTTATCAATGTATCAGCCCCTTGATACGCGTTTCGCTGTCGCTTTACCAGGCGCAAAGACATGTGGTGATGTGGTTTGTTTGATCCAGTCTTCATATTTTTACGGTGTCATATCTTGTGTCCCTGTCTGGATGTTTATGTGGACGCAACAGGACTGGTTCACTTGTTATATGCTTATGAAGGAGACAGTCATTTACGTATATGCCATAGTATGCAGCATATTTTATGTACCACTCCTTAAGCACTTTGCAATCACTTTTGTATACTTACTATATACAGTTAGGTCCAGAAATATTTGGACAGTGACACAAGTTTTGTTATTTTAGCTGTTTACAAAAACATGTTCAGAAATACAATTATATATATAATATGGGCTGAAAGTGCACACTCCCAGCTGCAATATGAGAGTTTTCACATTCAAATCGGAGAAAGGGTTTAGGAATCATAGCTCTGTAATGCATAGCCTCCTCTTTTTCAAGGGACCAAAAGTAATTGGACAAGGGACTCTAAGGGCTGCAATTAACTCTGAAGGCGTCTCCCTCGTTAACCTGTAATCAATGAAGTAGTTAAAAGGTCTGGGGTTGATTACAGGTGTGTGGTTTTGCATTTGGAAACTGTTGCTGTGACCAGACAACATGCGGTCTAAGGAACTCTCAATTGAGGTGAAGCAGAACATCCTGAGGCTGAAAAAAAGAAAAAATCCATCAGAGAGATAGCAGACATGCTTGGAGTAGCAAAATCAACAGTCGGGTACATTCTGAGAAAAAAGGAATTGACTGGTGAGCTTGGGAACTCAAAAAGGCCTGGGCGTCCACGGATGACAACAGTGGTGGATGATCGCCGCATACTTTCTTTGGTGAAGAAGAACCCGTTCACAACATCAACTGAAGTCCAGAACACGCTCAGTGAAGTAGGTGTATCTGTCTCTAAGTCAACAGTAAAGAGAAGACTCCATGAAAGTAAATACAAAGGGTTCACATCTAGATGCAAACCATTCATCAATTCCAAAAATAGACAGGCCAGAGTTAAATTTGCTGAAAAACACCTCATGAAGCCAGCTCAGTTCTGGAAAAGTATTCTATGGACAGATGAGACAAAGATCAACCTGTACCAGAATGATGGGAAGAAAAAAGTTTGGAGAAGAAAGGGAACGGCACATGATCCAAGGCACACCACATCCTCTGTAAAACATGGTGGAGGCAACGTGATGGCATGGGCATGCATGGCTTTCAATGGCACTGGGTCACTTGTGTTTATTGATGACATAACAGCAGACAAGAGTAGCCGGATGAATTCTGAAGTGTACCGGGATATACTTTCAGCCCAGATTCAGCCAAATGCTGCAAAGTTGATTGGATGGCGCTTCATAGTACAGATGGACAATGACCCCAAGCATACAGCCAAAGCTACCCAGGAGTTCATGAGTGCAAAAAAGTGGAACATTCTGCAATGGCCAAGTCAATCACCAGATCTTAACCCAATTGAGCCTGCATTTCACTTGCTCAAATCCAGACTTAAGACGGAAAGACCCACAAACAAGCAAGACCTGAAGGCTGCGGCTGTAAAAGCCTGGCAAAGCATTAAGAAGGAGAAAACCCAGCGTTTGCTGATGTCCATGGGTTCCAGACTTAAGGCAGTGATTGCCTCCAAAGGATTCGCAACAAAATATTGAAAATAAAAATATTTTGTTTGGGTTTGGTTTATTTGTCCAATTACTTTTGACCTCCTAAAATGTGGAGTGTTTGTAAAGAAATGTGTACAATTCCTACAATTTCTATCAGATATTTTTGTTCAAACCTTCAAATTAAACGTTACAATCTGCACTTGAATTCTGTTGTAGAGGTTTCATTTCAAATCCAATGTGGTGGCATGCAGAGCCCAACTCGCGAAAATTGTGTCACTGTCCTAATATTTCTGGACCTAACTGTATAACCTCTTGCACTTTAGTTGATATATTTACATAGTGATTTATATTGTACTGTATTATTGAGACAATGAATTTTCTCTAAATTACTAATTTTGCACTAAGCAACTTTGCGCTGTATATCGACCTCTGTCACTGGTGGTATTGTACTGTAATATTGTAGAAAAGGATCTATATATTAGGAACGTCCATCATCTATAAGGGATTTATCCTTCTACTATTTTTTTATGTCCAACACTATGTGAATTATCGCTTTTTGAGTCATTTTTTAGATCTATTTTGATTTATAGGATTAAAGCAAACATTACCACACATTTCTTGATTTTCTTTTCTTTTCTTGGTATTTGTATGGTATTGTCTCCAAGAAAATGTTTTTTTGCATATTTTATATGTTAATGCCAAAGCTATATGTTTATAAATGATTTATGGTATGTGTAGGTTTTTTTTATGAGTTTAATAATGATAAAAGTCTCTGAAATATCTACATACACCAGTGCACTGACTGTTGAGGTAATGAGGCCATCTCCACTGTTTCTTCACCCGACATGAATCCTCGTATCATAGATGAGTGGGGCACCGTCATCATCTCCTTGGCCGATTCAGATTGGTGATCCATCACTGAACGTCACTCTTATCCAAGCTCCATGATGGCTTCTCTTTCGCTCAATAGAACTTTGTTTTCTTGTTTAGGTGTAAGTATTGGTTTTGGTTTGGTTTTTCTGTATGTAAATCCCATATAATTCATCAGGGTTATTACATCTGTCACACATATTGACTCCTGCGTCCGATCACTGATTGTGCATTTGTTTTCCTGTGCATTTTCCATCTTGGAGGTATATTCTTTGGAGTTTTGTATCCTGACTCTTTGACATCCTCGTTTTTCGATCGTATTGATTTCTTTAATCTTTCCATTTTCTTTGAACTTTCATCAAGTTTTATAAAAAGCTAAATGGGAAAAGCCAGAAAATTTCCCCGCATTCCATACAGAAATGTCATTGTGAAGGAGTTTAATTATCCTTTTTGTTGTTTCATTTGACAATTCTCTTGTTGGGTCTATGGCATATTTCAATGAGCAAAGTCCAATAGCATGGTAATGTTTTCAACTTTCTCTTAACTACAAATGAAAGGGGTTGTCCACTACTTCACCTTATCAATAAGCCCAGGTAGATTAAAAAAAATGATACTCACCTGCCAGATCAGCATGTATCCCCCACATTATTTCTTCTGCTCTTCATCCGATCAGTGGCGGCAGCACTCTCGTGTCACCCCTGCAGGAAGTTTATACTTGGAGACCGTCGAGGAATGCAGTGCTGACTTACAGAGGAGCTGCGTTGGTCCGGGAGTTGAGTATATTTTTTTCACTTTCGACACCTCTTTTGGCCCAAAAATAAGAGGTGTCTTGTAACAATCAAAACTGTCAAGTGAAGCGACCGCTGATTGGGCACAGTGATCACATGACATAATAATGTCATGCAAGCCCTGGGAGGGCCAGTGCCAACACCACTAAAATGGCACCCGCACCTGTGGTGAGTATAGCTGCTATTATTTTACTCGGGAGAAACAAGGTAATTGAGAATGAGTTGTCCAAGTAGGGACAACCTCTTTAATTACAGATTGGCAACCCTTAATACCCTAATAAAGCACCTGAGAACTTAGATTTAGAACCCAAATTTAGTCCAGTCTACGACATAACAAATGATGTACGTATATGTCTAACGATGGATGATGTTAATGTTTTTTAGCTTTCTGATACTTAGCAGTTTTATAGCACTGCTCCATCATGCTAAAGCTATAGTCAGTTTCTCTAGCTCACCTGCCACCCTTATAAAGACCATGAAAACTAGAATTAAATAAAAAGACCAAAATAAAAGATAGGCAGATCCTTGGTGGCTTCTCCCTGCTCACTGATAGTGACTGTCAGATGTCTCCCTGCTTGTGCTTGTAAGGAGACACTTTTCATTCAAGGGTAGCGGGTGGGAAGACACTGCTTGGGATACACCTGTCTGACTAGTCACTCATGAAGCTCAGTCCCCTTTTCAGAGTTAAACATATGTAGTTGAATTCAAGCAGCTGATTGGTTACATGATGGCCACGGAGTGAGCAGCATTCATCAGCTGTCAGGTTCCATTTGAGCTCTATGAATCTGTCTGAAGAGCTTATTTTATTAAACTAACAAAAGTACAGCAGAGCTGAGCTTTGCCTTATTACAACCACCTCTGTAGTTGTAGCTCTCCTTTCATAGTTCTGTCAGCTCTACTGTACTGCCCTTCCCCCACACTACTGCCTGAGGTGAGATGAAGCACTGTGTGAGGACAACTGCAGCTGCAGGCGTGTTTGTAATGAAACAAAATTCAGGTTTGCTGTACTGTGTTAGGTTATAAATCACACACAGATCTGCAGTGTTATCAGGAGAGCAGACTGTCAGTCATTATATGTCTCACACTGGGAACACCCCCTTTCATTTAAAATAATGTCTGTAGGCAGACTCTTGGGGAAATATGTACCTGGCCCATAGTTCTTATCTGCTCATATACATATTATGAAATATGTAGATTTTTCCGGAATAAAGGCCGCTTTACACGCAACGACATCGCTAAAGAGATGTCGTTGGGGTCACGGAATTCGTGACACACATCCGTTCTCGTTAGCGACGTCATTGAGTGTGACACGTATGAGCGACCGCTAACTATCAAAAAATACTCCCTTATCGTTGATCGTTGACACGCTGTCCATTTCCTATCGCTATGTGTGACACCGCAGGAACGAGGAACCTCACCTTACCTGCGTCCGCCCGCAATGAGGAAGGAAGGAGGTGGGCGGGATATTCGTCCCGCTCATCTCCGCCCCTCCGCTTCTATTGGGCGGCCGCTTAGTGACATCGCTGTGACGCCGAATGAACCGCCCCCTTAGAAAGGAGGCGATTCGCCGGTCACAGCGACGTCACTAGGCAGGTAAGTACGTGTGACGGGTCAGAGCGATGTTGTGCGCCACGAGCAGCGATTTGCCAGTGACGCACAACCGACGGGGGCGGGAATGCACGCCAGCGATCCCGCTACCGAGATTGCAGCGTGTAAAGTGGCCTTAAGACATCAGATTTCTAATATCAAGGTATTATTTTATTCAACTTCCTATGACCTACATACCATATAAATGGCTTAGGAGGGTTGATCTTACTGACATATTCCCTTTATAACTGTTTGGTACCTTTATAGTACCAAAAAAACTAAGAACAAATTACTGTAAATATATATTAAGAAATAATTAGTGGTCAAGTTGGACCCAACACTGAGCTGATGATAGAAGATGGAGAATCACACTTATTAAATATCAATATTATAGCACAGGTTTTCATATTGATGTTACCATATAGTCTGTAATGTAGGGTCTTTATTCAAATACTGACAGTAATTACTTTTTATAATCCACAATTGACAGGTAGTGGCAGGGGTTTATGGTTGGCACATAGCAACAAGGCATTTTATTATGCAGCTCTGAACATGCATAGAATTGCACCGACGCTGCAAAGGTGAACTCTGCTCTGTAATAAGGGCAATAAAACGCAATGATCACTAATTCTTGGAGGGTTTCAGACTCCGAATGAAACTTAGAATCTCAATGGATGTGATGACACGGTTATATCATTTTATAATGCTTTGCCAGCATATTTTCAGGATCACAAATTTAAAGTAATACTACCGGTTGCAATATATAAAAAGCCTAGGAGTGTACAGTAAACGTGAAAAGTCATATTTTAATATCTTATTTCTATGCTGCATTATCAATGCTAGTTATAGGCCCATAGACTGTGGGCTTGGGTCATAACTCTGCTGGCACGCAATGTGATTCCTGGTGCAAGCGGTTGTCCGCGACCACACATTTGATTTGCAAAATTGAGAAAATCCGGATGAAACTAGTGGGCTCATGATGGCAAGTATGCAAATGGTTCTCTCCGGGAATAACGAGAAATTGTGCAGGGTGCACATGGCATGCTGTCACTATTCTGCAGCCTGCAGTCACATGCAGGCTTTTTTCCGTACCGCCTGTCTGTCTGCCTCAACCATCCCGCCTGTACAGGCCTGCACCTGTGCCTATAGCCAAGTCCGTCCTCTATCCTGGGGTTTAGCTGCCACAGTTCCAGTCACTGCCCTGGGAGGGGTACCTGGCGTCCGCCTTGTGGCAGTCGCTTAGTTAAGCCCCTCCCACTAAAGAGTAAGCCCGGGTCCACCCTGTGGTCTAGTGCGTTCACTCCTGCTCACCGCCTCTGCAATACCAGGAGCAAGTTTTAAAGCTGGACTGGTACTTTTGGCAAGAAATTAAAATCGATAACACATTTCTCTGAAAGGACAAATCCACCCCCACTGAAGATAATTGGTTAATTAGATGACACTTCCATCTTTATTGAAATATGCCTTCTTGGAATGGACAAGCAATTAAAACTGGTATACAGTTTTTAACTTTTGACTTTCAGACTCCATATCTCACCATCCACTCACTACAGCTTTGAATGTGAAACTACCTTCATTTTATAGACAATCATCTTGGCTATCTCATACATAAAATTAACTTGTAACTATTTAGCATATCATTACTTATGAAGATTCTTGTCATGTCACTGCATTGTTACTGTTTCGCTCCTGAGGGAATTTTTTTTTATTCCTGTATACTACACAATACAACTTAGTCTGACATTCCCTAATAGCTCAGTGTGTTATTAGGTTGATTTCCAAACAAAGGGTCACAGGCTTGAATCGAGGCGCAGCCATAAAGAAGATTTCCCAAGAAAAGAGAAACCACATCATTTAGTTCATCCAGGTCTCCCGGACGAGAAAATTGCCAAACTGCATCATGTGAGTGTGACGCCCTGACAAAACCAGGTAGTCACAGAGGTTGTACAAATCTCTCAGGTACAATGCTCCATCCTCCTTTGCATACCAACACAAAACCCACAGCCGGGTACACCACACAGCCAGTAAAGCCTAGTCACCCCCTCATGACAATAGGGACACACCAGTGGGTGGGACAAGGTGGATGGGAACGCCCACATAGGGGTCCTGAGGTGTCAGGGCCGGGAACACAACAGAACAGTACTGACAGTTGACAGTGGAGGAGTGTGGAAGTTCAGTGGAGTCAGGGGTTGGGGCCCCTGGACTACCAGACTAGGTGGCAGACAGCAAGCAGGACCACAGGTGACGGAGATCCGGTCGCGGGAGACCTAAAGTGGACTGGGGCAGGGTTGTAGCCCGCCAGTGCCGACAGCGGGAATCCGGTCCAGAGGCCGTGCACAGTTGGGGTACGTGGACCCTAGGATGAGGACGGTTGCAAGCCCCCTTGTTAGTTAACCAGCCGGGGACAAGGTTTCAGGCCTTGTTCCTCAGAAGCCCAGAGAGCAAAACGGCAGCCCAACGCGGGGGATAGGGTGTCTGTCAGAACCCATAGAAATCCCAAGGGTCAGATTTCGCGGGCCACAGCTCCCAACATACACAGTACCGGGAGCGGGAGTGGACTTCCCCGTTCCAAGCGGAGTTGTCCCAGTGAAAACACAAACACTGTGTGCAGGAGTAAGGGACCCGAATACACCCGCCGGAGGCGACCGGTCACTGGCAAGTTGGTTTATCACTGGACTTGTGTGCGATTCTTTGAACTGTAAGTACACCATTTACCCCCAGTCCAACCTGGCACGTCCCCTCCAGTAGCCATTGTTCCCATGTACCTGGGCCCCGGGACTACACCTCAACTACCGGTGGAGGGGATTCCATCCTGCTGCCCCGCTCCATCAGCCCCGGGCGCCCCATCACCAGGCAGCGATGGTGCTACCATCTCTCACCACAACCCACGGGTGGCGTCACCGACAAAACCATCCACTGTAAATACTCCCTTCCTACGGTTGTGAGGACGGCCGGCCGTGCGAGCCCGGGTCCAGCCACTACTCTAGCCGCAGTAACGAACCCGGATCCGAGCAGCCCCTGCAGCGGCCCCGGCCCCTGTCTGCAACATGAGTGCCATAACAGTTCAAAGAATATCAAATGAAGTCAGTCCATCTATTTAAAAGCCAAGAGGTGACGTTCAGGCAAAATATCAGAGTCGGCAAGTGGGCTCATCACAAGGTTTATTAGTTCTGGTGCGACAAATAGCAGTGGAGCTGGCTCATATGCTTTATAACAGTGAGATCACAGATGACCATGCAAGAACCGTGCAATGCACGTTACACAAGTCTGAAATGGTTGCCTGAAAAAAATACTTGACCAAGATCAATTGTGGTCTCAATGCTGAGCTATATGTGAGTATCCTTCAAGACAAATTACTTCGTACACTCAAGTACTATGGGTATCAAAGAACGTCATAGTGTTCCAGCATGACAATGGCCCGAAGCATATATTGGGATTGGCAAAGAAATGGTTCAATGACAATGAAGTAGAGGTGCTGGATTGGCCTCCACAGTCCCCAGTCCTCAACCCAATTGAACACTTGTGGGTAGAGATGAAGAAAAAGTTGTATATATCCCGTGAGACGACCAGTATACACCAACATTGGGAATGTGGCATGCTTGAAGGTGATAGAGAGCGAGTCCAGAAGGATTCAGGCAGTTTTGAAAGTCAAAGGTGGATTTACAAAATACTAACAAAATAATCAAATTTAAATTTAGATTTTTAGGCGCAAAACAGTAACAATGCAGTGATATGATAAGACTCTGCATAACTAATCATATGATAACAAGTTGCAAGTCAAATTAATGTATGAGATTGCCAGGATGATTGTGTTTAACATGATGAAGCTGTGGAAAATGGAGAGATATGGAGCCTGAAAGTCAAATGTTCAAAACATTGTTATCCTTTTGCTTGTTAGTGTTTTTACTGGGAAACAACAGTAAAGTTACATTAGTGCCAAAATGACAAACTATATTTACCAGTATTGGAAGAAAGAAGGAGCTTTCACTGGATGTGTCAAAACATGGCACCTCAGTTCCTAGGACTCTGAGCTTTAAAGTGTTAGGGCCACTTTACACGCTACGACATTGCTAAAGCGATGTCATTGGGGTCACGGAATTTGTGACACACATCCAACCTCCTTAGTGATGTCGTTGCATGTGACAACTATGAGCAATTTTGAATTGTTGCAAAAACGTTAAAAATCGCTAATTGGTGACATGGGGGTCCATTCCCAATTATCGTTGCAGCTGCAGGTATGATGTTGTTCGTCGTTCCTGCGGCAGCACACATCGCTATGTGTGACACTGCAGGAACGAGGAACCTCACATTACCTGCGGCCGCCGGCAATGAGGAAGGAAGGAGGTGGGCGGGATGTTTACGTCCTGCTCATCTCCGCCCCTCCGCTTCTATTGGCCGGCCGCTTAGTGACGTCGCGGTGACGCCGAACGGACCTCCCCCTTGAGGGAGGGATTGTTCCGCAGTCACAGCGACGTCGCTGAACAGGTATGTGTGTGTGACGCTGCCGTAGCGATAATGTTCGCTATGGCAGCGATCACCACATATCGCACGTACGACGGGGCGGGTGCTATCGCGCTCGACATCGCCAGCAATTGCTAGCGATGTCGCAGCGTGTAAAGCGGCCCTTAGTCTGTAACTGGGTAGAATATTTCCCATTTACTGTATAGAAAGGAGTGGGGGAAGCACAAGATAGCTAATATTAATATTCCATTCTAAGCCATCCTAGTAACATGAGCCCAGGATGACGCATATAAAAAGCTGGGCTGCACAAAAGAAGGTTGTCAACATGTGGGGTCAGCCTATTCTGATTGTGTTACATAATTCAATTTCTCCTTTCCTCCAGGAAACAGAAGATAACTTTAGACTGGAACATATAGGTATTTCTGTTATTTTAGAACTGCTCTGCATATTTGTGTGTCATGTTTATCTCTTATGCATTTTTATTGTAAGCACTGTATTTATTATATTTTAGCTTAAAACTTTTAATGCGTTAGATCTTTGTATGCTCTAAAGAATCCATAGCCTTACATAGTGTGTGTGACCCTTTTGATTGTCAGACAGTGATATATTTCGCGGACTCATCAACCCATGTGTTTGGTGAGTGGTGGCAGCATGTTGTGTAGACGGGGTGTGTGGACTGAGTCGGGGTGTGATTAATGCTTACTATATAGCTTATAAGAGAGGTTGACTGTTGGAATGAGTGAGGAGATAAAATAACCCTTGCAGGCGCACCCCACGTCCTGCTGGGAAGTATTTGACAAGGGTTATTGCCATTTTCTAGTTTCAGGATTACACCAGTCTCCAGCCTCCTGACGTCCTCATCTCCTTGGCATTCCTGATTGAGTGCCAGTGTTGGCCAGCAGCATTGTTACTCCACATTTGAGGCAGGGTTTCCCCTGCAGCATCAGAAGTCAGTGGATCTGTGTCGCCCGGGTACAAGGGGTACTCAGATCCGGGCCACGGGGTCACTTCTGTGGGTATCACGGTGGCGTGACCCGGTCTGTGTTCCCAGGCTCCACAGTAAGAAGGGGATTAGGTAAGGGAGATTGTCCGTGACGCCACCCGTGGTGTGCGGTGAGGTAACGGAGCACCGCCGCTGCCGGTTAATGGATCCCGGGGATGGTGGTGGGCAGCAAGGTGGTGGCCAGGAAGGTGGTGATTTCCCTCCACAGGTAGGGTGTTGGTGTCCCGGGACCCCAGTGAGGTGGTGCAGGGAGGAGATGGAGATGGTCTGAGATCTGTGCGTCCGGTTGGACCGGGGGATGTTGTTACTCACAGTTCGCGTTGCAAGAAAATTCACACAGAGTCAGGAATTAACCAGAAACTGCCGGAGTCCGCAGCCTTCGGTACGGAGGGTGTTAGTGTCCCACGCACGGTGCAGCAGCCCCTGTTCTTTCCCTGCAGCCAGGTGCCTCTTTCTCCACTCTTTCTCCTCAGCCGGGAACGGGGAGTCCACTCCCCTGCAGTGATCCGGGTCACCCTTGGTACCGGTGGACCACTACCCTGCCCGGGCTACCTCTGGCCCCTTCCTCACTAACAGCCTGTCCCGGCCCTTTTGGAGCACGCTTCTGTAGCAACCCGGGAGCTACAACTCCGGGCTCCTCTCCTCTCCCTCTCCCCACACACTCTGCTCTGCACTAGGCTTGCTAATCCCAGGGACTTGTTCCTTTCCATGGCGACCATCCCCTTACATGGTTAAGCCTCTCTGCCTGGTGTGGAGTGGAGAACTAGGATTTTGGTTGTGCTTTGGTGGCATCGGCACTAATACTCCAGGTCACATTATTGTCTCTTTTTCTCTTCATCAGTGTGACAAATACCTAATAAAACTCACAGCAATCACCAACAGACCATCATTTTATAGGCTCTGTCGTTATGAGGAAGACTGCGGATCTACATCTGGTGTGCCCATCTTTGGTCTTTCCGGGACATGTTTTCTTCTACGATATGAATGTACATTCCACTATTTCTGGAAATTGCATAATAGTATCCAGTCAGGTTCATTTACCATATAGCTCATACAGCTGACATCCGGAATAGCAACTTCAATACACTGGAGAGGAAGGATGTGGATCCAGGATACAAAGCACTGAATGAATTGTCTTAGGCACACTCCTAGCATGGAACAAATAAAGCCATGCGGAAACCCCTTGAGTTACCTGGTAAACATCCTGGGATGAAGGAAGGCTCCACAGCTTTGTCATGTAATAATTTTGTCTACACCAGCCAACTTCAGCCTGTGGGTTTCCAGTGATTGCATCACTACAATTCCCAGCAAGTGCAGATAGCCCAGATAGCCACCCCTGAAAATCGAATTTACAGGCAGTTTGTAATTTTAGGCAGTTCATTAAGGAGTTTTTGCCAATATGTCTCAAAACTTTAGTGCAATTCAAAGTTGCAAATTTTGCTAATTTTTCAGCCAGCCCGGGCGAACTCCACCAAAGTTGGCGAAACTGGGGTGGGACAGGGCGCAGCGAAACACATCAAATCAAACTCATCATAATTTATGCTACATAAGTGTTGTAAACCACACCAGAGATATATGACAGTCCTTAGCTAACATCTCCAGCGGACGTGCACAACATTTGCACGATGCGCCAAAGTCACCCTTTTAATGAATTTGATGCATCTTACTCCAGTGCTCCTTTCATTAAGACCTGTGTAGGAAATGTCAGCCTTCAAGAGGTTGTCTGGGACTTTAGCATTGATGATGTATCCTTAGGATATGTCATCAATGTCTGATCAGTGAGGGTTTGAAAGCTGGCAATATTGTCAATCAGCTGTTCCTGGTGCCATCGCCGCCACCGAGAACTGCTTAGCTGCGGAGATGCACAGCAAAGCTCTGTCAACTTTGTCAGTGACAGTAGATACGTGATGTACGGTACATAGGGGACCACACAGTGACTCCATGAGGTTTTCGGAGAACATGCAAGTGACTACTGACCATAGGATTATACACTCTGCAGCGATCATTGATCCGATAAGCCTAGAAGTCAGAAAACTCCTTTAAATTAGTTAAGCTATATCATGTGTATGGATACCATGTCTCTACACAGCGTGATGCAAAACCATATTTCCCATATACACCATACTTATTTGTTGAGTCATCTGTGATTACAGGTAATGATTTGGATCCACTTAATGTCCCCATGATAAACCTGCCAGAGCTGATGTGTGGACACACAGAGCTATCGTTCGCCTGTAACATTAGGCACTAAAAACCTATAAAGAGTTATAAAAATAGCAAAGTGAACTACTATATGAGTCCCTTCACATGAAATGAAATGCTATTAATGAGGATGCTTGATGTTCAGAGATAAGCGCGTTTTAGTCCACTTTCCATCTCTATCAAAGTAAAGACTAGAGACTCATTGTAAGTTAAGGTTTCTAATACATATCTGACTAATACCTTCCAGCTAGAAATAGAGAACAACCTTTACAGCTAATAGAGCAAATGGTCTTCATAACCATTGAAATAACTTTAGATCCACACTTATGTTCAGCAATAATCGTCAATTCTGATGAGATTATTTCTGATCAGGGCACAGAAAGGCTTCGTATATGTGTTTTGTACTTAAGAACGGAGAGTGAAATGGAGACATAAGGCGAGTATGAGAAGAATTAATTGGTAAATTACTATTTGGACCTCTAAGTACCATACTTTACCGATCTCCCCCCTAAGTACCATACTTTACCGATCTCCCCCCTAAGTACCATACTTTACAGCTCTCTACCCCAATACTTTACAGACCTCCCCTCTAATACTTTACAGACCTCCCCTCTAAGTACCATACTTTAACGATCTCCCCTCTAAGTATCATACTTTAGAGATCTTTCCCCCAATACGTTACAGATCTCTCCACTGAAATGTGAACAGTATAGTATTACCTGTGATAATGATTTCATTTAATTTACAATCTATTGATAAAAACCACACTGACTCGTATGACCAGACAATGAGCACAAGAGCAGTCAGAGCTAATGGTCGCATTACTGGAAGTCTTGCATTTTTTGGCTTCACAGCAATGTTGAACAACCCTGAA
Source organism: Anomaloglossus baeobatrachus (assembly GCF_048569485.1). Classification (NCBI taxonomy): domain Eukaryota; kingdom Metazoa; phylum Chordata; class Amphibia; order Anura; family Aromobatidae; genus Anomaloglossus; species Anomaloglossus baeobatrachus. The sequence continues at coordinate 656,435,664 of NC_134354.1, forward strand.
CTGTATCTGAGAGGGAGTAAATGTAGCCGTTAAAAAAACCTATTGCTGCATAAGAAGAATTGGCAGCACAAGACGAACTCCTCATACATACTAAATAATATTATTAGAGACCATTGTATGGATAAAGGAGGCCGTGATGTTTATTAAAGGAGGGGTTCACTACTCAGCATAGTGGTCACACATCGATGTAAACTTCATAAAGAAGGCTTTTTTCACATACCTTGGCTAGTCAATTGTGCCTGTGAGCAGTGCTATTGCGGTCCGCTCATCCCCATCACATGACCTCCGGGCTCCGTGACCTCTGAGATTCGGTGATGTCACGTTAACTTCCAGTTGACCTGACATCATCGAGGTGGCTCCAGTTTCCCTGAGTGACTGGGCTTTGGGCGGAGTTTCACTACTCGTCACAGCCCAGCATCTCATGCCCTCCCTCCTTCTCTGCAAAGCGCAATAAGCTCATTGCATACACACAGCTTTCCGTGCTTTCCCCGCCCATCATCCATCCTGTTGTCTGTAATTGGTTGAAGTCAGACACGCCCCCAGCCTGTGGCAGTGTCTGCCTGCAGTCATTGCCCATCGTGGCTCAGTCATTGTCTGCACTCACAGCCAACGGTCTTGATCTATGGCCGCTCGCTGTGATATATACTGTAGCAGAGCTGGAAGTGGCATGGGACCTCATGTGGATTACGCTGGACCTGGAGGGGTGATTGCGGTTAATAAAGTGGTGAAACAGGGTGTGTTTTTGTATTTTATTCCAAATAAAGGATTTTTTTCACTGTGTTTCTACTTATTTACTTTCATTTACAGATTAGTGATGCTGGTATCTCATAGATGCCTGAGCCATCACTAACCTAGGGTTTAGTAGCAGCTGTGCACTGTTATAAACCCCTGCTATTATCCCGATTGCCACCGCACCAAGGCAATGGGAAGAGCCGGTAGCATCGGGATTGTCACATCTAATGGATGCGGCAATACCGAGTGGCTGCGTGCTGAGAATACCAGCCCCCTGCTGTCTTTACCTTGGCTGGGTATCAAAATTGGGGGGGACCGCAAGTCTGTTTGTTTGGTTTTTTTTTATTTAAATAAAAATAAAAAAAAGCCGCATGCGGTTTCTCTTAGGCTACATTCAGACGACCGTTCCGTTTTTCCGGTCCGCAAAAAAGGTCCTGTTTTTCCACAGATGCACCCGTGTGGCATCCGTGTGGCAACTGCATCTGTGGCGTTCCATTCCGTATACAGTCCATGTATCATCTGTGTGTCTTCTGGGTTTTTTTGCGGACCACAAAAAAAGGAAGGAAAGTTACATACAATCCTGGGTATCTGGTCTATGGGGAACAGAATCCGGCGCATAGGGGTAGGAGCAAACGCTACATACTCACCGATCACCAGCGCAGCTGTCACTGCTCCTGCGGCAGCTCTTTGTTCTTCCTGAGCCAGCTGCTCATTAGGCTTATTTCATATTCACAGCTTGCCTGCTCACCGGCGTATGTGATTGGGGGGGTCAATATCGTACAGTACAATAAATAAAAAATTTTTAAAAAAAAAACGGTGTGTGGTCTCCCCCCCCCCCCCAATTTTGGTACCAGCCAAGATAAAGCCTCACAGCTGCTGGCTAGTATTCTCAGGCTGGGGAGAACTACGTTATTGGAAGTTCCCCAGCCTAAAAATATCAGCCAGCAGCTGGCCGGAATTGCTGCATCCATTAGATGTGACAGTCCTGGGACTTTACCCGGCTCATTCTGAATGCCCTGGTGTGGTGGCAAATAGGGTAATATATGGGGTTGATACCAGCTGTGTAATATCACCTGACATCAAGCCCTGGGGTTAGTGATGTGATCAGATATTCGACATCACTAGCCCAGTCAGTAATAAAACAAAATTGATGCCAAACAAATTTTTATGTGAAAAAAAAACACTCCCCAAAACATTCCCTCTTTCACCAATTTATTGAAAAGAAAAAACAAATCCGGGTCCGGCGTAATCCAATAAGGGGGTCCCACGAAAATCCATACTCACTGTCCCAGTCAGGGAAGAACAGAATGTTCCCCATTGGCTGGGAGAGCAGTGCAATGACCTGAGCTAACATCATTAGATCAGCCCAGGTCACCACAGGGGATGACGAGCGCTGCCATCATGAAGTTAGCTAGGTACATTACCTGGGTGACGAACACCACTGCACTCCTGAAATCAGCGCTCGTCACCGACTTCCATTGTCCGCCGCGTTCACAAGCAAAGTATCGCGAGCGGCCTGTGACGTCACCGCTAGTCACAGTCTCGGACCGCCCGTTAGACGTGATATGAGAACGCGGCAGGCATGGAAGTCAGTGACGAGCGCTGACGTTAGGTTAGGAGTGCAGGCCTTCATCACCGCAGGTAATGAACTTTGCTAACCTCCTAATGTTGGTGCTCGTCATCCCCGCAGCTGCTGATACTGCTGTTGTAGCAGATGCCAATACACTGCTGTGCAGGCAGATGCTGACCCACTGCAGTGAGAGCAGCTGCAGTGCTAGCGTGAAAGCGGGACACAGACTGCAGGGGCACCTGATGGATGTCACACAGAAGTGCTTCCATGCGGCTTCTGGGGATTTTGCGGATCCATTGACTTGTATAGTGTCACGGTCTGTTATTACTGAACAGAATAGGACATGTTCCATAATAACAGAACGGACACATGGCATCCTATGTGTTTTTTTGTAGGAACTGATGCACACGAAAGTGCTTCCGTGTGCTATCCGATCCTACACAAAAGACATTGAATAGATGGTCTTGTCAGGAGGTCCGCAAAAAAAACAGGAACTGAACAGGACAGACGGAATGTCTGAATGAGCCCTAAGGATGGAGTTACACTTGCGAGGGACTCGCACAAGTCTCACATCGCATCACCCAGCACAGCCGCACACTTTTCTGACAGGAGCGGGTCGGCCGCATGTGTTTCTATGTACCTGCACGCTTATGTTCGGAGAGCAGCAGGCCGTGCCAGGTGATGTGATGCGAGTGTCTCGTACGTGTGACTCTGGGCTTATTTTGATACACAGCACAGTTAAAGCCCAACAGCTGGGGGCTCCAGCCGCAGGCTTTAGACTGTGCTGGCATCAGAATATGGGGACCCTGCGCCGATTGCTTTATTTATTCATTTATTTTTATACCACCATACTGATCCGTAGACACTTGCACTGCTTTCCCCACTTACCAGCCATCCTGGCGTCTGTGATTGGTTGCAGTCAGCTGACATACTGCCACTCAGGGTGGCGGCACATCTAACTGCAACCAATTACACGTGTCTGTGGGCAGGCAAAGCAGATGAGATTTAATTGCCGGCTCCGAAAGGGAATGCTTGACCCGGAGTGTGCCACTATGACACAGCCTCGGTGAGTAGACCGCGCGACCTACCCCCCTATCCCTTCCACTCACGTTTTTTAATCTCTGGATTCTGGTCCCCATAGACTTATATGGGTAACAGGGTTTTTTTTATTAATTTCAGCAGGGACCCGCCGGTCCTGCTTTTTTGCGAGTTTGACCAGCTCTACCTGTAAGTACTTCTGGACACTCAATCATTAATACAAACAAAGAAAGGGGGGAGTAAAATAATGCCAAAAGTAGAATGTTATATTGGATACAAACAAAATCATTGAGGGGGTCTGTGCGACCATGTGTCCCCCATTTTGTAAGGCTATAAGGGACCTTGGAATTTGTATATATGGCACATGCTGGTTGGGAAACACTTAAGGGGGCTTTACACGCTACAATATCGTTAATGTTTTATCGTCGGGGTCACGTAGGTAGTGACGCACATCCGGCGTCATTAACGATATCGCAGCGTGTGACACTGACCAGCGACCTTAAGCGACCTCAAAAATGGTGAAAATCGTTCACCATGGAGAGGTCGTCCCAAACTCAAAAATCGGTAAGGGTTGTTTATCCATGTTGTTCATCGCTCATGCGGCAGCACACATCGCTGTGTGACACCGCAGGAGTGAGGACCGTCTCCTTACCTGCCGCCGTCCCAATGCGGAAGGAAGGAGGTGGGCGGGATGTTACGTCCTGCTCATCTCCGCCCCTCCGCTTTGATTGGCTGGCCGCTTAGTGACGTTGCGGTGACGTCGCTGTGATGCCGAACGTTCCTCCCCATTGAAGGAGGGATTGTTCGGCAGTCACAGCGACGTCGCCGACCAGGTAAGTACGTGTGACGCTGCCGTAGCGATAATGTTTGCTACGGTAGCGATCACAAACAATCGCATGCGTGACGGGGGCGGGTACTTACACGCCTCGATATCGCTAGAAATTGCTAGCGATATCGCTACCGTGTAAAGCCCCCTTAACAGGTTTTATATTTGGGTCAAGAACGAGTGAAAGAATATCTGTATGCACTGACCATTTTTGTTGGAATTTCAGTGCCTTGACAGCAATGATAACATTCTTCATCACTGTTCTTAGAAACACCAGAAAATGATAACATTATAAAACCGGACACCCCAAGTCGACACGATCCATAAGGAGTTTTGGAGTCTGTATAGATTTTTCCTAGCTGTCATGGCGCCGTTAGAAGATAAAGCAAGCTGCACCTGTCCTTAGGTCGGGCTCATTATTGCAACCTAGCTCTAATCAATTGAAGTGTATCTGTCACTTCAGATGACCTTTTAGAATAGGCGGTCATGTCTGTATATGTCTATGAGCAATAACACTATTTCTGGCCATCAAGTCACTTGTATCCTGCATTCTTCACCAGTTTTCTCCTCTGCAGGCTCTATATCTAATTTTCAGTTGTTTCTGAGCTAGTGGGTGGAGAAAATGATGTTGTGAATCCATCACTGGGGGGAAATAAACACAAGTCTGTGTGTGCCTATGCCTCTGTTCTTGGCACATTGCTGCTCTCTCCTTCTCTATACTTCCTTTTCCCATAGACATCAATAGGCAGTTGTAATCTGATCCTCCAAGTGAACTGGTCTGTTACTTTGGCCATCATGGATTTTAGTTTTTCATTTTCAGAGTAAATGCTGAATTTGCGTAGGCAGAAGAAATGAGAAATGGCTCATAGCTGAAGAAAGCAGCATATATATCTGATAAGTAATGACACAATTTCTTATCTCTGCATGTACTAGTGATTTATTTAAAGGGAATCTGTCACCACATTGACCTTTTTAAACTGGTAATATGGGCATATAGGTTATAGAATGCTGAAAAATGTCATACCTGTATGTCTCATATCAGATTTCTTGTTGTTGAAATATCATCTTTTATCACTTTATGTAAATTAGCTCTTCCAGGCTATGGGATGGATATTGCCTGGAAGATAACTCCGCCTCCAGAGCTTATTTTAAATAAAAGGGGCGTTACCAGTGTGATGTGCGAGGGCCACTCTCTGCTCTCACTGCAGAGCTGTATGTGATTATAGCTGATAGTCTGCAGGTTCCGCTCGGCTTCAGCCTCCACCTTGCAGAGAGACAGTGTTGCAATATTGTTTCAGTGAGCTGCAAAAAATGTGTTTGAAAGAAGACAAATTTTATTTCTCCTATTCTGTGTCAGTAAGGCTGCTTTCACACTACGTTTTTTTTAACATGCGTTATGAACGTTTTTTGCTGCAAAAGCGGATCCTGCTTTTACAGCAAAAAAAGGCATGCAAACGCATGTGTTACTTTGCAGGATCCTGCCACTTTAAGTTTATGGGCGGGCATTGGAGTCATGTGATCGGGAGTGGGGGGAACTGAACCTGAAAGACTGGGAGCCGGCTTCTGACAACAGTGGAGGCTCGTAACCAAGGTAAACATCGGGTAACTTGCTTGGATACCCGTTATTTACATTGGTTACGAGTGTCTGCAGCTGCTAGGAGCCGGTTCTTAACCAAGATAAACATCGGGTAACTAAGACCGCGGTTACCCGATGTTTACCTTGGGTACGAGCATCCTCCGCTCTCAGGCGGGGGAGAGTGGAGGGAGAGGGGGGGAGGTAGAGAGGGAGGGGGAGGGAGGTTGAGAGAGAGAGAGACTGATCACGCGAGGCTGGTTTCTGGGCATGCTCAGTAGAGCAAGCAGGATCCTGTCTATCAGCATGCCACCGTTCACATGCGTTTGCGTGCAGTATAGTCAGGATCCTATTTGGACGCAGCTCAAAAATGCTACAAGTAGCGTTTTTGAAAAAAGTTAAACTGCAAGTCGCTGGATCCTCACTATAACGCAAGCAAACGCAGGTGAACGCATGTTGATGCGAGTCCATTGCAAATGCATTGAAATGAAAACGCATATGCACTGGATTCGTTTTTGCGTTAAAAAACGTTCATGACGGATGTTAAAAAAACGTAGTGTGAAAGCAGCCTTACTTGTCTCACACTGGTAATGCCTGTTTTATTTAAAATAATCTCTGGAGGCGGAGTTATCTTCCAGGCAGTATCCACCCCATAGCCTGGAAGAGATCATTTATATAAAGGTATAAAAGATGATTTATCCACAAGGCATCTGATATGAGGTATAACGTTATGGCTTTTTTCAGCATTCTATAACCTGTATGCTCATATTATTAGTTTAAAAAGGTCAAATGTGGTGACAGATTCTCTTAAAGAGTTTTTTATACTGACCATTTATAAGGAATGAGCTGCAATTGATACAACACAAGAACAAAAGTGGAGAAATTACTGAAAAAAAAAGCAGACGTTTACTTCAAATCGTGGACAATACATTTAAGAGCAAAATACAAAATGGCAGTGGGAACCGGGCCTTGGTCACTCATTACATTCATGTATAGATAATTTAATATTGGAATGGACCCAACTAGAAAGTATGACAATATTTGTTGACCAAACTTTCTTCCAATGTATGAGAAAATTGCAAATATGCAGTTATTAGTTCTGAAGAGATTGTTGGGTACTTTGATATTGATGACCTATCAATAGTATCAGTCATCAACATAGGATCAGTGGGGAAGACTCCCTGACACCTCTATGATCAACTGCTAATAGCTCTGTCGACGGCTTGACATTAACAGTGTACGGGTGCGAATGTCACAGAGATTGCTCCTATGTACTGCAGCTTAGCACCTATTCACTTCAATAAGAAATTATCTACAGTACCCAGCAGTGGTCACTAAACAGTTCACTTGGTTGTAATGTAAGAGGTGGTTGAGTTCTCATACTGTTATGCCATTTAGTTAACTGTAAAAGATGTTTTATGCTAAGTATATTGTAGGTGTTGTTGAGTCTTAAAGTGTATATGATAATATGTACTGCTGTTAGCGAACAGTAGGCCATGATGTAGCAGACCCGTGACCATGTAGCAACCGGCGCAATCTGGCGATCAGGCAGGAGCAGTGGTAGGTTAGATGTTAGGTTAGGTAGGGTTCAGCTAAATGGGGGGAGAAGTGACAGGTGGTAAGTGGGTTGGCTAGTGGTGCAGTCCTTTTGGGGTGCCAGTTCTAGGGTAGGGTTTGAGTAAGAAGAGAAGACTACGGTGTCAGGGCCAGTCAAGAAACCCTGAGGTAACCTCGAGAAGTCCAGAGCCTACCGCTCACGCCTGCGTGCTCAGGGAAGTCGTACAACTAGGCAGTTGTCAGGGCCCAGAAGTGGACAACAGTGAAAGATAGAGGAACGGAGACATAGGACCGGCAGCTTGAGTATGAGATCCTAGATAGTGGGGATAGTTCGAAAGAGAGAACACCACAATAACAGAAATAGCACAACTGTGAGAAGTGAGGCCATGTCTGTCATAACGGTGTGAAGAATAAACTGTACAAGTTTGGTTTACCAAGAAAACTCTGGTGTCGCGTTTTACTACTTCATCTGCAACAGGGACCAGCAGCGAGGTGATGGACACTGGTCTGAAGAAACCAGTAAGTGTTGTATTCCCCGTCCAAATTCATACATGGGGGCTCCTTGTGAAGGAGCACAAAGCCCGTACGGCCCGGGATCCATGCCTTCCTTCAGTGACTCCGTAGCACCCACGAGGCAGGGGTTAAATTACTCGTTTCCGGGCCAGTGTTGTCAGGTCTGGGATGTCATGGATGGCCCTGCCCAGATTCGTGGCCCGAGGTGTACACCAAAAGGGAATTAAAGGATGGGATGAGGATGTTGGGAGTAGTGGTTGTCTTGTGACGCCACCTGCGGTATGCGGCTGGGGATTAGCCACCGGGTTGAGCACCCCGCTCCAAGCCTCAGGTTCTGTGAAATAAGAAGAAGGAAGATGGTGTTGTGTTGTCAGAACTGTTGTCCTGACTTGACTGAATATTGTGTCAAGGTTGCTCCTACTTCTACCCCAAGTGGTGCCTGCCCCCCAGGTGCTTATCCTAGTGGCCGGGAAAGTAACCCCCTCCTTACCCAAGATGAATACTGCACCTTAAGTGAGGTGCAGTACCCTGTGGTGACTGAAGCCTCAGGGGTGCCACATTCCCCCACAGCAAATTGCAGCACTCCCGGGCTGCAATAAAATAACAATGGTTCACCGCAATTTTGTTATACAAAATGAACAGGCAGACAATCTTCCCTTTATGGGAGGCATTATCAATCAACAGTTTCAAACATTAAACAGTTACCGGTCATTAGTGTGATCAATGCAACAAAACATCAACATTTGCATAAGAAAACATTTACTCTTTCTTGGCTGCTGGTGGTACCAGAGGGCTGGTCCCAGCCCCCTGGTTCAGGGCACTAAAGGGACATCTCTGGGTAAAATGTCCAGCCTTGTTGCAGCTCTGGCAGATTAGCTGCCCGTTTGCATCGTATCGGTCGGGGATCTGAGGCAGCGGGTTCCTTCAACGTCACAACTAAGGGAGGTCGTCGGCACTAGAAGCCAGTTCAATGGTTACAGGTTGCTGAGCCTCCAGCCTGGTTTGAACCGCCTTGGTCAAAGTAGCCATACCTTTGATCAAGTCCAGGATTTGAAGCCGCAGTTCATTGATCGAGTCTTTACCCAAGGTTTGTCCCTTGGCTTCCACCATCACCGGTGTAGCTGGCATCAACTCCAGTTGCTGAAGCATGGCGCTGTGGTGCCTCCATGGACATGTCCTTGCAGGTACAGGGTTTCCTGCTGGTTTCCAGCAGTGGGGCTCTCCTTCACGCTTTTTCTTGGCTCCACCCATGCTTTTGCGCTCTTTTTGGGTCCCGCCCATGATGGCACGCCCCTTCTGTTCCCGCGCTGCCCAAGTAATGGCGACTGTCATTCTTAGCAAATGTGTCTCACACAGTCCATAAATACACAGTCCATTAGGCACACAGTATCCGTTGTTCGGGCACAGAATCCTGTTTGTGATGCCAAAATGTAGCACCCACGAGACAGGGGTTAAATTACTCAACGCTGGGCCAGTGTTGTCAGGTCTGGGATGTAATGGGTGGACCTGCCTGGCTTTGTTGTCCCGAGGTGTACACCAAAAGGGAATTGAAGGACGGGATGAGAATGTTGAGAGTAGTGGTTGTCTCGTGACGCCACCTCCAGTATGCGGCCAGAGATTAGCCGCCGTTGCCCTCTGTGGTGGATGGTGTCGCAGCTAGGACAGTTCAGCTTCCTGCAGGTGAAGCTAGGCCCCAGGGAGGATGATGGAGGTAGTAGTGGCCGTTGGCACCGAAGCGCGGGGAGACAGCGATGGCAATGAAGGGCTGACACAGTAGTTGCGGTTCCAGGTCTTTATTCACTGTCCTTGGGCTGCCCGGAGGTGCCCATCTTCGCCGTGATGGGCTCCAGCCAATCCTGGGTAAGTTAGAGGCAGTCACCGGTGTTTGAATGTGTCCTTTCCCAAGGGATGCCCCTTCAGAAGTGAGGAACCCGGGCTGAGCTTCTTGCTCTAAGCCTCAGGCTCTGTGAAGAAAGAAAAAGGAAGGTGGTGTCGTGTTGCCAGAACTGAAGTCTCGACTTGACTGAAGATTGTGTCAAGGTTGCTCCCACTTCTACCCCAAGTGGTGCCCGGCCCCCGGGTGGTTGTCTTAGTGACTGAGAAAGTCCCATGCCTCGTGATGGCCGCCCCGCAGCCTACCCTTGTCCAGCCCCCGGTGAGAATGTGCCTAAGCTGTATGTATTGTGAAATGTGGAAACACTGGTGATTAACCCTCTCCTTACCCAAGATGAATGCTGCACCTTAAGTGAGGTACAGTACCCTGTGGCGACTGAAGCCTCAGGGGCGCCAGAACGCTGTACATGGTTTCAGTCCGGCCTGCAGTGGAGTTATTAAAAACTGATCAGTGAGAGTCTGACCACCAATCTGATATAGATGACCTATCCAAAGTAATCAATATCATTATACAAGACTATCCCTTTAATGGAAAGCGGAGTGACATTTCCAATTAACTGAGATGTACAGTTTATAGGGAGAAAAGGAAATGAGCGGGATTGTCTAACCTAACTATATTTTGTTCAATATTTGTAAGGAAGAGAGAAACCTACAATGGAAGAATAATACCGTATTTGCTCTTGCCTTCTAAGGTCCTCTCGTAGTAAAATAATTAAATATTTACTAGCCATTTGTGTCTCCCCCCCCAAGCTTTTAACTCCCATTAACTATGTTTCATTAGATAATCTCAGAAATGTGATCAGTCAAATCTCTTTAAAGAATCTTGGCGAGACTACAGACTGCAAGAAAGGTCCAAGTAAAGGGATATGTTATACACCATCTGCATTCAGAGCTGAAATCATGAGCGTTCAGTGTACATAGCATTGAGGCAGCCCATGTGTCTGCCAATAGGGCCCATGGAGGGAGGGGGCCCCTTATAGCCTGTGCATGAATGGCGTCTTCACAGCTGCTGCAATGTTAAAAAGATGGCAGAGGGGTCCAAATGGGTTCCCTGTTACATGTGGTTAGGATGGTGCAGACATCAAGCAGCCTTTGGAGAGGATCTAATTTTTTATCTTTATGTTGGTTTTTATTATATCTCATCACAATGGATTACTGAAATAGATTATGTAAATGGATATTTATTACATTGACTATTTACACTGGACAATTATCATGAACAAGCCTTTCTAAGATAATTTCCCAGTGTAAGCAGGAGACCAATCACTTGAAGATCATGCATAATGCTTGTTCGTCGGGTGAAAAGATTGTGCTCAGAACCATCCATTACCAATTTTTCTGTGCATGACATGAGAGATGCAGTCTGCACTGTATTAATTAACCGCAGACCTGCAGACAAATGGCTGCTCAGCTGTCATTTAATGCCACAAGTCAGGTGGTACAAACCCTCCCTAATTCCGCCTTCCCCCATACAAGACTGAGAGCTGCCCAGCTGCAATATACCCGGCTGCAGACAGGCTGCGATTCGTGCTGCCAGCGGTTCGAGCAGCATGAATCAACTGAACAGTTCCCTATAACAAAATGTGTGTAAATCTAAGGAAGGTCCCATTTGTATGTAGTGCGATAGCTTCCTCTGCATGGTGCAGGAAGGAGGCAGGTTTACTATACAAGGGTGCACTCACATGAACGTATGACTCGCATGATTATCGGATCGCATCACCCGGCGCGGCCGCACACTTATCGGACAGGAGCGTGGCGGATGCATAGAAATACATGCAGCCGACCCGCTCCTGTTAGGATAGTCCGGTGATGCGATGTGAGACTCATACGCTCGTGTGAGCGCACTGGAAAGCTGGCGATATACCGTATATGGGCTCGGTTCCACTTGCATTTTGCATGGAAAAGTGCAATCCGATAAAACATCGGATTTCTCTCACTCTAGTGCAAAACTATGGGGGCAGTGTCCATCTGCGATTGATTTCTCATGCCATGTCAGCATGAGAAATGACTCGCAGCATGCTGTGTTTGGCAGCGGGTCTCGGCTCACACCCCCCATACAAGTCTATGGGTGCGAGTGAAACATCGCACTGCACTTGTATGTTATCCGACTGCAGTGCGATATACGTAGAGACAGACAGCGGAGGAGATGGAGAAAGTGCTTCCTATCTCTTCTCCACAGCCGTGACACGATCGCAAGATCTCATCACAGTCGCATGACCCTCGGCTGACGCTCGCAGCAGAGGGTCATTATCATATCACATCCGAAGCTTTCACATTGGAAGCTATATGCAAGTGGTACTGAAGCCTATGAGATAGCGGTCAGTTTGGTTGACAGCCATCTCTCTCTCCTCCCTCATAAATGAGTGATCCACTTGGCTGAGTATTCATCTGTTTTCACTGGAGAAGTGGAGATAACTCCTGTCAGACATATCTGTGAGCCGCTTATCTTACCTGAAAAACAAAGAGGTTCACACTTTTATATTCCAGCATCTGGAACCTTCTTTTCCCAAAATCATCTGTAGGGGGAGGAGTCAGGATGCCCTTTACCCATCAGATTGTCAGCCAACCCTAATTGATGGGTTCAGACGACTTTCTTCTAATGTGTATAGGGGTCTTAAAGGGGTATTCCCATCTCCAAGATCTTATCCCACTCTGTAGTAGATGGAATAATTAGAATATGAGCAAATACCTCCAATTAGAAATGTAGTATTGTTCTCCTGATTAGGTATGTTACTCACCTCATGTGCAGGGCATTGCAGTTTAGGTATCCAAGGTTACAGCCACTCATATAGGGGACAGTTAGTTCCTAGTAGTTGTAACCATGGATACCTAAGCCACTGCCATCCCTGCACATGAGGTAAGTGACATAGCTATATCAGGAAACTATACTACATTTCTAATTGGGGGTATTTGCTAATATTATTATTATTACTACACTTACTACATTTTGGGATAGGATCTTAGAGATGGGAATACCCCTTTAAGACACCAACAATAGAGAATCCGTCCCGAATACTGATTTATCTGACTTATTCTATGACTGTAGCACAAATTCACAGTATTAAAATGACCAGGATAGTTATTAGATAATCCTTGTGAAGTGCTATGGGATTAGACTCTACAGAAGTGGACTGCTCTGCACACTATGTCTTCTTTACACTTTATATCCACCTTTGACTCCCAAACCAGAGCAATAAATCTAATCTTATCTTTCCCCTCAAATAAAAGTCCAAATAATCTGCCATTTCGGTGCCATAAATACATAAAAGTACATAAGTGAGCAAAGATCAGGCCAGTGACAGGAACACTACACATTATCGTGGATTGTGAGAATTTGTTAGCAGTTTTGCTGCAGTATCATCTAGGACATTGATAGATCAATGGGAAAAGTCCAGCACCCCCGGCCACACCATGGAGTAGTGATACCGGCTGAGCTGACGCATCATCTCTGCACCTCACCGCACCCGCCTACCTCAAAGAAGGTCACATTAGTCATGTGGCCCCTTACCCCATTATATTACCTCTCTCCTGTGCAGCATCACACACCTGGATGACTGTTATTAGGAATTCTAATCAATAACCAATACTACAGATACTACTATATTTAGCAGGATGATGGGGCAGACTGCAGGGAATAACACAAAACTACTCGGAGAGAAAAGATTTAAAGGAAAATTGTCACCAGGTTTTTTCCACCAAATCTGAGAGCAGCATAATGTAGGGGCGGATATCCTGATTCCAGTGATGTGTCACTTACTGGGCTACTTAGTGTAGTTTTGATAAAATCATTTATTAATCAGCAGTAGATTATCATTAGAGGACTACTTGGCGTTATGCAGGTAGTCCAGAATATTGATGAGCTCTGTATAACTGCTAGATCTGCAGCAGAGAAAACATTGATTTTATCAAAATGACAGCAAACAGCTCAGTAAGTGACATCACTGGAATCAGGGTCTTGTCTCTACATTATGCTGCTCTCAGATGGTAGAGCAAAAACCCCTGGTGACAGATGAAGTATCATTAGAATAAGTCATCAATATCAGATCAGTGGATGTCTGAAATTCGGCACCCGCACCAATCAGCCTCCAGCAGCTCTGTTGGTGGTGGACAATCATTGAATAAGGCTGTACTGGCACGTCAGCTGATATTCCAGAGAACAGGAACCGCTCTGCCGCACCCGCCAGCAGCAGCTACAAATTGGAATGGGCTATCCCGTTCAGCTCTGCTCATATCTAGCCACTGACAGAGATAATAACAACAGATTGGGGGAAACCTGGTGATAGACCCCCCCATCAGTTTGATATCAATGATCTATCCAAATCATATAGCATTAATATCATATGCCTGGACAACCCCTTTAATGAAGAGCTGTCATGTCAAGGCCACTAATATGTCAAAGGCGCGTATATAAACAGCTAGATTGCGTGGAAAGATGACAGGACCTGGTCAGGATTCCATCACCAGATGATAGTAATGTCAAGGAAACCTCGCTGACCCACAGCAACAACCTCATGTGCTACAAACCAATTCACCCATATGCTGGGCATGCTGGTATCATTATGTTTTATGGTGTGTAATTAGGCAGTCATGGGCAGGTTGGCCATCACGATACTCGGTTATCAGACTTCACACTTTTATGACATCTGGCATAGCAGCATGCCTCCATAGACAAATAGCCAACGACGGTAGGACTTTCACATAATTAGGGCTTCATTCTTATCTGTATTGGGGCCACATTCCCACCCTGATAGTGGGTCTTGAGACCCAAAATACCAGCATGATTGGACTATATGAGACGGTTATGGCCACAAGACCTGAAATTTGGCACAAACTTGTAGCTTTTGCATCTGCCCACGATTCCATCATTGACCGACAGAAAGGGGTTAACCATGTGCAATACAGTCAGTCAGCACATTGCCAAGGGATTCACACCATCAATTCTCGGATCATCCGGACAATTACTTATTTTTGACAGAGGAGTTATCATAAAGCATATAGTGTATATCTCAATACGTAGACGATCAAACAGGAGATGGTTTATGGTGGGAAGCGGAGTGGTGTATTACAGCCATTCCCCGAGGGTGGTCACATAGACACAGTGGAAGTAGGCAGGTTAATGCAATAGTAGAGTTAGGGCTCGTTCACATTGCAGGACTACTGTAGCATTAAATACATGTCTGTGCACAGAACGATCTGCAGTAATTTGGTCTGCGCATGCACACTGTTTGTCTTCTCTGCAGTTCATGTCCTGTTTACACAGAACAACGTGCTGTTGAGAATGACGACTTTTCTTTAAGCATGCCAAAAGATCATTTCACCCGACGAACAAGCATTTTACTTATCCATTGGGTGATCAAGCAGTTTGTTTACACTGCACAATTTTTAAAAAATGAGTGTTTCTTAGGCAGCCTTATTTCCAAAAATCATGCACCATCATGCACTTATTATGCCAATATGTGTATTTGGCTTTGACAAACTTTATAGATACAGTCATGTGCGGATTCCATGCAATTTCAGTGCATTTTTGCAGTATCTATTCTATGGAAAAAACCCAGACATAAAACTCAGCATACCCACAGGGGAAATTGTCAAGGTGTGGATTTCAAGCACTCACTGTAGGTCAGTTTATAAAGACGCATGGGGATATGAGATTTCTATAAAGTCCATTCACATTGCTGAAACTGTAAGACTCATTGTGGGAACCAGACCTTAAAGGGAATTTGTCACCAGATTTTTGCCACCGAATCTGAGAGCAGCATAACGTAGAGACAGAGACCCTGATTCCAGCGATGTGCCACTTAGTGTAGTGCTTAGTGTAGTTTGATAGAATTACTGATTAATCAGCAGTAGATTATCATTAGAGGACTGCTTGGCGTGCTGCCAAGTAGTCCAGTATATTCATGAGCTCTCTATAACTGCTAGATCTGCAGCAGAGAAAACATTGATGTTTATCAAAATTACAGCAAACAGCTCACTAAGTGACACATCACTGGAATCAGGATCTCTTTCTCTACGTTTTGCTGCTCTCAGATGAGGGAGCAAAACCCCGGTGAAAGATTCCCTTTAAGGGGACCCATTTACTGATCTTACCTGGGGACACTGCTTTATTTGTGAACTCCTATACAGATAATCTTGCAATATTTTAATACAATAAGAGAACAGTCATTAACATGAAATCTCAGGTGTGAAGAGGCCTCTAACCCATTAAACACAATCTATAATATTGGGGAATTTAAGATGTAGCAGAGCTCAATATGTCAGTTTACTCTTTTATACACGGCACTGTAATACCTTAGTCCCAATGGCCTGATAAGTGACAAACTCGGGTGGTCAGGGCTCGCTCTGAAGATACTGCTTTTTCAGGGGGGGATTTTTTTTTTTTTTTATAACCACAGCTGTGGTGTCCTATACAATATAACCTTACAGAAATTAGTGATGGTAAATAGCCGTCAGCATGAATTACAAGGGATGACCTCTTTGGGACGGTTATTCACGTCTTTAATATTGGGATCATTTAGGGATTTCATTTCTCTAATAAGTTAGAAGACATAATTGGGTGGATATTAAAGGGTTTTCATTCTGATTTGCTAAACTGTATGTAGTGATAGAAGTAACACGACTTTGATGAATATCCACTTTAATGTATATTCAATAGTTATCGCATTGCTGCCTGATTGAGGACTTCATCTGCAGCTTTACTTTAAATCTAAGGCTGTAGCCCTTTAACAAATAAACTGGATTTATCACCTATTAAAAAAAAAATCTTTAGTAAAGTATTAAAGTCCATATCGTGCAATAAAAGACATCCTGATTCTCCGCAGCGACCAGAAAGAGGAAGTACCTGACTTTCCTACTTGCACTATGGACCCTTTTGACTTAGTTTCTATTATTTAGCAGCTGCAGAATTCTAGCAAATGTGCACTCACCTTCCAGAGAAATGAGTATTCACAGCCAGTGCTGGCGGTGGGATGGCTGCAGCCCCTAATTATGAAGAACACTCCAGGAGCCTTGAAGACCAGGTTATTGGAGCAGGATCCTTTAGTGTGTGCTCACTGGGAGCTGTCCATGGTGTCTGGCAGCTGTGCAGAGACTGGCAGCACTTACAGCTGAGCACAGCCCTTACTCACCACACCTATTTCCTTAAGTATCTGACCCTGTATCACCCCCTACCTGAGAGAGACCCACACTGCATCCAGAAGAAGAACACAAATCTGCGGAATGGCTCTAACTATAGACTCCAGCTTTTATTAAAACTGATTTTACAGTCTTAATATTCTACATTTTCATAGCTGAACAATATGTGCGGGTATAAAGGAAAAGAGCTCTGCACTGGGATAGATAAATACAGGGGCATACATAGAAATCATGGGGCCCCATAGCAGAAGTTCTCATTTAAATTAATATTTGCCTGATAATTATGCAAATTGGGATTCTGATCTGGCTTATATATCCTGAGTCATATTGCAAAGGATTGTTAAAAATCCACTTGTGACTTTTAGGATTGCTACTTCCAATAGGTGGCGCTGTGCTAGAGTTTGTCTCCTTTACTGGAGAGACAATTTGAATATTTGCCTGAGTCACATAAGAACATATCTTACAACTTTATAGCACTTAGTAATTTACCTCCTATTGAAGCCCCTCACAGTATACACAGGGGTCATAGTCTACAAGAATGCACCCCATAGCCGTCCATATAGTATAATGCACCCCATATTCCTCCATATAGTATAATGCACCCCATAGTCCTGCATATAATATAATGCACCCCATAGTACTCCATATAGTATAATGCACCCCATAGTCCTCCATACAGTATAATGCACCCCATAGTCCTCCATATAGTATAATGCACCACCATAGTCCTTCATATAGTATAGTGCACCCCATAGTCCTCCATATAATATAATGCACCCCATAGTCCTCCATATAGTATAATGCACCCCATAGTCCTCCATATAGTATAATGCACCCCATAGTCCTCCATATAGTATAATGCACCACCATAGTTTTCCATATAGTATAAAGCACCACCATAGTTTTCCATATAGTATAATGCACCCCATAGTCTTCCATATAGTATAATGCACCCCATAGTCCTCCATATAGTATAATGCACCCCATAGTCCTCCATATAGTATAATGCACCCCATAGTCCTCCATATAGTATAATGCACCACCATAGTTTTCCATATAGTATAAAGCACCACCATAGTTTTCCATATAGTATAATGCACCCCATAGTCCTCCATATAGTATAATGCACCCCATAGTCTTCCATATAGTATAATGCACCACCATAGTTTTCCATATAGTATAAAGCACCACCATAGTCTTCTATATACAGTGTGTGCACCCATATTCTGTCCACCGCCATTAACTTGAGAACGGCGGCAGCTATAGGAATAGAAGTGGTGTCTAGGTATAGTAAAGTAGCCATGCGCTACGCAATGAAACCACCTATAGCGCCACCTGGTGGAAAACAACGGAGTTAGCATTTTTATCTTGAAAACGGAACGAGATAGAGAAAAAAAGGGAATTACAAAGTTGTAGGGCATCATCAATTCAATATGAATCGACACCTTGCATACAGAAATGCTATGATATGAATGTGTAAAGCTCACAAGACTGCGGACATGAAGCAATACAACATGGAGACCTTCCTACAAGTCATTGGGTATGGTGGCTGTGTGGAGTGGCCTCAACGCTCACCTGACCTGACCCCATTGGACGTCTTTCTGTGGGGTCACATCAAAAAGCAGGTGTATGCGACCCCTCCACCAACATTGCAGGACCTACGACGACGTATTACAGATGCTTGTGCAAACGTGTCACCTACCATGTGCAGCAAGATACAGTATGTTGTCCAGAGTTCAGATGTGCATTGCAGCTGACGGTGGCCACTTTGAGCATCAAAGTTAAATGAGCGCCATATGCGTGACCTGCATTCAATGTTTTGGGGGGGGAGGAGGTTATGGGTTTCATATCATAGCATAGCATTTCTGTATGTAAGGTGTCGATTCGTATTGAATTGATGATGCCCTATCATTTTTGATTCACTTTTTTTCTCTATCTCGTTCTGTTTTCGAGATAAAAATGCTAATTCCGTTGTTTTCCACCAGGTGGCGCTATAGGTGGTTTCATTGCATAGCACATGGCTACTTTACTATACCTAGACACCACTTCTATGCCTATAGCTGCCGCCGTTCTCAAGTTAATGACGGTGGACAGGATATGGGTGGACACACTGTATAGTACAATCCAAGCAAGGACATGAGATGGTGCAAGTGAGTCCTCTATATAGCATAATGCACTCCATAGTCCTCCATATAGTATAATGCACCACCATAGTCCTTCATATATTATAATGTACCACCATAGTCCTCCATATATTATAATGCACATCCCATAGTCATATGCCAGTGCACTCACTGACTTAAAAACCCAAAAAAACTCACCTCTCTGTTTTTACCCTGCTGATCCTGGTCTATTTGGTGAAAAATCTGCAGCACTGCACATCTCGGCACAAAGAGTCTACAGTGGTGACATCATCATGCCTGCGGCGTTGAGATATCAGAGCACATATACAGCGGAAGAATGATGTGGAAGGGAGTGAAGCGGAGTGCTCCCTCGTTCATCATTGCTTTCAACTGTAGTTTTTCTCTTTAATGCAGTTACTGTATAGTTGAAAGTGTAATGGCGGGCAGGGACCTTGTGTAAGTGCTGGCGCCTGCATCAGGCCCCCCCAAATCACGGGCCACATAGTGGCCATATGGTCGGCCACTATTGCTATAGATAAATTTAGACAGAGAGAAACAGAGATATAGGAATAGACAGACAGAATTGTGCATCAATTACTGTCCTTCCTACAGATGCACACGTAGACACAACACAAGCAAGCAATAGGAAATCACTAAGAAATGTCTCTGTTATTAAAATAAAGTATAAATACATTTTGTATTGGCAACGTTAAAAGTAATGATTTTTTTTACTTCAGTAAACTCTATGGATCCCACTCTTTATTGCATTTGCTCCTTTTTATGGTCTAGTTTTTAGTGTGTTTTGCCTGTTTTTGATTAGTATTTTTTTCATCACTTAATTTTCTACTTTTTTTAAACTCTATTTTATATGTTCTGGACTGTTTTTTGTTCATCATTGTGGGAGGGGTGTTGGGGTCTCCTGATTCTTATAGCCGTTTTGGGGTCTCCTGCTTACGGCTGATTTATCAGTTACAATTTTTAAAAAGAAAAAAAAAAAAAATTTGCCCAAATATACTCCAGACCTCCCCCACCTTCCCTGGAGTACTTTTATTTACATCTGTTATTTTTGGCCTAAATTTGGAACATTTTAGCAGAGCATGTGACTTTTTGAAAAATTAAAAAGCACTTTCAATGTTACAAAAAATTCACTCACCACATGTGATATTTTAAAGAATTTGGTGCAAAGATGTTGATAGACAAAAAAAAAAGAAAACATGGTAGCATAAAGCCCACTATAACCAATTAACTTACCATTAATAAAGAATAAATACTCAGACACATGACATTTGGATAAAAATGGCCGTGGTGTTTTATTATTGGTAACTTGATAAATTAAATTCACCATATTATTGAAATTCAATAACCATAAAATTCCATAAATACCACCATAAAGTACCATTAACCACTTATAAAACCACAATCCACCCAACATAGTTGGGCGATTTTTTCCCAACTAATAAAACATCACGACAAAAATAATAAACAGTTAAAAACCATGACTTTACACTGGGAGGGCGGGCGGGGGATTCTTCTTTCTTCACAGCTGGAAACTGACACAGCTGGCTCACAGCTGGCTCCTTATAAAGGCAAGTCTCCTGCATATTTACCTCTGTCCACCAATGACAGACTTTAAAATTGGCGCGCAGCAGGCTGACCAATCACACAGCCTGCTCGCGTTACTCACAGGGGGCAGATTAACCCCATAAATTCCCATCATAACAACTTCCATTACCACCACGCAGCAGGCTGACCAATCACAGCAGCCTGCTCATGTTACCACATGAAGGGAATTAACCCTTCATTCCCCATACTGAATTTGGCACCGCTCAATGCCACAACTTAAACTTGAAACACCTATAAACATACTGTCAGGGGGCCCATGCCACCATGTAATCACCAGGCTATACGCTGCTGGTGATTATACATGGTAGCATAAAGCCTACTATAACCAATTAACTTACCATTAATAAAGAATAAATACTCAGACACATGACATTTGGATAAAAATGGCCGTGGTGTTTTATTATTGGTAACTTGATAAATTAAATTCACCATATTATTGAAATTCAATAACCATAAAATTCCATAAATACCACCATAAAGTACCATTAACCACTTATAAAACCACAATCCACCCAACATAGTTGGGCGATTTTTTCCCAAACGGCCGAGTATTAACAATACGAGGCCCCCCCCAAACACCGCAGCCATTTTTCTATCATATTCTGGATACCCACATTAAAAATGTCCAGACCAACGTCAGAGAGATGTACCCCATCAGACCTGTACAGGCCAACCGTAAAACCTTCCAGATCACTATGGCGATATGAGAAGTCGCCCAAACTAACAAAAAATTTTGCCATGTCGCGATTGACACGTTTCCTTATTTTTTCCAAAAAGGCAAGCTGGCCATTCCAAACCAGTCTCGGAACAATTTCAGAAAAAATCAATGCTGAATAAGGAAAAAGATTCTTTAATAACGCAAAATCTCTGCGGAAATTAGATAACAAGTCCAAAGTCTTTATTTTACCCAAGTCATTCCCTCCAATGTGTAAAATTATAAGGTCAGGATACGGATGAGTCAACAGCATACCTTTTAAGGTGCCAAGTAAATTAGAAAATTTCAGACCCCTTATACCGTACCAAAAAACATTTATCAGTTCATACTGAAAAGATAAGTTTTCTGTGTAACTTCTACAAGCCGCTCTCCTCTGCGCCCAGTGTATAAACGAATGGCCTACAAGCCAAATCACCATTGGGCCTAGAATTGGAGAGAGACAGAATAAATTAATTATAATAAATTCGGGCGTATATACAACTGATAGCGTTTTGACGCCCATCTGCCAATTTTACCAATTCTTTTTCCCGAGAGGCCAGCTCTTGCTGCCTCGGTTGCCGCCCCGATCCGAAAAGAATGTGATGAGAAGTTGGAGCTATCTAGCTGCAACTTAACCATACATTTTTTTAATATTGCATTAAATTGAAACTTAGTGGCAGGCGAACCGTCTACATGTAAAAACAACAAACCCGGAGTATCCCCCCGTACAGTAAGCCATTTACATAAATTGGTGACGGGGCATATACATGAATCCCATAAAGGACGCAACTTCACAGAACACCCTTTACCAAGTTGATCCATTTTGGACCTACTAATAAATAACACCGCACAAGAGTCAGATACATAAACATCCTTTCTATATAAACCCGAGGTGTTGTACCGACTATGGGACAACAACTCACTAATTCTGAGTGCTGCGAAGAAACAAAGCACAAAAGCTGCACGAAATAAACATAACTCAAAATTGTTAAAACAAACTTCACTCAACATAAACCATAATCTTTCTAAGAGATTCACGGATATAGGCCTGCGGCGATCAGGCACAACACAACCTTTTTTACAACCCCTTAGCGCCTGCCGAACCACAAATAAGCTTAATAGAGACTCCTCACCATATAATTTTAAGAAAAAAGAAATTCCACAAAATGTTTTATACAAAAAATTATAACGATAACCTAAACCAACATAAAAATTCAAAAAACCAAGTGCTGTCGACACATCACACTTGCGGGGAACCAGATTCCTGGAATCACAAAATTGATTCCATGCCAACCAAGCAGCCGAGTATGCCTTCCAAGTCCCTGGTGCAATAGAATTTTTAATGGAATCTGCTACTAATCCAAAATTGCCTCCCACAACTGGGACGGGCATGCAGTCAAAAGGGGATCCATCTTTCCTGAACTCTTCCTGAATTCCTCTAACCGCTGAGAAGAGAGGTAAAAAACGGAAGCATTATTGCACTCAGGAGCAAAACGAGCCTTCAACCAAATATTCCACTTCAGACACAATAGAACCAATCTGCGCAACACACCACCCAGAAACCTACACTTCACCACCAAGGTGTTCAAAGCAAAAACCAAACCTTGACAATGCGATATGAGTATAATCCTCCTATTCGCTAGTTCCTTACCCCAAATATGCACTGAAACAAAAACCGGAAAAAGCTCCAATAACACCTGCTTCTCCAGCAAACCTTCCGACAACCAAGATGAAGGCCATGAAGAAAAGCACCAGTGTGTACGAAAAATCGTACCGAACCCCACTTCCTTAGACACCCCTGTAAACCAAAGGAGATCCTGAGACAACATAAAATCCTGTTGAACGCAGCTAATCCCGTTGAAACTTTCTAAAAATTCATACCAAATTCTTAAATCCTTCCTCATCTCACACGAAATTCTAATGTGTGAACCTGAACACCTAACACCCTTAGTTGCATCATACAAACGTCTGGAAAACACTCTCCCCATTGGCAGAATTCTTAATGCAAAGTTCAAACCACCCAGCAGAGATTGGAGCTCTCGCAGGGTACACTTTTTCTTCACTAAAAAACTCGCAATACAGCCTTTTAACTTTGTAATCTTCTGGCCAGGGAGCCTCAATTCCATTTTTTGTGAATCCAGAACAATCCCTAAAAACTCAAGCTCCGTACAAGGGAAAACTGTTTTATCCTGAGCTAACGGCACCCCAAAAAACTTCATCAAACCCAAAAATTTATTTAGCAATTGCAAACAACGTCCTGACCTACCAACAAAAAGGAAATCGTCCAAATAATGTAACATACCCCCCTCTGGAAACCCCTCTTGAACTGACCAATGCAAAAACGTGGAAAAGGACTCAAAATAATAACATGATAAAGAAAAACCCATAGGGAGGCACCTGTCAAAATAAAAAGAGCCCTCAAAACAAAAACCCAAAGAATTAAAACCCAAGGGGTTAATTGGCAGAAGCCGGAAGGCAGACTTGATATCAGATTTGGCCAGGAAACAATCCGGGCCAAACTTCCGTAGCAAATCCACAGCCTCATCAAAGGATGTGTAACTCACCGAAGATGCATTAGGATCAATAGCATCATTCAGTGAGCTACCTGCTGGATAAGACAGGTGATGTATGATCCTAAAAGAATTAACCTCCTTCTTGGGGACAACCCCCAAAGGTGATATCCTAAAATTTGTAAACGGAGGAAATTCAAAAGGACCAGACACCCTGCCTAACAACAGCTCTTTTTCAATATGTGCCCTGACTACCTCCTTATGGCTATCAACTGATTGTAAATTCCTAGTTACATTACAACCTATACCTTCAAAAGAAGGTACAGGAAAACCTGCCTGAAACCCACTACGAACCAGAGCTGCCTTCGGCCTGTCTGGAAAACGGTCTAGCCACGGGAGCATTCCTTCCAGGCTCACTGGAGTCTGAGCCTTTGAAAAACTGCTCCCTAACACCAGATGGCTGTACCGTGGACTGACCATGCTTTTTAAAACATTTAAACAAGGGGTGAGCCCCGCCACAAAACGAGCACTCATGGCGAAAGCGACAGGTACCCTGCCACTTGCACGAGGACTCATTGAATGCAAAGCACACCCCCCTTTTTGAATTGACATTCACCTGCTGTCTGTGAGGGTTCTGTCGCTGAGGCAGCATTAAATTCAGCCATAACCCGACATCCTTAACACCCCACTTGACAGCAGGGTGAACCGCCAACTTCTGCCTGAAAGACTCATCGTAATTCAGCCACGCTAAGCCACCGAAATTACGATAAGCCTCCAGAATACAATCTTGGTGCTGAAACAAACCACTACACAATTTAGGAAACTTCTCCCCAAGAACTGCAGCATAAATGGAGAAAGCCTGTAACCATGAATAAAATGATTTAAAATTTTTCTTTCGTTCTGACTCAACCTCTTGTTTTCCATCCGGTTTCTCCACTTTATGCTGCAGTTCCCTAGCAACCGGTAACAGAGAAAAGATCTCTACATATTCTTGTCTCCAAATCTTTTCCTTAAGGGAAGCACTGAGATGAAAACCCAAAGGGGAAACATCACATGTCAGTGCTTCCTTTAAATGAGACTCTGCCACCCCAGGGAACCTGTCCTGAATAGAAACTTCAGCAACAGGTGCCTGGGGTAGCACTACATGGCCCCCAAGCAGTTCAGACAAAGTCCTAATGACCATGTCCTTTACACAATTAACATTGGGTGCTCCAGCAAGGGGGCTCTCACCATGTCCTCCGCTCCCGGGTCCATCCAACGCGCTGTACTGGGGTTGACGACCTCCGCTCGCTGCGACGTCCTCTTCGGATTCTTCTGTCGAGCTCCAGACCTGCGTCGCCGCCGCCAAAGCCCCAGCTGAGCTCTTTTGCAATGGGGCTGGCGGCGCGTACAGGCCCGTGAGCGACCCAGGATCTCCGCTATACCCGGCCACAACAGCCGGAGCGGAACTCCCGACGGCGACTTCCGGGATAATCGCCCGCCGAGCCTTCTGGGAGTCGCGCCCTGATGACGCGGCCAAATCTCGTCGGCTTCTTGGGCGGTCTCGCGATGCTCCGGACCCTCCTCTCGCCGGAACTCCCGCCTCTCGCGATGTCTCCGGCGTCTTCCTCCCATCGCCGCGCCGACCGCGAGCAGATGCCGACCTCTTCCTCCCTCCGCCGGACCGCTGAGAACATGATGCAGGCGGTGAGTGGACGTCGCTCTTCTTCCTCTTCTTCCGCAGGGATCTCCGGACGTCTTCTCCTTCTCCGGGCCGCAGAAGTTCTTCCCTCCGCGCAGGAACGCCGGCGAGATCCGAAGCTGGATCCAGGACCACTTCGGCGGCTTCGTTCACCGGCGCCAGACACCTCTTCAGCCACTCTTCGCCGTCCGCTGCGCCGACCCGAGCCATCATCTTCTCCAGGAGGGATTCCATCTGGATTCTTCTTTCTTCACAGCTGGAAACTGACACAGCTGGCTCACAGCTGGCTCCTTATAAAGGCAAGTCTCCTGCATATTTACCTCTGTCCACCAATGACAGACTTTAAAATTGGCGCGCAGCAGGCTGACCAATCACACAGCCTGCTCGCGTTACTCACAGGGGGCAGATTAACCCCATAAATTCCCATCATAACAACTTCCATTACCACCACGCAGCAGGCTGACCAATCACAGCAGCCTGCTCATGTTACCACATGAAGGGAATTAACCCTTCATTCCCCATACTGAATTTGGCACCGCTCAATGCCACAACTTAAACTTGAAACACCTATAAACATACTGTCAGGGGGCCCATGCCACCATGTAATCACCAGGCTATACGCTGCTGGTGATTATACATGACACACAAAAGATGAATCGGCCGTTCATTCATGTTTTTTTGGTGTCTAGCTGGCATTTTTTTTTTATTTAACCTGCAACTCTTGTAAGATATGGTAAGAGATTATTCCATGACTTTACGGCAAATCTTATCCTGTAGGATCCAACAAATGACATTATAAGCTGGTAGTACAAGTCTAAAAGCATACAAGGTTTGCATTATCCTAGCATTCCTCTCCTCACTATAAGTACAAACATACAAACCACATATCATAAAGACAGATAAAGACAGATTTATTCACGATTGGCACATTAAGATGTAAATCTTTTGCAAATGAGGTTATTTACGATATACCAATGTATAACTTCCTGGTGGATGGTAAAAGTACACTCCCTTTGGCATTGTTCCGGGCTCTTAGAACCCACTCATTGAGTTTCTGAGTTTCATGGCATAAGTGCAAAACAGAAAGAGAAATACGTTGCAAATAGACCCCAAGATCACCAATGCAACACATTTTGGGAACATCCACTGTCGATTATATGAGTTAAGACTATGAAAGGGGCATTCCCATCTCATATATTTATGCCATAAGGATACAATAGATGCAAGTCCCACCTGCATCTATCTCAAGTCCTAGGTCCCAACATGTGCTGCTGGAGTGGTCGTCAGAAATCCCCGTTAATTTGTATGTGAATTGGTTGGTGTGTTATGAAGAGCTGGTGTTTCTGGGCCCAGATGGCACAGAGGAAAGCTTGCTGAGCACAGCGGAGACCAGAAGGAATGGAGCCCAAAAGAGGGAGTAATGTTACTTGGAGTGTAAACCGAATGATCCAGAAGCGTGTACGGATCACCCAGATGGGCTTCAAGCCATTTGATGAGGCACCCGGAGATGTGGAAGGGTTCTTCAAGGACTTGAGCAGCAGTGTGTCATAATGGAGGTGCTCCACTGTGGCTGGATGGGTTTGTTAATGGGACTCCTGAACGGAAGCTTGGCAGAGGCTTACTGAACCATTGACTCACAGCGGAATCGGGATTACAATATTGTAAAATGGACTATTCTGGATTACCATGCTATTACCCCATACTCCTATAGGGCCCAGTTCCGAAACCTCCCATGTACCACATGGGGATCTTTTAGGATATATGCCCATAATATGTCTCAGGCATGTGGAGATGGCTGGAAGCAGAAAATGCCTTCACTGTGCAAGATGTTATACAGGCGTTCTTTATAGAACAATTTCATGATAAGTGTCTCTAAGAAATACGGGAATAGGTTCGAGAGTGCACGATGCGCACTTTGAATAGAGCTGCAGCCCTGGTCGATGAGGCCCTTACTTTCCAACTGCAATGGAGGAAGTTTCTGGAGAATAAATCAAAACCTGATCCCATTCACCGGCCCCCTCCAGTTATAACTGCCTTTCCACCCAGCCACAGGCCAAATGACAACCACATCTCACAATCCTGGGTACAAACAGTTATAATCACAACCTTTGGGAATCAGAGAGATGTTATAGATGCAGGAAACCTGGGCACCTGCAATCCAGTTGTCCCTCAAGAACTCGAAGGGAGCCCCACACACCTCCACCTCGTCCGATGCATCTTGTGCACTCCATCCCGCCTGAGGAAGAGCTACCATCACCCCCACCACAGTGAACCGACAACCCCTGCACAATAGATAGCCCTTCTGGAGTGTACAGCCTCCGGCCTTTGTCCCCAAGCTATCCAGAGAAACAGCAACACCACCTGCATGATGTCTTAATCGATGGATACAAAGTGTCATGATTTAGAGACACTGTGGCATTCCTGACTACAACTAACCCCTGTGTGGTTTGACCCAAGGCACCACACCAGGGCCCTGGAATCCCCATTGCACTGGCGGGGGGAAAATGGAAATACTGTATATACAGCAAGCTCCTGTGCATTTAGATTATGGTTATGGGGAAAAAACTGTGCTGGATTGGAGTTCTGGGAGATCTTCCCACAGATATCCCCCTTGCAAATGACATTGGGGAGTTATAGGGCTATTTTGTGGGAGCCATCACCCGACTACAGGCCATGCAAGCACAACATCAGGACTTCACCAGGGAGCAACCACCACGAACATCATCAGAGTTAGTAAACAATCCATCCCTGCTACTATATTGGGAGAGTCTTGGGACAGAGAGAAGTTTGGAAGAGAAACAGAGGGTGACAGTACCTTGGCTGCCCTTAGGCTAAGGGCAGAAACTGGGCATGTGGGAGATAATGGAGATCGCTTCAACCAAGAAAAGAGATTGTATTATCGCGTAATGAAGGTTAGTGGCAAGGACAACCCTGATGTGGTGACCAGGCAACTCATTGTTCCCCAGAAGTATAGGGCACGGCTACTCCATCTGGCCCATGACATCTTCTTGGCTGGGCATCAAGGGACAAAAAGAACTGAAAAGAGACAACCTTTTACTGGCCTGGCATCTCGCAGTCGTTAACCTATTATTGCTGCACCACCTGGGCCTCTCTTGTCCTTCTGGTCCCCAAGAAGAATGGTACACAATTGTTCTGTGGTCGATTACCGGAGATTAAACTATGCCACCAAGCGTGACGCTTACCCCATGCCCAGGAATGATGATCTATTGGATCGGCAGTCAGTGCCCGATTTGTAACTACGTTAGACTTGAGCAAGGGGTACTGGTAGATACTCCTAACAGAGGACGCTTGGGAGTGCTCGGCCTTCATTACTCCATATGGACTTTTTGAGTTCCTGGGAATCCCCTTAAGGATGAAAAAAACTCCTGTTACTTTCCTGAGGCTGGTATATCGACTGTTGGAACAATGTCAGGGCTTTACCTGTGCTTACTTAGATGATATTGCCATTTTCAGCAGAATAACTTCAGTATATAAAATTTCAGTACATGTATACATCACCAAGCTTAGTACAGAAATCAATATCAAGTCAGGCCAATGTACATTTGTATCTCATGAACCAACATCTCCCAGAAGGTGTTTAACAATGGTGGGAGTTATTTCTAGCAGTATTTATCAGACTGTGGACCATACAGGAACAACGGTACTGATGAGACATAATAGGTATTACAAGTAAATAGTGATGAGCAAGCACTAAAGTTCTTGGTTACTCGAATTGCGCAGGTCCAATGCTCGGACCCACTCTATTTGAGTATGGAGTCTAGTGGAAGTCTATGTGGAACTCAAGCATTTTTCTGGTTTACCCACCTAGGAGATCTGTGGGGGACAGAAAATAACTGAAAAAGATGCAAAAAGTGCTTAAAAGGAATGGGAACAGCATGGAGATGTTACTGCTTGCTGCTTGGAAGCTAAAAATTAAATAATTAAAAAAAAAAAGAAGAGGAGCCAAGGTAAAGCAGACAGCCTCCGGCTGGTATTATCAGGGTGAGAAGGTCTATGGTTATTTGGCTTTTCCCAGCAAAAAATAGCAACCTTCAGCCACCCCAGAAATGGTGCATCTATTAGACCACCTCACCATCTGCCCTTAAGAACCATGGCACCACACCCGACTCCTCTCCACTGCTTTCCATTACACTCTTTATATCTGCACACTGTCCCCCCATCATGCTAACCTTCCCCCAACCTGTGCCCACACTGAACCCTCTCTACAGTGCCTACAAGTAGTATTCAACCCCCTGCAGATTTAGCAGGTTTGATAAGATGCAAATAAGTTAGAGCCTGCAAACTTCAAACAAGAGCAGGATTTATTAACAGATGCATAAATCTTACAAACCAACAAGTTATGTTGCTCAGTTAAATTTTAATAAATTTTCAACATAAAAGTGTGGGTCAATTATTATTCAACCCCTAGGTTTAATATTTTGTGGAATAACCCTTGTTTGCAATTACAGCTAATAATCGTCTATTATAAGACCTGATCAGGCCGGCACAGGTCTCTGGAGTTATCTTGGCCCACTCCTCCATGCAGATCTTCTCCAAGTTATCTAGGTTCTTTGGGTGTCTCATGTGGACTTTAATCTTGAGCTCCTTCCACAAGTTTTCAATTGGGTTAACGTCAGGAGACTGACTAGGCCACTGCAACACCTTGATTTTTTCCCTCTTGAACCAGGCCTTGGTTTTCTTGGCTGTGTGCTTTGGGTCGTTGTCTTGTTGGAAGATGAAATGACGACCCATCTTAAGATCCTTGATGGAGGAGCGGAGGTTCTTGGCCAAAATCTCCAGGTAGGCCGTGCTATCCATCTTCCCATGGATGCGGACCAGATGGCCAGGCCCCTTGGCTGAGAAACAGCCCCACAGCATGATGCTGCCACCACCATGCTTGACTGTAGGGATGGTATTCTTGGGGTCGTATGCAGTGCCATCCAGTCTCCAAAATTCACGTGTGTGATCTCGATCTTGGTCTCATCAGACCAGAGAACCTTTGAACCAGTCTGTCTCAGAGTCCTCCAAGTGATCATGAGCAAACTATAGACGAGCCTTGACATGACGCTTTGAAAGTAAAGGTACCTTACGGGCTCGTCTGGAACGGAGACCATTGCGGTGGAGTACTTATGGTATTGACTGAAACCAATGTCCCCACTGCCATGAGATCTTCCTGGTTGTCTTTGGGTTAGCCTTGACTCTTTGGACAAGCCTGGCCTCGGCACGGGTGGAAACTTTCAAAGGCTGTCCAGGTCGTGGAAGGCTAACAGTAGTTCCATAAGCCTTCCACTTCCGGATGATGCTCCCAACAGTGGAGACAGGTAGGCCCAACTCCTTGGAAAGGATTTTGTACCCCTTGCCAGCCTTGTGACCCTCCACGATCTTGTCTCTGATGGCCTTGGAATGCTCCTTTGTCTTTCCCATGTTGACCAAGTATGAGTGCTGTTCACAAGTTTGGGGAGGGTCTTAATTAGTCAGAAAAGGCTGGAAAAAGAGATAATTAATCCAAACATGTGAAGCTCATTGTTCTTTGTGCCTGAAATACTTCTTAATACTTTAGGGGAACCAAACAGAATTCTGGTGGTTTGAGGGGTTGAATAATAAATGACCCTCTGAATAAACTTTTCACAATTTTAAAAAAAAAAAAAGAAATAACATTTTTTTTTGCTGCAGTGCATTTCACACTTCCAGGCTGATCTACAGTCCAAATGTCACAATGCCAAGTTAATTCCGAATGTGTAAACCTGCTAAATCAGCAGGGGGTTGAATACTACTTGTAGGCACTGTATATTCATTATGTGCCCTCTTTTCATGCCATGCCCTCATACTGCCTACCTCTGCAAACTTTAACTCCCTCCTCACACTATTTCCCTAGACGGTATGATGGTCACCAGAGCCGCACATACAGTTTGATATCCATCACAGCCCCCCATGCAGTATGATGTCCTCCAAAAATCTCCAATTTTCAGTATGATGTGCACCACAGCCCCTTATACAATATGGTCACCACAACTCCGGATACAGTATGGTCACCACAGACACCAGAATGTCCCCATATAGCCCACTATACAGTAAGGTCACCACAGCCCCCTTTACAGTAGGTTTCCACAGCCCCCAGTAAAATACCCCTCACAGCCCCTATACAGTATGATGCCCCCCACGTATAATGTATAGTATGATGACTCCACAATTGAGTGCACGGTGGGAGGCGGAGCGACCGCCAGAGTGCAGACAGATAGAAGTGTGAGCAGTGTCGGTGACTGACACTGCTCACTGTGCCTGCACCCCAGCCATCAGTGTACTGAATGTCTTTGGCTGCAGGAAAGCGCCATCACTGTCACTTTTTTATTCCCAAGGTGCGCTACCCTCAGGAAATAAGGAGGTAGCGCCCTAGCTGGGTGCCTATCCTGCCTACCCGTCGTCCTGGCCCTGAGTACCACTACATTATTGGATCAAGCTTCAATCAGTCTGTTTATCGCACAGTATCATCCTTAGCATTTCCTTAATTTTTCTCCCTAAACTCAAGGACCGTATATAGGCATCCAGATCTGCTCTTCTGTGTACAGCTGCTGACAGAAGTCTTCATCTGGAGACCTGCTCTTCATAGCTGTATTCTACGCCTGGTGCTAATGCATTAAGTTGGCAGACAGCCACGAGCCACACATCATGGACCCGTGAGCCACATAGGACTCCTGAGCCACAGGTTACGTATCCCTGCTGTACATTATAGCCATTCTTCTATACTTTTGCACAGTCTTTCACGATGACACACCTATCAGGGAATACTACACATTCTTGGTGAAAGTCCATAGAGACTAATGAACAAATCAGATTGAAATGTCAATGCAACTGTGAAGAATGGAACAAAGTACCTGGCGCTTAAGTAAACATAGTTATTACAGGGTAAGGTACACATTATATTACCAACCTTATTCACGCCCTTAACAATAAGCATTTATGGCTCAGGTTATTAAGTATGTGCCTGTCATGAATGGATCTGTAATTATGTGCTATATTGTATATAGGATATCTGTGTAAGAAGCTCCAATACTTATGCAATTCTATGCTAATTATATATTGCCCTATAAAATGTACTCACTAAAAGACTAAAGGCCCTGTCACACTAAGCAACATCGCTAGCAACATCGCTGCTAACGAACAACTTTTGTGACGTTGCTAGCGATGTTGCTGTGTGTGACATCCAGCAACAACCTGGCCCCTGCTGTGAGGTCGTTGGTGTTGCTGAATGGCCTGGGCCATTTTTTAGTTGTTGCTGTCCCGCTGTGAAGCACAGATCGCTGTGTGTGACAGCGACAGAGCAACAACTGAATGTGCAGGGAGCAGGAGCCGGCTTCTGCGGACGCTGGTAACCACAGTAAACAACGGGTAACCAAGAAGCCCTGTCCTTGGTTACCCAATATTTACCTTTGTTACCAGCCTCCTCCGCTCTCACTGTCAGTGCCGGCTCGTGCTCCTTGCACGTGTAGCAGAGTACACATCGGGTAATTAACCCCATGTGTACTGTAGCTAGGAGAGCAGGGAGACAGCACTAAGCAGTGTGCGCGGCTCCCTGCTCTCTGCACATGTAGCTACAGCACACATCGGGTAATTAACCCAATGTGTGCTGTAACTAGGAGAGCAGGGAGCCAGTGCTAAGCATTGTGCGCTGCTCCCTGCTCTGTGCACATTTAGCTGCAGTACACATCAGGTAATTAACCCGATGTGTGCTGTAGCTAGGAGAGCAGGGAGCCAGCGCTAAGCGGTGTGCGCTGCTCCCTGCTCTCTGCACGTGTAGCTGCGTGCGCTGGTAACCAAGGTAAATATCGGGTTGGTTACCCGATATTTACCTTAGTTACCAAGCGCAGCATCTTCCACGTGGCGCTGCTGGCTGGGGGCTGGTCACTGGTTGCTGGTGAGCTCACCAGCAACTTGTGTAGCGACGCTCCAGCGATCCCTGCCAGGTCAGGTTGCTGGTGGGATCGCTGGAGCGTCGCAGTGTGACATCTCACCAGCAACCTCCTAGCAACTTACCAGCGATCCCTATCAGGGTGGATCATTGTTGGGATCGCTGGTAAGTTGTTTAGTGTGACTGGGCCTTAACTGCATACTTTAGATTTCACGTAGTAGATATATACATGGAAATCAAAAAGTCAAACAGATCACATACCAGAAAGCTTGTAGTAGGAGGATAAAAGGCCAGCGACTTCAACATGTTCTATAAACACAGATGGATAAAATACAATAGAAAGTTATAAGCACAATGATCATAATTAGTGATGGGCAAGCACTAAAATGCTCGGATGCTCGTTACTCAAGTAGAGCAATTTGTAATGATTGAGCGCTCAGCCCGAGTAACTGCCATAATGGAAGTCAATAGGAAACACAAGCATTTTTCCGGCAGACCCTCAGAGGAAGGCTTGGGAGGACACCCAGGAAGGTCTGGAGAGAGAGACTGCACTCGACATTCATTTCCTGAAATACTCTGTTCTGAGGGTGGAACCTGCAATTTCCAGCTTGTGACCTACCACAATATCACAACATTCCTATCCTAAAATACTCAGTGCTGCCAGTGTGTCTTGCATCATTCACAGTGTAATGATCCATCTGTGACCTACCACAACATCAGCTTACTGCTTTCCTGAAATACTCTGTGCCTCTGACCTCCTATGAGACTGTGATGTTCCACTGCTGAGTTCCGCTATTCTGCTGTGAGACCATGCTTCTTCGACTATGACATCCTCAGTCTGTGACCTACCCTAAGGTCAGTGCACTCCTCTCCGGAAATACTCTGTGCTGCTTGGAGACCCTACTTTACTCTCTCCATTGTATAGACCCAGCATAATAACACCATATCGTAACAAGATTCCATTGTATAGACCCAGCATAATAACGACATATAGTATTAAGATCCATTGTCTATACACCCATATAGTAATGAGATTGCATAGTAAAGACCAAGCATAATATGGCCATATAGTAACCACATTGCATTGCATTGTATAGACCCAGAATAGTACTGTCATATAGTAAAAACATTGCATTGTACAGAACAAGCATAATACTGCCATATAGTAATGAGATTACATTGTATAGACCCAGGATAATACCACCATATAGCAAAGAGATTGCATTGTATACACCCAGGATAATACCGCCATATAGTAAGAAAATTCTGTTGTATAGACCCAGCATAATGCCGAAATATAGTAACCACATTGCATTGTATAGACCCAGCATAATACCGACATATAGTAACAAGATTCCATTGTATAGAACCAGCATAATACCGCCATTTAGTAACCACATTACATTGCATTGTATAGACCCAGCATAATACTGCTATACAGTGTCCACCCATATCCTGTCCACCACCATTAACTTGAGAACGGCGGCAGCTATAGGAATAGAAGTGGTGTCTACATATAGTAAAGTAGCCATGCGCTATGCAATGAAACCACCTATAGCGCCACCTGGTGGAAAACAACGGAGTTCGCAATTTTATGTCGAAAACGGAACGAGATAGAGAAAAAAAGTGAATTAAAAAATTGCAGGGCATCATCAATTCAACACGAATCGACACCTTGCATACAGAAATGCTATGAAATGTTGCTGGAAAAATGAGAAATTGCTGATAAACTTTGAACTCTTCTAGCTTTTTAACGAAAAAAAAACATGTTTCAAATATTGTGCTGTTGTAGACATGTGGGAAGTGTTATTTATTAACTATTTTGTGTGACAGAACATTGCTGGTTTAAGGGCTTATAAAATCAAATCTTTCCAGAGTTATGAACGCATAAAGATGAGCGAAACTTTCAAAGTTTGGTTCACCGAGCCTTGGCGCTTCCCTATGTTCGCTGAACTGTTCGGCGAACCTTTTCAAACCCTATTGGATTCAATGGGGGGGCTAATCCAAAGGCAGAGAAAACACCTTTAGGGAGGGGTCGCAAAGTTTCCAAAACAGCAAAAATACGTTTTCTAGTACAGTTCCACTGTTTACGCACAGCCATTTGCATCCCAGACTATTGACTTAAGAAATATTGAGGTAGATGAGAGACAGGTGTAGGGCTGGTGCTCCCATACCCCTACCAGTACAGACAAGACACAACTTGGAGATCCATCTTGGGAGTTTTGATATTTAAAAACATTTCAGGCAGACAGCAAGACAGTGGCATCAATTGCCCCCCCTGCAATTCTAGGGATTTTATTCTATTTTCTTGTTATGCTGTTTATCGATTGGATTAAATTTATTTTATATTTTGATTGATCAGACTTTTCCAAAAGAAGCAATACCAAATGTGTGTATATTTTAGTGTTTTTCCTAATTTTTAAGGTGGTAAAAGGGGGCGATTTGAACTCTATGCCATGTCTGCATTGGGATGGGAAAAAAAAAGTCTGGATCTGCCGCATGGACCGAATCACAGTATTGGATATATTCTGAACCCCTTTATGACATCCGCCGTACATGTGTGGCGCTGAGGGAAATGTGTTCCCACACACCGTTGTGCGCGTACGGCACTAGAATCATGTCGGCTCAGAAGCAGAGCTGGCGAAATCATTAGCTGGCGTCAGCTATGTGTCATACACATCGCACAGCAGAGATGGAGGCTGGATTATATATGTCACAGGAGATGCTGGGGCATATACATCACTGGAGAAATAGGGTTGCAGCTTTTGTTGTTGTCCTTAAGACTTGAGTGCAGAGTGCGCTGACTCTACCAACAAAGTACTAGCGCCAGCACCATGACATAATCCTTCATTACATGTGCTGCAGTGTTCAGTAGTGAACTCTGCATGCTACTGGTATAAGGAACAATTAAAGGGCTGGCAGTTTGCAAAAGGTAGTCTCCCAGGAATCTGCCCAAGGGCCGGAGAATAGGACATCACGAGCCAGAGGTTCCCCACCCATGGTCTAAATGGAGTGATTTGTGAAAAGCCTGTCCATGGAATCCCTATTAAGAGCTTCTAGGCTTCCACTTCAACTGTGCTGTTACACCTGGACAAAAAAAATAAATTAAATTCATAGACCCCTAGAGGTCCACTACTTATTTACACAGGTACCCTCCATACCTCATAAAATGTTTTATTTAGTACAACTATTTCATGCCCATAATTTTTGTTCATGTAGCATATTTCTATCAGTACAGATTACTGCCAGACATACTGTATATCATGTTAGATTTCGACTTGCCGTTCAGGTCCTTATACTATGAATTAATATTTGACCTATCTCAGGATGTTCTGAGAATTACCATCCACATTGTCAGCGTCCAACCAAATGCAGTTAATTGTGTACTAAAGTATACAAGAATAATAGTAACATCTCATTCAGACATCCATAAGGTACATACGTGTGGTATCCATGAAAAAAAACAAACCAAAAAAAACAAACAGATACCACACATACCCATTGTAGAGACATGGGTCAGTGGGTCTTTCGTCCACTGGCCTGGCTAACTTTACAAAGACTGCATGGACCGGGGCTCATCCTACTGAACGCCTGTACTCTTTCCCCGTGGGCAGAGCACTACTCAGACAACACAGGTTTAGGTTACCACACTCTGGTAACACTATTAGGGTCCCAAGAGTCAACAGTGTATAATACATTCCCAGCAAGGACATGAGATGGTGCAAGTGAGTCTCACCCTTCAGCTGACTTGCCAGGTAGTAGAACCACCATGACTTCGGGGAATCCAAGACCACTACCCCAGCCAGCAGCACCTTGATTTTGGTGGGCAAGTACTGAGAGGAGATGGTGTCAAGATAAGTAAGCCGACCGAGCACAGCGAGGTATGTGGCCAGGTGTCCGTATAGTCCCAACTTAGGTTTTCCAAACAAATTTGTGGATTCAGTGTTGGGTAGTGGAGCAATTCTGTATTCCACCAGGTGGAACCATTATCCTTAGGCTGAAGTCCTGTAGAATAGGAAAAGGCCCCTTTTTATATCCCTCAGCTCCCACTGCCGGGCATTGTGTCCCACAGCATTGGGGAGACATAACCATGGCTGTTTCCTTATTGTTCGCTAGGTCAATTGTCCGCCAGATGAAGCAGATTAGTATACTGCAGGAGGCTGATATAATCCACAATCAGCAGCAATTACACAAGTTAGCAAGCAACAAAGGCGCCGGACAGTCCCACATGAAATAATGGACCATGTCCCTTAACTCACCAAACAAAGTAACAATACATATGGCATAATTAAGAATAGTTCTCCCTCATACAAGTGGCCAGATATTTCTTATTGACGCAGAGTTGTCAAACCCATTATAACCTATGGTGCTATTCACATGTCCGTATTTTTACGCAGTGTGTCCACGTGAAACACATGGAGGACATGTACGGCAGTACGGATGACAAGGGGCAATACAAGTCTATGAGTCTTGAGAAATACATACAGCACATGGATGCCTTTGGTGTGCTATATGTACACTGATGACAAACTGATGGTAAAAATATACACACGGACCATGCACTGGTGACACCGGTATCATTTTTTCACAAACATGTTTAAACACAGATGTGTGAATGAGCCCTAGCACATGGCTACCATGTATACAGGGAGATCCTTTATTCCTATAGCTGATGATTCAGTGATTTCTTCCAGCACCACACTGCTATATAATAAGGAATGTAACAACACAGGACAAAAATTACAAAACTCTTCTGATTAAGAATAGGCCATTAAGTTCCATCATCCAGAGAAAGCGATCATAAATAGGAAACCTATACACATTTACTTGTGAACCTAGTGAAACAATTATTTGCATAGGAATCATGTGAAGTACTGTAATAATTGGAGCTACAGAATCCAGAATTGAAAGTCAGCAGCTGAGAGAATCTAATCGATTAAATGTCCTATATATTTTTTTCATAACAGCGTTCAGCTCGAGCTTGAACCCTGGCAACTTGATTGATAAATGCTCTGTAGGAAGATCGATCTTGTGCAGCCTAGATAGGTCCACCAGGGTCTCTTCCGCCATTATCTTCACAGGATCAAGCCATTGGGTTGCTGGTCTTGCTCTTCGTCTTGTTAATTCTATTCTTCTCACTATGATGTCTTTCGTTAGTGACTGCTTTCTCTGTACGATGCCTCTAAAGTAGGCAAGTCGTAGCAATGTGATACTCACTTCAAGTGACATATCTGGCCTGATTTGGTCCAAAACTGATTTGTTCTTCTTGCTATCCGTGGTATTGATAACATCCTTATCCACCACCACATTTCAAAAGGTATTGATTCTTCTTCTGTCTTGTTCCCTTAGGCTATGTGCCCACGCTAGAATGTCCCTGCGGATTTTTTTGCCTGAAAATCCGCGACTTTCGCGGCAAATCCGCACCCGCGGATTTGCCGCGGATTTACCGCGGATTTTGATGCGGATTTTTTTTTTTTTTTTTTCCCCATTCAAAGCCAAAAATCCGCACCAAATCTGCACCAAACAATTGACATGCTGCAGATTTTTCCGGATCAAAATCCGCGGCAAATCCGCCGCGGAAAAATCCGCAGCATGGGCACAGCATTTCCAAAATGCCATTGAAATGGCTTGGAAGTGCTGCTGCTGCAGATTTTCGGCAAATCCGCGGTAAATCCGCGGCAAAATCCGCGGTAAATCCTGTAGCGTGGGCACATAGCCTTACTTTACAGGTTTCGCATCCCTAGGTTACTAAAGAAATGACCAGACTATGAATGAGCCCGTGTCTTCGTCACCAGTGAAATGTTCCTCGATTTGAGGACATTGTCCAGTGACTTCATAGGAATTCTCCTATTGACTTCCAGTGTCGTCGCTGCATCTTCAGCGATCATTGATCCAAGTAGGTTGTCTTATATACATGCACAATGTTGTATATAGAAACACAAATTACAACCGCTCCTGTCATTAATTTTGTAGTCGGGGTCAACCTATTCCACAAGTCAGGGAAATCGTAAAAGTAAGTGCTTCCCATTGAAGAGCAAAAAATGCAGTGTTAAGGAAGGCCAGACACAGTCATAAAGATAAGGATTTCCACATGCTTGATGCAACACATTTTTTTCTTGTTTAACACAGTGATTTTTATTGAATTTCCAAAAGTAAACTTACAAAATTACAACATAAAGCTCAAAATAATAAAAATCAATACAATTTTACTAAAGAATCTATCAGCAACAATGAATGAACTCAACCCTGAAGAGTTCATCTCTTATGGTTACATTATTATTATTATTATTTATTATTTATTATTATAGCGTCATTTATTCCATGGCGCTTTACAAGTGAGAGAGGGTATACGTACAACAATCATTAACAGTACAAGACAGACTGGTATAGGAGGAGAGAGGACCCTGCCCGCGAGGGCTCATAGTCTACAGGGAATGGGTGATGGTACAATAGGTGAGGACAGAGCTGGTTGCGCAGTGGTCTACTGGACTGAGGGCTATTATAGGTTGTAGGCTTGTTGGAAGAGGTGGGTCTTGAGGTTCCTCTTGAAGCTTTCCACGGTAGTGAAGAGTCTTATGTGCTGAGGTAGAGCGTTCCAGAGTATGGGGGATGCACGGGAGAAATATTGTACGCGATTGTGGGAAGAGGAGATAAGAGAGGAGCAGAGAAGGAGATCTTGTGAGGATCTGAGGTTGCGTGCAGGTAGGTACCAGGAGACTAGGTCACAGATGTAGGGAGGAGACAGGTTGTGCATGGCTTTGTATGTCATGGTTAATGTTTTGAACTGGAGTCGTTGGGCGATGGGAAGCCAGTGAAGGGATTGGCAGAGTGGCGAGGCTGGGGAGTAGCAAGGGGAGAGGTGGATTAAGCGGGCCGCAGAGTTTAGGATAGATTGGAGGGGTGCAAGAGTGTTGGAAGGGAGGCCAGAGAGCAGGAGGTTGCAGTAGTCGAGGCGGGAGATGATGAGGGCATGCACTAATGTTTTTGCAGATTCTTGGTTAAGAAAAGCACGGATCCGGGAGATATTTTTGAGTTGTAATCGGCATGAGTTGAAGAGGGCTTGGATGTGTGGCTTGAAGGATAGAGCAGAGTCGAGGGTTACTCCAAGGCAACGAGCTTGTTAGACTGGGGTGAGTGAGCAACCATCAAGTTTGATGGAAAGGCTTGTTGGAGGAGATGAGTGAGGAGGAGGAAAGACAATGAACTCTGTTTTGACCATGTTAAGTTTTAGGAATCGTGCAGAGAAGAAGGATGAAATAGCAACATTTAGGGTAAGTTCACACAGTGCGTTTTTCGCGGCGTTTTTAGGGTATGCGTTTTTGCCCAGAAAACTGCATGACTTTGCTTCCCCCAGCAAAGTCTATGAGTTTTCATTTTTGCTGTCTGCACACAGCGTTTTTTTTCAGCTGCGTTTTTGTGGTGACCACAAAAACGCAGCATGTCAATTACCAAAAACGCAGCTATAAACGCAGGAGGTGGGTAGTAAAGTGACATGTACAGGAAGAGGATTCCTTCTGTCAGTAAACACAGAAGCGTGAATCCTCCCGGTACCATCCACCTCCAATCCTGTGCATGTCTGCTGCCGTGCGGCGCCATGTCTGGGCGGGAGGTGGAGGCAGCTGTGAAAACAAAAGTGAAGAGTAGAAAAAAAAAAGTCATACTCACCTGTGTGCAGACTCCCGGTGCCATGTCCGCTCCCAGCTCCACTTCCCGGTACCGCCGTTCCAACTGTCTGCAGTCTCCCCGGGTACGTATGCCTGCAGGACCTGGCGATGGATCACCTGATGCAGTCACCTGACGCATCAGCTGATCGCAAGTCTCGGGGTGACGCGGCGCCCGGCCGGTTTAACCTATCAGCGGATGCCGTCAGGAGACTTCATCCCTGATTACCGGCAGCTCCTGCAGCGATCAGACACGATCAAACTCCGCTCCATGAGCTGCCGGTAATCAGCACATAAGTGAGTATTTTTTTTTTTTTTTGCACTGATGCATCATCTGATTGAATAAAAGCAGTTTATACAATCAGCTGATGTGTGATGTGATTCACTTCCTTGATCCTGACACATCATCTGATTGCTTTGCCTTCCAGCAAACCGATCAGATGATATTGGATCCGGATTGGACGGCGCGGGACCCTTGACCCAGGATTACTGCGGAGGGGGGCTCTTTATTTCAATAAAGATGGAGTCACTAATTGTGTTGTGTTTTATTTCTAATAAAAATATTTTTCTGTGAGTTTTTTTTTATCTTTACTAGAAATTCATGGTGGCCATGTCTAATATTGGCGTGACACCATGAATTTTGGGCTTAGGGCCAGCTGATAATACACACCTAGCCCTAACCCCATTATTACCCAGCGAGCCACCCGGCATCAGGGCAGCTGGAAGAGTTGGATACAGCGCCAGAAGATGGCGCTTCTATGAAAGCACCATTTTCTGGGGTGGCTGTGGACTGCAATTCGCAGCGGGGGTGCACAGAAAGCATGGGCACCCTGCACTATGGATTCCAATCCCCAGCTGCCTAGTTGTACCTGGCTCGACACAAAAATTAGGCGAAGCTCACGTCATTTTCTTTTTTTTTAATTATTTCATGAA
Organism: Anomaloglossus baeobatrachus; assembly: GCF_048569485.1. Taxonomy (NCBI): domain Eukaryota; kingdom Metazoa; phylum Chordata; class Amphibia; order Anura; family Aromobatidae; genus Anomaloglossus; species Anomaloglossus baeobatrachus. The sequence continues at coordinate 656,477,631 of NC_134354.1, forward strand.
AGTCATGAAATAATTAAAAAAAAAAAAAAAAAAAAAAAAAAAAGGGCTTTTCTATATTTTTGGCTCCCAGCCGGGTACAAATAGGCAGCTGGGGGTTGGGGGCAGCCCGTACCTGCCTGCTGTACCCGGCTAGCATACAAAAATATGGCGAAGCCCACATCATTTTTTTTGTTTGGGAGAGCAAAAAAATCCAGCATACAGTCCTGGATAGAGGATGCTGAGCCTTGTAGTTCGACAGCTGCTGTCTGCTCTCCTGCATACACTATTGGATGGAGTATGCTGAACCTTCTAGGTCTGCTCCCCCTGACTCTCCCTCCAGCATACAGTCCTGTATAGAAGATGCTGAGCCTTGTAGTTCTGCAGCTGCTGTCTGCTCTCCTGCATACAGTATTGGATGGAGTATACTGAGCCTTGTAGTTCTGCAGCTGTCTGCTCTCCTGCATACACTAGTGGAGAATGAAGAACATATTGAAGAAGGAAATGACATCAGACCTTTTTTTTTTGTTCACTGATAAAAAACGCATAAAGACGCAGTGAGCAAAAACGCAGTAAAACGCATCGTTTTTTGACGCGGGTGCGTTTTTGTGTGGTTTTTGCCGCAAACAACGCACAAAAATGCAGCGTCAAAAAAACGCAGTGTGTGAACCTACCCTTAAACATCAACGAAGACTAGAAAAGACAGGACGTTGACACAAAAGGGTAAGGATATGGGATAAGGAAGAACAAAGAACAGTGTCAGTCTGATAATTAAACATGGACTACTTTTTGTAACCACATCCATTAACAATCCCTTTGCACCCAAGGAGCCCAGATGGCATCAAAACTCTTCATTGTGTTATTTAATAGAGCGGTGAGGTATTCCATGCTGCACACATCCGGTATGTATGCGTGTAGCTCATTATTTGATGGGGATTGGATCAACCTCTATTTACACACTATAAACGTTTAGCAGCAGTAGTCACCTGTAGTAGGAGTTGTCAGGATTTACGACAGAGGTGAGCAGCAATGATTATGTTGGGTCTGCATATATCTTTTGGGACTGTGCGTGATTAGCAGTTATTTGTCATTTGCCCTAATCATGACGACAAGGGCACAATACCTGCGAATCATACATGGCCAAGTAAGGGGAGATGGACATTTTCATTATTTTTTTTTTAGAATCTGCATCATGCTCTGCAATTGAAACGTATCTACTCAAATAAAATTCAAGAAAAAAATCTGATCCAGTTCATCCATTTTTTTTTTAATAGCCTAAGTATTTACATGGGAAAACAAATAAAAAATTATTATTAATTATGTATTATACATACTTATTTTTGTGTTTCCCTGAAAATAAGACCTAGGAGGAATTTTCACAGGAAAAGAAAAAATAGCCAGCTTACTGCTTGGTGAGAAGGCCAGGTGTGTGATTATTGCACTTGTAGTTCAGCGACGGATCAGTTCAAGAACCAACTGCACAAGGATAAGGAGAAATTTTGAAAAAAAATCCAGCGAATTTAGTAGAAAAGATTAAAAAGTAACATTTTATTCAAAAAATTGGTTAAATTACATACACCAGGTATCAGTTTTGGCAAAAAAAAAATGATGGAAATAAAGAGGACTATAGTGGCCTAGATGCACATGACTAAAGGTCCAGTCACACTAAGCAACTTACCAGCAATCCCAACAACGATAGGGATCGCTGGTAAGTTGCTAGGAGGTTGCTGGTGAGCTGTCACACTGCGACGCTCCAGCGATCCCACCAGCAACCTGACCTGGCAGGGATCGCTGGAGCGTGGCTACACGAGTTGCTGGTGAGCTCACCAGCAACCAGTGACCAGCCCCCAGTCTCCTAGTTACAGCACACATCAGGTTAATTAACCCGATGTGTGCTGCAGCTAAATGTGCACAGAGCAGGGGGCAGCGCACACTGAGCGCTGGCTCCTTGCTCTCCTAGTTACAGCACACATCGGGTTAATTGCCTGATGTGTGCTGCAGCTATCTGTGCACAGAGCAGGAGCCGGCAGCACAGGCAGTGAGAGCGGAGGAGGCTGGTATCAAAGGTAAATATCGGGTAACCAAGGACAGGGCTTCTTGGTTACCCGATGTTTACATTAGTTACCAGCCTCAGCAGAAGCTGGCTCCCTGCTCACTGCACATTAGTTGTTGCTGTCTCGCTGTCACACACAGCGATCTGTGCTTCACAGCGGGACAGCAACAACTAAAAAATGGCCCAGGACATTCAGCAACAACCAACGACCTCACAGCAGGGGCCAGGTTGTTGCTGGATGTCACACACAGCAACATCGCTAGCAACCTCACAAAAGTTGTTCGTTACCAGCGATGTTGCTAGCGATGTTGCTTAGTGTGACGGGGCCTTAAGAAGGCACTTGCCGAAACGAGTCATCTAGACCACTATATACAGTGCCTACAAGTAGTATTCAACCCCCTGCAGATTTAGCAGGTTTGATAAGATGCAAATAAGTTAGAGCCTGCAAACGTCAAACAAGAGCAGGATTTATTAACAGATGCATAAATCTTACAAACCAACAAGTTATGTTGCTCAGTTAAATTTTAATAAATTTTCAACATAAAAGTGTGGGTCAATTATTATTCAACCCCTAGGTTTAATATTTTGTGGAATAACCCTTGTTTGCAATTACAACTAATAATCGTCTTTTATAAGACCTGATCAGGCCGGCACAGGTCTCTGGAGTTATCTTGGCCCACTCCTCCATGCAGATCTTCTCCAAGTTATCTAGGTTCTTTGGGTGTCTCATGTGGACTTTAACCCCTTCAGCCCCCGGGCACTTTCCGTTTTTGCGTTTTTGTTTTTTGCTCCTTTTCTTCCGAGAGCCGTAACTTTTTTATTATTCTGTCAATCTTGCCATATGAGGGCTTGTTTTTTGCGGGACAAGTTGTATTTTTAAATGAAACCATAGCTTTTACCATATATTGTACTGGAAAACAGCAAAAAAATTCCAAGTGTGGAAAAACTGCAAAAAAAGTGTCATCGCACAATAGTTTTTGGGATGTTTTATTCACCGTGTTCACTATATGATCAAACTGATGTATCTATGTGATGCCTCAGGTCGGTGCGAGTTTGTAGACACCAAACATGTATAGGTTTACTTGTATCTAAGGGGTTAAAATTCACAAGTTTGTCCAATAAAAGTGGCGCACGTTTTGCGCCATTTTCCGAAACACGTAGCGTTCTTATTTTTAAGGATCTATGGCTTAGTGATGGCTTATTTTTTGCGTCTCGAGCTGACGTTTATAATGGTACCATTTTTGCGCAGATGCTACGTTTTGATCGCCTGTTATTGCATTTTGCGTAAAACTTGCGGCGACCAAAAAACGTAATTTTGGCGTTTCGAATTTTTTTGCCACTATGCCGTTTACCAATCAGATTAATTGATTTTATATTTTGATAGATCGGGCATTTCTGAACGCGGCGATACCAAATATGTGTATATTTATTTATTTTTTAACCCTTTAATTTTCAATGGGGGGAAAGGGGGGGTGATTTGAACTTTTAGGTTTTTTGTTTTTTTTTTATTTTTTTAAAACTTTTTTTTACTTTTTTTTTATTTTACTAGTCCCCCTAGGGGGCTATAGCAATCAGCAATCCGATCGCTGATCGCTATCTGCTGATCACAGCAATCCAGCTGTAATCAGCAGATTCGGTCACTTTGGTTTTCCCTCTGCTCTCGGCCGAGGGAAAACGAAAGTGAAACATCGTAGCAGCAGGCGTCATCACATGACCCTGTGCTACGATGGCAACCACCGATAGTCACGTGATAACACACGTGACTTCCGGTGGGGGCGGCGGTAAGTAACAAACATGGCCGCGCGCATTTAAATCTTGCTGCCAGACTTTGGCAGCAAGATTTAAGGGGTTAATGGCCGCGGGTGGAAGAGATTCCACCCGCGGCTAGGAGGCACACATGTCAGCTGTTGAAAACCGCTGATATGTGTGCCGATCCACGCCGCCTGCCCGCGGCAGGGGGCGGGGCTTAACGGGACACGATCCTGGACGGATAGATCCGTCCAAGGTCGTGAAGGGGTTAATCTTGAGCTCCTTCCACAAGTTTTCAATTGGGTTAAGGTCAGGAGGCTGACTAGGCCACTGCAACACCTTGATTTTTTCCCTCTTGAACCAGGCCTTGGTTTTATTGGCTGTGTGCTTTGGGTCGTTGTCTTGTTGGAAGATGAAATGACGACCCATCTTAAGATCCTTGATGGAGGAGCGGAGGTTCTTGGCCAAAATCTCCAGGTAGGCTGTGCTATCCATCTTCCCATGGATGCGGACCAGATGGCCAGGCCCCTTGGCTGAAAAACAGCCCCACAGCATGATGCTGCCACCACCATGCTTGACTGTAGGGATGGTATTCTTGGGGTCGTATCCAGTCTCCAAACGTCACGTGTGTGGTTGGCACCAAAGATCTCGATTTTGGTCTCATCAGACCAGAGAACCTTGAACCAGTCTGTCTCAGAGTCCTCCAAGTGATCATGAGCAAACTGTAGACGAGCCTTGACATGACGCTTTGAAAGTAAAGGTACCTTACGGGCTCGTCTGGAACGGAGACCATTGCGGTGGAGTACGTTACTTATGGTATTGACTGAAACCAATGTCCCCACTGCCATGAGATCTTCCCGGAGCTCCTTCCTTGTTGTCCTTGGGTTAGCCTTGACTCTTCGAACAAGCCTGGCCTCGGCACGGAAGGAAACTTTCAAAGGCTGTCCAGGCCGTGGAAGGCTAACAGTAGTTCCATAAGCCTTCCACTTCCGGATGATACTCCCAACAGTGGAGACAGGTAGGCCCAACTCATTGGAAAGGGTTTTGTACCCCTTGCCAGCCTTGTGACCCTCCACGATCTTGTCTCTGATGGCCTTGGAATGCTCCTTTGTCTTTCCCATGTTGACCATGTATGAGTGCTGTTCACAAGTTTGGGGAGGGTCTTAATTAGTCAGAAAAGGCTGGAAAAAGAGATAATTAATCCAAACATGTGAAGCTCATTGTTCTTTGTGCCTGAAATACTTCTTAATACTTTAGGGGAACCAAACAGAATTCTGGTGGTTTGAGGGGTTGAATAATAAATGACCCTCTGAATAAACTTTTCACAATTTTAAAAAAAAAAAAAAGAAAGAAAGAAACAACATTCTTTTTTGCTGCAGTGCATTTCACACTTCCAGGCTGATCTACAGTCCAAATGTCACAATGCCAAGTTAATTCCGAATGTGTAAATCTGCTAAATCTGCAGGGGGTTGAAGACTACTTGTAGGCACTGTACCTCACATCTGATCGCAGTATCACAATTGTGTCCCACTTATAGATTCTTCACCATAACATTAATTTTTTTATCTTTATGTTTGAAGCCTGAAATGTAGGCTGAAAAATTCAAAGAGGTCGAATACTTTTGCAAGGCACTGTATATATATACTAGATGGTGGCCTGATTCTAGCGCATCAGTTATTCTAGAATATGTATTTAGTTTATCAAGATTTAAGAAAAGTGCAATAAATATAAAGGGTAAAATATATACATTATCATTAAATGTTATTGTTCAGCATCAACCGCCGCCCACACACATCATGCCATCACACCGCAATCATTACTTTCCCCTCCATTTGCTCTCTATCACAGGTTCTGTGACAGTCTGTGTCACGTTGTTAAGGCCGCAATCGGGTATCTAAGGGGCCTGCCTGCACCATTCCCTCAGCAACACCCACATCCAATCCGGAGGCAGCTAAGCAGAGAGGTGGGCGGCACATGCCGAGAAGGAAATAGGAAGCAGCCGCATCTCCTTGCCTGCAGGGCCAGCGAGGGGAGGGAGAAAGTACTACAGAGTATGAAAAGAGAAGAAAGTGCAAGGTGAGTATAATTGTTTTTGTTTTTTTTTTACTGTGTGCTGGAGTGTATATAAAGGCTGCTGGGGTGTATATAGAGGCTTCTGTGTGTGGCGGTGTCTGTGTGCGACGAAACAGCGAAGTGTGGTTCAAATCCCACGCCAATTCACGACCGGACTGCGTCTGTCGCTGTTTAGTCGCGGGCGGCTGGCGCGACCAATCAGCGACGTGGTATTTCTGTTAGACCAGGGGTCTCAAACTCGGCTGGGTGTGTGGGCTGCACAGAGGAAAAAAATAATTTGGGGGCCGCATTCTTTGCGGGACAAAGTGACATTTTTATTGGTACCATATATATATATATATATTTTACACACCTTGGGATCACTGATTTTCAACATTTTTCACTTGTTTATTATAACAAATGTGCACATTCTTTGGTTAAAAAAAAAATTGATGGTAAAAAAAAAAAAAAAGTCATGCCTAATTTTGTTTTTTTTTACATTTTATCCCTTTCTAGTAACTAATAGTGTTACAATTATCACTATATAGAAATTTTGGCCAACATCTTTTAGTAATGTTCCCCATCCTATAGTAATGTGCCCATCCTTGTCCCCATTCTATAGTAATGTCCCCATCCAATAGTATTATGCCCATCCTTGTAATGTCCCCATCATTTAGTAATGTTCCCAGCCTTGTCCCCATCCTGTAGTCATGTGCCCACCTTATCCCTATTCTATAGTCATGTGCCCACCTTGTCCCCATCCTATAGTAATGTGCCCACCTTGTCCCCATCCTATAGACATGTGCCCACCTTATCCCTATTCTATAGTCATGTGCCCACCTTGTCCCTATTCTATAATCATGTGCCCACCTTGTCCCCATCCTATAGTCATGTGCCCACCTTGTCCCCATCCTATAGACATGTGCCCACCTTATCCCTATTCTATAGTCATGTGCCCACCTTGTCCCTATTCTATAATCATGTGCCCACCTTGTCCCCATCCTATAGTCATGTGCCCACCTTGTCCCCATCCTATAGACATGTGCCCACCTTGTCCCTATTCTATAGTAATGTGCCCACCTTTTTCCCATCCTATAGTCATATGCCCACCTTGTCCCTATTCTATAGTAATGTGCCCACCTTGTCCCCATCCTATAGTCATGTGCCCACCTTGTCCCCATCCTATAGTCATGTGCCCACCTTGTCCCCATCCTATAGTCATGTGCCCACCTTGTCCCCATCCTATAGTCATGTGCCCACCTTGTCCCTATTCTATAATCATGTGCCCACCTTGTCCCTATTCTATAATCATGTGCCCACCTTGTCCCCATCCTATAATCATGTGCCCACCTTATCCCCATCCTATAGTCATGTGCCCACCTTGTCCCCATCCTATAGTCATGTGCCCACCTTGTCCCCCATCCTATAGTCATGTGCCCACCTTGTCCGTATTCTATAGTAAAGTGCCCACCTTGTCCCCATCCTATAGTCATGTGCCCACCTTGTCCCTATTCTATAGTAATGTCCCCATCCAATAGTATTATGCCCATCCTTGAAATGTCCCCATGATTTAGTAATGTTCCCAGCCTTGTCCCCATCCTATAGTCATGTGCCCACCTTGTCACTATTCTATAGTCATGTGCCCACCTTGTCCCTATTCTATAGTAATGTGCCCACCTTGTCCCCATCCTATAGTAATGTGCCCACCTTATCCCCATTCTATAGTCATGTGCCCACCTTGTCCCCATCCTATAGTAATGTGCCCACCTTGTCCCCATCCTATAGTCATGTGCCCACCTTGTCCCCATCCTATAGTCATGTGCCCACCTTGTCCCTATTCTATAATCATGTGCCCACCTTGTCCCCATCCTATAGTCATGTGCCCACCTTGTCCCTATTCTATAGTAAAGTGCCCACCTTGTCCCCATCCTATAGTCATATGCCCACCTTGTCCCCATCCTATAGTCATGTGCCCACCTTGTCCCTATTCTATAGTCATGTGCCCACCTTGTCCCCATCCTATAGTAATGTGCCCACCTTGTCCCCATCCTATAGTCATGTGCCCACCTTGTCCCTATTCTCTAGTAATGTGCTCACCTTGTCCCTATTCTATAGTAAGGTGCCCACCTTGTCCCTATTCTATAGTAAAGTGCCCACCTTGTCCCCATCCTATAGTCATGTGCCCACCTTGTCCCTCTTCTATAGTAATGTCCCCATCCAATAGTATTATGCCCATCCTTGAAATGTCCCCATGATTTAGTAATGTTCCCAGCCTTGTCCCCATCCTATAGTCATGTGCCCACCTTGTCACTATTCTATAGTCATATGCCCACCTTGTCCCTATTCTATAGTAATGTGCCCACCTTGTCCCCATCCTATAGTAATGTGCCCACCTTATCCCCATTCTATAGTCATGTGCCCACCTTGTCCCCATCCTATAGTAATGTGCCCACCTTGTCCCCATCCTATAGTCATGTGCCCACCTTGTCCCCATCCTATAGTCATGTGCCCACCTTGTCCCTATTCTATAGTCATGTGCCCACCTTGTCCCCATCCTATAGTAATGTGCCCACCTTGTCCCCATCCTATAGTCATGTGCCCACCTTGTCCCTATTCTCTAGTAATGTGCTCACCTTGTCCCTATTCTATAGTAAGGTGCCCACCTTGTCCCCATCCTATAGTCATGTGCCCACCTTGTCCCCATACTATAGTAATGTGCCCACCTTGTCCCCATTCTATAGTAATGTCCCCATCCAATAGTATTATGCCCACCTTTTAATGTCCCCATCATTTAGTAATGTTCCCAGCCTTGTCCCCATCTTATAGTCATGTGCCCACCTTGTCCCTATTCTATAGTCATATGCCCACCTTGTCCATATTATATAGTAATATGCCCACCTTGTCCCCAATCCTATAGACCTGTGCCCACCTTGTCCCTATTCTATAGTAATGTGCCCACCTTGTCCCTATCCTATAGTCATGTGCCCACCTTGTCCCCATTCTATAGTCATGTGCCCACCTTGTCCCTATTCTATAGTAATGTGCCCACCTTGTCCCCATTCTATAGTCATGTGCCCACCTTGTCCCTATTCTATAGTAATGTGCCCACCTTGTCCCCATCCTATAGACATGTGCCCACCTTGTCCCTATTCTATAGTAATGTGCTCACCTTGTCCCTATTCTATAGTAAGGTGCCCACCTTGTCTCCATCCTATAGACATGTGCCCACCTTGTCCATATTCTATAGTAATGTGCCCACCTTGTCCCCAATCCTATAGACCTGTGCCCACCTTGTCCCTATTCTATAGACATGTGCCCACCTTGTCCCCATCCTATAGTAATGTGCCCACCTTATCCCCATCCTATAGTAATGTCCCCATCCTGTAGTAATGGGTGGTGGGGGCAGTGGCGGCGGGTGAAAGGGGGCGCTATAATTTACCGATCGCTCTCGGCTTCCACCCACAGACGCCGGAGTGAAGGTGAGAGGGCGGTCTCCGGCCCCAGATCCACAGTGATTGGCGAGACAGGCCTTGTGACCGATCTCTCCAATCAGAGCTGGGGGCGGGTGAAACAGAGGTCACCCAGCTCCAGCCAATGATCGGTGTTACAGCTGCACTGATCAGGGCTGGATTTCAATGTTACAGCCATTTTCAATGGCTGAAACCATTACAGTGGCTGTGATTGGCTGACGAACGCCGCACAGCCAATCACAGCCTCCATAGGTCCGGGGAGGAGACACCACCCCGCCTGAGGTTCCCTCATCCCCGCCCGAATCTAAGGTATTTGCTATTTGCAATGCAAACGGCAATCGCAGCCACTAGGTCTGCGATTTCACCATGACGTACTGGGTACATGATGGGTCCTTAAGCACCAGGGAGCCATGACGTACCCAGTACGTCATAGGTCGCTAAGGGGTTAATGTGCAGTCCTTCACATACACAAAAAATAAAAAAACACCATTCTTCTCACCTGTCCCGCGGTCCCTCGGCTCCTCACCTCTGCTTCTTGCTGTCTGCAGGCCGTGCCCCGGTGACTGCCCCTGGCAGCGATTTATGTCAGATGAATGTTTTGCCGGCGCTGCGCGCGCACAGTTCTTGCCTCTGAGAGTGCAGCGCCGGCAAAACACTCATCTAACAAAGTGCAGACAGTGGCTGCGGCCCCTGCACCGGCCACAATAGTGAACAGGGAAACGGGCCTGGGGGCCGCACGAAGCAGCCTGACGGGCCGCATGTTTGAGACCCCTGCGTTAGACAGACAGAAGTAGACGTAATATATATCACACATATACATCAATACACACACATATACATCATATATATATGCCTACATACATATACACACAGTCTTGGCCAAAAGTGTTGGCACCTATGAAATTGTTACAAAAAATGAAGTACCGTATTTTTTGTTTTATAAGACGCACCCCAAATTTAGAGATTGTTGCTGTCTTACCAGAGGAGGCTGGTAGCGGTGGTGGAGTGGGGTCACAGGAGGCAGAGGCTGTGCTCGCAGCGGTGGTGGGTCAGTGCTCACATCAGAAGGTCCGTGCTCGCAGTGGCGGGTTACTGCTGGCAGCGGAAGCTGCGGTGGTTGTATGGTGGAGCAGGCCAGTGTGGAGAGTGTCCCAGTTGCTGTCGGCGGTCCGGAAAATCCGAAAAATACAGTATATCGCCCAGAAAGTTATTGCAATTATACATATTTCGTCACGCACATGTTTATTTCCTTTGTGTGTACTACAACACCACAAAAAAAGGGGGGCAAATTGGACATAATTTCACACAAAACCCCCAAAATGTTCTGGACAAAATTGTTGGAATCCTCAACTTAATATTTAGTTACACTCCCTTTGTTATAAATAATTGCAATCAATAACATCCTATAACCATCATCAAGCTTCTAACACCTCTCACCTGGTATTTTGGATCACTCTTTTGGAAACTGCTCTCAAATTTGAAGGCGCCTTAGATGTGCATTTTCGATCACTAATGTTCATTTACTCAAGTAAGTGAATTCATATGGCCCTGGTTTAAAGCAGATAATGAGGGTGTGTTTGTGGGGATGAGGGGGGTGGGGGGGGAACTGGATCCGTTGCATAAGTTTTTTCATGCGACCTGTCCGGTTTTTTTACGGATGCGGCTTGATACTGAGCACGCGCAGTGCAAAATGCATCCGGCGGCCGGATACGTTTTTTGCCGCAGGACGCCGCATACGGCGTCCATAGGCTTGCATTGTAAATTGTGCGGCATCGCAGATCCGGCGCGATGCAGTTTTTTCGCCGCACAAAAAAACGTGCCAGGCAACGTTCCATCTGGCCGCCACATGGGCTAAATATGCCGCATCCGGCAAAAAACGGAAGCAACGCAAGGACATGCGGCACAATACGGCGCTAATGCAAGTCCATGCGGAAAAAAACGCAACCGGCGGCAAAAAAAAACAAAAAACAGTTGCGTTTTTTTCTGCAAAGCGCCGTATTGTGCCGCTCAGCAAAAACCGGATGTGTGAAAGCAGCCTTACCAGTGTTCCTACGGTATAAGGCTCTTTTCACACTAGAAAAAGGATTTTTCTCAAATTTCTGAAAGATTAGCGCACTTGCGGTCGAAAAACGCAACAATAACGCAACAAAAACTGCATGCGTTTTTACCGCGTTGTTTTCTGCAGGTTGGTCCCTGCGGTTTTTTACCTTTATCTATGGCCAAAAAAAAAAAAGAAAAAACACAGGTAACTGCAGAAAACAAGTAACATGCACATTCTTTATCTCAAGAAATTCTGCAGAAAGAATGTTCTTAAGAAAAGAAAAAAAAAGTGCGCACAGCTATTTTATTTTTTCCATAGGTTTTGCTGGGGAAATGTCTGAAGAAAGGTTAAAACCATTTTCTCAAGAAATTTCTGCAGCAAAAACATAAAAAAAAATGAGGGTAAAAACACTGAACAAGGCCTAAGATTCTAGCCGCCTTTTAACATTGCTGAAAGATCTGGCAGGATGACGTGACATGGGTATTGGTGGATGTAACTGCATAAGGCTATGTGAGCACTAGAAAGTGCCTGTCTTAGGCTGGAAACACATCTATGCGAGTAAAATCGGTCCGAGTTGGCTGAAAAAAACTCGGCTGATTTTAGTTCACGTTAGGTCCGAGTGCAACGCAAGTGCGATGCTTTTTCTGAATAAATTAATGATTTTACTAGCGTGTGTAATGCGTATTTTTTTACTATGTCATCTGCCATTCAGCTCTGCTACATGGCCGCTGACAGCAGACACAGACAGAGCCGCACGATCAGAATGAACTCGGGTTAACTTCACCCAACTTCATTGTCATGCTGCGGCTCTGTCTGTGCCGCATCCTGATTAGCGGTCACCAGTGAAGGACTCACCGGTGACCGCTAATCCCCTGAGTGACTGAAGTTAGCAGCCCTCTCTCATACGCACGAATCCCCGGTGCGGCACTGCACGGCATTCACACTGCTGCGGCGGCTTTTACTATTTTGAAAAAGCCGGCCGCTCATTAAACAATCTCGTATTCCCTGCTTTCCCCGCCCACCGGCGCCTATGATTGGTTGCAGTGAGACACGCCCCCATGCTGAGTGACAGGTGTCTCACTGCACCCAATCACAGCAGCCGGTGGGCGTGTCTATACTGTGCAGTGAAATAAATAATTAAATAATTAAAAAAAACCGGCGTGCGGTCCCCCCCAATTTCAATACCAGACAGATAAAGCCATACGGCTGAAGGCTGGTATTCTCAGGATGGGGAGCTCCAAGTTATGGGGAGCCCCCCAGCCTAACAATATCAGCCAGCAGCTGCCCAGAATTGCCGCATACATTAGATGCGACAGTTCTGGGACTGTACCCGGCTCTTCCCGATTTGCCCTGGTGCGTTGGCAAATCGGGGTAATAAGGAGTTATTGGTAGCCCATAGCTGCCACTAAATCCTAGATTAATCATGTCAGGCGTCTCCCCGAGATACCTTCCATGATTAATCTGTAAATTACAGTAAATAAACACACACACACCTGAAAAAATCCTTTATTAGAAATAAAAAACACTAACAAATTCCCTCATCACCAATTTAATAAGCCCCAAAAAGTCCTCCATGTCCGGCGTAATCCAGGATGGTCCAGCGTCGCTTCCAGCTCTGCTGCATGGAGGTGACCGGAGCTGCAGAAAACACAGCCGCTCCTGTCAGCTCAACGCATGTTGGAGGCAGTGACAGCGGGTAACCTCAGTGACAGCTCAGCTGATCGCGATACCTCAGTTGCTGCGTGGAGCTGACAGGAGCGGCTGTGTTTTCCACAGCTCCGGTCACCTCCATGCAGCAGAGCTGGAAGCGATGCTGGAGCATCATGGATTACGCCGGACATGGAGGGCTTTTTGGGGCTTATTAAATTGGTGATGAGGGAATTTGTTAGTGTTTTTTATTTCTAATAAAGGATTTTTTCAGGTGTGTGTGTTTATTTACTGTAATTTACAGATTAATCATGGAAGGTATCTCGGGGAGACGCCTGACATGATTAATCTAGGATTTAGTGGCAGCTATGGGCTGCCATTAACTCCTTATTACCCCGATTTGCCAATGCACCAGGGCAAATTGGGAAGAGCCGGGTACAGTCCCAGAACTGTCGCATCTAATGTATGCGGCAATTCTGGGTGGCTGCTGACTGATATTGTTAGGCTGGGGGGCTCCCCATAACGTGGAGCTCCCCATCCTGAGAATACCAGCCTTCAGCCGTATGGCTTTATCTGGCTGGTATTGAAATTGGGGGGGACCGCACGCCGTTTTTTTTTAATTATTTAATAATTTATTTCACTGCACAGTATAGACACGCCCACCGGCAGCTGTGATTGGGTGCCGTGAGACACCCGTCACTCAGCGTGGGGGCGTGACTCACTGCAACCAATCATAGGCGCCTGTGGGCGGGTAAAGCAGGGAATACGAGATTGTTTAATGAGCGGCCGGCTTTTTCAAAATAGTAAAAGCCGCCGCAGCAGTGTGAATGCCGTGCAGCGCCGCGCCGGAGATCGGGGAACGGTGAGTATGAGAGAGGAGGGGAAAATGACGACAGACTGTGAGAGAGGGACAGAGATAGTGATGGACCGACAGAGAGAGAATAGAGACCGAGAGGGAGAGACCGACTGACAGAGAATAGTGATTGACAGACATTGTGAGACATCACTCGTTTCCAGTGTTTTAGGAAACATGCGAGAAATGTATTTAGAAAATCGGATGTCACTAGGATGGTGTGAGTGCCGTCCCGTGACATCCGATTTTTTACACGCTCCCATAGACTTGCATTGGAGAGACTCGCAGTAGAAACTCGCAAAAAAGCAGCATGCTGCGATTTTTTTCTCAGCCCGATTTGGACTGAGAAACAAATCGCAGATGAGAGCTGAATCATTCACTAACATGTGTCCGATTCCAATGCGAGATTTTCTCGCAATACACTACTGCGAGAAACTCGCAAGTGAGAAGCAGCCCTTAAGAAAAAAAAAAACTGACCCTCTTAAAGAATCCCGCACCTGCAGTAAAAAAAAACAAAAAAAAACGCACGAAAACCGCAGCGAAATCCACATGCGGTTTTTCCGCAGGTTAGTCCCTGCGGATTTTTACCATTATCTATAGCAAAAACCGCAGGTACCTGCGGAAAAGAAGTGACGTGCTCATTAATTCCGCAGCAGAAAATCCGCAGGTAAATCCATGAGTATAAAAAAAAACGCAGTGTGCGCACAGCAGTTTTTAAAACCCATAAGATTTGCTGGGGAATGACTGCAGAAATGTTAGACACATTTTCTACAGCAATTCCGCGGCAAAATCTGCAGCGTGCGCACAGGACCTTATACTCCTGTATCAAGCATGAACAGAGTATTAATGTGATGAGAGTTTTTGAAGCAAGTTCTGCTTATGTCCAGACAGAAGCAGCATTTTATTATGGATAGTTTATTGTTCATTATACACCATATTTGATGATTAATTATAACTCCAACATAAAGGAAATGAGAGCTGGTTTTAGAAAATCTTTATGGGAGAATTCAACAAACAGAATTCGGAATATTCCCCTTATCTATGTTTTTACAAACGTCTTAGATGATTTTCTATTAATTTGGAGTAGAACAGAAGAAAAGTTGAAATATTGTGTTTCTCTAATCAATGGGGAACCTGTCAGGTCAAATATGCACTCAGAGCCACGAGCAGTTCTGGGTGTATATTGCTAATCCCTGCCTAACCGTCCCTGCATGCACTAGCATAGATAAAGATCTTTAGAAAAAGTATTTCTAAAGATATTTTATTGTATGCTAATGAGCGAGGGGACTAGTCCCCTGGGTTAGGGTTAGTTCCCCTGGCTAGTCGGCTCCATTAGCATGGGGGGAGCGCTGCCATCGCGTCGGATGCTGGATTTCGGCTCAGTGCGCATGACCCTGGAGTTTCAGTCATGCGCACTACTTCAGTTTGAAGCCAGGACTCGTACACCCGGCTTCATAGTGCGCATGACCGAAACTCCGAGGTAATACGCACTAAGCCGAAATCCAGCGTCGGACCGGATACCAGTGGAGAGATGAGTGAGATCATCCTCTGACGCTGTGTATTCATTAGCATGATAGCACGCCCACAGGGGAGTACTAACATGCTAATGGAGCCGAATAGCCAGGGGAACTAACACCCAGGTGACTAGTGCCCTCAATCATTAGCATATCATAAAGGATTTTTAGAAATACTTTTTTTTACAGATCTCTTTATCTATGTTAGTGTATACAGGGACGGTTAGGCAGGGATTAGCAATATGCACGCAGAACTGCTCGTGGTTCTGGGTGCATATTGGACCTGACAGGTTCCCTTTTAATTTTAAAGGGTTTTTTTGGTTGTTTTTTACTAAAGGGGTATTCCCGTCTCAAAAGATCCTATCCCAATATGTAGTAAGTGTAATAATATTAGCAAATATCTCCAATTAGAAATCTAGTATAGTTTTCATGATTCTCTATGATTCACTCTGTCATTTACGTAATGGTCAGGGCATTGCAGGACCTTAGGTATCCATAGTTATAACCACTAGCAACTAACTGACTATATGCGTGGACGTAACCATGGATACTCAAGGTCCTGCAATTCCCTGAACATGAGGTAAATGACATAGTGAATCATGAGAACTATACTAGATTTCCAAATATTATTATACCTACTACATATTAGGATAGGATCTTGGAGATAATAACCTTTATTTCTATAGCGCCAACATATTCCACAGCGGTTTACAATTCAGAGGTTCATATACAAACATTCATAAGTAACAGTTAAAGAAAATACAATAATTAAAGCAAATATAATGACAAACCTGCTCGTAAGAGCTTACAATCTACAATGGGGTGTGGTGGGGTTGACATAAGGTACAAGTGCTTATTTAAAACAACAGTCCAGCCATTTCGAAGAAATGGGGAATAGATAAGGCTGCATGAGCAAAACACAAAGTAGTGGAGGAGATGTAGAGTATATGAATTGACTTCGATTAGGGAAGGTGATAGGCCACTCTAAAAAGATGTGTTTTTAGAGAGCGTCTGAAGCTGTGCAATTTGTGGTTTGTCCTAGTTTCTTCGGGTAGAGTATTCCAGAGAATTGGTACAACTTGGGAGACATCTTGAAGCAGTGAGTGGAAAGTTCGGATTAGTGTGGATGTCAGTCGAAAGTTATTTGCGGAGGGTAGAGAGCGTGTAGGGTGATAGACTGAGAAGAAGTTGGAGATGTAGGGGGGGTGCTCCACTGTGGAGAGCTTTGTGGGTGAGAACAAACAATTTAAATTGGATCTTCTGATGTATCGGCAGCCAGTGCAATGACTGGCACAGAGCGAAAGCGTCTGAGTAACGATTAGCCAGATCGGTGACAGTGGCTGCTGTATTAAGGATAGACTGCAGTGGAAAGTCTAGTTAGGGGAAGTCAATTAACCCCTTCACAACCGAAGACGTAACGGTACATCCTAAATCATGAAGGGGTGATCACAAGCAGCTGTGCTGCGGTGAGCTAGTGGTGATCCCCGCACACGTCTGCTGATTTCCACAACAGACGTGTGCCTCAAAGGCACAGGTAAAACTTCTTCATTATGTTGCACACTGTGGACAAAGGAACTCTCACGATGGACTTGTAACCAACCTTGAGATCGTTGATATTTTTAACCCTTTCACGACCAAACCCGCGGTATTCCCTGCTGATCTGATCAGCAGAGATGTGTAGCTTAGGCTCCTTTCACACATCCGGTTTCAGCAGTGCGGCTTAATCCGGCTGTGAAACCTATGCAACGGATGCTGCGAAAACACCGCATCCTTTGCATAAGTTTTTTACATGCAGCCCGTCCGGTTTTTGCCGCTTGCGGCAGGCTACTGAGCATGTGCAGTGGCAAAAAACGCATGCGGCGGCCAGATGCGGTTTTTACCGCATTGCACCGCATCTGGCGTCCATAGGCATGCATAGGAAAATGTGCCGCATCGGCCGGATGCGGCACAATGTGGGTTTTCTTGCCGCACAAAAAAACGTCCCAGGCAACGTTCCATCCGGCCGCCGCATCGGCTAAATCTGCCGCATGTGGCAAAAACCGGACGGAACGCAAGCCTATGCGGCACAAATGTTAGCCTATGAAAAAAACCTGCAACCGGTAGCAAAAAAAAACCAAACGGTTGCGTTTTTTCTGCAAAGTGCCGGATTGTACCGCACAGGAAAAAACGGAGGTGTGAAAGCAGCCTTACAGGCGCATGCATACATGATCCATCCGCGCCTGTTAACCCCTTAAATCTCACTGTCAAAATGTGATAACGCAATTTAATGCGCTGCAGCGGGGACCTCACCTTTTCCAGCCGCCACTGGGGGCCCTGTGACGCGAACACGGGGAGCCGTCGATTGTCACGGTAGAACAGTGTCATGACTCCTGCCGTTATCATGACGCAGTTCTTGTTACAGCTGGCAGAGCACTGGCTGTAACAAGAACGGAGCATTGCTCCTGATCAGAGCGATGTTGCTCTGATCTGGAGAAATGAATGAGCAATCAGACAGTATAACAATAAACAAAAAAACAAAAAAAAAAAAAAAGCTGAGAAGTTCAATCAAACATTCGCCCCATTGAAAAGTAAAGGGTTAAAAAATAAAAAATACACACACTCTGTATTGCCGCGTTCAGAAACGCCCGGTCTATTAAAATATAAAATCAATTAATCTGATCGGTAAACTGCGTAGCGGCAAAAAAATTCCAACCGCCAAATCTTCACATTTTTTCCTTTTCTTTTTTGTTTTCGGCAGTAGCCTCGCTTTGTTTGAGGTGTAGTTCTCCTTTGGAAGGAGATTGTCTGTATTATAAAAGGTGGTTACATGTCATATGCGTGCCTTATGATAGTAAGAGAAGGGGTGTTAGTTAGGATGTGGCTTATACTCTTCTCTGTAAGTTGACATGAAGTAATCACGTATTTGAATCTTTTTTTTTTTTTTTCCTGTAAATTCTCTTGTTTACTTTAATAAAGAAAGATTAAACATAAAATTCCAACCGCCAAAATTATGTTTTTTGGTCGCCACAAATTTTGCGCAAAATACAATACCAGGTGATCAGAATCTGCGCAAAAAAGGTACTGTTAAAAAAGTCAGCTCGAGATGCAAAAAAATAAGCTGTCACTGAAACATAGATCCCGAAAAATGAGAACTCTACAGGTTTTGGAAAATGGCATAAAACGTGCGCCACTTTTTTTGGACAAACTTGTGAATTTTTTTTAACCCCTTAAATAAAATTAAACCTATACATGTTTGGTATCTATGAACTCGTACCGACCTGAGACATCAAACCAACTCATCAGTTTTACCATATAGTGAACACTGAATAAAATATCCCAAAAACTGCCGCAATTTTTTGCAGTTTTCCTGCACTTGGAATTTTTTTGCCGTTTTCCAGTACTCTATATGGTACAACTTATGGTTTCATTTAAAAGTACAACTTGTCCCGCAAAAAACAAGCACTTATATGGCAAGACGGAAAAATAAAAAAAACTTGTGTCTCTTGGAAGAAGGGGAGTAAAAAAAAAAAACCCCAGAAAAATGGAAAATCACTAAGGGGGTAAAGCGGTTAAGGTTCATAATTATTTGAGGCTTGAAGGCTTTCTACTTTTAAAACTTTCATTTACTTCTAGGACCATACACAATGTGATACTCCAGTACCCATAAGGTCCAGTTGATGCAGAATTAGGCCGGTTTCATACGTCTGTGTTTCAGGTACATGTGACATCTGTTTTTTTTTTTACCCGAAAGCCACACATACCAAAGTCATTCTATGGTGTTATTCACACCAGGGCTGTGGAGTCGGTAAGCCAAACCTTCGACTCCGACTCCGACTCCGACTCCTCAAATTCTCTTGCACCGACTCCGACTCCGGCTCCGACTCCGACTCCGACTCCGACTCCGACTCCGACTCCGGCTCCGACTCCGACTCCGACTCCGACTCCGGCTCCGACTCCGGCTCCGGCTCCGGCTCCGACTCCGACTCCTACATATATTGCTTATAGTTAGGTGAAAAATTTATTGTAGTACATGAATATGTGTATGTGAACATCAGACATTTAATAATTTTTATGATACAATAATCAAGATATTTGGATAGAACATAAAATATATTTATTGGAATACAACTTTAGAACACAAAAAACTGTAATAAATTGTAAATATGTAATACACTATGTAATATACAGTAGATTACATATATATCTTGTGTGTGTATATACACTGTATATATATATATATATATATATATATATATATATATATATATATATATATTTTACATATTTACAATTTATTAGTTTTTTGTGTTCTAAAGTTGTATTCCAATAAATATTTTATGTTCTATCCAAATATCTTGATTATTGTATCATAAAAACAATTAAATGTCTGATGTTCACATTGTACTACAATACATTTTTCACTTAAATATAAGCATTATACTAAATGTTATTATTTAGTAAAATATTCAGCACATTCTGCATTGCACTCCTGTCCCCAATTTATTATATATTTTAGGAGTCGGAGTCGGTGCATTTTATACCGACTCCGACTCCACCAAAATGAGCTCCGACTCCGACTCCACGACTCCGACTCCACAGCCCTGATTCACACAGCCGTGTTTTCACACAGACTGTATGGGCCGCACGGAGACCTGTTCATTTTTCCCCAGCTTGTCGGTTCACACGGACCCATACAAGTCTATGGGTGCATGTGAAACACGCACAGGACACAGATTGAATCCGTGTTTTTTTGTTTTGTTTTTTTTTTTACAACACTACCTGGATTGTAATCTGAGAATATGTGAATAGCTAAATCCATATTAGCATAATAATCCCATGAAGAATCACCAAAAACAGATTATATTCCTACAAGAGACCTTCATATTCAATAATATAAAATATTCAAAGACCATAATAGTTCAATGCAATATATATTTTTTTTTTATACAAAATTTGTCTAGGACTACAAAGAGGACAGAAAGAGACACAGCCTGTGCATTTAAAAAGGTTGTAAAAACCGCAGGGGGGTGTGTTTAACATACATGGTCTGAGCAAGACATGATTATATAATTATATACATGAACAACATGATTACATATGATGAAATACATGATTGCAATAAAACAACTTATATGACATGATTTAATAATCCCAGTTGGTATTGAATAAAGACCTCTATTCACAGAGGAAAACAATTGGTTTTATACCATAACCCCAAGTTGATAGAGTGCCTAAATATATAGCTGAAACGGCAAATAATCAATTCATATGGATCAGATGTGCCCAAATACATATAAAAGAACCAATTTTGTGATTTTTTCGGTACAACATTAACCAGTGAACGCCGCCAGCAGTTTTAATCATTGAGAAATAACTCTCATATAGCACTAGATCAAGGTTACCAATAATAAGGCTCTGCGATCTAAATGTGATAATAGGACCATAAACGTAGATAAAGGATTGCAACCAAAGCGTCAATACATGTGCCCATGTAGGGTGCCCAGGACAGGTAAAGGTACAATGACCTACCCAGGAACCGCTTCAGACCCTGTACACACACACCGCCCTGCACCTCGACGCGTTTCGCTACCGCCTCGTCAGGAGGTGCAGGTGTGGTGCACAAGGCTGCCTTTATCCCCAAAGAATGAGACCTACCGTCCTATGGCGGCACGCCACGATCCCCCGCTGCCTATCCTCCACCGCGCCCGGAACCATGTCTGCGCATGCGCACAGGCTCAGCACTCAATAGGTCGTCAGGCGGAGAGGAGGAGAGAAGACCAGGGAGCCGCGCGCGCACAGGGCGGAAGTCAAAATCACCATTGCAGTGAAGGGCTGAAGTGAGGGCAAAATCGCAATATCAGAGGAATACATGAAAGGTATAAAAATTATTATCATATTGTAGTATATCCCGATGTCCTCAAGTTCAATAAGTTCAGCTCCCTTGCATTGTAAGAGATATTCAATCTTTATGTGAATCTTCATACATCCAGGGAAAAAGGCAGTCTGGAAATTAAAATACATTATTAAAACATATGGTAAAATGGCAGGCAAGCAAACAGAGATCCAACAACCCTCCCAAATTGCAGAACCGTGAGCCACAATCAGGCCAAAAAGGGTTTGTAACTTATGACATAATTTAGTCCCCTTGGTCTAACAGTATCCAGAATCGTTATCCAACGAGCTTCCTTCTGGTGCAGAATCTTTTTTAGGTCGCCACCTCTGGTCCCAAAATGGACCTTCTCTATCCCCCTAAATTTTAACAAACGCCAGTTACATTCATGTTTTTCGTTGAAGTGTTTGGGGATGTTTTTTAAGAGCCCTATTTCCTCTAGTTTTTGTAACTTTGCCGCATTCTTGATGTCACGGACATGTTCTAGGATTCTAACCCGGAATTCTCGAGTTTCATTTACTTCTAGGACCATACAAAATGTGATACTCCAGTACCCATAAGGTCCAGTTGATGCAGAATTAGGCCGGTTTCATACGTCTGTGTTTCAGGTACATGTGAAATCTGTTTTTTTTGTTTTTTTTTTTTTACCCGAAAGCCACACATACCAAAGTCATTCTATGGTGTTATTCACACAGCCGTGTTTTCACACAGAGTGTATGGGCCGCACGGAGACCTGTTCGTTTTTCTCCAGCTTGTCGGTTCACACGGACCCATACAAGTCTATGGGTGCATGTGAAACACGCACAGGACACAGATGGAATCCGTGTTTTTTTTTTTTTTTTTACACAACACTACCTGAATTGTAATCTGGCCTAATAGACTTTATTGAAAACTCAACACTGTGTTTTGTTACTGGGAAGACCTGTTTGCTAGCGAGGTGAACATTTTGTGCCAACAATGTCAGACAGAATTGACACTGAGCGTTTAATAGCTCTGGTCCAGCAGAATCCTGAGCTATGGGACCCTCGGGTGAACACATAACATGACAGATTACTAATTTTAAAAACATGGCGTGAAATTGTAGAACGGTGCGACGTTGTGGGCCACATATCCTCCATCCAAGCACGGAAAGATTGGCAAGTGGCCCCAGAGAAGTCTCTTTTTTGTTAAATGGACGGTTTACTTAGCTTTTAAACAATAAAATGGCAAGTGCTATCATAATTAGCAGATTGTACTCGCCTCATTTCATAAAGTTAGTCTATTGTAGTGCGAAAATTTGGTCAGCTGGGGGGAGTATGCTGCTACATTTTCCACTTTAAGGCTGGAAACACATCTATGCGAGTAAAATCGGTCCGAGTTGGCTGAAAAAAAACTCGGCTGATTTTAGTTCACGTTAGGTCCGAGTGCAACGCAAGTGCGATGCTTTTTCTGAATAAATTAATGATTTTACTAGCGTGTGTAATGCGTGTGTAATGCGTATTTTTTACTATGTCATCTGCCATTCAGCTCTGCTACATGGCCGCTGACAGCAGACACAGACAGCCATGTAGCAGAGCTGAATGGCAGATGACAGCAGACACAGACACAGCCGCACGATCAGAATGAACTCGGGTTAACTTCACCCGACTTCATTGTCATGCTGCGGCTCTGTCTGTGCCGCGTCCTGATTAGTGGTCACCAGTGAAGGACTCACCGGTGACCGCTAATCCCCTGAGTGACTGAAGTTAGCAGCCCTCTCTCATACTCACCGATCCCCGGCGCGGCGCTGCACGGCATTCACACTGCTCCGGCGGCTTTTACCATTTTGAAAAAGCCGGCCGCTCATTAAACAATCTCGTATTCCCTGCTTTACACACCCACAGGCGCCTATGATTGGTTGCAGTGAGACACGCCCCCATGCTGAGTGACAGGTGTCTTACTGCACCCAATCACAGCAGCCGGTGGGCGTGTCTATACTGTGCAGTGAAATAAATAATTAAAAAAAAAAAGCTTGCGGTCCCCCCCAATTTCAATACCAGCCAGATAAAGCCATACGGCTGAAGGCTGGTATTCTCAGGATGGGGAGCTCCACATTATGGGGAGCCCCCCAGCCTAACAATATCAGTCAGCAGCCGCCCAGAATTGCCGCATACATTAGATGCGACAGTTCTGGGACTGTACCCGGCTCTTCCCGATTTGCCCTGGTGCGTTGGCAAATCGTGGTAATAAGGAGTTATTGGCAGCCCATAGCTGCCACTAAATCCTAGATTAATCATGTCAGGCGTCTCCCCGAGATACCTTCCATGATTAATCTGTAAATTACAGTAAATAAACACACACACACCTGAAAAAATCCTTTATTAGAAATAAAAAACACTAACAAATTCCCTCATCACCAATTTAATAAGCCCCAAAAAGCACTCCATGTCCGGCGTAATCCAGGATGGTCCAGCGTCGCTTCCAGCTCTGCTGCATGGAGGTGACCGGAGCTGCAGAAAACACAGCCGCTCCTGTCAGCTCCACGCAGCAACTGAGGTGAGTATCGCGATCAGCTGAGCTGTCACTGAGGTTACCCGCTGTCACTGTTGGAGGATCCAGCGGTGGCCGCGGGTAACCTCAGTGACAGCTCAGCTGATCGCGATACTCACCTCAGTTGCTGCATGGAGCTGACAGGAGCGGCGGTGTCTTCTGCTGCTCCTGTCACCTTCATGCAGCAGAGCTGGAAGCGACGCTGATCCATCCTGGAGTACGCCGGATATGGAGGGCTTTTTGGGGCTTATTAAATTGTTGAACCAGGGAATTTGTTAGTGTTTTTTATTTCTAATAAAGGATTTTTTCGGATGTGTGTGTTTATTTTCTGTAACTTAAAGATTAATCATGGAAGGTATCTCATAGACGCCTGACATGATTAATCTAGGACTTATTGTCAGCTATGGGCTGCCAATAACTCCTTATTACCCCGATTTGCCAACGCACCAGGGCAAATCGGGAAGAGCCGGGTACAGTCCCAGAACTGTCGCATCTAATGTATGCGGCAATTCTGGGCGGCTGCTGACTGATATTGTTAGGGTGGGGGGCTCCCCATAACGTGGAGCTCCCCATCCTGAGAATACCAGCCTTCAGCCATATGGCTTTATCTGGCTGGTATTGAAATTGTGGGGGACCGCACGCCGGTTTAATTATTTAATTATTTATTTCACTGCACAGTATAGACACTCCCACCGGCTGCTGTGATTGGGTGCAGTAAGACACCTGTCACTCAGCGTGGGGGCGTGTCTCACTGCAACCAATCATAGGCGCCTGTGGGCGGGTAAAGCAGGGAATACGAGATTGTTTAATGAGCGGCCGGCTTTTTCAAAATAGTAAAAGCCGCCGCAGCAGTGTGAATGCCGTGCAGCGCCGCGCCGGAGATCGGAGAACGGTGAGTATGAGAGAGGAGGGGAAAATGACGGACAAACTGTGAGAGAGGGACAGAGATAGTGACGGACCGACAGAGAGAGAATAGAGACCGAGAGGGAGAGACCGACTGACAGAGAATAGTGATTGACAGACATTGTGAGACATCACTCGTTTCCAGTGTTTTAGGAAACATGCGAGAAATGTATTTAGAAAATCGGATGTCACTAGGATGGTGTGAGTGCCGTCCCGTGACATCCGATTTTTTACACGCTGCCATAGACTTGCATTGGAGAGACTCGCAGTAGAAACTCGCAAAAAAGCAGCATGCTGCGATTTTTTTCTCAGTCCGATTTGGACTGAGAAAAAATAATCGCAAATGCGAGCTGAATCATTCACTAACATGTGTCCGATTCCAATGCGAGTTTTTCTCGCATTGCTCTACTGCGAGAAACTCGCAAGTGAGAAGCAGCCCTAAAGCGTTTGTAGGTGTATGCACATCCATACCGACCCCGATGCATATCTATGGATGTGCAAATAAAAAAGGAACACAAACATGAGTCAGAGATGCATGCAATGTGTTTATTACATCATAAAATATAAATATACACATATATATATATATATATATATATATATATATATATATATATATTATATATAAAAACATGCTCTCTTTAGATACAGCTCAGCAGCGCAAAGACCCATTATTTTCCAGCCTATGGTAATCTTGTAGTGCACCTCCTGTGTTTTGTTTTTTCCCCCAAAGGGTTCATATATTTCTGCTTTTGAGTGTACAGTGTGCGTTGCATCGCATGCATATTACAGATCTGGCTTTTGTAATCTAGCAGCACTACTCTTTCGCCAGTGCACACAAAGGGACAGTATCATTTTTCCACATAGAGTGTATTGCACATTACTCTCCAGGTTTGTTTCAATTTTGCTGGACAGTTTATGTGCCTGGATTCTTAAAGGGACCATAACACCCATGCATCGATGCACAATTTGCACTAT
Organism: Anomaloglossus baeobatrachus; assembly: GCF_048569485.1. Taxonomy (NCBI): domain Eukaryota; kingdom Metazoa; phylum Chordata; class Amphibia; order Anura; family Aromobatidae; genus Anomaloglossus; species Anomaloglossus baeobatrachus. The sequence continues at coordinate 656,503,244 of NC_134354.1, forward strand.
TCGATTTTCATAGTGCACATTATGATCCAGGTGTATTAAAGTGCATCAGCTGCTTGCATATGTTTATTTCATGGTTTGACCAGATAAACTCCTCTTTGCTTATGTCTTAATTATTGTGTCCATTTTTCATAATTTAAAAAAAAAAAATTTTTTTTAATAAATTGACTGATTCTCTTGTGTCTACTTAGCTATGGACTATTTGCTTATTGATGTTACGTAGAGAAGCACTTTAATTTTCACGTTTTTTTTTTTTTTATTTTTTGCCTTCGCTAATTTTTATATATATATATATATATATATATATATATATATATATATATATATATATATATATATATATATATATATATATATATATATATATATATATAGTTAATTTAAAACCTCATGGCAGCTTAAAATCCAGTCACTTTTTTTTTCTTTTTAACTTTAACATGATTTTGCAGCTACTCGCCTCACCAAGAAAACCCCCCCCCCCCCAAAAAAAAAACACAGGTTTTGTATATTGTAGTCCCTCCTTGATTTTCAGAAAAAAAATGCTTAAGAAATTAGATAACTTCAAAAATAAAATGTGAATGGGCCTAACAAACTATGCCATAGATAGCTATCTATAAAGATATATTAAAGATCGATCGATAGATAGAGGCCATCGAGCAAACCGGGAAGAGTGAAAGATGCGGGCATTTGACACACTCCCATAGGCCCCGATCTCTACAAACATAAAAATAGGAATTAATACCTACCGGTAATGATGTTTCCAGGATCAATCATGACAGCACCACAGGAGTTGCTTCCTCCGCCCTCTACAGGGACAAGAGCACAAGAGGTTAATAACCCCTCCCCCTCCCAACCTCTCTAGTGGCTTTTCAAGTACCACTCCAGGATGGGTATAACACCACGTTTATTCATGCTTGAGCTACATACAATGTAAATGCACACGCAGTAGAAACAAAGGGAGGGAAATAAGGGTGCTGTTATGATGGATCCTGGAAACATCATTACCGGTAGGTAGTAATTCCTATTTTCCAGGACCACATGACAGCACCACAGGAGAATACCAAATTAATTTATCCTTAGTTGGGGGGGGGGGGGGACTACTGCCTGGAGCACCTTCCTACCGAACGAGGTCTGGTGGGAGGACAGAATATCCAACTTGTAGTGCCTACAAAAAGTGTTGGGACCTGACCAAGTGGCAGTTTTGCAAATCTGGTCTAAAGAAGCTCCCGCCCTTTCTGCCCACGTGGTAGATCGTGATCTAGTGGAGTGGGCTCTAAGGTGATCTGGCGGGGTCTTACCCGCCAATTGATAGGTTGAGGATATGGTGGATCTAACCCATCGAGACAGGACAGCCTTAGATGCAGATTTGCCTCAATATTTTCCCCTAAACTGAAGGAATAAGGTGGAGTCCAATCTCCAGTCCCGGGTGGCCTCCAAATAGCTCAGTACTGTCCGCTTCACATCCAAGGAATGCAGTCGCTGTTCCTTTTGGTTCGTGTAGTTGTGGCAAAAGGATGGCAAAACAACTTCTTGTTCTAGGGTAGCAGAGGAGACCACCTTGGGGCGAAACGTCGGATCAAGTTTCAGCACAATCCTGTCATCCAGGACCTGAAGATACGGTTCCCTGATAGACAAAGCCTGTAATTCACCAATCCGCTTAGCCGTGATGATGGCCACTAAAAACACCGTCTTGAAGGACAAATGTTCCATCGAAATGGTAGATAAGGGCTCAAAAGGGAGAATCACAAAGGCGATTGAGCACCAAGGTCAGATCCCAGGGAGGAACTGTGGGCCGAATTGTAGGGCGAAGGCGCTGAACCCCTTCACGAATCTGGCAATCCAGGGATTGGACGCCAGTGGCATGTCAAAGAAGACGCTGAGCGCTGATATTTGGACCTTCAGAGTGCTAGGCGTAAGACCCTTGCGGAATCCCAGTTGCAGGAAATCCAAGATTTTCGGAACATTAGGCCGAGAACTGTCAGCAGGTTCTTCACCCAAAAAGGAGCAGAATTTCTTCCAGATTTTCCCGTAGATGGTCCGGGTAATCTGCTTACGACTTGCCTGGAGTGTAGAGATGACATCAAGCGACAAGCCTTTCCGTCTCAGGAACTGCCCTTCAAGATCCAGGCCGACAGCTGAAGGTGAGCCAGGCCCGGGTGAAGCACTGGACCCTGGCTGAGGAGATCGCCCGTCAGGGGAAGGAGAACTGGATCTGCAACTCACAGGTTTCTGAGTAAAGAGAACCAGCTCCGTTTGGGCCAAAACGGGGCTATGAGAATCACATGGGCGCCGTCCTGTTGAATCTTCCGGAGTACCCTGGGGAGCAACGGCAGGGGTGGAAAGGCGTACACCAGTCCCATGGACCAAGGCTGGGCCATGGCGTCGATCGCAGCCGGAGCATCCCGGGGATTCAGAGAGAAGAAGATTGGTAGTTTGGCATTGGTCCTGGACGCGAACAAATCTACCTGGGGTGTACCCAATCTTTTGACCAGATCCTGAAAGACACTGTACTTCAGCTCCCATTCCGATGGGTCGATCGTGCGCCTGCTCAGGAAGTCCGCGAGATGGTTGTCCGAGCCCCTGAGATGGATAGCCGAGATGGAGAGAACCGTGCGTTCCGCCCACTGAAAGATCCGTGATGCCAGAGCCTGCAGGGGTGGGTGGCGAGAGCCCCCCTGATGACGAAGGAATGCCACAGCCGTAACATTGTCCGAGAGGACCCGAACATGGCGACCGTGGAACAAGGGAGAAGCCGCCTGTAGAGCCTGCCAAACTGCTTGCAGCTCCCTGAAATTGGACGACTGTGTTGACACCTCCAGGGGCCACCTGCCTTGAAAGTAAAGGGAGTTCACATGGGCGCACCAGCCCGTCTGACTGGCATCGGTTGTGAGCGTGACGGATGGCGAACAGTCCCACAGAACGCCCAATTGAAGATTTTTCCTGCACATCCACCATCAGAGACCTTGAATGCCTGAGGGGTCAGGGAAATCTTGCAATGGAGGAACTAGCGGAACCCCACAGTGTAAGACAGGATCAGCTTTTGGAGTGGCCTGGAGTGAAATTGACTCCAGCGAGCACATTGGATGCAGGAAGTCATCATGCCCAGGATGCTCATGGTCTCTCTGACAGAGCGCTGGTTCTTTTGGCCGAAGGTCCGGATTATCGACCTGATGACTACTTTTTGAGATGGCAAAAAGGATGTTCGCGCATCGGAGTCCAGAAGAATGCCCAGAAACACCTTTCTTGTCTCCGCCCTGAGATTGGACTTCTGATCGTTTATGATCCAGCCGAGGGACGTCAGCAGAGTCAAGGTGGTGGCGATCGTCCGGGAGAGCTCCTCCGGGGAATCCGCCAACAACCGAAGGTCGTCCAAGTAAGGGACGATGGACACGTTGGATCTTTGCAGGTGCGCCACAACTTCCGTCATTATCTTCGTGAACACCCTGGGAGCAGAAGAGAGACCGAATGGAAGGCACCGTAACTGGAAATGATACATTACTCCGTCCCTCTCTAACGCAAACCTCAGGTATTCCTGGTAGTGTGGGTGAATGGCTATGTGGTAGTATGCGGTTTTCAGATCTACCGTGGCGATGACGGAATGGGTGTTGAGAAGAAGGATGGTGGATTATATTGATTCCATCCGGAATCTTTTGTACCGGACCCACCGATTGAGGGGCTTTAAATTTATGATTGTCCGGAATTCTCCGGAGTGTTTGGGAACAGAGAATAGGGAAGAATAGTGGCCCTGGAACTGTTCTGAGATCAGAACCGGGAGGACTGCTCCGGTGTGTAGTAAGGTATCCACATCCGACCATAGGCGGTTGGCAAGGGACTGCGACTGCGATTTCGTCAGGAGGAATCTGGTTGGGGGGGGTCCCTGAAAATTCTATCCGTAGACCTTCCCCCACCACTTGAAGGACCCATGGATTGGAGGTTATCTGTTGCCAGGTGCCCAAAAACTGGCTGAGCCTCCCCCCGATAATGGCGTCAGGATGTATCCTGTTTCCTGCGGGGTTCGAAGTGGGGTTGCCTATCTGGGCCGCCCTTATGGAAACCCCACCTGCCCGTCTTACCCTTACCCTTATAGTCCTGCCTAGCGGGCCGAAACCTCCGGGAGGGAAGGGAACGTGGGGGGGGGGGGGTCTAACCTCTGGAAACCCGCCCTTTTTATCGGAAGCCTTTTCGAGAATTTCATCTAGAGCAGGACCGAACACCCGGGCACCTGAAAAGGGGAAGGAGCACAGCTTATTTTTGGACGCTCCGTCACCAGACCAGGTTTTCAACCATATGGCCCTGCGGGCAGAATTTGCCTCATTCCTGGCAGAAAAACGCACAGACTCAGCGGAAGCATCTGCCATGAATCCTGTTGCCAGCTTTAGCATAGGAAGGGATTCCAAGATGGCGTCTCTAGGGACGTCATCCCGAACCTGAGTTTCTAGGTCAGATAACCAACGGGACATAGACCGAGCCACGGAAGTAGCGGCAATGTTGGCCTTAATGGTGGCTGCAGAAGCCTCCCAAGATTTTTTAAGAAGGCCATCAGCCTTCCTATCCATGGGGTCCCGGAGACCCGAGGAGTCCTCAAACGGAATTGACGTCTTCCGCGCGACTTTTGCCACGGGAACATCAATTTTGGGAACATCCTCCCATTCCTTGATGTCGTCGGGTTCAAACGGTAGTCTGGCTTTGAAGTCCCTGGGAACAAGCAGTCTTTTCTCCACCTCCTCCCACTCGGCCAGAATCATTGCACACACATGGTGATTTACTGGAAAGACCCTGTGGCGCTGAGACCGGAGCCCCCCAAACATTTCATCCTGTATGGTTCGTGGCTTTTCCGTATCCGCCACCATCATAGTTCTCCGTACGGCACGGAGTAACTCATCGGTGTCGCCTGCGGAAAAGAAGTAACGCCGCTCTTCCTCAGGCAGGGGACCCAGGACCATATCTTCCCCTGGGGAGTCGGAGTTCCTGGACATCTCATCTTCCTCTGAGGACTCTAACAGATGGCGTGGACGTTTTTGTGCAGGAGGCGCCGGGGGTTCTGGTGGGGGGACGTGACTTGCAACGACAGCCTGAACCTCCTCCCGTATCATGGACCTCATGTCCGACAGGAGGGTAGTCTGCTCTTCAGAGATCAGTTTTGTAATACAGGTCTCGCAGAGCTTTTTAAACACAGGTGTCAGGGAGTTTAACATCACACACCACACAATGTTTAACTTTAGTGGTACATTTCTTTTTGGGGATGGTGCCAGAACCCACAGAAGAACCTCCACCCTGCAAAAAAGAACAAGGCTCAGACAAGTCTCCCGGCTACAGGGCAATGAAACCCTGAAGGGCTGACCCTTACAGAGACCTGGGCATCCTTAGGGGTTTTTGTGTCTGATTCCTTTTCAGCCATCACAGGCAGTGCTGGAGTGCAGCCTAACGAAAAAACAATGTACCACCCCCCTACCCTTCCAGGTTTTTATTACCTGAGTGAAGGGGCCAGGTCGCAGTCCTGCCGTCCGAGTCCCGTTTTGAAATTTGTGCCAATTTTCCGGGGCCGCACTAACCCGGAAACCAGAAATGCGGCGTCCGTGCATGCGCCGGCGTTCTCCACGCTGTGCCCGGAAGTCTCGCGAGGCAGGAGGCCGAGAGCCCTCCCCTCGGAGGGAAGCGCCGGGAGCTGCAGCTCGACCGGCGCGGCTGAGGGACCCCGTGCAGCGAGGTGTCGGCCTGGGGCGTCTTGACAGGCCGGACGGAGAGAGCGGAGCCCCCCTCAATCCACCTGGACCCCGTACATCCTGGTAAGTTCCTACCTCCGTCCTGTACAGGGACAGGAAAAACACTGGAGAGGCTGGGAGGTGGAGGGGTTTTTAACGTCTTGTGTTCCTGTCCCTGTAGAGGGCGGAGGAAGCAACTCCTGTGGTGCTGTCACGTGGTCCTGGAAACAGTAGTTACTATCAGCCAAGGCCAACAGCAGCACATAAATATTTTTTAAAATTGAAGAATCGTGAGCCAGAGTTTGGCAGCTTCTTGACACGTATGTGCTTTCCATCCAGGGCACCGACACAGTTAGGAAACTCGGCTGTTTCCATAAAGCCATGGGAAATCCTCACCCAGTCCTGTGTGGTTGACTGAGGCATCATCTGGCTCTTCAGATGTTCACAAATGACATCACAGGTAGTGAGGACAATGCCAGATATGGTTGAGAAGCCAAGAAGAAACTCAAAATGAAGGGAAGAAAATGAGTTGATAATAGCAAAGACTAAAACATAGCTTTTAATAAATACATTAAAAAGGGGTACCAAAGTACTAGTGCATGAATTGTGCAAATAACAAAAGGTGATGCCAATATATAGTATCACCGTCTACCCGGGCACATAGGTCTTTTGATCCATTAGCCTGTATTGATCCCTGCCACTGCAGGTCGATCTTCTTCTCTCTCCTGCCATTGCAGGCTGATCTCTCTCCCCTGAGGAACTCTTTTTAAGAGGGAAACGCGTCGGGAGGACATATATATTTTCATTTTGTGGTTGTGGGGCAGACAACTTATTTGGGGCTGCCCTTGTCAGGGCGGAAGTCCAATCACGGGGCACGACAGGGTTTGTTATTCCATCACCCGACACATTGCCCTGATTCTTCCAGCCTGTGATCAACCCCGGACCGCTGTCTAATCTTACCCATGGAGAAGATCTGGGTGAGATTTTTCTGATTTATTGCCATTTGGCATCACCTTTTGTTATTTGCACAATTCATGCACTAGCACTTTGGTACCCCTTTTTAATGAGAAGAAAAAGAAAAAGAAAAAGAAAGAAGAAAAAAGAAGAAAAAAGAAGAAAAAAGAAGAAAAAAGAAGAAAAAAGAAGAAAAAGAAGAAAAAGAAGAAAAAGAAGAAAAAGAAGAAGAGTTGCATTTCCAAAATAATAATTGTAAAATCAACAGAGAAAAGGTTCCTTCAAACCAAATCTGCGCCAAATCTTTCTTTGGAGAAAAGGAAGAGCGATCAGACCGCTGATCGTTATAGTCCCCTAGGGGATCTAGTAAAATAAAAAAAAAAAATATAAAAAGTTTAAAAAAAAAAGTTTTAAAAAATTAAATATGACCCCTAAAAGTTCAAATCACCCCCCTATTTGGCCCATTGAACATTAAAGGGTTAAAAAATAGAAAATATACACATATTGGGTATTGCCGCGTTCAGAAACACCCGATCAAAATATAAAATCAATTATTCCGATCAGTAAATGGCATAGCGGCAAAAAAATTCCAAACGACAAAAGTATGTTTTTTGGTCACCGCAAATTTTACGCAAAATGCAATAACAGGCGATCAAAATGTAGCATCTGCTCAAAAATGGTACCATTAAAAACGTTGGCTGAAGATGTAAAAAATAAGTAATCACTGAGCCATAGGATCCCGACAAATAACACTACGAGTTTCAAAAACTGGCACAAAAAGTGCACCACTTTTTTGGACAAACTTGTGAATTTTTTTTTAACCCCTTAGATAAAATTAAAACCATACATGTTTCATGTCTACAAACTCGTACCGACCTGAGACATCACACCAACACCAGTTGTATCATATGGTGAATAAAATATCCCAAAAACTATTATGCAATCGCACTGTTTTTTTTTGCAGTTTTTCCGCATTTGAATTTTTTTTTTACTAATTTCCAGTACACTATATGGTTAAACTTATGCTTTTGTTTAAAAATTCAGCTTGTTCCGCAAAAAACAAGTCCTTATATGGCATAATTGACGGAAAAAAATAAAAAGGTTACGGCTCCTGGAAGAAGGGGAGCAAACAAAAAAAAAAAAATCAGCGGAAAATCGCCCAGGGGTGAAGGGGTTAACATAGACCTTCACGGAGCCCACAGCCAGACTTGGTTGCAATACTGTTACAAAACAGGAGGGCTGACAGTGCTACAGTGACAACTTTTTTGCTAATTGGCATATACATGTTTGACGTAAAGGATTTGGGAAAAGAAAAAAATAATTAAATCCGTAATTATTTTGAACTACACTATGTTTTAATAATGGCATTCATCTGTGTGTGTTCTACTTAGCCATAAAACAATCATGTCTATGTATTAAATACATAGTATCTTGGAAACAAAAAAAAAAAAAAAAAAAAGACATGGTCATCCAAAGTAAAACGCATGCCTTTATCACGCTTTGTACGACATGCAGGTAGCAGAAAACCCGATTTAAGGACAGCTAAACCTAATAACATAACCATCTCAACAAAATACCCAAAAAAGCTAAAAAAAAAATTATTCACATGAACAGTTGAACATAATTGCACAAAATAGGGTTTGGTCGAAAATGAAACATACCTCAATGTCACTAGCAAACGTTCTTCTGGGCTAATGCTTTACCTCATGGACGTATCTTGATGGAGAAGAGGAGGACGAAGCTGAGCAAGGAGGATGTGAAAACATGGCACTGAGACACAGAGGCAGCAAAAAGCCACAAACTTTGCTTTGCTGGATATCTGTGTAGGTCACCATATAACGTCTGAAAAAGGATAGGACTCATGTTGCATAACGAGAGGGTGAACCCATAGCCTTTGACATCTTGGTTGACCATCAGTAACCATCAAACTGCGAACTCCAAAGCGCAACGACAGGAGCCTTAAAGGGTCATTAAATATTTGTGTGATGGAGGCATATTTGGAATACACAAGAAACCAAACAGCTCCAGCAAAGACAAAATCAACCAGGATTAAAAAACAGGTGTATGCAGCCTTTTCAAGAACAATTACTAGCTTGGGCCAGGTTTTGCTAATTTATCACTTCAATTACAAAGCCATCTGGATTTCACTCACACACACACACACACACACACACACACACACACACACACACACACACACCTCATGTAGGCCTCACGCTCTGCACACGTATGTCATACGGAGGACACACGGACGTCACCCCAAGGACACACGAATGACCATACCGGTACGTGTGACTTGTACCTGTTTAAACACGGATGTCTGAAGGGGCTATAAAAGATTTAAAAAAAAAAAAAAAAAAAAAAAAAAAAATATCACACTGGTAAAATATATTTAACAAAACTTTCTCTTTAATAAAATATATTTTCCATTATTAACTCTATACAACATGGATGGTGAATTTGAAAAGATACAACCTTGAATACGATATTAAAATAAAAGAAACAAACAAAAATAACCCAATGCAGGGATAAGAGCTAGACTTACTGAAACGTTTGTGGATTATTAGGTCTGCAAGTGACCCTTGTTCTGGTTGTCCACTTCATATTACAATGTGTATATAAGCCTAACATTTTAACTCAGTGTTTTCTTGGAAAAAAAAAAGAACAAAAACAAAAAAACCCCAAAACATTGATGACGTATAAATAGACCTATTATCTACGGGAGTAGACCACAAACGTGATAAACTTGTTGGCACGGCCAGGTCCATTAGCAATCCAAGAGGTAATGTAACTCCTTCGCTCTTCTCACGGTACCAGGCGTCAAAACCCAAGCAATATGCATTAAGAGTCAATTCTAATGGTCCATCAGTGAGCCATTGATGAGTGCCAATGGACTAGAGTCGTTTAGCCCTTGTTCACAGACACTAACCCTTGAACAAAGATGAGGCTAGAACAGTTGATAATACTATCATTACGCCACCATACTGTCTCATATTGGCAACAGCAGATCTCGTTTAGCAATGTGCTGCAGATAAAAACGATCTTTTTGATTGAGCGTACACCCACCAATTATCCAATGAACAAGCGGTTTTTTTAGTTGGTCATGTGATCAACAGCATGCTTATACCGGCAGAAATTAAGAACGAGGGTTCCTACAAAGTTCATTATCACAATAATTTATTGGTATAAATGCTTCCTTAGGATCACAGACAGTTTTTGTGGTCGTGCTTGCTCCAAAAAGATGGGAAAAAATAAGTAAATTACAAATATAATCATTTATAAATATAAATGCACTTGTTTGGCTCAAAAACCCACAAAAACAGTAAGTACAATTCAACTCCTGAGTGTTTCTTCATTATGTTTTAGTTGTGCTGTCCATGGACATAAAAGTTGCTACATAACAGTATATCCAATGTGGACAGTATCATAATATTTTCACATACATAAAAAGGTAGAACTTTCCCCCCCAACGTTAGAATGAGCTCTTGCCATTAGGTTAATTTTGATTGCAATTCAGTTTTCAAAATGGATTCTTCAGTTCGAAAGGTATCCCCGCTCCTGAGAACTAAGGCTCTGAAGAGCCGTGTGTGTGAAAAGGTGGTTGATCACGTAGACCTCCCCGAAACGCACGTTCAGCTGGTCTTCAGAACTCCTATAAAGCTATGTGCGCACGTTGCGTTTTTTCATGTGCTTACGCAGTGTTTTAAACTGCAGCATAAACGCATGCGTTCTGCGTCCCCAGCAAAGTCTATGAGAATTTAGCAAATTCCATGCGCACGTTGCGTTTTAAAACGCAACGTTTTGAATGCCAAATATCTGATAAAATCGATGCGTTCTAAAAAGCAACATGTCACTTCTTTTGTGTGTTTTGGATGCTTTTCCCACTCTGTCTATGGCAGAGCAAGCATCCATTCTGCATGAATTCTGCATCCATTCTGCATTCACAATGTATACAAAACGCAGCTTTTCGGCTGCGTTTTGAAACGCACATGCAGTAACAAAACGCTGCGGAATATTTGTCATGGCAGAACGCAACGTGCGCACATAGCCTAATGAAGGACTGGAGAGTGCACATGATCAGCCTCCACTTCCTTCACATGGAGGTCTTCAGAGCCCCATTGCTCAGGATGCTTGGCGGTCTCACCAGTCAACCCTTCAGTGATGGAGAAATTATCCCCTATACCCATGGATAGATAACTTGCAAGCTTGAGAATACCCCTTTAAAAAGGACAAGTGACTGATGTGTCACAAAGTATCATACACCTAGCACAAACGTACAATAAAACAAAACGGTGAAGAAATAAAACGTAGCCAATGAGGACTGCCGGCAAAGTTACAAAGTTAGACATGAATTTGCATTAATACACGTTTGGTACTTGCATTATACATCTACTTGTCACTGAAATACTGTTTTATTACATGGGGAACTGAAATTTTAAAAGACGCTAATGAGTGAACAGAAGCATACACAAATAATACAATTAAGATGGGAAAAAAAGAAAACCAGCAGCAAAAATCTTAAATCTTTGGTATTTAAAAGCAAAACCCCCCCAAAAAACCATGTTCCGCAAATGGGAGCAGCTGTACACAATACACAGCAAAGGAGGTACCGTCTCCCTCTTCGCTTTCATCTGTAGGGTGGATCTTGCATAGCTGCATGAAAAGTGCAGAGTTTTCCCAGGATAACTTGGGACAGGGATGTAGAAAATCAGCTGTCTGGTCTTCCATTTAGCTGTGGAGAGACGTTCTGGATCCCTGACATGTGGCTGGCTCAACAGGAACAGCACCGACTGATGTGAGAAATAACTTATGGCTTTCGAATGAGGTTGTTCCTAGAAGTCTCAATTGTGGAACGGCCTAATCATGTTATTAGACAGATCTCGATGAAAATGTGGCAAAGACTCCTCATGGTCAACGTCAGTGTCTTCAATGTCTGTATCCCCTTCATCCCCAAACAACTCCTCCTCCAAGAACGACCCTCCAATGCCATACTCATGTTCATGAAGAGATGCTTCGTTAGATGACAAATGAGATGAGCCTTCCACAAAATCAGCGAACCTGAGGGCGTCACACAACCAAGAAAGCTTGTTAGCATAGGGTCAGAAGAAGTGTACAAAGCTTATGAAAGACATGTAGCCGACAGACTTTTACAAGGTGAAGTCGATGTAAATGCCAATGCCCAAAAATTACAAGTGTTCTAGGAGCGACACCTTTACTAGCTAACCAAAAAAATAATTTCTGCAGCTTTCAGAGCACAAAGGCTCCTTCATCAGGCAGATTTACAAATTAATTACTGAGGCAAAATCACAACATAAGAGATGTTACAACAGGACATCTGTGCATGAAAAAGATGGGATGATGCCTCCAAAAGTAAGCCAAGGAAGCCTATGGCCAGGAGAGGATTTATCATTTTGACAACACATGGTCTTGTCTTCATTTAAAGAGAAAAAATAGGATCGAATGAACATATTTTGCATCTCCTAACAATGCTAGTCAAAGAAAGCTGGAACAATGGCATTTAATAAAATGTATGGTTTTCTTATAGCAAATAGGCAAAAGTGTAGGTGTACGCACAGACTTAAAATCTATTCAGCCCTGTAACTCTTTCTCTGGGAAGTTCACTTGACTTTATTCTAGATCGTTTTGCATTGAAAAACAAAAAACAATATCAAATTCAGCAGTTCTGATTTCATGAGAAGTCTAATGAGTATTAAAAAGATATGTCTCCCATTCTTCTGGTTTGGAGCTGCTGTATCTTTTTACAAAGCACAAATAGCAAATATTTCGAATAGTGCATTAAAGTGGTGGTCTCATGTTCTTAAAAGGGTAAAATTGGTAAAAAAAGTGTAGTGTAAAGGGTGCTTTACACGCTTCAACATCGCTAACGATATCGCTAGCGAGCGTACCCGCCCCCGTCGTTTGTGCGACATTTGGTGATTGCTGCCATAGCGAACAATATCACTACGGCAGCGTCACACGCACATACCTTTTCAGCGACGTCGCTGTGACCGCCGAACAATCCCTCCTTCAAGGGGGAGGTGCGTTCGGCGTCATAGCAACGTCACTAAGCGGCCGCCCAATAGCAGAGGAGGGGCGGAGGTGAGCGGCCGGAACATGCCGCTCACCTCCTTCCTTCCTCATTGCCGGTCGACGGAGGTAAGGAGATGTTCGTCGTTCCTGTGGTGTCACACATAGCGATGTGTGATGCCGCAGGAACGACCAACAACCAGCAGCATGCACCACTAACGATATTATGAAAAGGAGCGACGTGTCAACGATTTTTGACGCTTTTGCGATAGTTGATCGTCGCTCCTTTGTGTCACACGCTACGATGTCGCTAACGGCGCTGGATGTGCGTCACTAACGACGTGACCCCGACGATATATCGTTAGCGATGTCTCAGCGTGTAAAGCGCCCTTAAGTCTAAAAAGGTATGTGATTGATTCTTTGCTGCAAGAGTGAAGTCTATGCTGCAGCGCACAAAGCCGCATCTATACAATGTGCTGATCTGTACAATCTAAGGGACAACAAATGTCTGAATTCAATAGTAAGTACCATGTTCTCCCTGTCTCTTCTCGCTCTCCTTTGAGGGGATATCATGGTCCTTGAATATTCTGACCTAGCGAGCAATAAGATTTTAGCATCATAAAACTCACACCTTTGTAAGGATAGTCATTAGTTCTCTTATAATACAATGATAAGTTCCAAAAAGAGAAAAAAAAGCGATTATAATATTAATAATAGTCTATATATAGACACACTCATCTCACATTTCTACACCTTTCCTTACCATCAGTCTCAATGCAGCAGATATGCAGCGTGCGTCTCAGCTGGGCTAGATGTTGCTGCAATGTCACATCTGGATTTAGACCTAATAAATTTGCATTTGATACACTGTGTGGGTCAGGATACAAGGGAGCTGCTTTAGAGAGATGGATGTGACTTTCTGGAAAGGGGGCATAGCTTTAAATTCTGCTGTAATTTGATGTACTGCTGCATTTTAAGGGAACCTGTCACCAGGTGTTTCCCTTATGAGCTGTGGCCACCACCAGTGGACCGTTGTATACACCATTGCAGAATACTGTATATAAGAGCCCAGGCCGCTCTGTAGAATGTAAAACACGCCTTTATAATACTCACCTAGGTGGCAGTCCGGTCTGATGGGTGTCACTGGTCTTACTCCGGCACCTCCTCTCTTCTTGCGATCGCCATCCTCCTGCCCAGCCCCGTATGCATGATGCGTATTGTATCATTCACATAGAGGCCTCCATTGCGCTCCTGCGCAGACACACTTGGATCTGTGCTAGTTGAGGGCAGGGCAAAGTACTGTAATGCACAGGCGCGAGAAAAGCTCAACGACTGCCCGTGCATGAGCACTACAATACATTACCCTCCCCTCAGTCCGTTAGATCAAAGTGCGCATGCGCAAAAGCACAATGGATGCCTCTCTGTAAACGATGCAGGATGCATCATGCACACGGGGTTGGGTAGGAGGACGGCAATCCCACAAGAAACGAGGAGGCGCTGGACCAAGACCAGCGACACCTATCGGACCGGACCGCCCCCCTAGGAGAGTATTATAAAGGTGTTTTTTACGTTCTACAGAGCGGCCTCCGCTCTTATATACAGTATTTTAGAATACTGTGGACTCACTGGTGGTGGCCGTAGCTCATAAGGGAAAAATCTGGGGGCAGGATCCCTTTAAGCACACAAAACAGCACAAAAAGAGGTATCGAAGGAGGTGGTGAAAAGTTGGACTAGTGTCCAAGTATGCCCCATATTTATCATGTAGCATGAGCCACTGTGAAAAATTTAGCAAATAAACGTTGGACCGAATTAGTAAATCTGTCCCAATGAAGGGAAGACAAAAACTAAATAAAAAGCTTTTGTTTTATCCCAGAGCAGAAGTAAAACTGAAGTGGATCAAAGAGGTAAAGTTTCTTCTTTGTGGAGGGCGACAATGAAAATTACTTTTCTTATAAGTCTCCTTACAACGACCTGGTGCTTTCCACAAGGAGAAACTTCACCCCTTAGTCCTCCTGACAGAAGCCTCGCAACCATCCACATAACCTCTCCTGCTTTCATTAATGAGTAGCAAACACCCCAAAACATATGTCTGCAGGAGTATCTGGTTTGGCTTCTTATCTGAAGTTATACGGCAAGACCATTTAAAAGGGACTCTGTAAGGACATTTCTACTATGTAATCTGAAGCCAGCATGCTGTAAGAGTTAACATGCAGTTTACATCCAGCCATCTCTTATCTCAGAGTGTGTTTTTGCTTGCCTGCAATGTTAGTTAAAGCCTCTTAGCTTTATCATTAGTGGGTCTGAGGAGTGCGTGAACTGTAGACCGCCTCCACCCCCCTTTATGATTAGCAGCTTCTGTCTATGGAAATGTACACTGAAAGCCTGGTGTGGGCGAGGGCAGCTCCAAGACCTCTGCTACATACAAAAAATAAAAAAACTTTCACGGTGTCAGAATGGTTGCAGCAACTAATCTAGGTAATACTTCATCAGATTCAGAATCTCTTTGCCGACATCATGCTGCTCTCAGATGAGGTAAAAAACCTGCTGATAGATTCCCTTTAAGGAGTAGATATTGACTTTTAGGACTGCTACTTCCAACAGATGGCACTAGAGGTTCCGGTCCTATTCTTTGAATAGGTTATTTTATGTCCAGAAAGTGAATATGGGATACAGTAATACTGATCACCACTAGATGTCGATATTTTACGGCAATTTATGAGAACGCTCTAAGCCTACAAGCTCTGCAACAATGAAAGCAGCCCAGCACAAGACCTAAGGAAGGTGTGCACACCTATGAGAACTAAACATTTATAGCTTACTTTTTCTGCCGCCATTAAAATAGGTTTTATGCACATGAGCTGGCTCAGAAACTCCTGGATTCATTTTATAACATTCTAGTTGCTTTTAAATAGCCGATGCCTGCAGATTTACCCTGCACATTCTTTTCACACTTTGTTCCCATAAAACTAGGCTCTGTTAGGATATGTGCACACAGACTCTTTCAGGCAGGTTCACATCGAAAAGCAGGTGAAATAAACACCTCAAACATGCTAAAGAAAAAAAAACAAAAAAAAAAAAACAACACATATGCACTGCAATGTGAAACAGACTTGCTGTCCATATATTCAGTCTTTTCAACCCCTTCACGACCAATGATGTATTAGTACGTAATTGGTCCCTCCCTCCAGTTATCATGGGTTCCGGCAGCTAACCCAGGCTAATCCCCGCATATCTGATGATCTTTGATCCACCCGCATCTGTTAACCCCTTAAATTGCACTATCAAATTGATTTGAAGTGCAATGGTGGTGATCATGCTGTTCCACATCGCAATCAGCCGCCCTGTGACGCGCTCACGGGGTGCCAATGAGTTTTCATGACAGCCAGGAGTCATATGATGACTCCTGATGCAATCATGAGTCGCTTTGCCAACTCTCACAGGAAGAGAGCATTTCTCCTGATGAGAGCGACGATCCAGCAGTGCTCTGATCAGGAGAAGCGATTGCAGTGAATAGTCATAGAGACTCTTCTGCTATGTGCCCACGCTGCGGATTTACCGCGGATTTTGCCGCGGATTTACCGCGGATTTCCCGAAAATCTGCAGCAGCGGCACTTCCAAGCCATTTCAATGGCATTTTGGAAATGCTGTGTCCATGCTGCGGATTTTTCCGCTGCGGATTTGCCGCGGATTTTGATGCGGAAAAATCTGCAGCATGTCAATTATTTGTTGCGGATTTTGGTGCAGATTTGGGTATAGAATGGGGAAGAAAAAAAAAAAATCCGCATCAAAATCCGCGGTAAATCCGCGGATTTGCCGCGAAAGTCGCGGATTTTCATGCAGAAAAATCCGCAGGTACATTCTACCGTAGACACATAGCCTTAGGGGGACTAGTTAAATATAAAAAAAAAAAAAAAAACAAAAAAAACACCCTTTCAAAAAATATGAAAACACAAAAAAAAAACCCTACACTAACAAGTTCAACTCCCCCCTCCATTTGTTCCATTGAGAATAAAAAAAAAAAAAAAAAAAATAATAATACACATTTAGTATCGCCATATTCAGAAATGCCCAATCTATGAAAATATAAAATTAATTAATCTGATCGGTACATGGTGCAGCGAGAATAAAAATTCCAAACATTACATCTGTTTGGTCGCTGCAATATTGCATTAAAATGCATTAACAGGTGACCAAAACATTGCAACTACACAAAAAGGATATCATTAAAAACATTAGCTCAAGATGCAAAAAATAAGCCATCACTGAGCCCCAGATACCAAAAAATGAGAATGCTATGGAAAAAAGCGACAAAAGGGCTACTTTTTTTTTTTTTTTTAACAAACTTCTGAATTTTATTTCACCTCTTAGATAAAAGTAAAAAGTATACATGTTTGGCATCTACGAACGCGAACTGACATGAGGCATCCTATGGACACATCAGTTTACCATATAGTGAAAATGGTGAATAAAACCCCCCGAAAAAACTAACATTATGGAATTTCACTTTTTTTTTCCCCACAATTTCTCCACATTTGGAATTTATTTTTTCCGCATTTTCCAGTACAGTATGTGGCAGAGTGAATGGTGTCATTTAGAAGTGCAACTCGTCCCACAAACAAGAAGCCCTCATTAATATATAAAGCTGAATGTGTGTGTGTGTGTATATATATATTATATATATATATATATATATACACACACATACATATATATATATATATATATATATATATATATATATATATGTGTGTGTGTGTGTGTGTGTGTGTGTGTGTGTGTGTGTGTGTGTGTGTGTGTGTGTGTGTGTGTGTGTGTGTGTGTGTGTGTGTGTGTGTGTGTGTGTGTGTGTGTGTGTGTGTGTGTGTGTGTACTTGTTTTGCTATACTTGTGGGGACATGGACCTGAATACACACCAACAGTGTGGGGACCTCTGTCTTCGTGGGGACCAAAAATCAGGTCCCCACAAGGCTGCCAATGCTAATCAATGGAGAAGACCTTGTTTATACACCTAGCATCAAAATCTCAAGTGTCCTCTTTATACACATATATAAGAGAAAGTGTGTATGAGTGTGTATGAGTGCGTGTGCTCAATGTGTGTACACTCCCTCTCTGGTGCCTTTGTGGTACTGCAAGCTGATACACACTTCAGAAAAGCCTCAAGATTCCACCTCTGGCAAACCGAGGTACTGCAGGCTCTCACACAAATTTGTTTAAAGTGTGTTGTGGGGACACAGATCCAGTCTTGGTCATATGACTTAGTGGGAGTGGTGTGCAGGGTCTTAGCAGTAAAGAGTATTCCATATTTCTGCCAGATACCCACAGAGATATTGAAATCTGAAAAAAGAGACTTCTGCTCATTGAAGGTAAGACCTGCTCACATAGGGTTCAACTCCACAGCAAACAACTCTCTATTTTATGCTGTATGTTGCTCTTTATATGTTTGGGGTGACTGCACATAGGGTTGCATACTGTGGATTATGAATATAAGTGTACACAAGGCTCGTAATGTGGAAGATGAGGGATAGATATCACACATACCCAGCTTTCCAGTAACTGTACTGAGCAAGAGACATGGGGAATGAACATGATATATGTACAGTATACAGTGTAATGGATATATCCCACATACCCAGCTTTCCAGTAACTGTACTGAGCAAGAGACATGGGGAATGAACATAATATATGTACAGTATACAGTGTAATGGATATACAGTATCCCACATACCCAGCTTTCCAGTAACTGTACTGAGCAAGAGACATGGGGAATGAACATAATATATGTACAGTATACAGTGTAATGGATATACAGTATCCCACATACCCAGCTTTCCAGTAACTGTACTGAGCAAGAGGCATGGGGAATGAACATAATATATGTACAGTATACAGTGTAATGGATATACAGTATCCCACATACTCAGCTTTCCAGTAACTGTACTGAGCAAGAGAGATGGGGAAGGGATATATGTACAGTATACAGTGTAATGGATATACAGTATCCCACATACTCAGCTTTCCAGTAACTGTACTGAGCAAGAGACATGGGGAATGAACATGATATATGTACAGTATACAGTGTAATGGATATATCCCACATACCCAGCTTTCCAGTAACTGTACTGAGCAAGAGACATGGGGAATGAACATAATATATGTTCAGTATACAGTGTAATGGATATACAGTATCCCACATACCCAGCTTTCCAGTAACTGTACTGAGCAAGAGACATGGGGAATGAACATAATATATGTACAGTATACAGTGTAATGGATATATCCCACATACCCAGCTTTCCAGTAACTGTACTGAGCAAGAGACATGGGGAATGAACATGATATATGTTCAGTATACAGTGTAATGGATATACAGTATCCCACATACCCAGCTTTCCAGTAACTGTACTGAGCAAGAGACATGGGGAATGAACATAATATATGTACAGTATACAGTGTAATGGATATACAGTATCCCACATACCCAGCTTTCCAGTAACTGTACTGAGCAAGAGAGATGGGGAATGAACATAATATATGTACAGTATACAGTGTAATGGATATATCCCACATACCCAGCTTTCCAGTAACTGTACTGAGCAAGAGAGATGGGGAATGAACATGATATATGTACAGTATACAGTGTAATGGATATATCCCACATACCCAGCTTTCCAGTAACTGTACTGAGCAAGAGACATGGGGAATGAACATAATATATGTACAGTATACAGTGTAATGGATATACAGTATCCCACATACCCAGCTTTCCAGTAACTGTACTGAGCAAGAGAGATGGGGAATGAGCATAATATATGTACAGTATACAGTGTAATAAATATATCCCACATACCCAGCTTTCCAGGAACTGTACTGAGCAAGAGACATGGGGAATGAACATAATATATGTACAGTACAGTGTAATGGATATATCCCACATACCCAGCTTTCCAGTAACTGTACTGAGCAAGAGAGATGGGGAATGAACATGATATATGTACAGTATACAGTGTAATAGATATATCCCACATACCCAGCTTTCCAGTAATTGTACTGAGCAAGAGAGATGGGGAATGAACATGATATATGTACAGTATACAGTGTAATGGATATATCCCACATACCCAGCTTTCCAGTAACTGTACTGAGCAAGAGACATGGGGAATGAACATGATATATGTACAGTATACAGTGTAATGGATATATCCCACAAACCCAGCTTTCCAGGAACTGTACTGAGCAAGAGACATGGGGAATGAACATAATATATGTACAGTATACAGTGTAATGGATATACAGTATCCCACACACCCAGCTTTCCAGTAACTGTACTGAGCAAGAAACATGGGGAATGAACATAATATATGTACAGTATACAGTGTAATGGATATACAGTATCCCACATACTCAGCTTTCCAGTAACTGTACTGAGCAAGAGACATGGGGAATGAACATGATATATGTACAGTATACAGTGTAATGGATATATCCCACATACCCAGCTTTCCAGTAACTGTACTGAGCAAGAGACATGGGGAATGAACATGATATATGTACAGTATACAGTGTAATGGATATATCCCACATACCCAGCTTTCCAGTAACTGTACTGAGCAAGAGACATGGGGAATGAACATGATATATGTTCAGTATACAGTGTAATGGATATACAGTATCCCACATACCCAGCTTTCCAGTAACTGTACTGAGCAAGAGACATGGGGAATGAACATAATATATGTACAGTATACAGTGTAATGGATATACAGTATCCCACATACCCAGCTTTCCAGTAACTGTACTGAGCAAGAGAGATGGGGAATGAACATAATATATGTACAGTATACAGTGTAATGGATATATCCCACATACCCAGCTTTCCAGTAACTGTACTGAGCAAGAGAGATGGGGAATGAACATGATATATGTACAGTATACAGTGTAATGGATATATCCCACATACCCAGCTTTCCAGTAACTGTACTGAGCAAGAGACATGGGGAATGAACATAATATATGTACAGTATACAGTGTAATGGATATACAGTATCCCACATACCCAGCTTTCCAGTAACTGTACTGAGCAAGAGAGATGGGGAATGAGCATAATATATGTACAGTATACAGTGTAATGGATATATCCCACATACCCAGCTTTCCAGGAACTGTACTGAGCAAGAGACATGGGGAATGAACATAATATATGTACAGTACAGTGTAATGGATATATCCCACATACCCAGCTTTCCAGTAACTGTACTGAGCAAGAGACATGGGGAATGAACATGATACATGTACAGTATACAGTGTAATGGATATATCCCACAAACCCAGCTTTCCAGGAACTGTACTGAGCAAGAGACATGGGGAATGAACATAATATATGTACAGTATACAGTGTAATGGATATACAGTATCCCACATACCCAGCTTTCCAGTAACTGTACTGAGCAAGAGACATGGGGAATGAACATAATATATGTACAGTATACAGTGTAATGGATATACAGTATCCCACATACTCAGCTTTCCAGTAACTGTACTGAGCAAGAGACATGGGGAATGAACATGATATATGTACAGTATACAGTGTAATGGATATATCCCACATACCCAGCTTTCCAGTAACTGTACTGAGCAAGAGACATGGGGAATGAACATAATATATGTACAGTATACAGTGTAATGGATGTACAGTATCCCACATACCCAGCTTTCCAGTAACTGTACTGAGCAAGAGACATGGGGAATGAACATGATATATGTACAGTATACAGTGTAATAGATATATCCCACATACCCAGCTTTCCAGTAACTTTCCTAAGCGATTAAATAGTTGGTGAATAAACATGATATATGTGTAATATATAAAGGATAAGGGGACCTCTTAGCGGACCTTAAATCTGAGTTAAGTCTAAGGGTACGTCCACACGCTGCGGGTGTATGGCGTCTGGAATCCGTATGGACTTTGGCCGCTAAATGCGGCGGTATTCCAGAGTATATATACCAATTGGTCGGCGTATATATGGCAGTAATAGGGTGGAATAGCGGCGGTAGTTCCTTACCACCGCTAATTCCCGCAAGAAGCCGCGGCTGATATTTAGCCACGGTTTCTGCCATTCTAGCATGTCAAATTATTGGACGGATCCTGTCCGTCAAATTGACATGATGCGGTTGAGAATAACGGCAGTCCAGATCAATTTCCGGATGAAAATAATCCGACCAATGACATCAGTACTGGTTTTGCTGGCGGCTACGGATCAGCCGCCACAAATCCGGCATGTGTGGACGAGCCATAATTCTCATCTGTTAGGTAATTCTGTCACAGACTTCATGCTTGTTATTGCAATTGGCAAAATTAATTCCACCTTTTCTGCAGGTTTTGAGGTGCTTTTTTGGCGCTCTTATGTGCAGCAAAAGCGCCAAAAAATACACTGCTAAGATGTTGCAAGAGCGGTCTGACAGCGGTTCAAGTCTAACCTATAAGCAATTTCCGTTTGTATTCCGCAAGAAATCCGAGCGGCAAATTGACAAGATGTGGTTGAAAATTGCCGCACTGCGGCCTGCTTTCCACGGTGGCAATTTTCCGCCCTGTGTGAACTGCTTTTTGCAGTTCACACAGGGTATAATGGAGGGCGTGGACGCAGTGGCATTTCCGTGCAAAACCTTGTGAAAAATCCACCACGTCTGAACGTACCCTTAAATGACTTGTCAAATTTACTATTTGCACTTCATTCACACTGCTGCTGTTTTTGTGGCCGCATTTGCGGTCCGTTCTTGCAAAAGTGGGACGCAATTGCGGCCGCTCGAAAGCGGAGTATGTGGAATATATATCCCTTACACTATATAGATATCATGTTCATTCCCCATCTAGCTTGCTCAGGAGAGCATCTCCCTCCCCCCGCACCAAGAGCAGCTCATACTGAATTGTTACATTTACTAGTAACACAGCACACAGAAATGCAGCTTAATATTCCACTGTTAACCCTTTCCTCCCAGCAGTAACACACAACTCCTCACCTTGATATCATGGTGATTTATGGTCAGAATGACTTCAATGCGATCAGTGATTTCTATTCTAGCTCTGCTCACATAGATTTTATATCCACACTCAACTATAGGCCGTTCTTCATATTTTGGGGGCTTTTAGTCAGATATACTAGCTTGTGCCTGTATAGTATTGGTGTAGATGGGAGTGTAGGGCATGAGTTACATGGCACTGTGGTGGGATACTGATGGGAGGTATTGGTGCTGTGTTTGATGCTTCTACTGGGTATTTTCCTACTAATACTGGAACAGCTCACTGCTTAGAACGATCCTTCCCAGCTCTATAATATATTCTATATACCCCACAATGCAGGCTCACACACACATTTGTCGTGTTGTAGGGACACAGATACAGTCTTGGTCATATGACTTAGCAGTAGTGGTGTGCAGGGTCTTAGCAGTAAAGAGTATTCCATATTTCTGCCAGATACCCACAGAGATATTGAAATCTGAAAAAAGAGACTTCTGCTCATTGAAGGTAAGACCTGCTCACATAGGGTTCAACTCCACAGCAAACGCGTGCTCTAGCCCTGGCATCTCAGCAGGCATATCCCCTACTTCACAGCAAACGCGTGCTGTAGCCCTGGCATCTCAGCAGGGATATCCCCTACTCCACAGCAAACGCGTGCTCTAGCCCTGGCATCTCAGCAGGCATATTCCCTACTCCACAGCAAACGCGTGCTCTAGCCCTGGCATCTCAGCAGGGACATTCCCTACTCCACAGCAAACGCGTGCTCTAGCCCTGGCATCTCAGCAGGGATATCCCCTACTGCACAGCAAACGCGTGCTCTAGCCCTGGCATCTCAGCAGGGATATCCCCTACTCCACAGCAAACGCGTGCTCTAGCCCTGGCATCTCAGCAGGCATATTCCCTACTCCACAGCAAACGCGTGCTCTAGCCCTGGCATCTCAGCAGGGACATTCCCTACTCCACAGCAAACGCGTGCTCTAGCCCTGGCATCTCAGCAGGGACATTCCCTACTCCACAGCAAACGCGTGCTCTAGCACTGGCATCTCAGCAGGCATATCCCCTACTCCACAGCAAACGCGTGCTCTAGCCCTGGCATCTCAGCAGGGATATCCCCTACTCCACAGCAAACGCGTGCTCTAGCCCTGGCATCTCAGCAGGCATATTCCCTACTCCACAGCAAACGCGTGCTCTAGCCCTGGCATCTCAGCAGGGACATTCCCTACTCCACAGCAAACGCGTGCTCTAGCCCTGGCATCTCAGCAGGGACATTCCCTACTCCACAGCAAACGCGTGCTCTAGCCCTGGCATCTCAGCAGGCATATCCCCTACTCCACAGCAAACGCGTGCTCTAGCACTGGCATCTCAGCAGGCATATCCCCTACTCCACAGCAAACGCGTGCTCTAGCCCTGGCATCTCAGCAGGGATATCCCCTACTCCACAGCAAACGCGTGCTCTAGCACTGGCATCTCAGCAGGCATATCCCCTACTCCACAGCAAACGCGTGCTCTAGCACTGGCATCTCAGCAGGCATATCCCCTACTCCACAGCAAACGCGTGCTCTAGCACTGGCATCTCAGCAGGGACATTCCCTACTCCACAGCAAACGCGTGCTCTAGCCCTGGCATCTCAGCAGGCATATCCCCTACTCCACAGCAAACGCGTGCTCTAGCATCTCAGCAGGCATATCCCCTACTCCACAGCAAACGCGTGCTCTAGCACTGGCATCTCAGCAGGGACATTCCCTACTCCACAGCAAACGCGTGCTCTAGCCCTGGCATCTCAGCAGGCATATCCCCTACTCCACAGCAAACGAGTGCTCTAGCACTGGCATCTCAGCAGGCATATCCCCTACTCCACAGCAAACGCGTGCTCTAGCCCTGGCATCTCAGCAGGCATATCCCCTACTCCACAGCAAACGCGTGCTCTAGCCCTGGCATCTCAGCAGGCATATCCCCTACTCCACAGCAAACGCGTGCTCTAGCCCTGGCATCTCAGCAGGCATATCCCCTACTCCACAGCAAACGCGTGCTCTAGCCCTGGCATCTCAGCAGGCATATCCCCTACTCCACAGCAAACGCGTGCTCTAGCCCTGGCATCTCAGCAGGGATATCCCCTACTCCACAGCAAACGCGTGCTCTAGCCCTGGCATCTCAGCAGGCATATCCCCTACTCCACAGCAAACGCGTGCTCTAGCCCTGGCATCTCAGCAGGCATATCCCCTACTCCACAGCAAACGCGTGCTCTAGCCCTGGCATCTCAGCAGGGATATTCCCTACTCCACAGCAAACGCGTGCTCTAACCCTGGCATCTCAGCAGGCATATCCCCTACTCCACAGCAAACGCGTGCTCTAGCACTGGCATCTCAGCAGGGATATCCCCTACTCCACAGCAAACGCGTGCTCTAGCCCTGGCATCTCAGCAGGCATATTCCCTACTCCACAGCAAACGCGTGCTCTAGCCCTGGCATCTCAGCAGGGACATTCCCTACTCCACAGCAAACGCGTGCTCTAGCACTGGCATCTCAGCAGGCATATCCCCTACTCCACAGCAAACGCGTGCTCTAGCACTGGCATCTCAGCAGGCATATCCCCTACTCCACAGCAAACGCGTGCTCTAGCCCTGGCATCTCAGCAGGGATATCCCCTACTCCACAGCAAACGCGTGCTCTAGCACTGGCATCTCAGCAGGCATATCCCCTACTCCACAGCAAACGCGTGCTCTAGCACTGGCATCTCAGCAGGCATATCCCCTACTCCACAGCAAACGCGTGCTCTAGCACTGGCATCTCAGCAGGGACATTCCCTACTCCACAGCAAACGCGTGCTCTAGCCCTGGCATCTCAGCAGGCATATCCCCTACTCCACAGCAAACGCGTGCTCTAGCATCTCAGCAGGCATATCCCCTACTCCACAGCAAACGCGTGCTCTAGCACTGGCATCTCAGCAGGGACATTCCCTACTCCACAGCAAACGCGTGCTCTAGCCCTGGCATCTCAGCAGGCATATCCCCTACTCCACAGCAAACGAGTGCTCTAGCACTGGCATCTCAGCAGGCATATCCCCTACTCCACAGCAAACGCGTGCTCTAGCCCTGGCATCTCAGCAGGCATATCCCCTACTCCACAGCAAACGCGTGCTCTAGCCCTGGCATCTCAGCAGGCATATCCCCTACTCCACAGCAAACGCGTGCTCTAGCCCTGGCATCTCAGCAGGCATATCCCCTACTCCACAGCAAACGCGTGCTCTAGCCCTGGCATCTCAGCAGGCATATCCCCTACTCCACAGCAAACGCGTGCTCTAGCCCTGGCATCTCAGCAGGGATATCCCCTACTCCACAGCAAACGCGTGCTCTAGCCCTGGCATCTCAGCAGGCATATCCCCTACTCCACAGCAAACGCGTGCTCTAGCCCTGGCATCTCAGCAGGCATATCCCCTACTCCACAGCAAACGCGTGCTCTAGCCCTGGCATCTCAGCAGGCATATCCCCTACTCCACAGCAAACGCGTGCTCTAGCCCTGGCATCTCAGCAGGGATATTCCCTACTCCACAGCAAACGCGTGCTCTAACCCTGGCATCTCAGCAGGCATATCCCCTACTCCACAGCAAACGCGTGCTCTAGCACTGGCATCTCAGCAGGGATATTCCCTACTCCACAGCAAACGCGTGCTCTAGCCCTGGCATCTCAGCAGGGATATTCCCTACTCCACAGCAAACGCGTGCTCTAGCCCTGGCATCTCAGCAGGCATATCCCCTACTCCACAGCAAACGCGTGCTCTAGCCCTGGCATCTCAGC
This sequence comes from Anomaloglossus baeobatrachus, assembly GCF_048569485.1. Taxonomy (NCBI): domain Eukaryota; kingdom Metazoa; phylum Chordata; class Amphibia; order Anura; family Aromobatidae; genus Anomaloglossus; species Anomaloglossus baeobatrachus. Next base: position 656,529,729 of record NC_134354.1, read on the forward strand.
AGGGATATTCCCTACTCCACAGCAAACGCGTGCTCTAGCCCTGGCATCTCAGCAGGCATATCCCCTACTCCACAGCAAACGCGTGCTCTAGCCCTGGCATCTCAGCAGGGATATTCCCTACTCCACAGCAAACGCGTGCTGTAGCCCTGGCATCTCAGCAGGGATATCCCCTACTCCACAGCAAACGCGTGCTCTAGCCCTGGCATCTCAGCAGGCATATCCCCTACTCCACAGCAAACGCGTGCTCTAGCCCTGGCATCTCAGCAGGCATATCCCCTACTGCACACATGTGTCTGGGACATGACTCTGGGCCCCCAGACAGAAGGCCGAGGGGAGCCTGAGCAGCTGAGCCTATATCTTGTGAGCATTAGAACAGGCCGGCGATTACAGGGTAACATGACAAATGTCCGGCTTGCATTATGACTAGAACATGACAATATCCCTTTAAGTACTAACCTATGATGCGTTCCTAAGCAGTTCATGTTATATGCTCTACATTTCATTTTCTGCATACTTTACAAGTAGTAGAATTTGCTTTGATATAGGCAACTGGATTTTCACAATGAAAAGGCGAAGGATAACGCCCGAAAAAGACGCCATACCTTATGTCAGTGCCATCACTGACAAACCTGGACTGACCATGAAATGCATCAATCCCCTTAAAGGTGAGTTAAAACAAGTTTTAACTAAATTGCCTTAATATTGTCATGCATTAGAATGACTGTCTTAGGTAATGATAAATATTTTCTACAGGAAGAGGAGTGTTTGCTGAAACTGAAATCGAAAAAGGGAGTTTTGTTGCAGAATATCGAGGCGAGCTCATCAATTTCGATGAGAGCCAGAAAATTTTAAGAACTTCGTGTACGAATTTCAGTGGAATGAAAAAATATGGTGGTAAGTAATCAGTTTTTTTAATGCATTTTAGAGGGTATCCATCTTTCCCCAGTTGATAGCCAGTCCTGATTATGTCCTGTCTCTGCTGATCATGTGAATCCATTGCAGTCAGTTACTGAGGCAGCACCATTTTTGAAACATCAGGTAACATAAAGAAGCACCCTTAGGGCTAAGACACACATCGAAAAAAATTTCGGATCCGAATTTCGGGTCTGAATTTGCGCAATTTCGGATCCGAAATTTTTTTTGGACATCCAAAATTCGGATGTAAATTAAATGGGAAAATGAAAAAAAATAAATAAAAATTTCGGCCTGAAATTCGGTTCCGTTTACAAGTACAACCGAATTTCGGGCCGAAATTTTTTTTCACATTTATTATAATGGGGCTGAAATTCAGTCTGAAAATGAAAATTCGGACATGCATCCGAATTTTTTTTTTTGGATCGGCCGATGCATTTCAATGGGGTCCGAATTTCGGATCCGAAATCTGAAATATTTTCAGATGTATTTGAGCCCTTAAGAGGGCAATATAGTTTGCTATTTAATAGCTATAGCAGGTAGATTAAGGCTGTGTGCACACGTTGCGTTTTTTACCGCGGAAACGCTGCGTTTAGAACCGCAGCGTTTCAGTGGCAAATTGCATGCGTTCAGCTTTCCCAGCAAAGTGTATGAGAAAGCCGAAAAATCAGTGCACACGCTGCGTTTCTAAACGTAGCGTTTTGGATGGCAAAAATCGGTGTGGAAAGAAAAGCAGCATGTCACTTCTTTTGTGCGTTGTGGCTGCGTTCTCTCCCCCATTGAATCAATGATGTGGGGTCAGAACGCAGCTACACCGCAGTGAGCTGCTTTTTTGTTGCGGTCCACGGGCTTTGTCGGCACACAGAACGCAGGCATTTACCTGGAAGTGAGGTCAAGAGGTTTCCTGTTGACCTCACTTCCTGGCAAAGTCCTGGAAAGCCCCCGGTGTCGCCAAAGTGCCCGCCCCGACCCCCGACCCCCCCCCCCCCCTCCCGAAAATCCAACATGGCCGCGCGCACAGTAGCGCACCGGCCGCCCTGCTCCTATGATTTCTGTCGCATGTGCCTTGAGACATGCGACAGAAAAATGCTCCCCAGGCCCTGCCAGGTCACCCCCTTTTCCCCCCGGTATTCCCCCTTACCTGTCCGGTCACAGCGCTGATCCCCCGCGGCCCCCTCCTCCTTCACAGCAGACGCCGGTCAGTGCGGTCACATGAGCAGAGCAGCTGACAGCCAGCACTGTGTTCAGAGAGCTGTGCTGGCTCCTCGCACTCTGCAGCTGTGACCCGGGGAGAGTGGGTGCAGATTTTTGGCACCCACTCTCCTCAAATGGAGGGTCTGCCCTCCTAGAAAATGGGGGATACGTTCCCTGAGCGTGCCCCCATATTCTAGAGGGTCCAGAGCCGACGTGGGACATCCAAATGGATTTCTGCGGACCCATTTTTTTCAAATTTTTTGATTAAATTGGAGAACAAGGGAATGATTTGGGGAGTGTTTTTTCTAATAAAAAATTTTTGTCATTTTTTTTTGCTTTTGTTAACTGTCAATTAGTTATGTCTAGTATCTGATAGACGCCGTGACATCACTAATTGCTGGGCTTGATGCTAGGTGACATTACACATCTGGTATCAACCCCTTATTACCCCGTTTGCCAACGCACCAGGGCGCGGGATGAGTTGGGGCGAAGCGCCAGGATTGGCGCATCTAATGGATGCACCACTTCTGGGGCGGCTGTGGCCTGCTATTTTTAGGCTGGGAAGAGTCCAATAACCATGGCTCTTCCCACCCTGAGAATACCAGACCCCAGCTGTCAGCTTCACCTTGGCTGGTGATCTAATTTGGGGGGACCCCACGTTATTTTTTTTTTAATTCTTTATTTATAAATAAAAAAAAAAGCCTGGGGAGCCCTCCAAATTGATCACCAGACAAGATGAAGCTGCCAGCTGTGGTTTGCAGGCTACAGCTGTCTGCTTTACCCTGACTGGCTATCAAAAATAGGGGGGACCCCACGCCATTTTTTTCATTGTTTTTTTTTTTTTTTTTTTTTTGATAAATACTAAGCTAGGCACCCTTTAGTGCCACATGAAAGGTACTAAAGGTGCCAGCTTAGAATATGCAGGCGGGGGTGGGACGTTATATATATTTGACATGCATTGACGCTTTTTAGGCTGTGTGCCCACAATCAGGTTTTGCAGTGGTTTGGGCGCTGAGTGTTTTCCCTGCGTCCATAACGCTGCGTTCGGCAGTAGAAGCACAGTGGAAGGATTTTTGGAGATCCCATGCCCACTGTGCTTCTTTTCTCCGCAGCATAAACTGACCGGTGGCGTGGCTTCCCGAGGATCAGCATGTCAATTTATGCTGCGGAGACGAGAGTGTTCTCTGAAGGTAGAATAGAGCTAAAGTCCACAGCAGCCTGAACCCAAATCGTGGGCATGGGCAGCTGCGTTCTCCCGTGGACAACACTCACATCTCTGCAGGAAGGCTGACACTGTGTACTAGACGCCGTGTCGCTGGATCATGGCCACATAGCCTTAGGCCTCTTTCACACGTCAGTGATTCTGGTACGTTTGTGCTTTTTTTTAAACGTACCAGAATCACTGACATACGCAGACCCATTATAATGAATGGGTCTGCTCACACGTCAGTGATTTTTCACTGCACGTGTCTCCGTGCGGCGTACCCGCGTGTGCGTGATTGCCGCATGGAGACATGTCCATTTTTTTCTGGCATCACTGATGTTCCATGGACCACGCAGTGGTGTGGTCCGTGAAACACGTGCCAGAAAAAAACGTGCTTTTAAAATAAAAATCATTTTTACTCACCCGGCGTCCAGCGATGTCCTCTGCAGCCCATGCAGCTTGCTGCTTCTGAGCCAGCTCATTACTGTCGCGCATATTCATGATGCGCGACACAGCCGACCCGGAAGCAGCTGCTGCGGGGGTCAGCGCCGGCCGGATGCTGCACCGCGGGAGCGATCAGCACCATGGAGAGCGGGAGCGGGCGCAGGTGAGTTGATTACTAAGTGCAATCACGGGCCACGGAGAACGGAGCCCGGATTGCACTTAGACAACCCACGTGTGCCGTGATTCACGGCACACGGAGGGACATGTGCATGTTTTACACGCCAGTGAAAAACGTCAGTGTTTTTCACTGACGTGTGAAACGGGCCTAAAAGTGAGAATATTGTTGCTACAGCAACATTTTGGGTGAAGTAGCTGTGGATTCAAAATGCTTAATATACTCCTGACTAAAATCCTTGAGGGGTGCAGATTCCAAAATGGGGTCACTTGTGGGGGTTTTCTGACATATAGGTACCCAAGGGGCTCTGCTAATGTGACATGGTGCGTGAAGTTTATTTCAACTTTTCCAAAATTCAAATGGTGCTCCTTCCATTGCAAGCCCTCCCATTTATCCAAACAGAATGTGGAGAAGAAGGAAATGACATCACAGGTTTTTTTTTCCAAAGGTCTGTGTTCAACCAACTTTATTAACACTGACAAGTCTTAAAAAACGCACCTAAAAAACGCATGAAAAACGCATGAAAAATGCATGCGTTTTCGATGCGTTTTTCTCAAAAAGCATTGTTTACAATTCTCCCCTCTGCCAGAGGGTGCGTTTTTTTCCGCGCTGAAAAAAAAGCAACGTGTGCATATAGCCTTAGGGCTTTTAAACATATTGGTATACCCAGAAATCTCTTATTACAGTGAAGATGTAGCCTCTCTGACTTTACCAGCACAACAAAGGCAGCAAAATGTCTAAATTAAAAGCAGAGATGTATACTTTCCCTTTCCATGGCCGTTGGCAGTTTAGCTAGCATCAAACTGGTGAAAAATTCCTTTAATAGATGTCAACCAGTGTCATTTCTTATGTTAAGATGACTGTAACAAGGGAATTTTGTCACCAGTTTTTCAGTGTGGAGTTCTCTCACTGTTTGGTAGGCACGGTGGTCAGACAGCAGAAACCAACTTAGGTTATTTAATTATAGAGATTTAAAGGAGTTCTGTCAGGGCAAAAAAATAAATTATATTCCCCTGCTCCTGCAGACGCTGCCAGCAGTCCATGGGTCCGTCCTCCGGTCGGCGGCGCTGTGGTGTCACTTTCCTGACACTGCCTGGCCTGGAGTGCTTCCGGGTCGGGCTGTGTGCAGCGTCTTTTTGCGTCATATGACGCGTCAGGGGCAGGCTCCAACCCCCTGATGACACACTGTTGTTCCCACCCACCAGCGCCTCACAAATGTGAGCATTGACTACTAAATTCAAAGTCCCTGTTCTTCCCACCCACTTTGACGTGCTGGTGGGTGGGAACACATGGAAACTCCATGTGCGTCAATGTGGAAAGGGACAGCCGGTAAAGCCTTCTGCAGTGATACTGTAGGAGTGTTCCCAGGCTGTCCCCGCCCACCATGTCTCCAAAGAGTGTATCCTTGGGTTTGCCTTCCATCTGGCACTTTGGTCTGTACGCCAGAGGGCAGGGATACCTTGAGGCAGGCTGTTCCCTGCTAGTAGTATTATCCGGACACCTTCCCCTCTTCTGAGCACTTTGGTGCTTGCTCATCACAATTTATATGCAAATGAGCTCCACAAGCAGGATTAGGGTACCGTCACACTTTAACCTGATGTTTACCTTAGTTACCAGTGTCCGCAGCTTCCAGACGCCGGCTCTGTGCAAGCGCAGCGTCGCTTGCACGTCGCTGCTGGCTGCGGGCTGGTCACTGGTCACTGGTGAGATATGCCTGTTTGACAGCTCACCAGCGACCATGTAGCGACGCAGCAGCGATCCTGACCAGGTCAGATCGCTGGTGGGATCGCTGCTGCGTCGCTAAAGTGTGACGGTACCCTAACTCGTGTCCGCAATTATCATTACCCTTTGCTTGCGAGCCCAATAAATCTACGCCACACAATGTCGTAGAGTTTTGGAAAAGGTTGTATTGTATAATTACAATGGACGAGGTTAAATACCTCCAATTATATCATATGGTGAGGTAACAAAACATCTGTTAATTTACAGAAGATAATTGGTTAGTATATATAAACATGGGTTATATTCGTCATGTGGGCTCCATTTCAACGAATTTCAGTTTAGTTATGAGTACACAGTACCAATGCAGCATCCTACCTTTGGAGGCAGTATTGGACAAAGAAATTACTAAGAAAATGATATGGTTACACAGAAAACTGGTTAACAAGTATACTAAGTGTTTATACTTCAACTTATCCTGGGTCTTAATGTCCAACGATAGCCACATAGGCAATATAGATAGACTACTTAGGACATTACAGAATGTGCTGAACACTTTGTGTTTAGAGAAAGCAGAGTTAAAGGTCACAGTCTTCTAGACATCTAATAAGAGACTTGACTACACATTGAACAATACTTTAGAACTATAGAACTTATCTATCTAGTGAATTCATAGATATTTCCACAACAAGGTCATGCACCAAGTGGGGACATTCACCACATCCAGACTTCATTTCCAACATTCAAAGCACCCTGCCTCTTCCTTTCAGGTCACGGTGCTCGTGGGGACATACTCACACACATTTCAGGTCATGCACCAAATGGGGACATTCACCACATCCAGACTTCATAACCAACATTCAAAGCACCCTGCCTCTTCCTTTCAGGTCACGGTGTTCGTGGGGACATACTCACACACATTTTAGGTCATGCACCAAATGGGGACATTCACCACATCCAGACTTCATAACCAACATTCAAAGCACCCTGCCTCTTCCTTTCAGGTCACGGTGCTCGTGGGGACATACTCACACACATTTCAGGTCATGCACCAAATGGGGACCATTCACCACATCCAGACTTCATAACCAACATTCAAAGCACCCTGCCTCTTCCTTTCAGGTCACGGTGCTCGTGGGGACATACTCACACACATTTCAGGTCATGCACCAAATGGGGACATTCACCACATCCAGACTTCATTGCCAACATTCAAAGCACCCTCTTCCTTTCAGGTCACGGTGCTCGCGGGGACATACTCACACACATTTCAGGTCATGCACCAAATGGGGACATTCACCACATCCAGACTTCATAACCAACATTCAAAGCACCCTGCCTCTTCCTTTCAGGTCACGGTGCTCGTGGGGACATACTCACACACATTTCAGGTCATGCACCAAATGGGGACATTCACCACATCCAGACTTCATAACCAACATTCAAAGCACCCTGCCTCTTCCTTTCAGGTCACGGTGCTCGTGGGGACATACTCACACACATTTCAGGTCATGCACCAAGTGGGGACATTCACCACATCCAGACTTCATAACCAACATTCAAAGCACCCTGCCTCTTCCTTTCAGGTCACGGTGCTCGTGGGGACATACTCACACACATTTCAGGTCATGCACCAAGTGGGGACATTCACCACATCCAAACTTAATTTCCAACATTCAAAGCACCCTGCCTCTTCCTTTCAGGTCACGGTGCTCGCGGGGACATACTCACACACATTTCAGGTCATGCACCAAATGGGGACATTCACCACATCCAGACTTCATAACCAACATTCAAAGCACCCTGCCTCTTCCTTTCAGGTCACGGTGCTCGCGGGGACATACTCACACACATTTCAGGTCATGCACCAAATGGGGACATTCACCACATCAAGACTTCATAACCAACATTCAAAGCACCCTGCCTCTTCCTTTCAGGTCACGGTGCTCGCGGGGACATACTCACACACATTTCAGGTCATGCACCAAATGGGGACATTCACCACATCCAGACTTCATAACCAACATTCAAAGCACCCTGCCTCTTCCTTTCAGGTCACGGTGCTCGCGGGGACATACTCACACACATTTCAGGTCATGCACCAAATGGGGACATTCACCACATCCAGACTTCATAACCAACATTCAAAGCACCCTGCCTCTTCCTTTCAGGTCACGGTGCTCGTGGGGACATACTCACACACATTTCAGGTCATGCACCAATCACACGATTTGTCTTTATTGTTGAAAATGCTGATTGGTGGGGTGCAGACATCTGACACTCCCACTAATCTGCTATTCATCGATGTCTCCCTGACAGAACCAGAATCAGATGGCTTTGTTCACTGTGTAATGGATCTGCCAGGTTTATTTAGCTCAGTTCAGAGTCACTAGTATGGGAGCTGAGCTGCTGCAGTCTGGCATGGCCACTGCATAGTAAATTTAGCTATCTGCTTCGGGCTCCTTTCACAATGTAGATCTTGCTATGGTGGCTCTACACCCTCTGATCAGATTCAAGCCTATCCTGACGATATTGCATTAACATGCAAAACTCAAAAACTCATTTAAAAGGAAACCTGTCAGGTGGAATATACACAATAACTTACAGATTGAGAAAAAGAAATCTTGTGTGGCATGGCGCACCAGTGAGAAGCGCTGGTGCGCCATGCCACACAAGGCATTTACATTTGCTGTACAGCTGCTATTGTTCGCTGCACAGCGAATGTAAATAGAACATGGCCGGTTCTATTGAGCTAGACGCGCCCTATTGTATTTGCAGCGGCGAATATAAATAGAACGTGGCCACGATTTTAATGGAACGCGGCCGCTTCTATTCAGCCGTCCGTGTTCTATTGTATATGCAGGACTGCCCGCGGCTAAAGTAAATTTGCCATGATTTATTTACTTTATTTACAGGTTTGTGTCCTGTCTTACTATGTAGGCGCAGAAAACAGACAGGCTGTTGCATTTCCTGGCCGACCCTGCTGGTGCTGGCTTGTTCTCAGCCGATCCAGCACATGAGGACTGTAGGAGGGCTCAGGGTATCTACAGGAGGGCATACAGGAGGTGACCTACAGGCTGGCTATAGGAGGGCGCAGAAGGGCACAGGCTGCTACATTTCCCGGCTAACCCTGCCGGTGCCGACTTGTTCTTGGCCAACCCAGCATAGGATGGCACAGGGTACCTACAGGCTGGCTACAGGAGGGTACAGGGGACTTACATACTGGTTACAGAAGAGCAGTGGGGGGCTACAGAGGGGCACAGGCTGCTGTATTTCCCACCCTCGGCTTATATGAGGGTCAAAGTTTTTTCCCACTTTTTTATGTTAAAAGTCAGGGGGGTTGGCTTATACACAAGTATATACAGTATTCATTTTATATATATAATCTTTTTCTTCTTTGGAACAAATTCAGCACCAAAGTGAGTCAGAGCTTGGGCAGGACCATAAACTAAAGAAATCAGAAGGCATGTGTTCTTTTAAATTTTATATTGTTGTATTGGAATACTATATCATGCAATTCTCATATATTGATATGAAAACCGGTATTTTAAAATATATATATTTTTTTTATTTTTCAGGCCGAAAACCTGTAAAGAAGATACCTTGGAACAGGGAGGAAGTGAAGGCTATAGAGAAACATATGATTAAATTTATTCATAAATGTAAAGTGCCTGGAAAAAATGACTGTGTGGCATGTATCGCTGCAGAACCATCTGCACTGAAAGACAGAAACTGGCTTGCTGTTAAGTTTTACATAAAGAACCGCATAACAGCTCTAAAACGCAATCCGATAGAATAAACACAACATTTTGAGCCAGGCACCGGGTTTTAAGTTTGGTTAAATTATAGGTTAGCATACTAGAAAAGAACAAAATAAATTTAATTCTACCTAAAACCTAACAGTTCTATCCCCTACTCTGAGCCTCAAACTCATGGGGCTTATAGTAGGTGGAACAGGAAATCCGGTGATGTATTTTTTATACTTGCCCCCATTCCCATACTGTGCTAGTCCACAGTCAGTAGATGCACAAGAAGAGTGACTCTTTTCATTCTATTCTCTATGGGAAAGCAGAGTGAAAAGTCACTTTTCTGTTTATGCTCAGACTTTGGAACGACACAGTGCAAGAATTTACTATAGGGGTATAAAATGACAGTTGTTACACGGATATAAAATGAAAAGTTTTTATTAACAATAATACATAATAAAACATGTCGTACATACTATAAATGAAACCGGGGTATCCTGATTCTGAATCATAAACACACAATTATGTATATACACATATACACACATGTACATATGTCGTATCTCCACTAAATAATAGTACATCATAAATCATTTGTTTGTTAAATTAGTCATAGAAAATCCATTGATACACAGATATGCATAGGCTATTACCTTAAGCAGTGTATAATACCATAATATGTCCAGTTACATTATTCTATATAGGGGAGAGAGTTAAGAAACAGGTCCCAGTGACTCCTGTACAATAATGAGTTTTCAAAGATAGTGAGAAATAGCTTACCTAGAGTGCTTTGGTTATGTGACCAACGGCCCCATAGTGTAAAGTGTAGAGCTTCAGAGCAGTTGATAGGCAACACCTAAAAGTTAGCCAGAGTATTACAGACCGTTGTAAGGCTACGGTACACCCCATGTGGATGCCGGAGCCCGCTGCACCTAAGAGGCACGGGCTCCTTTGCTGCCCACATGCACACGCTGCTGTGACTCCGCATCACCCCTCAGATAGGTAAGATCACTCTTCACCAAGGGTCTCCTGTGGGTCTAATGCTTCTATACACGTGAGGACCGTAGCCTTACAACGCCCTGTAATACTCTAGCTAACTTTTAGGTGTTGCCTATCAACTGCTCTGAAGCTCTACACTTTACACTATGGGGCCGTTGGTCACATAACCAAAGCACTCTAGGTAAGCTATTCCTCACTATCTTTGAAAACTCATTATTGTACAGAAGTCACTGGGACCTGTTTCTTAACTCTCTCCCCTATATAGAATAATGTAACTGGACATATTATGGTATTATACACTGCTTAAGTTAATAGCCTATGCATATCTGTGTATCAATGGATTTTCTATGACTAATTCAACAAACAATGATTTATGATGTACTAATATTTAGTGGAGATACGACATATGTACGTGTGTGTATATGTGTATATACATAATTGTGTGTTTATGATTCAGAATCAGGATAACCCGGTTTTATTTATATTATGTACGACATGTAAACTTTTTTATATCTTCTTATGTGTTTATTAATATTCTAATTGATTATATGTATTCTCATTCTAGACCCTGCGCATTTTATGTTACGGCTTGACAAAGGGCTTGTATCCCGAAACGTTGCCACATTACCATGGTCTAGTATTTATTGTTAATAAAAACTTTTCATTTTATATCCGTCTAACAACTGTCATGTTATACCCCTATAGTAAATTTAGACCTACAGAAGTAATGGTTCCATCGACTTGATCGTGGGTGACTTTATTGGTTCTCTTGTTGTAAACTCTACGAAAACACGTAGCAGTTTTCTGGTATACACCATGCGGTCCCACCACCAAGTGTGGGGTAGCCATTTAATTTGGCCAAGTCCTTCCAGGGGGTTATTGTGTGTATATATTTTTTACTGCTTTGGTCATCCCCAAGTGGCACCACTCTTTCCTTCCTTTTTAGTCAACTATTTTTGTTTTAGAACAGTGCAAGAATGGGTGACCATATGAGTATAAAAACCCAGACTCCTTGGTCCCCCTACTTTCAAGAGGTACTGCATTGCTGTGTTGGGCAGAGAGCATGCGCCTGGGTATTACAACCCGACACATAGCAGGCGGGCGGAGAACGGGGCCGTACGTATTGCAACCAGTACGGCATGGCCCCAGCTCTCTATCTTACTTGTCAAATGACAGTACCCCTTTAAGCCCTATATGTTACTTTATGGGATTCATAATAGCTGACAGAGCTCCTTTAATATATCCAAATAAAAGTCCATGTACCTGGGCAACATAAAAATAACTACAAAAATGAACCAATATAAATAGCAAATACACACAGTCAAGCATTGCAAGTGAGTTATTGATATGATGAGGCCAATTAATGTCCCTTTATTGAACAGCTGGCCCTACCCAGCAGCAGGACAACTGCCGCCATGATAATGAAATGTTTGTAAGTGATCAATAAAAACAAGCGACCCCACTGATGTTCGGGTCAAACCAGATTGACCTGATTTCACTTATAATCAGGATTGAGATGCCCAAATCTGATCTTTCTCTCTCCAGCATTAATTTGAAAAACATTTTTTTCCTTCAGTCTTCAAAGTCATCCCTAGTCAATAAAACAACAAAAATGTATGGCAATATACAAATGCAAGAGATGATGGGCAAGTAAAATTATAAAAGATTAAGGTGCTGGAAACAGTTATTACAGAAAACATTTGTGGCAATTGTTTTAAAAAAAACCTATAATTCCAAAAGTGTGTGTAACACATGATGATCAATATGTGCTAACAATAACTGTCGAGTTGTTGAAGGGGTTCTGTTGTCACAACTTTTTTTCTGCAATATGATATGGTAATCGGTGTGCCATAGCATGTTGCAGAAATGCGACTTCCCTCCTCCTACCGCTCCTCCAGGTCTTCTCCGGTCCTCTTTGCTGTTGTTTACTGGCAGGTATTCCAGGATGCATTGGTGCGGAGCATTTGACTGCTGTGGAGCAAATCTCACGTTTACAGTGGTCACATGCTCTGCACCACCATCCCAGGCAATGCTTCCACTGTGCATGCCTGGGATTTCGTGAAGGTGCCGCCCCATTCATGGGTTGGAACGCCATCATATGATGTTCGGATACACTGCACCTTCCGGCCTTTAGTCCTTCAGCCACAAGTGGCTAGAAATGCTCAAGAAGAGTGTTTCTAACAGAGGTGCTGGAGAGCCAGGATGCCAGAATTGCTCTGGGAACACCATTATTGTCCGGACCAGGACCTTGGGGCGCAACAATAGGCGAGTACACCTGTTTGGTTCCAGAACCCCTTTAGGTTTAATAATAAAAGACTTGTACCTGCATGTCTGAAAGTGGTATAGTACAAGCAAGTGTGCAATATAGCCGCTTGTCCTTTATTTGATATGGTACACTAGGGATATCAATAGGCCCTATTATATGAATAGCACACCTGTAAATCTTGACTGTGCGTTTTGTTTTTCACACTTATTTTCATAGTGCTGTAAGCTTATGTTGCTCAGTTACATAAGCTTTTACTTGGACATATTGAATGGTAAGTATTAGATAGAATGAAATTATTTTTGTTCTCGGTTTCTCTAAAGCATTTTACCATTGCTAACATTGTGTCTAGTTGTTTAGTCAACATGACTAAATAGTTTTGGGTTAATTTCAACTTAAATTTTAAATGGAAAGAAGGTTTCCCAAAAACCCAGGACCAACAAAGGTATTACTAAAAGAAACTCCAAGATTTTGATCTGTTTTACCAAAGGCTTTTTGTGACCTCAGTGTACTCGCCCTCCTTCGAGAACTTGTGAACTGTTCTTACTCCACTCTGTTTCAACCCTGCAACTTCAATTGTTTTACATATGTATTTTATATAAAATGTTGAATAAATTTGTTACTTTGGCATTCAATATTTGTCTGTCACATTTATTTATTAATTTACCTACACTGTAGGTCTAACTGTATTACTGTCTAACTTCAGTACTTGGATCATAGTTCGCTCCAACCCCATCCATTGTAGCAATAGCCCAGCTGTATATTAGTACTGCTTTTGTGCTCACTTCATCCAAATCATGTTACCATATGTCAATTGTAAACTAGTCTCTTAAAAACTTAAAGGAGTATTCCGGGAATAGAGAATTCTTGTCAGCCGGCAGGACACCTGTAGGGATAGGAGGTGGACTAGTACTTACCATCATCCGCGGTCTCTTGTCCTGAGCAGGGGCTCCCGTCACCGGCGCTACAAAAACCGGAAGTGTCTGTTACCACGTCATTGTACACGTGATTGCCAGCCACTCACAGGCTTCAGAAGCAGATCGAGCCTAACCAGTGAAGCGTGAGTAGCCGCTGGTAACATGAACGATAGATGCCGGCCCAACACTTTGGGACTTTGCGGCGCCGGTGATGGAGGCTGCTGCATGGCATGGAAGGCCGCCGGCGACGAGACTATAAGCACCAGTCCCCCTTCTCTCCTTACAGGTGTCCTGCCAGGTACTGGGAATTCTGTATTCCCAGAATACCCCTTTAATGTAGAGTTAGGTCATTTTGCGGGAAGGAAATAATACATGAACTTTAAGAACCTGAATGCAACATCAATGGTAAAATTGGTAAGGCTGGTGTTACACGCACCATTTTCTATAAAAATCCATTGGCCTGTACTTATCACTCTGTCTTAATCACCTATAGCAACTAATCAGAGCTTGATACCAAAGCTGTGATTGGTTATTATGGGCAAATCAAACAATTTTTGTTCTCAAACAGATTAAATGTTTATACCTGTTTTTTTTCGCAGAAAAATGCTGCTGACAGATTGGCTAGCACTGAACAGGGAAAGTATAATAACCACAAAATGAAAAGCATTGTAGATGGAGCATTTTCTCACTTTGTATTTCTTGGGTACAGCATGGTCTTGGTGTGGTGATTTTTTTTCCAACAAGTTAGGATTCTCCCATACGAATGTATTTGCCCGTCTGTGCAGTGTCCGCAATTAGGGACCAAAGCTTTGGTCCCTATTTGCGGACACTGCACAGACGGGCAAATACGCTTGTGTGGGCGAGCCTTAAATGTAATTTCTCCTATAGACCTCCATTGTTAGTGACCTAACAGCAGAAAAATATCTTAGTCCCCAGGTGGTTAAAACCCTGAGATGTGTGTATTTACAGATGTCCTCAGATGGTCATTGTTCATGAAACGGTCCTCACAAGGATAGTAAAAGTCAGGTTCCTTATTTTAAGCAATATTGATTAGCTCAAGTGATAACTGTGGTTACACATTGCACTAAAATATTCCTATATGATTGCCTTGTTAATATCACTGCAGGGAATGGTAGTCCCCACAATACATGTTCCAGTCAGGTGTCCCTCTAAACCACCAAAAACGAGTATGTGTGTGTGTGTGTGTGTGTGTGTGTGTGTGTGTGTGTGTATGGGATTGGCATCTGCACCGTCGCAGCTACAGCCACAAACTTTTGCACACTCACACGTCTGGACCCCGAGAGCGTCATAGGCTATGTTTTGAGGGGAAATTTTAACCCTGCGCTTTACAGTTATTCGCCAAAAAACCTGCCTCCATTAAAGCGAATGGAGCTGGGAGCCACAGTGCAGCAAGAACTTCAGAAGAATGTGCAGCCACGCCCTTATATGGAATGTTGGCGTGTCACAATGCAGCCAGGGAAAGAGGCAGACAGAGAGACAGACAGGGAGAGGGAAAGAGAGGGAAAGTGACAGAGATAGATAGACAGACAGGGAAAGAGATTGAGAGACAGAAAGAGACAGACAGGGAAAGAGACAGACAGGGAAAGAGACAGACAGGGAAAGAGACAGACAGGGAAAGAGACAGACAGGGAAAGAGACAGACAGGGAAAGAGACAGACAGGGAAAGAGACAGACAGGGAAAGAGACAGACAGGGAAAGAGACAGACAGGGAAAGAGACAGACAGGGAAAGAGACAGACAGGGAAAGAGACAGACAGGGAAAGAGACAGACAGGGAAAGAGACAGACAGGGAAAGAGACAGACAGGGAAAGAGACAGACAGGGAAAGAGACAGACAGGGAAAGAGACAGACAGGGAAAGAGACAGACAGGGAAAGAGACAGACAGGGAAAGAGACAGACAGGGAAAGAGACAGACAGGGAAAGAGACAGACAGGGAAAGAGACAGACAAAGAGATAGAGAGAGAGAGACACAGATATATACAGAGGGGGAGACAGACATTATAATTACATTTATATCTATTTGTTTTGTGCTTTTTGTGTGCAGAATACATTTTTGTTAATACATTCTATTTTGTTAACAGCAGTTATTAACCCGGGCAGTACAGCTAGTATGGCTATATTAACAGAAAAATAAAAGCCACTCACTATGCTATACATTAAAAGACCTTAAAAAAAAGGGACACTTTAGGAAAAACTTCGCCTGCAGTTTCATGAAACATCTTCTGATTGAACAACTTTGTGGATTCACCGGAGTTTAAAAGACCATGTGTGCACATAGCCTAACGATTGTATACACATATAGGTACATGCTGCTGCACATTATATATAACCGCTCCACCGATGCCTCCACCTTGTGCCAGTCATTACATTAGCTGCTCATTCAGGATACAATAGAAACACTATTTTAAATGTATTCATATAATATTATTTATATACACACACACACATACATACACATAATATATATATATATATATATATACACACATATATACACACACACACACACACACACACATATACGGTACAGAGAGGACCCTGCGCCCATGATGGCTCACAGTCGCATATATAAAAACATTTTCCACTGGAAATACCTTTTGGGAGATTGGATGCGTGAAATCATCTTCCATGTTTGAAAATCTGGGCTGCTGCAGTATTCCCGCAAGTCTTCCAGTGCCCTCTTTGTTTCCTCTTCCCCCTGCCGCCTATACTCTTCCTCCGACAGCAGACGCGGTGGCCCAGATTTGAGTCGGGAATTAACGAAGGCCCTAAAAATTTCCAAAGAAGATTATTTGCAAAAAAACCCCAAAAAACAGGTTTCACAGAGTCTGAGGGACTTATCAACTGGAAATAACTAGAATATAAATATACAGGGGCACGTCTATGAATAATGTCTAGTTCGATGGACAGTACAAATGGACCAGATTTTATATTGCACAGTGCGTGGTGTGATAAATCTGACTGGTCTTTAGATTACATCCCCTACTGATTGGCTTACGTTATATAACAGAAATATGCTTCAAAATCTTGACACATTAAGGCTATGTGCGCATGTTGCGTACAGTCACTGCAGAAATTTCTGCAGCGATCTGAAGAGCACATGTGCAGAAATGTCCGTAGTGAAAAAAAAAAAAAGCCGATTCCATGCGCTCTGCCTGCAGCTCCTGCCATAGAGCAGGAGCTGCCGGCAAAGCGCACGGAAGAAGTGACATGTCACTTCTTGGAACGCAGCGCTTCGGCAGTAGCCGAAGCGCTGCGCTCTAAAACGCCACGTGCGCACGGCCCCTGCACAATCTCCATAGACTGTGCAGGGGACGCAGGACGCATGCAGTTACGCTGCGCTACGCAGCGTAACTGCATGTATTTACGCAACGTGCGCACATAGCCTTATGGGGTACAGAGTTGTATGCAGGGTGGATAAAAATCAATGTTTTTTTAAAAAAAAAAAATCGGATGTTTTTTATTTAAATCGGATTTTTTTGATTTAAATCGGATTTTTTTCAATAAACTGCTTTTTGAGGAAAATATTTTACCATCCAAAGGTTCTTCCATCATGAGATAAAGCTGAGTTGTTTAACTCAGTAGAATAAAGGCTGTATATGTGTAACATTCACAATGCCATGCTCTTCCAGAGGTTTCTGTAGGATTAGTGGGCAGTTGCTCTCCTATATTATCACAGACACTCGCTTTACTTATGCAGTTCTCAAAACTGAATTTGACTCCGCAGAGGTCCCAGCCTCTTCTTCACGGCAAAAATATTACAACATGAACAGAGTTGAGAAAAAGACCTTAATCCTATTGTTCTACAAACCTATGAATACAGAATCAACCCCTTCAGTGCCAAGTCCAAGAAGTTAGACAATATGTTTCTGATTGTTTGGAGTGGAATAGATCTGCACAACATAAGAAGAATGTGAATCTAAGTGTGAGGAGGAGGAAGGGCAAGCAGACAAGAAAATGAAAGTGAAACTTTGAGCACAATACTGCAGCATAGCCAAAGACACAAGTCTGGATCTGTTTGTGTGTACGATCTGAGGTTTATTACATTCTTTCCTTATAATGGCAGCAGGCCGTAAAAGAGACCCAGTTTTGGAATATTTTAATGACGCTCCTTCGCCTATCGGTAAGGCAGGCATGCGTGCAAAATGCAAACGATGCAACAAAGAGATGCAAGGCGTGGTGGCGCGAATGAACATCATGAGAAGTGCGGTGATGAAGATGACCAAAGAAACACTTCTGAACAGGCAGGATCTTCAGGTTGGTAAACATTTTTATTGAATCCTATTTCTAAAGACTGAACTGTCATGTGTGAGAAAAATTATATTTCTTATTATTACTGCATGTTACTGTCATTTGGTACAGTTATGAAGAAAAACAAATATTCCTCTTGGGGCAGGGGCAGTGATGTGTTGTGTACAATAAGCAGAAATTGTATAATAAACAATAAAATAACAGCATTGACTTTTTTTGTTTAGGGGAATTCATGGATTCTGGAAACTATCCACCTCCAAGATCATCATCATCCTGTTCTACAGTTTCAGAGTTATCCATCCAGGATAGTGCTTCATTAGCAGCAGCATCATCATCATCAGACACCCACAGCCACATATCACCATCACCCAAAAGGAAGAAAAAACCTTTACCTCCTGGAACCACCATAGATAGGTTTGTGATAAGAACTAGCAGATTAGAAAAAGAGTTGATTGATGAAAAAATTGCCCAGTTTATTTATGCAACGAACTCTTCTTTCCGTCTGACTGAGAACCCACATTTCATTAATATGGTTCAGTCACTGAGACCAGGATACAGTCCACCCAGCAGAGCTGATGTTGCAGGGAAACTGCTGGATCAAGTGAATGAGAGAGAAATGGAGCAATGTGCAACAGCTCTGGAGGGTAAAATTGTTAACCTAAGTATTGATGGGTGGAGTAATGTCCACAATGATCCTATTGTATGTGCTTGTATAACAACAGAAGAAGGTAAAGTCTTCCTTGCACAAACAACTGATACGTCAGGAAATGCACACACAGCAGAATACTTACAAGAAGTGGCAGTAAAAGCTATAACGACATGTGAACAAAAATTCAAATGTCTAGTACGCAGTTTGGTCACTGACAATGCTGCAAACGTATCCAAGATGAGAAGAGATTTAGAAGAGCAGGGAGGGAATACAAAGCTGCTAATAACATATGGTTGCAGTGCCCATTTGCTGCACCTCTTAGCCAAAGACTTAAGTGTTCCAGAAATAAAGGCTAATGTTGTTGAAATTGCTAAATACTTCCGTAATAATCATTTTGCTGCAGCAGCTCTGAAAAGGATGGGTGGAACCAAGCTAACGCTCCCACAAGATGTTAGATGGAACTCTGTGGCGGACTGTTTTGAGCAGTATATCAAAAACTGGCCTATTCTGATGACACTTTGTGAAGAAAATCGAGATAAAATAGATGGCACTGTCACGGCCAAAATCCTCAACATTGGGCTTAAGAGAAATGTTGAACATATGCTGAGCTTCCTGAAACCCATCTCTCAAGCTTTAAACAAAATACAGAAAAATAGCTGTTTTATTGCGGATGCTGTTGAAATTTGGAAGGAACTGAGTGAACACTTAAAAACAGAACTACACATGGACAGAATTAAATTACAAGCAGTAAACAAACGAATGGGACAAGCACTGACTCCAGCTCATTTTTTGGCAAATATTGTCAATATCCAATATCAGGGTCAAAACCTAAGTGCTGAGGAAGAGGAGTTAGCTATGACATGGGTATCCAGCAATCATCCATCTTTAATGCCAACTATAATAAACTTCAGAGCTAAGGGGGAACCATTCAAGAAATATATGTTTGCTGAAGATATTTTAAGGAAGGTCACACCAGTAAACTGGTGGAAGTCACTTAAGCGCTTAGATTTAGAGACTGTTCAAGTAATGATTTCACTTTTAACAGCAGTAGCTTCTTCTGCAGGCGTTGAAAGAATATTCTCTTCCTTTGGACTCATTCATTCTAAATTGAGAAATCGGTTGGGACCCAATAAAGCAGGAAAGCTTGTTTTTCTTTTCCAGATTATGAATAGGAACAAAGAAGAAGATGATGATGAAGATGACGACAAGTGAGCTACAGAGGACAGCAGGGACAGTAGTATTTAAGTTTTTCATGTGTCGGCTGGGCTGACAGTCTAAGTTTCTTAAAATATATATATATTTTGTTTAGCCAAATTAGTTAACAAACATGGATGTTTGTTTAAGCAAATAACTTATGGTGTAATGTTGTTATTGTTTCAGTTGAATAAATCTATTTAAATTGTTATTAAGGTCAGGATTATTTTTCTCCTTCCTAAGTACAACAGAACAGTGGTGTCCAAATATGAATGATTAACCCCTTAAACTGGGGAGAAAAAAGTAATATAAAAAGTGATTCTAAAAATCTTCATCTACTTGCATGTTAAAGTAGCAAGAACTAGTTTAGGTAGAAACTTTGATTTAAAATCACTGATTTAAATCAAGCCTTACTGACTAGTGATTTAAATCGTGATTTAAATTGTGATTTAAATCAGTTAGATTTAAATCAAATCCACCCTGGTTGTATGTAAGACCCCTACCCCTTTGTCAAACAACAGACAAAGACTATAAAAAAAAGCACATTGTGGTAAAGAATAGGGTTTTGGTTTTTTGTTCAAATCGGAAGCAGAATTCTGGCCCATTCAGCTTGAAAAATCCCCTCAATACGTTACACAATTAAAAACTATTCAGGGTAAAAGATGAAAAAAATATATAGAAATCAGGAAACCCAACAGCAATTAGGGTTCAGCACAAAGATTCAGCCAAGTTGGTAATGCATACTATACAAGAATAAGGCTGCACATCAAACATAGATAATGGTATAATGCCTCAAGCATATAGAAAAATATTGGAATATACAATGAAAAATGCTACTTGCTAATTTGAACATGTGAATAATGAATTGCATACCTGCCATGAATATTAGGAAAAAGGAGATATTTAGCAATCGCATTGATCAATGTAACTGAGCCCCAAAACCTCGTCAAGGTATATCTCTATATTGGGGTCCCTAGCTTTGTGACCCTAACTGTGTGTCATCTCATTGCAATTAAAAACTGCTGTGGGTGGAGAGGGGTAACTAAGGACTTTCTTATATAGGAGATGGAAAAAACATGGCCAGTTTTTAATTGCAATGAGATGACACACAGTTAGGGTCACAAAGCTAGGGACCCCAATATAGAGATATACCTTGACGAGGTTTTGGGGCTCAGTTACATTGATCAATGCGATTACTAAATATCTCCTTTTTCCTAATATTCATGGCAGGTATGCAATTCATTATTCACATGTTCAAATTAGCAAGTAGCATTTTTCATTGTATATTCCAATATTTTTCTATATGCTTGAGGCATTATACCATTATCTATGTTTGATGTGCAGCCTTATTCTTGTATAGTATGTATTTTTTGGCTTGCACTCATAATATATATATATTAGTGCTCACTTCAGTTATCCTATTCAGTTATAAGTTGGTAATGCATGGCTGCCGGACTAGAGCCCTGAAGCCTCCGACTACTTGTTGCGTCTCTCCGAATTAGTACACTTGCCATGACATCGCACTAGGTCTTCTGATCGGATAGGGATGCAGACAAGTAGGAGGAGGTTCACATGGACCTAGTGTGGCAACCACAAACTACAGACGTGACTGCCAGACCAAGGGCCACCAGATCTCTCTGCTCAACTCTAAAAATAAAAGATCTGATTTATTATTAAAGGGAAGCAAAACGTACAGACGTAGGACAGATACATTCCCAGGACACGTGCCAGTCAGTTTTATCTTGATTAGATGAGGACAGAAATTATAGTAGTCATAGCGCACTGACACTACAACTCCAGCCCAAATCCTACAATTCTGTGAGCGGCAATAGCAGTACATGGGGCTGTGGGGAGGAACACTGGCTTTTGGGCGTGGAAATGTACACACAGCTGTGTATAGACCAGTGATTACAAGTATTTCTAATTTTTAATACACACAAGTGACATTAAAAAAAATTATATTCTTTTGGTGTTAATGGTACTTTTAAAACCCCTTCAATATAACTATTTTACAGTAATCCCAGTTAACATTTGACAAATAAATCACTTCCATGCCCCACAAAAAAAAAATCCAAAACATTATTAAAAATCTACACAAAATTTTATAATGTATCCCAAACCGGTTCCTATAAAAAGTGCCACTTTTCTGGAAAACACAAGACCTCAAAGTGCTACAGAAAAAAAAAAGACAAAAATCAACAAAAAAAACAAAAAACAAACAGTTATGACCGTGTCCTGGTACAAGATGGAGGGGAAAGAGGGATGTAGACCAACTGCTCCCAGAACCATGCTTTCCCAGGAGGTGACTAAGTGCCTACCCAGTCTTCACCAGAGCTTCTGATGGAGAGATTGGATTTAGCTGACGATAGCCATCAGGTACCACTTCAGGGAAGATCTTGGTTGTCGCACTCCAAGGGGAGAAGATAGATAAGGGTAAAGAAATGACAATTGTACAATGCACACGAGATTACAGGCAAGGAGTAAAGGGAAAGATTAGTGAAGCAAACCAAAAAGGGAATAAAGGAAGGGAAGACCCCAAACAAACTTCCAAACAACTATCTCCAGATACGGCTCCATAAACAACCTTTGTCCACAGTTCACAACTCCACTCCAGGACCAAGGTATAGCAAGCCATCACCGGCAATTACCCAAGCTGAGAGGTGGGTACTCATAGCAGAAGGAAGTGGAAAAATCAAAACAGCTGAGATAACCCAGAAGGACAGCCTAAGGCTGCTTTCACACATCGTTTTTTTGCCATCAGGCACAATCCGGCAAAAACATGAAAAAACGGATCCGGCTTCTGTTGGTGCCGGGTCCGCTTTTTTCCCTATAGACTTTCATTAGCGCCGGATTATGTCGGATGGCCTTGCGTTTCATCCGTTTTTTGCCGGATCCGTCAAAATTTACTTGTCCGGTGGCCGGATGAAACGCTGAAGTGAACGTTTTTGTGTCCGGCAAAAAAAAAGTATCACGCCGGATCTGGAGCCGTACAGCGTGTTTTATAATGAAAGTCTATGGACGCCGGACCCGGCATAATGCGGCAACAAATGGATCCGGTCGCCGGATCAGTTTTTTTAACTGAGCATGCTCAGAATCACACCAGATCTGTCAAAAAACTGAAGGAACTGATGGAAAAAACTGATGGAACTGATCCGTTTTTTCGCCGGATCCGTCGCATCAGTTTTTTCGCTGGATCGTGCCTGATGCCAAAAAACTGATGTGTGAAAGCAGCCTAAGGAGACCAAAAGGAACTGCTTAACCCTTGCAGCACCAGACCAAGGAAAATCTGCACAACTAACTGGAAAGCAAAACAGGACCAACAAGTGCAAATTGTGCATGTAGCAATGCGCAGCGATCTCTTGCACCTGGAAAATAGGAGAGTACTCTGTCATGGTACCCAAGTGACGGACTGCTGGAGGGGAAGAAATTGTCATGGTCTTTCTGACAAAAATGAGTTACACAACTAGCCACACTAAGGGGTTAAGATGCACTAGCTAAAGGAGCCCTTTAATTATGAAGCTTCACTTAATTATTTCAGCTATTTTATCCAATATATTCACCCTTCCATCTAGGAGTGATGTAAGGGGCTTCAGCGTTAAGTCTCCAACTCGTCCCAAAACCACATGATGACATGCATATCCAAAGTGGATAAGAGGAGTTGTCCTTAAACGAAGATGTGGGTAGATAAAAGTGGACAGGTTCCCATAAAACATTGAAGTAATTTTATTTATTTTTTTTTAAGCACAGCCTGTTAGGTGTAGAGCAGGGGTCTCAAACATGCGGCCCCTGAGGTTGCTTCTTGCGGCTCGCAGGCACATGGCCCCCTTGACGATCGGGCCGATGCTTGCTTCAGCGCTTTATGTTGGATGAAAGTTTTACCGGTGTGTACAAGGATGGGCACATTACTACAAGATGGGGACAAGGACTGGCGCATTACTACAAGATGGGGACAAGGATGGGCCACATTACTACAGAATGGGGACAAAAATGGGGCACATTACTACAAGGGGACAAAAATGGGGCACATTACTACAAGAGGACAAGGATGGGCACATTACTACAAGATGGTGACCAGGATGGGCACATTACCAGAAGGGGACCAGGATGAGCACATTACTACAGGATGGGGACCAGAATGGGCACATTACTAAAAGGGGATAAGGATGGCAGACATTACTACAGAATGGTGACAAGGATGGGCACCTTACTACAGAATGGGAACCAGGATGGTGCGCATTACTACAAGAAGGGGAAAATTACTACAAGTTGAGGACCAGGATAGGAACATTACTACAAGATGTTGGCCAAAATTGCTTTATGGTGCTAGTTGTAAAAAAACTATATTACTTACAAAAAGGGGATACAAAGTAAAAAAAAAAAAAAAAATTAAAAAAATTTAAAAGCATGAAAATTTTTGTTTACCATTAAAAATGTTATTATATGTATTTAAACAAAAAAAACTACACGTTTGTTACAATAAACATTAAAAATGTGAGAAAACAGTGATCCAAAAGGTGTATAGAAAAAAAAATACCAATAAAAACGTCACTTTGTCCTGCAAAGAATGAGGTCCCCAAAATTTTTTTTTTCTATGTGCGGCCCATATAGCCAGCAGAGTTTCAGACCTCTGGTCTAGAGAAAATATTTCCCCATGTAAGAAGGGCCAGATAATGATCCTCCGTAACAGGATGTCGTGATGATTGCTTTAAAAGGAAGTATGGATATAATACGTTTTCCTAGAAGGACAAGTTATCTGTACTCGATCGCTGAGATGACTGGTGCAGAGATATGCTCAAATTGTTCCTTTGGGTACTGTGTACTGAGCACCTATGTAATCATCCAAGACATCAGACGTAAGCAAATCAAAAAAGGTCCGTGGAGCCTCTGTTTGGAGTCTCGACACAGAACTAGCCAGATATCCCTCCGGGAAGAACCTAGCCTACTTCCCAGGGGGCAATGCACCTAGGATTTCACTGTGTTGAGTGCCCTCGCAGGCTGCTGGCAGTCTTTTCTCTGGCTGGTCTCCCCGAGATCAGTGATTGTTTTGTCTTGTAAGACATAAGAGGTAACATTCAAAATGACACTCATGCCATGTTAGTTACACAGAACTATACAGTACTAACATAATTAATCGCCAAAAACAACCTAATAAAAATGCAGGCTTGATGTCTGCAGAACACGGAAATTGATTTCTTTCACTTACTTGTATAAGGTGTGTATCCACCGCACCGGGTATTCAATTTGCTTGGTACAAAACGCTACAGTGATCATAACCAGCGCCACATAACGCACTTGTATGCCAATGTACATCAGCAGCAAGCCGATTATTTGTAGAGTCCAGTTCAGCAGGTTTATACTCCGCTCATTTTCTAAAGGTCCATATTTATAACACACGGCAAAGCTGACAAATCCCACAATGCCCAGATAGCCTAGGAAACAAAAGGATTGTGGAATGGAGTTAAAATTCTTTAAAAGTGGTTGTCCACTACTTTGACATTGTTGGCCTTAGGATCAGTCATCAATCTCTGATCAGCTGACACCCCGCACCCCTGCCAATGAGCAGTTTCTGGTCCTGGCGGCAGCAGCAGGCAGCTGGAAATGCTCAGTTCTGGAGCTGCTCAGTCTCCTGATAGTGGCCGCGGCCGGGTACTGCACATCCGCTTCCTATTCTAATCAATAGGAGGCTGAGGAGTAGTACCCAACCACTCTCAGAAGACACAGCAGCGCCGGAACTGAGCATTTCCGGCCACCTGCTGCTGCCGCTGGGGACCGAGAAGAGCTGATCGGAGGGGGTGCGGGGTGTCGGACCCCGGCCGATCAGACATTGATGACTTATCCTACGGATAGGCCATCAATGTAAGAGTAGTAGACAATCGTTTTAAAACATATAATTTTTATTAACATTGGACAATAACCAAAATTATCACAAAAATTTTCAATGTGGTTTTGATTACATTGTCACATAGAGGTGCTTACAATCTTTAACATTAAGCAGCAAAGGGCATATTAAAGAAGTTGTCCAGTTACCAAAACTGATTTTTTTTTTTTCTGATAAATCTTGCTAATATGTGCCCCTCAACACATCTATTATGTTTTTTCAGCAAAATTAGGTTTTATTGTGCACTAGCAGCACATGCTCATTGCTGGCTCCAGCTCTGATGGGGTTAATCTCTCCTCTGACTTCCTGTGTTCAGTTCCTACAAGTCCCAGAATTATTTGTGGCTCTAGGGCAGTGTCTAGCTTATCTAACACACCCATTGTGTCTAATACACCCACTCTGCTCCCACCCAAACCCTCCTCCCTGCCTCTTCCCAGTGGATGTGCACTCAGAGAAATCACACAGAGACAGCAGCAGCTCTACACAGCCAGGGGAAGAAAGTGTGTGTGCGCGTATATACAGTGTATGTGTATGTGTGCGCGTATATACAGTGTGTGTGCGTATATACAGTGTGTGTGTGTGTGTGTATATATACAGTGTGTGTGTATACAGTGTGTGTGTGAGTGAGTGTGTGTGTGTATGTCATACTCACCTGTCTGCAGGGTCCCGGTGCCATGCCCGCTCCCAGCCCCTGTCTCGGTCCCGCCGCTCTGGCTGTGTGCAGTCTCCCCGGGGCAGGACCTTGCTTGCAGGACCTGGCGGTGGATCACCTGATGCAGTCACCTGACGCATCAGCTGATCGTAGTCTCGCCGGCTTTTTCGCGCCCGGCCGGCTATCAGCTGATCCTGCCGTCAGGGGACTTCATCAGCTGATTACCGGCAGCTCCTGCAGCGATGGGACAGGATCAGACTCCCCTGCAGGAGCTGCCGGTAATCAGCACATAAGTGAGTATGTATTTATTTATTTTTTTTTCTACTGATGCATCAGCTGATTGTATAATCGGCTTTTATACAATCAGCTGATGTGTCATGTGATTCACGTAGTTTAACCTGACACATCATCTGATCGCTCTGCCTTCCAGCAAACCGATCAGATGATATTGGATCCGGATTGGACGGCGCGGGACCCTAACCCAGGATTACTGCGGAGGGGGGTTTATTTCAATAAAGATGGAGTCACTAATTGTGTTGTGTTTTATTTCTAATAAAAATATTTTTCTGTGTGTTGTTTTTTTTTTTTATCATTACTAGAAATTCATGGTGGCCATGTCTAATATTGGCGTGACACCATGAATTTCGGGCTTAGGGCCAGCTGATAATATACAGCTAGCCCTAACTCCATTATTACCCAGCTAGCCACCCGGCATCAGGGCAGCTGGAAGAGTTGGATACAGCGCCAGAAGATGGCGCTTCTATGAAAGCGCCATTTTCTGGGGTGGCTGCAGACTGCAATTCACAGTGGGGGTGCCCAGAAAGCTTGGGCACCCTTCACTGTGGATTCCAATCCCCAGCTGCCTAGTTGTACCCGGCTGGACACACAAAATTAGGCGAAGCTTACGACATTTTTTTTTAAAAAATTTCATGAAATTCATGAAAATAAAAAAAAAAAAAAAAAGGGCTTCTCTATATTTTTGGTTCCCAGCCGGGTACAAATAGGCAGCTGGGGGTTGGGGGCAGCCGTACCTGCCTGCTGTACCCGGCTAGCATACAAAAATATGCGAAGCCCATGTCTTTTTTTTTCTTTTTGGGTAAAAAACTGTATACAGTCCTCGATGGAGGAATGCTGAGCCTTGTAGTTCTGCAGCTGCTGTCTGCTTCTCCTGCATACACTAGTGAATGGAGGATGCTGAGCCTTGTAGTCCTGCAGCTGCTGTCTGCTCCTCCTGCATACACTAGTGAATGGAGGATGCTGAGCCTTGTAGTTCTGCAGCTGCTGTCTGCTCTCCTGCATACACTAGTGAATGGAGGATGCTGAGCCTTGTAGTTCTGCAGCTGCTGTCTGCTCTCCTGCATACACTAGTGAATGGAGGATGCTAAGCCTTGTAGTTCTGCAGCTGCTGTCTGCTCTCCTGCATACACTAGTGAATGGAGGATGCTGAGCCTTGTAGTTCTGCAGCTGCTGTCTGCTCTCCTACATACACTAGTGAATGGAGGATGCTGAGCCTTGTAGTTCTGCAGCTGCTGTCTGCTCTCCTGCATACACTAGTGAATGGAGGGATGCTGAGCCTTGTAGTTCTGCAGCTTCTGTCTGCTCTCCTGCATACAATGAACATTTTGAATAAGGAAATGACAGACCTTTTTTTTTTTTCATCAACAGATCTTTAATGGCATTGTGCACTGATTAAAAACGCAGTGAGCAAAAACGCAGCAAGAAACGCACCAAATCGCGGCAAAAACATGACATGCAGCACCACAGGTGACAGAGTAGAGCAAGTTGGTGACATGCTCTGCTCTGACACATAGTGTGCTGCATATCACTGTATCCACTCTGGGACTTGTTGTGCAGGTGACCGGATGATACATGTCACTAACTTGCTCCACTGTGACTTCTGCTGCATTGTTCCAACTGTATACACTCTCACATGAACAAGTCTCAGAGTGGGGCAGTTAGTGACATGTATCATCCGGTCACTTGCACAACAAGTCCCAGAGTGGTGAAAGACAGTGACATGCAGCACACTATGTGTCAGAGCAGAGAATGTCACTGTCTCCACTCTGGGACTTGTTGTGCAGGTGACCGGATGATACATGTCACTAACTGCCCCACTCTGTGATTTCTGCTGAATAGTACCAACTGTATACACTCTCACCTGCACAAGTCCCATAGTGGAGACAGTTAGTGACATGTAGCATCCGGTCACCTGCACAAGTACCAGAGTGGAAAAAGATAGTGACATGCAGCACACTGTGTCAGAGCAGAGCATGTCACTGTCTCCACTCCGCTGACCTCACAGCCCGTACACGCTGCGATGGATGCAGGGGGACACAGAACAAGTAATCGGCCGACACTGGAGTCATCTGATTACTTGGGATGAATGAGAAGTAAAATGCTCTGGTACTCGATGGGCGAAGCCCATGCCGATTTTTTTTTTTAAAAAAAAATTCATTAAAAATAAAAAAACAAAAAAAAAATCACATTGTTTGTGGGCTCCCGCTGCATTTTCTATTGCTAAGGGTAACCAAAGCAGCTACTGGCTGCTAGCCCCCGCTGCTTGGTGTTCCTTTTCACTGGCAATAGAAATGCAGGGAAGCATTTTTTTTTTTTTATAAAAGGTTTTTCCCTGAAAACTTTTTTAAGAAAATAACGTGGGCTTCGCCATATTTTTGTATGCTAGCCGGGTACAGCAGGCAGCTACGGGCTGCCCCCAACCCCCAGCTGCCTAGTTGTACCCGGCTGGGAGCCAAAAATATAGAGAAGCCCTTTTTTTTCATGAATTTCATGAAATAATTTAAAAAAAAAAAAAAAATGATGTGGGCTTCGCCAACTTTTTGAGTCCAGCCAGGTACAACTAGGCAGCTGGGGATTGGAATCCAGCAGGGTGCCCAAACTTTCTGGGCCCCCCACTGCGAATTGCAGTCCACAGCTGCCCCAGAAAATGTCGCTTTCATAGAAGCGCCATCTTCAGGCGCTGTATCCAACTCTTCCAGTGGCCCTGGTGGCAGGTGGCACGCTGGGTAATAAGGGGTTAATACCAGCTATGTTTTACCAGCTGGTATAAAGCCCGAGATTCTTAATGTCAGGCCAAGTTTAACCTGGCCATTAAGAATCTCCAACAAAGGGTTTAAAAAAAAAAAAAAAAAAAAAAAAAAAAAAAAAGACATCACACAGAGAAAAATACTTTATTAGAAATAAATACACAGACACAGTAGGGACTCCATGTATATTACTCCCTCTCACCCCTCCACGATTGAGAGATTTCTGTACTGACCATGCCAGGAGAGAGCGAGGAAAAAGAGCGAGCGGGGGGGGAGGAAAAGAGAGCGAGCTGGGGGGAGGAAAAGAGAGCGGGCGGGGGGGGGAAAGAGCGAGCTGGGGGGAGGAAAAGAGAGCGAGCGGGGGGGAGGAAAAGAGAGCGGCGGGGAGGAGGAAAAGAGAGCGGGCGGGGGGGGAGGAAAAGAGAGCGGGCGGGGGGGAGGAAAAGAGAGCGGGCGGGGGGGGAAAAAGCGGGCGGGGGGGGAAAGAGCGGGCGGGGGGGGAAAGAGCGGGCGGGGGGGAAAGAGCGGGCGGGGGGGAAAGAGCGGGCGGGGGGGAAAGAGCGGGCGGGGGGGGAAAGAGCGGGCGGGGGGAAAGAGCGGGCGGGGGGAAAGAGCGGGCGGGGGGGAAAGAGCGGGCGGGGGGAAAGAGCGGGCGGGGGGGAAAGAGCGGGCGGGGGGGAAAGAGCGGGCGGGGGGGAAAGAGCGGGCGGGGGGGAAAGAGCGAGCGGGGGGGAAAGAGCGAGCGGGGGGGAGGAAAAGAGAGCGGGCGGGGGGGAGGAAAAGAGAGCGGGCGGGGGGAGGAAAAGAGAGCGGGCGGGGGGGAGGAAAAGAGAGCGGGCGGGGGGAGGAAAAGAGAGCGGGCGGGGGGGAGGAAAAGAGAGCGGGCGGGGGGGAGGGAAAGAGCGGGCGGGGGGGAGGGAAAGAGCGGGCGGGGGGGAGGGAAAGAGCGAGCGGGAGGGAAAGAGCGAGCGGGGGGGAAGAGGGGGGAGAGCGAGCGGGGGGGGAAAGAGCGAGCGGGGGGGAAAGAGCGAGCGGGGGGGAAGAGCGAGCGGGGGGGAAAGAGCGAGCGGGGGGGAAAGAGCGAGCGGGGGGGAAAGAGCGAGCGGGGGGGGAAAGAGCGAGCGGGGGGGAAAGAGCGAGCGGGGGGGAAAGAGCGAGCGGGGGGGAAAGAGCGAGCGGGGGGGAAAGAGCGAGCGGGGGGGAAAGAGCGAGCGGGGGGGAAAGAGCGAGCGGGGGGGAAAGAGCGAGCGGGGGGGAAAGAGCGAGCGGGGGGGAAAGAGCGAGCGGGGGGGAAAGAGCGAGCGGGGGGGAAAGAGCGAGCGGGGGGGGAAAGAGCGAGCGGGGGGGGAAAGAGCGAGCGGGGGGGAAAGAGCGAGCGGGGGGAGAAGAGAGCGAGGGGGGAGAAGAGAGCGAGGGGGGGAGAAGAGAGCGAGGGGGGGAGAAGAGAGCGAGGGGGAGAAGAGAGCGAGGGGGGGAGAAGAGAGCGAGGGGGGGGAGAAGAGAGCGAGGGGGGGGAGAAGAGAGCGAGGGGGGGGAGAAGAGAGCGAGGGGGGAGAAGAGAGCGAGGGGGGGGAGAAGAGAGCGAGGGGGGGAGAAGAGAGCGAGGGGGGGAGAAGAGAGCGAGGGGGGGAGAAGAGAGCGAGGGGGGAGAAGAGAGCGGGGGGGAGAAGAGAGCGGGGGGGAGAAGAGAGCGGGGGGGGAGAAGAGAGCGAGGGGGGGAGAAGAGAGCGAGGGGGGGTGAAGAGAGCGAGGGGGGGTGAAGAGAGAGAGGGGGGGAGAGAAGAGAGAGAGGGGGGGAGAAGAGAGAGAGGGGGGGAGAAGAGAGAGGGGGGGAGAAGAGAGAGAGGGGGGGGGAGAGAGAGAGGGGGGGGGAGAAGAGAGAGAGGGGGGGGGAGAGGTGCTCTGTCACCAACTGTCTCCACTCTGTGACTTGTGGTGCAGGTGACAGAGTGCAGACAGTTGGTCCCATGCAGCAGGACAGATGGCAGAGCACAGCGGTGACATGCCTGTCAGTGTCTTGCTGCTGGGAGGAGCAGATGATCACACTGCCCGACACCGGCCGCTCTCCTGACATCGCAGCAGAGCGGGCGGGTGGAGAGTGTGAGCACATACTTACGTGCAGGGGGGGATTCAGCTGAAGAACCCCCCCCCCCTGTACTGCACACTGGCGCCCCGTGCCTCACCATCTGCAGGGCTCTAGCCGGCTCCACACTGACGTCCTCCGGATCCTCCCCTCGATACTGGGCTGTGACGTGCGGTAGTCACCGCCCACAGCCCTGTCACTCAATCTGAGTGGTGCCAGCCTCCTCTGACGTACCCGTCTTGTTTGAGAGCCCGGAAATGCCGGGACGTCAGAGGATGCTGGCGGCCACAGCTCCAGGGGTCATGTGACCGGCACTGAGCGTGCAGGATAGCGCCGCTCAGTGCCAGAACTGGAAATACAAGCCAATGGAGAAAATACCTAGAATTGTAAGTAGAACTTCTACAGAAAATAAAAAAAATGGGTGAACCACCCCTTTAAATCAAGTAACTTTGAATACATTCACTACAAATGATTCTAGTGCAATTCAGTATAGACGTATTCAGCAACCCCCAATGCCTTTACAACTAGCACCAATAGGTCCAATAGCTTGACTGACTAACCACCATAATCTGTTTAACTGATTATCCAAATTATCAAAAAGAGAAGAAAGGAGAAGAAAAATAACAATCAAACATAAAACAAACATAACATATCATCTTAGGCCTAAGACACACAGCAAGAAAATCGGTGCGAGTGGAGTGCGATAAAACATGGCATTCCACTCAGACCAATATTAGCCTGTGTGTCAGCCCACATGAGCGATTATTTTCTCAGCCCTAATCAGACCGAGAAAACAATTGCAGCATGCTGTGATTGTAATGCGAGAGAAAAATCGCACTGCACTCGCGGTACACTGGTGTACCGCAAGTGCAGTGCGAGAATGGCAATAGCCGGCTACGGAGGAGAGTGGGAGATAAATCCCTCCCTCCCCTCTGCAGTGCCTGCCCGCCCCCCACAGCTGAGGTCTGCTTACACAGTCTGACCTCAGTCGCAGGGACACTAGCATGACACTTGGCGCTGCTGTACTGCCAGCGTGAGCCGAGTGTCATGCGAGGGGATCGCAGTAATCCCCGTGTGGCCGCAGCCTTAAGGGGGCTTTACACGCTACGATCTCGTTAAAGTTTTATCGTCGGGGTCACGTCGTTAGTGACGCACATCCGGCGTCATTAACGGTATCGCAGCGTGTAACCCTTACCACAGACCTTAAACGTCCTCCAAAGTGGTGAAAATCATTCACCATGGAGAAGTCATCCTAAAACCAAAAATTGTTAATGGTTGTTTAAAGATGTTGTTCCTTGTTCCTGCGGCAGCACACATCGCTGTGTGTGACACAGCAGGAGCGAGGAACCTCACCTTACCTGCCTCCCGCCTGCAATGAGGATGGAAGGAGGTGGCGGGTTGTTCGTCCCGCTCATCTCCGCCCCTCCGCTTTGATTGGCCGGCTGCTTAGTGAGGTCGCGGTGACGCCAAACGCACCTCCTTCTCGAGGGAGGGATTGTTCGGCAGTCACAGCGCCGACGATGACCAGGTAAGTGCGTGTGACGCTGCCGTAGCGATAATGTTCGCTGTGGCAGTGATCCCACGATATCGCATGCACGACGGGGGCGGGTGCTTTAGTGTACGATATTGCTAGCAAATGCTAGAAATATCGTAGCGTGTAAAGCCCGCTTTACTGTCTATACGGAACATACACTCCACCACCGCCCCACTCCATGCCTAGGGTTGTTTACCTTACTTATCACTTACAGGAATACCCAGAATATGCCATCCACTGCCCCCAGGTAACTTCAAATTGTTCCAAAGTTCCCAATCTGCCCGCCACCATATGTTCCATAACACAATTTTGGTGGATTTTGGAGTGAATTTCACCCAGCGAGGGAGTTTCCACGCTTTTCCACTTATCTGCTACTCCTGCTCTTACAATTGTTCAAATATGGGTTTATATAAGCACTGCCTCTTCCGTTGAGAGTCCATCAAGCCCCAAGGACAGTAACACTATTTCTGGACCCCACGGAAACCCAGATCCTATAATAGATGTCATTAGTGATGGAATGTGTTGCCAAAAGGAGTATATTGTAGGATATTCCCACCAAATGGTACCAGAGTTCCTACTGACCCTCTACATCTCCAACACTCAGCTGAGGATTGTGAGTTTATTTTATCTATACGGTGTATAGTATCATCTATAGAGAAGCTTTCTACACATTTCTAGGTCATAGATACAACGGGAGGTTTTCCTATGCAGTTGAAAGATGTGAAGCCACTCTTCTTCTGTGAACGCGCGGCCCAGGTCCCTTTCCCATTTGATAACAAATGATAAGGATTTAAGGTTGCTTGTGTGCTGGATAGCCAGGTACGCCCTGGAAATGCCCTTATAGGTGTCCCTCATTGAGGTAAAGTAATATTCATATAAAGATTTGATGGGCGGCGCATTCTTTTTAATCCCTCCAATGACAACGTCGTGTCTGAAGATATTTAAAGAAATCCTCCCAAAGGAGCTCATTATCTCAGAGAGCGGGACTAGACCTTCGCTATTCATGATGTTACACAATTTTGTGATACCCTTGTCACACCACCCTCCCAAATTTACAAAGTGGATAACCTAATATAGAGAGATGTCAAAGGAATTTCTTCCACCCTCACGGGGATCAATGCTTTACCTACATTACGGTGTCTCCAGATTATAATCCCCGCCTTTATGGTAGGTAAATGTCAGACAAAACGGTCCTTGCTCAATCTCAGTTGCCACAGTAAGACATATCGGGGTACTCCATCATCTGGGATTCCATTTCAACCCATAATTTTAGATTGGTCATTCATCCACCAACACATCAATTGCTCCATTAGCGACACATAATAATTACGGATGTTCGGACATCCCATGCCTCCCTGATTGATTGGGAGAAATAATATGTTTGCAGCCACCTCACTCTCTTCTTGTTCCATATAAATTTCATTATTAAAGATTGTAGAATTTTCAACGTACGTGCAGACAGCAAATTGCGGAGGTAATTAATATATTAGGCAAGACTATCATTTTGGTTACAGATATACGACAGAGCCAGGAAACAGGGAACATATTAAAGCTTTTAATATCCTTGGAGATTGAATTAGTTAAATTCTGAAAATTTATGTTTTCGAGGTTGCTTAAGGGAAATGTTAGAGATATACCGAAGTAGGGAATAGCTCCTTCCGACCACACAAATGGAAATCGTTGCTGCAGTAATTACCGGGTTTCGGCCGGAATATCCATGTTTAAAATCATTGATTTGGAAGTATTTACCTTACAAAAACTACAGTCATATGAAAAAATTCGGGCACCCTTATTAATGTTAACCTTTTTTCTTTATAACAATTTGGGTTTTTGCAACAGCTATTTCAGTTTCATATATCTAATAACTGATGGACTCAGTAATTTTTCTGGATTGAAATGAGGTTTATTGTAGTAACAGAAAATGTGCAATCCGCATTTAAACAAAATTTAACCGGTGCAAAAGTATGGGCACCCTTATCAATTTCTTGATTTGAACACTCCTAACTACTTTTTACTGACTTACTAAAGCACTAAATTGGTTTTGTAACCTCACTGAGCTTTGAACTTCATAGGCAGGTGTATCCAATCATGAGAAAAGGTATTTAAGGTGGCCACTTGCAAGTTGTTCTCCTATTTGAATCTCCTATGAAGAGTGGCATCATGGGCTCCTCAAAACAACTCTCAAATGATCTGAAAACAAAGATCATTCAACATAGTTGTTCAGAGGAAGGATACAAAAAGTTGTCTCAGAGATTTAAACTGTCAGTTTCCACTGTGAGGAATATAGTAAGGAAATGGAAGAACACAGGTACAGTTCTTGTTAAGCCCAGAAGTGGCAGGCCAAGAAAAATATCAGAAAGGCAGAGAAGAAGAATGGTGAGAACAGTCAAGGACAATCCACACAGTTGCACACTGAAAAAAAAAGCCAAAAATGTACTAGGGAAAATATGGCACTGCATTACTGCAAAAGAGAGATATTTGGTTTATGTATTGGCCAATGCATGTAAGCCCGGACACCAAACGGCAAGGTATATCTCTGTAATCCGGGAACCTAACTTAAATGCCACTATCTAGGTTAAAAACATCCATATCTGGGAAAAATGCCACTATTTGGACTGAAAATTTCCATGTATGGGCAGCTAGGCTCCTGCTATAATGGTTAATGGTAATGGAAACCATTATAGCAGGAGTCTAGCTGCCCATACATGGAGGTACCCAAATCTGAATCCAAAATAAATATTTTCTATGACCGCTGTTTGTCTTCATAATGGCATCAATTATTCAAAGTACCCTAGTGTCAGTGTAGGAGTAATCACTTACACCAAATAGGTGAAAATGATCATTTCTTATGTAGATTCAAGGGCAAATCATTAAAGCATTACTCCCATCTCAAAGATTCTCTCCCAATATGTAGTAGGTGAAAAAATAATAATATTAGCAAATACCTCCAATTAGAAATAAAAAGTTCTCTTGACATAGCCATGTCTCTTACCTCATGTGCAGGGCATTTTAGCTGAGTTATCCATGGTTGCAACCATGGGCAACTAACTGTCACTATATAGATGGTCGTAACCATGGATACCTAAGCTGCAATGCCCTGCACATGATGTGAGTGACATAGCTAATCAGGAGAACTATTCTACATTTCTAATTGGAGGTATTTGCTAATATTATATTATTATTATTACAACACCTACTACATATTGGCATACAATCTTGGAGAAAAGAATACCGCTTGTAATGACCTGCGCCCCCAATGTAGTGGGGACACCCGTCTGGTAGTGGGATTGAGGCACAGATGAGCACTTTGTCATTTAAACAATCCAAGCGGTTTATTTCACTTCCAGATAAAACGTGCTGTGTGCTGTGTAAATCAAACGTAATCCATACTCTGGTTTTATACAACATAAAGGGTACACAGTCTGTTCTTTCAGTAGGTAAAATAGCATCCCATTGTCTGATACACCTACATAATTATCCGCACAGTTCATGCACTGGCCTCAGCCAGTATAGTCCCCTTTCTGGGGTGTTACCTGCCAGTAGCTTTGCAGGCTGTCAGTCTGCCTCCATCCAGTCCAGGGAGACTCTCACACTGGACTCACTCCCGGCCCGTGACATCCTTTGTTTAATGGCTCCTGCCGTTAGTCCAGAGCCGGAGTGGAATCTGCAGCTCCCTGAAGCTTCAGAGCCCCCACTAGCTCTGCATGCACAGGATCTCCTGCACATGTGCTCCAACCAAGATGGCTCCCACCAGCCCATGGCGATCACGTGACAAACGACAGCTCTGCAGCTTGCAAGCCAAACACATCCAGAGCTCCCTGCTCTGCAGAGACTTTATAAATGGAATCTGTGGCCATGTGCCACATGCAAAACCCGGCCCGGAGGCAGTGGACTGACCACTGGCCTGCACTCTAAAGGGATTAATATGTTTCCGTGCGTATTCGGGGAGATACATACCGTCCCTCACATATGATTCCCCTCACCATCACACTTTACATGAAACAGCCTTGCAGGAGGCTTAAAGAAAATCTATCATGTTCAGAAATTATATTTACCTACAGACATAGGGTTAATCTGCAGGTAGAGTAAAATTCAGCCTTACTACACTACTCTTACTACTCTGCTGGAGCAGAGGCTACAGGCAGAAAATGAGCAGATATCCTCCTGGTAGCCGCTCGCTTTCGGTTAGGCTACTTTCACACATCCGGTTTGAGCCGTGCGGCTCAATCCGGCTGTGAAACCTATGCAACGGATGCGGTGAAAACACCGCATCCTTTGCATAAGTTTTTACATGCGGCCGGTCCGGTTTTTTCCGGTTGCGGCACGCTACTGAGCATGCGCAGTGGAAAAAACCGCATGCGGCGGCCGGATGCGGTTGTTTCCGCATCGCGCCGCATCCGGCATCCATAGGCATGCATTGAAAATGCTCCGCAGCGGCCGGATGCGGCGCGATGCGGTTTTTTTTTGCCGGAGCAAAAAACGTTGCAGGGAACGTTCTATCCGGCCACCGCATTTATTTATTTTGCCGCATCCGGAAAAAAACGGATGCACCACAAAGCCATCAGGTACAATCTGGTTACAATGCAAGTCTATGGGGATAAACCGGATGCGATACCCGTTTTTTTCCGGATTGTACCTGATGGGAAAAAAACTGATGTGTGAAAGTAGCCTTATAGTGGTGTGCGTCTTATAGACACCAGTGTACCTGCATTATTTCTTTTGTAGGAGCTCCAGAAATACACCCGCAGTATTTTCTCCAAATTGTCTGGTAGCGACTTTGCCGCCGACTTAGTTTTTTTTACATTCTATATGTAAAATAGTGGCGACTTCCAAGTAGAAGAGGCCACCAGAAGAATGGACCAGTCATTAGCCTCTTCACGACTTTTAAAGCTTGACGTGACTAAGACAAGTAACAAACTGAAATGTATGCACAGCAAATCATTTTGACATTCTTTTTGAAGTTTTCTAATGCTTTTACAGGCGGGTTACAGGTGGAATCCACCTGGAAAAGAAGCTGTGTACAGATACCCATACAGACATCGCTCACTATGCTGTGAACAGCGCTGTAATCACTCGCCAGCCCTGTGATTAACAGGCTACTCTACATATGCACGCTCTGCAGAGCAGCTCCCCACCAATGATAGGTGGTACAGGCAGCTTGTTCCTGCTCCAACAGCCGCTTCTATCTAGTCCGCTCAGGCACGCTGCTGGACCTGAAGCCTCTGCATCATTACCCTGTCCAAGAGGATGTTGGACGCAGCCACTTCTACGGTAAATATGGTGGATAATAAGATCCATTTACACTGCTCAATTATAGAGAATGAGCGCTCCCAGGAACGTTCGTTTCAGGAAAATACTCATTTGAGCAAAACGCTCGTTCATTGCGTGAAATGATCTTTTGGTTTACACAAAACCTATGTGCACTAAATGACAATGGCGGACATAGCGCAAGTGCAGCTGCAGCGGAGCCCGGAGGTTCAGGAGGCCTATGCTGGCCAGTTAGTAATGCGGGCAGTCTGGCCCATTGTCCTAAGCTCAAAGCTCTGGGGGGCCCCTCGCCTGATTGCCCTCATCACATGCAGCATACCGGGCTGGGAGCGATCCTGCAGCTCCACATAACACAGGCAGCAGAACGCAGGTGTGTGTCCTCTGCTCCCTGCCTGACGCTATCTCTGTGACACAGGCGCCCGCACATTGATGACGTCAGCACGCTGCGCCCACCTGTGTCATTTGAAAAGTACCCTGCAAGGAGAAGCAGTGGCGTGGCGGGGGCCTGTACGGAGAGGTGAGGGATGACTAAAAGCCTAAGGAGGGGACATTAAGGAAGGGGAGGTGAAGGGTGACTAATAGCCTGAGGAGGGGACAATAAGGAAGGGGAGGTGAAGGGTGACTAATAGCCTGAGGAGGGGACAATAAAGAGGGGGAGGTGAGGGGTGACTAATAGCCAGAAGAGAGGACAATAAGGAGGCCGAGGATTGGGTTCAGAAGAGAGTGGAAGAGGGGCTTCAGGGCCTTATGATGAACGCAGGAGGGAGTGGGAAGGTTGGTGGGGGTGGGAGAGGACGACATTATATGTGAATTTCAAGGCAACCTGACAGGTCCCCTCTGCCCTCCAGCAGCATTCACAACTGTATGTCAAAATTCCCTACCTCACCAGCCCTGTGTAATTCTTTTCACTAAAATGAATGTTTAAAAAAAAAAAAGCATTTATAAAGTGCGCTGTTTCTATGCTAATTAGGGCCTTGAATAGTCGATAGGGCATTGTTTATCCAGTCTAGTCAGCCCTCTTTCCAGGTTATCATCTCAGAAACTTGTCCTGTTTACACCATCACATGCTGCAGACAAACAAAGGTTTTTTGAAGCTTCAAACAGCAAACGGAGCCATCAGTAACATTAAATCCTGTGTGTGTAAGCCGCCATTGTTCTCACAGTGCAAATCTAGGTTTATACAGGCTGAAGAGCTGCCGAAATCAAAGATCTTTTGTGCAAACCAAACCTCATCCGTGGGGCATTGGGGAACGAGTTCTCCTGTGAGCACTTGATCCTGATTATCGGCCTACTTCAATGGCCCCTCAGCAACTACAAGTGTGATATCAATAGGAAATACCCGGATTGTGTGGTCTGACGTATAACTACAGTTGCTAAGGCTATGGGCGCACTAGAAAATGGACTTTTCTTAAGAAAAATCCGCACCCTCTGGCAGAATACAAAACCCCCGTCAAAACCGCACCCGCGTTTTTCCAACGATTTTTTTCCGCGGGTTGGTCCCTGCGGTTTTTTTACCATTGCTCATTCTTTTTGCTGCAGCAAAACCTGTAGGGAAAAAAAAACGCAGTCTGATGACACCATTTTTTTTTTTTACCATAGGTTTTGCAGGGGAATGACTGCAGAAAAGTTATGAAGATTTTCTGCAGCAATTCATACGGCAAAAACCACAGTGTGCGCACAGGGCCTTATAGTGGTAATAAGACCAGCACATTAAAAGTTGATGCATTAAAAGAGTACAAAGTTTCCAGCTTCACAAGTAATAGAATACCAACGTACCTAGTAGATATTGCCAATGCTCTTTACAGATTTCCTGGAAGTTTTTTATCACCAGCTGGATGATATACAGCGAGAAGGACCAACCTCCGACCAGTAACATATAGAAAGGGCTTTTCTAGAGTAAAAGAGGAGAAGGCAGAGTTCAATTAGAAGATTCGTTATAACAATATAAATATACCATACGAATCGTACTCCATATACAGCCAAAATGTATACTACGATCTAAAAATGCAATAAATGGTCGCGATTGATTGACATGGCACCTTAGAATTAGAATGTGTTTATTTCAGAGGAGCAATGGACAGCGTTTCTTATTTTTACAGCAGGCTACATTTAGCTTCTCCACTAGTATGCCTGTGCTAGTTTGTAAAACATTTGTATTGGTAAAGGTGTAGAGATTCTCGCCAATCTTCAGGCCACCATGCCCGCATGTCATTCCAGTTTATACATCATTATGAAGAGGTTCTGCTCTCCGTATAGGTGCTCAGGAGAAGAAGGGAATTTTGTTTACTTACCGTAAATTCCTTTTCTTCTAGCTCCAATTGGGAGACCCAGACAATTGGGTGTATAGCTACTGCCTCCGGAGGCCACACAAAGCACTACACTTAAAAGTGTAAGGCCCCTCCCCGTCTGCCTATACACCCCCCGTGGGATCACGGGCTCCTCAGTTTTAGTGCAAAAGCAAGAAGGAGGAAAGCCAATAACTGGTTTAAAAACAAATTCAATCCGAAGAAACATCGGAGAACTGAAACCAAATCAACATGAACAACATGTGTACCCGAAAAAAACAAAAATCCCTAAGAAAACAGGGCGGGCGCTGGGTCTCCCAATTGGAGCTAGAAGAAAAGGAATTTACGGTAAGTAAACAAAATTCCCTTCTTCTTTGTCGCTCCATTGGGAGACCCAGACAATTGGGACGTCCAAAACAGTCCCTGGGTGGGTAAAATAACC
This sequence comes from Anomaloglossus baeobatrachus, assembly GCF_048569485.1. NCBI lineage: Eukaryota > Metazoa > Chordata > Amphibia > Anura > Aromobatidae > Anomaloglossus > Anomaloglossus baeobatrachus. The sequence continues at coordinate 656,570,602 of NC_134354.1, forward strand.
CTCGTGACAGGACCGTAAAACAGCCCTTTCCTACAGGTGGGCAACCGCCGCCTGAAGGACTTGTCTACCTAGGCTGGCGTCCGCCGAAGCGTAGGTATGCACCTGATAATGCTTGGTAAAAGTGTGCAGACTCGACCAGGTAGCCGCCTGGCACACCTGCTGAGCCGTAGCCTGGTGCCGTAATGCCCAGGACGCACCCACGGCTCTGGTAGAATGGGCCTTCAGCCCTGAGGGAACCGGAAGCCCAGCGGAACGGTAGGCTTCAAGAATTGGTTCCTTGATCCACCGAGCCAAGGTGGATTTGGAAGCTTGCGACCCTTTACGCTGACCAGCGACAAGGACAAAGAGTGCATCCGATCGGCGCAGGGGCGCCGTGCGGGAAATGTAGATTCTGAGTGCTCTCACTAGATCCAACAAATGCAAATCCTTTTCACATTGATGAACTGGATGAGGACACAAAGAAGGTAAGGAGATATCCTGATCGAGATGAAAGGGGGATACCACCTTAGGGAGAAACTCCGGAATCGGGCGCAGGACCACCTTGTCCTGGTGAATCACCAGGAAGGGAGATTTGCATGACAGCGCTGCTAGCTCGGACACTCTCCGAAGAGAGGTGACCGCTACAAGAAAAGTCACTTTCTGTGAAAGGCGAGAAAGGGAAACATCCCTCATAGGCTCGAAAGGCGGCTTCTGGAGAGCAATTAGAACCCTGTTCAGATCCCAGGGCTCTAACGGCCGCTTGTAAGGAGGGACGATATGACAAACCCCTTGCAGGAACGTGCGTACCTGAGGAAGTCGTGCTAGGCGCTTCTGAAAAAATACAGATAGCGCTGAGACCTGTCCTTTAAGGGAGCCTAGCGACAAACCTTTTTCCAAACCGGATTGTAGGAAGGAAAGAAAAGTAGGCTATGCAAATGGCCAGGGAGGAAATCCCTGAGCAGAACACCAAGATAAGAATATCTTCCACGTCCTGTGGTAGATCTTGGCGGAGGTTGGTTTTCTAGCCTGTCTCATGGTGGCAATGACCTCTTGAGATAACCCTGAATACGCTAGGATCCAGGACTCAATGGCCACACAGTCAGGTTCAGGGCCGCAGAATTCCGATGGAAAAACGGCCCTTGAGACAGCAAGTCTGGTCGGTCTGGTAGCGCCCACGGTTGGCCTACCGTGAGGTGCCACAGATCCGGGTACCACGACCTCCTCGGCCAGTCTGGAGCGACGAGGATGGCGCGGCGGCAGTCGGACCTGATCTTGCGCAGCACTCTGGGCAACAGTGCCAGAGGAGGGAACACATAAGGTAGCCGGAACTGCGACCAATCTTGAACTAAGGCGTCCGCCGCCAGAGCTCGGTGGTCGTGAGACCGCGCCATGAAAGCTGGGACCTTGTTGTTGTGCCGGGACGCCATTAGGTCGACGTCCGGCATCCCCCAGCGGCGACAGATCTCCGGGTGAAGAGACCATTCCCCTGCGTCCATACCCTGGCGACTGAGAAAATCTGCTTCCCAGTTGTCCACGCCTGGGATGTGAACTGCGGATATGGTGGATGCCGTGTCTTCCACCCACGTCAGAATCCGCCGGACTTCCTGGAAGGCTTGCCGACTGCGTGTTCCTCCTTGGTGGTTAATGTATGCCACCGCTGTGGAGTTGTCCGACTGAATTCGGATCTGCTTGCCTTCCAGCCACTGCTGGAAGGCTTGTAGGGCAAGATACACTGCTCTGATTTCCAGAACATTGATCTGAAGGGTGGACTCTTGCTGAGTCCACGTACCCTGAGCCCTGTGGTGGAGAAAAACCGCTCCCCACCCTGACAGACTCGCGTCCGTCGTGACCACCGCCCAGGATGGGGGTAGGAAGGACTTTCCCTTTGACAAAGAGGTGGGAAGAAGCCACCACTGAAGAGATTCCTTGGCCGCCTGAGAAAGGGAGACGTTCCTGTCGAGGGACGTCGACTTCCCGTCCCATTGGCGGAGAATGTCCCATTGTAGTGGACGCAGATGAAACTGCGCGAAAGGGACTGCCTCCATTGCTGCTACCATCTTCCCTAGGAAGTGCATGAGGCGTCTCAAGGGGTGTGACTGGTCTTGAAGGAGAGATCGCACCCCTGTCTGTAGTGAACGCTGTTTGTCCAGCGGAAGCTTCACTATCGCTGAGAGAGTATGAAACTCCATGCCAAGATATGTTAGCGATTGGGTCGGGGTCAGATTTGACTTGGAAAAGTTGATGATCCACCCGAAACTCTGGAGAGTCTCCAGCGCAACGTTCAGGCTGTGTTGGCATGCCTCTTGAGAGGGAGCCTTGACAAGCAGATCGTCTAAGTAAGGGATCACAGAGTGTCCCTGAGAGTGCAGGACTGCTACTACTGCTGCCATGACCTTGGTGAAGGCCCGTGGGGCTGTCGCCAGACCGAAAGGCAGAGCTACGAACTGAAGGTGTTCGTCTCCTATCACGAAGCGTAGAAAACGCTGATGCTCTGGAGCAATCGGCACGTGGAGATAAGCATCCTTGATGTCTATTGATGCTAGGAAATCTCCTTGAGACATTGCGGCGATGACGGAGCGGAGGGATTCCATCCGGAACCGTCTGGTTTTCACGTACTTGTTGAGAAGTTTTAGGTCCAGAACGGGACGGAAAGATCCGTCCTTTTTTGGTACCACAAACAAATTGGAGTAAAAACCGTGACCTTGTTCCTGAAGAGGAACCGGGATCACCACTCCTTCTGCCTTTAGAGTGCACACCGCTTGCAGAAGAGCATCGGCTCGGTCGGGAGGCGGAGACGTTCTGAAGAATCGAGTTGGAGGACGAGAACTGAACTCTATCCTGTACCCGTGGGACAGAATGTCTCTCACCCAACGGTCTTGGACCTGTGGCAGCCAAACGTCGCCAAAGCGGGAGAGCCTGCCACCGACCGAGGATGCGGAGAGAGGAGGCCGAAAGTCATGAGGAAGCCGCCTTGGTAGCGGGTCTTCCGGCTGTCTTTTTTGGGCGTGACTGAGCCCGCCAAGAATCTGAGCTCCTCTGATCCTTTTGAGTCCTTTTGGACGAGGAGAATTGGGACCTGCCCGAGCCTTGAAAGGACCGAAACCCCGACTGTCCCCTCCTCTGTTGGGGTTTGGTTTGTCTGGGCTGAGGTAAGGATGAATCCTTACCCTTGGACTGCTTAATGATTTCATCCAAACGCTCACCAAACAGTCGATCACCAGAAAATGGCAGACTGGTTAAGCACTTTTTGGACGCAGAATCTGCCTTCCATTCCCTTAACCATAAGGCTCTGCGTAGAACCACGGAGTTGGCTGACGCCACTGCCGTACGGCTCGTAGAGTCCAGGACAGCATTAATCGCGTAAGACGCAAATGCAGACATTTGAGAGGTTAAGGATGCCACCTGCGGAACAGATGTACGTGTGACCGTGTCAATCTGTGTAAGACCAGCTGAAATAGCCTGGAGTGCCCATACGGCTGCGAATGCTGGAGCAAACGACGCGCCGATAGCTTCATAGATGGATTTCAACCAGAGCTCCATCTGTCTGTCAGTGGCATCTTTAAGTGCAGCCCCATCCTCCACTGCAACTATGGATCTAGCCGCAAGCCTGGAGATAGGGGGATCCACCTTGGGACACTGGGTCCAGCCTTTGACCACGTCAGGGGGAAAGGGATAACGTGTATCCTTAATCCGTTTGGAGAAACGCTTATCTGGGTAAGCGTGGTGTTTCTGGACTGCCTCTTTAAAGTCAGAATGGTCCAGAAAAGTACTTAATTTACGCTTGGGATACCTGAAATGGAATTTCTCCTGCTGTGAAGCTGACTCCTCCACCGGAGGAGCTGGGGGAGAAATATCCAACATTCTATTGATGGACGCTATAAGATCATTCACTATGGCGTCACCATCAGGCGTATCCAAATTGAGAGCGGTCTCAGGATCAGAATCCTGATCAGCTACCTCCGCCTCATCACACAGAGAGTCCTCCTGCTGGGACCCTGACCAGTGTGATGAAGTCGAGGGCCGCTCATAGCGAGCTCGCTTAGGCTGTCTGGGACTGTCGTCCGTGTCAGAGCCTTCACCCTGGGATGCATGGGACACCCCCGGAGCCCGGAGCTGTTCCAACTGAGGGGGACCAGGGAGCAATGAGTCAACAGTGCCCCTGGTCTGAGTTACTGGTCTAGACTGCAAAGTTTCTAGAATTTTAGTCATAGTCACAGACAATCTATCAGCAAAAACTGCAAACTCTGTCCCCGTCACCTGGACAGTATTCACAGGTGGTTCTCCCTGGGTCACCTCTAGCAGAGGCCCCGGCCGAGCAGTTGCCACAGGGGCCGAGCACTGCACACAGTGGGGGTCAGTGGAACCTGCAGGTAGAGTAGCCTCACATGCGGTGCAAGCAGCATAGAAAGCCTGTGCCTTGGCACCCTTGCTTTTTGCGGATGACATGCTGTTGTCTCCTCTGAGCAATATAGGAGGGTATATAGCCAAGAATCACTAGCGACCGTACAGTGCAATGTATAGCATGCAAGCATAAAAATACAAATGTACACTTCGGCACTAAGTGGGGTCAGCACCAGAGGTGCCGCTTACCGCCCGCTCAAACGCGGGTGTGTGGTCGCCAGAATCCCGTGTCTGGGTCTCTCAGAACCTGTCTCCCCTCTCCAGCTCAGACTGCACACAGGAATGGCTGCCGGCGTTCTGTGAAGAGGGGCGGACCGTGGGCGTGCCGCAGACAAAGTGCGGGAAACTGGCGTCCCACTGTGCCCAGTGTGAGGGCTGGAGTATGTAAATAGACTCCAGCCCTCTGCGCTGACATTCTGTACAGCGTCCCGCCCTTCCCCTGACTGGCAGGCCTGGGGGCGGGAACGAAACGAAACTAGGCCGCAAAAGCCGGGGACTCGATTAATAAGCGCGGCCGTCATACATGCACGGCCAGCGCGGAAGTCCCCGGCGCACCACAAGTCCCAGCCGCGCCGCAGCATTTTTTAACTAACAGCAGCGGCCGGCGCGGCAGTTCGCAATACATAGACTCACTCAGCAGAGCTGTAGTGAGTAGTGGCACAAGCGCGCGGCGCTGTTGTCCCCGGCGCACTAACACACTCAGCAATGCTGCAGTGTGACTGCGTCTGTATGGGGACACAGAGTACCTTGATGTAGCAGGGTCCTGTCCCTGACGATACTCAGCTCCATATCCAGCAGATTTCCCAGGGGCTGTGGATGGAGCACGGTCTCAGTGCCTGGAGACCGGTAAAATCCCACTTCACCCAGAGCCCTAAGGGGGATGGGGAAGGATGCAGCATGTGGGCTCCAGCCTCCGTACCCGCAATGGGTACCTTAACAAACACCGCCGACAAAAGTGGGGTGAGAAGGGAGCATGCTGGGGGCCCTAGTATGGGCCCTCTTTTCTTCCATCCGACATAGTCAGCAGCTGCTGCTGACTAAATAGTGGAGCTATGCGTGGATGTCTGACCTCCTTCGCACAAAGCATGAAAACTGAGGAGCCCGTGATCCCACGGGGGGTGTATAGGCAGAAGGGGAGGGGCCTTACACTTTTAAGTGTAGTGCTTTGTGTGGCCTCCGGAGGCAGTAGCTATACACCCAATTGTCTGGGTCTCCCAATGGAGCGACAAAAAAAAAAAAATTCATATAATGAAAAGGACTCCGGCACTCAAAATTTTGTTGAAACTCTAGTAACTTATATTTGTTCTTTTTATTCAATATAAAGCAGTCAAAAATTGACGTTTCGGCATAGGCCTTCTTCAATGACCGAGCCTAATGCGGGCGTCACACGATATGATCTATTGTGCGATTGCACGAGCGATCGTACCTGCCACCGTCGTTTGTGCGTCACAGGAAATTAGTTGCTCGTGGCGCACAAAGTCGTTAAACCGCCGTCACACGCACTTACCTGCTGAGCGACGTCGCTGTGGGCGGCGAACATCCACTTCTTGAACGGGGTGGGACGTTCGGCGTCACAGCGACGTCACACAGCGGCCGGCCAATAGAAGCGGAGGGGCGGAGATGAGCGGGACATAACATCCCGCCCACCTCCTTCCTTCCACATAGCCGGCGTGTGCCGCGGGACGCAGGTAAGCTGTGTTCATCATTCCCGGGGTGTCACACAGAGCGATGTGTGCTGCCTTGGGAACGCTGAACAACCGACGCAAAGAAAAATAAATGACTTTTTAAAAATAAACGATGTGTCAACGATACACGATTTGCGAACGTTCTGCGTCGCTTGTAGGTGTCACACGGGACGACGTCGTAAACGATGCCGGATGTGCGTCACGAAAACCGTGAACCCGACGACATATCGCACGATAGATCGTCTCGTGTGACGCCCGCTTAAAAGGAGTGTAACAAAAGATTTTTTCTTTATAAATACACCACATAATGACTTCTATGTCATGACTGGAGGTGTACTCCAAAGGATATAATTCATCTTATTCTACATATATGGTAGATATCTGTCTTGTCTAATAACATGGGCACCTCAAACTGTAAGGTATTGAAATACAGTGGAACCTTGGTTTACGAGAACAATGCGTTCTGGGAGTGTGCTTGTTAACCAAGTTACTCATCTAGCAAAGCAAGATTTCCCATAGGAAATATTTGCAATGCAGACAATTCATTCCTCAACTTGTTAAATGTCCCATCCTGGTTCCCTATTGTGCCATTCCACACATGTACAAACACGTACACACATATTATGCTCACCTTATCTTCCGTTCCATCGCCGGCCTCCTGGATCTTGCAGTTCGCCGGTACAGGATGTGTATCGGGTAACCATCGCGACCAATTCCGGAACTTCTGCTGCCAGAGCGCTGACGTCAAAGGCAGGAGTCACTTCCTCTGATTGGTCAGCGCGCTGCTTTTGAGAAGCGGCTGACAGCGGAAGTTCCTGTCTCGTCGCGATGGTTACCGATACACATCCTGTAGCAGCGAACTACAAGAACCATGAGGCCAGCGATGGAACGAAAGGTAAGGTGAGCATAATGTGTGTTTGTGCGGACTGTAAGAGCAGGTTAGAGCGTGGTCGATGTACGGAACCGGAAGGATGTGCAGTGAATATTTTGCTGGTACGGCAAAGCTTGCTCGTAAAGCGAGTTAAAAATTTACAGCAAGCTTTGCTCGTTAAGCGGAATACTGGATAACAGGGTTACTCGTTAACCAAGGTTCCATTGTACAACAAAAGGAGAATCAAGTACAAGCTTGAAGAGCCGACCTCAAAATTTAGGATCTTTGTTATATGGAAAAATAATCCTATTTTGGACTGTGATAATAGGAGGCTTCAATTATAATCCAGGAATATATCTACAGATATCCATTGAATGAACTGTAGAGTAGAGGCAGGTTCTAAAAGAAAGCCTTAGTGATAAGTGCGTGCAGCAAACTGTCAGGCCGGTGATCCTTACACTGCTTAGCCTCAGTCATTGAAGAAGGCCTATGCCGAAACGTCAATTTTTCACGGCTTTATATTGAATAAAAAGAACAAATAAAAGTCCAGTTTATATAAACTGACATCCATGATGCAAATAGATGACAAGTGTGGCATAAAGATCAAAATAGAGTGATGAATGTGGGTACCTTCTACCTCACTTGACAAAAGGATATATCTTAGTGAGAGAGCTCTAGTTTAAGGTGGACAACAGAGAGCTGTGTGGGATTAACAGGAAAAATAGCAGAAGCTTTAATGCAACAGAAGATCTGTGGTTAGTTCTCCAAGATATCTGGAACAACTTCCCCGCCGAATACCTTCAACAACTATATGTAAGTGACAAGTGTACCTGCAATGACTTAATCTGGCTTTAATGGCAAAGGGCGGTTACACCATAGACTGATTTGCTCTGGATGTTGAATTTGTTCATTCACATTACATTGTGACAATTAGTTAAAATAAGCTATTAAAAGGGAACCTGTAAGGGCCAATATGCACCCACAGCCACGAGCAGTTCTGGGTACATATTACTAATCCTTGCCTAACCATCCCTGCATCTAGTAGCATAGATAAAAGATCTATAGAATAAGTATTTCTAAAGATCCTTTATGATATGCTAATGAGCACATGGACTGGTCACAAGGGTGTTAGTCCCTGTGCTCATTCCGCCCTCTTAGCATGGCAGCACGCCCACAGGGGCATGCTAAGATGCTAGTCAATGCAGCATCACCAGCGGTGACAAGCACACCTCGGTCCGTTGATCTGAATGCCCGGCACTAACAGTCATGCGCACTAGACCTCTCTGAAGCTGGGACATTTACACCCTGCTTCATACTGCGCATGACCGGAAATAACGGCATTCCGATCAGTAGTCTCAGATACGTGCGTCACCGCTGGAGATGCTGCATTGAATAGCATGTTAGCATGCTCCTATGGGCGTGCTGCCATGCTTAGAGAGCGGAATGAGCGCAGGAACTAACACCCTTACGACTAGTCCATATGATTAGCATATTATAAAGAATGTTTAGAAATCCTTTTTCATAGATCTCTTTATCTATGCTAGTGTATACAGGGACAGTTAGGCAGGGATTAGCAATATACACCCAGAACTGCTCGTGGTACTGCATATTGCACCTGACAGGTTCCCTTTAACACTTATTTTTGTAAGTTCTTACTTTGCAGGAGACTTAAAATTTTGCACAGTGCTGCACATAAAATGGTGTAAAAAGAGTCTAAAGATGCAAAATTATATTCCAGAATGTATCATTGGAAAGTTTAGCAAATGTAGTCTAATTCTAATATATATAATACAGTATTGATAGATTGGCCATGGCGTTTCATTGTTAATACTATGCATCCTCCTCACTGTGTATGAATACATGTAGTGTCATGCACACCCACAGCATAAAGGGTCATAAATCCTACCCTAGGCAGCAGCTTGGAGAGCATGAAGACCAGTATCAGTATCGAGGCCATCATCCCCACACTCATTCCTGTGCCATAGTAAAACACTTGGCTTCTGTGGAAGAAAAGACAAAATACTGTAAAAGGCAGATGACACCAAGAACAGCAGCGCCAACACTTCTCTTTATACAGTTATATGTGAACATTGCCTACAGTCTGAGCCAAAGTGGCAGGTTTTATGCAGTTTGATGCTGCCCGTTAGGCTATGCTTTTTGTCCTAACAAATCACATGGAAGCCTATTTTGTCAATGGGGTCTGTCAGCATTATCTGTATTATGTCAGACCGAGGACCACATCTTAATTTACGCTACAAATATAAACCACAAAGCGTGACTCATCTACAGTCCATAGATATCAGACAACAGATCTGAGCAATGTGAACCCCCATTCCCTGGAGGCTGCAGTAGGGCCCGATACAAGCACACACTAAATAAGAACATGGAAGACGCGTAAATATTTCACATTACATTATTTATCCTTAATAGAGGAATATTTTCATGTCAGAAACCTATTAGTAAAGTTTAAAAAAAAAATTGAGGACCATAAAACTAGCTGGCAACATATAAAACAAAAGGTCACTGCTAAGTATAAAAACACAAAGACAACCGTCATTACCAAATATAAATATTATGTCTTAGTGATGTCCCCACGTGAGCCGACAGCCAGGAGTCTGGAGCTTCTTGTGAAAAGAATTCAGTTACTCATCATCGGCTGATGGCAGCTATTGGGGGCTTTATACTAATAACATCCAAAACCCATAGCAATTTATGGGATATTTTTCATTTCTATGTACGTACACAGTCATGGCCACAAGTGTTGGAACGCTCTAAGTTGTTCAAGAAAGAAGGGAATTTTGTTTACTTACCGTAAATTCCTTTTCTTCTAGCTCCTATTGGGAGACCCAGACAATTGGGTGTATAGCTTCTACCTCCGGAGGCCACACAAAGTATTACACTTTAAAAAGTGTAACCCCTCCCCTCTGCCTATACACCCCCCCGTGCATCACGGGCTCCTCAGTTTTGGTGCAAAAGCAGGAAGGAGGAAACTTATAAATTGGTCTAAGGTAAATTCAATCCGAAGGATGTTCGGAGAACTGAAAACCATGAACCAAAGGAACAATTCAACATGAACAACATGTGTACACAAAAGAACAACAGCCCGAAGGGAACAGGGGCGGGTGCTGGGTCTCCCAATAGGAGCTAGAAGAAAAGGAATTTACGGTAAGTAAACAAAATTCCCTTCTTCTTTGTCGCTCCATTGGGAGACCCAGACAATTGGGACGTCCAAAAGCAGTCCCTGGGTGGGTAAAAGAATACCCTGATAAAAAGAGCCAACAACGGCCCTCCTCTAGCCTACCTAGACTGGCATCCGCTGAAGCATAGGTATGCACCTGATAGTGTTTCGTGAAAGTGTGCAGACTAGACCAGGTAGCTGCCTGACACACCTGCTGAGCCGTCGCCCGGTGCCGCAATGCCCAGGACGCACCCATGGCTCTGGTAGAATGGGCTTTCAGCCCTGAAGGAATCGGAAGCCCAGAAGAACGGTAGGCTTCAAAAATCGGTTCCTTGATCCACCGAGCCAAGGTTGACTTGGAAGCCTGCGACCCCTTACGCTGGCCAGCGACAAGGACAAAGAGGGCATCAGAACGGCGCAGTGGCGCCGTGCGAGACACGTAGATCCGGAGTGCTCTCACTAGATCTAACAAATGCAAATCCTTTTCACATTGGTGAATTGGATGAGGGCAAAATGAAGGTAAGGAGATATCCTGATTGAGATGAAAAGGGGACACCACTTTGGGGAGAAAGTCCGGGACCGGACGCAGAACCACCTTATCCTGGTGAAATACCAGGAAGGGGGCTTTGCATGACAGCGCTGCAAGCTCTGACACTCTTCGGAGTGATGTGACTGCCACTAGAAATGCCACCTTCTGCGAAAGACGTGATAGAGAGACATCCTTCAGCGGCTCGAAGGGTGGTTTCTGAAGAGCCCGTAGAACCCTGTTGAGATCCCAGGGTTCCAGCGGACGCTTGTAAGGTGGAACTATGTGGCAAGCTCCCTGCAGGAACGTGCGGACCTGCGGAAGCCTGGCTAGACGCTTTTGAAAAAACACGGAAAGCGCCGAGACTTGTCCATTGAGAGAGCCGAGAGACAAACCCTTGTCCATTCCGGATTGAAGGAAGGAAAGAAACGTGGGTAAGGCAAACGGCCAGGGGGTAAACCCCTTATCAGAGCACCAGGCTAAGAAGATCCTCCAAGCCCTGTGATAGATCTTGGCTGACGTTTGTTTCCTGGCCTGTCTCATAGTGGCAATGACCTCTTGAGATAACCCTGAGGACGCTAGGAGCCAGGACTCAATGGCCACACAGTCAGGTTGAGGGCCGCAGAATTCAGATGGAAAAATGGCCCTTGAGACAGCAAGTCTGGTCGGTCTGGGAGCGCCCACGGTTGACCCACCGTGAGGTGCCACAGGTCCGGGTACCACGACCTCCTCGGCCAGTCTGGAGCGACGAGGATGGCGCGGCGGCAGTCGGACCTGATCTTGCGCAACACTCTGGGCCGCATTGCCAGAGGAGGGAATACATAAGGCAGTCGAAACTGCGACCAATCCTGAAATAAGGCGTCCGCCGCCAGAGCTCTGTGATCCTGAGACCGTGCCATGAATGCCGGGACTTTGTTGTTGTGCCGAGACGCCATGAGATCGACGTCCGGCGTTCCCCAGCGGCAACAGATCTCTTGAAACACGTCCGGGTGAAGAGACCATTCCCCTGCGTACATTGCTCTGGCGACTGAGAAAGTCTGCTTCCCAGTTTTCTACGCCTGGGATGTGAACCGCGGAGATGGTGGAGGCTGTGGCCTCCGCCCACGTCAGAATCCGCTGAACTTCTTGGAAGGCTTGACGACTGCGAGTGCCGCCCTGGTGGTTGATGTACGCGACCGCCGTGGCGTTGTCCAACTGTACGCGGATCTGCCTGCCCTCCAGCCACCGATGGAACGCTTTTAGGGCTAGATACACTGCCCTTATCTCCAGAACATTGATCTGAAGGGAGGACTCTGTCGGAGACCAGGTTCCCTGAGCCTTGTGGTGGAGAAAAACCGCTCCCCACCCTGACAGACTCGCGTCTGTCGTGACCACAGCCCAGGATGGGGGCAGGAAAGATTTTCCCTTCGACAGGGAAGTGGGAAGAAGCCACCACTGAAGAGAGGTCTTGGCTGCCAGAGAAAGAGAGACGTTCCTGTCTAAGGACGTCGACCTCTTGTCCCATTTGCGGAGAATGTCCCATTGGAGTGGACGCAGATGAAACTGCGCAAAGGGAACTGCCTCCATTGCTGCCACCATCTTCCCCAGGAAGTGCATGAGGCGCCTCAAGGGGTGTGACTGGGCCCGAAGGAGAGATTGCACCCCTGTTTGCAGCGAACGCTGTTTGTCCAGCGGTAGCTTGACTATCGCTGAGAGAGTATGAAACTCCATCCCGAGGTAAGTCAGTGATTGGGTCGGAGTCAATTGTGACTTTGGGAAATTGATGATCCACCCGAACCTCTGGAGAGTCTCCAGAGCCACGGTCAGACTGTTGACATGCCACCCTGGAGGGTGCCTTGACTAGGAGATCGTCTAAGTAAGGGATCCCCGAGTGGCCCTGAGAATGTAGGACCGCCACCACGGATGCCATGATCTTGGTGAAGACCCGTGGGGCTGTCGCCAGGCCGAAAGGCAATGCCACAAACTGAAGGTGTTCGTCCCCAATTGTGAAACGCAGGAAGCGTTGATGCTCTGGAGCGATCGGCACGTGGAGATAGGCATCCCTGATGTCGATTGATGCCAGGAAGTCTCCTTGGGACATCGAAGCGATGACAGAGCGGAGAGATTCCATGCGAAACCGCCTGGTTCTCACATGTCTGTTGAGCAATTTGAGGTCCAAAACGGGACGGAATAAACCGTCCTTTTTTGGTACCACGAACAGGTTCGAGTAAAAACCGCGACCACGTTCCTGAAGGGGAATGGGGATCACAACTCCTTCTGTCTTCAGAGTGTCCACCGCCTGAAAAAGTGCAACGGTTCGCTCGGGGGGGCGGAGATGTTCTGAAAAAACGAGTCGGAGGACGAGAGCTGAACTCTCTCCTGTAACCGTGAGACAGAATGTCCCTCACCCATCGGTCTTGGACATGTGGCCACCAGGCGTCGCAAAAGCAGGAGAGCCTGCCACCGACCGAGGATGCGGTTTGGGGAGGCCGAAAGTCATGAGGAGGCCGCCTTGGAGACTGTGCCTCCGGCGGTCTTTGGAGGACGTGACTTAGACCGCCATGCAGAAGAGTTTCTCTGGCTCTTCTGTGGCCTGTTGGACGATGAGGATTGGGACCTGGCTGAGGGCCGAAAGGACCGAAACCTCGCTTGAATTTTTCGTTGCTGAGGTCTCTTTGGTTTGGGCTGGGGTAAGGACGAGTCCTTTCCCTTGGATTGCTTAATAATTTCATCCAATTGTTCGCCAAACAATCGGTCGCCAGAAAAGGGCAAACCGGTCAAGAACTTCTTGGAAGCAGAGTCTGCCTTCCATTCGCGTAGCCACATGGCCCTGCGGACTGCCACCGAATTGGCGGATGCTACCGCTGTACGGCTAGCCGAGTCCAGGACAGCATTCATGGCGTAGGATGAAAATACCGACGCCTGAGACGTTAAAGACGCTACTTGCGGAGCAGAAGTACGGGTGACCGCATTAATCTCAGACAGACAAGCTGAGATAGCCTGGAGTGCCCACACTGCTGCAAAGGCTGGGGCAAAGGACGCGCCTATGGCTTCATAGATGGATTTCATTAGGAGCTCTATCTGCCTGTCCGTGGCATCCTTGAGCGTTGAACCGTCAGCCACTGCTACTACGGATCTAGCCGCCAGTCTTGAGCCCAACCCTTAACTACGTCAGAGGGGAAGGGGTAACGTGTGTCATTAAGGCGTTTAGTAAAGCGCTTGTGCGGGAAAGCCCTGTGCTTCTGGACAGCATCTCTGAAGTTCGAGTGATCGAAGAAAACACTCAGAGTACGTTTGGGAAACCTAAATTGGTGCTTCTCCTGCTGTGCTGCCGACTCCTCTATAGGTAGAGTTGGGGGAGAAAGATCTAGCACCTGGTTGATGGACGCTATAAGGTCATTTACTATGGCGTCCCCTTCAGGTGTATCAAGATTGAGAGCAACGTCAGGGTCAGAGTCCTGGGCTGCGACCTCCGCCTCATCCTCTAGAGAGTCCTCAAGCAGAGACCCCGAACAGCGTGATGAAGTCGGGGAAGATTCTAAGCGAGCCCGCTTAGCCGGTCTGGGACTGCGGTCCGTGCCGGAGTCCTCCACGTAATAACTAGAGGCCACCCCAGGAGCACGCTTTGTCGCAGACCGAGAGGGGCCTGGGGGCGATCCCGCAGTGCCCGGGGCCTGTGTAAGGGCCGGTCTGGGCTGCAAAGCTTCTAGTATCTTAGCAGACCATTTGTCCATAGACTGAGCCATGGATTGTGAAAGTGACTCAGAGAGTTTCTCAGCAAAAGCTGCAAACTCTGTCACTGCCGCCTGGACAGGGGAAGCCGGCGGTTCTACCTGGGCCGAGGGTCCCACCAGTGCCCCAGGCTCCGGCTGAGCGAGTGCCACAGGGCCCGAGCATTGCTCACAGTGAGGGTAGGTGGAACCTGCAGGTAGCATAGCCGCACAAGAGGTACAGGTTGCAAAATAACCCTGTGTCTTGGCACCCTTGCTCCTTGTGAACGACATGCTGTAGTCTCCCAGGAGAGTGATCACTGAGGGATATATAGCCACAAGCTAACAGTACAGCCGAACCGAGAAAATGTATACAATATATATATATATATATATATATATATATATATATATATATATATATATATATATATACACATATATACATACATACATATATACATACATACATACAGTTCAGCACTCTAGGGGGCCCAGCACCGGTGGGAAGAAGCCACCTGGCTTACCGACCGCTCAAGCAGTGTGTGGCCACCAGATTCCCTGCCTCGGGTCTCCCAGAGGTGTTGCCAGAAGTCCTCCACCGGCAGAATGTGCTTAAAACATGGCCGTCGGCGTTCACAGGGGAGGAGGGAGCCGTGGGCGTAACTACAAAAGTGCGGGAATCTGGTGCCCCAGAGTGAATAGTGAGGGGGGCGGAGGACAGCCAAGTGTGCTCCAGCCCTCACTGTCGGCGTCAGACCGACCGTCCCGCCCTTCCCCCTGACTGGCAGGCCCGGGGGCGGGAGTTTAAGGCACTAGGCCGCAAAAGCCGGGGACTAAAGTTAAAAACCGCGGCCGGCAAACAGGCGCGGTCGGCGCGGTAGTCCCGGTCTCATACCAACACCGCAGTCGCTGCAGCGTCTGAGGCCAAGGTGCTCCATGCACCGTCCCCAAGGGGACACAGAGTACCTGTAGATGCAGGGCCCTGTCCCTGATGATACTCAGTCTCCTGTCCGTCAGAATCCCACAGGGGCTGCGGAGGGAGCCCGGTCCCAGTGCCTGGATGACCGGATAGGATCCCACTTCTCCCAGAGCCCCTAAGGGATGGGGAAGGAAAACGGCATGTGGCTCCGGCCTGCGTACCCGCAATGGGTACCTCAACCTTAACAACACCGCCGACTTAGTGGGGTGAGAAGGGAGCATGCCGGGAGCCCTGTTAGGGCCCTCTTTTCTTCCATCCGATATAATCAGCAGCTGCTGCTGACTAAAAATGGGAGCATGAGTGCATGTGTGCCTCCTTCAACACAAAGCATAAAACTGAGGAGCCCGTGATGCACGGGGGGGTGTATAGGCAGAGGGGAGGGGTTACACTTTTTAAAGTGTAATACTTTGTGTGGCCTCCGGAGGCAGAAGCTATACACCCAATTGTCTGGGTCTCCCAATGGAGCGACAAAGAAATGAAGTATTTCTTCCAGAAAATTATTGCAATTACACATTTATTTCCTTTGTGTGCTTTGGAACACCTCAAAAAAACAGTGGTAAGAAAAGGAATATTGAACATAATTTCACATAACCCCAAAAATGGGCAATTGTTGGCACCTTTCCAAAATTGTGGGTAAAGAACTTTGTTTCAAGCATGTGATGTTCGTTCAAACTCACATGTGGCAAGTAACAGGCATGGGCAATATGGAAATAACACCTGAAGCCACATAAAAAGGCGAGAGGTTCACTCAATATTTGCATTGTGTGTCTGTGTGTGCAACACTAAGCATAGAGAACAGAAAAAAAGAGAAGAGAACTGTCTGAGGACTTGAGAACCAAAATTGTTGAAAAATAGCAACAATCTCAAGGTTACAAGCCCATCTCCAGAGATATTGATGTTTCTTTGTCCACGGTGCGCAACAATCAAGAAGTTTACAACCCATGCCACTGTAGCCAATCTCCCTGGATGTGGACAGCAGAAAAAAAAAAAAAAATCGATTAAAGGTTGCAACACAGGATAGTCCGGATGGTGCATATGCAGGCACAACCAAGTTCCAAAGAAATTCAAGCTGTCCTGCAGGCTCAGAATGCATCAGTGACAGCGCCAACTATCCATTAACATTTGAATGAAATGAAATTCTATGGCAGGAGCCATTATAATCGCGATTGCGTAAACTTTTACTTACCGGCCGATACCGGACGTCACGTGATGTGATCACGTGACTTCCGGAGGTTGTCATGGTAGCACAGGGTCATGTGATGACTCCTGTAGTACACATGAATTACTTTCAGTTTCACTTGGCCCGGAGCAGAGTTAAGCAGAAAGTGAGCATATCTGCTGTTTACAGCTGTGTAGCTGTGATCAGCAGATATGGCAGAGTGATCGCATTGTTGATCGCTATAGCCCCCTAGGGGGACTAGTAAAAATTTAAAAAAAAACAAAAAACAAAACCCTAAAAGTTCAAATCACCCCCCTTTCGCCCCATTGAAAATGAAAGGGTTAAAAAAATATACACGCATTTGGTATCGCCGCATTCAGAAAAGCCCGATCTATCAAAATATAAAATCAATTAATCTGATCAGTAAACGTCATAGCGGCAAAAAAATTCCAAATGCCAAAATTACGTTTGTTGCCACAACTTTTGCCCAAATTGTAATAACAAATAACAGGCGATCAAAACGTAGCATGTACGCAAAAATGGAACAGTTAAAAACTTCAGTTCGAGACGCAAAAAATAAGCAGTCACTGAGCTATAGATCCCGAAAAATGAGAACACTATGGGTCACGGAATATGGCGTAAATTGTGCGGACACTGACAGATTTTTTTTAACCCCTTATATAAAAGTAAACCTATACATGTTTGGTGTCTACAAACTCGCACTGACCTGAGGCATCACACACACACACACACACACACACACACACACACACACACACACACATTTTACCATACAGTGAATAAAACATCTCAAAAACAATATATCGCACTTTTTTTGCAATTTTTCTGCATTTGGAATTTTTTTGCTGTTTCCAGTACACTATATGGTAAAACGTATGTATTCATTTAAAAGTACAGCTCGTTCTGCAAAAAATGAGCCCTCACATTACCATACTGACTGAAAAATAAAAACGTTACGTTTCTCAGAAGAAGAATGGCGAAAAAAAAAACCAGAACAAAACAATCGGAATGGCGAAAAAAAAAAAAATCAACCGGTCGTGAAGGGGTTAATATGTAGCTGCCTCTTTTTCAAGGGACCAAAAGTAATTGGATAATTATTTCAAAAGCTCTTTAAATCGGCTGCATGGGCTATTCCCTCATTAATCCATCATTAAGTAGGTAAAAGGTCTGGAGTCGATTCCAGGTGTGGCATTTGGAAGCTACAACATGTGGTCAAAGGAGCTCTCAACGGAAGACAAATAGACCATCATTAAGGTGAAAAAGAAGGGAATTTTGTTTACTTACCGTAAATTCCTTTTCTTCTAGCTCTAATTGGGAGACCCAGACAATTGGGTGTATAGGCTATGCCTCCGGAGGCCGCACAAAGTATTACACTCAAAAGTGTTAAGCCCCTCCCCTTCTGCCTATACACCCCCCGTGCTCCCACGGGCTCCTCAGTTTTGGTGCAAAAGCAAGGAGGAGGAAAAAGAATTATAAACTGGTTTAAAGTAACTTCAATCCGAAGGAATATCGGAGAACTGAAACCATTCAACATGAACAACATGTGTACACAAAAAAACAGGGGCGGGTGCTGGGTCTCCCAATTAGAGCTAGAAGAAAAGGAATTTACGGTAAGTAAACAAAAATTCCCTTCTTCTTTGTCGCTCTATTGGGAGACCCAGACAATTGGGACGTCCAAAAGCAGTCCCTGGGTGGGTAAAATAATACCTCGTAAGAGAGCCGTAAAACGGCCCTTTCCTACAGGTGGGCAACCGCCGCCTGAAGGACTCGTCTACCTAGGCTGGCATCCGCCGAAGCATAGGTATGCACCTGATAGTGTTTCGTGAAAGTGTGCAGGCTCGACCAGGTAGCCGCCTGACACACCTGCTGAGCCGCAGCCTGGTGCCTCAAAGCCCAGGACGCGCCCACGGCTCTGGTAGAATGGGCCCTCAGCCCTGATGGAACCGGAAGCCCAGCCGAACGGTAAGCTTCGATAATTGGCTCCTTGATCCACCGAGCCAGGGTTGATTTGGAAACCTGTGACCCTTTACGCTGGCCAGCGACAAGGACAAAGAGTGCATCCGAGCGGCGCAGGGGCGCCGTACGAGAAAAGTAGAGTCTGAGTGCTCTCACCAAATCTAACAAGTGCAAATCCTTTTCACATTGGTGAACTGGATGAGGATAAAAAGAAGGTAAGGAGATATCCTGATTGAGATGAAAGGAGGATACCCCCTTAGGGAGAAAATCCGGAACCGGACGTAGAACCACCTTGTCCTGGTGAAACACCAGGAAAAGGGGCTTCGCACGACAATGCTGCTAGCTCAGACACTCGCCGAAGAGAAGTGACTGCTACTAGAAAAAACCACTTTCTGCGAAAGTTGTGAGAGGGAAATATCTCTCATTGGCTTGAATGGTGGTTTCTGAAGAACCATCAGAACCCCGTTTAGATCCCAGGGTTCTAACGGCCGCTTGTAAGGTGGAACGATGTGACAACCCCCCTGCAGGAACGTGCGTACCTGTGGAAGCCTGGCTAGGCGCTTCTGGAAAAACACAGAGAGCGCTGAGACTTGTCCCTTAAGGGAGCCGAGCGACAAACTCTTTTCCAGTCCAGATTGAAAGAAGGACAGAAAAGTGGGCAAGGCAAAAGGCCAGGGAGAAAAAACCCTGAGCAGAGCACCACGACAGGAAAATTTTCCACGTCCTGTGGTAGATCTTGGCGGACGTTGGTTTCCTAGCCTGTCTCATAGTGGCAATGACGTCTTGAGATAACCCTGAAGACGCTAGGGTCCAGGACTCAATGGCCACACAGTCAGGTTGAGGGCCGCAGAATTCAGATGGAAAAAACGGCCCTCGAGATAGCAAGTCTGTTTGGTCTGGTAGTGTCCACGGTCGGCCGACCGTGAGATGCCACAGATCCGGGTACCACGACCACCTTGGCCAGTCTGGAGCGACGAGGATGGCGCGGCGGCAGTCGGTCCTGATCTTGCGTAACACTCTGGGCAACAGTGCCAGCGGAGGAAACACATAAGGGAGCTGAAACTGCGACCAATCCTGAACTAAGGCGTCTGCCGCCAGAGCTCTGGGATCTTGAGACCATGCCATGAACATTGGTACCTTGTTGTTGTGCCGGGACGCCATGAGGTCGACGTCCGGCACCCCCCAGCAGCAACAGATCTCCTGAAACACGTCCGGGTGAAGGGACCATTCCCCTGCGTCCATGCCCTGGCAACTGAAATAATCTGCTTCACAGTTTTCCACGCCTGGGATGTGAACTGCGGATATGGTGGATGCCGTGGCTTCCACCCACATCAAAATCCGCCGGACTTCCTGGAAGGCTTGCCGGCTGCGTGTGTCGCCTTGGTGGCTGAAGTATGCCACCGCTGTGGAATTGTCCGACTGAATTCGGATCTGCTTGCCCTCCAGCCACTGCTGGAACGCTTTCTGGGCAAGATACACTGCCCGTATGTCCAGAACGTTGATCTGAAGCGAGGACTCTTGCTGGGTCCACGTACCCTGAGCCCTGTGGAGGAGAAAAACCGCTCCCCACCCTGACAGACTCGCGTCTGTCGTGACCACTTCCCAGGATGGGGGTAGGAAGGATATCCCCTTCGATAATGAAGCGGGAAGAAGCCACCACCGAAGGGAAGCTTTGGTCGCCTGAGAGAGGGAGACGGTCCTGTCGAGGGACGTCGGCTTCCTGTCCCATTTGCGTAGGATGTCCCATTGAAGGGGACGCAGGTGAAACTGCGCGAAAGGGACTGCCTCCATTGCTGCCACCATCTTCCCCAGGAAGTGCATGAGGCGCCTCAAGGGGTGTGACTGGCCTTGAAGGAGAGATTGTACCCCTTTCTGTAGTGACTACTGCTTGATCAGCGGAAGCTTCACTATCGCTGAGAGGGTATGAAACTCCATGCCAAGATATGTCAGCGATTGGGCCGGTGCCAGATTTGACTTTTTAAAATTGATGATCCACCCGACACCCTGGAGAGACTCCAGGGTAGCGTCGAGACTGTGTTGGCATGCCTCTTGAGAGGGTGCCTTGATCAGTATCCAAGTACGGAATCACCGAGTGATCCTGAGAGTGGAGGACCGCTACTACAGTAGCCATAACCTCTGGAGCAATCGGTACGTGGAGATAAGCATCTTTGATATCGATCGATGCAAGGAAATCTCTTTGGGACATTGAGGTGATGACGGAGCGGGGGGATTCCATCCTGAACCGTCTGGTTTTTACATGTTTGTTGAGCAGTTTCAGGTCCAGGACCGGGCGGAAAGACCCGTCCTCTTTTGGGACCACAAACAAGTTGGAGTAAAAACCGTGGCTCAGGTGCTGAAGAGGAACCGGGATCACCACTCCTTCTGCCTTCAGAGTGCGCAGCGCCTGCAGAAGAGCCTCGGCTCGCTAGTGAGGCGGGGATGACCTGAAGAATCGAGTCGGGGGACGAGAGGTGAACTCTATCTTGTAACCGTGAGACAGAATGTCTCTCACCCAGCGGTCTTTCATGTGTGGCAGCCAGGTGTCGCAAAAGCGGGAAAGCCTGCCACCGACCGAGGATGCTACTAGAGGAGGTCGAAAGTCATGAGGAAGCCGCTTTGTTAGCGGCGCCTCCGGTGGCCTATTAAGGACGTGACTTAGACCGCCATGCATCAGAGTTCCTTTGTTCTTTCTGAGACCTTTTGGACGAGGAGAATTGGGACCTGCCCACGCCCTGAAAGGACCGAGACCTCGACTGCCCTCTCCTCCGTTGGGGTATGTCCTGTTTGGACTGGGGTAAGGATGTATCCTTTCCCTTGGATTGTTTGATGATTTCATCCAGACGCTCGCCAAACAGCCTGTCGCCAGAAATTGGCAAACTGGTTAAGCGCTTTTTGGAAGCAGAATCTGCCTTCCATTCCCGTAGCCACAAGGCCCTGCGGAGTACCACCGAATTGGCGGCCGCGACCGCCGTACGGCTCGCAGAGTCCAGGACAGCAATAATAGCGTAAGACGCAATTGCCGAGGTCTGGGTGGTAATGGATGCCACTTGTGGCGCGGCCGTGCATGTGGCTGCTTCAATTTTTGCTTGACCTGCTGAGATAGCTTGTAGCGCCCATACAGCTGCGAATGCTGGGGCAAAAGAAGCTCCGATAGCTTCATAGATGGATTTCAACCAGAGCTCCATCTGCCTGTCAGTGGCATCCTTGAACGAGGCCCCCTCGTCCACTGCAAGTATGGATCTAGCCGCCAGTCTGGAGATTGGAGGATCCACTTTGGGACACTGAGTCCAACCTTTTAACCACGTCAGGGGGAAAAAGATAACGTGTATCCTTAAGGCGCTTAGAAAAAACGCTTATCTGGACAAGCATGATGATTCTGGACTGCCTCTCTGAAATCAGAGTGGTCTAGAAACATACTCGGTGTAAGAGAAGCTGACTCCTCCGCCGGAGGAGCTGAGGGAGAAATATCCAGCATTTGATCGATGGACGCAATAAGAACGTTCAGTATGGCGTCCCCGTCTGGAGTATTAAGATTGAGAGCGCCCTCAGGATCAGAATCCTGATCAGCTGTCTCCACAGTATCAACCAGAGATTCCCCTCGCTGAGACCCTGAACAATATGATGTCGAGGGAAATTCTAAGCGAGCCCGCTTAGTCGGTCTGGGGCTGGGGTCTAAGTCAGAACCCTCAGCCTGGGATGTATGAGATACCCCTTGGTGGTCCAACTGAGGGGGGCCAGGGAACAATGATTCAACAGAGTCCCTTTGCTGAGATACCGGCCTGGACTGCAAGGCTTCTAGTATCTTAGCCATAGTCTCAGAGAGTTTTGCAAACTCCGTCCCCGTCACTAGGACAGTGTCAACAGGTGGCTCCCCCTGGGCCCCTCTTAGCAGAGGCCCTGGCTGAAAAAGTGTCACAGGGGCCGAACATTGCACACAATGAGGGTCAATGGAACTTGCCAGCAGCTGGGTCGTACAAGCGACGCAGGCAGCATAATAAGCCTGTGTTTTTGGCACCCCTGCCTTTTGTGGGCGCCATGCTATTGTTTTCCCTGAGTAACACACTAGGGTATATAGCCAGAATGAACTGTGCTCATACAGTGTAAAATATATACTAAAAACAAATAATGTATCAGTACACTACAGCACCATGAGGCTAGCACCACAGGTGCTGCTTACCATCCGCCTAAAGCGGTTATGAGGCCACCAGAGACCGTGTCTGGGTCTCTCAGGGTTTGTCCCCCTCTGCAGCGTCGTAGGAGCTGACAGGAAATGGCTGCGGCGTCCTGACGAGAGGAGGGAGCCGTGGGCGTAGCCGAGGTGCTCACACTGTGCACAGTGAGGGGAGTGGAGTATGGAAATCATACTCCAGCCCTCAGTGCTGCTCTTCCGTGCAGCGTCCCGCCCTTCCCCTGCCTGTCAGGGCTGAGGGCGGGAGAAAGGGAAACTAGGCCGCAAGCCAAGCCGGGGACTCGAGTATAAGCGTGGCCGCCGTAAAAGCGCGGCTAACGCCGAAGTCCCCGGCGAACTACAAGTCCCAGCCGCACCGCAGTTTCCCATGGCAGCAGCGGTTAGCGCGGTAGTCCCTACATATAAACACACTCAGCGACGCTGAGTGTGTAATGGCACAGTTTAAACCGGTCCCCCGGTGCACTAGCACACCCAGCAAAGCTGAGGTGTTGCCGTGCGCGGTCCCCACAGGGATACAGAGTACCTTCACGTAGCAGGGCCATGTCCCTGAACGGTACCCGGCTCCTTCCAGCAGGCTCCATAGGAGTTGTGGATGAAGCACGGTCTCAGTGCCTGGAGACCGATAGGATCCCACTTCACCCAGAGCCCTGAGGGGGATGGGGAAGGAAAGCAGCATGTGGGCTCCAGCCTCCGTACCCGCAATGGATACCTCAACCTTAACAACACCCGACAAGAGTGGGGTGAGAAGGGAGCATGCTGGGGGCCCTATATGGGCCCACTTTTCTTCCAACCGACATAGTCAGCAGCTGCTGCTGACTAATCTGTGGAGCTGTGCTGTGCGTGTCTGACCTCCTTCGCACAAAGCAAAAAAACTGGGGAGCCCGTGGGAGCACGGGGGGTGTATAGGCAGAAGGGGAGGGGCTTAACACTTTTGAGTGTAATACTTTGTGCGGCCTCCGGAGGCATAGCCTATACACCCAATTGTCTGGGTCTCCCAATAGAGCGACAAAGAAATAATAAATAAAAATAAATCCATCAGAGATAATAGAAATGTTAGGAGTGGCCAAAAAACCCCAAAACATTGGTGAACTTGGGAACTCCAAAGTGCCTGGATGTCCACAGAAGACAACAGTGGTGGATGATTGCAGAATCCTTTCCATTGTGAAGAAAAACCCCTTCACAACATCCATCTAAGTGGATATCTATTATCCATACATACACAGTGCCTTAGAAAAGTATTCATACCCAGTGAAGTTTTCAACATGTTTTCACATTACACACAAACCTAAATGTATTTTTATAGGGATTTTATGTGACACACAAACACAAAGTAGCAGGTATTTGTGAAGTGTAAAGGAAATGATGATATAAGGTTTTCTAAGTATTTTAAAAATATAAATCTGAAAATGGTGATGTGTGTTTGTGTTCAACCCCCCTGAATCGATACTTTGTACAACCACCTTTCACAAAAATTCCTGCGGCAAGTCTCTGCTAGCTTTTCACATTTAAATGCTGACATTTTGGTCAATTCTTCTTTACAAAATAGCCCTAGCTCACTGAGATTGGATGGAGGCGTCTGTGAACAGCAATTTTCAAGTCTTGTTACAGATTCTCAATGGCATATAGGGCTGGACTGTGACTGGGCCATTCACACACATGAATACGCTTTGATCTAAACCATCCATTGTAGCTCTGGCAGTATGTTTAGGCTATGTGCGCACGCTGCGTTTTTTCCCCCCGAGTTAACGCTGTGTTTTGAACTGCAGCGTTTCAGTGCCAAATAGCATGCGTTCTGCTTCCCCAGCAAAGTCTATGAGAAATCCGAAAATTGAATGCGTACGCTGCGTTTTTAAACGCAGAGTTATCGATGCCAAAAATCGCTGTGGAAAAAAAAAAAAGCAGCATGTCACATCTTTTATGCGTTGTAGCTTTGTTCTCCATCGATTGAAATCAATGATGTGGGTCAAAACGCAACCAAAATGCACTTGGACAGCATTTTTGTTGCATTCCGCATGCTTTTTTGACAAACAAAACGCAGGTCTTTTCAGTCTCTCAGTCTGTCGGTCAGTCTCTTTCTCTGTCAGTTGGTCGCTCTGTCTGTCTATCTCTCTGTGTCGGTCGGCCTCTCCCCCCCCCTCTCATACTCACCGATGACCGGCGCGGCGCTGCACGGCTATCACAAAGCTCCGGCGTCTTTTCCGCTTTTAAAAATGCCGGACCCTCATTATTCCATCTCGTATTCAGTTTTCCCCGCCCACCGGCGCCTATGATTGGTTGCAGTCAGACACGGCCCCCACAGTGAGTGACAGCGGTCTCACTGCAACCAATCACAGCCGCCAGTAAGTCGTCCAGTAAGAAGAAAAAAAACAAAAAAAAAAAAAAAACTACGTGCGGTCCCTCCCAATTTTGATACCAGCCAGGAAAAAGCCACATGGCTGAAGGCTGGTATTCTCAGGATGAGGAGCTCCATGTTAAGCTCCCAGCCTAACAATATCAGCCAGCAGCCGCCCGGAATTGCCGGATCCATTAGATGCGACAGTCTCGGGACTGTACCCGGCTCATCCCGAATTCCCCTGGTGCGGTGGCGATCAGGGTAATAAGGAGTTAGTGGCAGCACATAGCTGCCACTAAGTCCTAGGTTAATCACGGCAGGCGTCTCCCCGAGATACTTTCCATGATTAACCTGTAAGTTAAAAAAAAATAAACACATACACCCGAAAAAATCCTTTATTTGGAATAAAAGACAAAAAAAATCCCACCCTCTTTCAACACTTTATTAATCCCCAAATTACCCCTGCAGGTCCGACGTAATCCACACGAGGTCCCGCGACGCATCCAGCTCTTCTACATGAAGCTGAAAGGTGCGGCTACAGACCACGACCGCTCTCTGTCAGCTCCACGCAGCAACTGAAGTGAGCCGCACGATTAGCGATGACATCACATGTGAGTTGCGGTCTTGGGTGGAGGACTCCAGCTGGCCGTGGGTCACCTGAGTGACTGTACCACTGATCGCGCTGCTCACTTCAGTCACTAAGGGGATTAACGGTCAACGGTGAGTCCTTCACGGGTGACCGCTAATCAGGACGCGACACACAGACAGAGCCAGGGGATGACAATTAAGTCAGGTAAAGTTCATCCGAGTTCATTCTCATCGCACGACTGTCTGTGTCTGCTGTCAGTGGGCATGTAGCAGAGATGAATTGCCGGGGGAACGCACTGTCAAAAATGCATCCAAAACGTATGCAAAACGCATGGAAAATGCATCCAAAATGCATGCGTTTTGGATGCATTTTTTTTTTCTTTTTTCTTTTTTTTACACAAACGCAGTGTTTATATTTGTCCAGTCTGCCAGAGGATGCGTTCTTTTCCGCACTGCACAAAAACGCAACGTGCGCACATAGCCTTAGGGTCGTCCTGCTGCCATGTAGGGAGAACACAGACCGCAGTGGAAGAAGGTGCTCTTATCAGAGAAGAGCAAAGTAGAACTGTTTGGGTTAAATGCTAGACGCTGTGTGGCAGAAAACCAACTCTGCATGTCACATACAATCCCAATGAAATACATTTAAGTTTGTGAAACATTGGGGTATCAATACTTCAATGCAATATATAATACATATAACATTTTTCTTTTTATAAGACGCACCCCAAGTTTAGTGGAGGAAAATAGGAAAAAAAAATATTTTTAATATGAAAATGAGGGTCAGTCTTATAATAATAGTGCATCTTAATCCTAATGCTCACCAGGGTGGAGCGGCGGTGGTAGAGCGGCTCAGGAAGGTCACAGGAGGCACGGTCAGCGATGTTACAGGGTCAGAGGAGAGAGTGTTGCGGCTCAGGAGGGTCGGCGATACTACAGGCTCGGGGGTGTGGAGGGGGTTTCAGCGCCATTGATCTGCCAGCGGGCTCCGTTGAATCGCCCACGGCTGACAAGAGGGACTTTAAGAAAAGGCGATGTGTGCCCAGATAGGACTCCGTGGCCACTTTCGTGAAGTCCATCATGTCAACTATGGGTGATTCAACGTAGCCCAGTCAGATCAATGCACCCACTGCTAAGACACCCCATCCTGCGACCCTCCTGAGCCCCTCCACTGCTCCTCTGAGTCCTCAGTATCGCCGATCCTGTCTCCTATTCTCCTATGACCCCGCTCCGAGACTATATCCAGATTGTAAGACGCACTCCCACTGGGGGGAAAAAGTGTGTCTTATAATCCAGAAATTACAGCAGAGCTATAGATAGATGGTGGCTCAGTGGTTAGCATTGCAATATTGCAGCGCTGGGGTCCTCGGTTCAAATCCCACGAAGGACACCATCTGCAAGGAGGTCGTATGTTCTCCCCGTGTTTGCGTGGGTTACCCCCGGGTTCTCCGGTTTCCTCCCACACTTCAAAAATATACTGATAGGGACCTTAGATTGTGAGCCCTAGTGGGGACAGTATTGCTGTTGTATGTAATGCCAATGTATGTAAAGCGCTGTGGAATTAATAGCGCTATATAAATGAATAAAATTATTATTATTATTATTAAAGCGCTGTGGAATAGCGCTATATAAATGAATAAATATTATTATATTATATACATATATCTGTCTGTCTGTCTAAACACACACACACACACACACACACACACACACACACACAAACACACACACTGTCAACACCAGAGAATCCTGACAGTTTGTGGGTGCACACACAGAGGATTCAGAAGTCTGTTACATATAGTGACTGCAGACTTATGAAAATACAGGGCAGACCCTTTAACAAAGTCTTCTTTCATGGACAAATCATAATACACAATGGAAATAATCATTATTATTACATTATTGTACCAAAAACCTACCGACTGAGAGAGTCTCCATAGAAAAACAAGAACAGTCCAATACAGAAGACAGCAACCAGTTTGGGATCAAAGTCTGTAAGATAGAAAGACAAAGGAAGGTCAATGAAATTTGTGAAAACCGTAACACAATATGAAAACAGTCTGAAATCTGTAAAGGGGGGGTACAGAGGGTTTATCAATCATCGGTTCTCAGGAGCAGTGCACAGCCGCTCTGTATTATGCTGTGATTGGGCGCCTGACTTTCCGTATAACTCAAGAATCTTAGGACACAATGTACACGGATACAAATTTACTTGCCCCTCCTAAATTTTAAAAGGTAAGTAACAAAGCTAATGCCTCGCTATGTGAACAGTCCAGTATTAGCGATTTGCTTACCGAAGACCCTCTCTGTGCCACCCATATGCCAAAGAGGGACACCCAGGAAAAAGAGGGAGGTTTCTGAAGACCACTTTTAAAGGAACTAAACTAGTGACATGTATGTAAGAATTAAATGTTGAGTGTACAAAACCAATGCAAAGTTTTAGAGAAATTCAAAGTTGAAATTGTATGCCAAAGAGCTGCAAGTGCAGCGGAGTGGGACAATGCACTTGCAGCTCTCCTGCCTCTCTCCCTAGTCGCTGCCCGCCTCCTATATCTGACTGACAGGTCAATCATGTCTCAGCGACTGGCTTTTCTTACAGGAGATCTCTTCCCTACATTATCAGTGCTGGGGCAGCACATACACAAATCTACTAACTGCGTCTAGTGAGGTTATGAGGACTTTACTGTGCATACACTGCACCAAGACTATATGGGGTTCATACTGTATACAGAGAGGCTATGTGGGGGCTTATACTGTATATAGCAGACTACATGAGGGTTCATACTGTATAGACTGGCCATGTGGAGGCTCATACTGTATACAGAGAGGCTATGTGAAGGCTTATACTGTATATAGCAGACTACGTGAGGGTTCATACTGTATAGACTGGCCATGTGGAGGCTCATACTGTATACAGAGAGGCTATGTGGGGGCTTATACTGTATCTAGTAGACTACGTGAGGGTTCATACTGTATAGACTGGCCATGTGGAGGCTCATACTGTATACAGAGAGGCTATGTGGGGGCTTATACTGTATATAGTAGACTACGTGAGGGTTCATACTGTATAGACTGGCCATGTGGAGGCTCATACTGTATACTGGAGGGCTATGTGAGGACTCATACTGTACTCGCACTCTTGTAGTAAACAGGAGGGAAGAGCACGTCTATCTCCCTGATGGGTGCGAGTCCTACAAAGGGGAATCCGCACTTATTGGATATTTATGTTGTAATGTTTATATTTTATTGCGACCTCTGAGGTTGGATCTGGTAATGTGGCTCTTGAACCAAAAAAACAAAAAACTGTGCACCCCTTGTCCTGCATTAAAAGGGGTATTTCCCAGCTCCAAGATCCTATCCCAACAATATGTAGCAGGAGTAATAATAATAATAATAATGATAATAATAATAGCAAATACCTCCAATTAGAAATGTAGAATAGTTTGTTTTTGATTAGACCTGTCTCTTACCTCATGTTCAGGGCATTGCATTAGCTTAGGTATCCATAGTTACGACCATGAGCAACTAAATGTCACTACATGAGTGGTTGTAACCATGAATTTCTAAACTACAATGCCCTGCACATGAGGCAAGAGACATAGCTAATCAGGAGAACTATACTACATTTCTAATTGGAGGTATTTACTAACATTATTATTATAGCCATTACATATTGGGATGGGAAGAAGGGAATTTTGTTTACTTACCGTAAATTCCTTTTCTTCTAGCTCCAATTGGGAGACCCAGACAATTGGGTGTATAGCTATGCCTCCGGAGGCCACACAAAGTATTACACTAAAAGTGTAAAGCCCCTCCCCTTCAGCCTATACACCCCCCCGTACTGCTACGGGCTCATCCGTTTTGGTGCAAAAGCCAGAAGGAGGAAAAAATTATAAACTGGTTTAAAGTAAATTCAATCCGAAGGAATATCGGAGAACTGAAACCATTTAACATGAACAACATGTGTATACAAAAACAGGGGCGGGTGCTGGGTCTCCCAATTGGAGCTAGAAGAAAAGGAATTTACGGTAAGTAAACAAAATTCCCTTCTTCTTTGTCGCTCCTAATTGGGAGACCCAGATAATTGGGACGTCCAAAAGCAGTCCCTGGGTGGGTAAATAATACCTCATAATAGAGCCGTAACGGCTCCGTCCTACAGGTGGGCAACTGCCGCCTGAAGGACTCGCCTACCTAGGCTGGCATCTGCCGAAGCATAGGTATGCACCTGATAGTGTTTCGTGAAAGTGTGCAGGCTCGACCAGGTAGCTGCCTGACAAACCTGCTGAGCCGTAGCCTGGTGTCGCAAGGCCCAGGACGCTCCCACGGCCCTGGTAGAATGGGCCTTCAGTCCTGAGGGAACCGGAAGCCCCGAGGAACGGTAAGCTTCGAGAATTGGTTCCTTGATCCACCGAGCCAGGGTTGATTTGGAAGCTTGTGTCCCTTTACGCTGGCCAGCGACAAGGACAAAGAGTGCATCCGAGCGGCGCAGGGGCGCCGTACGAGAAATGTAGAGTCTGAGTGCTCTCACCAGATCTAACAAGTGCAAATCCTTTTCACATTGGTGAACTGGATGAGGACAAAACGAGGGTAAGGAGATGCCTGATTGAGATGAAAAGGGGATACCACCTTAGGGAGGAAATCTTGGCGGACGTTGGTTTCCTAGCCTGTCTCATAGTGGCAATGACCTCTTGAGATAATCCTGAAGACGCTAGGATCCAGGACTCAATGGCCACACAGTCAGGTTGAGGGCCGCAGAATTCAGATGGAAAAACGGCCCTTGAGATAGCAAATCTGGTCGGTCTGGCAGTGCCCACGGTTGGCCGACCGTGAGATGCCACAGATCCGGGTACCACGACCTCCTCGGCCAGTCTGGAGCGACGAGGATGGCGCGGCGGCAGTCGGCCCTTATCTTGCGTAAAACTCTGGGCAACAGAGCCAGAGGAGGAAACACATAAGGAAGCTGAAACTGCGACCAATCCTGAACTAAGGCGTCTGCCGCCAGAGCTCTGTGATCTTGAGATCGAGCCATGAATGTTGGGACCTTGTTGTTGTGCCGTGACGCCATTAGGTCGACGTCCGGCATCCCCCAGCGGCAACAGATCTCCTGAAACACGTCCGGGTGAAGGGACCATTCCCCTGCGTCCATGCCCTGGCGACTGAGAAAGTCTGCTTCCCAGTTTTCTACGCCCGGGATGTGAACTGCGGATATGGTGGATGCTGTGGCTTCCACCCACAGCAGAATCCTCCGGACTTCCTGGAAGGCTTGCCGACTGCGTGTCCCACCTTGGTGGTTGATGTAAGCCACCGCTGTGGAGTTGTCCGACTGAATTCGGATCTGCTTGCCTTCCAGCCACTGCTGGAACGCTTTTAGGGCAAGATACACTGCCCTGATCTCCAGAACATTGATCTGAAGTGAGGACTCTTGCTGAGTCCACGTACCCTGAGCCCTGTGGTGGAGAAAAACTGCTCCCCACCCTGACAGGCTCGCGTCCGTCGTGACCACCGCCCAGGATGGGGGTAGGAAGGATTTTCCTTTCGATAATGAGGTGGGAAGAAGCCACCACCGAAGGGAAGCTTTGGTTGCTTGAGAGAGGGAGACGTTCCTGTCTAGGGACGTCGGCCTCCTGTCCCACTTGCGTAGGATGTCCCATTGAAGAGGACGCAGGTGAAACTGCGCGAAAGGAACTGCTTCCATTGCTGCCACCATCTTCCCCAGGAAGTGCATGAGGCGCCTCAAGGGGTGTGACCGACCTTGAAGGAGAGATTGTACCCCTGTCTGTAGTGAACGCTGTTTGTCCAGCGGAAGCTTCACTATCGCTGGAAGAGTATGAAACTCCATGCCAAGATATGTCAGTGATTGGACCGGTGTCAGATTTGACTTTGGAAAATTGATGATCCACCCGAAACTCTGGAGAATCTCCAGAGTAACGTTGAGGCTGTGTTGGCATGCCTCTTGAGAGGGTGCCTTGACCAGCAGATCGTCTAAGTAAGGTATCACTGAGTGACCCTGAGAGTGGAGGACCGCAACTACTGTAGCCATGACCTTGGTGAAAACCCTTGGGGCTGTCGCCAGGCCGAACGGCAGTGCCGCGAACTGAAGGTGTTCGTCTCCTATGGCGAAGCGCAAGAAGCGCTGATGCTCTGGAGCAATTGGTACGTGGAGATAAGCATCCTTGATATCGATCGATGCTAGGAAATCTCCTTGGGACATTGAGGCGATGACGGAGCGGAGGGATTCCATCCGGAACCGCCTGGTCCTTACGTGCTTGTTGAGCAGTTTTAGGTCCAAAACAGGACGGAAGGACCCGTCCTTCTTTGGAACCACAAACAGGTTGGAGTAGAAACCGTGACCCTGTTGCTGAAGAGGAACCGGGACCACCACTCCTTCTGCCTTCAGAATGCCCACCGCCTGCAGAAGAGCCTCAGCTCGCTCGGGAGGCGGAGATGTTCTGAAGAATCGAGTCGGAGGACGAGAGCTGAACTCTATCCTGTAACCGTGAGACAAAATGTCTCTCACCCAACGGTCTTTTACTTGTGGCAGCCAGGTGTCGCAAAAGCGGGAGAGCCTGCCACCGACCGAGGATGCGGTGTGAGGAGGCCGTAAGTCATGAGGAAGCCGCCTTGGTAGCGGCACCTCCGGCGGTCTTTTTAGGGCGTGATTTAGACCGCCATGCGTCGGAGTTCCTCTGATCCTTCTGAGGCCTTTTGGACGAGGAGAATTGGGACCTGCCCGTACCCCGAAAGGACCGAAACCTCAACTGTCCCCTCCTCTGTTGGGGTGTTTTTGGTTTGGCCTGGGGTAAGGATGTTTCCTTTCCCTTGGATTGTTTGATGATTTCATCCAATCTCTCACCAAACAAACGGTCGCCAGAAAATGGCAATCCAGTTAAGCACTTTTTGGAAGCCGAATCTGCCTTCCATTCCCGCAGCCACAAGGCCCTGCGTATTGCCACCGAATTGACGGCTGCAACCGCCGTACGGGTCGCAGAGTCCAGGACAGCATTAATAGCGTAGGACGCAAATGCCGACGTTTGAGAGGTTATGGACGCCACCTGCGGCGCAGACGTACGTGTGAGTGCGTCAATTTGCGCCTGACCAGCTGAGATAGCTTGGAGTGCCCATACGGCTGCGAATGCTGGAGCAAAAGACGCGCCGATAGCTTCATAGATGGATTTCAACCAGAGCTCCATCTGTCTGTCAGTGGCATCCTTGAGTGAAGCTCCATCTTCCACTGCAACTATGGATCTAGCCGCCAGTCTGGAGATTGGAGGATCCACCTTGGGACACTGAGTCCAGCCCTTGACCACGTCAGGGGGGAAAGGGTAACGTGTATCCTTAAGGCGCTTGGAAAAACGCTTATCTGGACAAGCTCGGTGTTTCTGGACTGCCTCTCTGAAGTCAGAGTGGTCCAGAAACATACTCCTTGTACGCTTGGGAAACCTGAAACGGAATTTCTCCTGCTGAGAGGCTGACTCCTCCACTGGAGGAGCCGAGGGAGAAAAATCCAACATTTGATGTATGGATGCGATAAGATCATTCACTATGGCGTCACCATCAGGAGTATCAAGGTTGAGAGCGGCCTCAGGATCAGAATCCTGATCAGCTACCTCCGCTTCATCTTCTGAGACCCTGAACAATGTGATGAGGTCGAGGGGATTTCCCAGCGAGCTCGCTTAGTCGGTCTGGAGCTGCGGTCCGTGTCAGAGACCTCACCCTGGGATCCATGGGACACCCCGGGAAGACATTGCTGTTCCCACTGAGGGGAACCAGGGGACAATGATTCCACAGTGCCCCTGGCTTGAGATGCCGGCCTGGACTGCAAGGCTTCTAATATCTTAGCCATAGTCTCAGAAAGTCTTTCAGTAAAAACTGCAAACTCCGTCCCTGTCACCTGGACAGTGTCAACAGGTGGTTCTCCCTGGGCCACCCTTAGCAGAGGCTCTGGCTGAGAAAGTGCCACAGGGGCCGAGCATTGCACACAATGAGGGTCAGTGGAACCTGCCGGCAGTATAGCTGTACATGCTGCACAGGCAGCATAGTAAGTCTGTGCTTTGGCACCCTTGCTATTTGTGGACGACATGCTGTTGTCTCCTCTGAGCAATACAGGAGGGTATATAGCCACAAATCAACAGTGCACCATACAGTGTAAAGTATAGACTATAATCATATAAACTATAAATACACTTCTGCACTAGTGGGGCCAGCACCACAGGTGCTGCTTACCGCCTGCGCAAAGCGGTTGTGTGGGCACCAGAAATCCTGCCTGGGTCTCCCTGAGCTTGTCTCTCCTCTCCAGCGTTAGCAGAGCTGAGAGGAATGGCTGCCAGCGTCCTGGGGAGAGGAGGGAGCCATGGGCGTGACACAGAAAAGTGCGGGAACTGGTGCCCCACTGTGCAGAGTGAGGGGGGTGGAGTATGCAAAGCATGTTCCAGCCCTCAGTGCTGCCGTCCTGTACAGCGTCCCGCCCTTCCCCTGACTGGCAGGGCTGGGGGCGGGAAGAAAGACACAAACACACTCAGCGACGCTGAAGTGTATAGTGGCACAAATGCAGCCAGCGCTGCTGTCCCCGGTGCACTAGCACACCCAGCAATGCTGGAGTGTTGCTGTGCGCGGTCCCCACGGGGACACAGAGTACCTCCAAGTAGCAGGGCCATGTCCCTGAACGATACTCGGCTCCTATCCAGCAGGGTCCTCAGGAGCTGTGGATGGAGCACGGTCTCCTGTGCCTGGAGACCGATGGGATCCCACTTCACCCAGAGCCCTAATTGAGGGATGGGGAAGGAAAGCAGCATGTGGGCTCCAGCCTCCGTACCCGCAATGGATACCTCAACCTTAACAACACCGCCGACAAGAGTGGGGTGAGAAGGGAGCATGCTGGGGGCCCTGTTATGGGCCCTCTTTTCTTCCATCCGACATAGTCAGCAGCTGCTGCTGACTAAGCTGTGGAGCTATGCGTGGATGTCTGACCTCCTTCGCACAAAGCATAAAAACTGATGAGCCCGTAGCAGTACGGGGGGTGTATAGGCTGAAGGGGAGGGGCTTTACACTTTTAGTGTAATACTTTGTGTGGCCTCCGGAGGCAGTAGCTATACACCCAATTGTCTGGGTCTCCCAATTAGGAGCGACAAAGAAAAGCCCTTTAAGGTAAAACCTTTTGATTTAAAAAAAATTGGAAGGGTTTACTTTAGTCACAGAGCCACTGGGGAGGAAATGGTCACTTAACCCTATGATACCAGCTAATGTCAAGCAGAAGGCCAATAACCACTAAGCCTATAATGGAACAAGCTTAAAGATTTCTGGGGTTAAACTTTAAGCAGGTAAAGCATTGGCGATCATCAGGGATAATCTGCAAGATATAAGGACTGTTTGCTACAGACAATTCTCTTATACAAAATGGCCAAGTGCACCCTACCTTTAGACAGTGTGACAGTATAGCGGGTTTCTGCTTCATTCACATGCACTTTAATGCAGGTCTTATTGCTCTGGAGATCCACATTTATGTAGGTATCATTTAATTTCTCCTTAAAGAACGAGAAGAAGTCGAACACAGTAAAGCCTTCCAATTCCTTCAGCCTCTCCTCACTGTCCACCTGCGTCACTCTGATCATCCTGCTGCTATTCACCCGAATCTACAGGAAAGACATACAATAATATAGATCTCCTAAGAACACCGCTGCCAGGAAAGAGCGATCGCAGACCACACGTATCACAGCACAACATTACACCTTCTCACAGTAGCAACAAATAAAAAATATATATATATATATATCACAGATATCACAATGTAAACGGCATGTAATATTAACCCCTTCACGACCGGCCGATTTTTCGCTTTCCGTTTTTTTTCCCCATTCTTTTTCTGAGAGACGTAACTTTTTTATTTTTCAGTCAATATGGTCATGTGAGGGCTCATTTTTTGTGGAACGAGCTGTACTTTTAAATGAAACCATGAGTTTTACCATATAGTGTACTGGAAAACGGCAAAAAAATTCGAAATGCAGAAAAATTGTAAAAAAAGTGCGATAGCACTATTGTTTTTGAGAGATTTTATTCACTGTGTTCACTATATGGTAAAACTGATGTGTGGGTGTGATGCCTCAGGTCAGTGCGAGTTCGTAGACACCAAACATGTATAGGTTTACTTTTAAATAAGGGGTTAAAAAAAAAAATCGGAGGTTTGTCTGAAAAAAGTGGCGCACGTTTTATGCCATATTCCGTGACCCGTAGCGTTCTCATTTTTCAGGATCTGAGGCTCAGTGACTGCTTATTTTTTGCGTCTCGAGCTGACGCTTTTAACGGTACCATTTTTGCGCAGATGCTACGTTTTGATCGCCTCTTATAGCATTTTGCGCAAAAGTTGTGGCGACAAAAAACACGTCGTTTTGGCGTTTGGAATTTTTTTGTCGTTACGCCGTATACTGATCAGATTAATTTATTTTATATCTTGATAGATCGGGCGTTTCTGAACGCGGCGATACCAAATGTGTGTATATTTTTTTATTTTTTTAACCCTTTAATTTTCAATGGGGCGAATGGGGGGTGATTTGAACTTTTAGTTTTTTTTTTTTTAAAACTTTTTTTTATTTTACTAGTCCCCCTAGGGGGCTTTTGTGATCAGCATTCCGATCGCTCTGCACTATCTGCTGATCACAGCTACACAGCTGTAAACAGCAGATACGCTCTCTTTTTTCACTGTGCCGTGGGCACAGCGAAAGTGAAAGCAATTCATGTGTAGTACAGGAGTCATCACATGACCCTGTGCTACCATGACAACTACCGGAAGTCACGTGATCGCGTCACATGACTTCCGGTATCGGGCGGTAAGTAAAAGTTTACCGCGATCGCGCTTATAATGGCGCTGTCACATATTGACAGCGCAATTTAAGGGGTTAAACGGCACGAGCAGATAACGATTCTGCTCGTGCCTAGCAGGCACACATCTCAGCTGTGAAAATCAGCTGAGATGTGTGCCGATCGCAGCATGCTGCTGCCGGAAGACCGCGGGCAGTAACGTTATGACCGCTAGGACGTATTTTTACGGCCCGTGGTCCTTAAGGGGTTAAATGGATCTCTCAGACCTGATTCGACTTGTGTAGTTACTTTCAAAATCCATGTCAGATTGGCTATAGGATATGGATATCAAGAGCATTTTATTAGTGCAGCTATAGAATAAAATAACCCACGAGTCCAAATGTGTTCAGTCTCCATTCACCCATCCTGACGGACAGCCGCAGCTTGTACTGAGCAGTGTAAGATCTCAGCAGCAGGAGGGACTCTGAGGATCAGTCAGGCTAGGGGGGCAGGGATTGAGTTTAAACTTTTATGAAGTATTGTACAGCGATTCTGACATGGATTTTTACAGTACATATACCAGTCCCATCAGGTCTATGAGATGTGGTAATGTATGTAGTTTGCATTGTAAAATCTGGTGAAAGGTATCACAATACAACCTACAACCTAACAGGGTGAGGGGGGGAACTATGAATATATTTTCTGCTCCAGTGCAACCGTCACTCAAGCAGCTGCTCATTTTACAAACTTTACTTTCTTGGATTTCAAAACCTAAACATCCGAGCTGCCACTACAGGTATGTATAGAATCAGTCTGATAGTGCCAGTATAGCACTGGCTTTAGGTTATATACGAAAATCCTGGAAAATCCTGGTGATTGGTTCCCTTTAAGTATTTGCTGGAGAAATGTCGACATCTCTTGTTTTTTACATGCGTTTTTGTTGCAGATTTTACCTAATCATTAGTATGGGTGAAATCCTCAGTGAAAATGGTGAAACAATTGACATGCAGCAGATTAAACTCTTCGAGAAAAAAATAAGCAACATGTGCATGAGACTTTATGATTCTCATTCACTTTGCTGACACTAGGAAATACTTCAGCTTTTGTGAGAAAACGGAGCAGAAAAAAAAAATGTGACAAAATTACATGTGACTCTAAAAGGGTTACAAAGTATCTCCCTGCTGTGTCACCCGGTACCCCACTATTTCCTAAGGCTGCTTTCACATTTGTGTTGTTTTGCATCCGTCACAATCAATTGTGTGACTGATGCAACGGATGTGTTGCAGATAGTGGCACAACTGATGTGACTGATGCTGCAAAACAAAAAAAAACAATCTTTTTTTTTTTTTTTTTTTTTTTTACCGGTGGCCGGCTTTTGTGAACGATCAGCTGCTGGAACTGAATTTACAGTCCATCATGGTTTTTTACTGTGCGCATGCTCACAGTAAAAAAAAAAACGATGTGCCGCACACAAAAAGCGTTACAGCGTGCGTTCCTACCGCCTGACGGTCAGTGAGTATACGACTGATCTGTCACAAGGTGGATGCAACGCAGGGCCATCAGTCACAATCCGTCGCAAATAGAAGTCTATGGGGAAAAAAAATGGATTCCTGCAAAATATTTTCCAGGATACCATAATTCCTCAAGGCGACGGATTGTGGCTGATGCAAAACAGCGCAAGTGTGAGAGCAGCCTTACAGCGGTTGTTGGGTCTTCTGAGGAAAATCTGCAGTTACTTTAGGTCATTGCAGACATCTGGACCCTCACAGTGTCAACAGATGTTGTCAGGATTCTCTAGTATTACCAATGAGAGCGCAAGAGCAAGTGACAAGTAAGCAACTCCCATTACTGAGATAGGAGGTGGCAGGTGTTATTGATGAGATTCTATGTAGATATAAGAGGGAGGCGGCCGAGCTCCGCCTCCCCATCCTCCCTCTGAAATCTTCGATCTACATAAAATCTCATCAGTAAGGCTATGTGCGCACTAGAAAAGTGATTTTTCTCAAGAAAATTTCTTGAGAAACTTCTGGGAGTTAAAGATTACCGCACCTGCGGTAAAAAAAAACCTCACCGAAACCGTGGGAAAAAAACGCATGCGTTTTTGCCACAGGTTGGTCCCTGCGGTTTTTTATGCCCTAACTGCAATAAATAATATAGATAATAGATGGATAGAGGGAAAGATGGATAGATAGATAATAGATAGAGGAGAAAGACCTATATATGTCCCACCTCCCTGCATATTCTAAGCTGGCACCCTTTAGTGACTTTCATGTGGCACTAAAGGGTGCCTAGCCTTGTAATTAGCCAAAAAATAACTAAATAATTAAAAAAAAAAAACTACGTGAGGTCCCCCATATCTTTTGTAGCCAACTAGGGTAAAGCAGACGGCTGCAGACCACAGCTGGCAGCTTTACCTTGGCTGGTAATCCAAAACAGAGGGCACCCCAAGCGGTTATTTTACAATAAATAATTTAAAATAAAAAACGTGGGGTATCCCCCAAATTGGATCACCAGCCAAGGTAAACCGGAAAGCTGTGGTCTGGTATTCTCAGGCTAGGGAGGTCCACAGTTATTGGACTCTCCCCAGCCTAAAAATAGCAGGCCACAGCCGCCCCAGAAGTGGCGCAACCATTAGACGTGTCAATCCTGGCGCTGCGCCCCAACTCATCCCAATGCCCTGGTGCGGTGGCAAACGGGGTAATATATGGGGTTGATGCCAGATGTGTAATGTCACCTGGCATCAGGCCCTGGGGTTCGTGATGTCAAGCGTCTATCAAATACCCGACATCACAAACCCAGTCAGTAAGAAATAAAATATAGACAAAAAAAGTTTTATTTGAAAAAACACTCCCCAAAACATTCCCTCTTTCACCTATTTATTGAAAAGAACAATCAAATTCGGGTCCGGATTAATGCAATAAGGGGGTCCCACGATGATCCATACCATAGTCACTGTCCCAGTCAATGAAGAACAAAATGTTCCCCATTGGCTGGGAGAGTAGTGCAGTGACCTGAGCTAACATCAATAGGTCAGCAGAGGTCACGGCAGGGGATGAGGAGTGCTGCCATAAGGAGGTTAGATGAGATCATTACCTGCAGTGATGATCTCCTGCACTCCTGACGTCAGCGCTGTCACTGACTTCTATGCTCGCCGCGTTTTCAGCGAAGAATTGCGGAAGCCCGTGACGTCACCGCTAGTGACTGCCTCAGGCCGCCGGCGAGACGTGATGTGAGAACGTGGCGGGCACAGAAGGCAGTGGCAGCGCTGACGTCAGTAGAGGAGATCGTCACAGCAGGTAATGATCTCATCTAACCTTCTGACAGCAGGGCTCGTCATCCCCACGGCTGCCTGCACCGCAGTGTGAGAAGCTGCTGATACTGCAGTACGGGCAGACACTGACACACAGCAGTGCCGGCAGCCGTGGGGCTGGAGTGGGACACAGACTGCACGGGCACCCGACGGAGGTCACACGGAAGTGATTCCGTGCGGCGTCCAGGGAGTGTGATGTGTGTGTGTTTACTCTCTGCTCTGCTTTCTCTTCCTGTCATAATGACATCACTTCCCTGCAAAACGCAGGCAGTGATGAACATTACCGCAGGTAAACCGCGGCTATACCGCACATCATTTGCTACCTGCGGTATATCCACGGTATTTTGCGATTACATTACAGTGAAATACCGGGGGTATGCCGCAGGTACCTGCGGAAAAGAAGTGGCATGCACATTTTCTCAAGAAATTTTCTCAAGAAATTCTGCAGAAAGAATTTTCTTGAGAAAAAAAAACGCAGTGTGCGCACAGCTATTTTTTTTCCCCATAGGTTTTGCTGGGAAATGTCTGCAGAAAGATTACAAACATTTCTCCAGAAATTTCTGCAGCAAAACCGCGGGTAAAAACGCAGTATGTGCACAAGGCCTAACAGCTGCCATCTCCTATCTCAGTAATGGGAAAGTCTTCACTGATCAGTTCTGGGAGAGAAAGACGCAAACTTGTCTGATAAGATATATTACAAAGTTAGTTATATTCATGTGTACTATTCATTTATGAAATAAAAAATAAAAATGACAATTATGCTAACGCCACCGGTTGGTTCAAAGAACATATACTTTTAGCACAATATGAAGGATGCGATGAAGATGGTCAGATAAAGCACAGCGTCAGCTCCTACCTGCACTTTAGTCCAGACATCGAACCACTTTGGCTCGGACACTTTATTGTAGCAGAAATTCTGGGATATATTATATGTGGTAGACTTCCCTTCCACCAGTTTTATCACTTTTACTTGTGTTTCTAAAATAAAAAAAATGATATAAAAATAATTTACATAGTAATAAATGACAATTATAATGATATCTGAAAAATTAAAGCACCATTGCCGCGTTTTGCTTTTGTTTATTCAGCGCAGGAGTGGGGCTTTAAACCTAATCTCTCTGCCCCGCGTTGTATACTCACCCTCCGGTATCGTCACCTCTTTTTGTGTTGCTCAGGGTATAAGGCGCCATCTTGTGCCTGTAACCTCTGACTTGCTGGAAGTCAGAAGTTATATCACAAGTGGTCAGTACAACTCTATGAGAGCCAGAACGAGGCTCTTATAGATTTGTATTGATATGTGACCTCCATGAAACACTGGAGCTGGCAGCAGGTCATAAATCACCGGAGAACGACGCTGGAAACAGATGAAGACGGCGGTAGGTGAGTATAAGAGCAGGGGGCAAGGGACATAGTGGTTTACATATACTGACAATGCTGAGAGGGGAAGCTGCTCTATTACTAATATGTCGTGAGGGGCGCTCAATACTAAATGATGCTGTGAGAGAAACGCGTCACCGAAAGTGTCAGATGGATAAAATATAACCCCATGCCAAGCAATCTGTGTCAGATATATCAACCACGTTCACCATTCGTTATATTTCACAAGGACTATAGCTTTATTAGTAATTAGAAATCCTATTTTAGCTACTAGTCGAGGTACATATCAATATAATGGTGATTAAATACAATCTGATATTATTGTTGTAACCTCATATTGGACAAAATAGATAAAGGTCAAAGCAATAGATAAAAGAACGTACAGCAAGAAAGCGCACATAGAACAATTATTAAAAGCTTCAAATTGTATTGGTATATTTCATACATATTGTTTTCTTTCCATATATAAAGGCTATAAGTTCAGTCTGATGCCCACAATCCCCCAGCAGTAAAGCAATACCAGAGATCCCTTATTCAATGTTAGCATTTTAGAGTGCAGCTGTATGTGTTTTGTAGTGATATTGCGTTTTTAGCTGGCACCTGTTCACACCTATTGGATATGTGGGTCAGTGCAGTGCATTTCTTTCTGACTGAGCACACCGCCCTATAACCAAGGTGTGCCCTTCCCCCTTTATAGCGGGATCCTTTCTGCCCAGACATATAGGTCTTTAACCCAGATAGTATTTCAAGTTAGGTTCCTGGTATAGAGATCACCTTGTCATGGTAGCCGGGCACACATGCATTGGCCAATATAAAAGCTAAATACAGTGGAACCTTGGTTAACGAGAACAATCCGTTCTGGGAGTGTACTTGTTAACCAAGTTACTCGTTCAGAAAAGCAAGATTTCCCATAGGAAACCATTGCAATGCAGACAATTCCTTCCACAACTTGTTAAATGTCCCATCCTGGTCCCCTATTGTGCCAACACACACACACACACACACACACACACACACACACACACACAATGCTCACCTTACCTTCCGTTCCATGGCCGGTCTCCTGGGACTTGCTGTTCACTGGTACGGGCTGTGTATCGGTAACCATCACGACGAGGGAAAACTTCCACTGCCAAAGCGCTGACGTCAAAGGCAGGAGCCACTTGCCTCTGATTGGTCAGCGCGCTGCCTTTGAGTAGCGGGAAAGGGGAAATTCCTGCCTCGTCGCTATGCTTGCCGATACACATCCTGGAGCGGCGAACTACAAGACCCTGGAGGCCGGCGATGGAACGGAAGGAACACATTATGCTCACCTTAACTTCCGCTCCATTGCCGGCCTCCTGGGTCTTGTAGTTCGCCACGAGGATTCCTCCTTCGTCGCGATGTACCGGCGAACTACAAGAACCATGAGGCCGGCGATGGAACGGAAGGTAAGGTGAGCCTAATACTCTATGTGTGTGCGTGTTTGTT
The DNA here is from genome assembly GCF_048569485.1 of Anomaloglossus baeobatrachus. Lineage (NCBI taxonomy): Eukaryota > Metazoa > Chordata > Amphibia > Anura > Aromobatidae > Anomaloglossus > Anomaloglossus baeobatrachus. Next base: position 656,613,103 of record NC_134354.1, read on the forward strand.
TGTGCGTGCTTGTGTGTGTTTGTGTGGACTGCAAGAGCGGGTCAGAGCACGGTGGATGTATGGAACCGGAAGTGTGTGCGGTGAGTATTTTGCTCGTACAGCAAAGCTTTCTCGTAAGCAGAGTTACAAATTTACAGAAAGCTTTGCTCGTTAAGCGAAATTCTCGTTAACTGGGTTACTCGTTAAGCGAGGTACCACTGTATATATTTTTTTTTCAAATCTTCCTATAGCAGTAATGCAATAACAGAGCTTTTTATTCATTGTTAGCATTTTAGAGTGCAGCTGTATGTATTTTTGTAATCCCTCAGAAGAAACGGTGCCCGCTGAAACACGTGTCAGTAAAACGACATTGCTTCATAGCCAGGTACATTTCATGCTCCCTTTATTCCTAACATGTATTATTACATTTTAGTTCCTTCCATGTTGCAAATGTATCTCCGATATAACTTTCCCCACTTGGCACTCATATGGTCGTACACCTCAGACATCAGCTGTGGATTCACGCGTATTCATGCTTTTACCTCACTATCTTGGCCATTTTGCAGTGCGTTACCATCGTCCACTTTTTTTTTTATCAATCACGTTATTTCTCAATAACATTTGAAGCTTTTAATAACAGTTCTGCACTTTCTTTCCATTTGCTCTTCTTATTAGTACATAAACTGGACATAGACAAGGGAAGTCACTAATCTTTCAAAAATGTGATGATTGTGCATACCGGTCATGAGATTATGTAAAGGAGGCGCGTGCCTTGTTTCTCCAAGTATGAGGCATTTTTTCCTAAAGATCACTTTGATATTCAGCGCTAATGTGGGAAACAATCATTAGAGGAGTTTTCCCATGAATAAAGTTAATTTTAAAGTTGATTTTAATCAAAAGATATTAAAATAATAATTTCTACAATTGCATGTGTAGGAAAAACATGTTCCTGTACGGAGATAATCTTATATATATGTCCCTGCTGTGTACTGTGTAATGGCTGTGTCTGACTGTTCAGGGACATGATCTTATCAGACCACAGCTCCTGGGCAGGGGAGGAAGTAAAAGAAAGTATACAGACATTACAGATCGGGATCACAAATAATTCTTTCTTTGAGGTAAAGCATTTTTTAAAAAACAGGCAGAAAAATGTTTCACCTCACAGAAAGAATCAGCTAAAAAAGTATAGACTTTACAGCATGGGGTTATAGCTGATTCTTACTTTGAGGTAAAGCATTTTCCTGCCTATTTTTTTTTTATGGGGGGGGGGGGGGGGAGACTATTCTCCTTACGAAGACCTGACAAACCAGTCTGGCTGTCAGTGGTGAGGGGACTTATAGCGAAGACTATTCTCCTTACGGTGGCGCTAGAGTTTGTCTCCTTTCCTGGAGAGACAATTTGAACCCCGTGATCCCCACAAGCTTCTCATAAGCCAGATCAGTTACCCACACTTTGCAATGACAAGGGGCAATCACCCCGAAACACCGTGTCTGCAAATTGGGATTCTGATCTGGCATATATCCTAGGTCATATGAAAAGGCTTGTTAAAAATCCACTTGTGACTTTTAGGATCGCTACTTCCAATAGGTGGCGCTAGAGTTTGTCTCCTTTCCTGCAGAGACAGTTTGAATATTTTTTTTTAAAAAAACGATTCCTTCTCCCAGCAAAGTCTGTGAGAATTCAGAAATGCCGTGCCCACGCTGCTTCTTTGTTCCTTGCAGTTTTGAGTGCAGAAAAGAGAAAAAGCATGTCAATTCTAAGGCTATGTTCACACTAGAAAAATGATTTTTCTTAAGAAATTTCTTAAGAGTGAAGGATTAGTGCACCTGCGTTAAAAAACGCATCAAAAACACACCTGCGTTTTTGCCGCGTTTTCGGTGCGTTTTCGGTGCGTTTTCGGTGCGTTTTTACCGCTGGTTGCTCCCTGCGTTATTGTGCCAATTATCTATGGCAAAAAACGCAGTTAGCTGCAGAAAAGAAGTGACATGCTCATTCTTTTTCTTAAGAAAATCTACTGAAAGAATTTTCTTAAGAAAAAAACGCAGTGTGTGCACAGCTAATTTTTTTTGCCATAGGTTTTGCTGGGGAATGTCTGCAGAAAGGTTACAAGAATTTCTCAAGAAATTTCTGCAGCAAAAACGGACCCAAAACGCAGGTAAAAAACGCAGTGTGTGAACATAGCCTTAGTGTGTTTTTGTTCTGTTTCTTAAGCCCGTCCAGCCATTGAATACACTAACGTATGCGGTTTTTGCTGCGTTTTTCAGCCACAATGTGTAGTTTTCAGGTGCAGAAGAAGGGAATTTTGTTTACTTACCGTAAATTCCTTTTCTTCTAGCTCCAATTGGGAGACCCAGACAGTGGGTGTATAGCTACTGCCCTCTGGAGGCCGCACAAAGAACTACACTTAAAAGTGTAAGGCCCCTCCCCTTCTGGCTATACACCCTCCCGTAGGAGTACAGATTCCTCAGTTTTAGTACCAAAGCAAGAAGGAGGAAAGCCAATAACAGTTTCAAAAACAAATTCAATCCGATAACACGATCGGAGAACTTAAGAAACAACATGAACAACATGTGCACCCGAAAAAACGAAACCCTAAGAACAAATAGGGCGGGTGCTGGGTCTCCCAATTGGAGCTAGAAGAAAAGGAATTTACGGTAAGTAAACAAAATTCCCTTCTTCTTTTTCGCTCCTAATTGGGAGACCCAGACAGTGGGACGTCCAAAAGCAGTCCCTGGGTGGGTAAAAAGATACCACATGAACGGGCTGTCAGACAGCCTCTTCCTACAGGTGGGCCACCGCCGCCTGAAGGACCTGTCTACCTAGGCTGGCATCTGCCGAAGCGTAGGTATGCACTTGATAGTGTTTGGTAAACGTGTGCAGACTCGACCAGGTAGCCGCCTGGCACACTTGCTGAGCCGTAGCCTGATGCCGCAATGCCCAGGACGCACCCACGGCTCTGGTAGAATGGGCCTTCAGTCCAGATGGAATCGGAAGCCCAGCAGAACGGTATGTGTGAAGAATTGGTTCCTTGATCCACCGCGCCAGGGTGGATTTGGAAGCTTGCGATCCCTTATGCTGACCAGCGACTAGGACAAAGAGTGCATCCGAACGGCGTAGAGGCGCCGTGCGAGAAATGTAAATCCTGAGTGCTCTCACCAGGTCCAACAGATGTAAACCCTTTTCAAATTGGTGAACTGGATGCGGACACAAAGATGGCAAAGTGATATCCTGATTGAGATGAAAGGAAGAAACCACCTTGGGAGAAAACTCTGGAATTGGACGCAGTACTACCTTGTCTCGGTGAAACACCAGGAAGGGAGATTTGCAAGATAACGCCGCTAGCTCGGACACTCTTCGAAGAGACGTGACCGCCACAAGAAAAACTACCTTTTGTGAAAGCCGAGAAAGGGGAACCTCTTTCAAAGGCTCGAAAGGCGGCTTCTGGAGAGCAATGAGAACCTTGTTCTGATAGATCTTAGCTGAGGATGGTTTTCTAGCCTGTCTCATTGTGGCAACAACCTCATGAGATAAACCTGAGGCCACTAGGATCCAGGACTCAATGGCCACACAGTCAGGTTCAGGGCCGCAGAATTCAGATGGAAAAACGGCCCTTGAGACAGCAAATCTGGACGGTCTGGTAGTGTCCACGGTTGGCCTACCGTGAGATGCCACAGATCCGGGTACCACGACCTTCTTGGCCAATCTGGAGTGACGAGTATGGCTCGATGGCAGTCGGACCTGATTTTCCGGAGAACTCTGGGTAACAATGCTAGAGGTGGGAACACATAGGGGAGTCGGAATTGCGACCAATCCTGAACCAAGGCGTCTGCCGCCAGTGCTCGGTGATCGTGAGACCGTGCCATGAAAACTGGGACCTTGTTGTTGTGCCGTGACGCCATCAGATCGACGTCCGGCGTCCCCCAGCGGCAACAGATCTGCTGAAACACGTCCGGGTGAAGGGACCATTCTCCTGCGTCCATGCCCTGGCGACTGAGAAAGTCTGCTTCCCAGTTTTCCACGCCTGGGATGTGAACTGCGGATATGGTGGACGCTCTGCTTTCCACCCACGTCAAAATCCGTTGGACTTCTTGAAAAGCTTGGCGACTGCGTGTTCCCCCTTGGTGGTTGATGTACGCCACCGCCGTGGAATTGTCCGACTGAATCCGAATCTGCTTGCCTTCCAGCCATTGTTGGAAGGCTCGCAGGGCAAGATAGATTGCTCTGATTTCCAGAACATTGATCTGCAGGGTGGACTCTTCCAGAGTCCACATCCCCTGAGCCCTGTGGTGGAGATACACCGCTCCCCACCCTAATAGGCTCTCCCATTGTAGAGGGCGCAGATGAAACTGCGCGAACGGGACTGCCTCCATTGCTGCTACCATCTTTCCTAGGAAATGCATGAGGCGCCTCAGTGAGTGCGACTGGCTCTGAAGGAGAGATTGCACTCCAGTCCGTAGCGAGCACTGCTTGTCCAGTGGAAGCTTCACTATCGCTGAGAGAGTATGAAACTCCATGCCAAGATAAGTCAGAGATTGGGTCGGGGTTAGATGAGACTTTGGAAAGTTGATAATCCACCCGAAACTCTGGAGAGTGTCTAGTGCCACCTTCAGACTGTGTTGGCATGCCTCTTGAGAGGGTGCCTTTATAAGCAGGTCGTCTAGATACGGGATGACCGAGTGACCCTGCGAGTGCAGAACAGCTACTACTGCTGCCATGACTTTGGTGAAGACCCGGGGGGCTGTTGCCAGACCGAAAGGTAACGCTACGAACTGCAGGTGTTCGTCGTGTATGACGAAGCGTAGGAAACGCTGATGCTCTGGTGCGATCGGCACGTGGAGATACGCATCTTTGATATCTATTGATGCTAGAAAATCTCCTTGAGACATTGAGGCTATGACGGAGCGTAGGGATTCCATCCGGAACCTTCTGACTTTTACGTGTCTGTTGAGCAACTTTAGATCCAGGACGGGCCGATACGATCCGTCCTTTTTTGGGACCACAAACAGATTGGAGTAAAAACCGTGACCTTGTTCCTGAAGAGGGACGGAGGTCACCACTCCTTCCGCCTTTAGAGCGGCCACCGCCTGCAACAGAGCATCGGCTCGGTCTGGTGGTGGAGAAGTTCTGAAGAAACGAGTTGGCGGACGAGAACTGAACTCTATCCTGTACCCGTGAGACAGAATATCCCTCACCCAACGGTCTTTGACGTGTGACAGCCAGATGTCGCCAAAGTGGGAAGCCTCCCACCGACCGCGGGTGTGGGAATCGGAGACCGCAAGTCAGGAGGACGCCGTCTTGGCAACGGTTCCTCCGGCTGTCCTTTTTGGGCGTGACTGAGACCTCCAAGAATCTGAGCGTCTCTGGTCTTTTTGAGTCTTTTTTGACGAGGCGAATTGGGACCTGCCCGGTCCTCGAAAGGACCGATAACCAGACTGACCCTTCCTCTGTTGGGGTCTGTTTTGTCTGTGTTGCGGTAAGGATGAGTCCTTACCCTTGGAGTGTTTGATGATTTCATCCAAACGCTCTCCAAACAATCGGTCACGAGAAAAAGGCAAATTGGTTAAGCACTTCTTGGAATGAGAATCTGCTTTCCAATGTCTCAACCACAGGGCCCTACGCAAAACAACGGAGTTGGCTGACGCCACTGCCGTGCTGCTTGTAGCGTCAAGAACAGCATTAATCGCGTACGACGCGAATGCCGCCATTTGCTAGGTCAATGGTGCTACCTGCGGGGCAAATGCACGTGTGACGGAGTCAACTCGCGCAAGCCCGGCTGAGATAGCTTGGAGTGCCCATACGGCTGCAAAAGAAGGCGCTAATGACGCTCCAATCGCTTCATAGATGGATTTCAGCCAGAGCTCCATCTGCCTGTCAGTGGCATCTTTAAGTGCCGCTCCATCTTCAACTGCAACCAAGGATCTAGCTGCAAGCCTGGAAATTGGAGGATCCACTTTTGGACACTGGGTCCAACCCTTGACCACCTCAGGGGGAAAAGGATAGCGTGTATCTTTAAGCCGTTTAGGAAAACGCCTTTCAGGATAAGCGTGGGGTTTCTGGATTGCGTCTCTAAAGTCAGCGTGGTCCAGAAAAGTGCTTAAAGTACGCTTAGGGTATCTGAAATGGATTCTCTCGTGCTGCGAAGCTGACTCCTCCACAAGAGGAGCTGGTGGGGAAATATTTAACATCTTATTGATGTTAAATATAAGATCATTAACTACGGCGTCACCATCTGGTGTATCTAGATTGAGAGCGGTCCCAGGATCAGAATCCTGATCAGTTACGTCCGCCTCATCACCCATAGATTCATCTCGCTGGGATCCTGACCATTGAGATGAATGTGAAGGCCCATCATAGCGAGCCCGCTTAGGCTGCCCGGGGCCATCGTCCGAGTCAGAGTCTTCACCCTGAGGTGTATATGCCCGTCCCGGAGCTTGGAGCTGAGGGGGACCAGGGGGCAATGATTGCACAGTGTCCGTGGCCTGAAGTACAGGCCTAGCTCGCAATGTGTCAAGAATTTGTGACATAGTGAGAGACATTCTGTCAGCAAAAGCTGCAAACTCAGTTCCTGTCACCTGGACAGCATTCACAGGTGGTACACCCTGGGTCACGTCCAGCAGAGGTCCCGACTGTGCAAGCGCCGCAGGGGCCGAGCACTGCACACAATGGGGGTCCGTGGAGCCTGCCGGTAGAAAAGTCCCACATGCGGTGCAGGAAGCATATAATGTCTGTGCCTTGGCACCCTTGCGTTTTACGGACGACATGCTGCTGGCTCTCTGCAATGTGAGAGAGTCTATAGCCAAAGGGCGACCAGCGCTATGCAATACAAAGTATTTGTAGAAACAAAATACTAAGAATACTACTGGCACAAGAGGGGGTGAGCCCTGAGGGCTGCTTACCGCCCGCTGAACAGCGGGTAAGAGGCTGCAGAATTCCTTGTCTGGGTCTCCCCGGCTCCCCTCTGCAGCTCAGCGTGTCAGCAGGAATGGCTGCCGGCGTCTGTGGAGAGGGGCGGTCCGTGGGAGTTCCCAAACAAAAGTGCGGGAAACAGTGTCCCCTCTGTGCCGATTGTGAGGGCTGGAGTATGTAAAAACGACTCCAGCCCTCGGCGCTGATGCACTGACCAGCGTCCCGCCCCTCTCCTGACTGGCAGGTCTGGGGGCGGGAACGAACGGAAGCAGGCCGCAAAAGCCGGGGACTCGAGTTATCAGCGCGGCCGCCGTAAAAGCGCGGGCCGCGCTGAAGTCCCCGGCGCACCACAAGTGCCAGCCGCGCCGCAGTCCCAGCGGCCGGTGCGACCGATTCCTAGACGTGGCCAGCGTCCCGCCCCTCTCCTGACTGGCAGGTCTGGGGGCGGGAACGAACGGAAGCAGGCCGCAAAAGCCGGGGACTCGAGTTATCAGCGCGGCCGCCGTAAAAGCGCGGGCCGCGCTGGAGTCCCCGGCGCACCAAAAGTGCCAGCCGCGCCGCAGTCCCAGCGGCCGGCGTGACCGATTCCTAGACGTGGCCAGCGTCCCGCCCCTCTCCTGACTGGCAGGTCCGGGGGCGGGAACGAACGGAAGCAGGCCGCAAAAGCCGGGGACTCGAGTTATCAGCGCGGCCGCCGTAAAAGCGCGGGCCGCGCTGAAGTCCCCGGCGCACCACAAGTGCCAGCCGCGCCGCAGTCCCAGCGGCCGGCGCGACCGATTCCTATAAGTGTGCCTGCTTCAGCGAAGCTGAATGAGGCCATGGCACAAGCGCCGTAGCGCTGATGTCCCCCGGCGCACTACAACACCCAGCATGCTGCGGTGTGAGCGCCAAAAGCACGGGGACACAGAGTACCTTGAGGAAGCAGGGCCATGTCCCTGATGTACTCCGCTCCATCCAGCATCTTCTCCAGGGGCTGTAGATGGAGCACGGTCTCAGTGCCTGGAGACCAGTAAATCCCACTTCACCCAGAGCCCTGTAAAAAGGGATGGGGAAGGAATCAGCATGTGGGCTCCTGCCGCCGTACCCGCAATGGGTACCTCAACCTTACAAACACCTCCGACATACAGTGGGGTGAGAAGGGAGCATGCTGGGAGCCCTGTATGGGCCCTCTTTTCTTCCATCCGACATAGTCAGCAGCTGCTGCTGACTAAAAACAATGGAGCTATGCGTGCGTGTCTGACCTCCTTGCGCACAAAGCTAAAACTGAGGAATCTGTACTCCTACGGGAGGGTGTATAGCCAGAAGGGGAGGGGCCTTACACTTTTAAGTGTAGTTCTTTGTGCGGCCTCCAGAGGGCAGTAGCTATACACCCACTGTCTGGGTCTCCCAATTAGGAGCGAAAAAGAAATTTTCTGCAGCATGCACACAATCCCTTAATCAGGATTTATTTTTTTTAATAAATTGCATTATCTGAAAGGGAACAAGTTTTCTAACAGAGTACCTGTTAACAAAAATCAACTTTTAGAAAAAGAAAAAAAAAAAGTCATCAAAAAGAAAACTTGAATTGTAAATGCATTTGCTTGATTTAGTTGGATTCTGATTGCTTTGGATCAATATCTAACTACTTTCCAATGGAGGTATACCGCCATCGTGCTTTTGCAGGGCAGTGTTGAAAGTGCGTACGGCACATCCATGTTGGTGATTTTAGCACGTGTGCTGTCCCTGTGCTGTGTGACATCCAGATAGCAGACGGACAGCAGGAACGTCTATACTTACCTGTCCCCGGGGCTGCTGTCACTCTGGCTTCCGGGTCCGTGCTGAGTGCAGTGAATATGCAATGAGCGGGGTCAGAAGCAAGTGACAGCAGCGCCGAAGATAGGCGAGTATAGAAAATCATTTTATTTCAAAGACCCGTGTTTTCTGAAGTACGTGTCACACTGATGTCACGGAGATCACATCAGTGTGTGGTTCGTGTGACATCAGTGCTGCCGGAGAGAAACAAACATGTCTCCGTGCGGAACCGACAGACACGCGTGTGCTCCATACAGACACATAGTCCTTGTGAAAACACTGATGTGTGTGCAGACCTATTCATTTTATGGGTCTGCGTATGTCCGTGTCTGCGGTATGTAAGAGGGGCAATCCAAAAGTAATGATAATCGGTTATTTCTATTGCACACAGAAATTAAAATTAAATGTTTTCTTCTCTCTTAGGTACCCACTAGTCCAGGAAAGAAAAAAAAAAAAAAAAATCAGTTAAATAGGCCACGATTCCCGGGAACTACATTCATGTGAATATGAACTGCCGAGGAGTGAACATCAAAATGGAAAAAAACGAGCTCAGAGCTGTCATCAAATACCTCTGCTTGAAAAAATGACTACCAAAGACATACACAGCGACTTGGTGGAAACAGTGGGGGCTCTTCTCCTCCATATTACACAGTTGCACGCTGGGCCAAGGAATTTAAGCTGGGAAGAACATCGACGGAAGATGAACATCGTGAAGGACGCCCATCCACGTCCCTCAATGAAGAAAACGTGAAAAAAGTTGAAGAAGTTGTGTTGGCAGATCGAAGAGTGACTATCAGGCATGTAGCTGAGCTCACCGGGATCTGATATGGCAGTATTCAAAGAATCCTTGCAAAAGAATTGCATATGAGAAAGGTCTCCGTGCGTTGGGTGCCAAAAATGTTAACCGACGAGCAAAAGAAGAAACGAGTTGACATTTCAATAGCAAATCTCGAAAAGTTCCAAGCAGACAAGGAGGATTTTTTGTCACGTTTTTTGACCATGGACGAGACCTGGATCCACCACTTTGATCCCGAAACAACAATCAATGACATGGAAACGAGCCAACGCCGAAAAAATTCAAAGTGTCAAGCTCAGCAGGGAAGGTTATGGCGTCTTTTTTAGGACGCTGAAGGAATTATTATGGTGGACTATTTGGAGAAGGGAGCCACTATTACGGGCTCCTACTACGCAGAACAAATAAGACTGCGGAAGGATATCAAGGAGAAAAGGCGCGGCAAACTGCAGGCTGGAGTGCTGTTTCACCAAGATAACGCGCCAACTCACAAAGCTGCAGTTGCCATGGCAACCATTTAAGAAGCGGGCTTTGAACTGGTGGAACACCCCCCCTATTCGCCAGATCTAGCCCCCAGTGACTTCTTTCTCTTTCCTCGCCTCAAGGAACACCTCCGGGGCAAGAAACTTGACGACAATAGCGACGTGATAACCGCTGTTGGGGATTTTTTTGAGGGTCAAGATCAAGAATTTTTTTTTCGAAGGGAATTCTAAGTTTAGAAAAGAGATGGACTAAATGTATAGACTTGTTAGGAGACTATGTAGAAAAATATATATATTTTTTAATACATTCATTGTGTTTATTATTGATTATCATTACTTTTGGATCGCCCCTCGTATGAAAACGGACGTCATATGTATCGGAATCACTGACATGTATAGGGGGCCTTAGTAGGGTTTTCACTGATAAACATGACAATCACACTGCTCTCACACAGTTTACAGCACAACGTGATGCGACAGTGAAAATAAAGTAAAACTACGGCCCCAGCAGCCGCACACCTCTCGCCCTCCATGTCAGTGAGCAGAGAGAATTCCCCGAGATGTCGTCGCTCAGGGCAGACATATCTCTCCTGGTGCAGCGCTACCGACGGATCCACTGAATGGGAAGCCGGCAATTTGCGCACCGTGCTCCTCACATTGGACCTCTTTACTTAATGAGTCTTTAATTCTATTTTTTCAGGTGTATTAATATAAAAAGAAAATCTCAGGAGTCAGGAGAGCCCTGGTGCTGGGGGCCATACCTGACGCCCAGCAATAGAAATAGTGAAAAATAAAGCCAAGTTCACACATCCAGTAATCGTCCGTTAGAACAGATCCAAAAACAATACATTGGCAAAAAACCAACAAATGTCCGCTTCTAGAAATGCGTGAACCCATACAGGGGGAGAAGAGAAAGGAGAGACGGATCACCATTCTACAACACAGAAGTTTAGGTTCCCATTGACGTTTATGGGGTTCGGAGTGAAGCTCCAGGGACGTCTGAGTTCCGAACCCAACTTTTAACTAAAGTCCGGCTCGACCCAGTGAACCAGAACTCCCACGGGTCCGCTCAGCTCTATCCGGTTTGAAAAAAATTGATTTTTGCAGGATCCAATCTTTAACATCAGAGTCTATAGAAAACGGATCCATGAACTGATCGCTATTTAACCATCCATTCTCCTTTCATTTGTAAAGGATCCATTTTTCTTACTGGATCAGTTTCAAATGTAAGATGAATAGTAATTAGTTAAGGGATCTGATTTCCATAGACTCTAAAGTAAAAAAAAAAAAAACAAAAAAGGATCCAGCTGAAATCAATTTTTTCACAACGGACGAGAAAGTTTTCTCTGCAGAACTTTTTCCCACCAGATCTCTGCAGGATCCGATCTAATGGACGATTACTGGCCGTGTAGCCTCAGAAAAGCAGAAGACGCTGGAGCCAGCTAATGACTGAGGCCATGTCAGGCGCACAGGGAGCCCGCACACCTGCCAAAACGTATGGGGGCAGCCATTTTCCGGGAGGTCTCCTACTCCCTGCCCTGAGCAGCAATGCACAGCCTTCCGCAGAGTGTACAGGACCGGGCGGACTCCTCGTTACCTGCCACCGCAGCACACAGTGTCGGGACCAGCAATATCAGCACAATCACCGCCGCCCTCATCACTCCACATCCAGACACTTCTCCCGCCATAACCACGGACTCAAAAGAGTCTTCGAACCGAGACCTGGAACGCAAACACTTCCGCAGCGTGTCACCAGGCCATAACAATTTCGACGCAGTTAGATGACGTCGGGGGTCATGTGATCGGGTTTACTCAGCACGTGACCGGGCAGATGGCGAGGCGGAGAGGACAACGGCCCGTCCTGTCACGTGATTGGCTTGCACAGCTTTGCACGTGGTCACTGCAGCATTCTGGGCAGTTTAGCTTGTGTGACCGGTAGCTGAAAACCGAACCTGTAGTCACAGCCGTCCATTACGCTGGTCACACCTCTGTATGGAGGATTCATAATAAGACTGGTCACACCTCTGTATGGAGGTTTCATAGTAAGACGCTGGTCACACCTCTGTATGGAGGTTTTATAATAAGACGCTGGTCACACCTCTGTATGGAGGTTTCATAATAAGACGCTGGTCACACCTCTGTATGGAGGTTTCATAGTAAGACGCTGGTCACACCTCTGTATGGAGGTTTCATAGTAAGACGCTGGTCACACCTCTGTATGGAGGTTTCATAGTAAGACGCTGGTCACACCTCTGTATGGAGGTTTCATAGTAAGACGCTGGTCACACCTCTGTATGGAGGTTTTATAATAAGACGCTGGTCACACCTCTGTATGGAGGTTTCATAATAAGACGCTGGTCACACCTCTGTATGGAGGTTTTATAATAAGACGCTGGTCACACCTCTGTATGGAGGTTTCATAATAAGACGCTGGTCACACCTCTGTATGGAGGTTTCATAGTAAGACGCTGGTCACACCTCTGTATGGAGGATTCATAATAAGACTGGTCACACCTCTGTATGGAGGTTTCATAATAAGACGCTGGTCACACCTCTGTATGGAGGTTTTATAATAAGACGCTGGTCACACCTCTGTATGGAGGTTTCATAATAAGACGCTGGTCACACCTCTGTATGGAGGTTTTATAATAAGACGCTGGTCACACCTCTGTATGGAGGTTTCATAATAAGACGCTGGTCACGCCTCTGTATGGAGGTTTCATAATAAGACGCTGGTCACACCTCTGTATGGAGGTTTCATAGTAAGACGCTGGTCACACCTCTGTATGGAGGATTCATAATAATGCATTTTTGCTGATCAGAGCGATGTTGCTCTAATCAAGAGAAATGTACAGCCGTAAAGACTACTGATCCATAAAGTCCCCTAGAGAACAAGTAAAAATAAATTAAAAAATTAAAAAAAAGTTTTAAAAAATATAAAAACCTAAAAGTTCAAATCACCCCCCATTCGCCCCATTGAAAATTAAACAATAATAAAAAAAAATATATCTGCACACATTTGGTATCACAGCGTTCAGAAACGCCCGATCTATCAAAATATAACATCTACTAATCTGATTGATACATGGCGTAGCGCCCAAAAAATTCCAAACGACAAAATTATGTTTTTTTGATCACAGCAACATTGCATTAAAATGCAATAACAGGCGATCAAAAGGGCGCATCTGTGCAAAAATGATATAATTAAAAATGTCTGTTTTTGGACACACTTCTGAATTTTTTTTGCCACTTACACCAGGGGTCTCAAACACACGGCCCATGGGCTGCATGTTGCCCCTCAGGCTGCTTTTTCTGGCCCGCAGACACGTGCTCCCTTTTATCGCGGCCAGAGCAGGGGCAACTGTCAGTGCTTTATCTGAAATTCAGATGAATGTTTTGCTGGCGCTGCGCAGAGTCAAACTCTCTGCAAAGCTATTCCACTGGCAGCCGCTGGCCAATCAGAGGCAAGCGGCTGCCATTGGAATAGTTGGGCAAAGAGAGTTTGACTCTGTACAGTGACGCCAAAACATTCAGCTGAATTGCAGATGAAGCGCTGACAGCTGCAGCCCCTGCACCGAATGCGATTGTTACAGGGTCCACGTGCCTGCTGGCCACAAGAAGCAGAGAAGAGGATGCCGAAGGAATGGAGGACAGCTGAGAAGAATGGTTTGGTTTGGGGTGTGTGTGTGTGTGTGTATGTGTGTATGTATATGTGTGTGTGTGTGTGTGTGTCTGTGTGTGTGTGTGTGTGTGTGTGTGTGTATATGTGTGTGTGTGTGTGTGTGTATGTGTGTGTGAAGAATGGAGCGTCTTATTATGAAACCTCCATACAGAGGTGTGACCAGCGTCTTATTATGAATCCTCCATACAGAGGTGTGACCAGCGTCTTACTATGAAACCTCCATACAGAGGTGTGACCAGTCTTATTATGAAACCTCCATACAGAGGTGTGACCAGCGTCTTATTATGAAACCTCCATACAGAGGTGTGACCAGCGTCTTATTATGAAACCTCCATACAGAGGTGTGACCAGTCTTATTATGAAACCTCCATACAGAGGTGTGACCAGCGTCTTATTATGAAACCTCCATACAGAGGTGTGACCAGTGTCTTATTATGAAACCTCCATACAGAGGTGTGACCAGCGTCTTATTATGAAACCTCCATACAGAGGTGTGACCAGTCTTATTATGAAACCTCCATACAGAGGTGTGACCAGCGTCTTATTATGAATCCTCCATACAGAGGTGTGACCAGCGTCTTACTATGAAACCTCCATACAGAGGTGTGACCAGCGTCTTATTATGAAACCTCCATACAGAGGTGTGACCAGTCTTATTATGAAACCTCCATACAGAGGTGTGACCAGCGTCTTATTGTGAAACCTCCATACAGAGGTGTGACCAGCGTCTTATTATGAAACCTCCATACAGAGGTGTGACCAGTCTTATTATGAATCCTCCATACAGAGGTGTGAACAGCGTCTTATTGTGAAACCTCCATACAGAGGTGTGACCAGCGTCTTATTATGAATCCTCCATACAGAGGTGTATGGAGGTTTCATAATAAGACGCTGTTCACACCTCTGTATGGAGGTTTTATAATAAGACGCTGGTCACACCTCTGTATGGAGGTTTTATAATAAGACGCTGGTCACACCTCTGTATGGAGGTTTTATAATAATACACTGGTCATATCTCAGTATGGAGGTTTCATAGTAAGACGCTGGTCACACCTCTGTATGGAGGTTTCATAGTAAGACGCTGGTCACACCTCTGTATGGAGGTTTCATAATAAGACACTGGTCATATCTCAGTATGGAGGTTTCATAGTAAGACGCTGTTCACACCTCTGTATGAAGGTTTCACAATAAGACGCTGTTCACACCTCTGTATGGAGGTTTCATAATAAGACGCTGTTCACACCTCTGTATGGAGGTTTTATAATAAGACGCTGGTCACACCTCTGTATGGAGGTTTTATAATAATACACTGGTCATATCTCAGTATGGAGGTTTCATAGTAAGACGCTGGTCACACCTCTGTATGGAGGTTTCATAGTAAGACGCTGGTCACACCTCTGTATGGAGGTTTCATAAGACGCTGGTCACACCTCTGTATGGAGGTTTCATAAGACGCTGGTCACACCTCTGTATGGAGGTTTCATAACAAGACACCGTTCACACCTCTATGGAGGTTTCATAGTAAAACACTGTTCACACCTCTGTACACTGGCGTACAGTCGATAGAGGCAGACCATGCCACTGCTATGGGGCCTGTGAGCTGCAGGGGCCCGGGGGCGGCTGCCTGCAGTGTCAGCACCGGCAACGCCCACCCCAGGATCGCACTTTCAAATGTATCGGCATCGCAGTTCAGCAGCGGTGACATCACTAGTAAGTGCAAGCCGCCACCGTGCTGAGATGTGCAGAGCACAGACAGCTGGCAAACAAGGAGTAGCAGCGGGGAACTAAGGTGAGGTGAGTATGCAGGGTCGGTCTGGGACAGCGGGGTATCCACCAGAGGGCCCCGGTCCTCAGTGCGCCCCCCCCTTCCTCCATGCTTCATATAGGGGTGGTTAACCTTGGGCTGCTATCGGCTGGCTGGGCTAGGGCAGGAGGCCCCATGTGGCTCCACAAGCGGCTGGTCCGGGGTCGCCTGTTTCTATTTCGGCCAGGGCTGTGCTGCGCCTTCAGATGTTCTTGTGCAGCCCCGGCAGTGTCACAGTTAACAGACGCTGCCCTGTCTGCTAACTGTGACGTCACGCTGTGCGCCCTTGATCATTTCACACAAAACAGAAAAGTATTGGCACCCTCAGCCTAATACTTCCTTGCACAACCTTTAGCCAAAATGACTGCAAACAACCGCTTCCGGTAACCATCAATGAGTTTCTTACAATGCTCTGCTGGAATTTTAGACCATTCTTCTTTGGCAAACTGCTTCAGGTCCCTGAGATTTGAAGGGTGCCTTCTCCAAACTGCCATTTTGAGATCTCTCCACAGGTGTTCTATGGGGTTCAGGTCTGGACTCATTGCTGGCCACTTTAGTAGTCTCCAGTGCTTTCTATCAAACCATTTTCTAGTGCTTTTTGAAGTGTGTTTTGGGTCATTGTCCTGCTGGAAGACCCATGACCTCTGAGGAAGACCCAGCTTTCTCACACTGGGCCCTACATTATGATGCAAAATTTGTTGGTAGTCTTCAGACTTCATAATGCCATACACACGGTCAAGCAGTCCAGTGCCAGAGGCAGCAAAGCAACCCCAAAACATCAGGGAACCTCCGCCATGTTTGACTGTAGGGACCGTGTTCTTTTCTTTGAATGCCTCTTTTTTTCCCTGTAAACTCTATGTTGATGGCTTTTCCCAAAAAGCTCTACCTTTGTCTCATCTGACCAGAGAGCATTCTTCCAAAACATTTTAGGCTTTCTCAGGTAAGTTTTGGCAAACTCCAGCCTGGCTATTTTATGTCTCGGGGTAAGAAGTGGGGTCTTCCTGGGTATCCTACCATACAGTCCCTTTTCATTCAGACACAGACTGATAGTATGAGTTGACACTGTTGTACCCTCGGACTGCAGGGCAGCTTGAACTTGTTTGGATGTTAGTTGAGGTTCTTTATCCACCATCCGCACAATCTTGCGTTAAAATCTCTCGTCAATTTTTCATTTCCTTCCACATCTAGGGAGGTTAGCCACAGTGCCATGGGCTTTACACTTCTTGATGACACTGCGCACCGTAGACACAGGAACTTTCAGGTCTTTGGAGATGGACTTATAGCCTTGAGATTGCTCATGCTTCCTCACAATTTGGATTCTCAAGTCCTCAGACAGTTCTTTGGTCTTCTTTCTTTTCTCCATGCTCAATGTGATACACACAAGGACACAGGACAGAGGTTGAGTCAACTTTAATCCATGTCAACTGGCTGCAAGTGTGATTTAGTTATTGCCAGCACCTGTTAGGTGCCACAGGTAAGTTACAGGGGCTGTTAATTACACAAATTACAGAAGCATCACATGATTTTTCAAACAGTGCCAATACTTTTGTCCAACTCTTTTTTATGTTTGATGTGAAATTATATCCAATTTGACTTTGACAAATTTTTTTCTTTTTTTTTTTTCATTGAAGACAAATTAAATGAAGATAATAATACAAAAGAATTTGTATTGCAATCATTTTCAGGAAGAAAAGAGTATTATCTGACAGAATTGCAGGGGTGCCAATTCTTTTGGCCACACTGTATGCATGTGTGTGTGTGTGTGTATTCGTTCAGTATGTATGTATGTATATATATATATATATATATATATATATACTGTATATACGAACTCCTGTGTGTGTGTGTGTGTGTGTGTGTGTGTATATATATATATATATATATACATGTATATATATATATATATGTATAAATTGCCTTATTCTGTCTGTCTGTCTGTCTTGCTCCAAAATTTTGTCCTTACGGTGACAAACAGTGGATTGGCCGCTCGCCTCGGCTCCGCCCCCCCGCACGGATTGGCCGTTCGCCTCGGCTCCGCCCCCGCACGGATTGGCCGCTCGCCCAGTCTCCGCCCCCCACACGGATTGGCCTTTCGCCCCGGCCCCCTGCACGCATTAGCAACTCAGCTACGCCCCGCCCCCCTCACGCATTGCACGCTCGCCCTGGCCCCGCCCCCTGCACGCATTCCCCGAAACGACACGGAGCCCCGACTCCTAGGTGAGTGCTGTACCCCCGGGAGCCCACATCAGCGTACGCCAGTGTACGCTGGTGTGGGCTCCCGTGCGAGCGGGGGGCGGGGTACGCTGGTAAACATGTAATATTGTGTTGCATGGTTACCAGCGTACACCGGCTCCCAGGTGAGCGCATCCAGGTCCTGCAGCGGCGGAACACACGCACACACATAAGAACAGACACACACACACATCAGATCACACTCACACACACCTCACACACATCAGATCACACTCACTCTCACACACACATCAGATCGCATCCACACACAACATCCCGTGATATCGCTTGCTTCTCGGCGGCGATCCTGTGAGTGCAGTGACCTTCCAGGACCTGCCGGAGGATCACATGGCCAGAAGCATGTGGTATCTCCGGATGTTGTGAGTGTGAGCGCGTATGTGCGATATCGTCAGTGTGTGCGTGTATGCGATAGGATGTGTGCGTGTATGCGATAGGATGTGTGCGTGTATGCGATAGGATGTGTGCGTGTCGGTAGAAGGCAGAGGAGCACGGCGTGCAGCACAGCTGCTGGGACCGCCCACCGGAGGGCACAGGCAGAAGTGGGGTGTGAGTGTATGCGATCAGATGTGTGCGTGTATACTGTCTGATGTGTGACTGTGGAGCACGATGGGGGGTGCACAGCATGGGGAATGGAGCACGATGGGGGGTGCACAGCATGGGGGATGGAGCACGATGGGGAGTGCGCAGCATTGGGGATGGAGCACGATGGGGGGTGCGCAGCATGGGGGATGGAGCACGATGGGGAATGCGCAGCATGGGGGATGGAGCACGATGGGGAATGCGCAGCATGGGGGATGGAGCACGTTTGGGAATGCGCAGCATGGGGGATGGAGCACGTTTGGGAGTGCGCAGCATGGGGGATGGAGCACATTTGGGAGTGCGCAGCAAGGGGGATGGAGCACGATGGGGAATGCGCGGCATGGGGGATGGAGCACGATGGGGAGTGCGCAGCATGGGGGATGGAGCACGTTTGGGAGTGCGCAGCATGGGGGATGGAGCACGATGGGGAATGCGCGGCATGGGGGATGAAGCACGATGGGGAGTGCGCAGCATGGGGGATGGAGCACGTTTGGGAGTGCGCAGCATGGGGGATGGAGCACGATGGGGAATGCGCAGCATGAGGGATGGAGCACGATGGGGAATGCGCAGCATGAGGGATGGAGCACGATTGGGAGTGCGCAGAATGGAGGATGGAGCACAATGGGGAGTGTGCAGCATGGGGGATGGAGCACAATGGGGAGTGCGCAGCATGAGGGATGGAGCACGATCGGGAATGCGCAGCATGAGGGATGAAGCACGATTGGGAGTGCGCAGCATGGAGGATGGAGCACAATGGGGAGTGTGCAGCATGGGGGATGGAGCACAATGGGGAGTGCGCTGCATGGAGGATGGAGCACGATGGGGGGTGCGCAGCATGGGGGATGGAGCACGATGGGGAATGCGCAGCATGGGGAATGGAGCACGATGGGGGGTGCACAGCATGGGGGTTGGAGCACGATGGGGAGTGCGCAGCAAGGGGGATGGAGCACGATGGGGGGTGCGCAGCATGGGGGATGGAGCACGATGGGGAGGTGCGCAACATGGGGGATGGAGCACGATGGGGAGTGCGCAGCATAGGGGATGGAGCACGATGGGGGGTGCGCAGCATGGGGGATGGAGCACGATGGGGGGTGCACAGCATGGGGGATGGAGCATGTTTGGGAGTGCGCAGCATGGGGGATAGAGCACGATGGGGAGTGCGCAGCATGGGGGATGGAGCACGATGGGGAGTGCGCAGCATGGGGGATGGAGCACGTTTGGGAGTGCGCAGCATGGGGGATGGAGCACGATGGGGAATGCGCAGCATGGGGGATGGAGCACGATAGGGGGTGCGCAGCATGGGGGATGGAGCATGATGGGGGGTGCACACCTCCCCCCAAAACACACACACCGCCACACACGCACTGCAGAACACACCACACACACACTGGGAACCACAAACACCGCCCTACACAGATACCCACACACACAGACAACGCCGCACACACACAACACCCAACACACAAACACCGCAGCACACACAAATATACGCACATGCCGCACAACACACACATTGCACAAAACATACCTCCCACCAAAACACACACACCCCACACCCACACAAACCGGGCAACACACAACACTACAGACACACAGCGCTCCACAAACAACGCAACACACACAATGCAACACACAAACAACACCGCTCTCACCCCCCGCCACACCCAGACAACACCCAGTACATGTACAGCGCCTTACACAAACACTTGGTAACTACACACAACTAGTGAGGAGCGAGTATGCTTGTTACTACTCGGTACTCGCACGAGTATCACTGTACTCGGGCTACTCGGCGGGTACCGAGTAATTTTGCAATACTCGTGCTTTACTCGTGGTCTTCATTTCTGCATGTTGGCGCTCTTTTGAGAGCCAGCCCTCATGCAGGGATTGGCTGGCAGACCACTGCAATGCCACAGCCCTGTTAGTTGTGGAATTGCAGTGATTGGCCGGCCTGCACAGCGTGACCGAGCCTTTATACCGGCCGGCGCGCTGTGCTCTGTACACAGCCATCTCATATTCCCTGCTTTCCACGCCCACAGGCGCCTATGATTGGTTGCAGTGAGACACGCCCCCATGCTGAGTGACAGGTGTCACACTGCACCCAATCACAGCAGCCGGTGGGCGGGTCTATACTGTGCAGTAAAATAAATAAATAATTAAAAAAAACGGCGTGCGGTCCCCCCAATTTTAATACCAGCCAGATAAAGCCATACAGCTGAAGGCTGGTATTCTCAGGATGGGGAGCTCCACGTTATGGGGAGCCCCCCACCCTAACAATATCAGTCAGCAGCTGCCCAGAATTGCCGCATACATTATATGCGACAGTTCTGGGACTGTACCCGGCTCTTCCCGATTTACCCTAGTGCGTTGGCAAATCGGGGTAATAAGGAGTTAATGGCAGCCCATAGCTGCCACTAAATCCTAGATTAATCATGTCAGGCATCTCCCCGAGATTCCTTCCATGATTAATCTGTAAATTACAGTTAAAAAACACACACACCCGAAAAATCCTTTATTAGAAATAAAAAACACTAACAAAGTCCCTTATTACCAATTTATTAACCCCGACAAACCCTCCATGTCCGGCGTACTCCACGGACTCCGGCGTCGCGTCCAGCTCTGCTGCATGGAAGTGACAGGAGCTGCAAAAGACACCGCCGCTCCGGTCACCTCCACGCAGCTAATGAAGGGAATAGCGCGATCAGCTGCTGTCAGTCAGGTAACTCCCGGCCACCGCTGGATCCAGCGGTGGCCGCGATTAACCTCAGTGACAGCAGCTGATCGCTATACTCACCTCAGTTGGTGCATGGAGCTGACTGGAGCGGCGGTGAGTAGCGCGATCAGCTGAGCTGTCACTGAGGTTACCCGCGGCCACCGCTGCATCCACCGCTGGATCCAGGTAACCTCAGTGACAGCTCAGCTGATCGCTATACTCATCTCATTAGCTGCGTGGAGGTGACCGGAGCGGCGGTGTATTCTGCAGCTCCTGTCACTTCCATGCAGCAGAGCTGGACGCGACGCTGGAGGACTGTGGAGTACGCCGGACATGGAGGGTTTGTCGGGGTTAATAAATTGGTAATGAGGGACTTTGTTAGTGTTTTTTATTTCTAATAAAGGATTTTTCGGGTGTGTGTGTTTTTTAACTGTAATTTACAGATTAATCATGGAAGGAATCTCGGGGAGACACCTGACATGATTAATCTAGGATTTAGTGGCAGCTATGGGCTGCCACTAACTCCTTATTACCCCGATTTGCCAACGCACTAGGGTAAATCGGGAAGAGCCGGGTACAGCCCCAGAACTGTCGCATCTAATGTATGCGGCAATTCTGGGCGGCTGCTGACTGATATTGTTAGGGTGGGGGGCTCCCCATAACGTGGAGCTCCCCATCCTGAGAATACCAGCCTTCAGCCGTATGGCTTTATCTGGCTGGTATTAAAATTGGGGGGACCGCACGCCGTTTTTTTTAATTATTTATTTATTTATTTTACTGCACAGTATACACACACCGGCTGCTGTGATTGGGTGCAGTGAGACAGCTGTCACTCAGCGTGGGGGCGTGTCTCACTGCAACCAATCATAGGCGCCGAAAAGCAGGAAAGCAGGGAATAGGAGATTGATTAATGAGCGGCCGGCTTTTTCAAAAGAGGAAAAGCCACCGGAGTTTGAACAGCTGTGCAGCGCCGCGGCAGTGATCGGGGAACGGTAAGTAAGAGAGAGGGGGGGGAACTGACCGACAGACTGTGAGAGGGGGACAGACAAGACAGAGAGAGACAGACCGACGGACTGAGGGAGATAGAATAAAAAAAAAAAAATGACCGACATCGCTAGTAAAAAGCACAAAACGTGCGTTTTGGACATCGGAGTGCCACACAAGGTTTTCATGTAAAATCTTTCATGTATTAATCTCAAAAAGTAACATACACCAGCTCTATCTCACTATTGGGTATGTGCCCTTAACATTTCCGCCATGAAAATTCATTTTGGTGTCATTTTGGAAGGTTTTCTGGTGAGTCCGTAAAAATGGCGTAAAACGCGGACAAAATTGTTCACAGCTGTGACTTTTGAGTGATAAATGCTTCAAGGGGTCTTCCCCATGCTGTTGCCATGTCATTTGAGCACTCTTCTGAGACTTTTGTGACATTTTTAGGGTTTCTCCATGCTGCCGGGGGGTCATTTCACAAAAATACTCGGGTCTCCCATAGGATAACATTGGGCTCGTTGCTCGGCCCGAGTACACGAGTATCTTGGGAGGCTCGGCCCGAGCTTCGAGCACCCGAGCTTTTTAGTACTCGCTCATCACTACACACAACAACATCTATATATATATATATATTCTACGCATCGGGTATTCTAGAATTTACGTATTGTGTAGTTAATGTATGATTTTTGTTATATATATATATATATATATATAACAAAAATCATACATTAACTACACAATACGTAAATTCTAGAATACCCGATGCGTAGAATCGGGCCACCTTGTAGTATATATATATACAGACCAAAAGTTTGGACACGCCTCATTCAGAGAGTTTTCTTTATTTTTAGGACTCTGAAAATTGTAGATTCACATTGAAGGCATCAAGACTATGAATTAACACATGCGGAATGAAATACTTAAAAAAGTGTGAAACAACTGAAAATATGTCTTATATTCTAGGTTCTTCAAAGTAGCCACCTTTTGCTTTGATTACTGCTTTGCACACTGTTGGCATTCTTTTGATGAGCTTCAAGAGGTAGTCACCGGAAATGATCTTTCAACAGTCTTGAAGGAGTTCCCAGAGATGCTTGGCACTTGTTGGCCCTTTTGCCTTCACTCTGTGGTCCAGCTCACCCCAAACCATCTCGATTGGGTTCAGGTCTGGTGACTGGAGGCCAGGGCATCTGGCGTAGCACCCCATCACTCTCCTTCTTAGTCAATAGCCCTTACACAGCCTGGAGGTGTGTTTGGGGTCATTGTCCTGTTGAAAAATAAATGATGGTCCAACTAATCACAAACCGGATGGAATAGCATGCCGCTGCAAGATGCTGTGGTAGCCATGCTGGTTCAGTATGCCTTCAATTTTGAATAAATCCCTAACAGTGTCACCAGCAAAGCACCCCCACACCATCACACCTCTTCCTCCATGCTTCATGGTGGGAACCAGGCATGTAGAGTCCATCCGTTCACCTTTTCTGCGTCGCACAAAGACTCGGTGGTTGGATCCAAAGATCTCAAATTTGGACTCATCAGTCCAAAGCACAAATTTCCACTGGTCTAATGTCCATTCCTTGTGTTCTTTAGCCCAAACAAGTCTCTTCTGCTTGTTGCCTGTTCTTAAGAGTGGTTTTCTAGCAGCTATTTTACCATGAAGGCCTGCTGCACAATGTCTCCTCTTAACAGTTGTTCTAGAGATGTGTCTGCTGCTACAACTTTGTGTGGCATTGACCTGGTCTCTTATCTGAGCTGCTGTTAAACTGTGATTTCTGAGGCTGGTGACTCGGATAAACTTATCCTCCGCAGCAGAGGTGACTCTTGGTCTTCCTTTCCCGGGGCGGTCCTCATATGAGCCAGTTGCTTTGTAGCGTTTGATGGTTTTTGCCACTGCACTTGGGGACACTTTCAAAGTTTTCCCTATTTTTCGGACTGACTGACCTTCATTTCTTAAAGTAATGATGGCCACTCGTTTTTCTTTACTTAGCTGCTTTTTTCTTGCCATAATACAAATTCTATTTGTATTTTATTCAGTAGCACTATCAGCTGTGCATCCACCAGACTTCTGCACAACACAACTGATGGTCCCAACCCCATTTACAAGGCAAGAAATTCCACTTATTAAACCTGACAGGGCACACCTGTGAAGTGAAAACCATTTCCGGTGACTACCTCTTGAAGCTCATCAAGAGAATGCCAATAGTGTGCAAAGCAGTAATCAAAGCAAAAGGTGGCTACATTGAAGAACCTAGAATATGACATATTTTCACACTTTTTTGTTAAGTATTTCATTCCACATGTGGTAATTCATAGTTTTGATGCCTTCAATGTGAATCTACAATTTTCAGAGTCATGAAAATAAAGAAAACTCTCTGAATGAGGTGTGTCCAAACTTTTGATCTGGGACCAATTAGAAATTCTGCTTTGTACCCCATGATTTCTATGTACGCCCCTGTATAGAGATAAGACTCCTTATAAAGAAGCCTCTGCTCCAGCTCCATACAGAGGTGTACTGTGTGTATGATCCCTTCATTAAACAGTTACAAGGGCCGTCCACAAGATGGCCGCCTCTTCACTCATGAGCTCAGTTACTGTGGTGTCATGGTGACCTCCACTTGCCAGTATGTGATAAGCCTGAATACTGAGTAGACTGAATAATAAGTCTCGCTATAGGGCAGATTCATACACAATAGTTTTTCTTAAAAAAAAAAATTAAAGTTTTATGATAAAATTATTTTTTTTTCCTGCCTGATCACACAATATAAAATACACTGTGCACAATGGGAGCCATGTGTAAAGGCGTTTTCGACATTCACCACAATAATTGTTTAAAAATTGTGAAATATTTAGCGATTTTTCCGCCGCTCTCACCATTCTGGCCCGGTTAGCCATGCAAATAAGTTTTAAGCCCTTCACCACCTGGCGATTTTCTGCTTTTCATTTTTGTTTTTTTCCTCCCCTTCTTCCAAGAGCCAAAACATTTATTTTTTCCAACAACATAGCTGTATTTAAGTTTTATTTGTTTCTTCACATTTTTTAAAAACTTTTTTTTTCACCTTTTACTGTTTTTACTAATCTCCTTAGGGAACTTGAAGCTGCGATATTCCGATACATTGTTCTGTACGGCAGAAGTTATCAGCACTGCTCTGGACTGCTGAAATGATCATCTCCTATGAACGCCGGATTCAGACATGCTCCACACCGGTATGTGTTTACAGTCAGATCTCTGATTTACCTGCTGCTGTTAGAGGCAAGCACTACCATGCTCGGTACTCGTAACTAGTGATGAGTGATCACTACCATGCTCAGGTGCTCAGTACTCGTAACTAGTGATGAGTCAGCACTACCATGCTCGGGTGCTCAGTACTCGTAACTAGTGATGAGTGAGCACTACCATGCTCGGGTGCTCGGTACTCATAACTAGTGATGAGCGAGCACTACCATGCTCGGGTGCTCCGTTCTCGTTAAGAGCAG
This sequence comes from Anomaloglossus baeobatrachus, assembly GCF_048569485.1. Taxonomy (NCBI): domain Eukaryota; kingdom Metazoa; phylum Chordata; class Amphibia; order Anura; family Aromobatidae; genus Anomaloglossus; species Anomaloglossus baeobatrachus. Next base: position 656,638,546 of record NC_134354.1, read on the forward strand.
TTGGAAGCTTGGATGGGCGAGACTCGAGCACCCTTGTATTATGAAAATTAATGCGGGACTCAAGCATTTTTCTGGGAAATATTCATGAAAAATGCTTGAGTTCCCCATTCACTGCCGTTATATTTCAGCTCTTGAATCGTGCCCATCCGAACATTCAACTGCTCTTAACGAGTTCCAAGCATTGTAGTGCCCGCTCATCAATAGTTACCAGCAAATTCTCTATGTCCTGTGTGCTTTCCCCATCACATTTTCAGACATTTTGAACCCACATTGCTCCCTGAAAATGTTAGCCAAAGTGCCCATTATCCTGATAATCTCCAATACCCTTAGACTATGTCAGCCACGATGCCCCAGACCATGCTAGCCACAGAGAATCATGGCATTACTAGTCACAGTGTGACGTCCACACACTGCCCTGCCGGGACCTTATTCTCAGGGGTCTCTTGCTTCTCCTGCATCAGAACATTGCAGCCTGGTCTACAGAAAAAAGCACATCCAATAGTGCAATAGATTTGGTAATTAGCTTGTCTTGAGGGTCCCAAACCAGTGGCCTGTGTATGACTGCTCAGGTGAGTTCCACTCTCGCTGTTATTGGTATCTCTAGGGGCTTTTTACTTGTTGAGGAGGGCACTCATGGCCATTATTAATTTATTGAGGCACCATATTAAAAAAGACTAACTGCACCAAAAATGAAAAGACCCCAATAATGAGAATGTGACCCCAACCACCTTCCACAAGATGGGAAGAAAACCTGTTTGTTTTATTTAATAAATGATGGACAGGATATTGGATCTGGAACGTGGATGATGGACAGCGGGACTGGATCTGGAACGTAGATGATGGACAGAAGACTGGATCTGGAAAGTGGATGATGGACAGGGGACTGGATCTGGAAAATGAAGTATCATCGGTGTGTCCTGGTAAATGTGTGATATAATAATTGCCGAGAAGAAAACACTGAGACCGATTCTTGTTTTAAATTTATTTATTAGCAATAGGCAGTGAACCAAAAATTATAAGTAATCAATAATAATAATTTAATTGTACTAAAATTTATCAAAAAGAGTTGTTCAGTATTAGAAAAGTATGGTTGACTTCTTCCCTTGTCTATAGGTTATATCAGAAATGGCAGATCTGTACCATTCTCTTTTAGGCTGAGTTCACACTTTGCTTACTTGGTACGGATTTTACAACTGGATTAACAAAATTAAATCTGCAGTGTTGATGCATGGGGGAAAAAAATGTATCCATATTTTATGCCAGGCCGGCAATTTAACATGCAAATTTAAAGATCCACACTGAAATGAATATGTAAAATCTACTAAAGAAATTGACAAGCTGCAAATAAAAAAAAGCATTAAAAAAGCCAATTTCCATATGGATTCTGCCCTACACAGACTGGAATGGGGATGAGATTAAGAGATACTCACCCACTTTCCTGGGGCTGAAAAATAAATTGTGTATTAAATCCACATCAAACATGCAAGGTATGAACTTAGAGACAGAGGCGGGGAAAGAGACAGAGGCGGGGAAAGAGACAGAGGCGGGGAAAGAGACAGGGACAGATGGGGAACAAGACAGACCTGGAACGAGAAACGAGGAAAGAGACTGACAGACAGAGAGAGACAGACACAGAGATAGAGAGAGACATACAGAGAGACTGATACAGAGACAGACAGAAAAGGGTGCTTTACACGCTGCAACATCGCTAGCACACGCCCCCGTCATAGGTGCGATATGTGGTGATCGCTGCCGTAGCGAACATTATCGCTATGGCAGCGTCACACGCACATACCTGTGCAGCGACGTCGCTAGAGACACCGAACAATCCCTCCTTCAAGGGGGAGGTGCGTTCGGCGTCATAGCGACGTCACCGCGACATCACTAAGTGGCCGTCCAATAGAAGCAGAGGGGCGGAGATGAACGGGACGTAACATCCCGCCCAACTCCTTCCATCCGCATTGCCGGGGGACGCAGGTAAGGAGATGTTTGTCGTTCCTGCGGTGTCACACATAGCGATATGTGCTGCCGCAGGAACGACAAACAACATTGTACCTGCAGCAGCAACGATATTAAGGAAAGGAGTGACGTGTCAACGATCACCGTTTTTGTACGATCTTGCGATCGTTGATCGTCGCTCCTTGGTATCACACGCTGCGATGTCGCTACCGGCGCCGGATGTGCGTCACTAACGACGTGACCCCGACGATATAATGGTAGCGATGTCGCAGCGTGTAAAGCACCCTAAAGACTGATACAAAAACAGACAAAGAGACTGATACAGACAGAGAAACAGAGACAGACATTAGAGACAGACAGACAGAGACTGGGAGAGAGACAGAGAGACAGTTACTATCCGGGGCAACGCCAGGGTACTACAGCTAGTAAATAAATAAATAAATGACAACAATCTTTTTCCAATACTGATCGCCCCTTTTGTTGTATATCTTTGGAGTGTGGGAGGAAACCGGAGACCCCGGAGGAAACCCACGCAAACACGGGGAAAACATACAAACTCCTTGCAGATGTTGTCCAAGGACCCCAGCGCTGCAAAGCACCAGTGCTGATCACTGAGCCACCGTGCCGCCCATACTGCCTGCCTGATGCTGCTTCACATGCAATACAATTTACAATCCAGGAATATTGTCCTTACCTCTTAATGACTTTATGACAAAAACAGAACAAATAAATATGAAAATAAAAAATCTATCTGCGGAGAAGCATCTCTACGAGAAAAAGGGAAACATATTGCAATTGGATGATAAACGGAAAAACTGTCTGGTCATTAAGAGGTTAAGACTCACAATCGACATAATATACAAATATACATTTAACTACTAATTGTCTGTAGTGAACCAGCTCTGTCCGTGTATGAGCGCCCATGTTGTGTGACGTCAGTCTGTAAGCGTCCATGTCGTGTGACGTCAGTCTGTGAGCGTCCATGTCGTGTGACGTCAGTCTGTGAGCGTCCATGTCGTGTGACGTCAGTCTGTGAGCGCCCATGTCGTGTGACGTCAGTCTGTGAGCGTCCATGTCGTGTGACGTCAGTCTGTGAGCGTCCATGTCGTGTGACGCCCGTCTGCGTCTGTTCTGTAATGTTTCAGGAATGTTCACACTGTGTCTTTGTTTTCCCGCTTTTAAAACCGTTGGGGATAAAGCACTCGGGAATATTTTATTTTTGCTTTTTATTAGCACTTTCCCGTTTTATCCATTGGATTAAAAAGAAGTCAGAAAAATGCTAATAAAAAGCAAAAAAAAACCCCGGAAAAACAGGGATAAAATTTACACTGAAAGATTCTCGTGAACAAGCGAGCGTTCGCTCACGACATCTTTGCATGCACACTGGCGATCATTCGATGATCAACCAAGACGCTCATTTGTAGGGTGAAACGATTTTGTGCAGCAAAAAAGCTCTTCATTGTTCACGGTGGTGCATCGTCCTGTGTAAACAGGAGTCGCACTGCCGAGAACAATGGCGGCTTGTGCGCCCTAAGCAATTACCAATCATTCAGGGTGCATTGTCCTAATCTTGAAATATGGTAAGGTTTGTTACACTGCGCCTCGTAATGAAACTGGTGTAACTCCATCATGCCCCTCATCAGAACAGGCATAAACAATGCTGGTCTTGATGAATCTGGGCCCCACTACAAAAACTCTATATACTGTATACACAATAGGATAAAAAAAAAAATACGCCCCGATGATGCTTTTTTCGCTCGTTTTGTGTTTTCGGATGAAAAATGCCTGTAAAAAGTGGTCAAGAAATTATTAAAAAAATGTTACTCAAAAACGGAAAAAGCGTCGTCAAAACGCTTCAGGAAACGAACAAAAAAAATGTTCAGACGCCGAGAAAACGCTAGAAATAAGTGATTGTCCATTTGAAAAACGGATGATCACATAAGGGCAAAGACACAATGTGATCACCCATGTAGTGTTGTGCTTCTTTTTGTGATGGTCTTGAGGCTTCAGATGGAGACTCTTCGTGGCCCACTCACTAACGGGAACTGAAAACAGAGAATATTTATTAGGAGAAATTAAAAAATAGTTTTATTAGCACAAAAAGTCCCTGAACATGCCCTAAGAATAGTAATTGAGACCCCTCCATACATACCTGCTGGTGTCATCCTCATTGCTTTGTGAGTTTTATACGAGAATGGAAAGGTCCAAAAACCAAATCGACGCGTCTATAAGAAAAGATTACTTATCTCAAAACAAGATCACAGATTCAGTGAAAAAGTGATTGGAGGAGAGAGATGGAGGAGGAATGATGGTACAACCGGGAGAGATGGAGGAGGAATGATCGTACAACCGGGAGAGATGGAGGAGGAACGATGGTACAACCGGGAGATATAAAACACTACAAAGACATTGTATTGCCCCTCACATTTAATGTAATCCTAGCCTTGCTGAAACATCCCCAGATCATCACTGATCCTCCACCAAATTTCACAGTGGGTGGAAGACACTGTGGCTTGTACGCCTTTTCAGGTCTCCATCTAACCATTAGACGACCAGGTGTTGGGCAAAGCTGAAAATTAGACTCATCAGAGAAGATTACCTTACTCTAGAAATTGGGCAGGAATTGGGCAGATTAAATTTTGCGAAGGACGTATGAATCAAGCCTCATACAAGGTTATCCTGGAAAAACAGTTGCTTCCTTCTGCTCAGGCAATGTTCCCCAACTCTGAGGACTGTTTTTTCCAGCAGGACAATGTGCCATGCCACACAGCTAGGTCAATCAATGTGTGGATGAAGGGCAACCACAATAAAACCCTGTCATGGCCAGCCCAATCTCCAGACCTGAACCCCCATTGAAAACCTCTGGAGTGTAATCAAGAGGAAGATGGATAGTTACAAGCCATTAAACAAAGAAGATCTCATTACATTTTTGCACCATGCGTGGCATAAGGTCACCCAAAATCATTGTGAAAGACTGGTGGAAAGCATGCCAAGACGCACGAAAGCTGTTATTAAAAATCATGGTTATTCCACAAAATATTGATTTCTGAACTCTTCCTGAGTTAAAACATTATTAGTATTGTTGTTTCTAAATGATTATGAACTTGCTTTTTTGCATTATCTGAGGTCTGGAAGCAATGCATTTTTTTGTTATTCTGACCATTTCTCATTTTCAGAAAATAAGTACAACATTTTTTCCTTGGAAATTCGGAGACATGTTGTCAGTAGTTTATAGAATAAAAGAACAATTTACATTTTACTCAAAAATATACCTATAAAAAGAAAAATCAGAAACACTGACAATTTTGCAGTGGTCTCTTAATTTTTGCCAGAGCTGTACAGTATATGAGGATGGTGGGGATGTCGCTGTCGTACATACCTTTTAGGAGCCTTTTAGGCTAGAGACACACTAGCATATGGCATCCAATGCAATACCATCCGATACGATATGCCAATGACCGAGTGTCATGTAAGTGTGTTCTGATCTTGTGATCAGCTCACAGCTGCGGAGGAGCTTCTCCATAGGCAGCCTGTACGTAAATCGCACTGCACCGGACATAATCCATGTGCAGTCCGATGTTTCTGACGCACTCACATTGTGACTCTAACCTTACCACGAATCGTGTCCATCTTCGGCTTCTGTGTCAGTGTGAATGTGCAGATCTGACTGCGTGTGACGTTCTTATGGAACTATGTCATTGTGATGTCGTTGTATAGAGCTGTGGAAAAAGAAGCGCAAATAGGGTATTACCCCAATAATATGGGGTGAGGAGGGGGGAGTGAATACTCACCAGATGGAGTTGTGCAAGTCACAACCCCTTTAACAGCATGTAAATTATTGATCCAGGCAGCAGCCACCCGATGGCAGATAACAGAGAATAGTAGAGATAGGTGATAATGCCGCGCCACAGATCACTTCTGGAACCGTAAGATTAATGTATCTTTATTGGCATAGGTCTACGCGTTTCAGGAGCACCGCTCCCTTCCTCAGGACCGTGAAGAACCAAGAGACATCAAATCTAAAATGGCATCCACTGACATACATTAAATAACCCCATTGACGTCATAAGGACCATCCCTCATGAAAAAAACGAGCGGGAAGAACACGTTGCATTAAAAACATGACATCATATAAACATTTGCATATACAAATTACTGAACACTGTGTGCAAAAACATTAGAAACATGAACTGTGTAAACAGTTAAAAAAATATATATAAGAAAAATGATTATAAGAACCTCTACCGATCCAGAATATATGTACAAAAAATGTGTTAAAAGATTGAGCAAAAATACCCAGGAATAAAATCAATAAAAGTATGTTGTACAAATCAAAATGTGTGTTAAATTTGTGTAATGATGGTATACACCACCCATGGAACTAGGGGCTAGAACCCCCTCACTTAAGCAAAAAGCAGAAAAGAACATGGAAGTAGCCACCGAGATCCATTGGAGCCACCGCGGCATATGTGAAAAGTATATTATACACCAAGTGCTATCAGCGTGTAAGAAAATGTGGACGGGGGTAGAATAACCCTTGAAGGGCTGTGAAAAAACCGGTGTATGCATACTGTGGTAGCAGCCGAGGGAGTGATAAGTGAAAACACTGCAGGCATTCCCCTACTGACTGCAGTTCACGGGAGTTCAATAGCGTAGGAAAAAAAGCCACTGCGCCTGCGCCAGAAGGCTGGCAGGTCAAAGAAGTTCAAAACCGTGGGAAAAAAACCCAGAGCGCATGCGTCCCTTCCAAATCAAGAATCCAGTGTTAGTGCTATTGTAACTAAGCCTCCGTACGGCTAAAAAGTGAAGTGAAAAGCAAAGGGTATATTGAAAAGCGAAAAATTATATATCTTAATAAACAATGATGTCCTATATTAAGCCCTTATTGGTGGGCAAGAACCGATAGATAAAAAATATATATATGTGCATGCGGTTACTATGCTGGACCCGACCACGGACAATACCGCTAGTCCAAGGGGCCAGAACTTAAAATAGACATACAAATCCCGTCCGTAAGAAAAAATATATACATATATAAAGGGTATTCAAAGACACAGATAATAAAATATAAATAAAGGGACATAAATATAACAAATATAAATATATAAGAATTAGAAATAGCCTATGCATTGTCAATCATAATTAATTAAAAACCCAATAGGGAATAAATAAATATAAAAAAACAATATAAATACATAAATATACCATAAAAAATACATATAAAAACCTAATGCATCCCAATCAATGAAACAAATCTGTAATTTCATTGAGCCCCCGTGGTTTGAGAGTGTTAAGTCTATATATCCAGAATGTCTCTTTCTTATTCAGTACCCTCAATCTGTCAGGAACATGTGGAGGTATTTGTTCAATGGGAGTCACTTTGAGTCTTATTTTCTTCCCATGTATTAGGGTAGTGTGCCGTGACAGACCATGGAGCATAAAACCCACCTTAATGTTGTGTCTGTGGGAGTTTATACGATTGTGTAAAGATTGTGTCGTCCTCCCTATATAACGTTTTCCACAGTCACATTCGATTAAATAAATAACAAAGTCAGACTGGCAGGTGAGGCGCCCCTTTATCGTACAGTCTGTGTCATTCGGGGTAGGGCCAAAAAACACCCTTCCATGCTGAATATTGCTGCAACACATACAATTCTTAATACCACATCTAAAAGCTCCTATATTCTTATTGTTAATAGCTGGAAAAAACTGGTTTTTAAGTCTACTGGGGGCCAATTGATTCCTCAGATTGGAAGCTCTGCGGAACGTAATCCCCGGGTGTAAAGGCAATACTTCCTTAAGATAGGGATCATTAAGTAATATAGGCCAGTGTTTCCTTAGGATCCTCCTAACCAACTCACCATCACAACTGAAAGTAGTGAGAAAATTTGCATTAAATCTGTCATTGCATTGATCATCCCTTTTCTGCAAGGAACCTATCCTCCCAATCAGATCAGTCTGTCTGAGATCCTTATTACCCCGATAAGCTCTCTTAATTGTGGCCAGGGGATATTTCTTTTCCAGAAATCTCTCTCTCAAGATAGAAGCTTGGCTATGGGTACCTTCACACTTAGCGATGCAGCAGCGATCCGACCAGCGATCTGACCTGGTCAGGATCGCTGCTGCATCGCTACATGGTCGCTGGTGAGCTGTCAAACAGGCAGATCTCACCAGCGACCAGTGAACAGCCCCCAGCCAGCAGCGACGTGCAAGCGACGCTGCGCTTGCACGGAGCTGCCGTCTGGAAGCTGCGGAGACTGGTAACTAAGGTAAACATCGGGTATGGTTACCCGATGTTTACATTAGTTACCAGCGCACAGCTGTGTGTGCAGGGAGCAGGGAGCCGCGCACACTGAGCGCTGGCTCCTTGCTCTCCTACCATAGCTACAGTACACATCGGGTTAATTAACCCGATGTGTAATGCAGCTACATGTGCAGAGAGCAGGGAGCCGCGCACACTGCTTAGCGCTGGCTCCTTGCTCTCCTAGCTGCTGTACACATCGGGTTAATTAACCCGATGTGTACAGCAGCTACATGTGCAGAGAGCCGGAGCCGGCAGCACAGGCAGCGTGAGAGCTGCAGAGGCTGGTAACTAAGGTAAATATCGGGTAACCACCTTGGTTACCCGATGTTTATCTTGGATACAGCTTACCTCAGCTGTCAGACGCCGGCTCCTGCTCCCTGCTCGCTTCATTTGTCGCTCTCTTGCTTTCACACACAGCGATCTGTGTGTCACAGCAGGAGAGCGGCTTTGAAGAAAACGAACCAGGACTGTGTGTAACGAGCAGCGATCTCGCAGCAGGGGCCAGATCGCTGCTCAGTGTCACACACAGCGAGATCGCTAATGAGGTCACTGCTGCGTCACAAAAAGCGTGACTCAGCAGCGATCTCGGCAGCGAGCTCGCTGTGTGTGAAGCACCCCTATTAAAATCCTTATCCAAAGTGCAATTTCTTCTAATCCTTTGGTACTGATTATAGGGTATATTTCGTAGCCATTTATCATAATGATTGCTAGCAAAATTGATATAACCATTGCTATCAACTTTTTTAAAAAAAGTCTTGGTGAAGATGGCATCATTATTATGCATAATAGACAGGTCAAGAAAATCAATAGAAATGCGATCTACCGTGGGTGAAAAACTCAAGCCCCAGGAATTATTTCCTATATCCTCCAAAAACAGTGAATAATTGTTATCCACGTCATCCCAAATGATAAATAGATCATCTATGTATCTTTTGTAGATGATCACATGCTTATAGAATTTTGAAGAATATATATAATGCAACTCAAAAAGCCCCATCACCAGATTGGCAAAGGTGGGTGCAGCTTTAGAGCCCATCGCTACTCCACAGCACTGGCGGTATATACGATCTTGGAAAGTAAAAAAGTTGTTCTCTAGAATAAACGACATACTGTCGAATAGAAAATCCTTCTGTATCGGTGGCAAACGTTCATCAATCTCTAAAAATTGCTTGAAGCATTCCAATCCTAAACGATGTGAGATATTAGTGTACAATGATGCGATATCTAAAGTGATAAAAAGGAAAGATTCTTTCCAAACAACATCTTTCAGGATCTCTATGAGGTGGGGGGAGTCCCTGAGGTAACTCCTTAGATTGGTAACATGTAACCTCATCGTATAGTCGACATATGCTGATAAATTTTCTGTAAGGGAACCTATTCCCGAAATAATAGGTCTACCTGGGGGGTTGACTAAACATTTGTGAATCTTTGGGAGGTGATAATAAAATGCCATTGTGGGATTCTTTCTTTCCAGAAATTTATATTCATTTTTGTTAAGAATCCCATTATCTGATGCCTTTTTAATAAGTGTATGATACTCTGCAATGGAGTTATGGTACTCACTAACATCAACGATTTTATAGTGTTCAGTATTGGAAAGCATTCTCATCGCTTCTTTAATATAGCTGTCTCTATCTTGTATAACAATCCCCCCGCCTTTATCAGCATTGCGAATGATGAGGTTACAATTATTCTTTAGGGAAAGGAGTGCCTCTTTCTCTTCCCTAGTCAGATTATTCCTGTAAGGATTTGTATTTTTATTTTTAATAAGCTGCTTAAAATCCTCCAGGACTAAGTCACTGAAAGTCCGCACATGGTGTCCAGCGCTATGTGTAGGGTAGAAATTAGATTTCACTTTATACTCTGTATGAAAGAAATTATCCGATGCTACATCAGTATTGGCAGGGATAAATTTGTTTACTTGAAAATGTCTGGTAAGAGTCAATTTTCTAATAAATTTCTGAAAATCAAGAAATAACTCGAAATCATTAGAAGATTTTGCTGGGCAAAAAGAGAGCCCCTTCTTCAATAACTTGATCTCGTTCTTCGAGAGGGTGTAGCTGGATAAATTAAAAATGCCACTGGTGTCCTCAGTATCTACATGTTTCTTTTCCCTTTTTTGTTTGAGCTGTTGTCCAGCTCTAGTACCCCTATAACGCTTTTTCTTTCCCCCCCCCTGGGCGTGAGGAAATTCGTTATGGGTACCTGAACATTCCTTGCCTGGGGCAAAAAAGGAACACAGGAATTATTCTCATGGGTATTGTCAATAGTAATCGTCCCTAGGTTAGAACAAACCGTAGGTATGACTAAAGGGGGTACGGAATCATTGGGTTCCTCAGAATCTGAAGAGCCAGGAAGAGGTATGTATTCCTCATGTACTGAAATCCCCATGAGATCGATAAAGTCTTCATCAGGAAGATCATTATTGGTAGTGGGAGTGTCGTATGTTTCAAATGTCAACTGAGACTCTCTATTTTTGCGTATCCTCTCAATCTGAGATTTCAGAGCCTCTAGTTGTTTCCTGGTTTCCTCAAAATCCAATGAGGGTTTGTTGGAGACCAGAGGTAGAGGGATCTGTTCACTGGACAAAATCTCCATCAGACAAGCTGTAGAGGGAGCAGGGATTTCACTAAACACCTCATCTGTAGTATTCAACGCAGATGGGGGTAGGGGTGAAGATATCACCTGCGGCTGGATCACAGGAGTATTCTTGGGAGGATCCCTCGTCTCATCACCTCTCAATGAGGGGCCAATGTGCTTTTTGTGAAACTTAGTGTTCACAAAACTCCTGTAACTACCCCGAGACCTGGGTCGCTGATTGCGAGGGTTTCTGGGCGGATCAGTAACGACTGGCTCCATAATCTTATTAGGGATCATATCCGATCTATCCCTTTGAAGTTTTTTTGATTTCCGAAAAATCATATCCTGCTCCAACTGGATTAATTTAGTATTAACGTCTGAATTCAGGATTTTAAATTCTGGGTGTAGATCAAACCTGTTAAGTTCTTTATACAGTTCAGTAATATTATTAGAAGCAATCGTAGCAATAGTATTCCGTTTTTTGTATAAACATTGCAACATCTCCTGCATGCATCTGGACAAAATGTTATTCCATTCACTAGAGAAAATGGGATCTGCAGGAAAGGAGAATCATGTTTGATCCTAAGACCTCTAGGACAAAGTTTTTCTTCCATATAGATCTGTAGGAACCGGGCATCAAGCCCAAATCGTAGCTCCTCTTTCAACAGGTCTTCCAATTTTAAAAAAAGTTTTTTCATGGTGCTAGTGTCCTCCTCTGAGTAAATATTAGGTAGATCATAGTCAAAGTCCTGAATATCAGGAGTACCTACAGTTTGTAGAATAAGTTTCTCCCTCGATGAGAGCCGATTGTTAAAATAGTCCATGTCCTGAAGAAAATTACCCTCTGCAGCTAAATCCACCGATAAGGGAATCAGGTCCAGCCAGATCCGATAAGTCACTGTATAGAGCTGTGGAAAAAGAAGCGCAAATAGGGTATTACCCCAATAATATGGGGTGAGGAGGGGGGAGTGAATACTCACCAGATGGAGTTGTGCAAGTCACAACCCCTTTAACAGCATGTAAATTATTGATCCAGGCAGCAGCCACCCGATGGCAGATAACAGAGAATAGTAGAGATAGGTGATAATGCCGCGCCACAGATCACTTCTGGAACCGTAAGATTAACGTATCTTTATTGGCATAGGTCTACGCGTTTCAGGAGCACCGCTCCCTTCCTCAGGACCGTGAAGAACCAAGAGACATCAAATCTAAAATGGCATCCACTGACATACATTAAATAACCCCATTGACGTCATAAGGACCATCCCTCATGAAAAAAACGAGCGGGAAGAACACGTTGCATTAAAAACATGACATCATATAAACATTTGCATATACAAATTACTGAACACTGTGTGCAAAAACATTAGAAACATGAACTGTGTAAACAGTTAAAAAAATATATATAAGAAAAATGATTATAAGAACCTCTACCGATCCAGAATATATGTACAAAAAATATACCCTTTGCTTTTCACTTCACTTTTTAGCCGTACGGAGGCTTAGTTACAATAGCACTAACACTGGATTCTTGATTTGGAAGGGACGCATGCGCTCTGGGTTTTTTTCCCACGGTTTTGAACTTCTTTGACCTGCCAGCCTTCTGGCGCAGGCGCAGTGGCTTTTTTTCCCACGCTATTGAACTCCCGTGAACTGCAGTCAGTAGGGGAATGCCTGCAGTGTTTTCACTTATCACTCCCTCGGCTGCTACCACAGTATGCATACACCGTTTTTTTCACAGCCCTTCAAGGGTTATTCTACCCCCGTCCACATTTTCTTACACGCTGATAGCACTTTGTGTATAATATACTTTTCACATATGCCGCGGTGGCTCCAATGGATCTCGGTGGCTACTTCTATGTTCTTTTCTGCTTTTTGCTTAAGTGAGGGGGTTCTAGCCCCTAGTTCCATGGGTGGTATATACCATCATTACACAAATTTAACACACATTTTGATTTGTACAACATACTTTTATTGATTTTATTCCTGGGTATTTTTGCTCAATCTTTTAACACATTTTTTGTACATATATTCTGGATCGGTAGAGGTTCTTATAATCATTTTTCTTATATATATTTTTTTAACTGTTTACACAGTTCATGTTTCTAATGTTTTTGCACACAGTGTTCAGTAATTTGTATATGCAAATGTTTATATGATGTCATGTTTTTAATGCAACGTGTTCTTCCCGCTCGTTTTTTTCATGAGGGATGGTCCTTATGACGTCAATGGGGTTATTTAACCCCTTCAGCCCCCGGGCACTTTCCGTTTTTGCGTTTTTGTTTTTTGCTCCCCTTCTTCCCAGAGGCGTAACTTTTTTATTTTTCCATCAATCTTGCCATATGAGGGCTTGTTTTTTGCGGGACGAGTTGTACTTTTAAATGAAACCATAAGTTTTACCATATAGTGTACTGGAAAATGGCAAAAAAATTCCAAGTGCGGAAAAATTGCAAAAAAAGTGGGATTGTACAATAGTTTTTGGGATATTTAATTCACCGTGTTCACTATATGGTAAAACTGATGTGTGAGTATGATGCCTCAGGTCCGTGCGAGTTTATAGACACCAAACATGTATAGGTTTACTTGTATCTAAGGGGTTAAAAAAAATTCACAAGCTTGTCCGAAAAACGTGGCGCACGTTTTGCGCCATTTTCCAAAACCCGTAGCGTTCTCATTTTTCAGGATCTGAGGCTCATTGATGGCTTATTTTTTGCGTCTTGACCTGACGTTCTTAACGGTACCATTTTTGCGCAGATGCTACGTTTTGATCGTCTGTTATTGCATTTTGCGCAAAATTTGCGGCGACCAAAAAACGTAATTTTGGCGTTTGGAATTTTTTTGTCGCTACGCCGTTTACTGATCAGATTCATTGATTTTATATTTTGATAGATCGGGCATTTCTGAACGCGGCGATACCAAATATGTGTGTATTTTTTATTTTTTTAACCCTTTAATTTTCAATGGGGTGAAAGGGGGGTGATTTGAACTTTTAGGTTTTTTTATTTTTTTTTAATTTTTTAAAACTTTTTTTTTTACTTTTTTTTTTTATTTTACTAGTCCCCCTAGGGGGCTATTGCGATCAGCAATCCGATCGCTTTGCACAATCTGCAGATCTCAGCTACAGAGCTGAGAACTGCAGATTTGCTGCTTCACTTTCAATGCCGGCTGTATTCCGGCATTGAGAGGAAGTGACTCATGTTAGCCACAGGCGTCATCACATGACCCTGTGCTACCATGGCAACCGCCGAAAGTCACATGATCATGTCACGTGACTTCCGGCGGGGGCGGGGTAAGTCACTGTCATGGCGGCGCCCATATACATATCGCTGCCAAGACTTTGGCAGCGAAATGTAAGGGGTTAATGGCCGCGGGTGGAAGCGATTCCACCCGCGGCTAGCAGGCACACATATCAGCTGTTGATAACAGCTGATATGTGCGCCGATCGCCGCCGCCCGCCGGCGGCAGGGGGCGGGGCTTACCGGAACACGATCCATGACGTATCTAGTACGTCATGGGTCGTTAAGGGGTTAATGTATGTCAGTGGATGCCATTTTAGATTTGATGTCTCTTGGTTCTTCACGGTCCTGAGGAAGGGAGCGGTGCTCCTGAAACGCGTAGACCTATGCCAATAAAGATACGTTAATCTTACGGTTCCAGAAGTGATCTGTGGCGCGGCATTATCACCTATCTCTACTATTCTCTGTTATCTGCCATCGGGTGGCTGCTGCCTGGATCAATAATTTACATGCTGTTAAAGGGGTTGTGACTTGCACAACTCCATCTGGTGAGTATTCACTCCCCCCCTCCTCACCCCATATTATTGGGGTAATACCCTATTTGCGCTTCTTTTTCCACAGCTCTATACAGTGACTTATCGGATCTGGCTGGACCTGATTCCCTTATCGGTGGATTTAGCTGCAGAGGGTAATTTTCTTCAGGACATGGACTATTTTAACAATCGGCTCTCATCGAGGGAGAAACTTATTCTACAAACTGTAGGTACTCCTGATATTCAGGACTTTGACTATGATCTACCTAATATTTACTCAGAGGAGGACACTAGCACCATGAAAAAACTTTTTTTAAAATTGGAAGACCTGTTGAAAGAGGAGCTACGATTTGGGCTTGATGCCCGGTTCCTACAGATCTATATGGAAGAAAAACTTTGTCCTAGAGGTCTTAGGATCAAACATGATTCTCCTTTCCCTGCAGATCCCATTTTCTCTAGTGAATGGAATAACATTTTGTCCAGATGCATGCAGGAGATGTTGCAATGTTTATACAAAAAACGGAATACTATTGCTACGATTGCTTCTAATAATATTACTGAACTGTATAAAGAACTTAACAGGTTTGATCTACACCCAGAATTTAAAATCCTGAATTCAGACGTTAATACTAAATTAATCCAGTTGGAGCAGGATATGATTTTTCGGAAATCAAAAAAACTTCAAAGGGATAGATCGGATATGATCCCTAATAAGATTATGGAGCCAGTCGTTACTGATCCGCCCAGAAACCCTCGCAATCAGCGACCCAGGTCTCGGGGTAGTTACAGGAGTTTTGTGAACACTAAGTTTCACAAAAAGCACATTGGCCCCTCATTGAGAGGTGATGAGACGAGGGATCCTCCCAAGAATACTCCTGTGATCCAGCCGCAGGTGATATCTTCACCCCTACCCCCATCTGCGTTGAATACTACAGATGAGGTGTTTAGTGAAATCCCTGCTCCCTCTACAGCTTGTCTGATGGAGATTTTGTCCAGTGAACAGATCCCTCTACCTCTGGTCTCCAACAAACCCTCATTGGATTTTGAGGAAACCAGGAAACAACTAGAGGCTCTGAAATCTCAGATTGAGAGGATACGCAAAAATAGAGAGTCTCAGTTGACATTTGAAACATACGACACTCCCACTACCAATAATGATCTTCCTGATGAAGACTTTATCGATCTCATGGGGATTTCAGTACATGAGGAATACATACCTCTTCCTGGCTCTTCAGATTCTGAGGAACCCAATGATTCCGTACCCCCTTTAGTCATACCTACGGTTTGTTCTAACCTAGGGACGATTACTATTGACAATACCCGTGAGAATAATTCCTGTGTTCCTTTTTTGCCCCAGGCAAGGAATGTTCAGGTACCCATAACGAATTTCCTCACGCCCAGGGGGGGGGGAAAGAAAAAGCGTTATAGGGGTACTAGAGCTGGACAACAGCTCAAACAAAAAAGGGAAAAGAAACATGTAGATACTGAGGACACCAGTGGCATTTTTAATTTATCCAGCTACACCCTCTCGAAGAACGAGATCAAGTTATTGAAGAAGGGGCTCTCTTTTTGCCCAGCAAAATCTTCTAATGATTTCGAGTTATTTCTTGATTTTCAGAAATTTATTAGAAAATTGACTCTTACCAGACATTTTCAAGTAAACAAATTTATCCCTGCCAATACTGATGTAGCATCGGATAATTTCTTTCATACAGAGTATAAAGTGAAATCTAATTTCTACCCTACACATAGCGCTGGACACCATGTGCGGACTTTCAGTGACTTAGTCCTGGAGGATTTTAAGCTGCTTATTAAAAATAAAAATACAAATCCTTACAGGAATAATCTGACTAGGGAAGAGAAAGAGGCACTTCTTTCCCTAAAGAATAATTGTAACCTCATCATTCGCAATGCTGATAAAGGCGGGGGGATTGTTATACAAGATAGAGACAGCTATATTAAAGAAGCGATGAGAATGCTTTCCAATACTGAACACTATAAAATCGTTGATGTTAGTGAGTACCATAACTCCATTGCAGAGTATCATACACTTATTAAAAAGGCATCAGATAATGGGATTCTTAACAAAAATGAATATAAATTTCTGGAAAGAAAGAATCCCACAATGGCATTTTATTATCACCTCCCAAAGATTCACAAATGTTTAGTCAACCCCCCAGGTAGACCTATTATTTCGGGAATAGGTTCCCTTACAGAAAATTTATCAGCATATGTCGACTATACGATGAGGTTACATGTTACCAATCTAAGGAGTTACCTCAGGGACTCCCCCCACCTCATAGAGATCCTGAAAGATGTTGTTTGGAAAGAATCTTTCCTTTTTATCACTTTAGATATCGCATCATTGTACACTAATATCTCACATCGTTTAGGATTGGAATGCTTCAAGCAATTTTTAGAGATTGATGAACGTTTGCCACCGATACAGAAGGATTTTCTATTCGACAGTATGTCGTTTATTCTAGAGAACAACTTTTTTACTTTCCAAGATCGTATATACCGCCAGTGCTGTGGAGTAGCGATGGGCTCTAAAGCTGCACCCACCTTTGCCAATCTGGTGATGGGGCTTTTTGAGTTGCATTATATATATTCTTCAAAATTCTATAAGCATGTGATCATCTACAAAAGATACATAGATGATCTATTTATCATTTGGGATGACGTGGATAACAATTATTCACTGTTTTTGGAGGATATAGGAAATAATTCCTGGGGCTTGAGTTTTTCACCCACGGTAGATCGCATTTCTATTGATTTTCTTGACCTGTCTATTATGCATAATAATGATGCCATCTTCACCAAGACTTTTTTTAAAAAAGTTGATAGCAATGGTTATATCAATTTTGCTAGCAATCATTATGATAAATGGCTACGAAATATACCCTATAATCAGTACCAAAGGATTAGAAGAAATTGCACTTTGGATAAGGATTTTAATAGCCAAGCTTCTATCTTGAGAGAGAGATTTCTGGAAAAGAAATATCCCCTGGCCACAATTAAGAGAGCTTACCGGGCTAATAAGGATCTCAGACAGACTGATCTGATTGGGAGGATAGGTTCCTTGCAGAAAAGGGATGATCAATGCAATGACAGATTTAATGCAAATTTTCTCACTACTTTCAGTTGTGATGGTGAGTTGGTTAGGAGGATCCTAAGGAAACACTGGCCTATATTACTTAATGATCCCTATCTTAAGGAAGTATTGCTTTTACACCGGGGATTACGTTCCACAGAGCTTCCAATCTGAGGAATCAATTGGCCCCCAGTAGACTTAAAAACCAGTTCTTTCCAGCTATTAACAATAAGAATATAGGAGCTTTTAGATGTGGTATTAAGAATTGTATGTGTTGCAGCAATATTCAGCATGGAAGGGTGTTTTTTGGCCCTACCCCGAATGACACAGACTGTACGATAAAGGGGCGCCTCACCTGCCAGTCTGACTTTGTTATTTATTTAATCGAATGTGACTGTGGAAAACGTTATATAGGGAGGACGACACAATCTTTACACAATCGTATAAACTCCCACAGACACAACATTAAGGTGGGTTTTATGCTCCATGGTCTGTCACGGCACACTACCCTAATACATGGGAAGAAAATAAGACTCAAAGTGACTCCCATTGAACAAATACCTCCACATGTTCCTGACTGATTGAGGGTACTGAATAAGAAAGAGACATTCTGGATATATAGACTTAACACTCTCAAACCACGGGGGCTCAATGAAATTACAGATTTGTTTCATTGATTGGGATGCATTAGGTTTTTATATGTATTTTTTATGGTATATTTATGTATTTATATTGTTTTTTTATATTTATTTATTCCCTATTGGGTTTTTAATTAATTATGATTGACAATGCATAGGCTATTTCTAATTCTTATATATTTATATTTGTTATATTTATGTCCCTTTATTTATATTTTATTATCTGTGTCTTTGAATACCCTTTATATATGTATATATTTTTTCTTACGGACGGGATTTGTATGTCTATTTTAAGTTCTGGCCCCTTGGACTAGCGGTATTGTCCGTGGTCGGGTCCAGCATAGTAACCGCATGCACATATATATATTTTTTATCTATCGGTTCTTGCCCACCAATATGGGCTTAATATAGGACATCATTGTTTATTAAGATATATAATTTTTCGCTTTTCAATATACCCTTTGCTTTTCACTTCACTTTTTAGCCGTACGGAGGCTTAGTTACAATAGCACTAACACTGGATTCTTGATTTGGAAGGGACGCATGCGCTCTGGGTTTTTTTCCCACGGTTTTGAACTTCTTTGACCTGCCAGCCTTCTGGCGCAGGCGCAGTGGCTTTTTTTCCCACGCTATTGAACTCCCGTGAACTGCAGTCAGTAGGGGAATGCCTGCAGTGTTTTCACTTATCACTCCCTCGGCTGCTACCACAGTATGCATACACCGGTTTTTTCACAGCCCTTCAAGGGTTATTCTACCCCCGTCCACATTTTCTTACACGCTGATAGCACTTGGTGTATAATATACTTTTCACATATGCCGCGGTGGCTCCAATGGATCTCGGTGGCTACTTCCATGTTCTTTTCTGCTTTTTGCTTAAGTGAGGGGGTTCTAGCCCCTAGTTCCATGGGTGGTATATACCATCATTACACAAATTTAACACACATTTTGATTTGTACAACATACTTTTATTGATTTTATTCCTGGGTATTTTTGCTCAATCTTTTAACACATTTTTTGTACATATATTCTGGATCGGTAGAGGTTCTTATAATCATTTTTCTTATATATATTTTTTTAACTGTTTACACAGTTCATGTTTCTAATGTTTTTGCACACAGTGTTCAGTAATTTGTATATGCAAATGTTTATATGATGTCATGTTTTTAATGCAACGTGTTCTTCCCGCTCGTTTTTTTCATGAGGGATGGTCCTTATGACGTCAATGGGGTTATTTAATGTATGTCAGTGGATGCCATTTTAGATTTGATGTCTCTTGGTTCTTCACGGTCCTGAGGAAGGGAGCGGTGCTCCTGAAACGCGTAGACCTATGCCAATAAAGATACGTTAATCTTACGGTTCCAGAAGTGATCTGTGGCGCGGCATTATCACCTATCTCTACTATTCTCTGTTATTGTGATGTCGTAGCATAGAACGTTTGGATCCTCGTGATGTCATAGAAGGCAGTGATGTCATCTGACTTTTTGATGCCACAGGGTCTTTTAATTTGATAGCAGCAAATAGGGAATAAAAGACAAGTAAAGAAATCTAGTTAAATATCTTGAAAATAAAGAAATATACCCCCCTATAAAGAAACCATGAGATAAAGTCATATAAAAGAAAAAAAAGTACACAAAGAACCAAAAACAGATGACTCTGATGGCCTCCCCCACGATGAACCCTCAGCCCCCAAGTGTAACGGAAACGGTCAGAGACTAAGGTTAACAGGTCTGACAACCACTTCCACTAGTATTGTGACCTTTTCAATAAAAATACCAGCAAAAATAATAAAAGTGGTGTACTTTAGGTGTGAGGCGCAATAGGGAGTGGTTTTCAAAGTTAGATACTGTATATAATCATTCATTCTTTGCGGGACATTTACACAATACCAGGGACCTTCAGCAGTATCCATCCCTGCCATCCTGTATTTTATATGTCAAACCCAAGGACAATTATGGAAACTAATATAACTTAACTATATATATAAAAATATATTGCAGAAAATAATATAATAACTGACAAACCGCATGGATTCATGAAAGATAAGTCGTGTCTAACCAACCTGTTGGGGTCCTATGAGGGGGTAAGTGCAAACCTGGATATTGGTAATGCAGCTGATGTGATTTATTTGGACTTTGCAAAGGCATTTGATACTGTACCACATAATAGCCTTATACTGAAGCTCCAGAAGCAAGGACTAGGGGAAACTATATGCAACTGGGTAAGGAATTGGCTAAAAGATAGGAAACAAAGAGTAGTCATAAATGGTACATTCTCTAAATGGGCTATAGTCAGCAGTGGGGTGCCGCAGGGATCTGTGCTAGCACCGATTCTTTTTAATCTCTTTATTAATGACCTTGTGGATGGGATTGATAGTAAAGTGTCAGTCTTTGCTGATGACACCAAACTATGTAGGATTTTAAAAACTGACCTTGATAGTATAATATTACAAAAAGGACTGTCAGATAGAGGTAGAAGAGACACAATGATAAAATATATACTAGACCAGAGACCATCAATAATGTATTTATTGGAGACGCATTTGACGAGCGAAACGACAAATGTACTGAACAAGCGATGGGTGTAAAAGGTGTATCACTCTACTTTTTCTACTTATGCTAGAGGGGTCTCTGTGTTGGTCCATAGATCTGCCCTATATGAAGAAGTGGAGATATGGATAGACACAGAGGGACAATATGTAATTGTGATCTGTAAGTTGTATGGACAATTATTATGCATTACTGCTATATATGTTCCACCGCCTTATACTAGTGTCAAAATAAGAGAGGTGAGAGAGCGTTCGGCTAAATGGGGGAATTTGCCATTCTTGTTGGTCGGTGACTTTAATAATGTCATAAATGCATATTGGAACAGGAACAGAAACTCACGGGAGGCGGAGGGACAGAGCGACAGCATTTGGTATCTTTATTCAAGAATTGGGGTTGGTAGACGTTTGGAGGATAAGGAATTTAGGGGTGACCTGTTTTTCCTGTCACTCAGCGACCCATGGTACGCTTTCCCGTGTAGACCTGGCCTTGGGAAATGAAACGATGGATTCTGGAATTTCAAATGTTGAATATTTGGCTAGAGTAATATCGGATCATAGTCCAATACTGGTATCTATTAAAAAACGGGGAATAGGGGAGAGGCTAACAAGAGAATGGAAGCTACATCCGGTTTGGGCAAAAAGTATTGACATGGACGGTATAGCCAGTGAGATTCTGGAATATTTTGCCCTTAATAGCGGTAGTGCGGATCCATTGGTAGTTTGGGACGCCATGAAGGCATACCTGAGAGGCCTTTTATTTAGAGACATTTGCCGGTGTAAGTCTCGTAGTAGACAGGGGGAAATTGATTGCTTAGAGGTCTTGAAGGGAGCAGAAGCAAAGATGGTAACACAGCCCACACCAGAGAATAGGCAGAAGCTAAAAGCAGCTCAGGAAGAAGTTAATAAGGTGCTATTGGAGAAAGTAGCTAGGAAGCCGGCCTTTCAAAAAAGAGAACTTTTATGCGGAAGGAGAAAAGGTGGGACATCTGTTGTCGGTGGTGACGGCAGCCCAGAGACAATCATCCTTTGT
This sequence comes from Anomaloglossus baeobatrachus, assembly GCF_048569485.1. Classification (NCBI taxonomy): domain Eukaryota; kingdom Metazoa; phylum Chordata; class Amphibia; order Anura; family Aromobatidae; genus Anomaloglossus; species Anomaloglossus baeobatrachus. The sequence continues at coordinate 656,660,465 of NC_134354.1, forward strand.
GCATTGCATTCGCACCACAACGGGAGATTTGGTTACGGAGGGGGTAGATATTCTGGACACGTTCGCAGCTTTTTATGAGGAATTATATTCCACTAGAGGGGAGACGAGACAGAGCGACCTAGAGGCTTTCTTAGGTACAATGACATTACCCAAAATTACAAAGACAGAGAAACACAGTCTAGAGGGCCCTATCACACTTGAGGAGATAGAGAGAGCTTTGCATGGCAAATCAAAAAGCCCCGGGAGTAGATGGTCTACAAATCTTTGGAAGAAATACTCTCTTAATTTGCTAAGTGCCTTGGAGGAAGCAAGGGAGAAGGGGACACTGCCAGAGTCTATGAGGGAGGTGATAATAACAGTAATACCTAAAGAGGATAAGGACCCAAAACTCCCCGACTCATACAGGCCCATCTCACTGTTAACGACGGATGTAAAAATTTTGGCCAAAGTACTCTCTAATTGATTAACAGAAGTGATATCTACCCTAATCCACCAGGATTAGTCGGGTTTTATGCCTAATAGATCCACGGCAAAAAATATACGACGATTATACCTTAACATGCAACTGCCAGTGGATAATCCGGGACAGAGAGTAATAGCTTCATTAGATGCTCATAAAGCATTTGACAGTGTGGAATGGGGATACCTGTGGGGAGTGCTAAAACATGGGATTTGGCCCTAATTTTATATCCTGGATACAGCTGTTATATACTAGACCAGTAGCTAAAGTGAGAATTAATGGAATGTTGTCACACATGGTGGATCTACAAAGAGGTACTCGCCAAGGATGTCCGCTCTCGCCTCTCCTTTTTGCTCTGGCAGTGGAACCACTGGCGGCTGCTATACGGCAGAACAGAGACATAAAAGGGATTCGTATATGGCCATCTAGAAGAGAAGATAGCCCTCTATGCAGATGACATTCTATTGTTTCTGGGAGACCCAGGGGCATCGTTGAGCTTTGCCATGCAGGTGATCGAGCGGACGGGGGATCTCTGGACTGACTATCAATTGGACCAAATCGAATCTGTTTCAGGTGGACGCGGGAGTGGATAGGTTGATCCTGGGTGATGAGGTCAACAGACTGTGGGTTGTGGACCAGTTTAGATATCTGGGCATTCAGGTATCCATGCCAATTGGGAATTACATTACTATTAATCTAGTCCCTTTGCTGAAGCAACTGCGAAGTAAGATAACTGCTTGGAATAAGCTTTATTTATCAGTAATAGGACGGATTAATCTTATTAAAATGGTGCTTATGCCCAAGATACTCTATGTGTTGCACAATTCTCCTGTTTGGATCCCTCTGAGTCACTTTAAGGAGATTGATTCCATGTTCCGTGCTCTAATATGGAAGAGCAAGCAAGCCAGACTTAAACTCGAGACGCTACAGAGACCGAAGGATGAGGGGAGGCTAGCACTACCAAATCCGGGAATATATTATCTGGCAGCTCAAAGTCAACATTTCAGGGGATGGGCAGATTTAGGGGTGGTAGACCAAGCATCCAGACTGTTAGGGCATGTTCTGCATCGGAAACCATTAGTGTTTGGACTAGAGGACGGATCATTTGGTAGAATAGGAAAAATGAACCCCACACTTAGCCTGATGAATAGAATCTGGAGGAAGATCAAGCAAATAAGAGGGATTACAGCAATAACTGAATTCTCTATGTTGTGGGACAATGAAAACTGCTCTGAGATATACAAGATAGGCAAAATTAAGGAATGGGCACGTAAAGGTATATGGTATATGGGGCAAATTCTTAGCCAGGGACGTCTGAAATCGTTTACACAAATACAGGATGAGTTTGGGATATCCCCACTTGGGTGGTACCAGTACAAATGGTTGGCGCATGCAGTGGTGGCTCAGGGGGTTAAGCAATCATTGCTGGTACAGGCAGAACTAGTACTGAAATATGTGTGTAGTAGTGGACCCACAAGAGGAATCATATCTACTATATATAGGGACCTACTGCATACATATTTGCTTGATCACCCTGTAAACACTAGGACTAAATGGGAGGCAGAGATAGACTGGATCACTGATGAGGTATGGGATAGTGTTTTGGAATACATGCCGAAATTATCAATGAGTGAACCAGCAAGATTATCCCACCTCTACGTGGTGCATAGGGCATATAGATCCCCGCTAATTATGTGTAAAATGGGATTGAGGAGTAACTCCGACTATCCTAGATGTAATGGAGAAGGGGCCGGCATTTTCCACATGATGTGGATGTGCCCCAGGTTGGCACCCTTTTGGATAACTGTTCTTAATAGAATAGAAGGATCTTATAGATGTAAACTTCCCAGACAACCCCTGGTATGTCTTTTAGGTTACGTGGAAGAAATTAGAGTAGACAACAATTTTAAAATAGTGATAGCCAGACTGCTGTATGCGGCAAGGAAAGTAATTGCCAAACACTGGATGCAGGGGGACCCACCGACTAGAGGGGAATTTGTCACATATGTTAATCATATTGTTCGAATGGAGAGAAGCATATACGGGAAAAGGAAACAACTTGCACTTTCTGATAGATTGTGGAATCCGTGGTTGCAATGTGGATAAATATTAGAGTTGGGAGATGTTGGACTAGGGGCAGAGATAGTTCTATATGTTCCAATATATCCTATTGAAGGGTTAAAATGTAAGATCTTTGATATTGATATGGGTAATATGTACGCTGAGGGGGGAGGGGGAGGGGATGTTGGGGAGGGAAGGTTTATAGTTCTGCTCGTTATTGCTGAAAATATAACACATGTTTTGTATACTTGGTGAAAAATAAAAATTTATCTGATAAAAAAAAACAAACAAAATGTTACTCAAAAACGGAAAAAGCGTCGTTAAAGCGCTTCATGAAACGAACAAAAAATGTTCAGACGCCGAGAGAACACTAGAAATAAGTGATCGTCCATTTGAAAAACGGATGATCACATAAGGGAAAAGACACAATGTGATCACCCATATAGTGTCGTGCCATGTAGAGTCCATCTGTTCACCTTTTCTACAAAGACACGGTGGTTGGATCCAAAGATCTCAAATTTGGACTCATCAGACCAAAGCACAGATCTCCACTGGTCTAATGTCCATTCCTTGTGTTCTTTAGCCCAAACAAGTCTCTTCTGCTTGTTGCCTGTCCTTAGCAGTGGTTTCCTAGCAGCTATTTTACCATGAAGGCTGCTGCACAAAGTCTCCAAAGCACAGAGAAGTCCTGTACAGACATCTGTGCACGTATATATAAGCAAAACCACTAGATAAAAATGCAAAAAAAAAAAACAGGAGGAGAGCAGACGTGGTTGAAATGCAAAAGGTAATGACAAATTTTATTACATCATAAAAAACAATTTTTAGATGTAGCACAGAAAAATACATATAGGTGCAACAACAGAGGGCACCTTGGCACATAAAGAGTTAATCAGAATTTACAAGGCAAGTAGAATACATAAGACAACAAGTATACAGCACAGATTGCAAAAAATGCAAAGTTATATGCCAGGTGATACCAGAGAACAATAGCTGGTGTGCAAGATAAGATAAAGTTATACAGCACACTGGGTTCGTCAGTATATGCAAACAATGATACATACCAGTGGCTAAATAAATGTAAACACTGCTCACCAGCAATGGTATAAAGTGCCAGATAAGTGCAGGAGCCAGAGACCAAGAGATCCCCCCCAGAAGCAAGGTAACGCGCGTTTCACGTCTTGTTAGTATAACGCTTCATCAGACCAAGGAGGGGTGGTAACTCATCTGTTCCCAGGAGCTTTAATAGACCATATAGTTTATCACATGGATCGGATCGGCCAGTCAGTGCAGGTTTAAGCAGCGCATGTGCAGTCATTACTAATCTCACTAGCAGATGCGAGTGACGTCAAGCCGAGGAGTGCAGGAGTCCTCTGTTAGAATAAGGGTATGTGCACACGTTGCTTTTTTTTCCGCGCGGAAAAAAACGCACCCTCTGGCAGAGGGGAGAATAGTAAACAATGCTTTTTGAGAAACAACGCATCGAAAACGCATGCGTTTTTCATGCGTTTTTCATGCGTTTTTCATGCGTTTTATAAGACTTGGGTACCTATACGTCAGAAAACCCTCACAAGTGACCCCATTTTGGAATCTGCACCCCTCAAGGATTTTATTCAGGAGTATATTAATCATTTTGAATCCACAGCTACTTCCCCCAAAATGTAGCTGTAGCAACAATATTCTCACTGTTGGGCTATGTGGCCATGATCCAGCGACACGGCGTCTAGAACCCAGTGTCAGCCTTCCTGCAGAGATGTGAGTGTTTCCCACGGGAGAACGCAGCTGCCCATGCCCACGATTTGGGTTCAGGCTGCTGTGGAGCTCTATGCTACCTGCAGAGAACACTCATCTACGCAGCATAAATTGACATGCTGAGGCTCGGGAAGCTGCGCCAGCGGTCGGTTTATGCTGCGGAGAAAAGAAGCACAGTGGGCATGAGATTTCTAAAAATCCTTCCACTGTGCTTCTACTGCACAACGCAGCGTCATGGACGCAGGGAAAACAATCTGCGCCCAAAACGCTGCAAACCCCGATTGTGGGCATCCAGCCTAAAAAGCGTCAATGGAGGTCAAATATATATACAACATCCCACCCCCCCCCTGCATATTCTAAGCTGGCACCTTTAGTACCTTTCATGTGGCACTAAAGGGTGCCTAGCCTAGTTTTTATCACAAAAACAAAAAAAAAAAATGGTGTGGGGTCCCCCCTATTTTTGATAGCCAGTCAGGGTAAACAGACAGCTGTAGCCTGCAAACCACAGCTGGCAGCTTCATCTTGTCTGGTGATCAATTTGGAGGGCTCCCCAGGTTTTTTTTTTTATTTATAAATAAAAATAATAAAAAAAAATAACATGGGGTCCCCCCAAATTAGATCACCAGCCAAGGTGAAGCTGACAGCTGAGGTCTGGTATTCTCAGGGTGGGAAGAGCCATGGTTATTGGACTCTTCCCAGCCTAAAAATAGCAGGCCACAGCCGCCCCAGAAGTGGCGCATCCATTAGATGTGCCAATCCTGGCGCTTCGCCCCAACTCATCCCGCGCCCTGGTGCGTTGGCTAACGGGGTAATAAATGGGGTTGATACCAGATGTGTAATGTCACCTGGCATCAAGCCCAGCAATTAGTGATGTCACGGCGTCTATCAGACACCCGACATAACTAATTGACAGTAAACAAAAGCAAAAAAAGACAACAAAAAATTGTTTATTAGAAAAAACACTCCCCAAATCATTCCCTTGTTCTCCAATTTAATAAAAAAAATGGGTCCGCAGAAATCCATTTGGATGTCCCACGTCGGCTCTGGACCTTCTAGAATATGGGGGCACGTTCAGGGAACGTATCCCCCATTTTCTAGGAGGGCAGACCCTCCATTTGAGGAGAGTGGGTGCAAAAATCTGCACCCACTCTCCCCGGGTCACAGCTGCAGAGTGCCGAGCAGCAGCACAGCTCTCTGAACCCAGTGCTGGCTGTCAGCTGCTCGGAACATGTGACCGGCCGGCGTCTGCTGTGAAGGAGGAGGGAGCCGCGGGGGATCAGCGCTGCGACCGGACAGGTATGTATGACACCGGGGGGAATTGGGGTGAACGGGCAGGGCCTGGGTGCATTTTTCTGTCGCATGTCTCAAGGCACATGCGACAGATAACATAGGAGCAGGGCGGCCGGTGCGCTACTGTGCGCGCGGCCATGTTGGATTTTCGGGAGGGGGGTCGGGGCGGGCACTTTGGCGACACCGGGGGCTTTGCCAGGAAGTGAGGTCAACAGGAAACCTCTTGACCTCACTTCCAGGTAAATGCCTGCGTTCTGGCGTGCCGACAAAGGCCGCGGACCGCAACAAAAAAGCAGGTCCATGCGGTGTAGCTGCGTTCTGACCCCACATCATTGATTTCAATGGGGGAGAGAACGCAGCCACAACGCACAAAAGAAGTGACATGCTGCTTTTCTTTCCGCACCGATTTTTGGCATCCAAAACGCTGCGGAAAGAAACGCAGCGTGTGCACTGATTTTTCAGCTTTCCCATACACTTTGCTGGGAAAGCTGAACGCATGCAATTTGCCACTGAAACGCTGCGGTTCAAAACGCAGCGTTTCCGCGGTAAAAAACGCAACGTGTGCACACAGCCTTAGGCATGCGTTTTCGATGCGTTGTTTTTCAAAAAGCATTGTTTACTATTCTCCCCTCTGCCAGAGGGTGCGTTTTTTTCCGCGCGGAAAAAAAAGCAACGTGTGCACATACCCTTAGCCTCTTCTGGTAACATGGGTATGACCTCACCACAGGTCCTGTAAGTAAAATTAAATCAATGGTATAATACACATGCTGATTCTAACAGGTGAAGGGGGGAGGGGATAACTATTAATATCCCCCAGATATTATGTGATCCTCAGCTGCTGTCACTCAAGAAGCTGCTGATTTTATAAACTTTACTTTCTTTGATTTCAAAATGTAAACATCCGAGCTGACCACTACAGGTATGTAGAAAATCAGCCTGATAGTGCCAGTACAGCACTGGCTTTAGGTTATATATGAAAATCCTGGTGATTGGTTCCCTTTAAGCGGTGCATGTCCCTTAATTAAATCTGGTGCATCTTTGAGCTGTACATGTGCTAGGAAATGAAATGTACGCCAGCCGTTCGTATAGATTTTAGCTACAATATATGGCAGTTTTCTGGTGTATATTATATAAATATGTTGTGTGACAATAGTTGTCCCCCACTCAATTACTCAATTATGCAATTTTTAGAAAAATGACATAAGTGTCGGTAAGGCTATGTGCGCACGTTGCATCGTGTCCCTGCAGAAATTTCTGCAGGGATTTGACAGCACATGTGCACTTCAAATCGCTGCAGAAACACTGCGTAATGAATGCAGTGTTTCTGCAGAAAAAAAGCCGATTTCATGCACTCTGGATCAGGGGCTGGCTGGCACATTTTAGCCTGGGGGGCAATCATAAGGCAGTGGCCCTCAAGTTGCATCGGCCCACCTGTGGTCTGTTTATCTCTGGCCGCTGCACTAAAGCAGCAGTGGAAAAAACCAAGGAGAAAAATTGTATGAAAAATACCCTGAATATAAATAAATAAATTGCAAGTGCTTAATAACAGGGTACTTAGTGTATACATTTTTGCAAAAAGGTAAAAAGCTGTCTCACCTCGTCACGGTGTACCCATCTGAGACAGTCCCTAACCTACTGAAGTTAAAAACATTATCAATACCTGACTTGTGTCATGTCAAACTCCAATATGGATGGTGGCAAGTGGTCAGCTGTGTCCCAGATAAAAAACACAGCAAAGTGAGACGCAATCAGTTGTTCAGTCTCAGTATTAGGAGGGCTGCACCCCCAACTTGCAATAAAGCAAGATAACATACAAAAAACACAAAAACCTGAGCTGAAACAATGTTCAGTAAACATGCAACATTAAGCATGTGAATTGCAGCCTTAAGACTAGAAAAAACCAAGGAGAAAAATTGTATGAAAAATACCCTGAATATAAATAAATAAATTGCAAGTGCTTAATAACAGGGTACTTAGTGTATACATTTTTGCAAAAAGGTAAAAAGCTGTCTCACCTCGTCACGGTGTACCCATCTGAGACAGTCCCTAACCTACTGAAGTTAAAAACATTATCAATACCTGACTTGTGTCATGTCAAAACTCCAATATGGATGGTGGCAAGTGGTCAGCTGTGTCCCAGATTAAATACACAGTGAAGTGAGACGCAATCAGCTGTTCAGTCTCAGTACTAGTAGGGCTGCACCCCCAACTTGCAACCAAGCAAGATAACATACAAAAAACACAAAAACCTGAGCTGAAACAATGTTCAGTAAACATGCAACATTAAGCATGTGAATTGCAGCCTTAGGACTAGAAAAAAACAAGGAGAAAAATTGTATGAAAAATACCCTGAATATAAATAAATAAATTGCAAGTGCTTAATAACAGGGTACTTAGTTTTTGTGTTTTTTACTAAAGCAGCAGTGGTAACAGGCTTTATAAACAGACTGGTACATATATATATGGGAACAGAACAGCACTTACTGCTTACACAGATACTTCAACAGAACCAAGATGACTACATAAATACAAGCTTACTACAGAGATATGGGAGCAGGACAGAGCTTACTACAGAGATATGGGAGCAGAACCAAGCTTACTACAGAGATATGGGAGCAGGACAGAGCTTACTACAGAGATAAGGGGGCAGAACTGAGCTTACTACAGAGATAAGGGAGCAGAACTGAGCTTACTACAGAAATACAGGAGCAGAACTGAGATTACTGCAGAAATACAGGAGCAGAACCGAGATTACTACAGAAATACAGGAGCAGAACCGAGCTTACTACAGAAATACAGGAGCAGAACCGAGCTTACTACAGAAATACAGGAGCAGAACCGAGCTTGCTGTACCCATACAGGAACAAAATCGTACTTACTCAGTTTACTACATAGAAACAGCAACAGGACACCAAGCTTCCTACATAGCTACGGGAACAGAACAAGCTTACTGCATAGACATAGTACCAGAACTAAGCTTACTGCTTAAATATTGTGCCATAACTGAGCTTACTGTATTGCTATAGGAGCGAAACCACAGTTGCTACAGATACAGTACCATAACCCAGCTAACTACATGTACAACAATTACAAACCTTATCCTGGCACACGGACTATACACTTATGCCATCTGTGTGCTGTACGTGTTTTTCACGGCCCCATAGACTTCTATTGGCCCTTGTCATGTGCGCTGCTGGGAAAAAAAAACACTGGGGGCCCACAGTCAGGGTTCGGGCCGCTGTGATCTCTCTCTTCTGTTCTCTCTGTGGAGACACTTGAGGCTACACAGCAATAAACTGACATGCCAGGGCTCGGGAAGCCGCACCACAGGTTAGTTTTCGCTGTGAGCTGTAGACACACAGTGGGCATAGGATTTCTAGAAATCCCATCCACTGTGCTTGTACTGTACAATGCAGCGAAAACACTGAATCCAAAACACTGTGAACCCTGATGGTGGGCACGCAGCCTCAGATACAGGCATCTCACACACATATACAACCCCAGAAACACGGACATATAAACCTAAAGTACAGAAATGTGAACACACTGCGTACAGCCTTATACGCCTACAGACACCAGCGTACAGCCGTATACGCCTATACACCCCTGCGTACAGCCGTATACGCCTACACACACCTGCGTACAGCAGTATACGCCTACACACACCTGCTTACAGCCGTATACGCCTACACACCCCTGCGTACAGCTATGTACGCCTACACACCCCTGCGTACAGCCGTATACGCCTACACGCCCCTGCGTACAGCCATATACGCCTACACAACCCAGCGTACAGACACCTGCTTACAGCCGTATACACATACAGACACCTGCGTACAGCCGTATACACATACACACCCCTGCGTACATCCGTATACACATACACACCCCTGCTTACAGCCGTATACACATACACACCCCTGCGTACATACATATACACATACACACCCCTGCTTACAGCCGTATACACATACAGACACCTGCGTACAGCCGTATACACATACACACCCTTGCATACAGCCGTATACACATACACACCCCTGCATACATCCGTATACACATACACACCCCTGCTTACAGCCGTATACACATACAGACTCCTGCTTACAGCCGTATACACATACAGACACCTGCGTAGCACCGTATGCACATACACACCCCTGCATACAGCCGTATACACATACACACCCCTGCGTACAGCCGTATATACATACACACCCCTGTGTACAGCCGTATACACATACAGACACCTGCGTACAGCCGTATACACATACAGACACCTGCGTACAGCCGTATACACATACAGACACTTGCGTACAGCTGTATACACACACATATATACAGACGGATACACAGATAGTCACATAGACGTGTATACATATTTGAAAACATTCACATACAAATAATCATACACAAAAGACAGACACAATTCTATACACTCAGACACAGACACATAATTAGGGGCTTTTTACTTTTGATGATTGGGGGACACTTCTCTCTTCTTGTCTCCCGTGCGGCCACTGACTTGTTTGATAGTAAATCCCTGTAGGCTAAAGGACCTGTGGTGACGTCAAACCCATGTGATCAAAAGGGGCGGGGCCTCAGCAATGCAGCTGATAACAGAATGAAACTCCAGGTGTCCTGGAGTTTTTTATAATAGAAGAGGGGGACTGAGGTAAGACCTGCAGATGAGGGGGGCAGAGGGGGCACATGGGGAGGGGGGGGGTGGGGGCGAAGCCTGCATGATTATAGTAGACGGGAGGAAACATGGCCACTCCCACTAACAAAGACGGTCACGCCCACTACCCAGGCAGCTTCTAGCCACTGGGATGTAACCGCAAGCCTTGTGTGATGCTCCTCGGCTAGATAGAGGCAGCGCGCGCTACATGACGTCATAACACACATGGCCGCGCACTGTGAACTGTTCGCGGCTGTGTCTCCTGTACTATGCGGCCGGTCAGTGCTGTCTGCCCCTAATGTCTCAGTGTGCCCGGCCACATCACAGTACAAAAGACACGGCCTCGCGCAATTCACTGTGCATGGCCATGTGTGTTATAATGACATTATGCAGCAGGCGGCCGGCCCTCTACAATAGCTGGGAGAGCAGCCTGGGGGGCAATTGCCAGCCCGCCCCTGCTCTGGATGCAGCCTCTAACATAGACAGAGCAGGACCTGCATCCAAAGTGCACGGAATAATTGACATGTTGCTTTTTAGAACGCAGCGATTTGGAACAAAATTTTGGCATCCAAATCGCTGCGCTCTCAAACGCAACATGCACATGGAGTATGCACAATCTTCATAAATTGTGCAGAGGACGCAGGTCGCATGCATTTACGCTGCGGTGCAGTACGCAGCATAAATGCATGAAATTCGGCAACGTGCGCACACAGCCTAAAGGTAAAAAAAAGACACAAACTGTTGTCCAAACATGGTGGGCATCATCATTTTTTACCTTTTTCCTTTCTGGTGTAGACGAGATAATAAAACTTCCAACCTTCATTGTTTGTTAATTAAACCATTGAATCCTCACATTTTTGCGAGATATAAACAGAGGAACTATGAGCACAAAGGCAGTCATGTAAGGCCAGGGTCACACTTGCATTTCATGTTCCATTTTAGGAACTTTTTTATTTTGTGAAATATTTAGCGATTTTCCGCCGCTCTCACCATTCTGGCCCGGTTAGCCATGCAAATAAGTTTTAACCCCTTCACCACCTGGCAATTTTTGCTTTTCATTTTTGTTTTTTCCTCCCCTTCTTCCAAAAGCCAAAACGTTTATTTTTTCCATCAACATAGCCGTATTTAACTTTTATTTGTTTTTTCTTCACATTTTTTAAAAACTTTTTTTCACCTTTTACTGTTTTTACTAATCTCCTTAGGGAACTTGAATATGCGATATTCCGATAACTTCTGCCGTACAGAACAATGTATCAGCACTGCTCTGGACTGCTGAAATGATCATCTCCTATGAACGCCGGATTCAGACATGCTCCACACCGGTATGTGTTTACAGTCAGATCTCTGATTTACCTGCTGTTGGTAAAGGTGAGCACTACCATACTCGGGTGCTCAGTACTCGTAACTAGTGATGAGTGAGCACTACCATGCTCGGGTGCTCGGTACTCATAACTAGTGATGAGCGAGCACTACCATTCTCGGGTGCTCCGTTCTCGTTAAGAGCAGTTGGAAGCTTGGATGGGCGAGACTCGAGCACCCTTGTATTATGAAAATTAATGCGGGACTCAAGCATTTTTCTGGGAAATATTCCGGAAAAATGCTTGGGTTCCCCATTCACTTCCGTTATATTTCAGCTCTTGAATCGCGCCCATCCGAACATTCAACTGCTCTTAACGAGTTCCAAGCATTGTAGTGCCCGCTCATCAATAGTTACCAGCGAATCCTCTATGTCCTGTGTGCTTTCCCCATCACATTTTCAGATATTTTGAACCCACATTGCTCCCTGAAAATGTTAGCCAAAGTGCCCATTATCCTGATAATCTCCAATACCCTTAGACTATGTCAGCCACGATGCCCCAGACCATGCTAGCCACAGAGAATCATGGCATTACTAGTCACAGTGTGACGTCCACACACTGCCCTGCCGGGACCTTATTCTCAGAGGTCTCTTGCTTCTCCTGCATCAGAACATTGCAGCCTGGTCTACAGAAAAAAGCACATCCAATAGTGCAATAGAGTTGGTAATTAGCTTGTCTTGAGGGTCCCAAACCAGTGGCCTGTGTATGACTGCTCAGGTGAGTTCCACTCTCGCTGTTATTGGTATCTATAGGGGCTTTTTACTTGTTGAGGAGGGCACTCATGGCCATTATTAATTTATTGAGGCACCATATTAAAACAGAATGCACAAAAAATGAAAAGACCCCAATAATGAGAATGCGACCCCAACCACCAAGATGGGAAGAAAACCTGTTTGTTTTATTTAATAAATGATGATCGACAGGGGATTGGATCTGGAACGTGGATGATGGACAGGGGCCTGGATCTGGAAAGTGGATGATGAACAGGGGACTGGATCTGGAAAGTGGATGATGGACAGGGGACTGTATCTGAAAAGTGGATGATGGACAGGGGACTGCATCTGAAAAGTGGATGATGGACAGGGGACTGCATCTGAAAAGTGGATGATGGACAGGGGACTGCATCTGAAAAGTGGATGATGAACAGAAGACTGGATCTGGAAAGTGGATGATGAACAGGGGATTGGATCTGGAAAGTGGTTGATGGACAGGGGTACTGGATCTGGAAAGTGGCTGATGGACAGGGGGACTGGATTTGGAAAGTGGATGATGGACAGGGGGACTGGATCTGGAAAGTGGATGATGGACAGGGGGACTGGATCTGGAAAGTGGATGATGGACAGTGGGACTGGATCTGGAACATGGACGATGGACAGGAGACTGGAACTTGAACATGGATGATGGACAGGGGATTGGATCTGGAAAATGAAGTATCCTGATGTGTCCTGGTAAATGTGTGATATAATAATTGCCAAGAAGAAAAACACTGAGATCGATTCTTGTTTTAAATTTATTTATTAGCAATAGGCAGTGAACCAAAAATTATAATAAGTAATCAATAATAATAATTTAATTGTACTAAAATTTATCAAAAAGAGTTGTTCAGTATTAGAAAAGTATGGTTGACTTCTTCCCTTGTCTATAGCTTATATCAGAAATGGCAGATCTGTACCATTCTCTTTTAGGCTGAGTTCACACTTTGCTTACTTGGTACGGATTTTATAACTGAATTAATAAAATTAAATCTGCAGTGTTTATGCATGGGGGAAAAAACATCCATATTTTATGCCAGGCCGGCAATTTAACATGCAGATTTAAAGATCCACACTGAAATGAATATGTAAAATCCGCTAAAGAAATTGACATGCTGCAAATAACAAATTAAAAAAGCATAAAAAAAGCCAATTTCCATATGGATTCTGCCCCACACAGACTGGAATGGGGATGAGATTAAGAGAAACTCACTCACTTTCCTGGGCCTGAAAAATAAATTGTGTATAAAATCCACATCAAACATGCAAGGTATGAACTCAGAGACAATGAAAGAGAGAGAGGCGGGGAACGAGAGAGAGGCGGGGAACGAGAGAGAGGCGGGGAACGAGAGAGAGACGGGGAACGAGAGAGAGGCGGGGAACGAGAGAGAGGCGGGGAACGAGAGAGAGGCGGGGAACGAGAGAGAGGCAGGGAACGAGAGAGAGACGGGGAACGAGAGAGAGACGGGGAACGAGACAAGAAAAGAGACAGAGACAAGGAAAGAGACAGATGGGGAACGAGACAGACCTGGAACGAGAAACGAGGAAAGAGACTGACAGACAGAGAGAGACAGACAGAGATAGAGAGAGAGAGACATACAGAGAGACTGATACAGAGACAGACAGAAAAGGGTGCTTTACACGCTGCGACATCGCTAGCACCCGCCCCCGTCGTACGTGCGATATGTGATGATCGCTGCCGTAGCGAACATTATCGCTACGGCAGCATCACACGCACATACCTGTGCAGCGACGTCGTTGGAGACACCAAACAATCCCTCCTTCAAGGGGGAGGTGCGTTCGGCGTCACAGCGACGTCACTAAGGGGCCATCCAATAGAAGCAGAGGGGCAGAGTTGAGCAGGACATAACATCCCGCCCACCTCCTTCCTTCCGCATTGCCGGGGGACGCAGGTAAGGAGATGTTTGTCGTTCTTGCGGTGTCACACATAGCGATGTGTGCTACAGCAGGAACGACAAACAACATCGTACCTGCAGCAGCAATGATATTAAGGAAAGGAACGACGTGTCAACGATCACCGTTTTTGTACGATCTTGCGATCGTTGATCGTCGCTCCTTGGTATCACACGCTGCGATGTCGCTACCGGCGCCGGATGTGCGTCACTAACGACGTGACCCCGACTATATAATGGTAGCGATGTCGCAGCGTGTAAAGCACCCTAAAGACTGATACAAAAACAGACAAAGAGACTGATACAGACAGAGAAACAGAGACAGACATTAGAGACAGACAGAGACTGGGAGAGAGACAGAGAGACAGTTACTATCCGGGGCAACGCCAGGGTACTACAGCTAGTAAATAAATAAATAAAAGACAACAATCTTTTTCCAATACTGATCGCCCCCTTTTGTTGTATATCTTTGGAGTGTGGGAGGAAACCGGAGACCCCGGAGGAAACCCACGCAAACACGGGGAAAACATACAAACTCCTTGCAGATGTTGTCCAAGGACCCCAGCGCTGCAAAGCACCAGTGCTGATCACTGAGCCACCGTGCCGCCCATACTGCCTGCCTGATGCTGCTGCACATGCAATACAATTTACAATCCAGGAATATTGTCCTTATCTCTTAATGACTTTATGACAAAAACAGAACAAATAAATATGAAAATAAAAAATCTATCTGCGGAGAAGCATCTCTACGAGAAAAAGGGAAACATATCGCAAATGGATGATAAACGGAAAAACTGTCTGGTCATTAAGAGGTTAAGACTCACAATCGACATAATATACAAATATACACTTAACTACTAATTGTCTGTAGTGAACCAGCTCTGTCCGTGTTTGAGCGTCCATGTAGTGTGACGTCAGTCTGTGAGCGTCCATGTAGTGTGTCGTCAGTCTGAGCGTCCATGTAGTGTGTCGTCAGTCTGTGAGCGTCCATGTAGTGTGACGTCAGTCTGTGAGCGTCCATGTCTTGTGACGTCAGTCTGTGAACGTCCATGTAGTGTGTCATCAGTCTGTGAGCGTCCATGTAGTGTGACGTCAGTCTGTGAGCGTCCATGTAGTGTTACGTCAGTCTGTGAGCGTCCATGTAGTGTGACGTCAGTCTGTGAGCGTCCATGTAGTGTGTCGTCAGTCTGTGAGCGTCCATGTAGTGTTACGTCAGTCTGTGAGCGTCCATGTAGTGTGACGTCAGTCTGTGAGCGTCCATGTCTTGTGACGTCCGTCTGTGAGCGTCCATGTCGTGTGTCATCAGTCTGTGAGCGTCCATGTAGTGTGACGTCAGTCTGTGAGCGTCCATGTAGTGTTACGTCAGTCTGTGAGCATCCATGTAGTGTGACGTCAGTCTGTGAGCGTCCATGTAGTGTGTCGTCAGTCTGTGAGCGTCCATGTAGTGTTACGTCAGTCTGTGAGCGTCCATGTAGTGTGTCGTCAGTCTGTGAGCGTCCATGTAGTGTTACGTCAGTCTGTGAGCGTCCATGTAGTGTGACGTCAGTCTGTGAGCGTCCATGTCTTGTGACGTCCGTCTGTGAGCGTCCATGTCGTGTGTCATCAGTCTGTGAGCGTCCATGTAGTGTGACGTCAGTCTGTGAGCGTCCATGTAGTGTGTCGTCAGTCTGTGAGCGTCCATGTAGTGTGTCGTCAGTCTGTGAGCGTCCATGTAGTGTGACATCAGTCTGTTATCGTCCATGTAGTGTGACATCAGTCTGTGAGCGTCCATGTAGTGTGTCGTCAGTCTGTGAGCATCCATGTCGTGTGACGTCAATCTGTGAGCGTCCATGTAGTGTGTCGTCAGTCTGTGAGCGTCCATGTCTTGTGACGTCCGTCTGTGAGCGTCCATGTCTTGTGACGTCCGTCTGTGAGAGTCCATGTCGTGTGACGCCCGTCTGCGTCTGTTCTGCAATGTTTCAGGAATGTTCACACTGTCTTTTTTTTCTCGCCCTTAAAACCGTCGGGGATAAAGCACTCGGGAATATTTTATTTTTGCTTTTTATTAGCACTTTCCCGTTTTATCCATTGGATTAAAAAGAAGTCAGAAAAATGCTAATAAAAAGCAAAAAAAAAAACCGGGAAAAAAGGGATAAAATTTACACTGAAAGATTCTCGTGAACAAGCGAACGTTCGCTCACGACATCTTTGCATGCACACTGGCGATCATTCGATTATCAACCAAGTCGCTCGTTTGTATGGTGAAACAATTTTGTGCAGCAAAAAAGCTCTTCATTGTTCACGGTGGTGCATCGTCCTGTGTAAACAGGAGTCGCACTGCCGAGAACAATGGCGGCTTGTGCGCCCTAAGCAATTACCAATCATTCAGGGTGCATTGTCCTAATCTTGAAATATGGTAAGGTTTGTTACACTGTGCCTCATAATGAAACTGGTGTAACTCCATCATGCCCCTCATCAGAACAGGCATAAACAACGCTGGTCTTGATGAATCTGGGCCCCGCTACAAAATCTCTATATACTGTATACACAATAGGATAAAAAAAATACGCCCCGATGATGCCTTTTTCGCTCGTTTTGTGTTTTCGGATGAAAAATGCCCGTAAAAAGTTGTCAAAAAAATTATTAAAAAAATGTTACTCAAAAACGGAAAAATCGTCGTCAAAGCGCTTCAGGAAACTAACAAAACAATGTTCAGACGCCGAGAAAACACTAGAAATAAGTGATCGTCCATTTGAAAAACGGATGATCACATAAGGGCAAAGACACAATGTGATCACCAATGTAGTGTTGTGCTTCGTCTTGGGATGGTCTTGAGGCTTCAGATGGAGACTCTTCGTGGCCCACTCACTAACGGGAACTGCAAACAGACAATTTTTATTAGGAGAAATGAAAAAATAGTTTATTAGCACAAAAAGTCCCTGAACATGCCCTAAGAATAGTAATTGAGACCTCTCCATACATACCTGCTGGTGTCATCCTCATTGCTTTGTGAGTTTTATACGAGAATGGAAAGGTCCAAAAAACAAATCGATGCGTCTATAAGAAAAGATTACTTATCTCAAAACAAGATCACAGATTCAGTGAAGAAGTGATTTGAGGAGAGAGATGGAGGAGGAATGATCGTACAACCGGGAGAGATGGAGGAGGAATGATCGTACAACCGGGAGAGATGGAGGAGGAATGATCGTACAACCGGGAGAGATGGAGGAGGAACGATGGTACAACCGAGAAAGATAAACACTACAAAGACATTGTACTGCCCCTCACATGTAATATTGAGGACACGTATATACGGATACACACTACAAAGACATTGTACTGCCCATCACATGTAATATTCAGGACACGTATATACGGATACACACTACAAAGACATTGTATTGCCCCTCACATTTAATGTAATCCTAGCATTGCTGAAACATCCCCAGATCATCACTGATCCTCCATCAAATTTCACAGTGGGTGCAAGACACTGTGGCTTGTACGCCTTTTCAGGTCTCCATCTAACCATTAGACGACCAGGTGTTGGGCAAAGCTGAAAATTAGACTCATCAGAGAAGATTAACCTTACTCTAGAAATTGGGCAGGAATTGGGCAGATTAAATTTTGCGATGGACGTATGAATCAAGCCGCATACAAGGTTATCCTGGAAAAACAGTTGCTTCCTTCTGCTCAGGCAATGTTCCTCAACTCTGAGGATTGTTTTTTCCAGCAGGACAATGTGCCATGCCACACAGCTAGGGCAACCACATCAAAACCCTGTCATGGCCAGCCCAATCTCCAGACCTGAACCCCATTGAAAACCTCTGGAATGTAATCAAGAGGAAGATGGATAGTTACAAGCCATTAAACAAAGAAGATCTCATTACATTTTTGCACCATGCGTGGCATAAGGTCACCCAAAATCATTGTGAAAGACTGGTGGAAAGCATGCCAAGACGCATGAAAGCTGTGATTAAAAATCATGGTTATTCCACAAAATATTGATTTCTGAACTCTTCCTGAGTTAAAACATTATTAGTATTGTTGTTTCTATATGATTATGAACTTGCTTTTTTGCATTATCTGAGGTCTGAAAAAGCAATGCATTTTTTTGTTATTCTGACCATTTCTCATTTTCAGAAAATAAGTACAACATTTTTTCCTTGGAAATTCGGAGACATGTTGTCAGTAGTTTATAGAATAAAAGAATAATTTACATTTTACTCAAAAATATACCTATAAAGAGAAAAATCAGAAAAACTGACAATTTTGCAGTGATCTCTCTTAATTTTTGCCAGAGCTGTACAGTGTGTGAGGATGGTGGGGGTGTCGCTGTCGTACATACCTTTTAGGAGCCTTTTAAGCTAGAGTCACACTAGCATATGGCATCCAATGCAATACCATTTGATACGATATGCCAATGACCGAGTGTCATGTAAGTGTGTTCTGATCTTGTGATCAGCTCACAGCTGCGGAGGAGCTTCTCCATAGGCAGCCTGTACGTAAATCGCACTGCACCAGACATAATCCATGTGCAGTCCGATGTTTCTTACACACTCACATTGTGACTCTAACCTTACCACGAATCGTGTCCATCTTCGGCTTCTGTGTCAGTGTGAATGTGCAGATCTGACTGCGTGTGACGTTCTTATGGAACTATGTCATTGTGATGTCGTAGCATAGAACGTTTGGATCCTCGTGATGTCATAGAAGGCAGTGATGTCATCTGACTTTTTGATGCCACAGGGTCTTTTAATTTGATAGCAGCAAATAGGGAATAAAAGACAAGTAAAGAAATCTAGTTAAATATCTTGAAAATAAAGAAATATACCCCCCTATAAAGAAACCATGAGATATCAAGTCATATAAAAGAAAAAAAGTGCACAAAGAACCAAAAACAGATGACTCTGATGGCCTCCCCCACGATGAACCCTCAGCCCCCAAGTGTAAAGGAAAGGGTCAGAGACTAAGGTAACATGACCCCTAATGACCCCACCTTTCCAATGGCCTCCAATGGGTCAGATACAAGCTCTGACAATTACTTCCACTAGTATTGTGACCTTTTCAATAAAATAACCAGAAAAAATAATAAAAGTGGTGTACTTTAGGTGTGAGGCGCAATAGGGAGTGGTTTTCAAAGTTAGATACTGTATATTATCATTCATTCTTTGTGGGACATTGACACAATACCAGGGACCTTCAGCAGTATCCATGTCTGCCATCCTCTATTTTATATGTCAAACCCAAGGAGAGTTATGGAAACTAATATAACCTAACTATATATACAAATATATTGCAGAAAATAATATAATAACTGGCAAACAGCATGGATTCATGAAAGTTAAGTCATGTCTAACCAACCTGTTGGGGTTCTATGAGGGGGTAAGTGCAAACCTGGATATTGGTAATGCAGCTGATGTGATTTATTTGGACTTTGCAAAGGCATTTGATACTGTACCACATTTTTACTTAGCCTTATTTAGCCTTTTACTAAAGCTCCAGAAGCAAGGACTAGGGGAAACTATATGCAACTGGGTAAGGAATTGGCTAAAAGATAGGAAACAAAGAGTAGTCATAAATGGTACATTCTCTAAATGGGCTATAGTCAGCAGTGGGGTGCCGCAGGGATCTGTGCTAGGACCGATTCTTTTTAATCTCTTTATTAATGACCTTGCGGATGGGATTAATAGTAAAATGTCAGTCTTTAGGGTGTATAAAAAGAGAGATTGGATCCCGTGATCGCAACGTATTGTTACCCCTCTATATAAGTTTGGACCTAGGATGTACCCTCATGTACACCGATATTCAGGGTACAGGATAATGACGGCGACACTCAGCACCCAAGTTTCCCATGATCTGAAATCTCTCTTTCTATCAGAACCCAGCTTCCTATGTTCTGATATCCACCTTGTCCCAAAACACAGCTTCCCCGTGCTCTGCTATACATCTTTCCCTCATCACCCATCTTTCCTATATCAGAGCATAGGAAAGCTGGGTGCTGAGGGAAAGAGCCTCCCATAGTTCTCCATGTATTATAATTCACCCCATAGTTCTCCATATATTATACTGCACTGCCATAGTCCTATATGTATTATAATGCAGCCCCATAGACCTTTATATTGTATTATGCAGCCCCATACTCCTCCATGTATAATGCACATCTATAACCAATGTATAAGGTGTCCTTCATATTGTATAATGCACCCCTATACAGCATGTACAAGGTGTGCTTCTTATTATATTATGCAGCCCCATAGACCTCCATATATAATGCACCATTATAGTCCATGTATAAGGTGTCCTTCATATTGTATTATGCAGCCCCATTGACCTCCATGTATAATGCACCCCTATGGTCATGAATAAGGTGTCCTTCATATTGTTTTATGCAGCCCAATAGTCATCCATGTATAATGCACCCCTATAGTCATGTACAGTTCTGGCCAAAAGTATTGGCACCCCTGCAAATCTGTCAGAGAATACTCCGTTTCTTCTTGAAAATTATTTCAATCACAAATTATTTGGTATTATTATCTTCATTTAATTTGTCTTCAATGAAAAAAAAAATATGTCAAAAAGCCAAATTGGATATAATTCCACACCAAACATAAAAAAGAGTTGGACAAAAGTATTGGCACTGTTTGAAAAATCATGTGATGCTTCTCTAATTTGTGTAATTAACAGCACCTGTAACTTACCTGTGGCACCTAAGAGGTGTTGGCAATAACTAAATCACACTTGCAGTCATTTGACATGGATTAAAGTTGCATACCAAACTATATAAAACCCTTAAAACACGTACTTTATTAATAGTCATTAAAATCCACAACCCTTGTGCAAAATATTTCAAAAGGGAAGAATAAAGGGAGGAGAGTAAGATGCTCGCCCTTTACAATAGCCCTCCCTCCTGTCCACTACCTACCGCGGGGGTTGGCACCCTGATACCTGCGAAAAATGGCGCCCCCACTCAGCGGTGGCTGTCCCTGATATGACCCTCAATGAACCCTCAGCAAAGTGATGAAGAATAGATAGGGTTAACAACTCATACACAGGGTACAAACATTCACAGTGGACAGGAAAAATGAAACAGCTGCACATGAACCTCAGGTTTTAGACCAACATCAAATATCACTGGTAGTTCTAGGGGCAATAGTACAGACCGATGGACAAATCCAATGTACTGAATATGGGATACCACTTGTGCCTCCAAGAGCAAAAGTACAATGGATATGTGGCCCTATATAGCCCCAAACACCCTTGGATACCACAAATCAATTATATACAACTGATATCCAAGACCACTCCTTGGTACGCCTCATAAGTGAAAGACAGAATATGGTGTATAGTGCAAAAACAATGTGCAAGCTTATGAGCAGGTTCTGGCCTCAGATGCCATCATACTAGACAGCCAGTCTGCCCATATATAGAATAAATCATACCAAGTGTGATATAATGAATCAACCAGTATTGGTCATACAGGTTAGTCAATGACTTATCTGTAAGGTGGGTTCATGTGCGCTTCCCAGATTAGCCCCAATAACGCCTCAACGCGTTTCTCCAGACTTGGATCATCAGGAGGCTTGATGTAAGGCTTGCCAGTTGGTTTCAGGACAGCATGATGTCAGGATAAGGGGGGAGATCCGATGCACCTGGATCTCCTCTTAAACCATGCCAGTAATGAACCACCCCCACCCCCAGCCAATCAGCCCACTCCCCCCGCCCACACACTGACACACCCCCATCCACGATAAGCCACACCCTCATAAACATTGCTGATCAGGTCTTATGATCTTTTCATAATGTGTACAGGTACAGGAGAGATAAATATCTTGATAGGTTACCTCTAGTGTCCCGTTCATGTAGTTCGTCCTACTGGATCACATGTGATGTGTCTCCAGGGACGCCCCTCTGATGCATTCCACGGTGTAACGCAGACACTAGAGGTAACCTATCAAGATATTTATCTCTCCTGTACCTGTACACATTATGAAAAGATCATAAGACCTGATCAGCAATGTTTATGAGGGTGTGGCTTATCGTGGATGGGGGTGTGTCAGTTGGTGGGCGGGGGGAGTGGGCTGATTGGCTGGGGGTGGGGGTGGTTCATTACTGGCATGGTTTAAGAGGAGATCCAGGTGCATCGGATCTCCCCCCTTATCCTGACATCATGCTGTCCTGAAACCAACTGGCAAGCCTTACATCAAGCCTCCTGATGATCCAAGTCTGGAGAAACGCGTTGAGGCGTTATTGGGGCTAATCTGGGAAGCGCACATGAACCCACCTTACAGATAAGTCATTGACTAACCTGTATGACCAATACTGGTTGATTCATTATATCACACTTGGTATGATTTATTCTATATATGGGCAGACTGGCTGTCTAGTATGATGGCATCTGAGGCCAGAACCTGCTCATAAGCTTGCACATTGTTTTTGCACTATACACCATATTCTGTCTTTCACTTATGAGGCGTACCAAGGAGTGGTCTTGGATATCAGTTGTATATAATTGATTTGTGGTATCCAAGGGTGTTTGGGGCTATATAGGGCCACATATCCATTGTACTTTTGCTCTTGGAGGCACAATTGGTATCCCATATTCAGTACATTGGATTTGTCCATCGGTCTGTACTATTGCCCCTAGAACTACCAGTGATATTTGATGTTGGTCTAAAACCTGAGGTTCATGTGCAGCTGTTTCATTTTTCCTGTCCACTGTGAAAGTTTGTACCCTGTGTATGAGTTGTTAACCCTATCTATTCTTCATCACTTTGCTGAGGGTTCATTGAGGGTCATTTCAGGGACAGCCACCGCTGAGTGGGGGCGCCATTTTTCGCAGGTATCAGGGTGCCAACCCCCGCGGTAGGTAGTGGACAGGAGGGAGGGCTATTGTAAAGGGCGAGCATCTTACTCTCCTCCCTTTATTCTTCCCTTTTGAAATATTTTGCACAAGGGTTGTGGATTTTAATGACTATTAATAAAGTACGTGTTTTTAAGGGTTATATATAGTTTGGTATGCAACACCCCCTTTATATATATATGGATTAAAGTTGACTCAACGTCTGTCCTGTGTCCTTGTGTGTACCACATTGAGCATGGAGAAAAGAAAGAAGACCAAAGAACTGTCTGAGGACTTGAGAATCCAAATTGTGAGGAAGCATGAGCAATCTCAAGGCTACAAGTCCATCTCCAAAGACCTGAAAGTTCCTGTGTCTACGGTGCGCAGTGTCATCAAGAAGTGTAAAGCCCATGGCACTGTGGCTAACCTCCCTAGATGTGGAAGGAAAAGAAAAATTGACGAGAGATTTCAACACAAGATTGTGTGGATGGTGGATAAAGAACCTCGACTAACATCCAAACAAGTTCAAGCTGCCCTGCAGTCCGAGGGTACAACAGTGTCAACCCGTACTATCCGTCGGCGTCTGAATGAAAAGGGACTGTATGGTAGGATACACCGGAAGACCCCACTTCTTACCCCGAGACATAAAAAAGCCAGGCTGGAGTTTGCCAAAACTTACCTGAGAAAGCCTAAAACGTTTTTGGAAGAATGTTCTCTGGTCAGATGAGACAAAAGTAGAGCTTTTTGGAAAAAGCCATCAACATAGAGTTTACAGGGAAAAAAAGAGGCATTCAAAGAAAAGAACACGGTCCCTACAGTCAAACAAGGCGAAGGTTCCCTGATGTTTTGGGGTTGCTTTGCTGCCTCTGGCACTGGACTGCTTGACTGTGTGCATGGTATTATGAAGTCTGAAGACTACCAATAAATTTTGCAGCATAATGTAGAGCCCAGTGTGAGAAAGCTGGGTCTCTCTCAGAGGTCATGGGTCTTCCAGCAGGACAATGACCCAAAACACACTTCAAAAAGCACTAGAAAATTTTGAGAGAAAGCACTGGAGACTACTAAAGTGGCCAGCAATGAGTCCAGACCTGAATCCCATAGAACACCTGTGGAGAGATCTCAAAATGGCAGTTTGGAGAAGGCACCCTTCAAATCTCAGGGACCTGGAGCAGTTTGCCAAAGAAGAATAGTCTAAAATTCCTGCAGAGCATTGTAAGAAACTCATTGATGGTTACCGGAAGCGGTTGTTCGCAGTTATTTTAGCTAAAGGTTGTGCAACCAAGTAAAAAGCGGGCTTTACACGCTGCGACATCACTAGCATCGGCTAGCGATGTCGAGCGCGATAGCACCCGGCCCCGTCGTACGTGCGATATTGTGTGATCGCTGCCGTAGCGAACATTATCGTTACGACAGCGTCACACGTACATACCTGGTCAGCGACGTCGCTCTGGCCGCCGATCCACCTCCTTTCTAAGAGGGCGGGTCGTGCGGCGTCACAGCAACGTCACACGGCAGCCGTCCAATAGCAGAGGAGTGGCGGAGATGAGCGGCCGGAACATGCCGCCCACCTCCTTCCTTCCTCATTGCCGGTGGACGGAGGTAAGGAGATGTTCGTCGCTCCTGCGGTGTCACACATAGCGATGTGTGATGCCACAGGAACGAGGAACAACATTGCTAATAAACAGGCAACGATATTTGGTTTTAGGACAACCTCTCCAAAACCAACGTTTTTTGCCTGTTTTGCGACCGTTTAACATGGCTGGCACGTGTCACACGCTGCAATGTCGCTAAGGACGCCGGATGTGCGTCACTAACGACGTGACCCCGACAATAAATCATTAGCGATATCGCAGCGTGTAAAGCCCCCTTTAGGCTAAGGGTGCCAATACTTTTGTCTGGCCCATTTTTTGTGTGAAATGATCAATGATTTGATTTTTGTTTCATTCTCTTTTGTGTTTTTTCATTGCAAGCAAATTACCGTAAATGAAGATAATAATACCAAAGAATTTGTGATTGCAATCATTTTCAAGAAGAAACTGAGTATTCTCTGACAGAATTGCAGGGGTGCCAATACTTTTGGCCAGCACTGTATGCATATATAGACACACATTTTATATATATATATATATATATATATATATATATATATATATATATATATATATATATATATATATATATATATATATATATGCATATGAGCATACATGTGTGTGTATATATATATATATATATATATATATATATATATATATACACACATATGTATGCTCATATATATATCTATATGTATGTATGCTATATATATCTATATATCTATATATATATATAGGATATATATATATAGATATATATATGAGCATACATATGTGTGTGTATATATATATGTATATATGTATGCTCATATATATATATATATATATATATATATATATATATATATATATATATATATATATATATATATGTATATATATATATATATATATGTGTATATATATGCTCATATATATATGTATGCTCATAGATAGATAGATAGATATATCTCTAATATATAAAGCTGAATGTGTGTGTGTGTGTGTGTGTGTGTCCGAGACTGGCATCTGCACCATCGCAGCTCCAGCCACAAAATTTTGCACACTCACA
The DNA here is from genome assembly GCF_048569485.1 of Anomaloglossus baeobatrachus. Taxonomy (NCBI): domain Eukaryota; kingdom Metazoa; phylum Chordata; class Amphibia; order Anura; family Aromobatidae; genus Anomaloglossus; species Anomaloglossus baeobatrachus. The sequence goes on from NC_134354.1 coordinate 656,686,196, forward strand.
CTTCTGGACCCCGAGAGCATCATAGGCTATGTTTTGAGGGGAAATTTTAACCCCGCTCTTTACAGTTATTCACCAAAAAACCTGCCTCCATTAAAGCGAAAGGAGCTGGGAGCCATAGTACAGCCAGAACTTCAGAAGAATGCACAGCCACGCCCTTATATGGAATGTTGGCGTGTCACAATGCAGCCAGGGAAAGAGACAGACACAGTCAGGGAAAGAGGCAGACACAGACAGGCTAAGAAACAGACATAGACAGGGTAAGAGACAGACACAAAGAGACAGACACAGACAAAGAGACAGACAGACACAGGGAAACAGACAGACACGGAAAGAGAGAGAAAGAGACAGACAGAGAAAGGGAAAGAGACAGACAGGGAAAGAGACAGACAGAGATAGATAGACAGACAAGGAAAGAGATAGATAGATAGACAGACAGACGGAGAAAGAGACAGAGACAGTCAGAGACAGACAGGAAAAGAGACAGACATACAAAGAGATAGAGAGAGACAGGGAAAGAGACAGACAGACAAAGATAGAGAGAGAGACAGAGAGATATATAAAGAGGGGGAGACAGACAGAGAATGGGAGAGAAACAGAGAGACAGTTACTATCCCGGGCGTTAATACATTCTATTTATACATTCTATCCCGGGAATGTTAATACATTCTATTTTGTTAACAGCAGTTAACCCGGGCGAAGCCGGGTAGTACAGCTAGTACAATATTATATATATATATATATATATATATATATATATATGTATATGTATATATATTATATATAATCTGTCTGAACACTGGAGGGCACTATCTCCAAGATAAGACAATGATGTTTGTGACTTCCCTGCTATCTTCAGCGGTTTGTCCACTGATTGTCACATTTTTATGGCGTGTGAGGAGGTTTCCTTTTCCATTAGATCATCACACATCACCTCTATTCAACCACAGCCTAGCCTAGAGCTGGATATTGTACATATGTAGGGCTTTTTTGCATGGTTTCTATTCTGTGATGACGATGGATGGGATTTATCAAGACTAGCGTTTCATTTACCAGTTTTAAACCTATAGACACCGCTAGAGAAAGGTGCACCACATCTATGAAAGGGAACCAATCGCCAAGATTATAGTATGTAACCTAAAGCCAGTACTATACTAGCACTATCAGGCTGATTCTATACATACCTTTAGTGGTCAGCTCGGATGTTTAAGTTTTGAAATCCAAGAAAGTGAAGTTTATAAAATCATCAGCTTCTTGAGTGACAGTGTGACGCCCTGGCAAAACCAGGTAGTCACAGTTAGGCCCCTGCACAACACCGTTCCCTCACTAGGAAACACACAGCCAACCAGAAACCCTAGCCACCCCCCCCTTAGGGAAAGATAGACACACCAGTGGGCGTGACCAGGCAGTTGGAACACGCCCACCCAAGGGTCCAGACAGCCCGGGGCGGGAAAAACAGCAGATAAGTCTAGATTAGTCTGAAGTTCAGTTTGGAGACGAGTGTGGGCTGGAGCTAAGGGTAGCTCCAGCAGAAAGTTCAAGTTGAACGGTACAAGGGTAGGAGCCCTGGTGCCACTGGCTAGGAGGCAAACGGTGGTCTCCGTTAGCAGGAGACGGGAACACGGCTCGGCAGAGCCGAGATGGACCGCGACAGGGTTGTAGCCCGCCGGTACAGACTCGGGGAACCGACCCGGAAACCGTAGCACAAAGGGGGGTACTCGGACCCTGAAGCCAGAACCCAGAACCAAGCGGACTGGTTAATTAACCGATTGAGGCCAGGACTAGAGGTCCTGTCGCATCCAAAGTCCCTCTTAGAAGACAACAGCCCACCGATTAGGGATAAGAGGTCACCGCCAGGGACCATAGATCCCACGGGCCAGCGTCTGCGGGCACGGCTCCTTAGGCCACATCCAGCCGGGAGCGGACTCCTGAGTTTCACACTAGGAAAGTCCACCTTACACAAAGCAGTGCAGGAAAAGGATAGAGACCACCAGCCGTGTGGGAGACCTGAACGCAACAGGCCGCGGCACCGGCCACCATCACCTTGGTTTACCAGAGACTTGTGTGTTTTACTAACAGTGAGTACACCAGCACCCCCCTGCGGTCGCCATCCCCTGCACTGAGCCACCGGGTTCCGGGGTCACCATCCCTACCCACGGAGGGGTTAACAACGTGCTGCACAACATCTCCCCCGGGTGCCCAATAACAGCAGCGGTGGTGTCCCACCTCACCAAACACAGTGGGTGGCGTCACGAACTTACTACGGCCTAGCCCGTACATCTACGTCCCCCCCCATTTATTCGGCGTGTCCGCGAGACTCCCAGGTCCGGAGACCCTGGAGCCACCTCCCCTGAAGGCCCGGACCCGAGCAGCGCCGGCTGCTGGCACGGCGGCGGCACATCAGCAGCTGAGGGGCAGATAATGTCTGGGGGGTATTCATAGTTATCCCTCCCTCTATTAGAATTAGCCCCTTCTGGTAACATGGGTATGACCTCACCACAGGTCCTGCAAGTAAAATAAGTAAAGTTAAATCAATGGTATAATACTAATACACATGCTGATTGTAACGGGGAGGGGGGTAACTATGAATACCCCCCAGATATTATGTGATCCTCAGCTGCTGTCACTCAAGAAGCTGCTGATTTTATAAACTTTACTTTCTTGGATTTCAAAACCTAAACATCCGAGCTGACCACTACAGGTATGTATAGAATCAGCCTGATAGTGCCAGTATAGCACTGGCTTTAGGTTATATATGAAAATCCTGGTGATTGGTTCCCTTTAAGCGGTGCATGTCCCTTAATTAAATCTGGTGCATCTTTGAGCTGTACATGTGCTAGGAAATGAAATGTACGCCAGCCGTTAGTTCGTATAGATTTTAGCTACAATATATGGCAGTTTTCTGGTGTATATTATATAAATATGTTGTGTGACAATAGTTCTCCCCCACTCAATTACTCAATTATGCATTTTTTAGAAAAATGCCATAAGTGTCGGTAAAGGTAAAAAAAAGACACAAACTGTTGTGCAAACATGGTGGGCACCATAATTTTTGACCTTTTTCATTTCTGGTGTAGACGAGATAATAAAACTTCCAACCTTCATTGTTTGTTAATTAAACCATTGAATCCTCACATTTTTGCGAGATATAAACAGAGGAACTATAAGCACAAAGGCAGCCATGTAAGGCCAGGGTCACACTTGCATTTCATGTTCCATTTTAGGAACAGTCAAACTCAAGTCATACCCAAAATGGATCCATGGAAAAACTAATGCCCATGGTTAGGATGCATGACTTTTTTTCCATTTTAAAAACGGACACATAACAGAATGCAGAGGAGCACACTAATAAGCCATGGGGTCCCTCTGCTTTTGCATGCAGCAGCAGTTATGCAACAGAACCATTTTTGACATTAAAGGGAACCTGTCACCAGATTTGGGGCCTATAAGTTGCGGCCACCACCAGTGAGCTCTTATATACAGTATTCTAACATGCTGTATATAAGAGCCCAGGCCACTGTGTAGAACATAAAAATCACATTGTAATACTCTCCTTGGAGGTCGCTCTAGTGCAGACTGGTCAGATGGGTGGCCCCGTTCTCCGGGACCGGCGCCTCCTCTTTCGGCCATCTTTGTCCTCCTTATTCTGAAGCCTGTGTGCATGACGCGTCCTACGTCATCCACACTCGCCGGCACTGAGGTCCTGCGCAGGCGCACTTTGATCTGCTTTGAGCAGGGCAGATCAAAGTATTGTAATGCGCCTGCGCAGGACGTCAATACCAAGGAAGGAAGACCAAGATGGTTGAAAGAGGAGGTGCCGGTCCCGGAGAACGAAGCCACCTATCTGACCAGTCTGTACCGGAGCGACCTCCTAGGTGAGTATTAGGCTATCTCCGCACAGTGCATTTTTTTCTGACCACAAAGATGCAGCGTTTTTCGCCCAAAAAAATGAACTAAAACACAGCCACAGGAAAAACGCATAAAAAAGCTTGCGTTTTTGTCCAGTGCATTAAAAGGGTGAAAAACTCAGTGAAAAACGCAAAAAGAATTGACATGCTACATATTTGTGGTGCAGCCAAAACAAAACCTGCACTGTGCGGACAGCAAAAATAAAATCTCATAAGCTTTGCTGGGGAAAGAAATTCATGCAGTTTTGAGACCAAAACTGCACCCAAAAAATGTGCAAAAACGCGGCAAAAAATGCAGCGTGCGCACATAGCCTTATAACGTGTTTTTTATGTTTTACACAGCAGCCTGGGCTCTTATATGCAGCATGTTAGAATGCTGTATATAAGAGCCCACTGGTGGTGGCCGCAGCTTATAGTCACCAAATCTGGTGGCAGGTTCATGTTAAAAATGGTTCTGTTGCATAACTGCTGCATGCAAAAGCAGAGGGACCACATAGTGTGCTCCTCTGCATTCTGTTATGTGTCCGTTTTTAAAATCGAAGAAAAAGTAGTGCATCCATGGGCATTAGTTTTTCCATTCATCTATTTTCGATATGACTTGTGTTTGACATTTCCTAAACTTCTCACTACACTAAATGATTTTTTTTTTTCCACTTCCTTTTACTGACGCTTTGTTTAACAAGCTCAGTGTATGCTGGGATACTCAAACGAAGCGTAATCAGGGGGCAGAGGCTGTGGTTACTGACAGCCCCTGCCCCATTCTTGAAACAAAGCAGCATTAGGGACTGGGTACTGTGCGATATGTGCAATTACAGTGCTCTCTTTGTTGCTGGCTCATATCAGCAGTAACGATCCAGCCGGAAAGCAGAGACCCTTGTAAGAAAAAAACTCTGTGTTGTCCCAACTATTACAAGTATCACTACAACCGTAAACTTTGGAAGGAGAATTTACTTTTAACAACCTGGCTGACCTTTGATAAAGCCTGTGCGACTACCGCGCTCGTAACTGCTGAGGCCTATGTTAAACCCTATCAGTTGTGCTTACTAGTAAAGGACTCACAGTACTGTTTAGGGGGAACATGTCCACTCCTGGGAGCTCAATGCTGAGATGCTTGCATGGCCCGTCAGTGTGCACTTTTCTCCCACGACAGGTAGGAAGTTCTCTTCTTTCACAGACCTGGGGTTCTTTGACTCTTCTGGACTCCGACTCTTCTCGTCTATGGGATCGCCAGTCTCAGGAGCTTCCCAGTCAGGTACTGAATTGACGGCTACTGTTCCTCTCCCACAGTCCAGTTCACAACCCGGCAGTGTGCTTTTCTCCCAACTGCCGTTGTCGAACACGTCAACATCTCCTGTCTTGCTCAAGTGACCCTGTGACGTCCCTGAACTAGTCAGGGTGTCACAGGGTACTGCACGTCTTCTTCACCTGGTGCAGGACTCAACCCCCATGGTTCTGGGATCCTAACCTTTGGTATTGCTCCATCAGCATTCAAATCCTAGTCACACCTCCCACCACACCCTGTCAGACACACCAATGGGTGGTCTAGCTGGAACAGGGCCACTCGCCTAGTCGTCAGGCAGATTGGTAGGAGGGAGGAAGTCAGAGAGAGGACGTGCAGAGCCAAGCTTAGAGAGTTTTTAGCAGTAGCTCCCAAAGAGTGAGGAGCTGGGAGTAGCAGCTCCCTGGATTTGAGTAGTAGCTCCCAAAGAGTGAGAACTGGAAGTTGGAGCTCCCTGGGGACTTTTGGCTAGGTCACGGACGGTGGTCTGGGACCGAAGAAGTCGAAGACCCGGTCACAGGGTATTGGAGAAAGGTGCCAGGCTTAGTTTTGGGGAACGGTCGGCACCGGAGTACCTAGTAACTGAACCGGTACCGAGCACGGCGGGGTACTGGAACCTAGATCAGGGAGTAGCTTCACGCAACCTGATAATTAACCTGTGGAGGATAGTCTCTTTATGAACTTTCCCCAAGAGCTCAGAGATCGAAGGCATCAACACAAAGAGGGGGATAGGGCTTTCCAGCTTATGCGGCCCAATGAAATCCCAAGTGTCAGCCATCGAGAGCATAGCTCCCCTACTTAACAGTGGGGAGCGGGAACCCGACAGATTCAAGCAGAGGGGTCACTCAGAACATCTAAAATACAGTGCATGGAGGCAAGGTACAGACTATCAGCAATACCAACGGGAGTGGACTCTCGGACGAGCTCCCCTGAAGTGGCAGAAGCACCCAGAGACTTGGTTTACTTCTGTGTCAGAGTCTGCTTTGTAGTCGCATCACTACCAACACTGCCTGAGTGAGTATGCTGTCCTCCCCTGCTTCCAATCTGCACCACTCTCCCCTACGCTCCCCTACACCTCCATCATCCAGAGTCCCGGGGCCTCCCCTACCCGTGGAGGGAACGTCATCTGGCTGCTCCACTCCATCTCCCCCGCGTACTCCCTTCGGCAGCAGCGGTACTCCCCGTACCGCGAACCACGGGTGGCGTCACTGTGATGCCCTGGCGCCGCCAGGTGGACACACACCAAATAGGCCCCTGCACAACACCTTCCCTCACTGGGTTACACCAGCCAACAAAACCCTAGTCACCCCCCTCAGGGCAGGACAAGCACACCAGTGGACAGGACCAGGCGGATGGAGAACACCCACCTAGGGGTGTAGAGAACCCGAGATGGGAAAAGAGTCAGTTGAGTTAAGTTAAGTTGGAGCTCAAGTTCAAGTCGAGTGAGGAGCAAGAGAAGGAAAGTGCAAGCAAAGTCAGAAAGGAGAGGCGTCTGGATTGGAGCCCCGGCAAACTGGCTAGGTGGCAGACGGTGGTCCGTGTCTGTCAGGAGACTGGAAGATGGCTGCCAGAGATTCGAGGTGGACCGGGGCAGGGTTGTAGCCCACCGGTACCGACACTGGAGAACCGACCTGGAAACCGTGCACAGAGGGGGTACCTGGACCCTGAAGCAGAGACTGGAACCACCGGCTTTGTTAATTAGCCAGTTGAGGACAATATTACAGGTCCTGTCCCACCCAAAGTCCCAAAAAGCAGACAAGAGCCCACCGAGGGGGATAGGGCGTCCGCCAGGGCCCATTAGATCCCAAGGGACAGCGTCTGAGGGCAAGGCTCTCCCACCCATAGTTCTGGGAGCGGACTCCCGAGTTTCACACTGAGAAGTCCAAGGAGAACTAAACACAGTGCAGAGGAAAGTGACACAGACTATCACCCTGGGTGAGGGACCAGAGTACACCCGGCCGCGGCGGCCGGCCACCGACACCTTGGTTTACCATTGGACTCGTGTGACTTCTTTTTCTGTGAGTAAACTAACATTCCCCGGTCTGACCGGGCACGCCGGCCCCTGCAAGCCACCATCCTCGGCACAGAGACACTGGGCCCCGACATCCAGCTGCTATCCCATCACCCCCCGGGTGCTCCCTATCAGCAGCGGTGGGCCATCACAACTCACCACATACCGTGGGTGGCGTCACAAAGTGTCTACGGCAATCCCCGTATATAAACGTCCCCTTCCCCCGGGTCCGAAAGATCCCTCAAGCCACACTGCGGGTCCGGATCCGAGCAGCCCGGCTGCTGGCGTGGGGGCGGCACATCACAAACTCTTATCCCCTGTAAATACCCCCTTTACATTTGAAGTGGCCGTGAGCCCCCGGGTCCAGAGACCTTCGAGCCACAGAAACTCCCAGATCCGAGCGGTTCGACCGCTGCAGGGGTGGCACAACCCGACTTCTCCTGTTCCCACCCGAAGCTCTTCTCCCGCTCTTTCTCTACTTCCCGCACTTTTTAGGCACAGTTAGTCCAGCTACACAGTTCAGAGGGGAGCATTGACTCTGCCGGCTAGTCCACAAATCACAGAACATGGGGAAGCATCGTCTATTAAAGTCACAGCATACTTATCCAATCGTAGGGGCGACACCCCTACACCGTGAACTACAACCCATTGCCTATAAGTGACACATCCCAGGAATCAGGCTCTGAGGCCCTATATTGGGCTAATAGATTAAATAGCAAAAACTTGCTGACAGATTCTCTTTAATGTACTGCAGGACCCATAGCGAGGAAACACTGCAGATATGGAACGCTATATCAATTAGGAGCATTGCTTTATGTACCAGCACCTGGAGAAGGAGGCTGAGGCCAGCCTGAGTCTCCACAAACCCCGTATGTGCTGCCTTCACGAGGCCTACTCAATTGTGTTTAGCAATGCTGCTACAAATACAGTATTTGTGTATTATATTGCATAGTAAAATGTGAAAATAATATTTTTCTTTAGGTTTTACTGCTGCGTGTTCAGATACTTTCAAGAAATTAATAATTAACCATTTTGATGTCTCATTTCAAGCAGCGAGATTCTAATTGTGTTGTACAGTCATAGTTTCAGGTCATTGAGGGTTATACATGTGGGCAGCTACGCACGTCACGCACCTGCTAAATATACCAGCTTTTGTTTTACGTAAATTTAATCAGGACCTTGAGACTTCCTGCTTCTATGCACACTCCTTGGGAATTTAGTCACCCACTCAGCCCACACCTACCAGCGCTAGCTCCCTCCTTGTCACTAACAGACAGGCCTCATCTTTTATCTTCACTCAGTGCGGTCTTACCTATCGCGATCAGCCTATTTAAGTATTGGCTATTATGTAACACGCCGCTGCACATATATTAGTACTCATTAGAAATTCACTAGTTTTTTTTTTTTTTTTATGTAAACATTGCCATATGACTTTTTAAAAATAGTTTGCATTATTTGTGTCTTTTTTAAGAGCTGTTTAATATGTCCATGCAATTCGGCCCCATGTTGGGTTACAATACACAGACTGGCCGCGGCTCTTCCCACCCGAATGTGACAGCTTCATAGATGGCTATGGTTTCTCCCGACCCGAGTGTGACAGCTTCATATACTTCTATGAAGCTGTCACATTTGGATCAGGAGAGCCGCCGCCAGTCTGAGCATTGTAATCTGACATTGGACCGCATTGCACTGACATATGAACGGCCTTACAATTAGGGCTCTTCCATATAGCGGTGTTTCACATCTATGTTGTACGGATCCTTATACAGCACCTATACAAAACAATAGGCCCATTCTGTACCTTTGAAAAAACATGCACTGTACATCAGCATGTAATACTACAGTGAAATATAAATATATCCCTCCAGATCTTCAGGGTGGGGGACAGCACTGAATACAGAGTGATGCCTGCCCAAGAGGTGAGTTTCATTTTTTTTCATATCCTTGAGACCAATATCCTCTAGTGGGAGTACCTTTACAATCGCAGTATGCTAAATCTCTAAAGTGAGTGTTTTTTTGTGTGTGGGTTTGTGACGCCCTGGACTAGCCAGGTAGTCACAAACACAACATCACACACACCCTCTCCCATGGTTAGGCAACAACAGTCAAACAAAATCCTTGTTGCCACCCTCCAGGGTCTGATGTCCACACCAGGTGGGGCGGAGCCAGGTGGTTGGCCCCACCCACCGAGGAGTTCACAGGCCTGGAGGCGGGAAAAAGCAGTTAGTTAGAGTTTGGAGTTCAAGTGGAGTGGAGGAGTTGAAGTTTGGAGTTGAAAGTGACAGGAGAGAAACTGTCAGTGTCTTGGTCGGAGCCAAGGCACTGTCAGCAAGGTCGGCAGACGGTGGTGGCCGTCTGCAGGAGTTGGCGCAGGTGAGCGGAACCGTAGGACCGGGGACGGCCGGTGGCCTGCCGGTACCGAGCCGGGGAGCAGATCTGAACCAAGCACAAAGGCAGGGCCATCAGACCCCGACCAGGCTAGGAGCCGCCGAAAAAGGTCAAATCCGATACTGACCGGGACCCTAGGGGTTCCCTCACACCCAAAACCCGACAGAAGGCAACCGTCCACACAGTGAGGATAAAAAGCCACCGCCATAGGCTAGAGATCCAAGGGCCTGCGCCTGTGGGCAAAACGGGCTCCTTCGGTACATACACGCCGGGGAGTGGACTACCAGTGGGAAACCATCGGAGTCAATTCATACACAGCGGTGCAGGGAAAGGCAGCCACCATCAACCTGTCCGGGGAGAGCAAAGACACTGCAGCGGGACACGTCCATCCGGCCGTTTGGTTTACCAGAGACTCTGTGAATCTGTGCCTGAGTGAGTACAACAGTGCCAACCGGCACCGCGCCGCGCTGCCTCCGCAACCCTGCACCCCAGCTACCCTGCCTCCCCGTTCACCACCGTGCCCTGGGATCACCAACCCCTACCCACGGAGGGGGAACCAACACCTAGCTGCTCCCCGCCATCGTTCCCGGGAATCCCCATGACGAGCAGCGGTGGTGTCCACTATCACCACGACCCGTGGGTGGCATCACAAATTATCTCCCCAAAACCACCCAACACCCCTTTTCACTTGGGGGCGAGGAGCGCTGCTCGAGTTCCCGGGTCCGGCCCACCGCTCGAGCCACCGAGCAGCAGCACCCCCAGACCCGAGCATAGCGAGCGCGGCCCCTCCGCCCGCGACAGGTTACATTGAGAGATGAAACTTTGGGCTCCGTTTAACCTACGTTTGGTGTTTATCTAAAGTACTATTGTGTTTCATAAAACCTGTTGGCCTCATTGTATAAACCGAGGGGGACATCAAAATTACTTGAGGAACAGTCCAAAACCGTAAAAAATTATAGTCGCCTGGAAAACGTGATTGTCATAAAATTCATCAATGATATTAATTCTGGAACGTATTAAAACAGACTATAGATTATCCATTGTGGGAAAAAGTCAAATACTATTCTGTGAAGAGCAGGTAACAAAGGCCTAAAATCCTCAAATGATAGTATATTGTATATTTCTCCAAGGCAGTTGTATATTTAATTTTTAACTTAATTGTCTAGGATTTAAAAATAATTGTCTAGCAGCCGAATATATAATCTCGCCACTACTCCAGAGACATCATTCAGAGGGGCCCCTATATATTTGTCTACTTTTCTGCACTGATGAGGCTGTATTGATTATTGGCTCTGCCTTTGGTCATCATAAGTGATTGGCTGCAGTGGTCACATGTGTACATGCTAAATCATAATTAATGAAATATTTTTTGCACTTTGATGCTTGACGAAACTAAGGTAAGAAATAATCATATCAGAAAATCACTTTACCCATTGCTCAGCTCATCTTTAGGCCTCATTCAGACATATGTAAACAAAGTATGTGATCTAGACATGTTTTCCATATATCAAATACAGTTGAAACCAGAAGTTTACATACACTATCAAAAAAGATACATCTGCATGTTTTTCTCATTATCTGACATGAAATCATAAACCTTTCCTGTTTTAGGTGAACGATCAGATCTCATACTTTGCACTGATGAGGTGCAATCAACCTATCTGCAAATTGAGGTTTTGATCTGGCATAAATCCTAGGTCATATGACAAGGCTCATTAGAGTCAATTTTAACATTTAGGATTGCTACTTGTAATAGGTGGCACTAGAGTTTATCTACTTCCTCCCTGAAGAGACAATTTGCATATTTCCCAGAGGAGCATTGCAGCTACTGGATTGGTGTGCAGGCTCCGTAAGGAGAAAAGCTTTCTCCTTAGACCCTGTATGGTCAGACACGGCCATTACACAGTACACAGCAGGGACACATATATAAGGTTATCTCAGCACAGGAACATTTTTTTTAAACACATCCAATTGTGGAAATTATTATTATTCCAAGATCTTTTGATTAAAATGAACTTTGTTTGTGGGTAAACCACCTTATTCTCAGTTAGAAAACTTACACATGCAAGTTGGTGGATGCTCACCATAATCAGAATACCATACCTTAAAAATTTGGGACCTACTGGATACAACCAATGAAATATTAATTTTCCATCTATACGGTGAATATCATTCACAGTCCTTTAATTAGATTGTAGCTTTGAAGAAGTTAAGAGTAGTGATGAGCGAGTATGCTTGTTACTACTCGGTACTCGCACGAGTATCACTGTACTCGGGCTACTCGGCAGGGACCGAGTAATCTCGCGATACTCGTGCTGTACTCGTGGTCTTCATCCCTGCATGTTGGCGCTCTTTTGAGAGCCAGCCCTCATGCAGGGATTGGCTGGCAGACCACTGCAATGCCACAGCCCTGTTAGTTGTGGAATTGCAGTGATTGGCCGGCCTGCACAGCATGACCGAGCCTTTATACCGGCGGGCGCGCTGTGCTCTGCACACAGCCATCTAGACAGTCAGTGCAGGGAGAGTGTTGCTGCTTCAGGGAAAGGTTTGCGGCCCTTTATAGCTATTTCCGTAGCAGGGCTGCAAACAGTGTGACCAGAAGTCCTTCTTAGGACTATTATAGTTGTATACAGGCAGGCAGGGTATAGCCAGGTCGGAGTACAGTAGCAGAGTCCTTCTCAGGACTATTATTGCTGTATACAGGCAGGGTATAGCCAGGTCGGAATACAGGCTAGTGACCAGAAGAGTCCTTGTCAGGACTATTGTAGCAGTATACAGGCAGGCAGGCAGGCAGGGTATATAGCCATTCCTAGTTGTGACCGTATACCAGCCTTCATCATATCTGGGGCTGGTGTACACAGTCTAAAACAGTCCTGATAGTGTCAGACTTCTCAGTAATTGTCGCTCCTAAAAACCTGTTAGGTTCTTAGTGCGTCCGTGCTTGCATTTAAAAACCGCACGTGTGTGCCTGTCGGTGGCAGCGTACAGGTGCACGTTTTGCACAAACTATTATATAACACACAAGTCTAGTGAATAATACACGTCAGTCAGCAGTGTCTGATAGTGTCAGACTTCTCAGTAATTGTCGCTCCTAAAAGCCTGTTAGGTTCTTAGTGTGTCCGTGCTTGCATTTAAAAACCGCACGTGTGTGCCTGTCGGTGGCAGCGTACAGAAGCACTTGTGTGCATTTTGCACAAACTTGGATATAACGCACAAGTCTAGTGAATACACGTCAGCACAGCATTGCAAAATGCGCAAGGGCGTTGGCAAGGAACAAGGAAGTGGACGTGATGATGGTGCAGGCAGAGGCCGAGGTCGTGGGCAAGCTCTAATTTCGCCACAACAAAGGGCCACATCTACTCGCTCGCACGTCCTGTCCCAAATTCTTGGGGACCGCAGCAGTACACCGCTCTTGAACCAAGACCAGTGTCAACAGGTTGTTAGTTGGATAGCGGATAATGCTTCCAGTCAGATTGGCACCACCACAAACACTCTGTCTTCCACACGGTCAAGTGTCAGTAGCCGTGATACTGCACCGCACAATTCAGAACCTGATCCTCCTTCCTACCACAAGGCTGAGTATACGTCCTCGGACATTACTGATCCCACACTTGGACGCTCGGAAGGGCTGTTCACGTTTCCATTCGCACATTCTGGCCTCTCGCCAGCTCCTGTTGAAGTGGGTCATGAGGAGATCGTATGTACAGATGCCCAAATATTTGAGCAGCCACGTTCTCACGAAGTTGGCAACGTGTCTCAACAAGGGGTGGACGATGATGAGACACAATTGTCAGGAAGTCAGGAGGAGGAGCAGGGTGCGGAAGAGGAAGACGACGTGGTGGATGATCCAGTAACTGACCCAACCTGGCAGGAGGATATGCAGAGCGAGGACAGCAGTGCACAGGGGGAGGGAGGCGTAGCATCCCAACAGGCAGTAAGAAGCAGGGTGGTGGCTCCAGGCAGAAGTCAGGCAACCGTTCCCCGGAACAACAACACGACACAAGGTGCCTGTACAAGTGTTAGGTCTTCCCGAGTCTGGCAGTTTTTTAAGTTGGCTCCATGCTCCGTGCCAGCATCAGCAGGGGTACCAAAACTAGCAGCCTGACCACCACCAGCATGATCAGGCACATGTCAGCCAAGCACCCGACTTTGTGGGAAGTACAACAGAGTCGAGGAGCAGTGCTTGCTGATGTTACTGCTACGTTTTCGCTTGTTGTGCATGCGAGCCAATCCCCTGTCCATGCTGCCTGCGAACAAGCCTTCTCCGGTCCTGCACCTGCAGTTGCCTACGCAGAAATAACACCATCATCAAGCATGTCCTTGTCCCAGCGCAGCGTTCAGTTATCCATTCAGCAAACCTTTGAACGCAGGCGCAAATACACTGCCAACGCCCCACATGCCACAGTTCTAAATGCTAACATTTCGCGACTGCTTGCGCTGGAAATGTTGCCTTTTAGGCTGGTGGAGACAGAAGCATTCCGTGACCTGATGGCGGCAGCTGTCCCACGTTACTCGGTCCCCAGCCGCCACTATTTCTCCCGGTGTGCCGTCCCCGCATTGCATAACCACGTGTCACAAAACATCACACGTGCCCTGAACAACGCTGTTTCAGCCAAAGTCCACCTAACCACAGACACGTGGACAAGTGCTTGTGGGCAAGGCCGCTACATCTCGTTGACGGCACACTGGGTTAATATTGTGGAAGCTGGGACCCAGTCTAAGCGAGGGACGGAACACGTCCTTCCCACACCAAGGTTTGCAGGCCCTACCTCAGTCAGGGTTTCACCCACAATCTACAGCTCCGGAATGTCATGCTCTTCAGCCTCCTCCTCCTCCTGCGCATCCTCATCCACTTTACCCTCCACACCAGTCCCAAGCTGGAAGCACTGCAGCACTGCCTCGGCGAAGCGGCAACAGGCTGTGCTGAAGCTAATCTGCATAGGTGACAAACCCCACAATGCAGAAGAGGTGTGGACAGCTCTGAAACAGCAGGCAGATCACTGGCTCACACCTCTGAACCTAAAGCCAGGAAAGGTCGTGTGTGACAATAGCCGGAACCTGGTGGCGGCTTTGAGGCGAGGCCAGCTGACACATGTTCCATGCGTGGCCCATGTGCTCAACCTCGTGGTTCAGCGGTTTCTAAAGTCATATCCAGAGCTGTCTGATCTGCTGGTAAAAGTTCGCCGCCTGTCTGCACATTTTCGAAAGTCACCTACTGCTTCAGCCGGCCTTGCCGGCTTTCAGCGCCGTTTGCATCTTCCGGCTCACAGACTGGTGTGTGATGTCCCCACGCGTTGGAATTCAACTCTGCACATGTTGGTCAGGATATGTGAGCAGAAGAGGGCAGTTGTTGAGTACCTGCATCACCTAAGCCGTCGGGAAATGGGTCAAACTCCACACATAACACCTGAGGAGTGGAGATGGATGTCCGACCTATGTACCATCCTCCAAAACTTTGAGGACTCCACCAAGATGGTGAGTGGTGATGATGCCATTATTAGCGTCACCATACCGCTTCTCTGCCTTCTAAAACGGTCTCTGCTCAAAAACAAACATGATGCATTGCAGGTGGAGCGCGATGAGTTGGAGCAAGAAACAGTAGTGGGTGTGGGTGATAACACACAGCCCAGCCTCGTCTCATCACAACGTGCAGTGGAGGACTATGACGAGGAGGAGGATGAAGACATGGAGCAACTCTCCGGCCAAATTGAGGATATGACATGCACACCAGTCATATCCTCGGTTCAGCGTGGCTGGCCAGAGGACAGGGTAGATGAGGAGGAGGAGGAGGAGGAGGACAGCATGTTCAGTCATCGTGTTGGTCAGGATACTGAAGTACTGGCTGTTAAGAGTCTGGCGCACATGGCTGACTTTATGGTAAGCTGCCTGTCTCGTGATCCTCGCGTTAAGAACATCTTGGCCGACAATCATTACTGGTTGGTAACACTGTTAGACCCACGCTACAAGGAGAACTTTATGTCTCTTATTCCCGAGGCGGAGAGGTCAGCCAAAATGCAGCAGTTCCGGAAGGCCATAGTCACGGAAGTAGGCAAAGCATTCCCCTCACAAAACACTAGCGGCATAGGTCAGAAATCAGTGGACAACCAAGGCGTACAGCCGAGAGAGGAACAAGTCCAATCCGCCAGAGGTAGGGGAACAGTCTTTAAGATGTGGGACAGTTTTCTCAGCCCCTCACGTACCACAGCCCCTGAGGTGCGGGGTAGTGCCACAAGAAATCCTAAGTTTGCCCAGATGCTCAAGGAGTACCTTGCAGATCGAACAACTGTACTCCGACATTCCTCTGTGCCTTACAATTATTGGGTATCCAAGGTGGACACGTGGCATGAATTGGCTCTCTACGCCTTGGAAGTCCTGGCCTGCCCTGCCGCTAGCGTTTTGTCAGAGCGTGTTTTTAGTGCCGCAGGTGGAATCATTACAGATAAACGCACCCGCCTGTCAACTGAAAATGCTGACAGGCTGACTCTGATCAAGATGAACAAGGGTTGGATTGGGCCAGACTTCACCACCACCACCAGCAAATGAGAGTGGAATTTAAAGTTTGTAACGGGAATTTGCCATGTACCTCCACTCACCCATGGGTACACACTTCTGGACTTTGGATAATCGCTGGACTGCTCCTCCTTCTCCTCATGTGCCACCATGATGACCGTTACAATAGTTAAGCCTTTGTTTCAGGTATACCCCCAGTGGTAAATTTTTTCGCCCATTCTTTCAGAATGGACATTACAACGACAGGAGACCCGCTCCTTTGCAATGGGAACAATGTTATGAGGCCATCATGCACGTCTCTATCCAGGGACAATGTGGAGCCTCCCAATTTTTGGCTGCCCTGCCTAAGGGCTATACTACAATAGACCCACTTCCTTACAATGGGCACTTCAGGTTTACAGGCCATCATGCACGTCTCTATCCAGGGACAATGTGGAGCCTCCCAATTTTTGGCTGCCCTGCCTAAGGGCTATACTACAATAGACCCACTTCCTTACAATGGGCACTTCAGGTTTACAGGCCATCATGCACGTCTCTATCCAGGGACAATGTGGAGCCTCCCAATTTTTGGCTGCCCTGCCAAAGGGCTATACTACAATAGACCCACTTCCTGACAATGGGCACTTCAGGTTTACAGGCCCTCATGCACGTCTCTATCCAGGGACAATGTGGAGCCTCCCAATTTGTGGCTGCCCTGCCAAAGGGCTATACTACAATAGACCCACTTCCTGACAATGGACACTTCAGGTTTACAGGCCCTCATGCACGTCTCTATCCAGGGACAATGTGGAGCCTCCCAATTTTTGGCTGCCCTGCCTAAGGGCTATACTACAATAGTCCCACTTCCTTACAATGGGCACTTCAGGTTTACAGGCCATCATGCACGTCTCTATCCAGGGACAATGTGGAGCCTCCCAATTTTTGGCTGCCCTGCCTAAGGGCTATACTACAATAGACCCACTTCCTTACAATGGGCACTTCAGGTTTACAGGCCCTCATGCACGTCTGTATGCAGGGACATTGGTGAACCTCACAATTTTGGACTGCCCTGGCAAAGGAAAATACTACAAAGACTCACTTCCTCAAAATGGGCACATTAGACTCAAGAGGCCTTCATGTACGTCTCTTCTCAGGGACATCGGAGTGCCACACAATGTTTTCACGTAAAATCTTTCATGTAATCTCCAAAAGTAACATACACCAGCTCTATCTCACTATTGGGTATGTGCCCTTAACATTTCCGCCATGAAAATTCATTTTGGTGTCATTTTGGAAGGTTTTCTGGTGAGTCCGTAAAAATGGCGTAAAACGCGGACAGAATTGTTCACAGCTTTGACTTTTGAGTGATAAATGCTTCAAGGGATCTTCCCCATGCTGTTGCCATGTCATTTGAGCACTCTTCTGAGACTTTTGTGACATTTTTAGGGTTTCTACATGCTGCTGGGGGTCATTTCATAAAAATACTCGGGTCTCCCATAGGATAACATTGGGCTCGGTGCTCGGGCCGAGTACACGAGTATCTTAGGATGCTCGGCCCGAGCCTCGAGCACCCGGGCTTTTTAGTACTCGCTCATCACTAGTTAAGAGGATTATCAAAACCCACCTTATTATCATACTCCATCTTTTGACAATACAATTTATATAAATCACCACAGCTCTGATCAGTTGGTTACATGCACCACAGACATTGACTACTTCACTATATTTGAAGTCTTTGGAAGTCATTGACTTATGAGAAATCATAATTAACCAGTTCTTTTAGTTCACTTGACTGCAATCATCATGTATGATCCATGTACATACAAACCTGGACAACAGTTTCGAGACCGAGATAAATTTTGTTTTTTACCAAGATTGGTGCTTCAGTGTTTCAGGATCGTTAAGTCAGATATTTCTATACAGTCATATGAAAAAGTTTGGGCACCCCTATTAATGTTAACCTTTTTTCTTTGTAACAATCTGGGTTTTTGCAACAGCTATTTCAGTTTCATATATCTAATAACTGATGGACTGAGTAATATTTCTGGATTGAAATGAGGTTTATTGTACTAACAAAAAATGTGCAATCCGCATTTAAACAAAATTTGACCAGTGCAAAAGTATGGGCACCTCAACATAAAAGTGACATTAATATTTTGTAGATCCTCCTTTTGCAAAAATAACAGCCTCTAGTCGCCTCCTGTAGCTTTTAATGAGTTCCTGAATCCTGGATGAAGGTATATTTGACCATTCCTGTTTACAAAACAATTCCAGTACAGTTAAGTTTGATGGTCGCCGAGCATGGATAGCACGCTTCAAATCATCCCACAGATTTTCAATGATATTCAGGTCTGGAGACTGGGATGGCCATTCCAGAACATTGTAATTGTTCCTCTGCATGAATGCCTGAGTAGATTTGGAGCGGTGTTTTGGATCATTGTCTTGCTGAAATGTCTATCCCCTGCGTAACTTCAACTTCGTCACTGATTCTTGCACATTTTTGTCAAGAATCTGCTGATACGGAGTTAAATCCATGCGAGCCTCAACTTTAACAAGATTCCCGGTGCCGGCATATGCCACACAGCCCCAAAGCATGATGAAACCTCCACCAAATTTAACTGTGGGTAGCAAGTGCTTTTCTTGGAATGCCGTGTTTTTTTGCCTCCATGCATAATGCCTTTTTGTATGACCAAACATCTCAATCAGTCCACAGGATCTTCTTCCAAAATGTAACTGGCTTGTCCAAATGTGCTTTTGCATACCTCAGGCGACTCTGTTTGTGGCGTGCTTGCAGAAACGGCTTCTTTCGCATCACTCACCCATACAGCTCCTTGTGCAACGTGCACTGTATTGTTGACTGATGCACATTGACACCATCTGCAGCAAGATGATGCTGCAGGTATTTGGAGGTGGTCTGTGGATTGTCCTTGACTGTTCTCACTATTCTTCTTCTCTGCCTTTCTGATATTTTTCTTGGCCTGCCACTTCTGGGCTTAACAAGAACTGTACCTGTGTTCTTCTATTTCCTTACTATGTTCCTCACAGTGGAAACTAACAGTTTAAATCTCTGAGACAACTTTTTGTATCCTTTCCCTGAACAACTATGTTGAATAATCTTTGTTTTCAGATCATTTGAGAGTTGTTTTGAGGAGCCATGATGCCACTCTTCATAGGAGATTCAAATAGGAGAACTACTAGCAAGTGGCCACCTTAAATACCTTTTCTCATGATTGGATACACCTGCCTATGAAGTTCAAAGCTAAATGAGGTTACAAAACCAATTTAGTGGTTTATTAAGTCAGTAAAAAGTAGTTAGGAGTGTTCAAATCAAGAAATTGATAAGGGTGCCCATGCGTTTGCACTGGTCATATTTTGTTTAAATGCGGATTGCACATTTTTTTGTTAGTACAATAAACCTCATTTCAATCCAGAAATATTACTCAGTCCATCAGTTATTAGATATATGAAACTGAAATAGCTGTTGCAAAAACCCAAATTGTTATAAAGAAAAAAGGTTAACATTAATAAGGGTGCCCAAACTTTTTCATATGACTGTACCTGCACGGTGAGGACACCTTCATGGACTTCATTGAACCAAATAATCCAGGGGCATCAGCAGTAAACTAGGATCGGAGTTTCGACACTTACCTCCCCGCAGGGTCCGCACTGTCAGCCGTACGGAGAAGGAGACTGTACCTCAAAAGGGACAGTCGGGCTTCCCAAACGCTCCACGCTACGGGGACTCAATCTATAGAGAATGCCGGGGACAGAGCAACCTGGGTTACTACATTGGCACTGATACTCCTGGGACCGCTCAAATTGTGTTTAAATGCGGATTGCACATTTTCGGTTTGTACAATAAACCTCATTTCAATCCAGAAATATTACTCAGTCCATCAGTTATTAGATGTATGAGACTGAAATAGCTGTTGCAAAAACCCAAATTGTTATAAAGAAAAAGGTGAACATTAATAGCGGTGCCCAAACTTTTTCATATGACTGTAGTTACTGAAGTACAGTTATAAGCAAATATATAGATTTTATAGAAAAAAATCAGTATTTACAGTGTTGAAACTTATTTTTCAAGACTTGTAATTTGACCTGACATGTAGGATATCAGATTCTGGGCCAAATCCTGACCAATGACAACACATTCTTTTTTAATCAATGCTTGTTATCACAATTTCTGTGTTTTTGTTTCTCCATCTGCTTTTTGAGGATTGACCATAGACTCTCAAAGTGATTGAAGTCTGGGAAGTTTCCTGGCCATGGACCCATATATTCAACGTTTTATTCTGTCTGCCCTTAGAGGCAAACCTCATACTTTGGATAAGGATATTATATTAACATTCAGATATAGGGTCAATTGGGAGGTTGATAGTTAGGAAGCTGTTAGTTAAAGGCCTAAGACACACGGCATGAAAATCGGACCGAGTGGAGTGCGATATAACATCGCATTCCACTCAGACCAATATTCGCCTGTGTGTCAGCGCACATGAACGATTATTTTCTCGGCCCCAATAGGACTTAGAAAACAATGGCAGCATGATGCGATTGTAATGCGAGACTCTTTCTCTCACACCCATTCAAGTCTATGGGGCGAGAGAAAGATCGCACTGCACTCGCGGTACACCGGTGTACCGCGAGTGCAGTGCGAGAATGGCCACATCTGGCTATGGAGGAGAGAGGGAGATAAATCCCTCCACTCCGCAGCGCCAGCCCGCCCCTCCTCAGTGCCGGCCCATACCCCGCAGCTGAGATCCGATCGCATGATCGGACCTCAGTAGCAGTGACACTCGCATGACACTCGGCTCCTGCTGTGTTGCCAGCGTGAGCCGAGTGTCATGCGAGGATCACATTAGTCCCCATGTGGCCCCGGCCAAAGTGTCCAAGTGTGCCGCTGCTCACAATGCTGTCAGCTGTGACTTTAGCCGCATCATTTTGCCTGTATGACTTGACACTGTCGGCTCCTGGGAGAAGAAAAGTTAGTTTTCTCCCAGGTGCTGCACTTTCAGTAAAGTAGCCCTTGCTAAGCAAATTAATTAAAACAAATTGCAAAGTTGATCTTTAACATTGACTGACTGGTTGCCTTTAAGTTAATTCAAGCTGCCCAAACCATGGACAACAAAATCGCAGCCTGGCTGCATCATTGAGACCCAGTACATTATTTTCTGAAATGCTCTGGAAAAACTTTTTAATTTTTTGTACTTCATCTGATCACTGGTTAACCAAACTAAAGTTAAGAGAAAATGGCCACCATAAAAACTGAAGCTGCAAACTTTGGCAAAAACAAAATTTCTATCAGTCTCAAAACTTTTGGCCACGACTAAATGCAATGACTATATATAGTATGTCCGCACCTAATTGGGGAATATACTGGTCATATCACAAGAGTGTTTTATAGCCTGTACAAGTGCCATTGAAGCTCAGGCAAGTCAATGGATGCTAAAGATTGAATGATACGTTTTTGCGCCAGTGAACTTTCCCTGCCACTGCTAGGATTTGTGCCCAGTAGTTGGCTGTTATCAAGCAGATTCTCAAGAGTGTTGTCACCATGGACAGAAAAAAACTCCAATTTACGAGTAACTGCTTTCCAACTATAGTTTATTATCAGGTCATGGCTTGGAAGGAATTGAAAAAATGTCTTTTAGGCCGGCTTCACACTTGCGATTAACTCGCACTAGTGCAATGCGAGAAAATCTCGCATTGCACTTGGACCAATGTTAATCAATGAGGCAGCTCCCATCTGCTATTTTTTTCTCAGTCCAAATTGGACTGAGAAAAAAATCGCAGCATGCTGCGTTTTGGTGAGTTTCTCGCACGAGTCTTTTCAATGCAAGTCTATGGGTGTGTGAAAAAAAACGGAAGTCACACGGACGGCACACACACCATCCTAGTGACATCCGTTTTTCTCAATACATTTCACGCATGTAGCAGAGAACACTGTTAATGCTCCTGTATATAACAGTACATGAATACCAGCTGCTGAGGGTAAAAACTGATTGCACACTAACTGCACACTGATGAAAAGTGAACTAAAATCGACCGACTTTCCAGCATGAGAATCGGACTGATTTTACACTCACAAGTGTGATTCCAGCCTAAGTGGTAGCAAGTATTGTATGAGCGGAGAAGAGTATAACATTATAAATACAAGACAATTCTGGTCCACTCAAGTTTAGAGATGAGCGAGGTTCGCCAATTTCATGTTAGAGTGATTTTGGGGGATGGTCGAGTCGTTCGACGAACTCAAACTCTTTGCTAAAAGTTCGGCAGTTCGAGTTACGTTCGAGAATGGTTCGATCACCAAAAGCGTGGCTTTTTACAGCTACGTGTGCAGGGAGCCATCGCTGGTAACCAGGGTAAAGTGCTTTGCTTAGTAACCCGATGTTTACCCTGGCTACGTGTAGAAAAATCCCCGAAAGCCACACAGAAGCACTTCCTTGTGACTTCCGTCAGATGCCGCTGCAATCTGTGTCCCGCTCCAGCTCCAGCCCCGCGGCTGCCCGCTCAGCAGTGTCCGCAGCTGCCCTCACTGTACGGTGTCCGCAGCTGCCCACACTGCAGTGTCTGCAGCTTCCCGCACTGTACGGTGTCCGCAGCTGCCCACACTGCAGTGACAGCAGCCGCAGGGATGACAAGCGCTGCTGTCAGGAGGTTAGTGAAGTTCCTTACCTGCGGTGATGAAGTCCTGCCCTCCCGACGTCAGCGCTGTCACTGTCCTCCATGGCCACCGCTTGTCACATCTCCTCTCGCTGCTGACCCGAGACTGTCACTAGTGGTGACGTCACAGGCACCCGTGATACTTGGTCGTGAAGGTGGCAGTCATTGAACTCAGTGACCGCTCTGCTATCAGGAGTGCAGGGATCACCACAGGTAATGTACCTCGCTATCCTCCTGACAGCAGCACTTGTCATGCCCTGCAGTGACCTGGGCTGACCTATTGATGTTAGCTCAGGTCACTGCATTGCTCTCCCAGCCAATATGGAACATTCTGACTATGTTATGGATCGTCATGGGACCCCCTTGGATTACACCAGACCTGGATTTGTTTTTATTTCTAATAAATTAATGAAAGAGGGAATGTTTGGGAGTGTTTTTTCAAATAATGTGTATGTCGTCAATTTTTTTTTTATTACTGACTGGTTTGGTGATGTCGGGTATCTGAGAGACGCCTGACATCACGAACCCGAGGGCTTGATGCCAGGTGAAATTACACATCTGGTATTAACCCCATATATTACCCCGTTTGCCACCGCACCAGGGCAACGGGATGAGCTGGAGTGAATCACCAGGATTGGCGCATCTAATGGATGCGCCACTTCTGGGGCGGCTGCGGCCTGCTATTTTTAGGCTGGGGAGAGTCCAATAACCATGGACCTCCCTAGTCTGAGAATATCAGACCCTAGCTGTCCGCTTTACCTTGGCTGGTGATCCAATTTTGGGGGGACCCTGACGTGTTTTTTTTTTTAAATTATTTATTTAATTTAAAAAAACTGCGTGGTCTGCAGGCTGCAGCGGTCTACTTTACCCTAGCTTGCTATCAAAAATAGGGGGAACCCCACGTCATTTTTTTTTTAAAAGGTATTTATTTTATTGGCTAAGTACAAGGCTAAGTACCCCTTAGTGCCACATGAAAGGCACCAAAGGGTGCAAAATTACAAAATGCAGGAGAGTGGGACATTATGTGTCTTTCTGCCATTATAATGACAGAAAAGACTGATATGAAGTGCACAAGCACAAGAAAATCACCAGAGCGCTCTACGCTGTGAAAATCAGTAGAAAATGGCACTGGAGTGAACATGTGACCGCCTCATGTAGGTTGAAGCTATAAATCCTGGGTAAATTTATGTATTTTCCCTCCTTCAGTTTTTTTGCAGTACGCAAAAAAATGGAAGGCACACGGATGACAAACGCATCACATACGGACCGTATACGGAACGGAAACAGATGCCACACGGATGCATCCGTGAAAAACACTGACCGTTTTTTGCAGACCGCAAAAACGGATCGGTCGTGTGAATTTAGCTTTATTCTAATCTGCCATTTATAAACAGCAGGCAGAAATAAGTGAATCGCGCCCCCCAGCGTCAGAAAATCTCCAGAGTTTTAGGGGGTAGCTGAGACCCTGGAGATCATGATTCAGGACGGTTTTTCCGGTCCCCGCTCACGTGATCACCGGTATATACCGTATACCGATGATCACGTTACAGTAAATGACAGCGCCGGTAAAAAATTATTTATCTCCCATCTGGCATGAACAAACATGTCAGATGGGAGATAAATCTCCTCCCCGGTCCCCCAGTGTCGCCAAAGTGCCCCCCCCCCCCGACCCCCTCCTGGAAATCCAAGATGGCCGCGCGCACAGCAGCACGCCGGCCACATTCACCCTACTCCTATGATTTCTGTCGCATGTGCCATGACACATGCAACAGAAAACTCCTCCCCAGGCCCTGCCAAGTCACCCCCTATAAGCCCACCAGTGTTCCCCGGTGTCCCACGGTACCCGTTGATCCCCCGCGGCCCCCTCCTTTACAATGGACGCTGCCGCATGCACAGAGCGGCTGTCAGCTCGGCTTCCTGTGTTCAGACACAGTGAGTGGTGGTAACCATGCATCTGTAAGCTACTGCAATGCCCTGCTCATGAGGTAAGGAACATAGTTGATCAGGAGAGCTATACTACATTTCCAAATGGAGGTATTTGATTTTATAGTTGCTTTGCTGAACGACTACCAAACATGAGAGTCCATTATACGCCACAAGAAAACATGTCTAAATAGCGAGCTCTATTGTTTAGTATTCATTCAGCTGGATAACTGGACTTAAAGGGGTATTCCATCTCCAAGATCCTATCCCCAATATATAGTAGGTGGAATAGCAAAAATATCAGCAAATACAGTTAGGTCCAGAAATATTTGGACAGTGACACAAGTTTTGTTATTTTAGCTGTTTACAAAAACATGTTCAGAAATACAATTATATATATAATATGGGCTGAAAGTGCACACTCCCAGCTGCAATATGAGAGTTTTCACATCCAAATCGGAGAAAGGGTTTAGGAATCATAGCTCTGTAATGCATAGCCTCCTCTTTTTAAAGGGACCAAAAGTAATTGGACAAGGGACTCTAAGGGCTGCAATTAACTCTGAAGGCATCTCCCTCGTTAACCTGTAATCAATGAAGTAGTTAAAAGGTCTGGGGTTGATTACAGGTGTGTGGTTTTGCATTTGGAAGCTGTTGCTGTGACCAGACAACATGCGGTCTAAGGAACTCTCAATTGAGGTGAAGCAGAACATCCTGAGGCTGAAAAAATCCATCAGAGGGATAGCAGACATGCTTGGAGTAGCAAAATCAACAGTCGGGTACATTCTGAGAAAAAAGGAATTGACTGGTGAGCTTGGGAACTCAAAAAGGCGTGGGCGTCCACGGATGACAACAGTGGTGGATGATCGCCGCATACTTTCTTTGGTGAAGAAGAACCCGTTCACAACATCAACTGAAGTCCAGAACACTCTCAGTGAAGTAGGTGTATCTGTCTCTAAGTCAACAGTAAAGAGAAGACTCCATGAAAGTGAACACAAAGGGTTCACATCTAGATGCAAACCATTCATCAATTCCAAAAATAGACAGGCCAGAGTTAAATTTGCTGAAAAACACCTCATGAAGCCAGCTCAGTTCTAGAAAAGTATTCTATGGACAGATGAGACAAAGATCAACCTGTACCAGAATGATGGGAAGAAAAAAGTTTGGAGAAGAAAGGGAACGGCACATGATCCAAGGCACACCACATCCTGTGTAAAACATGGTGGAGGCAACGTGATGGCATGGGCATGCATGGCTTTCAATGGCACTGGGTCACTTGTGTTTATTGATGACATAACAGCAGACAAGAGTAGCCGGATGAATTCTGAAGTGTACCGGGATATACTTTCAGCCCAGATTCAGCCAAATGCCGCAAAGTTGATCGGACGGCGCTTCATAGTACAGATGGACAATGACCCCAAGCATACAGCCAAAGCTACCCAGGAGTTCATGAGTGCAAAAAAGTGGAACATTCTGCCATGGCCAAGTCAATCACCAGATCTTAATCCAATTGAGCATGCATTGCACTTGCTCAAATCCAGACTTAAGACGGAAAGACCCACAAACAAGCAAGACCTGAAGGCTGCGGCTGTAAAGGCCTGGCAAAGCATTAAGAAGGAGGAAACCCAGCGTTTGGTGATGTCCATGGGTTCCAGACTTAAGGCAGTGATTGCCTCCAAAGGATTCGCAACAAAATATTGAAAATAAAAATATTTTGTTTGGGTTTGGTTTATTTGTCCAATTACTTTTGACCTCCTAAAATGTGGAGTGTTTGTAAAGAAATGTGTACAATTCCTACAATTTCTATCAGATATTTTTGTTCAAACCTTCAAATTAAACGTTACAATCTGCACTTGAATTCTGTTGTAGAGGTTTCATTTCAAATCCAATGTGGTGGCATGCAGAGCCCAACTCGCGAAAATTGTGTCACTGTCCAAATATTTCTGGACCTAACTGTACCAATATTTGGAAATGTAGAATAGTTCTCCTTATTAGGCATGCCCTTACCTCATGAGCAGGGCATTGCAGCTTTGGTAGCAACAGTTACGACATGGACTCTGCTGCTGTGGACCCGGGGAAAGTGGGTGCAGATTCATTGCACCCACACTCCTCACATGGAGGGTCTGCACTCCTAGAAAATGGGGGATACGTTCCCTGAGCGTGGGGATACGTTCCCTGAGCATGTCCCCCCATATTCTAGATGGTCCAGAGTCATCGTGGGACCCCCTTATTTTTTTTTCCTTACAATAAATTGGTGAAAGAGGGAATGTTTTGGGGAGTGTTTTTTCAAATACATTTTTTTTCGTCTATTTTTTTTGTTAGTGCTGACAGTTTGTGATGTCGAGTATCTGATAGACGCCATGACATCACAAACTGCTGGGCTTGATGTCAAGTGACCTTACAGCTAGTAACAACCCCATTTATTACCCCGTTTGTCACTGCACCAGGGCACGGGATGAGCTGGGGTGAAGCGCCAGGATTGGCGCATCTAGTGGATGCGCCACTTCTGGGGCGCCTGCGGCCTGCTATTTTTAGGCTTTGAAGGGCCAATAACTATGGACCTTCCCACCCTGAGAATACCAGACCACAACTGTCCGCTTTACCTTGGCTGGTGATCCAATTTGGGGGGGACCCTACTTTTTTTTTTGTAATTATTATTATTTATAAAATAATTATAAAACAAGAGCCTGGGGTGACCTCCATATTGGATCACCAACCACGGTAAAGCTGCCAGCTGTGGTTTTCAGGCTACAGCTGTCTGCTTTAACCTAGCTGGCTATCAAAAATGCAGGGACTCCACGTCATTTTTTTTTTTAAACTATTTTTTTAAAATAAAAAAAATTAATGGGCTTCCCTGTATTATGATTGCCAGCCAAGGTAACGCCAGGCAGATGGGGGTGGCAACCCGTAGCTGTCTGCTTTATCTGCACTGAGAATCAAAAATACTGTGGAGCACTACGTCATTTTTTTTAATGATTTATTTTTACAGTACTGCGATGTCAGGCAATTTTTTGTATTGCTAGCTAAGGGTAATCCAAG
The DNA here is from genome assembly GCF_048569485.1 of Anomaloglossus baeobatrachus. Classification (NCBI taxonomy): domain Eukaryota; kingdom Metazoa; phylum Chordata; class Amphibia; order Anura; family Aromobatidae; genus Anomaloglossus; species Anomaloglossus baeobatrachus. Next base: position 656,713,890 of record NC_134354.1, read on the forward strand.
CAGCTACTGGCTGCTAACCCCCACTGCTTGGTGTTATCTTCACTGGCAATGTAAAATCCAGGGAAGCATTTTTATTTTTTTTGCCAAAAAACTACAAAAAAAAATAACGTGAGCTTCGCGATATTTTTGCATGCTAGCCAGGTACAGCAGGCAGGTATGGCTGCCCCCAACCCCCAGCTGCCTATTTGTACCCGGCTGGGAACTAAAAATATAGGAAAGCCATTTTGTTTAATTATTTCCTAAATTTCATGAAATAATTAAAACAAAAAAACCGACGTGGGCTTTGCCCCATTTTTGTGTCCAGCCAGGTACAACTAGGCAGCTGGGGATTGGAATCCACAGCACAGGTTAGCCCGAAGTTTTTGGGCCCCTCTGCTGCGAATTGCAGTCCGCAGCTGCCCCAGAAAATGGCGCTTTCATAGAAGCGCTATCATCTGGCGCTGTATCTTCCAGCAGCCCTGAAGCCGGGTGGCTGGCTGGGTAATAATGAATTAATACTAGCTTTGGTTTACTAGCTAGTATTAAGCCAGAGATTCTTAATGTCAGGCAAGTTTGACCCGGCCATTAAGAATCTCCAATAAAGGGTTAAAAAAAGACCCCACACAGAGAAAAAATACTTTAATAGAAATAAATACACAGACACACTTGGAGACTCCATGTTTATTACTCCCTCTCATCCCTCCACTATCCATGGTTTTCTTTCTCCTTCAACCCATGCATCTCTGCTACATCAGACAGCAGTGCATGGGAGGAAGAACGCTGCTGCTCCCCGTGCAGTCTAATCACTCAGTATGTGAGTAGAGGCTACGGGCTGTAAGCGGTGACGTCACCGCTGACAGGCGGGTTACCATAGCAACGGTGCTCCGATCACGTGATTACCGGTGCCGCTATTTACCGGCTGTGACAGCTAGTCCCTGCATGTGGGCTGACTCTGTAAAGAGCGCCCACATGCAGGAACGGGGAGTCGACCATGTGCCAGAGCATTTCGCCGGTACACGGAGATACTTGAACCATCACCTCGTACCGGAGAGATGCACTGACAGGACCTAGCAATGACGTCTAGCCATGTAACCAGTCTGTAGCCAATGAGATAATAGACACGTGACTGGTCACATGCTATTTTGACGTTACGATAGGTCCTATCATCAGTGCTGGTTACCGGGAGGATGCAGCGATTATCGGAAGGAAAAGCGGCGGGAGACAGAGTGCAGGACGCGTCGCGGGGACCTGTAAGTGTTATGGCAATGTTTATTAACTGTATGTGTACACGTATAATGTGTTTTTATGTGTTTGTGTTTGTGTTTGCCTCCCATTGTTTTCAATGGGGTTCGAGTGGGTCGTCGAACGGAGCCGAACTCGAACGTTAGGGGGGTGGCTCATCTATACTCAAGTTATCCACTTATCCAGTGTTAGGCTAGAATCACACTTGCAAGTGTAAAATCGGTCCGATTCTCATGCTAGCACATCAGTGTGCTGTCAGTGTGCTGTCAGTGTGCAATCAGTTTTTACCCTCAGCAGCTGCTATTCATGGAATGTTATGTACAGGAGCATTAACCGTGTTCTCTGCTACATGCGTGAAATGTATTGAGAAAAACGGATGTCACTAGGATGGTGTGTGTGCCGTCCGTGTGACATCCTTTTTTTATCACACACCCATAGACTTGCATTGAAGAGACTCGTGCGAGAATAAAATAGCAGATGGGAGCTGCCTCATTGATTAACATGGGTCCGAGTGCAATGCGAGATTTTCTCGCATTGCACTCGTGCGAGTTAATCCAAGTGTGAAGCCGGCCTTAGATCAGTATAGATATTACTTCCTGGACCCCCCTGACCGGCCGAATGGGAAACTTGTTTTCCTTGTTCTTCCACAGCTGCAAGTCTTCAGTCTATGCAGATTTTCAAACTCCAAGGTGTATAAACTTGAATACTTATTAGATGAAGCATATCAGGGGATGTGTATTTGTGACGTGAGGGAGGGAAACGCCAAAGAATGTCAACACCCTTTGTCAAGGTGTGCAGAATTATTAGGCAGCTTGTTTTCCTCAGTTAAATTTTGTTTTTGGCACATTTTGCCTTAAGGCCGCTTTACACGCTGCGATATCGGTACCAATATCGCTAGCGTGCGTTCCCGCCCCCATCGGTTGTGCGACACGGGCAAATCTCTGCCCGTGTCGCACAACATCGCCCGGACCTGTCACACATACTTACCTGCCTAGCGACGTCGCTGTGACCGGCGAACCGCTTCCTTTTTAAGGGGGTGGTTCGTTCAGCATCACAGCGACGTCACAGCCGCGTCACTAAACCGCCGCCCAATAGAAGCGGAGGGGCGGAGATGAGCGGGACGTAACATCCCGCACACCTCCTTCCCTCCGCATTGTGGCCGGGAGGCAGGTAAGGAGAGCTTCCTCGTTCCTGCGGTGTCACACGCAGCGATGTGTGCTGCCGCAGGAACGAGGAACAACTTCGTTACTGCTTCAGTAACGATATTTGAGAATGGACCCCCATGTCACCGATGAGCGATTTTGCATGCTTTTGCGACGATGCAAAATCACTCATAGGTGTTACACGCAACGGCATCGCTAATGCGGCCGGATGTGCGTCACAAATTCCGTGACCCCAACGACCTCACATTAGCGATGTTGTAGCGTGTAAAGCCCCCTTAACTCTAAAAAGTAAAAAATTGTTAAAGGGAACCTGTCATGTGGAAAAATGCCATTAACCTGCAGATATGGGCTTAAGGCTGGACTCACACTAGCGTATGGCGTCCAACGCGATAGCATCGAGTGCGATACGCTAATGACCCCCGGCTCAGGCTCTGGTGCGAGCGTGAGCCGAGTGTCATGCGACTTGGAAGCTGAGGACGGGTGCTGCGGAGGAGAGGGAGGGCTTAATCCCCCCATCTCCTCCACTGTCAGCCTGTGTGTATATCGCACTGCACAGGGATAACATCCGAGTGCAGTCCAATGTATCTCTCGCACCCATTCACTTGAATGGGTGCAAGGGATACGGCTGTAGCAGAAAATCGCAGCATGCTGCCTCTTTTCTTGCATCCAGAATCTGGATGCGTGCAAAGCTGACTAACTACTCTCCCTCATTGACTAACATAGGTCCGAGTGCAATGCGAGATTTTCTCGCATTGCACTCGTCCGTTTTTCACGCACGTGTGAGCGTACCCTAATCTGCAGGATAGTAGCATTCTGAACCTGCCCAGTCCCTGCAGATTAAACCCCGCTGCCGGGAGGAAGAGAACTTTAATCCTCCCAGTAGCGATCTGGTTTCAGTCATGAGGGCAGTGCTCTCTGTCCAGAGAGCAGCGGACTTATCCACGCCCCTCCCCCCGCACTAACGGAAAGGCACTTTGCATTAAAACCAGCTGTTAGTCAGTGTGAGGGGCACGGTTACAGCCGCCGCTCTTCATACTCGGAGCCATGACTAACCCCCCACTGCCCCCCTCTGTGACTTAAACCGGAACACTGCAGGGCAGATTAAAGTTATTATCCTCCAGGCAGCGGACTTTAATGTGCAGGCGCCAGGCAGGTTCAGAATGCTATTAACCAGCAGATTAATCCCATATCTGCAGGCTAATAGCATTTGTCCATGTGACAAGTTCTCTTTAAGTCTATGTTCCAATGATGAGCTTTTGGTGAGTTTTTGGTGTTGCAGAATTTCTGAAAATTTTAAGTAAATTAAGTTATTTGTGTTTTTATTGTGGGGTTTTTTTGCGCTACTTTTTTAGTCTTTTGTTGATGTCCTGTTAAGTTAAATCATTACTCTAGCGTTTTATTTCACCACTTGAGTGGTGCTTTTATTCCCACAGCATCTTCAACTTTTTTTGACATCGCTCCATTCCAGCAGCACCATCTTGCGACCAAAACTTCTGACTAGGCAAAATTCAGAAGTTACGTCAAAGGCTCTCAAAGCAAGTCTATGAGAGCACGAACAATGCTCTCATAGACTTGTTTTGAGTTGTGACCTCCAGCTCGCTCCATGAAACACAAGCAGCCAGAGGTCACAAAATGGAGAAGACTGACGGGAGCGACACTGATAACAGATAAAGACCCTGGAGGGTGAATATAAGACAGAGGGAAAGGGATTTCAAGTACCACTCCAGGGGCGGGAAAACGAGCAGATTGCTTTTAGTTCAGTGTGGAGTGGAGGTCAGGCCTGTGTGTCAGGCCTGAAGTTGACTGACAGGTACTAGGGTAGGAGCCCTGGTGCCTTGGCTAGGAGGCAGACGGTGGTCTCTGTGAGCAGGAGACGGGAAGACGACTTGGTGGAACCGAGGTGGACCGGGCCAGTGTTGTAGCCCGCCGATACCAACACGGGGAACCGACTCGGAAACCGTAGCACAAAGGGGGGTACTCGGACCCTGAAGCCAGGAGCCAGAAACAAGTGGAACTGGTTAATTAACCGATTGAGGCCAGGACTAGCGGTCCTGTCCCACCCAAAGTCCCTCATAGAAGACAACACCCCACCGATTAGGGATAAGAAGTCACCACCAAGGCCCATAGATCCCACGGACCAGTATCTGCGGGCACGGCTCCTTAGGCCACATCCAGCTGGGAGCGGACTCCTACGTTTCATACTGGGAAGTTTTTTCTACTTAAACAGTGCAGGAAAAGGATAGAGACCACCAGCCGGGTGGAGGATCCTGAACGCAACCGGCCATGGCACCGGCCTCCACCACCTTGGTTTACCAGAGTTGTGTGTTTTACTAAAAGCGAGTACACCAACACCCCCTGTGGTCGTCATTCCCCCTGCACCAGAGCCATCGGGTCCCGGGGCCACCATCCCTACCCACGGAGGGGTTAACAACTTGCTGCACAACATCTCCCGTAACAGCAGCAGTGGTGTCCCACCTCACCACACACTGTGGGTGGCGTCACGAACTTATTATGGCCTAGCCCGTACATCTAAGTCCCCCCATTTTATTCGGCGTGTCCGCGAGACCCCAGGGTCCAGAGACCCTCGATCAACCACCCCTGAAGGTCCGGATCCGAGCAGCGGCGGCTGTTGGCACGGGGGCGGCACAAAAGCATGTGCAATCATTTTCTAAAACTGTCCGTCACGTTACTGTCTGGAATAATGTATTCTCCTAATGCATGAGAGCTGAGGCCATACCAACATTGCACGATGCATGACTTAGGGGTCAGATTTAGGTATCGGATATATTTTCTTGACTGATTTGTGTGAATGAAATGATTCTGACTTTTTTTCTACCTAATTTTATTTTCCAGATATTCCGCAATCTACCACATTTTCGTGCACATGGTAAATGGCCTGTAAAATCTGTATGTCTTTAACAGATCAGAGAAGAGCTACTTAGTGGGATTGAATGAGTTAATTATTGTCACATTACAGTGCAGAAATTACTAGATCAGCCCAGCACGGAGGACTCTGGATTTCTGCTATCTGAGGGTTAATCCTGATTGCAGGCCTGGCTGGCTATAAGTTTACATAGTTTGGAAACGTGACAATGAAAGAAAATACACATTATTTATAAGCCCACACAGTGTGTTCTAATTGAAGCCTCTCGCTCACTGCTCTCCTCCTCCTATTCTTCTCTGACTTGTGGATGTTTGGGGGTCCCACAGGGAGGGAAGGCCGTGGGTGGGGAGAGAACTTGAGAATTGGCAGCAAGAGCATCTCCTAGGCTGTGGGTGGAAGGAAGTGCGTCAGGGGAGAGTGTGGGCACAGGGACACGTAGATGCAATAAGATGAAATGCAGTGGTCTCAAAATAGCCTGTGTGTGGTGAAGAAAGGGGAGTGAGATAACAGCAAGACATTGACAAAAATATTGTGTGGGAGTTGTCGGAGCGATTTCAGGTGCCCTCAAGTGAGGCGTAACCACAGGAGAAGCACTTGTGTCTGACAGAAAACTGCTAAACCAGATGAACTCATTCAGGAGGCAGAGACATACATGTACAGTGAGATTAAGTGTCCGCACTTGTCTTTAATCTGGGATTATAGAGAGCTGCCGATAGAAAATGTTGGTACACTAATTTGTATTTTTATGATTGTGCACTTCTAGAATAGTCTAAACACAAAACACATTGATTCATTTTTATAAATCCTACTGCTTCCTTTCTGAATTTTTTTATTTGCCTCCCTTTTTATTTTCTGGGTTATCACTTATCAGATTACATTTTAGCATTTCTTTAAATTATTCATCAGTATATTTGACGATCAATCCATAGTAAGCTGTCAGGTCAGTGTCATGCTCAGTCTAGGAGAGGTATGGTGTGAGGCCAAAAAACACAACAAAACAGGGGTAACACCACAACAAACAAGGGGTACACGAGGGACACTTTAACAACAGTGGGCCCTACCTCTAGTGAGAGGGAAGATGGGCACCTCCTCACTTACCTGCTGCTGTACTCTGCACTCCTAGCCAGTCCCTATACAGCTTCCTCACCTGTCGCAGAACCGGAACCTGAGGCCCTCAGACGACTACAATAGTCCCTGACTAGGGAGTGGGCAGGTGACGGAAGCTAGTCTCACCGCTGCACTGAAACAACATGTTGGGAAAGGCAACAGATGGGGGAAAACACACAACAGACTGCTGCAGTCAGCAACAGGACTGCAGAAACTTGAGCAACTGAGCCACGGGTTTTAGCAGCTCCTTCCAGCTCCTAGGCCAGCTTCCAATTGAATCAAGAATAACTGGCACCCTCTGCTGGTAGCAGAGGGTCTATAAAGTGACTGGGTGTGGTCCAGACCAAAAAACCTGAGCTGGAACTAGGCCTGCTTACTGGCAAGGAATACTGCCATTAATCCTACAACTGCTGAAGGAAAAGAAACAACCGTGACAGTCAGGTCTTGAGCCCCACAGTTGAGCTATGATTTGTATTTGTAATATGGTTCCACAGATTTACCCATAATACATTCGCCTGCATCTCACCTAAGGCTAAATATTAACACCATGGTCCTGATTTATCAAAGCTTTTATGCCAGGAAACTGGCGAAAAAAAATCTTTAAGAAGACACAAAACTTTTGTGCAACATGGAGTTGACCAAAAATGTTGCTATTTTTTTTTGTGCTTTCACACCAGTTTCCCTCGGCTCCTCCACTTGTCATACGCTCCTGTTCCATTAAAAGTAGTGCGCCTCTAAATGAATCAAGAGCGTCTGATTCCACCACATCAAAACCTACAGTTAGGTCCAGAAATATTTGGACAGTGACACAATTTTCGCGAGTTGGGCTCTGCATGCCACCACATTGGATTTGAAATGAAACCTCTACAACAGAATTCAAGTGCAGATTGTAACGTTTAATTTGAAGGTTTGAACAAAAATATCTGATAGAAATTGTAGGAATTGTACACATTTCTTTACAAACACTCCACATTTTAGGAGGTAAAAAGTAATTGGACAAATAAACCAAACCCAAACAAAATATTTTTATTTTCAATATTTTGTTGCGAATCCTTTGGAGGGAATCACTGCCTTAAGTCTGGAACCCATGGACATCACCAAACGCTGGGTTTCCTCCTTCTTAATGCTTTGCCAGGCCTTTACAGTCGCAGCCTTCAGGTCTTGCTTGTTTGTGGGTCTTTCCGTCTTAAGTCTGGATTTGAGCAAGTGAAATGCATGCTCAATTGGGTTAAGATCTGGTGATTGACTTGGCCATTGCAGAATGTTCCACTTTTTTGCACTCATGAACTCCTGGGTAGCTTTGGCTGTATGCTTGGGGTCATTGTCCATCTGTACTATGAAGCACCGTCCGATCAACTTTGCGGCATTTGGCTGAATCTGGGCTGAAAGTATATCCCTGTACACTTCAGAATTCATCCGGCTACTCTTGTCTGCTGTTATGTCATCAATAAACACAAGTGACCCAGTGCCATTGAAAGCCATGCATGCCCAAGCCATCACGTTGCCTCCACCATGTTTTACAGAGGATGTGGTGTGCCTTGGATCATGTGCCGTTCCCTTTCTTCTCCAAACTTTTTTCTTCCCATCATTCTGGTACAGGTTGATCTTTGTCTCATCTGTCCATAGAATACTTTTCCAGAACTGAGCTGGCTTCATGAGGTGTTTTTCAGCAAATTTAACTCTGGCCTGTCTATTTTTGGAATTGATGAATGGTTTGCATCTAGATGTGAACCCTTTGTATTTACTTTCATGGAGTCTTCTCTTTACTGTTGACTTAGAAACAGATACACCTACTTCACTGAGAGTGTTCTGGACTTAAGTTGATGTTGTGAACGGGTTCTTCTTCACCAAAGAAAGTATGCGGCGATCATCCACCATTGTTGTCATCTGTGGACGCCCAGGCCTTTTTGAGTTCCCAAGCTCACCAGTCAATTCCTTTTTTCTCAGAATGTACCCGACTGTTGATTTTGCTACTCCAAGCATGTCTGCTATCTCTCTGATGGATTTTTTCTTTTTTTTCAGCCTCAGGATGTTCTGCTTCACCTCAATTGAGAGTTCCTTAGACCGCATGTTGTCTGGTCACAGCAACAGCTTCCAAATGCAAAACCACACACCTGTAATCAACCCCAGACCTTTTAACTACTTCATTAATTACAGGTTAACGAGGGAGACGCCTTCAGAGTTAATTGCAGCCCTTAGAGTCCCTTGTCCAATTACTTTTGGTCCCTTGAAAAAGAGGAGGCTATGCAGTACAGAGCTATGATTCCTAAACCCTTTCTCCGATTTGGATGTGAAAACTCTCATATTGCAGCTGGGAGTGTGCACTTTCAGCCCATATTATATATATATAATTGTATTTCTGAACATGTTTTTGTAAACAGCTAAAATAACAAAACTTGTGTCACTGTCCAAATATTTCTGGCCCTGACTGTACATGAAAATCAAAGGTTTTGATAAATTGGAGACCATGTTTTAAACTGTTAAACTATTTGCTCTTTTAAATAAAGTATAGTAGCTTGATCTGTTTGAGAAATCTGCAAAAAAGGTATTCCGTTTTATGCTTAAAGGGGTTGTGTCACGATAACTATGGGATAGCGTGGAACCAGGGCTCCTAAGCTAACCCTCAAGCTATGGCATCCCTAACCTCAGGGATACTCCTGAAGGTGGAGAGGCCTGAGTCTCTTTCCTGGTCCTGCTCCTGACCAGTCCTGATCTAATTCCCCCTTCCTCCAGGGAGGGGCGGGACAGGATTGTGTATAAACCAACAGATAATGACATACAAAGGAAAACCAAAACTCTTTCACACTGAACGCACACACAGGAGAAGACAATAAGAGATTCAGGAAGAAAAACAAGAGCACAGGAAGGAAGTACAAAACTCCACAACCACATCAAGCAATAGGCATAGTTTAAAGGGAACCAACCATCAGGATTTTCGTGTATAAGCTGCAGCCAGTGCAGTGCTGGCACTATCATGCACAGTGTGTACATACCATCAGGGGGCAGCTCGGGTGTTTAGGCTGTGAAATACAACTTTATAAAGTTTGAAATTTCGTGCACTTTTTGATTGACGTGTGCACCTCTCTGTTAATGTCCGGGCGGGTTATGCAGGAGTTCCCCGCCCCCCCACCAGCCTGTTCCTCCCTCTCTCCTGATGTCCGGGCGGGTTATGCACGTGTTCCCCGCCCCCCCGCGCTGCCTGTTCCTCCCTCCCTCCCTCTGGCTGTATGTAAAATGCTAATCTTCAGAAACATGGCGCCGGAGTGGGCCTCTGCGCATAGCGCTTATCTCCGGCGCCATGTTTCTGAAGCCCGCATTACACAGCTTGGTGTCTGCAGACTGCAGAACAGCTGATCGGAGGACGCGATCAGCTGTAGCTATGATGACGTGCCGCCTCAGGACACCGGGCCAGGACAGCAGCTTGCCAGCGACATCGGGGGTCAGGTGAGGTAAGTTCACAATGGACTCACATGACCCCGTGACGGCAGTGCTGCGAGACCCGGTTGGGCGGCACTGTCTTCACGGGGTCAGGTGAATGAAATTACTAGCACCTGTGATGTCATTGCCCCAGCAGGCACGCACACATTATACACACACATACACACACTATATATATATATATATATATATATATATATACACACACACACACACACACTGCTGTGTGTGCGCCCCTGCGTTGACCTGGGCTCACCTTCTGAGTTCCAGGTCACTGCAGGAAAGCACTCACAGCTGTGTGTGTGTATAATGTGTGTGTGCGCGCGTGTGTATAATGTGTGTGTGCGCGCGTGTGTATAATGTGTGTGTGCGCGCGTGTATAATGTGTGTGTGCGCGCGTGTGTATAATGTGTGTGTGCGCGCGTGTATAATGTGTGTGTGCGCGCGTGTGTATAATGTGTGTATGCGCGCGTGTGTATAATGTGTGTATGCGCGCGTGTGTATAATGTCTGTATGCGCGCGTGTGTATAATGTGTGTATGCGCGCGTGTGTATAATGTGTGTATGCGCGCGTGTGTATGTGTGTATGCGCGCGTGTGTATGTGTGTATGCGCGCGTGTATAATGTGTGTATGCGCGCGTGTATAATGTGTGTATGCGCGCGCGTGTATGTGTGTATGCGCGCGTGTGTATGTGTGTATGCGCGCGTGTGTATAATGTGTGTATGCGCGCGTGTGTATAATGTGTGTATGCGCGCGTGTGTATAATGTGTGTATGCGCGCGTGTGTATAATGTGTGTATGCGCGCGTGTGTATGTGTGTATGCGCGCGTGTGTATAATGTGTATAATGTGTGTATGCGCGCGTGTGTATAATGTGTGTATGCGCGTGTGTATAATGTGTGTATGCGCGCGTGTGTATAATGTGTGTATGCGCGCGTGTGTATAATGTGTGTATGCGCGCGTGTGTATAATGTGTGTATGCGCGCGTGTGTATAATGTGTGTATGCGCGCGTGTGTATAATGTGTGTATGCGCGCGTGTGTATAATGTGTGTATGCGCGCGTGTATAATGTGCACATGCGCGTGTGTATAATGTGTGTCTGCGCGCGTGCGCGTGTGTATAATGTGTATAATGTGTGTGCTCGCGCGCGCGTGTATAATGTCCGCGCGCGTATAATGTGTGTGTGCGCGCGTATAATGTGTGCGCGCGCGCGTGTATAATGTGTGCGTGCGTGTATAATGTGTGTGCGCGCGCGCATGTATAATGTGTGCGCGCGAGTGTGTGTATAGTGTGTGTGTGTATAGTGTGTGTGTATAGTGTGTGTGTGTATAGTGTGTGTATAATAGGATAATAATGATGGAGGAGGAGGAGGATAATAATGATGGAGGAGGAGGAGGATAATAATGATGGAGGAGGAGGAGAATGATGATGGAGAAGTAGGAGGAGGTGGAGTATTCATAGAGCTTACCTATCCCCGCTGCCTGCCGCGTCCTCGCCACCTATGCTGCTGCTACTTGCGGTTGTATAATGAATTTTTCATCGATATGTATGTTGGAAGGTGGCTTGTGCAACCAACGCACCAAAACCGCAGGACAAAACGCATGCGCTTTTCCTGCAGTTTTCGCGCGGTTTTTCCACAGGTTGGTTCCTGCGTTTTTTTATGCTGAACTGCAATAAATAATATAGATAATCGATAGACAGATAATGGATAGAGGGAAAGATGGATAGATGAATAGATAGATAGATAGATGAGAAAGACCTATATAATGTCCCACCCCCTGCATATTCTAAGCTGGCACCCTTTAGTGACTTTCATGTGACACTAAAGGGTGCCTAGCCTTGTAATTAGCCAAAAAATAAATAAATATTTAAAAAAAACGATGTGGGGTCCCCCCTATTTTTTGTAGCCAGCTAGGGTAAAGCAGACGGCTGCAGCCTGCAGACCACAGCTGGCAGCTTTACCTTGGCTGGTAATCCAAAACAGAGGGCACCCCACGCTGTTATTTTACATTAAATAAATAATTTAAAACAAAAAACGTGGGGTCCCCCCCAAATTGGATCACCAGCCAAGGTAAAGCGGACAGCTGGGGTCTGATATTCTCAGACTAGGGAGGTCCACTGTTATTGGACACTCCCAGCCTAAAAATAGCAGGCTGCAGCCGCCCCAGAAGTGGCGCATCCATCAGACGTGCCAATACTGGCGCTTCGCCCCAACTCATCCCGTTGCCCTGGTGCAGTGGCAAACGAGGTAATATATGGGGTTGATAACAGCTGTGAATTGCCAGCTGACATCAAGTCCTGGTATTAGTAATGGGTGGGCATCTAGTAGACACCCCCATTACGAATTCCTTTATTTCAAAGTAATACTTTTTATTAGAACAAAAAAAACCCCGACGCCATCCCTCGTTGACCAATTTATTAACAAAATTATTAAAATGCTAAAGGTCCGCCGTAATCCATTTAGATGTCCCCCGACGTTCTCCAAAGTTGACCCTGAAAAGACATAAAAATAGAAATTAGAACACAATAGACGCCATATTTTCAAATTTAATTCCCTGTGACATCCATAATCCAGGTCCGCCGAAATCCAAATCTGGGGTTGATCTCATAATCCCTGGTACGTTCAATGCGGAACTAAAAGTCCCCCATTGATTGTGAGAGCAGCCCCTCACTTCCACCTGTGACGTCATTGCCCCAGCAGAGAGGCGCGCGCGCGCACACACACACACATACTATACGCGCGCACACACATTATACACACACGCGCACACACACATTATACACACACATTATACACACGCGCGCACACACATTATACACACACGCGCGCACACACATTATACACACGCGCGGACACACATTATACACACGCGCACGCACACATTATACACACGCGCACACACGCGCACACACACATTATACAGGCGCGCGCGCACACTATATACACACGCGCGCACACAATTATATACACACGCGCGCACACACATTATATACACACACACATTTATACACACACACATTTATACACACATATATATACACACACTATACACACACACACACACACTATATACACACACACACTATATACACACACTATATACACACACACTATATACACACACACTATACACACACACTATACACACACACTATACACACACACTATACACACACTATACACACACACACTATACACACACTATACACACACACTATACACACTATACACACATACACACTATACACACACACTACACACACACACACACTATACACACACACACACACACACTATACACACACACACACTATACACACACACACACGCGCGTGTGCGCACACACATTATACATGCGTGCGCACACACATTATACACGCGCGCGCGCACACATACACGCGCACGCACACATTATACAAGCGCGCGCACACACATACACGCGCGCACATTATAGGCGCGCAAACACATTATACGCGCGCACACACATACACGCGCGCACACACATACGCGCGCGCGCACACACATTATACATGCGCGCGCACATACATGCGCGCGCGCACATTATACATGCGCGCGCACACATACATGCGCGCGCGCACACATTATACATGCGCACACACATTATACGCGCGCGGACATTATACACGCGCACACACATTATACACGCGCGCGCGAGCACACATACACATTATACACATTATACACACGCGCGGGCGCACACACATTATACACACGCGCACATACACACGCGCATGCACACATTATACACACGCGCACCCACACATTATACACACGCGCACATTATACACACGCGCACGCGCACATTATACGCACGCACACATTATACACACGCGCATGCACACATTATACACACGCGCATGCACACATTATACACACGCGCATGCACACATTATACACGCGCATGCACACATTTTACACACGCGCATGCACACATTATACACACGCGCATGCACACATTATACACACGCGCATGCACACATTATACACACGCGCATACACACATTATACACACGCGCATGCACACATTATACACACGCGCATGCACACATTATACACACGCGCATGCACACATTATACACACGCGCATGCACACATTATACACACGCGCATACACACATTATACACACGCGCATGCACACATTATACACACGCGCATACACACATTATACACACGCGCATGCACACATTATACACACGCGCATACACACATTATACACACGCGCATGCACACATTATACACACGCGCATACACACATTATACACACGCGCATGCACACATTATACACACGCGCATACACACGCGCATACTCACATTATACACACGCGCATACACACATACACACGCGCATGCACACATTATACACACGCGCATGCACACATTATACACACACGCATGCACACATTATACACACGCGCATGCACACATTATACACACGCGCATGCACACATTATACACACGCGCATGCACACATTATACACACGCGCATGCACACATTATACACACGCGCATACACACATTATACACACGCGCATACACACATTATACACACGCGCATACACACATTATACACACGCGCATACACACATTATACACACGCGCATACACACATTATACACTCGCGCATACACACATTATACACACGCGCATACACACATTATACACACGCGCATACACACATTATACACACGCGCATACACACATTATACACACGCGCATACACACATTATACACACGTGCATACACGCGCATACACACATTATACACACGCGCATACACACATTATACACACGCGCATACACACATTATACACACGCGCATGCACACATTATACACACGCGCATGCACACATTATACACACGCGCATACACACATTATACACACACGCATGCACACATTATACACACGCGCATACACACATTATACACACGCGCATGCACACATTATACACACGCGCATACACACATTATACACACGCGCATACACACATTATACACACGCGCATGCACACATTATACACACGCGCATACACACATTATACACACACACAGCTGTGAGTGCTTTCCTGCAGTGACCTGGAACCTAGAAGGTGAGCCAAGGTCAACGCAGGGGCGCACACACAGCAGTGTGTGTGTGTGTGTGTGTATATGTATGTATATATATATATATATATATATATATATAATGTGTGTGTATAATGTGTGCGTGCCTGCTGGGGCAATGACATCACAGGTGCTAGTAATTTCATTCACCTGACCCCGTGAAGACAGTGCCGCCCGATAATATCACTACCGTGACCGGGTCTCGCAGCACTGCCGTCACGGGGTCATGTGAGTCCATTGTGAACTTACCTCACCTGACCCCCGATGTCGCTGGCAGGCTCCTGTCCTGGCCCGGTGTCCTGAGGCGGCACGTCATCATAGCTACAGCTGATCGCGTCCTCCGATCAGCTGTTCTGCAGTCTGCAGACACCAAGTTGTGTAATGCGGGCTTCAGAAACATGGCGCCGGAGATAAGCGCTATGCGCACAGGCCCACTCCGGCGCCATGTTTCTGAAGATTAGCATTTTACATACAGCCAGAGGGAGAGAGGGAGGAACAGGCAGCGCGGGGGGGCGGGGAACACGTGCATAACCCGCCCGGACATCAGGAGAGAGGGAGGAACAGGCTGGTGGGGGGGCGGGGAACTCCTGCATAACCCGCCCGGACATTAACAGAGAGGTGCACACGTCAATCAAAAAGTGCACGAAATTTCAAACTTTATAAAGTTGGATTTCACTGACTAATCACCCGAGCTCCCCCCTGATGGTATGTACACACTGTGCATGATAGTGCCAGCACTGCACTGGCTGCAGCTTATACACGAAAATCCTGATGGTTGGGTCCCTTTAAGCACAACTTTCACCATGGAGTCTGGGACACCACACCTCACAGGCAAATATGGAATAAACTATAGCTGACATGGGTGGAAGGATTCAATCAGCTTAAATAAGAGTGGAGCAGATATGATAGGTCTCCCCAAAATATGTGTTTCAAGGAGCGAGCAAACTAGCAGAGATTGAGTCTTGCTAGCGTATGAATCAGCACACAGCAGGTCGACGCCCGAGTCTGTCTGTGTTGATCCCAGACACTGGAGAAACCAACAGGCGTAGTGTCAGAATCTGCAGACTGCCGAGACCCACCAACCGGTTCCCCCTCCCCACCGCGCAATAAATGAGACCACACATGGAATATCTTTCTTTTGTACTTTATTGAAGGTATCCACGTAACACCATTCAATGTTGATATAAAAGGGGGTTGCTTGTTATTTTGGCCACAGCTTTAACCACAGGCACAAATCCGCCTTAAACCTGAGGGAGGAGGCCCGATGCCTACGGCCGTCCGTGGCAGGTTGGCTCTCACCAAATCCCTCTTCCACCGGCTGTGACTTTGAAATTGAACCATAACCTTTTTCCGTAGACACAAAACCGCCTTAAACCTGAGGGAGGAGGCCCGATGCCTACGGCCGTCCGTGGCAGGTAGGTTCTCCAAATCCCTCTTCCACCAGCTTTGACTTCCGAACTTGTAACAGAACCTTCTTAAGGGAGGGAGGGCGGGCGATGCTCACCCTGAGGGCAGATGTGGTAAGAGGAAGGAGGGACTCCGGCAGCTGTTTATATGCCCTGGAGGAGGTCCCAGCAGGGAAGGGGGGTCAGCGGGGGGCATTGCACAATGGGAAGGAGGGAGAGGTGACCATGGGGGACGTAGCGAGGGGCTCAGCAGTCAGGGGCAGCGGCATCGGCCGCAGTGCCCTGCAGACTGCCGAGACCCACCAACCGGTTCCCCCTCCCCACCGCGCAATAAATGAGACCACACATGGAATATCTTTCTTTTGTACTTTATTGAAGGTATCCACGTAACACCATTCAATGTTGATATAAAAGGGGGTTGCTTGTTATTTTGGCCACAGCTTTAACCACAGGCACAAATCCGCCTTAAACCTGAGGGAGGAGGCCCGATGCCTACGGCCGTCCGTGGCAGGTTGGCTCTCACCAAATCCCTCTTCCACCGGCCACGGAGTGGCGAAGGCCCAAGCCTGAGCTGCGACCCCCACACAGGGCCCTTATGGCCCGCTCAACCCCGTCCTTACTATCCGACAGGAAATTGTCTAGGCCTATATCATTAAGGCTAAAACCATCCTCTAGCACCAAACGGCTGACCTCTGATTCCAGCATCTCGTGTCCAGGCACTATCCCTCTTCCTGACGCTATAAATTTGGCGATCTGCATATTAACGTGTTGCCTTGACCTTTCCACAGCTGCTATGTTCCTTGCCCCTGTACAACTCAATCTCGGTAATATACTGGACCGTACCCCCACTACGTTGCTAAAGAAGCTGCTGAACTTATCTAGGAAAGAAGCTGCTGAACTTATCTAGGAAAGAAGCTGCTGAACTTATCTAGGAAAGAAGCTGCTGAACTTATCTAGGACCACTTGCATGACCGCAAGCAGATCCTGGATCCTCACATTTACCAGGTCATTTCCACCCGTGAATGACCAGCACCAGTAGGCCAGTGGCTACTCTGGATATGCTCACTACCACGGGCAGGACCTGGGCCCAGGCCAGGCCCCGAACTCTTCTCCAGTGAAACTTGAGGTCACAAACTCCCAGCACGCTTCCACCCGGTCTCGACTCAGTCCGCCGTGCTGCCCAGAATATGTGTGAGTGACCTAGGATCCAGATGCTAGGTCTCGACAGATCTAAAAGAAAAACGGTTACTTCTCTTGTATGCAAAACATTTTCCATCATCGTGTCAGTAAACATCATTGTATTAATGTTTATTTAGGTTTGAAGGTGCTTAGATAAATAAATATATGTATATCATTTCGGTTAACAATTTATTTATTTATTTATTTATTTTTTTTTTTTGTGTGTAATATATAAACGTGCCAAACAGTGGACAACTGGTGGCAGGGAACTACAGGACTGCAAGGATAGGTATGAAGCTGGCCCTTGCTGCCTCGGTTGTCGTGTCGATGCGGAAGGAGTGCATGCCATAATCTCCTGGTTGTAGGTCCAGGTAGGAAATAGACATTTTGAGCAATGCCGAAAGTTGTGTCGCCATGAGCGGGATCACTCTGCGTGCTCCAAGAAGAATTTGTTGGGAACCCAAGACTCTAAGTGTCGCTGCAAGGTAAGGATGGGACATAGGATACCTGAAAACGGGAAAATAGGGAACCAAACTCCTCTACCGAGCTGATCTGTTTTGGAGCGCCTTATGCGAACCCGTACTCCACCATTGCAAACTATAACATTGTCGCGTAACAGACCACCGGTGCGACCTAGGGACCTGCTAACTAATTCGCTGACCATCAAAGCTCCGAAGAATGCTAGCGAGAAGGCGGCCGAGAACAAGAGGACCTCGCTGTCATTGGTGCAAACGTCACCTAGCTGGTTTATTATGCCGGAAAGGATGGCGAATGAATTGGCCTTCCTGTTCTCCGTGCACCAGCGCTTCCAGCCTTTAACGGCCTGTTTGAACAGAAAGGCCTTGGTGACATCGGTCCATCCACGAACCTGAAAGTGAGAGGCTATTCCTGCAACCCGCAACTACGCTACTGTGCCCGGCAAGCCACTGGTATGTAGATGCGTTATGTCTCGAGCAACGGAATTGCTAAGAAAAACCGCGGACACCTGGCTAGGCAGCGGTTGAACTATATTGAAATCATTCGTCCCCAGCCTTACCATACAAATGCCACGTTGATGGGATGCCTTAACCAGCGGAATCAACTGTCCACAGGGACCGTCCAGAGGGACTGTGGACACTTTTGGCCATTGTTGTCAGATTCTGGGTGCAATGCTCGAAACTTCTGAAAATCAAATGCAATAAGGCATCAGCGATAGTATTATCAATCCCCGGTATGTGGATGGCCCTGACCCAGATATTATGTTCAAGGCACTTAAGAACTAAGTATCGTAGCAAGCTGATCACCGGTGGTGAGGAAGATGCGAGGTGGTTAACGGCGTGGACGACACTTATGTAGTCAGTCCTGAAGCGGGTCCGATTGTTCGCCAACTTTTCTGCCCAAAGACTTGTAGCTACTATTATAGGGAACAGCTCGAGTAAAGTTTTTTTTTTTTTTTTTTTTGTCCACCCAGACAGGTGCCATGTGTTGGGCCAGCGATTAGCGCACCAATTGGGACCAAGGTAAAGGCCGAATCCGGTGGACCCGGCAGCATCCGAAAATAGATATATCAGCGCTGGAAACTTCCTGTTCCTGGAAACATGAACGCCCATTGTAAGTAGCTATGACTATGAAGGACCTCCATACACCGAGCTCCTCACGTAGAGCGCTGGTGATGCAAATCCTTTGATGAGAGGCAGTTATGCTCCTAGTGGCCAGGCAGAGCCTCAGGGAAAAGCCCCTTCCCATGGGCATGACTCTAAAGGCGAAGGCGAGCAAGCCTAATAGAGATTGCATTTGCGCCAGGGTTACCTTACGAACTGCGCAGAACCCGTCAATGAGCGATGTGGTTTTTTCAACCTTTTCGAGTGGTAGCCGAAACATCATGATAATTGAGTCTATTTCGATTCTCAAATGAAAAGGCAGGTCACAGGGCCAACTGTTTTTTCGGCCAACAGCGGAAACCAAACTTGACCGCTATGACCTGGACAGATTTTAACGCGGTTGAGCATGCTTTAGAGTTGGTGTGGGAAAACGAACAAGAAATCATCCAAATAATGGGTGACCAATTTATTCTTTGCCACGTACTTAACCACCCATTCCAGGAAAGAGCTGAAGAGCTCGAAGTGTGAGCAGGATATGGAGCAACCCATGGTAATTCACATGTGGTAACGGAATTTTTTGTTGAAATAGCGCCCTAGCAGGTGGGACAATCGGGGTGCACTAGTAGCGGGTGAAAAGCAGATGCTATGTCCGATTTTGCCATTAGTGCTCCTTACCCTGCTTTTTGCACCAGTGCGACCGCTTTGTCAAAAATGCGTAGGAAACTGCTGAGTCCTCTGTGGGGATGGCGTCATTGACTGACCGCCCAGCCGGGAAGGACAAGTAGTGTATGAGGCGAAATTCACCCTTTTCTTTCTTAGGCACTATCCCTAGGGGTGAAACGCGAGGGTTTAAGAATGGTAAATCTATAAATGGGCCTGCTAGTCGGCCTAACACCACTTCCTTCAGTAGTTTGTTCGCCAGGACCTGTGGGAGGTCCCGGGCCGATTTGAGGTTGGGGGCGAAGGTTAGTTCTGAGGAGAACATAAAGGGGGATAAAGAAACCGTGGTTGAAACCGTCCCTAATAGCGTTGGCCGCAGCCTTATTGGGGTAACGTTCTAGCAATGGCTCCACCACGTGCACGTTCACTGGAGTCTTTGGGACTTGGTGGTGCATTTTTAGTGTGATGCCAGTCTGGTTGCTTATCGCATTTGGAGGAGGTGTGATTGCCTCCGCACGATGAGCATTCGCGCTTGTATTTGTGGAGTCCTTGAAACCTGCGATGGCCTTCATTGAAAAGCCAACAGCGACCTGGTCTACGGACATTTGCAGCTCCAGGTGTAGCGTGGTGAGAGGAAAAGTTTGGTGGGCCTGGAAACGACTGGTGGGACTTTTGCGCCATCATAAGCCACGAATCGGTGGCCTTAACTTCCCAACGGTTGGAATGCCAAGCATCTTCTAAATTCTTCGTCGTACTTCCACCACGCAGAACCCCAATGGGTTTTATAGGAGTTGAAAATGGTATTGCAGTATTTTGCGAATTGACTCTTTTCTTTGTTGACTGTTTTTTGGTCCACTGATATTAGGGAACAGATATCGACGTATTCGTTTGCGCGAATTTTTTATTTATTTATTTATTTTAACTGTATCTGGTGTTAGGTGAGTTCCCAGCTGTGATACACAGCAGTAGAACACGTCCCTGTGTAAGTCGGGCGCTGCTGCGTTACATCCTGATGTTGTACAAACGCGGGGTTAACCAGAGCTACTCCTGATGGTGTTAACAAGATCGCCCAATAAAAGTGGCTTACGTTTTGCGCCATTTTCCGAAACCCGTAGCGTTCTCATTTTGGGATCTATGGCGCAATGACTGCTTATTTTGCGTCTCGAGTTTACATTTTTTAATGATACCATTTTGCGCAGATGCTACTTTTGATCGCCTGTTATTGGATGTTACGCAAAACACGCGGTGACCAAAAGCGTAATTTTGGGTGGTTTTGTTTTTTTTTTTTTTTTTGCTGCTACGAAATTTAACAATCAGATTAGGGACAATGCATACAAAGCGCCGTGGACAGCGCTACCCAAGTGAATAAAATTATTAGCATTATAGCATTATTATTCTTTAATTGATTTTATATTTTGATAGATCAAGCTTTTCTGAACTTGGCGATACCAAATATGTGTATATATGTATACATATTTATTTATTTATTTATTTTTTTTTTTTAATTTTATTTATTTATTTTTTATTTTATTATTTTATTTTATTTATTTATTTATTTATTTTTTTAAACTTGTCCCTTTAGGGGGATGTATGGATCAACAATTCGATCGCTCTGCACTATCTGCAGATCTCAGCTACACAGCTGACACCTGCAGATACACTGCTTTACCCTCAATGCCGGAAGTATGCCGGCACTGAGAGCAAGTGACTCAAGGTAGCTACAGGCGTCATCACATGACCCTGTGCTACCATGGCAACCAACGAAAGTCATGTGATCACGCACGTGACTTTCGGTGGGGGCGGTGGTACGTGATAGTAATGCCTGCGCATATACATCTCGCTGCCAGACTTTGGCAGCGAGATGTAAGGGGTTACAAGTTGCAGGTGGAAGCGATTCCACCCGCAACTTGTAGTCACACATGTCAGCTGTTAAAAACAGCTAATATGTGCGCCGAACACCGCATCTGTTGCTTTTCAGGATTCTGACGTCACTTCCGGTCCGGGACCCGAAACCGGAAGTGACGAGTTATCATGTGATCGCCGCATCACAGGAAGTGACGCGGCGAACATGGATAGCAGGATGTGACGCGACCTCCGTATGCCACAGGGAGTCACACGGGGCCGCGTCATCCCGGCGGGGGGAGGTGCGCGAGGTGGCCATGGCGACCGGCGTGATGTTGGGGGGGATCAGGGGCTAGGGCCGGGAGCAGGAGGTGAAAGCGGACCGGACCTTCTGGACCGGGCCGCCCTGCGCCTGGAATCTGTGGTGTGGCTTAGACGCTGCGGTGGACGGGAGGGTCTGGAAGACCTGCGCCCACCGCTGCTGGGAACCGGCAGGAGGGAGCTGGTGCCCACAAGGGAGGCAAGCCATTCGGCTCCCTCCCGTCCGCTCCTTTCTCTTACCGCTGCTTCCAGGGGGTCCATCGGCGATGCTCACCCTGAGGGCAGATGTGGTAAGAGGAAGGAGGGACTCCGGCAGCTGTTTATATGCCCTGGAGGAGGTCCCAGCAGGGAAGGGGGGTCAGCGGGGGGCATTGCACAATGGGAAGGAGGGAGAGGTGACCATGGGGGACGTAGCGAGGGGCTCAGCAGTCAGGGGCAGCGGCATCGGCCGCAGTGCCCTGCAATCTGAACAGAGTCCAATGTCACCATGACAGTCGGTGAAGTTTGTGCAAAGCTCTGTGTGACAGGTTATCCTAAAGTCTCTCCAGGGTGCTGAATAAATAAAAAAAAAATAATCTTGCCTCTCAGACTGGAGTTGCTCCTTTGTTCTGAGCCGTATGTCGCCCATCGGTCTATAATACAGTATATATATGTGGAGACTAAAGGGGGCTTTACACGCTGCGACATCGCTAATGCGGAGTCGTTGGGGTCACGGAATTTGTGACGCACATCCGGCCGCATTAGCGATGCCGTTGCGTGTGACACCGATAAGCGATTTTGCATCGTTGCAAAAACGTGCAAAATCGCTAATCGGCGACATGGGGGTCCATTCTTAAAAATCGTTACTGCAGCAGTAACGAAGTTGTTCCTCGTTCCTGCAGCAGCACACATCGCTCCGTGTGACGCCGCAGGAACGAGGAAGCTCCCCTTACCTGCCTCCCAGCTGCTATGCGGAAGGAAGGAGGTGGGCGGGATGTTACGTCCCGCTCATCTCCGCCCCTCCGCTGCTATTGGGCGGTGGTTCGCTGCTGTGACGCCGCACGGACCGCCCCCTTAGAAAGGAGGCGGTTCGCCGGTCACAGCGACGTCGCCGGACAGGTAAGTATGTGTGACGGCTCTGGGCGATGTTGTGCGGCACGGGCAGCGATTTGCCCGTGTCGCGCAACAGATGGGGGCGGGTACCCACACTAGCGATATCGGGACCGATATCGCAGTGTGTAAAGTAGCCTTTACCGTCTACAACCTTCACAATTTACTCACAGTGGACTACAAATACATACAACTTTTCTCACCCACCCATTTCTACCACTGCTGTTAACATTAGCATCTACAGCCTTATCTGCAGGTTACAACTGAGGATTTGTTTTTCTACAATACATTGGGCAAACACATAGTTTATACAGTATTAAAGAGATGGTAGGGTTTTTTGCATACTATATACCAGCGCTTCACGTTGAAATGTTCAGATTACTGTATGTACCTTATAAGCTATAATCACATTTTAGCCCCCATATAGTTTGACACTGCTGTGCCTTTTTATTGCATTTTTTGGCATTTTAAATTGTAGTAATTTCTTAACAATTTTTTACTTGTATTTGTGTGGTAGCAATTTTGTTCTATATTCCTGCTGATTTATTTGATTTCCTGGCTGCTGCTCCTTAAGGATGTGTGACAAACACATGCTCTGCTTTGGATTCACAGGACTTTCCAGAGCAGAACAATAAGAGATATAGCACAAATTTGTAGTAATGAATATCAGAAATTTCACTAGACTAAAAGTGAATGATCCATAGCATATATCAAATAGATTAAACAAAACACAATTTATAGCTTTAAACATACAGCCATTTATAATACAGGGTGGGCCATAAGTATGGATACACCCTGATAAAATGGAAGTGGTTGCTGATATCACCTTACTGTTTGTGGCATATTAGTACATGGGAGGGGCCAAACACTTGAGGTTGGGTGACGCCCATGGCGGCCATCTGCAAAGCATCCATTTTGAATTCAACTAATTTTTTTCAATGGGAAGGGGGTCATGTGACACATCAAACACATAGAGAATTGCACAAAAAAAACAATGATGTGCTCATTTTTAACATAGCTTTATTCATTATCAAGATATTGACACGTTTGTGACATGGAACAACGACAATAAACCACTAAAGGATGTGCTCAAAGTGCTGCCCATTGTGTTGAATTGTCAACGCAATTCTCTTCTCCCACTCTTAACACACCGAGAGTAATACCGCAAAAGAAATGCTACCACAGGCCTCCTGTATCCATTGTTTCAGGTGCCCCACATCCTGGAACTGCGGTATTGCTCTCAATAATGAATAAAGCTACGTTAAAAATGAGCACAGCATTGTTTTTCTTGTGCAAGTCTCTGTGTTTCATGTGTCACATGACCCCCTTCCCATTGAAAAAATTAAAGTTGAATTCAAAATGGCGGCTTTGCATATGGCCACCATGGGCGTCACCCGGCCTCAAATGTTTGGCCCCTCCCATGTACTAATATGCCACAAACAGTAAGGTGATATCAGCAACCACTTCCATTTTATCAGGTGTATCCATACTCATGGCCCACCCGGTATAATGGGGAACTAGCCATTGAATGAGCGTACAGTGGATATACAAAGTATACATACCCCTGTTAAAATGACAGGTTTTGGTCATGTAAAAAAATCATACCAAGAGGAAACTTCTGAATTTTTTCCACCTTTAATGTTACCAATATAATCTGTACAAGTCCATTGAGAAACAAACTGAAATTATTTTGAGGTGAAATAACAAATCTAAAATAATGTTTCATATGGGTGAACACACGCTTATATTTGGGGATGTGGTTGTGTTCACAATTAGCCAATCACATTTAATCTCATAAAGTTTAGCTATTCTATTTTCCTGACATTTAAGCTGGTGTCACACTAAGCGACAGCGACAACGACGTCGCTGTTACGTCACCATTTTCTGACGTAGCAGCGACCTTGTAAGTCGCTGTTATGATCGCTGCTTAGCTGTCAAACACAGCAGACGCAGCAGCGATCATAACGTCGCTGTGCTACATGTGCAGAGAGCAGGGAGCCGCGCTTAGCGCTTGCTCCTTGCTCTCCTAGGTACAGTACACATCGGGTTAATTAACCCGATGTGTGCTGCAGCTACATGTCACAGTGCAGAGAGCAGGGAGCCGCGCGCACTGCTTAGCGCTGGCTCCTTGCTCTCCTTGCTACAGTACACATCGGGTTAATTACCTGATGTGTACTGCAGCCACATGTGCACAGAGCAGGAGCCGGCGCTGGCAGCAAGAGCGGAGGCCGGTAACGAAGGTAAATATCGGGTAACCAGGGAAAGGTCTTCCCTTGGTTACCCGATGTTTACGCTGGTTACAGCTTCGCAGCTGCCAGACGCCGGCTCCTGCTCGCTTCATTTCGTCGCTCTCTCGCTGTGACACACAGCGATGTGTGTGTCACAGCGGGAGAGTGACGACCAAAAAATGAAGCTGGACATTCAGCAACGACCGGCGACCTCACAGCAGGGGCCAGGTCGTTGCTGGATGTCACACACAGCGACAGCGACGGGACGTCGCTGCAACGTCACAGAAAATGGTGACGTAGCAGCGACGTCGTTGTCGTCGTCGTTATGTGTGACACCAGCTTTACTTAGTTGCATTTTGCAACAAAAGCCATAGTCCATAAACAGCTTAAAGCACAGCAGAGGGATCTCATTGTTGAAAGTTATCAGGCAGGAAAAGTATAGCAAAACATTAACAAGGTATTAGATATACCACGGAACACTGAAGATGGTTATCAAGAAGTGTCTTAACCCCTTCACGACCGGCCGATTTTTCTCTTTCCGTTTTTTTTTTTCGCTATTCTTTTTGAGAGACGTAACTTTTTTACTTTTCAGTCAATATGGTCATGTGAGGGCTCATTTTTTGCGGAACGAGTTGTACTTTTAAACGAAACCATAAGTTTTACCATATAGTGTACTGGAAAACGGCAAAAAAAATTCCAAATGCAGAAAAATTGCAAAAAAAGTGTGATAGCACAATTGTTTTTGAGATATTTTATTCACTGTGTTCACTATATGGTAAAACTGATGTGTGGGTGTGATGCCTCAGGTCAGTGCGAGTTTGTAGAACCAAACATGTATAGGTTTACTTTTATATAAGGGGTTAAAAAAAATCGGAAGTTTATCTGAAAAAAGTGGCGCACGTTTTACGCCATATTCCGTGACCCGTAGCGTTCTCATTTTTCGGGATCTATGGCTCAGTGATGGCTTATTTTTTGCATCTCAAGCTGATGGTTTAAACGATACCATATTTCCGCAGATACTTCGTTTTGATCGCCTCTTATGGTATTTTGCGCAAAAGTTGTGTCGACAAAAAAACGTCATTTTGGCGTTTGGAATTTTTTTGCCGCTACGCCGTATACTGATCAGATTAATTGATTTTTTATTTAGATAGATCGGGCGTTTCTGAACGCGGTGATGCCAAATGTGTGTATTTTTTTTTTTTTAACCCTTTAATTTTCAATGG
Source organism: Anomaloglossus baeobatrachus (assembly GCF_048569485.1). Lineage (NCBI taxonomy): Eukaryota > Metazoa > Chordata > Amphibia > Anura > Aromobatidae > Anomaloglossus > Anomaloglossus baeobatrachus. The sequence goes on from NC_134354.1 coordinate 656,740,351, forward strand.
GGCGAATGGGGGGTGATTTGAACTTTTAGGTTTTTTTGTTTTTTTAATTTTTTAAAACTTTTTTTTAACTTTTTTTTTTTACTTTACTAGTCTCCCTAGGGGGCTATAGCGATCAGCAATCCGATCGCTCTGCACTATCTGCTGATCACAGCTACACAGCTGTAAGCAGCAGATACGCTCACTTTCTTTTTCACTGGGTGGTGGGCACAGTGAAAGTGAAAGCAATTCATGTGTAGTACAGGAGTCATCACATGACCCTGTGCTACCGTGACAAGTACCGGAAGTCACGTGATCGCGTCACGTGACTTGCGGTATTGGGCGGTAAGTAAAAGTTTACCGCGATCGCGCTTATAATGGCGCTGTCACATATTGACAGCGCCATTTAAGGGGTTAAACGGCATGAGCAGATAACGATTCTGCTCGTGCCTAGCAGGCACACATCTCAGCTGTGAAAATCAGCTGAGATGTGCGCCGATCGCGGCATGCTGCCACCGGCAGACCTCGGGCAGTAACGTTATGACCGCTAGGACATAATTTTACTGCCCGCGGTCGTTAAGGGGTTAAATTTGGCATGACAGTGACATTACATAAAACTGGAGGTCCCTCGAAAATTGTTGGAAAGACAAGAAAAAAATTGGTCTGGGAGACTACCAAGGGGCCTGGATGGAAGATAGAAGCTTTCTCTTAGAAAGAAAAATATCAGAGCCCAGCTGTGTTTTGCCAAACCTCCTTCAAGTCTGCCAAAACCATGTGAGAAAGTATGTTACGATCTGATGAGACCAATATTGAACTTTTTGGCTATAATTCAAAAAATTATGTTTGGTGAAAAGCCAACACTGCGCATCTCCAAAAGAACACTATTCCCACTGTAAACCACCAAACCCAAAGTAGCAATATGCTTTGGGTCTGTTTTTCAGCAGCTTGATCTGGGGCTTTAGTCAAGGCGGAGGGAATTATGAACAATTCAAATATCAGTTTCACATCTCACATCGAGCCTAAGCATACCTCCAACTCAACAAAGAAATTGGCTTCACCAGGAATAGATCAAAGCTTTTTGGAGCAAGAAAGAGTAGGTAAAGATTGCATAGTCTTGAAGTACCATGCTGATAAGGGTGCTTTACACGCTGCGACATCGCTACCGATATATCTTCGGGGTCACGTCGTTAGTGACGCACATCCGGCGCCGTTAGCGACATCGTAGCGTGTGACACCAAGGAGCGACGATCAACAATCGCAAAATCGTTCAAAAACGGTTATCATTGACACGTCGCTTCTTTTTTTTAATTTCGCTGCTGCCACCGGTACGATGTTGTTCGTTGTTCCTGCGGCATCACACATCGCTATGTGTGACACCGCAGGAACGACGAACATCTCCTTACCTGTGTCAACCGGCAATGCAGAAGGAAGGAGGTGGGCGGGATGTTACGTCCCGCTCAACTCCACCCCTCCGCTTCTTTTGGCCGGCCGCTTAGTGACGCAGCAGTGACGTTGCTATGACGCCGAATGCACCTCCTCCTTGAAGGAGGGATTGTTCGGCGGTCACAGCGACGTCGCTGACAAGGTATGTGCGTGTGACGCTGCCGTAGCGATAATGTTCGCTACGGCAGCGAGCACCGCACGTACGACGGGGGCAGGTGCTATCCCTAGCGATGTCGTAGCGTGTAAAGCACCCTATAGACTTCTACCCAAAAAGACTGAATGCTGTCATAAATTCAAAGGATAGTTCAACAAATTATTAATTTAAGGTTTTTTTTTGTTTAAGCAACCATAATATTTCAGTTCTTTCTTACATTTTTCCATGCAAAAAGTTTTCAGTTTGTTTTTCAATAGAATTGTACATATTATGGGCGATATTACAAGTTCTGAAATGATTCACAACTCTCCTAGCTAGGTTTTCTGGTTGTCTGGGCCTAAAAACTGGTGGGAAACTGGATGCTTTTTGTTACTTTCAAGGACACCAGTGCAAATTCTAATACTGACCCATTGCAGCTCTCTGACCCAGTTGTGTTACCAGCAGCTCAGTGCATTAATAGGCAACATTTCAGATTAACTGATACCAGTGACCCGGTGACATATTTTCAGCCAATATCTAATGGGGGTGTTTTTCCCTTAATTGTCATCCACTCGTATCACTTTCTCTGTGCTTCTCCAATATTCTGCACAATATATTGCACAACATAAAATAGCTAAAACATTACATAACAATTGCATACTTACTTATGGAATTAACAGAATAAGGCAAATTTAGATAATCAGGTTAACAAATTTTCACACCGTTGACCCACTGTAAAACCATATCAGTCTCAAGTCTTCACATTCACAGCTTATGAGTGGTTGAAAGTCAATTTTATGTAGATTAGTGGCATAGTGGTCACAATGATCCACTGATCACGAGGCTACAAACTAACTATTACGACCATTTGCGATATGGTTAGGAGGACCAGGCTGTCCAAAGGTTGGCCTCCCTGAAACCTACAGTGGCACTGTAAGAAAGGTCATGAGCCATTTTGGGTGCAACCTAAATTGTCAATGGAACTTGTGGAACGTTGCATGGTCCCTCAGACCAAGTGTGCACTCTTTCAAAACTGAATGTTTAAAGTGTTTTGAAAGTGTCAAGTATTATGTAAAACCAACTGTGGCCTGCAACACTAAACTAAATATGTCTACCAAACATTTGTGCTATCATTGAGAAGCAATTACCCTGTAATCTGTTTAAACCCTTATCTGCCCATGATAGATATATCTATCATGGAGCAGGTCACAGTGTATATGGCAGGTTCAAGGCATGAGCCCGCTCCACAGGCAACCAAAGCTGGCTATATTACAAACCTGGCATCTGAGTCACAGCCCAAGCTGGAACTGAGCTCCGCCCATGGCTGTTAACCATTTACATGCTGCTGTCAATTTCTGACGTGCACTGCCTTCCATCTACTCATTGCGACAGAATTTCTGAGAGCCAATGGTTTACCATAGCAGTCAAGGGGCTTCTGAAGGCCCCTGCGCTACCAACTCGGCCCTCTTGTTAAGATCAGCTGTATGCTGAGCTTCAAAGATAATGGAGATTTTCACCATATAATGCAATACTGGGGTATTGCAGTATATAATGAAAGCAATCAGTTAAGGAAACTAAAAAAAAAAATGTACAAATTATTATTTTTTTTTAATAAAAATAATATTTACAAATTTGAATCAAACCCCCTTGAATCAACGCACAATAAAAATAAAGAAATTAAAATAAAGAAACAAGTATCACCACACTGGTAAAAGTCCAATCTATCAAAATTTAAAATAAATTAACCCGATCGGTAAACATTGTAACAAGAAAATTAAATTGAATAAACTGAAGGCCAGAATTGTATTTTTCCGGTAGCCAAACTTCACTAACAAATGCTATAAGAAGCGATGAAAACATGTTATCTGCTCCAAAATTGTATCAGTAAAAATCTGTCAGCTCGCCACACAGACAACAAGCTTTCACAGAGCTCCATCGACTGTAAAATAAAAATGTTATGGGCCTTAATAATGATAAAAAAATTACGTTTTTTTTTACAAACTTCAAAATTTCTTTTCACCACTTAAATAAAAAAAAAATGTATGCATGTTTGGTAACGCCATGATCATACGGAGTCCGGAGTCACACTTGCGAGTGACTAACGTGTAATATGCGCGAGTCTTGCATCGCATCACCCGGCACAGCCTGCTACTCTCCTGACAGGAGCGGGTTAGATTAATGTATTTCTATGCAGCTGAGATGCTCCTGTCCCGAGAGCAGCAGGCGGAGCCGGGTCATGCAATGCGAGACTCGTGCATATTACACGGGAGTCAGTCGCAAGTGTGACTCCGGCCTAATCTGGAGAATTATCTTATTAGGTAATTTTTACCATGAAATGAACACTGCTAGGACAAATCCCCAAAAACTGAGTCAGAATTGCATTTTTTTCATGGATTCGCCACACTATTCTCACTTTTTTCAGTACATTATATGGTAAAATAATGTGCATCATTGAAAACTACAACACATCTAAAAAAAAACAAGCCCTCATTCGGCTATGTTGGAAAAAAAATGATAGCATTTGGAAGAATAGAAGGAAAAAACTAAAGTACAAAAATGAAAAATCGTTACAAGTTATTTGCAACGTTCTGCATTTAGTTTTTAGAAATGGAATTGCCTCCTATAGACTAGTAGTCAGTGTTCATACCGAAAAGTCTATTTACCAAGGAACCTTTCCTGATTAGTTGTAGCCCACAAATCGTTCACATAAAGGTCCTGGGTTACACAAAATTATTATTACTTTGTTGATATAAGGGGATTAATTTAATAATAAAACAGGTTTATGAACACCTTTACTTTGTTCTGGCACTAAAATCACAGAGAATAAACTCTATAATGAATGTTGGCAATGTTAGACTTAAGGGTGATTTACAGTATGTCACAGGTGCACTGTTTATGGCAGCTCTTAATAAGGCATTTACAGAAAGGCTTACTACTAGGCACTCTGGGTACCAGACCACAGAGGATGCCCAGATCTTCACTCTTAAACTACTGTTCAGGGATCTGGGCATATGTAGTAGGCTGCTGACTGGTGAAGGAAGCTGGCACCAAGAAGGGGTACAAAGAGGTCAAGTCAGTTACAGAATTGGAAAATAAGAGGGTAGTTAAGTTAAAGTACCACTAAAAGAGCAGTATAGCAGAGATGTGGACAAGGTATAGCTGAATTAAATACCTGGTAATATGCTATAAGGATACAGAAAGTTAAATAGCAGTAGTACCACTCCGGGTTAATCGGCAATCAGCAAACACAGCAGAAGTCATCCTTAACTCTTGTCTCATGCATTGGACGTAAAAACCAGCTAAAAAGCTTTGTATTACCAAAATTTAGCTACGTAACACAGATGTTACCAATTCAAGTACCGCAATCCTTTTTCCACAAAACTAGAACCCTCTTCAGCAACTACATCTGGAAGGGTAAGCAACTGAGACTGAATCACAATACCCTAGTACTGCCTAGGTCCAAAAGTGGAATGGGAACACCAGACCCACAAAAATATCAGCGGCAATATTATCAATGATAATAGATTGGACCCGCAAATCTCCAAACAAACTTTGGACCACGATTGCAGACTCTACCACTTCGACGAACTTCAGGTCCATCCTGTACTCAGCAAAGTACTTTCTCTGAGACCCGACGATGAGTAAATTAATCTTTAAGAATGCACTACAAACTTGGATAAATCATGCAGATTATCTCATTCCCCCGTGTTCTCCAATATGTGTCATGGACCTGCCAGAACGGTAATCAGCACACAATCATGCACCCCAGACCAGCTACATATGCTCACCACGCCAGGGGAACTTGTGTTAGAGGAAGGAGCACTAGTGCCCCTGACTCAGCTCAATAAGATCATAGCCCCAAGCTCACTTAACTTCCTTCAATATGAAAGACTAAATTTAGCAGTACTTGCCAATTGGCTTACCTCAAAGGAATCGTTCCACCTTTGAATCTATGATCACACAAACAAAATGCCCCCAGAAAGTCCTGTCTAACTATATCAAGTATTGGTTTTGAATAAACTCCCGCAGAGATGGGCATTTATATCATTATAGGAAAAAGATCTGGGCAGGAATTTTACAGAAGAACCAAATTTATATGAGATCCTTTGCCCCATCACAATGTGTAAAGGTACAGGAAAACGTATATAAAATAGTTGCCAGATGGTACGTTTCACCTTCCCAAACTAACAAATGGTTCCCTTCCTCACCATAGACATATTGAAGGTACAAAAAAGAACGAGGCATATAGTTCCACATCTGGTGGCAATGCAACCGGCTACAACCTTACTGGAAACAAGTGCTTAGCACCAAGCGGATTTGTAAACTGACTTTTAATCCCCAACCAAGCCTAATCTTCCTGAACCTGGTCAACAATCCACAAAATACTCCAAACAAAACTCTCCTCCTATTCTTACTGGCTGCGGCTAAGTTGCTTATCCCCTCCCCTTTTGGCGCTCGAAAAGCATACCCACTATCCAGAACGGGATGCTCGATATTGACCAGTTGTACCACATTGAAGAACTGGCAGCCTTAGCTTACCATTCTCAAGAGAATTTAAGGCTGCCATGGGCCCCCTGGTTGAAATTCCAGGAATCCACTGAGTATTTTGATTTGGTGTTTCCTGACCTCCTTCCACTCCCTGAGCTAGCTAAGATATATATCTCATCTACTATAATCTCCACTCGCATATTTCGCCTCTCTTTACCTTCTTAAAACCATTTCTCCCCCTCTTTCCCCCCAATTCCTTCTCCCACAGAGGTCTTCATCGCTGGTTGCCCCTAATAGGCTAACTTCCCTGAATCCCACTCTTCTTCATACCAACCCACTGCAGACAAGTTTTTTTATCAGTCCATCTCTCTAAAGTTGATCAGTCACAAAAGTTTATTGAGGACCACATATTAACTACAAAGGTGCATACACCCAACTGCGATATTGTCAGCGAGGGAGAAACGACAAACTGAAACTTGAGGACTGAATTCTGGAACTAAGTCTCTCCCTCCAAGGCACATGTACCTTTTTTTGTTGTACTTAACCCCATTGTTGCATCTTGTGCTATGATATCGCCATGTTTTGGTTAATACTTGTACGGTATGTACTATGTTATATGTGTTTCTCACTACAATAACAAGAATATTGAAAATAAAAGAAGTAATCCTTAACCCCTTACGGATGAAGCCAATTTTGTACTTAATGCCCAGGCCATTTTTTGTAATTCTGACGAGTGTCACTTTCACAGGTTACAACTCTGGAACACTTCCTTCGATCCCAGTGATTCTGACATTGTTTTTTCATGACATATTGTAGTTGAGGATAGGTATAGATTTAGGATGACATTTTTTGCTTTTATTTGTAAAAAAAATCTGAAATTTGACAAAATTTTGAAAATTTAGCAATTTTCAAACTTTTCATTTTTATGGCCTTAAATCAGAGAGTTATGTGTAGCGCCCCGGAGAGCCTCAAAGTACTACAAGGAACTGCATCCTCTTGGGGATTCATGACCTCTACCCCCTGGGAGCTGCAGTACCAGTGCCGATTCCACCAACACACATCTAAAATCCTAGTTCTCCTCTCCACACTGGGCATAAAGGTTTAACCATGTAAGGGGATGGTCGCCATGGGAACGAGACCCTGGGTATAGCCAGCCTGGTGGGAGGGGTCAATCAGTCTGTAGTGAGGACAGAAGAGGGGAGCACACAGGAGAGGTGTGCATACGTGCCTGAGCTGGGTCCATGTAACGGTGATACCGGGGCACAGGAGAAAGGTCGCCAAGATGGGTACCGAGATATTGCTGGGAACAGAGCATGAACCGTGCACAGGGCCCTAGGTCAAATGTCAAGTTTCAAATGGTTTGATAAATACCTGCACGGTGAGGATACCTTTACATACTTCATCGAACCAAATAATCCGGGGGCATCAGCAGTAAACTAGGATCTGGTTTCGGACACTTACCTCCCCACAGGGTCTGCACTGCCCGCCGTACGAGGAAGTAGACTGTACCCCAAAAGGGACAGTCGGGGTTCCCAAACGCGCCACGCTACGGGTACTCAATCTACAGAGAATGCCGGGGACAGAGCAACCTGGGTCACTACATTAGCACTGATACTCCTGGGACCGGAACCAGCAGGCCGAGGGTCCATGTGAGTAGAGACTGTTAAAGTTAACCTGGTGTGGTCTCCATCATTATACACCATACATCTCGCAGGCACAGCCCTACCTGCAGAGGGCCTACCACCATAGCTGCCACTACCACCATCCCTGGGAGTACCCACGTTGAGCAGCGGTGGTTCTCCATTCTTAACCACAACCCGCAGGTGGTGTCACGAACATTAAAGCGTGCTTTACATGCTGCGACATCGCATACCCAAAAGTGACACTATTCTAAAACTTGCACCTCTCAAAGTACTCAAAACCACATCCAAGAAGTTTATTAACCCTTCAGATGCTTCACAGGATCTAAAGTGATGTGGAATGAAAAAAAATAAAAAATGATCATTTTACCTAAAAATGTTCCTCTAGCCCCAATTTATTTACTTTTAGAAGAAATAACATAAAAAAAGCGGAATCCAAAATTTGTTACCCGATTTCTTCTGAGGGTGCTGATACCCCAAACCTCTGTTTAGACAAATGGAAGGGCCCGGAATATAAGGCGCAATATTTGAAGTTTGGAGCACAAAGTTGATTGAAATAGATTGTGAGTACCATGTTGCATTTGATGGGCCTATAAGCTACCTAAACAGCAGAAACCTCCCATAATTAACCCCATTTTGGAAATTAGACCCCTCAATGATCCTATCTAGGGATATATTGAGCATTTTGAACCCACAGAAACTTCACAGAATTTGATAACATTAGGCCATCATATTTAAAATTTTCATATTTTTACAAACATGTTGCTTTAGCACAAAATTTCTCACTTTTTCAAGAGGAAACACCAAAAAGGGAACTCGCAGTTTGTTATCCAATTTCGTATGAGCACAGGGATACCCCACATGTGGCCAAAACGTCTGTTTGAACTAACAGTATGGCTCAGAATGGAAGGAGCACAATTTGAATTTTGGTAAAGTTGAAATAAATTGCAGGCACCATGTCACATTTGCAGGGCCCCTATGGTACCTATACAGCAGAAACCCCCACAAATGACCCTATTTTGGAAACTAGACCTATCAAAGATTTTATTCAGGGCTATAGTGATCATTTTGAATCCACAGGTACTTCACAAAAATGTTTCTTTAGTGCCAAATTTCTCACTTCTTTGGCCATGTGCCTACAGTCCAGCGACACCGCGTCTAGGACGCAATGCCAGCCATCCTACAGATATGTGAGTGTTGCCCGTAGGAGAACACAGCTGCCTGTGCCCACAATCTGGGTTCGAGCTGCTGCAGACTTTAGCTCTATTCTCCCCACGGAAAACACTCTCGTCTCCACAGCATAAATTGACATGCTTCAGCTCGGGAAGCCACGCTGCAGGTTAGTTTGTGCTGCAGAGATAAGACGCATAGTGGGCATGAGATTTCTAAAAATCCTTCCACTGAGTTTGTACTGCATAAAGTTGCGTTATGAACACAGCGAAAGCACTCAGCATCCAAAACGCTGCAAATACTGATTGTGGGCACATAGCCTAAGAAGATAGGTTGTATGGATAGATGTCAAACCCATATATACTGTCCTACCCCCTACATATTCTAAGCTGGCACCCTTTAGTGACTTTCATATGGCACTAAAGGGTGTTTAGCCTTATCTTTAGCCAAAAAATAAATAAATAACTTAAAAAAAACGACGTGGGGACCCCCCCATTTTTGACAGCCAGCGAAGGTACAGCAGACTGCTGCATACCCCAGATGTAAGCTTCCCGTTGGCTGGTAATCCAAAACAGAGGGCACCCCAGGCTGTTTTTTTTTTAATTATCTATAAATAAATAATTATTTAAAAAAAAATGTGGGGTCCCCCCAGATTGAATTACTAGCCAAGGTAAAGCTGACAGCTGGGGTCTGGTATTCTCAGGGTGAGAAGAGCCATAATTATTTGGCCCTTTTCAGCCTAAAAATAGCATGCCGCAGCTGCCCCAGAAGTGGCGCATCCATTAGTTGTGCCAACCCTGGCGCTTTATCCCAGCTCATCCCATTGCCCTTGTGCGGTGGCAAACGAGGTAATATATGGGGTTGATAACAGCTGTAATGTCACCTGGCATCAAGCTCAGCGGTTAGTGATTTTGTGTTGTATATCAGATACTAACTGATATACATCACTAACTGTTGGTAATAAAAAAATAAAAAGATGAAAAGAAAAAAAATTATTTGAAAAACGCTCCCCAGCACATTCCGTCTTACACCAATTTATTGAAAAAAAGAAAAAAAAATACGGTCCACTGTAATCCACTTTGGAGGTCCCATGACGATTCTGGACTTTCCAGAATACGGGGGTTACGCTCAGGGAACGTATCCCCCATTTTCTGGACGTGCAGACCCTCCTTGTGAGGAGTGTGGGTGCAGTGATCTGAGTGAGAATACTGCACTCACAGTGCCCTAGTCCAACTGAGGGCAGAGTGACCTGCAGTAACCTCATTCCAGAATATGGGGGGGGCACGTTCAGGGAACGTATCCCCCATTTTCTGGAAGTACAGAGGAGTGTGGGTGTAGTGACCTGAGAATACTGTACCCACTCTCCCCAGGTCCACAGCATGGTAGTATGAGCTCAGCGTCACTGAACGTAGCAATCTGGCTGACAGCCGCTCTGCGCATGCGACTGCCATCTTTTGAAAAGGAGGTAACCACCTTTAAATTTCCTTATACTGCATTCTATTAAGGTACATATGTGTATATTCCCAATAAAATTTGCAGAGCTCAAAAAGACCTTTTCTTTTACTCTACCCACAGACGGCATGGTACAATTCAATGGGTGCCTCTTTTCCTAATTCGGTGACTTCTCTCTTCCTACAATCTCCGTCCTCCTTCCCTTCTTTATATGGATGACACATCCTATGTCATCCACACAGTGTCTCCCAATCGCACTCCTGTGCAGACATACTTCGCTCAACACTGCTGAGGGTAGAGCAAAGTCCTGTAATGAGCATGCATCGGGAAAGGCCAAAGAACACCGATGACCCAGAAATAAAGTTGGATTATGTACACTACAGTGCTTTGGTCTTCCCTGCTGAGGGCAGAGTGAAGTACACCTGTACAGTAGCGACAATGGGAGACATTGTGTGGATGACGTAGAATGCGTCATCCACATGAAGAAGGGAGGAGCACGACGATTGTAGTAAGAAAGGAGATGCCCATCACGCCATCAATGGGTATAATGAAAAGTCTTTCTTTAGCTATGCAAAAGGGATTGAGAATGTAGCACCCCTAAAGCCATCAGGGAGCTACAAGGTACTACATCCCCACCAGGATGCAGGGCCTACCCCTAGGGACTCAGGAGACCAGTGCCGGTAACAACAAAAACATTCCCGATAATCCCTGTTTTTCCCCAAATCCCCCATAGACTGGTACCAGGCTAGGGTTGGACCAATGGATGGCCACTTAGAGGTGGAACTGATCCAGTCTAATAGACAACCAGGTGGGAGGGACAGACAGTGGACAGACAGAGAGTCGGCAGGAGTCGGTGACAGAGAGAGGAAGTGAGCAGATGCACCGACAGGAGTGTGACAGTGACCTGAGGGCCCAAGGCGGTTAGTTGCCGATGGAGTATGGTGGAGTACTCCCAGAACCACAGCACTGACGGGGTACAGAATCCTAGGTCAGGCAAACGCTCCAGGCAGACCTGATAAAATCTGCACAGTAAGGGGACCATCAAGGACCTCACTGACCTTGAAGTTCGGGACACAGTAGCAACGGGAGAATAGGGGAACAAGACCAAAGACTCCGATCCCACGTTAAGAGACTAGCAGGAAGGGACCCCCAGCTGCCCCAAGCCACGGGGACCCACCAACGAAAGAGAGGTGCAGGGGAAAGAAGCCACCAGGTCACTAAACCGGCACTGAGACTAAGGGGACCTGCGGTCAGCACCAGCCTTCCTCAGGTGACCAGTTTCCACCTTGCCGTGAGTAAAGGAACCAGTTACACTGCAACCTCTTGTGTGGCCTACTTTCTTTCAACACCCATCTACATTACCTATCCTCTGTGGTCTGGCCCTGCTTGCAGAGGGCCTAACATCCAGGCTGCCACTAAAACCAGCCCCAGTAGTGAGAACTGTGCAGCGGTGGCTCCATCCACATATCCGCAAACCGCAAGTGGCGTCACGTGATAAACTTTCATTTAATTGCCCTGTAAATATACCCCTTTTAAAAAGCACCCAAGGCACAGAACCGGGCAACGGCCACCAAGTGACATATTTCCAGTCATAGACCGCCTGGGACCACGTACCCCATAACCCTGGGCGACACAGGAACATACATCCAGCTTAATAGAATGCTGTAAAATGTGGTAGCTATACTTTGGAAAACTTGATGACAGGTTCCCTTTAACAACATTTTTTAATACTTTTTTAGCTGAAAAGTGATCCATTCTAACATATAATGTTAAAAATGTATTTACTTTTTCTCCAGACATTGGCTGCATCATTGAATCCATGTATCTTGTAATCAAAAATTCTGTGTCATTTAAGAGAAAATATACTTTGAAAAAACATCCAGGGCATTATGGACCTGATTCATCAACTTTGGCATCTTTCATGCTGGTCTTGATGAGGGGGTAGGGTGGAGTGTGAGGCATATGGATTCATTGAAATACACACAATTCTTAATGAATCAGACGATGTACAAGGTGGAGTGCGCCTCACCATAAATCAGGGGCTAGAATCTGACGAGTGGGGGTCGCTACATGCTGTATCGCACCTGTCCCGCCAAATATCCTCTCACTTTGCTGGACCTGGGCAAAAATGACATGAAAACACCAAAAGTCACAACATTTTTCAACATTTTTACAAAGCCTTATGTTGTGCAAAAAGTTTGTGACTTTTCGCAGCTTTTTGCATGTTTTTTTTGACATAAAAGATAATGAATCAGAGCCTATGTGTTTTAGATGCCTAATCTGAGGCAGCTTCCCCCCGCCCTGCTAACCTTGATTGACATGTCTGTCGCTATACACAAATGGGGAGGGATCTGTCAGTCTAGGGGAGCAGAGCGGGGGGAAACCGACTGGCACCTGCCTTGGATTAGACATCTGAGAAACATAGTTTTTGACCATCATTTCAAAATAGAGCTTGTTGATTTTTTCTTTTGTCCTGAAGAAGGGGACTTTCATCCCTGAAATGCTTAGACCTATGAAATAAAGAAGAATTGTATTAAATCAACAGTTTATTTATTTGGCAGCAGCGCGGCAGTAACCCTGTTCTTCTCCAGCACTGAAGTTTAATCCACATGGGGATGCAGCAGCCGCCATTATTTCAAGCTTTCATAGGGGTCGTGGCTTCCACAACCCCAATAGGTGAGTGTTACTTTATGTACATTTCACTGTAATACCTGATAAGACCCTATTCACGCTTTTCATCCTTAGCTTTAATAAACTATCTTTTCTATGAAACACCACAGCATTTCAGAGTAAAATATACTGTACATCCAGCGGTAGATTCCTATGAATCAGCTGATAGGTTCTCTTTAAGGCTACGTGCACACATTGAGTGTTTTTACCTCAGTATCTGAAGCGAAAATCTGGTGTGGAACAGTCAGAGGAAAGTACAGTGGAACCCTGGATTACGAGCATAATTGGTTCCGGGAGTGCGCTCTTAAAACTAGGTACTCTTATATCAAAGCAAATTTTCCCATAGTTGAAACGCAGACAATTCGTTCCACAACCCAAAAATATTTACTATATTTATACAAACATATTACAGTAATACAATATAATGTACTATATTCATATAAAATTATTACAGTACACTAATACAAAATAATGTGCAGTACGGTAAAAGCAAATAAAACAAATTAAACTGTATGCAATAGAATTGTTGGTGTGCGGGAGGTACAGTACAAGAAATGTGCTGCACTAGTTATCAATAAGAAAGTACAATACTGTATCCACAAATGCAAATTGATATACTATATAGTATATACTGTACTGTACAATGGTATACTGTCTACAGTACATATGTACAACAGAAAGTTACCTCCAGAACGGGTCAGAGGGTGGTGAAAGGACAGAACCAGAAGTGTACACGGTGAGGATTTGCTCTTCTTGCAAATCATTGCTCTTAAACCAAGTTACAAATTTTTAGAAAGCTTTACTTGTCTTGCAAAACGCTCTCAAATCAAGTGACTCTTAATCTAAGGTTCCAACACGGGCACCAGTTCTGCATTTTTTACCCACTCCTGGTTTTGGCTCACAAATACAGAGGTAAAAACCTCACCAAATGCTCAACGTGTGCACATGGCCTAATAATTATTCTGTTCTTATCAGTATTCATCAACCTGTGTTATCAGGCCAGGGAACGACTGCTGATTCACTTGTATATATGTATCGATTGTCCCTCATTAATAGGTCAAGTGAGGCCCAGATGAATGCACCTGCATCGTGTGCGGGGCAATCTTCATACATAGCTCTGACATATCACAGCTCACATTTCCAATAACTCTGACACCAGTGATCTGCTGCACACTCATAAATGAACTAAATTGACGTCAGAGTGCTGATAATGAGAGGTAAAATGTAGTTTATGGAAATACAGAACTGTGTATACATTAAAAAGTAAAGAAAGATAATTCATTAGTTTAAAAGGTTAACAAGTAGAGGACTATTACATTAGAAGCCTGTGTAGGGCGAGCGCCCACCCTCCGCAGAGCTGCTCTTTCTCCACTCATCAGACTGATGTCGCCTCCCACACTCCACTATTTCAGCCTACTACATATCTGTTGATTTGACGTCTTTCAAGCATTTTCCCCTTCGTCCTCCCACGCTAGGCCAGAGCAGAGGACAACCTCATTACTTCTTTTGACATTACCTCATTACTTTTCTCCATTCTCAGTAATTATTGTATATTCTCATTTCTTAATGCTGATTTGTATACACACTGTCAGTACCATTAAATGCAATCTTTAATACTTTGGCTTTATTTAATGGTTTTTCTTATGCGGAGACTGGAGATGAAAATATGTTAGATATGTTTTGCAGGGGTGGGGGATTTACACAGCCTCACTCCTTCCCACGCAGCAGTACATGTGTGGGTGTCCCATTCCTGACTCTTTGTTATTCGCTCAGAGCAACTGGATCCTATGCTTGATATTAGTCAGGGCCATTGCTGTGAAGCCTAGGTTCATCTAAATTCTGATAATTAAAGGGATCAGGCTTTTATACCCAATCTAATTGCATCTATGTAATGCTGATGACATCCATACCTTTATATTAGAAATTTGGGCAAAATGACTGCAATTCATAGGGCGGGCACTGCACATGTGGCTCTGCTGCCTCTTCTGCCTATTCCCCAGTAGTCACCTGTCTCCTGTCAGTGACCCGAGTCTCCCACCCTAAAATAATAGCAAGCGCCATCATTCACCAGGCTCGGAATGCACAGTAAGATCTTGGTGAAGAAGACTGTCAGTGTCTCGATATAGATAGATGTTAAAAATGCATTGGATATGAATGTCATACACGTCATGCAGATGCTAGGCAAAAAAAAAAAAAGGCACGCTCGCTTTATCTACGGAGTGAGGCAGAGTTCACATGTCCAGTAATCATCCATTAGAATGCATCCAGCAGTGATCCGTTGACAAAAAAAGTTTTACAAACAAAACTTTTTTGTCCATTCGTAAATAACTAATTTCAGCTGGGTACATGTTTTTAACATTTCATTCTCTGCAAAATTAATCTGTTAACAGATTGCTTGTTAGCCATCCATTTTTCTTTCATTTGTAAAGGATCTGTTTTTTGCTGACTGGATCAATTTCAAATGGAAGATAAAAAGCAATCTGTTAGAATCTGTATTCAGCGAAGACTTTTCTATTACTGAGATATGAACTGTAACTTATAAGATTACTAGTAATAGGCCCGATGCTATTGCATCGGCAGTGAGGTGAAATGAAGATCTGTTTATGCTTAGTGGTGCTGACAGGAGCACTGGACATGTGTCACACTGATTGCGCTTTCCAGTATATCTGTTTTATGTCATTTCTCTGCATTTGTGTATTGTATGTGTTGCGTCATTACACCTTTCACCCCTGTGCACTGTCTCTTTTTTTGTTGTGTGCTGTATATTGGTATCTGGTGTTGTGTTTCTTGAGCTGTGTTCACTATGTGGTGTCTCCCCTGTCTGCAGTGTGTGTTTAAAGTATGTGGTCCCCTGTAAGCTGATTGTCCACAGAATTTTTTTTGGGGGCTAATTAAATGTGTTAAAGGCTGTGTGTACTTTTATTGTAAATAAACATAATTTTTTTTTATTGATTTCTCTTTCTCTAACACACACAGCTCTGCTATAGACTCAGCTCTAACACACAGGCACAGGAACAGGTGCGCACAGACACAGGAGCGCACAGACACAAACAGGCGGGCACAGACACAGGCGCGCACAGACACAGGCGCGCACAGACACAGGCGCGCACATGCACAGACAGGTGCACAGTTCTGCTATACACTCAGAGCACACACACACACACAGCACTGAACTGTCTAGAATGGTGCCTGCAGGGAGATCCTCAAAAATCCACTCCAATCTAGATGCAGCCATGTGCTTACAGGGCCTGTGTGATATCACTGTCATGTGATCAGTCACATGATCAAAAGCTGCTGCTCCAGGGGACTCTGCTCTGTGTCTGCAGGACTCTGCTGTGCGGCAGTAAGAAGTGGAGCCGCGGGTGTAATGTAATGTGCGGGAGTATGAAGTGGTGCCGCGGGTGTAATAATGTAATGTGCGGATGTGAAGCCCCGCATGTGTAGTGTCGGTGCATTACCTTCAGGGACTCCACTCAGCTGGATCTGGTCACAGGTAGGAGATCTTCTTCTTGTCGTGACGCCACTCTCAGTATTGCGGCCAGTAGGGACCGCCACTGCAGGTTGAGGGTCGCCTGGGGCTGATGGTATGTGCAGTTAGTTGGAATAGCCTCCTGAGAGTGAGGCAAGCCCCAGGGCCCGATGTAGGTGCGTAGTACCACAAGGCGCAGAATAACTCCACACAGGCAGAATGTCTTTCAGGGTTTTTACTCACTTCAGGTGGCAGGGTGAGTAACCCGGGCGTAGCTGGGATGAACCAGGCGGGAACCAGGTGTCCTTCAGGCTGACTTGTGAGGGTGACTACTAACTCGCCTTCCTTAGCCCTTTTTGGTTTGGGGTGACCCCGACTTTTAGTCCCTATGGGGGTCACCCAGGGAAGTTGCTGAAGCCTCACTCCCCTTCGTTTGCCGTTTGCTTGTCGCCTGGACCAGATCACTCCAGCTTCTTGCCTCCTGTGAGCTATGGGCCCTAACTGTGGCTACGTGGCTGCGGCTTTTGTGGTGTTGTGGCGTGGGCTTTGAGAGCCCCACACCGGCAGGTTTAGCAAAAGAAAGTTGGATCTATCTCCGCTCCGGGATCTGCCGCCCGTTTGGGCCTGGTACTCTCTAGCAGTCTCCTTACTTCCCACTCCGTGCTCTCTCTTTAGCTGAAGATGGATTTCGGGTAGCACTCCTAGTTGACCGTTCTCCCCCGTCAGTAGCCACTGCGCGGGCGCTGTTAGACAGCAACAGCCCCACAGGTCTGCTCCTCACTGAGCCCTATGGAGTTCTGCTCTAACTGACTCACTGCCCCTCCTCTCCTGTTCTTGCCTACGCCACCTAGCAACCAGACTCTCTTACCACACCCCTTGAGAGGAGATGGAGGCTTTTGGCCCCCTCCACTATTCCAGTGAAGGTCAAGGCTTTTCCCCCTCCTGGGATCCCCAGGGGTCCTCTCATGGGTACATGTGTGAGAGCTGATTACTATGCGCCTGTGTACCACACCCCGGTCAGCCTTCTGGATTACCTGTATTGTACTGTCCCCAGCATGGGTGCAGTACTCAGTGGTGCCTGACCAGGTCAGGGGCGCCACATTCCCCCTTAGTTATCACCAGCACGTCCTCGGGCTGCAAGACAACATTTTAAAATGCATAAAACAT
Source organism: Anomaloglossus baeobatrachus (assembly GCF_048569485.1). NCBI lineage: Eukaryota > Metazoa > Chordata > Amphibia > Anura > Aromobatidae > Anomaloglossus > Anomaloglossus baeobatrachus. Next base: position 656,757,959 of record NC_134354.1, read on the forward strand.
TAAAACATGTAAAACATTTAAAAGCACCAGGTACCATGCATCACCACCCTCCACCCACAAGTCCGTTAACCCACCCAAAACCCTCTCACGTTGGCCGCGCCTTCAGCCACTTCTGGCAGGATGTAGAGGCGGCTTTCATGGTCTGGTGGTCTTCAGGGTATACCTGGCCTGGTGGATCCGCGCCTTCAGCCTCTTCTGGCAGGATGTAGAGGCGGCCTCCACAGTTGGTGCTGACCAGGTACCCTCTTTGTGGTGGAGAGCCAGGCCCCATAAACAGGCATGCTCTCTGGTTGCAGGTAAGCCAAGGCCCTATATACGGACGTGTTCCCTGGTTGCAGACGAGCCAAGCCCCTAAACAGGCTGACTCTGGTGGTGGTGGTGCCCTCTGGTGTAACTATTTACACTGCGAGAGTTTGTGGCTATAGCCAGTTCATAGCCTTAAGGTTCATTTCTCACATCAGTTTATGTGGGCACATACTTAAACTTTAAAACGTTGCAAAAACTTCAAAACTGGTAACTTGGTGTACTTTACTTTATGCAGATTCCTCTTCATCCCAGCGAGAATATGGCAACATCTCTGGCTCTGGGCATGGATCCACTGCTGGTGGCTCCTGAGTCAGCTCCTCAGCTTCCTGGCCTCCCCTCCCCCTTAGTTCTTCTGAGCACTCCTTTGGTGGCAGTGCTGGGGATGGACTTTCTTCAGCAGGCCCAGGCAGGGATCTCTTTGGCATGATTGCTGCAGGAGTCGTCTTGGGGGTATGCGGAGGGAGTATGTACTGGTCCACCAACCATTGTGGAAACTTGGCCTCCATGTCAGCCTTCAGCTGCCAGTATGCGGGGTCCTCCCCCAGCGTGGGCTTTCCAGCAGGGACCTCTTTGGACTGGGGAGCGGTGTCTGCTCTGGCCTTGCAGGCCGGGGTAAATGGTGATGCAATCTCTTGGCGGGCCGCGCCTGTCATGGCGGCGGCCTGGTCTTGGCGGGCCGCGCCCTGTATGGCGGCGGCCTGGTCTTGGCGGGCCGGGCAGGGCATCGCTGCGGCGGCCTGGATTGGCGTCGCTGTCGTGGCTTGGATCGGCGTCGCAGCTGCGATGGGATCTTTGCAGGCTGGGCTGGGCGTCGCTGCAGCGATCGGAGCTTGGCGGGCCGCACCTGGCGGGGCTGCGGCCTGGTTCAGCACCTCACTTGCGGCGCGGACGAGCGTTGCTGCTGCGGTGGGGTCTCGGCGGGCCGGGCCTAGCAAGGCGGCGGCCTGGGTCAGCGTCACACCTGCGGCGTGGATGAGGGTCGCGGTGGCAGCCGGTTCTTTGCGGGCCGGGCAGGGCATCGCTGCAGGGACCGGGTCTTGGTGGGCCGAGCAGGGCATCGCTGCAGGGACCGGGTCTTGGTGGGCCGAGCAGGGCATCGCTGCGGCGGCCTGGGCTTGGCGGGCCGCACCTGGCGTGGCTGCGGCCTGGCTCAGCGTCGCCGCGCCGGGCGCCTCTTCAGGGACCGCGGACGTGACAGCAGGGGTCGGGGCACTCGCGCTGGCAGGGGTATCACTGGACTCACCCATCGGTGGCAGCATCGGGGTCTGAGTCGTCACCGCCCGGTCTGGCACTCGGCGCGCGGCTCTCCCCTCATAGGCCTGAACCGCGGCAGCCATCTCCAGAAGTTCCATACGTTCTTCTCTGATCTGCTCCACGACCCGGGTCTCCAGTCGGTCGCAGAACTGGGCCAGCTCCCGATACCACCAGGCAGCGGAGCCCGGTTCTGGGTTTCTGCGGTCAGACGCCATTTCTTCTGCGCCCTCTTCTGCACGATTTCCCAGCAGTGGACTCGTCGTTGCCTCTAGTAGCAAGCTGTTCAGTTTCCGCTCTGCCTCTTTCAGCAGCTCCTCTCCCAGCAGCAGGCTTCTGGCTCCCTTTCTGTCCCGACGTCTCTGGACGCTTCCGCTCTCTTCACAAGCGAGGTCAGAACTCTGCAGGGGATCTCTGGGTAGCCACACCTCTTCGTGGGCGGCAACTTCTCCCAGCGCGGGCTGCTGTTGTTTTTCAGCGCGCTTTTCATGGTGGCAATATGGCGGCGCTTCCAATTTTTCAAGCGGACCGCCCAGGCACATGGTCACCTGTCTGAACAGGTCTAGTCCTTATCCTGTTCGTGACGCCAGATGTGAAGCCCCGCATGTGTAGTGTCGGTGCATTACCTTCAGGGACTCCACTCAGCTGGATCTGGTCACAGGTAGGAGATCTTCTTCTTGTCGTGACGCCACTCTCAGTATTGCGGCCAGTAGGGACCGCCACTGCAGGTTGAGGGTCGCCTGGGGCTGATGGTATGTGCAGTTAGTTGGAATAGCCTCCTGAGAGTGAGGCAAGCCCCAGGGCCCGATGTAGGTGCGTAGTACCACAAGGCGCAGAATAACTCCACACAGGCAGAATGTCTTTCAGGGTTTTTACTCACTTCAGGTGGCAGGGTGAGTAACCCGGGCGTAGCTGGGATGAACCAGGCGGGAACCAGGTGTCCTTCAGGCTGACTTGTGAGGGTGACTACTAACTCGCCTTCCTTAGCCCTTTTTGGTTTGGGGTGACCCCGACTTTTAGTCCCTATGGGGGTCACCCAGGGAAGTTGCTGAAGCCTCACTCCCCTTCGTTTGCCGTTTGCTTGTCGCCTGGACCAGATCACTCCAGCTTCTTGCCTCCTGTGAGCTATGGGCCCTAACTGTGGCTACGTGGCTGCGGCTTTTGTGGTGTTGTGGCGTGGGCTTTGAGAGCCCCACACCGGCAGGTTTAGCAAAAGAAAGTTGGATCTATCTCCGCTCCGGGATCTGCCGCCCGTTTGGGCCTGGTACTCTCTAGCAGTCTCCTTACTTCCCACTCCGTGCTCTCTCTTTAGCTGAAGATGGATTTCGGGTAGCACTCCTAGTTGACCGTTCTCCCCCGTCAGTAGCCACTGCGCGGGCGCTGTTAGACAGCAACAGCCCCACAGGTCTGCTCCTCACTGAGCCCTATGGAGTTCTGCTCTAACTGACTCACTGCCCCTCCTCTCCTGTTCTTGCCTACGCCACCTAGCAACCAGACTCTCTTACCACACCCCTTGAGAGGAGATGGAGGCTTTTGGCCCCCTCCACTATTCCAGTGAAGGTCAAGGCTTTTCCCCCTCCTGGGATCCCCAGGGGTCCTCTCATGGGTACATGTGTGAGAGCTGATTACTATGCGCCTGTGTACCACACCCCGGTCAGCCTTCTGGATTACCTGTATTGTACTGTCCCCAGCATGGGTGCAGTACTCAGTGGTGCCTGACCAGGTCAGGGGCGCCACACGGGGTTGTCGGAGCCGCGGGTGTAATGTAATGAGCAGGGGTGGCAGAGCCGCAGGTGTAATGTAATGAGCAGGAGTGGCGGAGCGCGGGCGTAATGTAATGTGCAGGAGTGTGAAGTGGAGCCGCGGGTGTAATGTAATGTGCGGGGGTGGCGGAACTGCGGGTGTAATGTAATGTGCGGGGGTGGCGGAACTGTGGGTGTAATGTAATGTGCGGGGGTGGCGGAGCCGTGGGTGTAATGTCATGTGCGGGGGTGGTGGAGCGCGGGTGTAATGTAATGTGCGGGAGTATGAAGTGGAGCCGCGGGTGTAATGTAATGTGAGGGGTGGCGGAGCCGCGGGTGTAATGTCATCTGCGGGGGTTGTGGAGTGCGGGTGTAATGTAATGTGCGGGGGTGGTGGAGCACGGGTGTAATGTAATGTGCGGGGATGGCGGAGCCGCGGGTGTAATGTAATGTGCGGGGGTGGCGAAGCCGCAGGTGTAATGTAATGTGCGGGGGTGGCGGAGCCGTGTGTGGAGCTGCGGGTGACATGTCAGTTGCACAGGGGCAGTTCGAAACTGACCGTGGCGCGGTGCATGACTGAATAGGAGAACAGACAAAACTGGTGGTTATGTAAGTAGATATCTAGATAGAAGGGAGAAGCTCTACCTTTAGCTCCTCTCTACTTCTAACTCATCTCTCTGCCTCTAGCTCCTCCCTCTGCCTCTAGCTCCTCCCTATGCCTCTAGCTCCTCCCTCTGCCTCTCGATTCTCCCTCTGCCTCTAGCTCCTCCCTCTGCCTCTCGATCCTCCCTCTGCCTCTATCTCCTCTCTCTGCTTCTAGCTCCTCTCTCTGCCTCTAACGCCTCTCTCTGCCTCTAGCGCCTCTCTGCCTCTAACTCCTCTGTCTGCCTCTAGCTCCTCCGTCTGCCAGAGACCCTGATTCCAGTGATGTGTCACTTACTGAGCTGTTTGCTGTCGTTTTCATAAAATCAATGCTTTCACTGCTGCAGATCTAGCAGTTATATTGAGCTCATGAATATGCTGGACTACCTGGCAGCATGCCAAGTAGTCCTACAATGTTAATCTACTACTGTGATTATATCAAAACTACACTAAGTAGCCCTGTAAGTGATACATCGCTGGAATCAGGATCTCTGTCTCTACCTTATGCTGTTATCAGATTAGGTGTTAAAAACTTAGTGACATATTCCCTAAAATCCAGTATCCGGCACTATGTCATACTTTATTAAAATAAAAAACAAACAAAAAAACAGTTTCGGCCCAGAATTAATCCCAGATATTTGGCTGGAAGCCGATATAAGTCCATGAGGACCCAAATCATGCACTTTAAAATGGTGATAGAAGGGATAGGGGGATTAGAGCAGCCACGTTATACTTACCAGTAACACTACTTCTCATTAACTTCATGCATATGCACTGCTTCCCCTGCCCACCGACAGTCCCCGCATCTGTGATTGATTGCAGATAGACCATGCCACCACTCTGTGTGACAATGTGTCTGACTGCTTTGAATTGCACTCACTGTCTGTGTATGTGTAATGGTGTAAAAATAAATAAAAAAAATAGGGTAGGGTCCCCCCATATTATGATACCCAGCACAGATAAATCATATGGCTACAGGCTGCAGCCACCAGCCGTGTGCTTATCTTGGCTGTGTATAAAAATAATAGGTTGTTTTTTTTAACCGGCTCATCCCAGGGCAATTGGGATGAGCTGGGTAAAGTGCAGGGATTGTCACATGTAATGGATGTGACAGTTTCAAGTGGCTGCAGGCTGCTATATTTAGGCTGCGGGGGCCCAATAACCATAGGCCTCCCCAGCCTGAGAATACCAGCTCCCAGCTGTTGGTTTTATCATTGCTGAGTATCAAAATTGGGAGGGGGATCGCCGTGTTTTTCTTATTATTTATTTAAATAGTTTTTTTAAAAAAGCCGTATGGGGTCTCTCTCACACTGGACCCCAACGACATCTGATAAACTCGAAAAAAAAGTAATCTTCTCTTTAAAAGAAAAATATGTACTGTATATTTATTTATTTTTATAGTGCCCTAAATTCCAAGGCCTTGTACATCCCAAATTAGGGTTTACAGTAAATAATTTAAAGCACCGCTCCAGTGGTTTTTTTCTTCTTCTAAGTGCTGAAGTGGTTCTTTAAATGTAAGTCCCCTACCCCCTTTCATATACTCGCCTTCTGGTGGCTTCACCTTTTACCGACGTGGCCGGAAGTCAGAGGTTACATCACAAGCTCCAAATGCATCTCTTTAAGAGTCAGAACGAGGCTAGAATGAGGTTCTCATAGATCTTTATTGAGTGATGACCTCCGGCTCACTCTATTAAACACTGGAGATGCTAGCAGGTCACAAATTGCTGGAGACTGAGCAGAGCCGTGGTGATAGAAGGTAAAGACTACGAAAGGTGAGTATAAGACAGGGGGAAGGAGACTTAAATTTAAAGCATGAGTCCAGCTGTAAAATAAAATTAAATGCTGGAGTGGTGCGTTTACAACATATATGTGACAGACAAGAACTGTCCACGAGGGCTTACAATCTACAGGGATGGGGAAGGAAACATACGGTGAGGATAGAAGTTGCTAATATGACAGAGTGGTGATGTTGTTCTGTTGCAGATTGTAGGCTTTCTGGAAGAGATAGGATTTTGGCTGCATTTGAAGGTTTTGAATCTGAAAAAGAATCCATTTGATTGGGGTGGTAAGTTCCAGAGTGCTGGAGAAGCAGAGGTAAAGTCTAAGACACAATTGTGTAGGGAGCAGGTGAGAGGAGGGCAAAGAAAGAGAATTTTTGAGGATCAGAGATTACATGAGGTTGAGGTAGAGAGGGGAGCCAGCATGATCTGAAATTGGCATGCATAATATAAAAAGTGAAAATTCACAGATTTATTCCAACTGTACTACAATAAAAAAAAAAAAAAATGAGATTTTTAGCAAATAATTGATCAATTTTTTGAGCCACCCCTGCCAACGTCACGGCAAATCTCAATAGGGGGGTCCTACTCTACATTCTGTATTTCATGTGCCATGCGGCCTCCTAGATAAAGTTAAAAGCAGAACCATAATAGAGCACACATACCTGTAACCTGTATATAACCGCTTCTATGTTGCAAAAAAGGCACTTGTGGATAGAGACCAGCCCAGGTCCCAGCATGTGGAGCAAGCTCTGCACCATACCAGGACTATATCAGAACTGATCCTCCCAGTGCCAAACAGCAACCATTGATAAAGGCGAACCAGATCCAAGATGGTGCTTAATTAGCATTGCCTGTGGAAAGGGGTGAGGTAACTGAATCTGAACAGCTACCAACAGGAGGAATACATAGCAAACCAAAATCAGGCATGCATGGCATGGTGGTGACCGGCCACCAGAATTAGGTTGAGGTAGCAGGAGGTTAGGTTAGAGATATATACTGTATGAAGGGGACAACTAATGAATAGCATTGTAAATCAAGTTTAGCATTTTAAACTGAATTCTCTCAGTAATGAGTTGAAAGTGAAAGGATTGGCCGAGGGGAGAGGCAGAAGAGGAAAGAGGAGAGACATGGTTTATTTTGTCAGCAGAGTTAAGGATGGAATGCAAGAGTACAAGATGGAAGCCAGAGAGAAGCATGTTACAGTAATCTAAGGAGGAAATAAAAAGGGCATACACTAGCATATTTATTGGAGATTTGTCGCGCCCACAGGGGCCTGGGGGGTTTACTCATCACCGGGCCGGTATATAGGGGTTGGGATGACACAGAGGCCAGGCCCGTTTCCGTGACCCCGGCGGTGTCAATAGAGATGGAAAGGTTATTTACAGAGGAGATATTTGTGATGCCACCTGTGGTTTGCAGCAAATATAGGAGCCACCATTGCGGGAGGTATCTCTTGGGGCAGATGGAAGCGCAGCTCGGTTGATACAGCTCTCCACAGGCAGAGCTAGGCCCAAGGATGTTGGGAGAAGTAGTCCTGGTGATTTAACGTTGGGGTGCAGGACTGAGGACACCGGTAATAACTGGACAACACAGGGGCTGTAGTTTCCTTTACCTTTACTTGGCAGATGTTATTACGGGCTCGGGAGTCTGGTCCAGAAGATAATGAGTGTCCGGTTAGCCTGAAAGCAATGAGGGAATTCACCTTGCCAGGTGGGTTGGAGGCCTTCCTTGTTGCGCTGTGTGTGAGTCTCTGTGGCTTGGAGCCGCACAGTGACCCTCTTCCTAGTTGTTGTTTGTCTTTTCACTTATGACGGGCAGCACGAGCCGGTCACGGGTACCGCCTGTGTAGCCGCGGCCCCGGGCTCTACCTTGCTGCTTCACCTTAGGGTGTTTTTGTGGGCCAGGGGACTTGAAATCTCCTGCTCTCCGGGCTTCACTGATGGGGCTTTAGCACCTAACAATCTAGGACCCTGGAGTCCTGCTACTGCGCCTGGTCCTGGGAGAGCTATGTGAGAGAGCTCTCTTTTAGCGTCTGTACTGCTCGCCTCTGATGGTCTGAAGTAGTGATGTTTCGGTCGTGAATGATACGACACAAAGATCCGGCTCCCTACTGTGACTGACAGGAGCTGGATCCTCACTGAGAGCCACTAAAACCTCCAAACAGCTCTTTTTGCTACTGAAACCCTGCCCACCCGTGGCCACACCCCGCCCACTCAACAATCTGATTGGTCCCGTGTAAGTGGGTGGAGTTTAGCCATGGGTGGGCAGGGTTCAGGTGCGTTAATATAATCTCACCTGGGGTGAACAAATATTTAATAGGGAGCAAAGAACGATCCAAATGAGCTGGCTCTTTTTGGTGAGCAGAGGCATTGGAACTGGATCACCGAAAAGAGCCGAACTGCCCATCACTAGTCTGAAGTGTTTCTCTTTCTGTTCCTGTGTGAGTGTGAGTAACCCCTCCTCCAGACCAGTATGCTTAGGGAAGCTTCCCTCAAAACGGGTCCTTGAGCTCCTCCTACTGTCCTAGAGTTAGGAAATGTTGAATGTTGGTATACCTAACATGGTAGACCCCCCCTCCTTGCTTCTAGGCATAGCATCACCCCCGGTGAACAGGGCAACACTATTGTGGCTCCTGGACCCTGGGGTGCCACAGATTCAGGAGATGTGTCTGATGCCAAGGGATGAGAAAATTTTCAAGAGGAGGGAAAGTTCAAATGTATTGATGGCAGAGGACAGGTCAAGGAGGAGGGGCACAGAGTAAAATTGTTGGGCTTTGGCAGTTCACAGTTGATTAAGGAATTTATTTAAGAAGGTTTCAGAAAGAGTGGTGGGGTTGGATTGTAACCACTCAAATAGAGTGTTGGATGAGAGATGGGAAGACAGTTGAAGATGGACATGCTTTTCAAGGTGTTTAGAGATAAATGAAAGTAAAGGCTGCTTTACACGCAGCGACATCGCTAGCGATGTCGCTGGTGAAAGCACCCGCCCCCGTCGGTTGTGCATCACGGGCAAATCGCTGCCCGTGGCATACAACATCGCTCGGATCCGTCACACGGACTTACCTGCCGATCGACATCGCTGTGGCCGGCGAACCACCTCCTTTCTAAGGAGGCGGTTCGTGCGGCATCACAGCGACGTCACACGGCAGCCGTCCAAGAGAAGCGGAGGGGCGGAAAGCAGCCACAATAACGACACGCCCACCTCGTTGTCGGAGGATGCAGGTAAGCTGTTGTTTGTTGTTCCAGTCGTGTCACACGTAGCGATGTGTGCTGCCTCAGGAACGATGAACAACCTACGTCCAAAAGCAGCAACGATATTTTGGATTTAAACGACGTGTCAACGATCAACGATAAGGTGAGTATTTTTGATTGTTAACACTCGCTCGGAGCTGTTACAAGCAACGACATCACTAACGACATCGGATGTGCGTCACGAATTCCGTGACCCCGACGACATATCGTTAGATATGTCGTTGCATGTAAAGCCCCCTTTATGTGGTTGTATCAGGCGGTAGCTGGACAAGAGGATTCGGCGAGGCATGGCTTCTTACGGATAGGTGCGATGGTTGCATGTTTGAATGAAGAAGGAAAGATAGATGGGGTTAGTGATAAGTTAAAGAGGTTAGTTAAGGAACTGAAAATAATGCAATAATTTAGGGTTGAGATGGCATGGGATAGTCAGGTAGACAAGTGGTGAAATTGCATTTTGAGACTAGGATGGATAGGTTTTCATCTGTTCTGGGGGAGTAGGAGATGAAGGTGAGAGGACGTGTGCAGAGGTTGTGCAGAAGGGTGGGATGCTATAAATCTTTTTTTCTTTGTCGCTCCATTGGGAGACCCAGACAATTGGGTGTATAGCTATTGCCTCTGGAGGCCACACAAAGTATTACACTTAAAAGTGTAAGGCCCCTCCCCTTCTGGCTATACACCCCCAGTGGGATCACTGGCTCACCAGTTTTGTGCTTTGTGCGAAGGAGGCACAAACCCCAACAGTCGCACTTTTTAGTCAGCAGCAGCTGCTGACTATGTCGGATGGAAGAAAAGAGGACACATATAGTGTCCCCAGCATGCTCCCTTCTCACCCCACTGTATGTCGGAGGTGTTTGTAAGGTTGAGGTACCCATTGCGGGTACGGCGGCAGGAGCCCACATGCTGATTCCTTCCCCATCCCTTTTTACAGGGCTCTGGGTGAAGTGGGATTTACCGGTCTCCAGGCACTGAGACCGTGCTCCATCTACAGCCCCTGGAGAAGATGCTGGATGGAGCGGAGTACATCAGGGACATGGCCCTGCTTCCTCAAGGTACTCTGTGTCCCCGTGCATTTGGCGCTCACACCGCAGCATGCTGGGTGTTGTAGTGCGCCGGGGGACATCAGCGCTGCGGCGCCTGTGCCATAGCCTCATTCAGCTTAGCTGAAGCAGGCACACTTATGGGACTCGGCCGCGCCGGCCGCTGGGACTGCGGCACGGCTGGCACTTGTAGTGCGCCGGGGACTTCAGCGCGGCCTGCGCTTTTACGGCGGCCGCGCTGATAACTACAGTCCCCGGCTTTTGCGGCCTGCTTCCGTTCGTTCCCGCCCCCAGACCTGCCAGTCAGGAGAGGGGCGGGACGCTGCCCACGTCTAGGACTCGGGCGCGCCGGCCGCTGGAACAGCGGCGCGGCTGGCACTTGTAGTGCGCCGGGGACTTCAGCGCGGCCCGCGCTTTTACGGCGGCCGCGCTGATAACTCGAGTCCCCGGCTTTTGCGGCCTGCTTTAGTTCGTTCCCGCCCCCAGACCTGCCAGTCAGGAGAGGGGCGGGACGCTGGCCACTTCTAGGGCGGTCGCGCCGGCCGCTGGGACTGCGGCGCGGCTGGCACTTGTGGTGCGCCGGGGACTTCAGCGCGGCCCGCGCTTTTACGGCGGCCGCGCTGTTAACTCGAGTCCCCGGCTTCTGGGCCTAGTCTCCCTTCGTTACCGCCCACAGCCCTGACAGTCAGGGTAGGGGCGTGACGCTGCATAGAGCAGCGCTGAGAGCTGGAGTATGTTTTGCATACTCCACCCCTCTCACTGTGTGCACTATGAATCCGGATTCCCGCACTTTCTCAGGCACGCCCACGGCTTCCTTCTCTACAAGGACACCGGCAGCCATTAGTGTCAGTTTCTGTACGATACAGAGACAAGTGTGGAAGGCCCTGGCATTCTGATAGTCACACAATCGCTGTAACAGGCGTTAAGCAGCACCTGTGGTGCTAACCCCACTAGTGCAGAAGTGCACTTATAGATATGCTTGTACTATATACATTGCACTGTTTGGTCGCACGTTGTATATACCCTCCTGGATTATGCGGAGGAGTTATCAGCATATTCTCTGTGTAAAACAAAGGTGCAGAACCACATGTTTTTCTATACAGCTGGTACAGCATGTACGGCTATACGGCCGGCAGGTTACATAGACTCCCATTGTATGCACTAATGGCCAGGGGATGAGGACGGTGTCTGCAGTATTTACTGACAGTTTTTCTGAGACTATGGCTATGATACTAGAAGCCTAGCAGTCCGGACATGTCTCTCACAATATGGGCACTGTTGAATCATTGATCCATGACCCCCCTCAGTGTGAATAACTAACAGCTCCGGGAATGTCACACGCATCCCAGAGTCACGGCTCTGCACGGACGTCAGTCCCAGACAGCCTAAGTGGGCTCGCTATGAGCGGCCTCGGTTTCATCAGGGTCCTAACAGAAGGACTCGCTGTGTAATGAGGCGGAAGTAGCGGCTCAGGATTCTGATCCTGAGACCGCTCTCAATCTGGATACACCTGATTGTGACGCCATAGTAAATAATCTTATAGCGTCCATCTATAGAATGTGGGTTATTTCTCACAACTCCTCCAGTGGAGGAGTCAGCTTCACGTATTTTTCTGGACCACTCTGCCTTCAGAGAGGCAGTCCAGGAACACCACGCTTATCCAGATATGCGCTTCTCCAAACGGCTTAGGATACACGCTATCCCTGTCCCCTGACTTGGTCAAGGACTGGACCCAATGTCCCGAGCGGCATCCTCCAATCTCCAGACTTGTAGCTAGATCCATAGTTGCAGTGGGAGATGGAACTGCAAACTCAAAGATGCCACTGACAGACAGATGGATCTCTCGAAAGCCATCTATGAGGCTGTCGGCGCACCGTTGGCTCCGGCATTCTCTCCCTTGGGGCACTCCAAGCTATTTCAGCTTGTCTTACACAGATTGACACGGTTACACGTACATCTGTGCCGCAGGTGGCATCCTTAACCTCTCAAATGTCTGCATTTGTTTCTTACGCGATTCAGGTTGTCCTGGACTCTGCGAACCGTGCGGCGGTAGCCTCCGCTACTCCGTGTTTTTAAGCAGAGCCTGGTCTGCTCGTTAAGTGAATGGAAGGCAGATTCTGCTTCCAAAAAAGGTTGCTTAACCAGTTGCCTTTTTCTGCTGACCGACTGTTTGGTGAGCGTTGGATGTAACCATCAAACAGTCCAGGGGTAAGGATTCATCCTTTCCTCAGCCCGGACACAACAAACCCCAACAGTCGGGGTTTTCGGCCTTTTCGAGGCTCGGGCAGGTCCCATTTTTCCTCGTCCAAGGTGGACTCAAAAGGATCAGAGGAGCTAAGATTCTTAGCGGGCTCAGTCTCGCCCAAAAAAGCGACAGTCGGAAAACCCGCTTCCAAGGCGGCTTCCTCATGACTTGCGGCCTCGGTCGGTAGCAGGCTCTCCCGCCTTGGCGATATTTAGCTGCCATAGGTCAATGACCATTGAGTGTGAGACATTCTGTCTCACGGGTACAGGATAGAGCTCACTTCTCGTCCTCCAACTCGATTCTTCAGAATTCTCCACCTCCCGGCCGGGCCGCTGATCTTCTGCAAACAGGGTGCACTCTATAGGCAGAAAGAGTGATGACCCCCGTTCCTCTTCAGGAACAAGGTCACGGTTTTTACCCCAAATTCTTTGCGGTACCTATAACAACGGGCCGTTCCGTCCCGTTCTGGATCTAAAAATGCTCAGCAAGCTCGTGGACACCAGGCGGTTCCGGAGGGAATCCCTCCGCCATGTCATCGCCTCAAGGTCCCAATGATATTTCCTAGCATCATTAGGCATCAAGGATGCTTATCCACACGTGCCGATTGATCCAGAGCACTAGCGTTTCTACGCTTCGTTATAGGAGACGAACACCCTCTGTTCGTAGCTCTACCTTCCGGCTAGCGACAGTCCAACTGGTCTTCGCCAAGGTCAGGGCAGCAGTAGTCACAGTCCTGCACTCTCAGGGTCACTCTGTGGTCCCGTATTTAGACGATCTACTGGTCAAGGCACTCTCTTAGGAAACATGCCAACACTGCCCGAACGTTGCGCTGGAGACTCTCTAGAGTTTTGGGTGGATCATCAACTTTTTAAAGTCAGATCCGACCCCGACCCTATCGATAACATATCTAGGCATAGAGTTTCTTACTCTCTCAGCGATAGTGAAGCTGCCGCTAGACAAACAGCATTCACTACGGGCTGCAAGCTCTTCTTTAAGAACCAGTCGCACACATTGACACGCCTCATGCACTTCCTACGTAAGATGGTAGCAATGGAGGCAGTTCCTTTCGCGCAGTTTTACTGCGTCCACTACAATGGGACATTCTCCGCCAATGGAACGAGGAGTCGACGTCCCTCAACAGAGTCGTCGTTCTTCTCAGGCGGCCAAGGAATCTCTACGGTGGTGGCTTCTTCTCACCTCTTGGTCAAAAAGAAGGTCCTTCCTATCCCCGTCCTGGGCGATAGTTACGACAGACGCGAGTCTATCAGGGTGGGGAGCAGTTTTTCTCCACTACAGCGCTCAGGGTACGTGGACTCAGCAAGAGTCCACTCTTCAGATCAATGTTCTTGAACACAGAGCAGTGTATCTTGCCCTACAATCCTTCCAACAGCAATTGGAAAGCAAGCATATCCGACTTCAGTCGGACAGCTCCACAGCGGTGGCATACATCAACCGCCAAGGAAGAACGCGCAACCGGCAAGCCTTCCAGGAAGTCCGGCAGGTTCTGATGTGGGTGGAAGACACGGCATCCACCATATCCACAATTCACATCCCAAGTGTGGAAACTAGGAAGCTGACTTCCTAAGTCGCTGAGGTGTGGCCGAAAGAGTATGGTCTCCTCACCCGGACGGGTTTCAGGAGATCTGGCGCCGCTGACAGAGGCCGGACGTCGTTCTAATGGCGTCACGGCACAACAACAATGTGCCAGCTTCATGGCACGGTTTCACAATCATCGAGCTCTGGCGGCAAACGCCTTAGTTCAGCATTGGTCGCAGTTCCAGCTACCTTAGGTGCCACCTCTGGCATTGTTGCCCAGAGTACTGCGCTAGATCAAGACCGACTGCGGCCGCGCCATCCTCGTCGCTACAAATTGGCCGAGGATGTTGTGGTACTCGGTTCTGTGGTGCCTCACGGTAGGCTAACCGGGGGCACTACCAGACCAATCAGACTGGCTGTCTCAAGGGCCATTCTTCCATTTGGATTCTACGGCCCTCAACCGGATGGTGTGGCATTGAGTCCTGGAACCTAGTGTCGTCAGGATTACCTCAGGACGTGGTTGCCACCATGAGACAGGCTAGCATACCAACGTCCGCCAAGATTGACCACAGGACGTGGAAGATGTTCTTATCTCGGTACTCGGCGCAGGGTGTTTCTCCCTGGCCGGTTGCATCGTCTATGTTTCCTTCCTTCCTGCAATCTAGGTAGGAAAATGGGTTGTCGCTCAGTTCCCTTTAGGGACAAGTCTCAGCGCTATCTGTATTTTTTCAGAAACGACGACTTCCTCAGGTACGCACGTTCCTACGGGGAGTTTGTCTTCTCAGCACTCCGTACAAGCGGCCGTTAGAGCCCTGAGATCTGAACAAGGTTCTAATTGCTCTCCAGATGCCGCCTTTCGAGCCTTTGAAGGATGTCTCCCTTCCCGTTTTTCACGGGAAGTGGCCTTCTAGTAACGGTCTCGTCTCTTAGGAGAGTTTCCGAGCTAGCAACGCTCTCATACAAACTCCCTTCCTGGTCCTTCACCAGGACAGGGTAGTTCTGCGTCCGGTTCCGGAATTTCTCCCTAAGGTGGTATCCCATTTTCATATCAATCAGGATATCACCTCACCTTCTTTGTGTCCTCGTCCAGTCCATCAATTTCAGAAAGATTTGCATCTGTTGGTTCTGGTGAGAGCACTCAGGTTCTACTTCCCGCATGGCGCTCCTGCGCCACCCGGATGCACTCTTTGTCCTTGTCGCTGGTCGGCGTAAACAGTCGCAAGCTTCCAGATCCACCCTTGCTCGGGGGCTCGAGGAACCAATTCTTGAAACCTACAGTTCTACTGGGCTTCTGGTTCTCTCAAGGCCGAAGGCCCATTCTACCAGAGCCGTGGGTGCATCCTGGGCATTACGGCACCAGGCTACGGCTCAGCAGGTGTGTCAGGCACCCACCTGGTCGAGTCTACTTACTTTTACCAAGCATTATCAGATGCATACCTACGCTTCGGCAGACGCCAGCCTAGGTAGATAAGTCATTCAGGCGGCGGTTGGCCACCTGTAGGAGAGGGCCGTTTGACGGCCCTATCATGAGGTATTCTTTTACCCACCCAGGGATTGCTTTTGGACATCCCAATTGTCTGGGTCTCCCAATGGAGCGACAAAGAAGAAGGGAATTTTGTTTACTTACCGTAAATTCCTTTTCTTCTAGCTCCAATTGGGAGACCCAGCACCCGCCCTGTTTTCTCGGGGTTTTTCTGTTTTTTCGGGTACACATGTTGTTCATGTGGTATGGTTCAGTTCTCCGATGTTTCCTCGGATTGAATTGGTCTTTAAACCAGTTATTGGCTTTCCTCCTTCTTGCTTTGGCACTAAAACTGGTGAGCCAGTGATCCCACTGGGGGTGTATAGCCAGAAGGGGAGGGGCCTTACACTTTTAAGTGTAATACTTTGTGTGGCCTCCAGAGGCAATAGCTATACACCCAATTGTCTGGGTCTCCCAATTGGAGCTAGAAGAAAAGGAATTTACGGTAAGTAAACAAAATTCCCTTCGTTTGAAGTAGGGGCAAAAGTCTTCAGCTGAGATGAGAGATATGGGTGAGGATACTAGGAAAAGGTGTTGAATAAATACTTGTGTTTATGGAACAGAGAAGATTAGAAATTAGGAAGGTATTCTTGTTTAGCAGAGTTGAGGACATGATTGAAGTTTAAAACAGTTTATTGATATGTGATTGGGTCTTCCTTTGAGCAGGTTTTCTTTCAGCGCCTCTGCATCTCAGTTTGTTCTTTTTTGTCAAGTTGGTGTGCCAGTCAAGGCTGCATGTGCAATGTTTGAGTTTAGCTTTATATATAAATCTCCACTCCAATCTCCTAGATGTTTCCTCCAGCTGCACCTGCTCTTTTGAATGGTCTACTGCAGACAATCAGGATAAATCTCAACATCCACAGGATAAGCATGACCTGAAAAACACAGGTAAGGTGCCTTGAAAAAGAAATCATATCCCATGAACTCCACATTTTTCATGTTACACTCACAAACGTAAATGTATTTCATTTAGATTTTATATGATATACCAACACTAAGTAGCTAGTAGGACCATCTTTCCCTGCAATTATTGCTGCAAGTCTTTTGGGGTAAGTCTTTTGTACAGGCCCAAATATTTACCTATTCTTCTTTGCAACATAGCTCTAGCTCAGTGAAATTGGGTGGCAAATGTCTGCAAACAGCAACTTTCAAGTGTTCCCACAGATTCACAATGGGATTTAGGTCTGGACTTTGAACCATTCACACATATGAATATGCCTTGATCTAAACCATCCATTGTAGCTCTGGCAGTATCTTTAGTCTATGTGCCCACGGATGTTTGTACCTGTGGATATATCTGGAATCCGCAGCTATTTTTAGCTGCGGTATTACAGTGAAATAGCTGCAGTAAACCTGCGGACATTCATGCGGCTTACCTGCGGAAGTCCCGGCCTCTATCTCCATAGTGGAGGGCCGGGATTTCCGCAGGTAATTCCACAGAAATAATTGACATGCAATTACGTGTGGCTGCGGAACATCCGCAGCATATTCTGCAGCCGCACGTATCCGCAGCATGGACACAGCACTCCCCATGTCCCATAGGATAACATGGGGAGTGTCTGTACATGCTGAAACCTGTGGATTTATCTGGAAAATCAAGGTTTAATTTCCCGTGGGCACATAGCCTTAAGGTTGTTGACCTACTGGAAGGTGAACCAGCGACCCAGTCTCATGTCTTTTGCAGCTTCTAACAAGTTTTCCTCCTGGATTGCCCTGTATTTAGTTCTATCCATCTTCCCATCAACTATGACTAGATTCCCTGCCCCTGCTGAAAAAAAGTATCCACACAGCATGATGCTGATACCACCATGTTTGACGGTGGGGATTGTGTCTTCAGGGGGATTTGCAGTGTTAATTTACCACCGCACAGTATTTTGCTTATAGCCAAAAAAGTTCTACTTTGGTCTCATCTGACCATTGCACCTTCTTCCACATACCATATGGAGGACGTAGCTAGCAAGTTAAAAAACAGACATCACACAGATTGCACATGAATGGCATCCATGTGTTGTGTATGATTTTCAAGCACTCATAGATTTCTATGGCTAAGTACACAGGACAATATAAAAATCGTCCAATTTTCATCCAGAATAAAATTGTTTTTTTCATCCATGTTATCATCTATATGCAATCCATATGGCATCAATTTTTGTAGATCCCCAGTTCTTAAAATATACAGTATAAGATTCATTACTTTCCAATGTTAAAGAATTGCAATATGTCTGTAAATATTGGATGCTATATGGTTGATCTCTGTAGTATATGATTTTTTTGTGCACCTATAGACTATGTGACATTACACACAGTTAAGACTGTATAATGGGGGCACTCACTTTGCAGTGATGCTAGGTAGCACAGGAAACACAGTCAGCAGTTTATTAAATACCTCATAAACTGCACTTGTGATTCACATCACACACGGATTTCTGGTCCGTAACAGTTGCAGTACGTCTACTCAGGTTTTGGATATGCTTCTCTACAGAAGTATCCCACTAAACAGTCCGTTACCTTCAGAGAGGTTTCTGTCCCTCTGTCCTGAGTCCAGAGGCCTCTTTCCTCTCTCAGGGGCTGCTCCTCAGATACTCCGATTTCTAATCCGTATGAGTCGCGGTACCCCCGCTCAGGCTTGGATATCTCCACTATCCAAGTGGCTTCTCTCACTCACCTCCAGCTGGTTGAAGCAAACCCACACTTCCCTGAGCTGGGTTCCTTCCAGAAGATCCAACCGCTATGAGATTATCAGCCACTTCTCTCTCTCAGAGGCTGCTTCTCATTCAGTGATTCTCAAACACACTATCTCACACTCTCTGTCTGACTGCCATGTGTCAAACAACCCGTACGTGTGTGCCTTTTTTTTCACGTACCGGAGACATGGGCCCACGTAGTCCTATGTATTGTTATTGTTTTGGACACATGTAAGTATTTAGGAATGGAACGTGTGTCCATTCCGTACTTACGTGTGTCCGTTTTTTAAAAACGCTGACATGTCCGTGTTGCTCTGGCAGCACGGGTGTCACACGGCCCGCACTCGTACTACACGGATGTAGTGTGGATGCGGGCCCGTGTGACACGCGCCGGAGAAAGACACGTGTCAGTGTAAAAATAATAAAAACACATACTCACCTCCACGAGCCCTGCAGTCTCTGACGCGACTGTCCCCTGCAGCCGTCCCCCAGTGAATTTGAACAACGCTTCTTCTTCACTGGGGGCCGGAAGCAGCGTCAGCAGGGTGTGGCTTTGGCCGGACGCTGTCATTCAGCACCACAGACAGCGCCGGGTGATGCAGGCTTTCCGTTCTCCGTGTGTTATTACGTATAACACACGGAGAACATGTACGTGCCATAAACATGGGACACGGGGACAAAACCACCCCTTTATCACGTACGTGACAAAAACGTTATGTTTTGTCACGTAAGTGTGGCAGAGGCCTAAGACACGTTAGACACACCCATAGGTTGGGGGTATGTGGATGGCCAGTCCCACCCATCTCTCCAGCCATCCGTGATCCTGGCCCTAAGAATACTATACCAACAAACCTTTGTGGCACTACAAGTACCACACACTCTCCCAGGATCACACCACTTATGTGGTACATACCAGCCATTAACAATATAGCTGGTCCCTTCTTACAACTTGAATAAGAGCATCTTACCTGCAATATGAAGAAGACTAGTGCATGCTGCAATTTTTTTATACAGACATTTTGTCACATCCTCACTAGAGTCTGCTCCTGCGACTTCGGCTTCAGTCACCAGGCGCCGCTGTATTCCCACTGTAGACTGTGCTGGTGATGGGGGAGGAGTCAGTGCCAGTGGATCTGGTGGGCGCAGGCTTCGCTCATTCACTAGGCTGGGTTTTCCTGGCACCTGCAGTACCACTGGCTGAGTGTAGATGGCGTGTGTATTCTAGCTAAGGTTGCCACAATTCAGCTACAGCCAATGGGAAGACACTACACCCTTTTTATCTCCTCTTCTGTCTGCTGGCCATTGCCAGATATAGATTGTATTCCTTGTAGACTCTGGTTCTCCCTACTCTGATTATTTGATTCTTGCTTTGACCCCGGCCTGCTCTCTGACTACTCTCCTGTCTGCCGTATTTGTACCTCGCTGCCCGATCTGGATTTGACCTCTGCTTTGTTTTCTGATTATGTCTTTACCTGCCTGATTCTGTCCCTGTTTTGCATTTCCCAGTTTGATCCTGCCTGGCTACTACTCTCATTGGACTGCAGCCTACCACAGGTAGTGATCTCCATGGTGCTGTCTAATTCCAAATCACTGTATAGGGGTTAAAGGGTTTCAGGTTCTTGGGGTCCTGCTTTGTGAGCGGCTTTCCTCTAGCTTGTCCATTACTGCCAGTCGAGCCTATGGTTCCAGGCAGGCATTACACATTTGGTCCATGAAAAAACACCATCCCATAAACAGCTATCAGTTTTCATTGACAGCACTCAGTGAGAAAGTATGGTTGTGTGAACATAGTCTTTGAGCGGCTTTGATCCGTGATTTGGATCAAAAACATACATGAACATGGACATGTGTACAACCACCACAAAGACTGTAATGGATACGTGTTCTATCCATGAAAAACATGGAAATATCACATATGTAAATAATAGATGTCTGAATTTTTTTAACGGATATATAGATCACGGACTCATTACAAGTAATATGCATGTTCACATGTTCATATTTTGTTTTTGAAGCCTGATATTATTTAAAAAAAAAAACAAATAAAAATAACCTCAGACATTCTACCTTGATCCTTGATCTGTATTATGAAGTCATTGACCCCATGAAAAAAAGCAGAGAGAACAGAGATAGTATCCCTGGATTTTTCTGTATAATGGCTTGGCTAATAGAAGTTACACTTTTTTTTATTTTTATATTATTTTATTAACACACGGACCAAAAATGGCTCCAACACACTGAAAACAAATCGAACCATTCTTCCCATATGACAAAAAAAAAAATGTGTGGAATTAATTGACTTAAGTCATAAATCTAAAACCATTGACATGGCATACTATTCGGATTTTACAAATATTCAGTATGTAATATACACAAAGGATTTTAGAGGGTTTTATAGTAAACTTATAACAATGTGTTTATTGTAACAGAATGTGATAACATACAGTCACAATTACAAAGTTACAAAAAAATTTAGCACCTGAATGCCATTTACCGTAGTTGCAGTTAGGTACAATCTACCTGGTAGAAGCCATAGGCTTTGCCTTAGGCGGGCTTTGCACGTTGCGACATCGCAAGCCGATGCTGCGATGTCGCACGCGATAGTCCCCGCCCCCGTCGCAGGTACGATATCGTGTGATAGCTGGCGTAGCGAACATTATCGCTACGCCAGCTTCACATGCACTCACCTGCCCTGCTTTGACTTATCTGGGGATGTAATATCACAGTTAGATATTGTATCTTTCCATGGGACAACACTGGATAAGACACTCTGATACAATGTAAAGTAGTCAGTGTACAGCTTGTACAATAGTGTAATTTTGGTGCCCTCTAAACTCAACACACAGCTATTAATGTCCAAACCGCTGACAGCAAAAGTAAGTACACCCCTAAGTGAAATTGGCCAAATTGTGCCTAATTAGCCATTCCCCCCCCCCCCAGTATCATGTAACTCATTAGTATTACAAGCTCTCAGGTGGGAATGGTGAGCAGGTGTGTTACATTTGGTGTTATTGCTCACACTCTCATACTAGTCAATGGAAGTTTAACATGGCTCCTCACGGCAAAATTCTCTCAGCATCTAAAAAAAGAATTGTTACTCTTCATAAAGATGGCCAAGGTTGACAACACTCTAACACTGAGCTACAGCTCTGTGGCCAAGACCATACAGAGGTTTAATAAAGCAGGCTCTACTGAGAACAGGCCTCGCCATGGTCGACCACAGACGTTGAGTACACCTGCACAACGTCATATCCAGAGGTTGTCTTTTCAAAATAGATGTTTGAGTGCTGCCAACATTGCTTTAGAGGTTAAACAGGTGGGGAGTCAGCCTGTCAGTGGTCAGAATATACAACGTAGACCGCCTCAAATTGGTATGCAAGGCTGTCATCCCAAAAGGAAGTCTCTTCTAAAGATGATGCACATTAAAGCCTACAAACAGTTTGCTAAAGACAAGCAGACTAAGGACATGATTACTGGAACCATGTCCTGTGGTCTGATAGGACCAAGATAAAAGATTTTGGTTCACATTTATGGTCTTTCTAGTCTGTATAGGAACCAGTTGGGTGCGGGTACGGTGTCTCCCTGTGGCAGGTCTTCCCTTTTTCCATTATCCATGTGTCAGAGAGTTTATGATCATTATAGTATAGTTACCACAGCCCCCATACTATATGATGTGCACTACAGCCCCCCATAGTATATGATGTGACCCACAGCCACCCATACAGTATGGTTCTCACAGTCCCTTATAGTTTATGATGACCCCCACAACCCCCCATACAGCTTGATGGTCTTCACAGCCCCCCCATACAGAATGAGGCCTCACCATCCAACTGCCATGCCAAATAATGTATGAAAAAGTTAAAAAAAAAAAAAGCTTATACTCACCTAATCCTAGTTCCTCGTTCAATGCGGTCTTCATCTTTTTTTGTATCCTTTATAACAATGGGCTGAAGAGCGTTTAAAGTGAACAGCGTTAAATTTACTAGGTAATTTACCAAAAGTGAGTAATGGACCAGAAGGAAGCAAATCAAATATTTTAAAATAGGCTGCATGGCTGGAAGGGGAAGGTTCTTTTATTTTCTACAACGCATTTCTGCTCTGTACTGGCGACTTTTTCAAGTAAAACAAAACAGCAGGTCAATAGTTCTCTAATGGATCTCCATTAAATCCTTCTCTAGAATATTTCTCTAGCAACTGAAGCAGGCATGGCATGCTGGGGGTTGTTGTTTCTCCACAGCTAGAGAGACTTGGGTTGGAGACCACTTCTCCATTGGATATCGATCTATCTGTAATTAAAAGTCTAATGGTTTGCATAGTTGTGATAAGTTATAACCTGCAGATGTTCCTCCAGTTTACAAAAAAAAAATAAAAAAAAAGAATAACAGATAGTGTATACTTGGAATAAGTCCCCTGTTGGACTGCTCAGAAATTTGCAATGCGTTGGGAATCCTGCCAACCCCACTCCCATGCAAATATATGCATACACAGTGCATCATTATACATAGGGGAGACAGAGACTTAATTTATAAAATGCTGAAATTATATTGATTAACACATGCAATTTGCATCCAGTGCTGTGTACTCATAGTCACACTGATAGATGACAGCAAGTCACAGTTCCTTCTAAACTTTATTGTGAAATTCCCCTACACACTCCCTAAACTTCCTGTTCCTCAATCCAGTGCCCACTCACGCTGCTCCTCGCCCACCTTTCCACCCCCACTGTTATTTTTTTTCTCAACAGTAACAAAAGTGCACCAAATTATGTTGTTTACTAATCCTATTCATTTTGCCAGAATCTAAAGAAAGTAAATATATCAGAATCTCGTGAAATTATCCACAATTTATGAACACTATTCACCAATATTAGTCACTCTGGCTTCACACTACTTTTGAAGGATCATTTATGCAACTGTGGTTACAATTGACACCCAATTTTAACTGAGTAAGATAAAGAAATATAAGAGAAAAGTATACCCCAATAAACTTTCTATAATGAATAATAGTCTAAGAGATCATTTACATCTCATACCCGTAACAGTTGATGAATCTTCTGTGGTCTTAAACCAGACCTTTACTTTCAACGAACTGCATATACAGTAGTAATACTGCAAGCAGTGGGACAAACAGAAAGATGGTGCTGAGCTTTCTAACAAGTCTTTTACCACACCCCAAAGCTTGATTCATATCCACACTACTCAGGACTGCTGTATAATTCTGTTGATGCTTTCTTCATAGAAATCGAACATGTTGGTTAGACATGACTTTTCTTTCTTGAATTCATGTCGGTTTACAGTTATTATATTATCCTCTATAATATATTTTTGAATGTCATCTCTTAAAATGCCCTCAAAAACTTTACACACCACTGATGTCAAAATTACTAGATGGTAGTTGCCTAGATACACTTTCTTAAATATTGGTACCACGTTAGCTATCCTCGATTTCTGAGGCGCCAGCTGTCTGTCAATTTCTGAGCTCATTTCCCTCAATGAATGAATGCCATCTGGCCAGAGGGATTTGCCAATGTTGCATTTGCTCAGACTCAGGTGTACTTCTTGTTTTAAATTAGTTATATCAAGTGACAAAATTTGAATTTTGCCATGTTAAATTATCCCTGGAACAGTGAGTTCCTTGGTGAACACGGATGAAAAGTACCTGTTTAATATCTCAGCCTTTCCTTTGTCCTCTATAATTATCTTATTATCTTTTAAGGGGCCAATACCATCCTTTGTTTTGTTTTTGGAATTGATGCATTTATTAAATGTTTTGGGATTTATTTTATTGTCATTGGCGATTTGTGTTTCAGTAGCTAATTTTGCTAGCTTGATTTCAGTTTTATATTTCCTGTTGTGATCTTTATACTTCTAAAATGCTATTTGTGTATTCTCAGCTTTCAAGATTTTGAATGCTATTGTCTTATTGTACTTTGTACTGTCTTATTTATCCATAGTTACTTTCAATTTATTACTGGACATTTTATTACCAGTTGGTATAAGTTTTCTACAGGATTCTGGTAGTATAGCCTTAAGCCCGCTTTACAAGCTGCAATATATCTTACAATGTGTTGGCGGGGTCACCTCGTAAGTGACGTACATCCGGCATTGTAAGTTACATTGCAGTGTGTGACAGGTACGTGTGATTGCGATTGAACGTTAAAACGTTAATCGCATACACATCGTACTTGTCTCTAGAATTGAACGTGTGGTTGTTCAATGTTCCCGAGGCAGCACACATCGCAGTGTGACACCCCGGAACATTGAACAGATCTTACCTGCCTCCCACGGCTGCCGCCGATAATGCGGAAGGAAGGAGGTGAGCGGGATGTTTACATCCCGCTCAGCTCCACCCCTCCGCTTCTATTGGCCGCTGCCGCGTGACGTCGCTGTGACGCCGAACGTCCCTCCCATTCCAGGAAGTGGACGTTTGCCGCCCAGAGCGAGGTCGCATGGAAGGGTAAGTACGTGTGACGGGGGTTAATCGTTTGTGCGGCACGTTCAACAAATTGAACGTGCCGCACATACGATGGGGGCATTGCAAATCGCATACGCTATCTTATGCGAAATTGCAACGTGTAAAGCGGGCTTAAAACTTGCCTCATTTTGTGTTCAGTATACCCAGTTACCATTCTATGGTCCTAGTCTACATGATTAAGCACTTCCCTTCATTTGTAGAAATCAGCTTTCCTATAGTTCTAGGTTTTTGTATTTCTCCTTTAAAATGCTCTATTGAATATTACATTGAAACTTACCATATTATAGTCGCTGCTGCTGCCCAAGTGCTCCCAGACATGTAGATCTGAAATTGTATCTGGTCTATTTTACAGGACCACATCCTGCAAATTATCTCTCCTTATTGGTTTATCACTAACTGAGAGAGGTAATTGCTTTGATTTGTAGATAAGAATTTGCAGATTTTAGCATAACCAGAAGATTCTGTGTCTCATTGAATGTCTGGATTGTTGAAATCCTTAATAATAAGATCCGAGTATTTTTATTATTAGCTGCCTTTTAAATTTGTTGAAGCATTTCATCCTCTACCTTTTCAGCTATGTTAGGCCCTGTGGGCACTGGGAAATAGCTTTTTGTTAAGAAAAATCTGCACCCTCTGGCAGAATACCGCACCCACGGCAAAAACCGCGGTAATAACGTACCTGCGTTTTGTCCGCGGGTTGGTACCTGCGTTTTTTTTACCATTATCTATGGCAAAAACCACAGGTACCTGCGGAAAAGAAGTGACATGCTCATTGTTTTTGCTGCAGAAATTTCTGCAGCAAAACATAGAGGTAAAAAAAGCACAGCAGTTTTTTTCCCATAGGTTTTGCTGGGGAAGGACTGCAGCAAGGTTAGAAACAACAAATGCACCTTTTCTGCTGCAAAAACCACGGCAAATCCGGGGCAAAATCCGCAGTGTGCGCACAGGGCCTAAGGAAGCTTATAACAAACTCTAATTAGCAGCTTTCCATTATTGCCCTGCCCTTGTACATTTATCCATACTGACTTTACATTGTCGCAGCTCCCCCTAATGTCATCATTGAGCACTTATCTTAAGTTAGATTTAATGAAAATACACACCCCTCCAACATTTTTGCCTTTCCTGTCCTTTCTGAATGTGGTGTAACCCTCTACTCTGTCACCTAGTCATGACTCTCATCTAGCCAGGTTTCCAGAATGCCCACCACATCATAATCCGTGTCTAATATAAGAGTCTGCAATTCATTCATTTTGTTTGTAAGACTTCTTGCATTTGCCAGCAGACATTTATTACTATTAACATATTTATTATTAACCTGTTTTTATTGAGGTTTTCATAAAATAACCAACATTTTGTAAGAAAGTAAGAAAGCCTTAGTGGCTAATAAGAAAGACTAGGAAGAAAAATGCAAGTATGGTCCCGCTCCGGGTCCATCGAGAATATATACTCCATTACATATAATGACTAAAATGCTAATCAAGGTCTTATAAACTCTACAGTAACATTGTTTTCTATTTGGTCAATTCCACTGTACTTCTATTCCCGAGTCCCTTCACTTCTGGATGTGTTTCAGATGAATTGACTTACATAAAACATCCAACTATAACTGTGCTGATTTCATGTTTTTCGGTCTGGGGAGGATCCTGGGCCTAGCCCCCCATTATCTATAAATCTGACCCTTGACTGGGACCAAAAATATGGACCTATATGTATTATTTATAGGAGTGTAGGATATATTTTGCGCCCAAGGGGCCCAATAATAAAGTCCCCGAGGGGGTTGGATTGCAGAGGAAGTGGATAAAGTGGGCAGTGTGGGAATAATGTGTACTAGTGTGAGAGGGGAGAGAACCAAGAGATAGAAGAGAAGAGTAAAAGAGGAATTGGAAGAGAAATCTAAGAAGAAGGAGAGAGGGAAGAGGAAGGGAGAGAAAAAAAAGGGGGGGGGAGGGGGGAACTGTGATAAGAGGGGAAAATTGTGGAGGGGGGGGACAAGGCAAGGGAAGAGGTGGTGAGGTCAAGAGTGGAGGTGACGCTTCTGCACCCCTGCCCTCCCCTTTACTGAGTCAATATCCTTGAGAATTCCTGGGTTTCTTTAAACATAATCCAAGGTTGCCAAGTACGGGTGTAGGTATCTGTAGTATCATTGGCTATTGCAGAAAGTTCTTCCATTAGAGCTATGTGTGAGAATTCCTTGAACCAATCATCGGCAGGTAGCGTCTCCGTCCTCCGCCAGTATCTGGGAATTACTGATCTAGCTGCAATCAGGCAAAACCTGAGGAGGTCTCTTTTTTTTGTGCCCCTATGGAGCCTGGCAACATGGAGAGAATTGCCACCTGGGGGGCAGGTCTGACCTGGGTTCCCGTAATCCTTGTGTAAGCCCCGAAAACCGCATCCCAGAAGGGCCTAATTTTTTCACATTCCCACCAAATGTGGGTCATTGTCCCCTTTTCAGTTCCACATCGCCAGCACCTGTCTGATGCCGTAAAGAATAGTTTATGAATTTTGGTTGGGCAAAGGTACCATCGAGCCAGAATCTTGTAGTTCTTTTCCTGAGCAAATCCTGCCACAGACATTTTATGTGTAAAGAGAAAAGCTTTTTGTTTATCCCCCTTTGAGAAAGTAGTTCCCAATTCTTTTTCCCAAGCCTGGACATAGTCCGGGTCCGGGTGATTTGATTGTCCATTAAGGTGCTTATAAATCACTGAAATCAGGTGGGGGGAGGTGAATTCCTTAGGAATAAACTTTCAAAGGGTGTAGGTAGCACCGGATGGGAGTGCTGTCCCTCCGACCTCCATTTCTCCAAAAAGGACCGCAACTGTCCATACTGCAACCAAGATAGTTTCATGGGGGGATCCCTTGCCTCCAGCTGTTCCCATGTGGGTATGTGAGCGTCCTACAATAAGTGAGCCACTCGGAGATCAGAGTTTTGGTGCCACCGAAGGAACCTCTCCCTCCCCACCGCTGGAGGGAACTCCGGGTTGTTAAATATGGGAGTCATTGGGCTAAGGGCCTTAGTCAGTCCGCTGTTTGCTCTCAGCCTGTCCCACAGCGTCAATGTTGCCATTACCAATACCCCATCAGAATCAATGTGTATCTTGTCTTGTTGTCCCACCCATGGAAGGTTCTTCAGAGGTGTCTGTGTGCAGTTTTGCTCCAGCTCCACCCACTGTTTTGTGTCTGTCTGGAAGTGCCAGTCAAACAGTCTGACCAACACCGATGCTTGGTGGTAGAGTCGTAGATTTCGTAATCCGGCCCCCCCTTCCTGTTTGTGTCTGGTAAGGGTTAAGTATTTTATTCTGGGTTTTGCTTGTTTCCAAATAAATTTTATAAGAGCAGATTTCATGGTTTTGAAAAAGCTTGTTGGAGGGTTTATGGGGACAGCCTGAAACACGTATAAGAATCTTGGAAGAACGTCCATCTTAAAGGTGTTAATCCTTCCAAACCAAGATAGAGGTTTTTTGCTATATGTGTTAAGATCCCTAAGGGTCTTGTCCAATAGAGTTTAGTTTAATGTATATAATTTACTAAGGTCGGAAGGTATCTGAATTCCCAGGTATTTTAGTGAGTGCGCCTGCCACTTGAATGGCAAGTTGTTCTGGGATCTTTGGACTTCGGTCTCCGGCAGTGAGATATTTAGGGCTTCCGTTTTTTTATAATTAATTTTAAAGTTGCTAAGATCTCCGTAACGTTCAAATTCCGTAATAAGTGAGGGGAAGGTGATATGGGGTTCTGAGATATATAACAATAGGTCATCTGCGTAGAGGGCCGTTTTGAATTGTCTCCCACCCACGCTCAGACCTCGCACACTGGGGTTCCTTCTGATGGCCACTGCCAAATGTTCCATAACAATGCCATAAATCATTGGGGAGAGCAGACATCCCTGTCTAGTACCATTGTGGATCCGGAATGGGGCTGAGAGGGATCCATTTGCTTTAATCCGTGCTGAAGGGCCGGTGTAAAGGGCCATTATTTTGGCTAAAAAACCGACCCCTCAGCCCAATCTGTTTTAGGGCCGCCTCCATAAAACCCCAGTGTACGCGGTGTGAACGTTGCTTACCGCAACCCGGGGGGTTTACTCGCTTGCAGCGGTGCAGGGTAGCTTTGGCATACACAGGCAACACAGTCTCTCAAAAATGCAGCAGTTTATTAGTACAACATAAATTGCCCTTCCAAATGTAACAAAGCCTCTCCTGGCTTAAAGGAAAATATAACATCCACATACCGTGGGCTTCCAGTCCAATTAAATGTCCATAGTGGATTCTCCACACTCTGGCTCCAGCCAGCGAACACAAATCACTGTGGTGCTTCCTGCAGCCTCCAGCCCTCTCCAGCCAGGCTGCAGTATTTTCCCCCAGCCCTCACCTGGACTGATTTCCAGGAGTCTCTCTTCAGTCTTGACACAGACTGAGAACTCCAGCACACATCCTCCATGTGCAGCACTCTCAGGCTTCTCCCTGTTTCTAAAACTAACAGTCTCTTAAAACCCAACCGGATACACCCACAGGTGGAGGTGTGTGATTCTCCAGCTCTGTCCATCACACTGGTCACAGTTTAAAGGGAACCTAACCCTTAATTACAACCCAAGTTCTGTGGAACTATAAGTCCCACAGTCACACCTTCAGTTCAATATCACAGGGGGATCCTTCTCCACTGCGACCATCCACAACATTGGTGGTCGCTACCTCACATATCCCCCCCCTCTGTTCACACTTGTAGGGTTGAACATTTGATAACCCACAGGGGCCCTGAGACAGGGCATTAGTGTCACCTTGCCCTACAAGTCGAGAGGGCCCTCTCTGATAAATTCGAGCTTTAGCTCCTGACAGAAAGTCGGTCATTGCCACCAGACTCGTCTCAGTCAACCTCCTTGTCAGGTACGCCCCCCAGTCAGACCTATCTCTCCATGACTGTCTCCAACGGCTAGTGTAGTAGCGAAAGTCTCTTCCAGTCGAAACTACTGTCTGGTCTGACTCCGAGCCATCTAATCCACTAGAAGGGCTACTGTCTGGGCACCTCAGCACTGAGCGGATAGACGATCTGCTATATCTAGACCGTCTGCATTCTCTTTTTGCAGATTTACTATGGCTTGTTCTGCCATGGCGTCTTCGGTTGTCATCGCTCTGTTGGTGTGTTTTCTCAAGACCATCCTTCGCTGTAGATACATCACTCCCTTCATCCATTCCTTTGGAGTTTAGAGTAGAGGACTTGGACCATTCAGAGTCTATGCTATAGCCCAAAGTGTAGTTAGGTCTTCCATGACCTTGGTTCCTTTCATTATAGGACCTACTTTCTGTGCCAACTGAAGCAACACCTTTATCAGGTGGGCAACCCTTCTCCTGGCCCCAGCCTGAAAGCGGTCTCCACCTCATACCCACTTGATGGAGTTGTTCTGCAATATTCTGCCTTTTTAGGTTCAACTGCCTTAGTTCTTCCAGGTAACCCAGGCGGTACTCTAGTAGGACTCGTACATTTCCAACACACTCCTTTGTTCCCACAATGACACATGGGACCATACCGACTTCACAGAGTATCTTGGCTTCAGTATGAATATCAATTCTTACTCTCGTCACACCGGACTTGTCAACCATCTCCTGCATGACTCTTCCATTTCTTCCAATAAGTTTCTTAACCAGTTCTCTGGGCACTTGTGTGACCTCCTCCACAAACTCCAACAACCTTCGAGCTGTCTTGACTGCTTCTGCAGTTTTCCCATAGATTCGGAATGTTCCACTGGTTTTTTCCACTTCAATAGCTGTAATACCTGGAACCTTCCTGGCTTGCTGAATGTTACTTCTCAGCGCTCTTATTGCAAGCCCAATTAATGGTTTCTTCACAACCACCACTTCTTGAAACGCTGCGGCGAGCCGCTTCATATGCTCCAATCATCTGGTGTCTTCTTCCATCTTTGTAGAGATGAGCCACTTCGTGCGAAGACACTGTAGGTGCATGCCACTCAGGATAGCCACCCGCTTCTTTGTGACATCACTTACAGAGCACACCACCAACCGACAAGACTCTGGGGCAAAGTACACTTTATAGGCTCCTACGGCCGTCTTGAATTTTTCATGTACCGCCTCACTGGCACAGGCTTTTCTCAAGTCTGCAGGGACTTCTACCATGCACGTAAAGACTGGCCGAATTTCTTTACCTGTAAGGCCATCGGACCGTTCCTTGGGTCTTCCATATCCATTCTCTTTTCTTATCACAGGCTCCACCTTTGGAGTTGCATTCTCAGCTTTTTCCATAGCCTCAGAGCCTTTGAATTTTTCCTCATCTTTGGGCTCAAGATTCTCAATCTTCTGTACCAAGTCCATCTTTATGGCCTCCATCTTGGTCTTACCAGTAAGTTCAGTTAAGCTCTCAGCTGCTGATGGGACTTCTGGGCTAAATTTCCCTACTTTAAGGGTTCTCTCAATTTCTGCAGCTTCAGCCATCTCTTGGGACTCTGCAGAATCTCCCTCAATTTCCTCTTGATTCTCTGCAACTTCAGAGGCTTTCTTGCACTCCATACCTTCAACCTCAGATTCTCTGGGGTCTACAACAGCTTTTGTGCCGTTTGCACTATTATTCACGCCAGCACTGGTTGGATCACTGGTCTGCTCACCATGACCTTTGTGGATTTTTCCTCCACCAACAGCCTCCAGGATTTCTTCTCCTATAGGGTTTTCACTCAATAGACCATCAGCCTCACACCAGGAAATCATAGGGGACATCACCACTACTGTTTTGGTCGGCTCCTTTTCTGCACTTTCACCCTGCTGATTTCTGCCGTTACAATGTGTCAGTTCCAGCTCAGACTCATCTTTCTTTTGCATGATTTTGCTGTTCAACACTACATTAGCGGTTGCTATTGGTAACGTGCCTTTCTCAACCTTCTCTGCACACTCAGATTCTGGAAGGGAATCCACCCTTTTGGCAGAACTACATGACACTGTCTCTACCTGGACCATATTTTCAGAGGTTGTAGCTCGCTCCGCCTCTCTACGCCTGTTGCGCCTTCGGCGACGGGAGGAGGTTTTCCCCTGTTCGCTCATCAGTACGTTACTGTACTCGTTTGTCACTTTAGTAGAGTTAGTGTATTTACTGGAGTCATCGTCACTCACCCTGGTGTCCTGGACTAACATGTTCCCACCTAACCAGGTGTTGGCTCCCTTTTCTGGAGCTCCTCCGTCACTAACGGTCATATTGTCATTTATTTTCTTACCCATCATGTCACTAAGTTGGGCATGTCCACCTTTTTCTTTGCTCCCCACTAACTTAGAACAGTCACCTTTAGGGGGTGCTATCTTCACCTTACCACACATAACCACCCCACAAGGACTCTTTTTAACCTCCCGCTGTGGTGGAACTTCCTTTGGACTGTTACAGCTCTTACAAAAGCACCCGGACACTTCCCCCTGCTTCCACAAGTCCACAAATAATTTAGAGTCCCAACCGATAATAATTGGGTGCTGTAAATCTGAAACTACACCAACATCATGAGAACCAATGTCCGTTTTTGTCTTAATGACCACACTGGTCATTGGGTATTCTTTATCATTATTGTGGGTGCAGTTGGCGTGGAACTTCTTTCCAGGAATCAGGTAGACATCAGATGTGGCCCTCACCAGGGTCACCAAACTCCTTGAGTCTACAAGTCCAGTTACAGATTCCCCATCCACTTCCACGGTACACAGACGTGGCTTCTCGTCAGATGGGTGGTCTATACTGCAGACAGGACACTTGCAGCATGAACACCTTTGTGCTTGACTACTGTCCATCTGCGCCACTGCACCCTTGTCTATGGGATGCTCCATCCCCTTTTGGGAAACCACCCCTTCATGGGATTCCACCCCCTTTTGGGGTTTCTGTGGCTTCCTTGCAGTGTCTTTAGACCCCAGTTCACACAGTTCCCCTTTATCTTGCTGGGCACCCTGTGTTCGTACTGGCCCCAGAAGGGAGTTTATCAACTGGTCCACTGCTGCCACATCGGTCCGCACTGACGGCTCCTGCTGTCCACGCACAAGGAACTGGTACAGCTCCTCCATAGCATCCATTTGTGCACCCTCCATGCTGAAACAAGAAAACAAACAGCAGGGGCGCTCCAATGGGTAATACCCGGTGGTCTAAAGAGGGGGGAGGGGGTTAGAGAACCACTAACCTTTCCAGGTTGTACCGCCCGTACAACCAGGATCTCCAGCCTGTGGTGTATCACTGCTCACCAAACAGGGCCCCGCAATTCCGGGTTGGCCTGGAACCTCCAGTCACTGGTCTCTCGCCACTGCAGCACAGAACCCTGCAGACCCACTGATTCACCGCCAGCAGCTGGAGCACGCTGTCCCTGTTCGTGGACCCGCCGATCCACCGCCAGCTGCTTGAGTGCGCCGACACGATTTTCGTGGACCCGCCGATCCACAGCAATACGTCCTAGGCAGTTGCCCTTAGCAACCAGGCTGCGTTGCCCCTAGCAACCAGACCGCATGCCCGCATTCGAGACACCATATGTGAACGTTGCTTACCGCAACCCGGGGGGTTTACTCGCTTGCAGCGGTGCAGGGTAGCTTAGGCATACACAGGCAACACAGTCTCTCAAAAATGCAGCAGTTTATTAGTACAACATAAACTGCCCTTCCAAATGTAACAAAGCCTCTCCTGGCTTAAAGGAAAATATAACATCCACATACCGTGGGCTTCCAGTCCAATTAAATGTCCATAGTGGATTCTCCACACTCTGGCTCCAGCCAGCGAACACAAATCACTGTGGTGCTTCCTGCAGCCTCCAGCCCTCTCCAGCCAGGCTGCAGTATTTTCCCCCAGCCCTCACCTGGACTGATTTCCAGGAGTCTCTCTTCAGTCTTGACACAGACTGAGAACTCCAGCACACATCCTCCATGTGCAGCACTCTCAGGCTTCTCCCTGTTTCTAAAACTAACAGTCTCTTAAAACCCAACCGGATACACCCACAGGTGGAGGTGTGTGATTCTCCAGCTCTGTCCATCACACTGGTCACAGTTTAAAGGGAACCTAACCCTTAATTACAACCCAAGTTCTGTGGAACTATAAGTCCCACAGTCACACCTTCAGTTCAATATCACAGGGGGATCCTTCTCCACTGCGACCATCCACAACATTGGTGGTCGCTACCTCACAGCGGTCAAAAGGCTTCTCGGCATCTATTGATAACAGGCCCAATCCTCCCGGGCACGCCACCGCCCTAGCAATTATCGATATGGTTTTGCACACGTTGTCCCTCGCCTCACGTCCCTGTACAAATCCCACTTGGTCCGAGTGTATTATGTCCGGGAGTAATGGTGTCAGTCTGTTGGCTAGTAGTTTTGTGAAAATTTTGATGTCTACATTAATCAACGAGATGGGGCGGTAGTTAGAGACCATCGTGGGATCTTTCTCTGGTTTGGGTATTACAACAATGTGAGTTTCTAATGATTGTGAGACGAACCCGCAGGTATATGTGACTGAGTTAAATACCTTTGTCATAAAGGGCGTCAGTTTGTCTCTAAAAGTTTAAAAAAAAAATGGGGAGAACCCGTCCGGACCAGGGCTCTTACCGCTGGGAGCATTATTAATGGCTTCCTTTACCTCTGCATCAGTGAAGTGTTCCTCGAGCTGTGCTGACGCGTCATCCCCTAATACCGGGAGGGCTGTGTCTGCTATGTATTCTTCTACTCGTCTTTGAAATTCCTGGGGGTCCAGGTCCGAGAATTTTCCTTTGATATTGTATAAGTTGGAGTAGAATGTTTTCATCATGTCTAAGATTTCTATGGGGTTGTGTTCCTCTGTCCCATTTGCGTGCCGTATTCGGGGGATGTATTGGGTCTGTGTACGGGGGTGAAGGAGGCGTGACAATGGGCGGCTATATTTATCCGAGTGGTTGTATAGGGTCTTTTTGAATTGAGTTTTGAATCTAAGATAACTAAGATTTAAAATGGATTTTGGTTAGTCTCTGTATTTAGTGAGTTCTATCAGTGTTTCTGTGGATGGTGTGCTCTTGTGTTGAGTTTCCAGTGCTTGGATTTGGGCCAGGAGCTCTGTCACCCTAGCCTCTTTAGCCTTTTTGATGCGTGATCCCTGCTTTATAAAAATGCCCCTCAGGACACACTTCAGGGCCTCCCACTTAATGGGGTATGGTGTTTCATCTGAAGCATGTACTGAGAGGAATGAGTCAATTGAGTCTCCAATGTCCGCCATACACAGGGGATCCCTAAGCAATTTATCGTTAAGTCTCCAACTCCAGGTCTGCTCAGGTCTATCCGGAGGAGACAATTTCAGAAAAATTGGTGTGTGGTCTGACCACAAAAAGTTGCCTATGGAGGGGCTGGGTTGCCACTTTAGAGCGTGATGACTTATCAGGAAAAAGTCGATTCTACTATATGAGTTGTGGGGGTTTGAAAAAATGTATAGTCTTTTCCCTGGGGGTTCATTATCCTCCAAATGTCCACCAATTGCAGTCTATGTATTTCTTTTTTCAACTCCCGTAGGGACCCCTCTGGGACAGCGCTGCTCCCTGATGTGGTGTCCTCCCTCGGGTTCAATGTCAGATTAAAGTCCCCACCCACCACCACCACCCCCTCTGCGAACCCGGATAAGGTCTTCAGGAAAGAACCGCATGCTTTTGTTTGATTCTGACTCGGCGAGTACCATCCCGCTATCGTATAAAGGGTGGAATTGATTCTGATTTTTAACAAAATGAACCTACCATTGGGGTCTATAAGTGAGTCAACCACCGAGTGACCCAGGTTTTTATGGATCGCTATGGAGACCCCTCTGGAGCGCGATTCCGAGTTGGAACTATGGAACCATTCAGTGAAGTACCTATCTTTAATCTTAGGGACATGCCCCGTTTTAAAGTGTGTTTCCTCCAGGATCAGTACCTGAATCTTTTATTTATGCATGCCATAAAGTACCTGTGATCACTTCTGCGGGGTGTTGAAGCCTCGGATGTTAATGGAACCAAAATTTAGAGACGTCATGTTCACCTGCCTTTGTCGTGTCTAGCATGTATAGAGCTTATGTGTCTTTTAGCGAGTACTAGCAACTACGGGTTGGGGGAAGGAAGTGGAGGGGTGAAGGGGGACAGGACAGGTGGAGGCAAAAAGGATAAGTGGGGAGGGAAAGGGAGAGGAAAAAAAAAAGGGGGAGGGAAAGAGGGGATAGAGAATTCGGGGGGGTTGTTAGAGAAGTAAGAGAGGAAAGCTCAGAAAGTGCTTAAGGAATCAGGAAAAGCAAAGTATTGAGATAAAAGATAGTGGGGTCCCTTCTAGAGGATGGGAACCCCTAAGATCAAAGAGTAGGGGGAAAGTAGTTTTCCTACTATACCGCGTCCAGCGAGGTAATACTCCCTTTTTGGGTTGCGGGCTTTCCACCGAGGAGATCTCCCCCCAGACCGACAGAACCACAATCTGAAACTCAAAACACATGTCAGAAAAATATCAAAAGAAGTATTTAACCGATGTTAGCGAGCGCCCTGCATTAGGAAGCGAGTTCCCCCCACTTTTCCTGCCCCCCCACCTCCCCCTCGACTTTTTCAATTGACAACAGACTGTCCTCCAGGTGGTGGGCTTGACTGCGCCCTGTGATGTTCTTCTCATCTTTGGTCATGTGTTTAACAACTCCACCTATATCCTCTGCCTCCGGCTGGACAGTCTCATTGTTTACTTCTGGGGGAGAAATGGGGGAGTGTCTCTGTAACGAAAGCTGATAGTGACTTTGGTAGCGAAGGCTCCTCGGTGCGTGTCTCCGAGCTCATCAATCCTCTCCCCTCCTTCTGGGGTCCCGCCTTCTCTGAGGACGAGGGAGTGCAGGCTGTGGGGGTCCTTCTCTCAAAAGGCCTGAGGGCAGCTGGGGCCAGTCCGTGACCTCAACCGGTGGCAAACGTAAGGCATTAGTAAAGGCGTTGATTCCTCTGGGGTGGCTGAGGGTGTGAACTCTCCTTTCTTGGCGGACCCTCAGGCAAAACGGAAAGCCCCACGTGTATGGCATGTTGTGTCGCCTGAGAACATCTAAGAGACGTCGCAATGCCTTCCTTTTTTGCAAAGTCCATCTTGATAGGTCTGTGAGTATCTGAAGTTGTTTATCTTGGTGACGGATGGTTCCAGCTACACAGGCCCATGCCATTATGGCGTCTTTTAACTGGTAGCGGTGGACTCTGCAGATCACATCTCTGGGGTACGCTGGATCTAGTGATTTAGGTCCTAAGGCACTGTGAACTCGATCTAGCTCAAGGTTGGTGTCCAGGGGGACCTGCAGGAGTGAGTTGAATAAATGGCATGTTGTTTTGTCCAGCTCACCCGGCTCTATGGATTCTGGAAGGCCACGTATCCTTATGTTGTTTCGCCGTCCTCTGTTTTCTGCATCGTCCATTTGATCAGCCAGGTAGTGCAGCTGGTAAGACTGGATTGACAGGTCGGAGGAGTGGGTGTTCATCGTTTGTGACATAGATGTTGTGGTTGCCTCTGCAGTGGTCACTCTCTTCTTCAAGTGCTGTACATTATCTCTCAGGGCCGCCAGTTCGGCTTTATATGCAGTTTCTAATCGGGCAACATAATGCTCCATTTCCTCCCTTGATGAAGAGGGCTGTCTTCCTCAGAGACCAGAGGCCCTCATTCACTATTAACATATTTATTACTCTCCCTACTTTCTTTGCATGTCTCAGTCCTCCATAAATCCTCATTGACCCATGCTGTTTCATTCTCTCTGTGTACAATATCTATCCTCTTTTTGGACAACCTCTCCCCCTACATCTAAGTTTAAAAGCTCCTCCATCCGTCTGACCATTTTTTCCCACAGCACAGCTGCACCCTCCCCATTATGGTGCAGCCCATTCCTACTGTAGAGCTTGTAGCCAGGGCCACCACTAGGAATTCCAGGGCTCCATACTGGCAAAATATTTGGATCCCCTTGAGACTCCACCACAGCTCCGCCTCCACCCCTCAAACCTTCCACACTCTCACTGCCATTCTTGGAAAAATGTGTTTGTGTGTATATATATATATATATATATATATATACACTTAGGTCCAGAAATATTTGGACAGTGACACAATTTTCGCGAGTTGGGCTCTGCATGCCACCACATTGGATTTGAAATGAAACCTCTACAACAGAATTCAAGTGCAGATTGTAACGTTTAATTTGAAGGTTTGAACAAAAATATCTGATAGAAATTGTAGGAATTGTACACATTTCTTTACAAACACTCCACATTTTAGGAGGTCAAAAGTAATTGGACAAATAAACCAAACCCAAACAAAATATTTTTATTTTCAATATTTTGTTGCGAATCCTTTGGAGGCAATCACTGCCTTAAGTCTGGAACCCATGGACATCACCAAACAATGGGTTTCCTCCTTAGTGCTTTGCCAGGCCTTTACAGCCGCAGCCTTCAGGTCTTGCTTGTTTGTGGGTCTTTCCGTCTTAAGTCTGGATTTAAGCAAGTGAAATGCATGCTCAATTGGGTTAAGATCTGGTGATTGACTTGGCAATTGCAGAATGTTCCACTTTTTTGCACTCATGAACTCCTGGGTAGATTTGGCTGTATGCTTGGGGTCATTGTCCATCTGTACTATGAAGCGCCGTCCAATCAACTTTGCGGCATTTGGCTGAATCTGGGCTGAAAGTATATCCCGGTACACTTCAGAATTCATCCGACTACTCTTGTCTGCTGTTATGTCATCAATAAACACAAGTGACCCAGTGCCATTGAAAGCCATGCATGCCCATGCCATCACGTTGCCTCCACCATGTTTTACAGAGGATGTGGTGGGCCTTGGATCATGTGCCGTTCCCTTTCTTCTCCAAACTTTTTTCTTCCCATCATTCTGGTACAGGTTGATCTTGGTCTCATCTGTCCATAGAATACTTTTCCAGAACTGAGCTGGCTTCATGAGGTGTTTTTCAGCAAATTTAACTCTGGCCTGTCTATTTTTGGAATTGATGAATGGTTTGCATCTAGATGTGAACCCTTTGTATTTACTTTCATGGAGTCTTCTCTTTACTGTTGACTTAGAGACAGATACACCTACTTCACTGAGAGTGTTCTGGACTTCAGTTGATGTTGTGAACGGGTTCTTCTTCACCAAAGAAAGTATGCGGCGATCATCCACCACTGTTGTCATCCGTGGACGCCCAGGCCTTTTTGAGTTCCCAAGCTCACCAGTCAATTCCTTTTTTCTCAGAATGTACCCGACTGTTGATTTTGCTACTCCAAGCATGTCTGCTATCTCTCTGATGGATTTTTTCTTTTTTTTCAGCCTCAGGATGTTCTGCTTCACCTCAATTGAGAGTTCCTTAGACCGCATGTTGTCTGGTCACAGCAACAGCTTCCAAATGCAAAACCGGGTGTACGCTGGTAACCATGATACACATTGGGTAACTATAGGAAGCGCTTCCCTTAGTTACCCGATGTGTATCATGGTTACCAGCGTACACCGGCTCCCGGTACACATGTGCAGGGAGCCGGCATACGCTGACGCCTCGGCCCCACCCCCGGCACACGTTGGCACGCTTGGTCCCGCCCCCAGCACACGTTGACCCGCTCGGCCCCGCACCCGGCGACCCGCTCGGCCCCGCACCCGGCACACGTTAGCCCGCTCGGCCCCGCCCCGGCACACGTTGGGCACCTATACACCTCCCCCCCAGAACTACTCCTCCCATTATACTCCTCTTTCCCCAGGACCACTCCTCCCATTATACTCCTCTTTCCCCAGGACTACTCCTCCTATTTCCTCTTTCCACAGGACTACTCCTCCTATTATAGTCCTCCTATTATACTCCTCTCTGAGTATAATAGGAGGACTATTATAGCATGGGGGATGCAGCACGATGGGGGGTGTGCAGCATGGAGGATAGAGCACTATGGGGGGGTGCGCAGCATGGGAGATGGAGCACGATGGGGGGTGTGCTGCATGGGAGATGGAGCATGATGGGGGTGTGCAGCATGGGAGATGGAGCACGATGGGGGGGTGTGCAGCATGGGGGAAGGAGCATGATGGGGGGTGTGCAAGATGGAGCACGATGGGGGTGCGCAGCATGGGAGATGGAGCACGATGGGGGGTGTGCAGCATGGGAGATGGAGCATGATGGGGGTGCGCAGCATGGGGGATGGAGCACGATGGGGGTGCGCAGCATGGAGGATGGAGCACGATGGGGGTGTGTGCAGCACGGAGGATGGAGCACGATGGGGGGTGTGCAGCATAGGGGATGGAGCACGATGGGGGGTACGCAGCTTGGTGGATGGAGTACAATAGGGGGTGCGCAGCATGGGGGATGGAGCACGATGGGGATGCGCAGCATGGGGGAAGGAGCACGATGGGGGGTGCGCAGCATGGGGGATGGAGCACGATGGGGGTGCACACCTCCCCCCAAAACACACACACACACCGCCACACGCGCACCGCACAACACACCACACACACACTGGGAACCACAAACACCGCCCTACACAGACAACCACACACACACAGACAATGCCGCACACACACAACACCCAACACACAAACACCGCAATATACGCACATACCGCGCAACACACACACATTGCACAAAACATACCTTTCCCCAAAACACACACACGCACCCCACAGCCACATCCACACAAACCGCACAACACCCACTGCACCACACACACACAATGCTGCAGACACACAGCGCTCCACAAACAATGCAACACCCACAACGCAACACACAAACAACACCGCTCTCACCCCCCACCCAGACAACACCCAGAACATTTACAGCGCCCTACACAAACACTTGGCAACTACACACAACAACATCTTTATATATAACAAAAATCATACATTAACTACACAATGCGTAAATTCTAGAATACCCGATGCGTTAGAATCTGGCCACCTTCTAGTATTCCTAATATTAGCCAAACAGGCATATTTACTAATTTGTGCCAGATCAGAACTAGCCTCCTTGATACTTTTCCCCCCTACCCCTTCTTGTAACTGTTATCCATCTACCTACCACTGGGTCCTAAACTTCCTCACCTCCACCCCCCTCTATATCCCTGGCCCCAACTAGAGCCATTCAGTGAACTCTAAACTCCTCTCCAGGTACACAATGCTTCTGAGAGTTGCAAGCTGCATATTTAGATCCATTACCTTACGACATCGAGTACAGACGTATTTACCCTCAAACGGCTGTTCAAGACATGCATATATCTCACAAGACGCACACCTTGTAGCATTTTCAATGGAGCACATACTAAATGGGGATATACAATAAAGATAAAAGCAGAAAAACTATGGAAAACTAGTAAGCAAAACACCAAACCATGCTCTTGTGTTAAACTATGCACTTATCTGCACTCCGGCATTTAAAATTAAGCCCTCATTTAGTGTGGCTGGGATTTGTAGTTCTCCAACCAGCAAGTAACAGATGTAGCTGCTACAAACACTTAAAGAAGGGAAACTCTGTGTCTAGGGAAGGGGCAGATGGTGACCCCCTGACCAAGCCTACCGCTGGGCCCTGGCTTCCCTCAGGTACCGTTCTGTACCTATGCACGGAGTCGGATACCTGACCCTTGCTGACACTGAAATAGGCCCTAGGGAGCGGATGGGATGAGCACTTAGTCAACCCCACTAAGTGCTAAAGAAGAGAGGGATCACAAATAGGAGAAAAGTAAACAAATAACTTATCTCCAGATGACTCAGGTAGAGGAACTGCAAACAACAACAAAGTTTCTCCAAATGAATACAAGTTGGCTGCTTACACGGAAGACTTGTTAAGGGTATAAGAGAGGTGAGGTATTCTGCAGGGTCCTAAAGGGAAAGGGATGAAAATCAAGCAGAGGAGATACATAAGATATCAAATGCACCAAGCAAGATTAATAGAAGGTCAGGGAACAGTTGTAGCCGGACACCACAAGACTATTTGTCACCTGTGACACACCCATGACAAGCCTGCAGACTACTTACAGGACTGCTCAAAGGGGATGCCTTAAACACTTAGTGCCTCTTACGGGTTAGGATGCACTGGTCCCTTAAGATGAGGAAGAAACACGCACCCTAAGCACATTCCCATGAGACCAGTGCGGAGTACGCAGACCCTGGGAGCAGGAGGCGGTGGCAGGGACAGAAACCACCACTGAGCAGCCAGGAAGGTGGGTGAGCTGGCGTTCCTGCGGGTGGAGGAACTGGGACAGTGCAGGGACACTGGTACTGATTTTACAGTACCCGCACAAAAAGAATCTCTTCATAAGTAGAGTGGTATTAATTTTCTCCTTTGGCTTCCACAACCTCTCCTCAGGACTAAAACCCTTCCAATAGACTAGAAAAAGTGTTTTAGCTCTCACCTTCTTGATGGCTGGGATGTTTTTAACTTCAAAGATGTCCTCAGAGCTGGCTGGTGGGATCCTTAAAGAAGCGATTCAGGATGACAAGCTGGAGGAGAGACATGTGGAAGAAATTGGGAATGTGTAAAGAAGCCGGAAGCCTAACTTGTAAGATATGAAGGAACCAATAAAGCTGGGACCCAAATAGTAAGAGAGCATCTTGAGATGGACATATCTGGAAGAGATCCATACCTTATCTCCAGACTGGAACGAGGGCGGATCCAGGCATCTCTTATCTGTGAGCTTCATCCATTCTGACGACCTCTCCTGGGTATCCTCCCAGATTTTGGAGAAACTCTTGGTGAGAGCATCAGCCTCAGGAATGCCGGAGGCGATAGTCACAAGGAAGGGAATATTGGATTGTTCTCCATATACAATGTAGATTGGAGAATTTGTGGAAGCCTTGCTCACATGGTTGTTGTAGGGAAATTTAGACCAAAATAAAAGCTTGTCCCAATCGCTGTGGTGTGCATTGACGAAGTGCTACATGAAAATTGTCAAAATCTGATTGACCTGCTTCACTTGACCATTGGGCTGAGCATGATAGGCTGAAGAGAGATCCAGGGATACATTCAGCCACTGGCGGATACAGACAGAAAGGGACCGTATTGCAAAAATGGTATATGTGCTCTTTTCAGTCCAATAACTCATCAAAATGCACATATCCATCTGATTTGCTGGAAGAAATGGGCCCCTAACTTCTTGGACCCCTGTGTGTCCACACAGGTTGCACTAATGATATGTCTGCCCCTACAGAATGAGCAGCTTACAGGTGGCCCTCCAGAATCTGGATGTAAACTGGATGCCTTTATCAGAAACTAGGTGGAGGAGTAAACCATGAAGAAGGAAGATATGCTGAATGAACTTCTCGGCGAGCACGAGACAGAAGACCAGACAAAAGAGTGAAGTGGGCCATTTTAGAGAATCAGTCCACTACCATTAATTTGATGGAACATCCCAAGGACACCGCAATGTCTTTAATGAAGTCCATAGTGATGTGCTGCCAGGAAGCAGAAGGCACAGGAGGTGGTAGCAACTGACCTGATGGAAGCTAATTAGGATTGTTAAGGGCCATTTACACGCTGCGACATCGCTAACGATACATCGTCGGGGTCACGGTGTTTGTGACGCACATCCGGCGTCGTTAGCGACATTGCAGTGTGTAACAGGCAAGAGCGACCTTAAACGATCGCAAAAGAGACAAAAATCGTTAGTAAATGAGGTCGTTTATTTACCAAAAATCGTTGTCTGGTAAGTAGCGATGTTGTTCGTTGTTACTGCGGCATCACACATTGCTATGTGTGACACCACAGGAGCGACGAACATCTCCTTACCTCCGTCCACCGGCTATGAGGAAGGAAGGAGGTGGCGGCATGTTCCGGCCGCTCATCTCCGCCCCTCCTCTGCTATTGGACGGCTGCCATGTGATATCGCTGTGACGCCGCACCAACCGCCCCCTTACAAAGGAGGCGGATCACCGGCCAGAGCGACATCGCAGGGAAGGTAAGTCCGTGTGACTGTTGTTAGCGATGTTGTGCGCCCTGGGCAGCGATTTTCCCGTGATGCACAACCGACTGGGGCGGGTACGCTCGCTAGCGATATCGGTACCGATATCACAGCGTGTAAAGTACCCTTTATTTTAGGCACAAGAGGGATTGGCAGAAACAAAGTCCACAATGTCTTTGCACAGGAATGGCCATCAGTAATACCGCAAGATGAGAAGAGCAGTCTTCTTCCTGGCATGGTCAGCCAACTTAGACGAGTGACCCCACTATAAAACTAGCTTCCTGTCGGCTTCTGCGACAAAGGTCTTTTTGGGAGCAACCAAACATAAGTTTACCGGAGCCACAGTAAGCATCTTTGAAGACTCAATGATGTGTTCAGGCTCCTCCTCTTGGTTGGTTGAAAAAAAGGACCTTAAAAGTGCATCTGCCTTGACGTTCTTGATTGCCCAACAAAAATGAAGGATGAAGTCCAAGCGGGCAAAGAATTGCGACCACCTAGACTAGTGTGAAAATAATCTCTGTGCACATTGTAAGTATGCCAAATTCTTATGGTCAGATAAGAGCTAAGGATAGAAAGAGCAATATGGTTTACCTAGAACACATATAGAAGGTGATAGGGGCCTGTGCTCACCTTGTAGGATTGGGTGACAGACAACCAGTATTTAGACACGTAAACCAGCTGCTGCAGAGTTCACATGATCAAAAGCTCAAAAGCCCAGCTGAATGGTGATCTTATGCTTCTTTTCCATAGTGATGAATGATATGTAGGTGGTTTTATTCTACCCATTTCAAAATGTGTCCTCACTTCTTCATCAAGAAACCCACTGATTCGCAATTTGGCGACCAAGAGTTGTTGGCAGTGGAGTGGTGTGATCTACTGGAAGAGGCAGTCCACCTGGTCGTCATTTACACTGACCATAAGAATTTAGGGATAATCAAGAACCAAATAAAAGTGAAACTTTGCTGCGCTGCTCTAAGAATGACAAAAATCCAAAGGTGCTGAATAAAATGTAGTTGGTTTTATTATATGGGTTTCAAAGTGTATCCTCACTTTTTCATCAGGAAACCCACTGATTCAGGGGTTTCCTGATGAATAAGTGAGGATACACTTTGAAACTGATATAATAAAACCAACTACATTTTATTCAGCACCTTTGGATTTTTGTCATTCTTAGAGCAGCGCAGCAAAGTTTCACTTTTATTTGGTTCCTGATTATCCCTGAATTATTATGGTCAGTGTAAATGACGACCAGGTGGACTGCCACTTGCAGTAGACCACACCACGCCACTGCCAACAACTCTTTGTCGCCAAATTGCGCTCTGGGGCAGAGAAGGTCTTGGACAAGAAGCATGAGGACTGTATCGGCCTCAGAGAAAAAAGCATCTGCTTCAAAGAAGAAATGATTGTTGATCTGAGGTTTATGTAGCACTCAGACAGATCAGAAGGCCTGCTTCGGGGAGGTACAAGCGTTCTCAATCCAAATCTTCGGATTTACCACCTTGCAGATCATGGCAAAGATTAGGGCGGTTCAGGATGAAAAATGT
Organism: Anomaloglossus baeobatrachus; assembly: GCF_048569485.1. Lineage (NCBI taxonomy): Eukaryota > Metazoa > Chordata > Amphibia > Anura > Aromobatidae > Anomaloglossus > Anomaloglossus baeobatrachus. Next base: position 656,802,818 of record NC_134354.1, read on the forward strand.
GGAACAAATTGATGTCAGTAATTGACGAATCTCAGAAACCGCTTGATTGCCTTCACACCATTAGGACAAGGCCACTTTAGAATCACTAATACCTTCTTTGGATAGATCTTCAATCCGGTATCAGAGACTATGTAACCCAAGAAAGAAAGGGAGGTCTGTTCAAAAACACACTTCTTGAACTCGAAGTACAGACAGTTCTCCCTTAATCTCTGCAGGACCTGGCAAACATTCCTCTTGTAGATTGGGAGATAACCCAGCAGTAGGTCTATTGGACAGTCATACAGCCTGTGTGGTGGTAACATCTCTGCATCCTTTTTATCAAAGACATTAATGGAGGACCAATAGACAGGAGGAAGACCCGGAAGATTTGACGGCGTTGCCATAGGTCAGGCAGGAGGGACAGAAATGAGACATCTCTCATTGCAGGACTGACCTCATTGGAGCACTTTACCAGATCTCCATTTCAAAACAAGCTTATGAATTCAAGGCCATGGCAGGCCCAGAAGCAGTGGATTTGACAGACCTAGTAGCACGTGGAAGGCAATCTGCTCTGAGTGGAGCATTCCTACTCAAAGCTCAACTTTCTCGGTGATGAAATGGACGGCCTCACATAGGTCTCTCCCATCAATGGACAACACCAGGGGAGCTTGGAGTCGTTGCATGGGAATCTGATGCCGATCTACTTTATCCTGTTGCTAAAAGTTTCCTGTGGAACCAGAGTCCAGATAGGCTAATTTGGTAACTTGGGTTTTGCCAGATGATATGGAGAGGCGGAGAGGAGTTGCTCTCGCACAAGGTTGCCTCTGCAATTGACCCTAGGCTTGAGAGTTTCCTGGCTTGTTAGGACAGGAGTGGATTTCCTGGCAAAACTTAGCCAGCTTCACTTGCTCTACTTACATTAGTTCAGGAGAAACTGTGAAAGATTAAGACGGCGGAACGATCAGCCTCTGGAATGACAGAGCCAGACGCATCGACCTCCAATCTCGGTTCACCTCTCTAAAGCATGCCTGAAGCCTGAGGTTGATCCAGATAGCCAAGGAAACCATGTCATCTAAGGAGGTGACAATATCATGACCTGCAAGCTCTTCCTTAATTCTCCCAGTCAGACCTTCAGCACCTCATTTTTGCAACCGAGTTCTGAAGACAGGGTGCGAAAACGAACAGCATACTGGCCTACAGCATGACTTTTCTGGTGCAGTCTAAGGAGAGAAAAATGCTGCAGAGATGACACAGCCCGGCTCATCGAAAACTTTGAGGAACACGTCCAGGAAGATTTGGAGGCTCATCTTGGACCAGTCCAAGGGAAAATGATGAGCCAGAAGTTCAAAGCGCAGTGTGCACTGGTTGATGAACCCACGGAATTGCTTGGGATCGCCGTCAAAATGCGGAGGAACAGACAAATGAGGTCCAAATCTAGGAACAGGAATAATCAGCTGTGCTGGAGCTGCAGGCTAGACTGATGAAGATGAAGGAGCCGGTGCCAGAGTGTTCAAACGGGTGTTCACATACCGCAGATAGGTCAGAATTTGATCCTGCTGTTCCTGCTGGTGAGTCATTTTCTGATACAACGTCAGAAGCGTAGGGGAGCTGGGGTCAGCGGGGACAATGGCCTGAACAAACTGTCATGCTGGTGGTACCCACTGTACCATGGGTCTGGGCTTCCCTTGGAAGGATGTGACTAAGCGACTACCTCATCTTCACTAGAGCTTCTGATGGTGAGGTTAGGCTTGTGCTGGAAGGTTGCCACCAGGTACTACTCTAGTTCTGTCCCCGATTTGGCGGCAGCTGACCTCAGGGGTCAACCAAGTAGGTTCAGACTTAGCTACAGGCAGGATGTCTAGAACAGACCAGACGGCAGGTACTGGCAGTACAGCTGGTACATACTGGATGACTGGTAATGGCAGGATGGCTGGTATAGACTGATTGGCAGGTACAGTCATGAAGGCTGGTACAGACTGGGGTACAAGAACACAGGACCATAAAATACTCAGGAACTTGAGTACAGGAACATATGACTGGAACGGACTCTGGAATTCGGGTGTGGAAATACTGGACTGGTACATAAACATTAACACTGGTAAATTTATTTAAGGCAAGTTCACCTGACAAGTATCAAGCATAAAGACTGACAGGACACATTGCTCAGACACCTCCCAAAGGGGAAGGATGCTTTATATACTTAGTACCTCTCAGCCATTGGCTATGAGGTAGTTCCAGGTTAGGACGCACTATCCCTTTAATAGGAAAAAGAAGTATGCATGTGTGCCCTAAGCGCCCTCCCAGGATACCTGTGCAGTGTTCACAGGCCCTGAAAGAAGGAGGCAGTGATGGGGACAGAAACCACCACTGAGTGGGAGGGAAGGTGAGTGCGCCGGTGGCCCTGTTGGGTGGAAGAAGTGAGACGCCGACACCGGTGTTACATACTGCATATGTTTGGCTCAGAGATACTATCCTTATGCTGTACATGTTTTTCACTGACCCATAGATTTGTACTGGTCCTTGTCATCCGTGCTGCTGTAGAAAAATGCATATGTCTCCTTTTGTTTTACATGGACTTACGGTCCACATGGGAAAACACGGATGTGTGAGCAGCACTGTGCTGCCCCTACAGCGCACCGAACCTTTCGGATCCGGGGGTGGTGATTACTCATGGCTCGAGGATCTCCAGACCCAGGGGCTAGGGCCACACTCAAATTGAAAAGGGGGGTATTTACAGGGGAATGGTATAGTTCGTGACGCAACCTGTGGTGTACGGTAATTGGTAGTACTGCCGCTGCCATTGGGAGTACCCGGGGTGATGGAGTGGGGCAGCAAGATGACGTTACCCTCCATGGGTAGGGGAAGGCCCCAGGACTCTGGATGGTGGCGTGGGGTGCAAGGGGAGCGCAGGCTCGCTGGTTGCAGGGGACAGTCGAGTACTCATTCAGCAATAAAGCAGACACTGACAACAGGGTAAACCAAGTCTCTGACTGCCGTTGCCTCTTGAAGGGAGCTCGTCCAGGTCCTGTCCCCTGCAGCACTGCTTGGTGGTCCGTGGCCAGCCTCCTGGCATAAAATTTAGATTGTCCGATGTGACCTGGTAGCTTGGAGCTTTCCGGGCCCCGCTCCCCAATGTGGATAAGTGAAGGAGCCTGCTCTCAGGAGCTTACGCTTGGGATTTTAGTGGGCTGCTTGCTAGGAAAGCCCTATCCCCCTCGTTGCGCTAGTGCCCCCAATTTCTGAGCTTCATGGGAACAGTCCATAAAGGCTCTGTCCTACGCAGGTTAATTGCGGGGTCACTTGAAGCTTCTCCCCGACCTAGGTTCCATGTACCCCGACGTGCCTTCGGTCCCGGACCGGTGATAGGACCAGGCTGCCGACCGTCCTCCTTGACGGGTTCCAGGCACCTATCCTGAATGCCCTGTGACCGGGGGTCCAACTCCTCTACGTTCAGACCACCGTCTGTGACCTAGTCTGCTTCTCCCCTGGGAGCTAGAACTCCCAGCTTCCTCAGAGCTCCTCACAGCTCGAGGGTTACTACTTGAATACTCTGACACCTCCCACCTCCCTGCCTGACTCCTAGGTGGGTGGCACTATTCCTGCTTAAGCAGCCCACTGGTGTGCCTGACAGGTGTGATGCAAGATGTATCTAGAATTTCTGAATGCTGGTGGAGGCAGTACTGCAGAATAAAGTCCCAGAGCCATGGGGGTTTGAGCCCTGCACGTGGAGTGCAGATTGTGCAGAACCCTGTGACGACCCAAATAGTCCAGGGCGTCACAGCACCATAGGTTATAAAAGGTATGTTTGGATGCCACACGTACCAGAAACATGGACATGTCAAGGGAGCCTAAAATAACAACATTTTAGTTTCGGACCACCTCTTTACATTAATAAATTAGGCACATCTTTTTCCGGCTGTGCCTCCATTAGGACTCAGATGCACAATGCCTGTCTTAGTGAATCGAGCCATATACCTTCGTGAAACTTTTTTGCAGTTTGGCTCATACTGCATAATGCAGAGCCACATGTGGCAAAACAGTTTGTAGTTGCCATTCATCATCATCATCATCATCATCATCATCATCATCATCATCATCTGCGATTTCCTATCTGTAGTTTCTTATTAAGGAAACTTATCTCAAAGTGTCTTCCACTGAACAGAAAATTCCAAACTTTTAACAATAAATCGCTGCAACAAGTGTCCTGTGTGGCCCCAGACTATGATAGGTGAAAGCTACACTGTGATAGGGCATTTCTCATTACTGTAACAGAAATCTGATATGGTAATACATCAAAGCAAAATCTGACACATTATTTTTTTAATTGACATTAAATGAACAGAACAGAGAAATAAACCATGAAGTCACGTAAGTCAGAAAGTGAGCTGGATGTGCACGTATGATGGTCAGACATGCTCTAGTTATTGCACTGCTGTTCTAGAAGCTTTTGATTCGGCCCTTCCCCCAGTCCTCCTACACAAACCCTGACATACAGAGAAGAGGCTTATTGCAATGTGTATGTGGGTGGAAAACAGCAGAGAGAGCTTGCAGACCTTAGGCAAGGGGAGCCCAGAGAAAATCAGTTAGAGAGGCAGAGGGAGAGCAGAGAGGCAGACAGATGCTAGACACTGGATTGTGGTAGAGCGACCGCCGAGAGCAAAGCAGGAAGAAAAAGGCTCATAGATGATGGCAAAGGATGTGATGAAGAAACAGTAATCGACCAAAGAAACAGGATACAATAAACCACAACCCTCCTATTTTATTAATCGCTAAAAGTTTCTACTCTACGATTTTGGGGACACTTTGCCTAAAATATATAAAACTCCTAAATGGCGGAGAGGGCTGGCAGATCAGATGACCTAAAGCGGGCGTCCAAAGCAAGGCAAGTAAGTTAGCAAAGTGAGCAGATGTGTATGATTGTACTAGTTTGCTAGTTCTCACGTACTCATTGTACGTAGTATTGTTAGAGCCTCACTGGATATTCTGTACTTACTATATCATGATTTGTGTCTACATTGTTTCTATAAGTTGCAAAAAGGCAAAGTACCACCTTGATGTTATTCTTATGAAATGGTTAAAAAAGTATATTCTTAAGAGAACTATCATTATAAAGAGAGGAACCCTATAAGGGCTCATCTGGCAGACACAGATTAATATTGTTTATATACTTTATAATTTTCTGGCTTTAAATGTAATCGTTTAGTAGCATGGGGGTTAATAGGTCTACACCTGAGGGATCGGATGGATTACGATTGCTCTCATCCTGGAGCACTGGGCAGCTGTCAGTCTACATTTCGAAGATTACAGAACTAGATGAAAATGTTCTGGTTGTCGATGACTGCACCAAATCACGATTTATTTATTGCGCTCAATTTAATACTTTTCACAATATCAGTGCTGATGTAGCCGCAGTTATGTATGGAGTATGATACATGTGTTTGTACAAGTCCTGCATTTTTTTTTTGCATGTGACTAAAGGAAATGGGCCCCACCTCTCATTACTTTTCTCAGAGCTAGATTATATGAGCATTGTAACCTTTGGGTATGTGGATGTGTTTGCACAGATACCATTATGCAATACCTGAATGTGAAATTCACTTTGTAAAATGTCTCCAGAGATCTCAGAGTAATATTTCCCTGGCAGCCAATTCTGTTAAACCATTTTGTATAATGACTATACCGATGCAGAAGACATTACTGAGTGATCCAAAGTGTCATGTAACCAAACACAACTTTGGAAGACACTAATGAGAACAATGGACCAGAGTGAAATCTGCTACTTCTGAAAGACTGTACTCGCCTTAATTCAGATAGTTACTGGTTTTTATTCTTCAATACAATGCTCAATCATTCGCAAAGTTTTCCTGAATTGATGTTTTTAGAGAAAAAAAACCTCATTGTGAGTTTTGGGGTCTCAAGACCCATCTTCTATCAAAGCATTACAGACAACTTAGAGATTGTGATTTTTTTTCTTGTGTAAGGTACAATTGAAGACTGTATCATTTCTAAATCCATTCTCTTACATCAGCAGGTAACATTGACATATTAATGGCCTATAACTTCTTTGTCTTGATTGGGAAAGCTTTGGAGGCGTAATATTAATTTGTTTATCTATTAAATGGTTGTCAGCCCATCAATCAACTGACCTCCATCTCAGCCAACTCTCTATCCCTGGCCCCAACTAGAGCGCTTCTTCGGCCAAGTATTTCTGTGTTCTTCATGAGAAAGTTGCCAGCCAACATCTCAACTGGTGGCTGGCAGAACGATTGGTAATCCAAAATTGGACATGGGTCATCGACAACTCTTCTGACCATTAGTTGGCCTATACAGATTAGATTCTTGGCTGAACCTGTCAATATCAACATTAAGTGTAATGTGTATGAGGCCTTTAGGGTGAACATTTTTTTAAGTAAAAAGAGATCTATCATGATTGAAAACATTTTTTAACTAATATAACGTGTGAATTGCTGAATAGTCAACAATTCTAAATAACGTCATTCTTATTTCTGACCTCATCTTCACTATTTTGCAATAACCTGACAATGAGTCAATGCCATGTCTGCTAATAGGGCATCTAGTAGTTTCCTCTTGGCTTCTCTAAGTTGGGTAGTGCTGGAAATGCATTGTGTAATACGGATCTACTGGCAGCTTACTCAGAAATTACTTTTTCATGTATTAATTCTATCTGTATTTTTCTTGGATATAACTCATTCCTTAATATACTCTATGGGCTGTCCGGAACTCTGTGTATTTTTGCAGATTGAGTGGTCTGCACAAAATCACAGAGAAATGTCCGATTTTGATCTGACTCATCAACCAAACTCTCCAATGCACGGACCGTATATTAGTCAGTGAAAAAAAATGGACCGAATTCGGATGCCACCAGTGTGTTGTCCATTTTTTACAGATTGTGTGATAAGAAGAGCTTGAGAAACCTCCTTTTTTATACAAGAAAAACTGATGTAACTCTTTTGGTAACACTGACCAAACTCTGAGGAAATTTTTCTCCAAAACATTGATGAAACTCGGACCAGGGTTGGCTGGTGCTTTGGGGGAGAAGCAGCAATTATTTTCTGATTCTAGAGAACCCCTGAAAGTGTGGATGAAAGCCGCCTTAATATCAGCATAGAGTTAGAGAATTGTATTTGATCACTTCCTTAGTATTGAAAACTGTTAATATTGTGATACTACCAAGGCCATTGGTTTTAGGGTTCATATAGCATCTACGTTTTTCTCTTTTTTTGTTAAGAGCATGGGTAGTCAAAAGTCAATAAAAAAATATGGATTATTGTGCTGACATTTTTCCTTCTTTGCTTCTATGAACTGCAAACAACCATTATAGTGTGGGTGTGAATGGTCTGTGAGACCGGTTATACTGTATGCTTTCCCTGGTTTGCTTAATGAGTTTTCAAGTTGTTTGATCCAGGTTTGCTTCTTCTCTAAAGTAATGAACACTCATCTGTGAGGCTAAAACTCGTGTGGGGCCACCCTTGTAGAAGTAATACATTGCCAGCTGCGGGTGTGACGTGATCTGTACAAAAGTGCTCCTTCCCAATAGCAAAGTGTCCATGGAAATAGTTTTTAAATGTTGGCAAGTCTAGGTCGCGCAAAACTACATTTGGTTAAGTGCCATTTTACATTGGCAGACATATTTTGTTTTCCTTCAGAAAGTATGCCAGTACGAGACCAACTGTCCTGTCTTCCAAGCGCTGGGTTACACCACAACAATAGCAGTTCTGTACATTTACTCAGCTAAATCCAAGGTGGTAAATGTCTCAATTTCTTTAAAATGGGAATTTCTTGACTTGCACAATGTTAAAATGATATCCTGTAGAATTCATGAGGTTATTGGGTACTAAACTGATATAAATGTCATTATTAAAGTGAATTTACACCCAAACAATAAATCAAGACAATCAATTAGTAAATCATAAATCAAGACAATCATTTAGTAGATCTGAAGTTAGAGCTTAGTTTGGTTGTATTATTTCTATATAGAGATATTATCTTTTTCTCTGTCTTATTGTGGCAGAAGTTGGAGCTTAATTTGGTTGTATTATATGTATATACAGAGATATTGCCTTTTTCTCTGTGTTACTGTGGCTGCCATTTTTTGTAAACCTGACAGTAGGATAAATGTCCATAATGGTTGGCACTTTTGAGCTATCTTTTAGATTTAACCTAGAGCCAAAAGCTAATTCAAAAGTAACAATGCATGGCCTATTACACTAATATCCTCCCCTACTGGCACCATAATGAGTGTATTTACCCATGTACCTGAACTTCCCACTGGTTTGGGATCAAGCAGGTGATTTAATGCTTATATATTCAGTGATGATCCTAAAATACAGATCAATGTAGAATTTCACTAGTGTAAAACTCTTATCCTGTCTCGGCACATAACTTTCCCATGCTTTTGGAACTTTCTGTGGCAAATCAAACAATTACTGTGGGTTTGCTTTAAACAACGCCCGGTCTATCCCACTCCGCCTCCGTAATTCCATGAATAAACATGTGGGTGGATTCCGACGCTCAGCAGTCTGTGCTCCCATTTCATCAGATGAACAATGGGTTATTCACTTCACTTTAGACAAGTTTTATTCACTATCATTATGTATCATTTGTTTTATGTTCACTCAAAGACTTTTGTTGTAGATTCTACCATTGTGGAACCTGTGAAGCCCATGATATAAACCTATATGGAGGTCGTTTACTAATTCTGATATCCAGTGTTCCAGTGTAACCCATTAAAGGGGTTGTTGCTTATTCAGTATATATCACCTTTCCATGGGCTAGATGATGATTGTATGATCAATTGGGGACTAACCTCACTAATGACAAGAATGGGTGCCACAAAGATCAGTCAGTGTGACTAAAGTGTAAAGGTACTGTCACACATAACTAGATCGCTAGCGAGATCACAGCTGAGTCACGGTTTCCGTGACGCAGTAGCGATCCGGTTAGCGATCTTGTTATGTGTGACACCTACCAGCGATTAGGCCCCTGCTGTGAGCTCTAGTCGTCTTAGAATGGTCCAGGCCATTTTCTTCAAAGGCGATGTCCTGCTGGGCAGGACACCTCGCTGTGTTTGACACTGTGTGACAGGGTCACAGTGACTGCTGAGATCGTTATACAGGTCGCTACTGCGACCTGTATCGTTCCTGCATCGCTGGTAAGGTCTGACTGTGTGACATCTCACCTGCGACCTCCCAACGACTTACCTGCGATCCCTATCAGGTCGCATCGTTTTCGGAATCGCTGGTAAGTCGTTGTGTGTGACTGGGTCTTAAAGCTTCATTGATGCAGAGGACTTTGGATCCGCCACTCGCGGAATCAGTAGGCATCTCAGCAGCTATTTATGACCTATCTTGTTGATAAGTGATGACTGGTGTTGTGGGAAAACCCTTTAAATTGTAACCATTTTAATTTTTATTTCATAAATCAATTGTGCACATGAAAATAAGTAACTTTATAATATATCTTATCCGACAAATTTGCCTCTCTCTTTGCCAGAATTGATCAGTCATTATGAAATTCACAATTCGGAGGTAAAATCTGTATTCAGTGAAGAATTTCCCATTATAGAGAAGATGGCGACTATTACTGAGGAGATATATTACAAAGTTGTTTATTTTCATGTGTACTATTGAGTTATGAAATAAAAATTAAAAAGAGGGTTACGCTTTAAAGGCTGCCTTCAGGACTAAGATTAAATTAAATTAATTTGCAGAAATAGAAAATTGTCCTTAGAACATATGACTTATTCCTTGCAGCCCGTACCATGGACGGCAAGAATCAGAGCCTGGCTGCATGATTGCAGCCAGACAGAAACTATCAAGCGGGACCTGATTAGGCTGGCAGCACCCCCAGATGTTTTTCCCTAACCTGCTCCAGTTGATTGACATGTCTCTCCCTATGTACAGAGACCGGTCAATCAACTGGAGCTGGTGGGTAGGAGTCAGCCAGGGTCATCACCGGACTAGTCAGATTTTTTATTTCCTGCTTTGTTAGCAGTAATCACTAATGTGTGTGTAGTGTGTATGATAATATACTTACTGCTTGCTGTCTGCTACCATTTCCAGCGCTGCTGTAGTCCTCTCCTGCATCATGTGACCACAATCATGACCAGCTAACTTACACCACTGTGGTGATCAGAAGTCACTTTATCAATGAATGTCTATGAGATCAGAACAAGGCTCTTATAGACTTTACATTAAGGGCAGGTGCATTTGGCAATATTTTCGGCCCGAGTGCAACCCGACAAAACATCAGATCACTCTCGGGCCAATGTTAGTTTATGGGGTTAGGCACATATAAGACTTTTTCCTCAGACAATGTCTGTCCAAGGAAAAAAAATCCCTGCATGTCTGAGTTTGATCTGATATTTGGATCGCATTCTACTATGCAAGTCAATGAGTGCATGAGAAACATCGGGTTGTACTCAGATGGCATCTGAGTGCAGTCTGATTTCCATGGACTCAGAATGGAGAACATGGAGAAGTTTTGTTCTCCATCTTCTTCTCACACTGTGTCTGATGCTCTCATCCGAGAGAATCAAATCACACTCTGTTGACACTGATAAAACTCTGATCATAGTTTGATCAGTGTCATTTGCATATGTACCGCCCCGCGCTCAGCTGCAGCCGAGCCGCTCAGATCCGGGCTCGTTGGTGGGTGGCTCGAGCGCCTCTGGACCCGGGGTCACTTCGCTCTGAAAGGGGATGCTGGCGCTTTTGGTGGGGGTTAGGTAGGTGCACGGTCGGAGCCGCGCTTGAGTTCGTGACGCCACCCACGGGATGTGGTGAAGGTAGACTCCACCGCTGCAGTTACGGGGCACCCGGGGGAGATGTTATGCAGCAAGTTGTTAACCCCGTGGGCAGGGATGGTGGCCCCGCGGTCGGATGGCACTGTTGTACTCACTGTTATTGACAGACACAAGTCTCTGGTAAACCAAGTTGATGGTGGTCGGTGCCCGCAGTCGGCAGCTTCTGGTCCCCCACCCGGTTCGGTGGTCTTGGCCTTTCTCCTGCACCGTGTTGTGTATTTGGGCTGCCTGCGCTTCAGCGACGGGAGTCCGCTCCCCGGCTTTGTGGATGTCAGGAGAGCCCTTTTGCCCGCAGACGCTGGCCCGTGGGATCTCTCTGCCTGTGCAGTGGCTTTCTATCCCCCTCGGTGGGCTGTTGTCTTCAGTCGGGACTTGGGTGGGAAAGAACCTATAGTCCAGACCGCAATCAGTTAATTAACTCAGTCCAGTGGATTCTGGACCTCGTTTCAGTGTCTGAGTACCCCCCTGTGTGCTCCGGTTTCCGAGTCGGTTCCCCGGGTCGGTACCGGCGGGCCACTACCCTGTCCCGGTCCACCACGGTTCCACCGAGCCGTCTTCCCGCCTCCTGCAGGCTAAGGCCACCGTTTGCCTCCTAGCCAAAGGTGCCCGGGCTCCAACCCCAGCACCTGTCAGACTGCTACAGACCTGGGCACAGGCCTGCTTCCACTCTCCTCACTCCTGTGAACTAATCTGCTGTGTTTTCCTGCCTCAGGCTCTCTGAACTCCTCGGTGGGCGTGGCCAACCGCCTGGCTTTACCCCCTGGTGTGTTCATAAAGCACTGAGAGAGGTGACTAGGTTTTAATGGTTGGCTGATGACACCTTTTTGGGGGACAGATGTAGTGCGGTAGTGCGGGGGTCTATCTGTGACTACCTGGCTAGTCCAGGGCGTCACACATAATTGACCCGATTTACTCAAATGAGAGAATCCATGGCTGTCTGTACGAGCCCTAACAGTGCATTCAAACGATCGTATAAACTGGACTGGCTGCACATCTCTTGACCTTAGCATGACAGCTGCATGGAAATATATGAAGCTTTGTTGCTCGGGCCTAGAGAGCCTCCGCCCATCCGAGTATTGCACTCCGATTTATACGGTCTCACCCAAAACGTGAAAATAAAGATCGGCTATGTGATCCAGTAGGTCAGAGGAGCAGTCACATAATCCAGGAGAGGTATTTAGATAAAGTCTGGCTCAACTACTATAGACTAGGTGCTATAGGGTAAACAAATCAAATAGCAGATACCCAAGCACTCAAAGGCAAAGGAGAGAAACTGTTTCCATGCAAGTGTTTTATTGACAGACTAATAAAAATACATACCCGAGTGGTCCTTTAAGCTTAATTTTTTAATTGAGGTTGGTTCTTTGAATATTTATGTAGTTTATTTAAAATATACATTACTTCTGTATTACACCAATACAAACTGTGCTTCATTCTGCAGGGAGCGAAGATGGTTGTAGCTTATTATGTCTGATAAAGTTAGTGTTTTTTTATGGATAAAACTTGTACCTGCGCACGCTGTAGTTTTTGTTGCTTTTTTTGGTGCAGTTTTGTTGTCAGCAAGTTCTGACTTTTGACTACCCAGCAAAGTCTATGAGAGGTCAAGATTTGCTGTGCGCATGTTGCATTTTTTGTCTGCAGTTTATTTGTCACAAACGTCTGACAAAAAAAATGCAGCATGTTCATTCTCCTTGTTTTAGTGTCGCAGTTTCGTCACACTTTCTATACTGACAGACACATGAAGTCAGAATTGATAAAAACATGACAAAAAAAAATAAAAAAACAACAAAAATGTACCATCATTACCAGCGTTTTATTTTTACATTTCCAGGCTCTCTGGCAAGGTGCAGTTTTGGTTGCAGTTTTGGTTGCAGTTTGTGTGTAGAAAAAACTGCAGCGTGTGCATGTAGCCTTAGGCTATGTGCGCACATTGCGTAGTGGCCCTGCAGAAATTTCTGCAGCGATTTTAAAGAGCACACGTGCGCTTCAAATCGCTGCAGAAACAGTCCGTAATGAAAAAAAAAAGCCGATTCCATGCGCTCTGACTGCAGCCCCTCCCGTAGACAGGGCGGGGGTGCAGGCAAAGCGCAGGAAAGAAGTGACATGTCACTTCTTATAACGCGCGCTTCTGGCAGCAGCCGAAGCGCTGCGCTCTAAGACGCCACGTGCGCACGGCTCCTGCACAATCGCCATAGGGGATGCAGGACGCATGCAGTTACGCTGCGGTGCAGATCGCAGCGTAACTGCATGCAATTACGCAACGTGCGCACATAGCCTTAGGTCTTGTGCACACATGTGAGATTTTTTTACCTTAGTATTTGAAGCTAGAGTTGAGCGAGTACCTAACTATTCATACTCCCTATACTCATAACGAATACTGTCTAGTACTGCGTGTGCAATGCAAGTCAATGGGGAAAACTCGCAATGTAACGAGTAACCTGAATTCCGCAATATTCGCTACTCACACAAATAGTATGGCATTCAGGTTACTCGTTACTATGCAAGTTTTCACCATTGACTTGCATTGCACATGCTGTTCGCAATGAATATGCGAGTATTACACAGTACTCGTTATGAGTATAGCGAGTACGAATAGTTAGCTTCTTGCTCAACGCTATTTTTAGCCAAAACCAAGAGTGGAACAATCGGAGAAAAAGTATAATTGAAACCCGGGGACCACTTCTGTATTCTTTACCCATTCCTGGTTTTGGCTACAAATACTGAGGTAAAAAAAACTCACCAAATACTGAACGTGTGAACACGGCCTTTCAGTCTAGGGGTCTGTTCATTTGTCTGTGTATTTTTATGGAGTCTATGGGTCAGTTGAAAAATCAGACAACGCTTGGAGGTGGTCAGACCCTCAGTAAGCATACTCCACAAAACCTATAGATAGGTGGTAATGGTTATTTATTGGAGAACTTCTCAAATTTATTATTAAGTTTTCTTAATTATTTGTAGCACAGTTTATGCAAAACCACAACTCCCAGCATGCCTTGACAGCCTTTGGGTGAATTGATACTTAAATGTATTAGTGTGAATGAGCTCATAGCTCTTTTATTATTGAAGTGTCTGTCGTAGATAAGTTTAGTGCCGTCGTGCAGTTATTTCTCCAGATATTTATTTTCCGAGTATATTAGCGGCTAGAGTTATTTTCCATCTGAACGATCCTGTGCATAAAATGTTAATTAAAGCACTGACTACAGAGGTATAAAACATACACTCAGCCCCAGCATGTGGGAGGTAATAGCTTTATTAATATTCACAGAAAAATACATTTCTTCTCGAATGCTCGTATACAGCAATAACGTAATGACACCTTAGTCAAAATAGCAGAAGAAACGCAATTTTCATAAAGCAGGTTTCACTTAGACAAGTTGACCCTTCCGAACATTCGGGGTGAATGTGAACCAAACAAGGAGGTAATAATATAACAAATCACGTCTGTAAATCCACCCATACTTCAGTCTCGCCTCCACATCTGCTATTCGGGGAATCACTCAATAATACACCCGGCTCCAAAAGCTGCTGGGCACAATTCAGAAGGTGCAGGGCATAACTATCTTAGGGTCTGTTCACACTAGTGTCATGGCTTCCTTTTTACTAGTTCTGGTAAATCCATTTCTGAATGACTAAAAGCAAATTACAATGGATGCCATAAACTTTAATTCTCTTTTTGAGTATTCTATTATTTATTAAGGGTGCCATTGAAAATCTGTTCCATTCACGGGAATGAGTTTGTTTCGGATAAATGGGACACTTCCGCCAAAAAATTCACAGCAAATACACAATGTATGAAAATACCCTATGGGTGCTATCAGATGTCCCGTGCACATTGGTTGGTCATGGACTGCAATGCACAAACTGCCTGCAGGTCTCAACAGCCTCATATCTGATTATGAGGATGATGAGTTTGAGTCGGGCGACCCGTGGCCAGTCCGTACTTTGCGGTCCGTGACTGGATTGATGTGCACGGGACATCTGAATGAGGCCTAAAGATACAGACTGTGCTATGCAAATCATCATAAATAAAGAAAAGCATAACAAAAACCAAGATTGAACCAAATAAAGAGGTTATCCAGGAATGAAAAACTGACAGCCTACACTTAGGATAGGTCGTTGCTATAGACTTGGCTGACACCTTCCAAGTCAGGAAATGGAAAACATGGCATTTTGCTAAATATTTGCATCACTTTTTGCTGCTTTCAGTTATTTTCAGTCTATGTATACTTTTATCGTTCCAAAAAAGATAACTGATTGCCAACAGTTTCCAAGTAACGGGTCAGGGTATGTTCACATGTTGTCATTTAGATGCTGGCTCAGGTAAAGCCGCTTCAGGTGAACGCTAGAAGTCATTTTCCTGAGGTTGGCATTGCTGTCGTTCTTGTGACTTTCACTCTATACCGTTAAAGCACCACTCCAATGTTTAGGTTTTTTATACACTGGAGTGGTGCTTTAAATCTAATTCTTCTGCCCTCTGTCTTATACTCATCCTCCAACGTTTCCACATTTTATCAGCGCTGTTTCAGTGCTGCAGCTCTTTTTGTGACCGCAACTTCTGACTGACTGGAAGTCAGAAGTTACGTCACAAGCTCTCATTGCAAGTTTATGAGAGCCAGAACGAGATCAGGAGAGGCTCTCATAGACTTGCAATGAACAGTGACCTCCGGCTCCATGTAACACTGGAGATGCCTGAGACCAATGGGAGCAGCGCCGAAGAGAAAACACCGGAGGGTGAATATATTAATACAGGCAGGGAGCTTAGATTAATAGCACCACTCCAGCAGTAAAAAACCCCAGTAACAAATGCTGGCGTGGTGCTTTCAGTATAGAGAGCGGGAGGCTTCCTTGTGGAAGCAACACTAAGATTGAGAATGTCACTTCTCTGCTGTTCAAAGAAGTGACATAAGATGACATAATCCACCTTAGGCTAAGTTCACACATCCTGTGTTTTGCATCAGTCACAATTCGTAGCCTTGAGGAATTACGGAATCCTGCAAAATATTTTGCAGGAATCCTGTATTTCCCCATAGACTTCTATTAGTGACGGATTGCGACTGATGACCCTGCGTTGCATCCGCTGCGTCGCGGTCCGTCGTTTTTGACTGACCGCCGAGCGGGGAGCAACGCAGAATGTAACGTTTTTCGGGCCGTCAAAATTAACGCGCCGCGCAGGAATCCGTCGCCATCCGTCAAGCTTGTAATGCATGTCTATGGTGCTGGATTCCGTCGTAATCCGTCTTACAACGGAATCCAGCGCAGGATTCCGTCATGCTCTACTGAGCATGCCCAGCATGCTTGGCACGCCCACTGGGCTGTCCCAAACACAGACGGATCATGACTGATCCGTCAAAAAACGGACGCACAGCGGATGTAACGGACGCAACTGATCCGTTTTTTCACAGGATGACATCTTGAAAATGACTGATCCGTTGCTGACGGACCTGACGGATTGAAAACACAGGATGTGTGAACTTAGCCTTAAACAGTCAGGGCCAGAAATATTTAGACAGTGACACAAGTTTTGTTATTTTAGCTGTTTACAAAAACATGTTCAGAAATACAATTATATATATAATATGGGCTGAAAGTGCACACTCCCAGCTGCAATATGAAAGTTTTCACATCCAAATCGGAGAAAAGCTTTAGGAATCATAGCTCTGTAATGCATAGCCTCCTCTTTTTCAAGGGACCAAAAGTAATTGGACAAGGGACTCTAAGGGCTGCAATTAACTCTGAAGGCGTCTCCCTCATTAACCTGTAATCAATGAAGTAGTTAAAAGGTCTGGGGTTGATTACAGGTGTGTGGTTTTGCATTTGGAAGCTGTTGCTGTGACCAGACAACATGCGGTCTAAGGAACTCTCAATTGAGGTGAAGCAGAACATCCTGAGGCTGAAAAAAAAGAAATCCATCAGAGAGATAGCAGACATGCTTGGAGTAGCAAAATCAACAGTCGGGTACATTCTGAGAAAAAAGGAATTGACTGGTGAGCTTGGGAACTCAAAAAGGCCTGGGCGTCCACGGATGACAACAGTGGTGGATGATTGCCGCATACTTTCTTTGGTGAAGAAGAACCCGTTCACAACATCAACTGAAGTCCAGAACACTCTCAGTGAAGTAGGTGTATCTGTCTCTAAGTCAACAGTAAAGAGAAGACTCCATCAAAGTAAATACAAAGGGTTCACATCTAGATGCAAACCATTCATCAATTCCAACAATAGACAGGCCAGAGTTAAATTTGCTGAAAAACACCTCATGAAGCCAGCTCAGTTCTGGAAAAGTATTCTATGGACAGATGAGACAAAGATCAACCTGTACCAGAATGATGGGAAGAAAAAAGTTTGGAGAAGAAAGGGAACGGCACATGATCCAAGGCACACCACATCCTCTGTAAAACATGGTGGAGGCAACGTGATGGCATGGGCATGCATGGCTTTCAATGGCACTGGGTCACTTGTGTTTATTGATGACATAACAGCAGACAAGAGTAGCCGGATGAATTCTGAAGTGTACAGGGATATACTTTCAGCCCAGATTCAGCCAAATGCCGCAAAGTTGATCGGACGGCGCTTCATAGTACAGATGGACAATGACCCCAAGCATACAGCCAAAGCTACCCAGGAGTTCATGAGTGCAAAAAAGTGGAACATTCTGCAATGGCCAAGTCAATCACCAGATCTTAACCCAATTGAGCATGCATTTCACTTGCTCAAATCCAGACTTAAGACGGAAAGACCCACAAACAAGCAAGACCTGAAGGCTGCGGCTATAAAGGCCTGGCAAAGCATTAAGAAGGAGGAAACCCAGCGTTTGGTGATGTCCATGGGTTCCAGACTTAAGGCAGTGATTGCCTCCAAAGGATTCGCAACAAAATATTGAAAATGAAAATATTTTGTTTGGGTTTGGTTTATTTGCCCAATTACTTTTGACCTCCTAAAATGTGGAGTGTTTGTAAAAAAATGTGTACAATGCCTACAATTTCTATCAGATATTTTTGTTCAAACCTTCAAATTAAACGTTACAATCTGCACTTGAATTCTGTTGTAGAGGTTTCATTTCAAATCCAATGTGGTGGCATGCAGAGCCCAACTCGCGAAAATTGTGTCACTGTCCAAATATTTCTGGACCTAACTGTAAAGACGCCATGTACACATACCCTTAGAAGATCTCATCTGTTAATTAACCAGTAATAAACATTGTGACTAAAACAACAAGTCAACTTTTTAAATTATGTAATTAAAATAGGTTCAATATACAAAAAATAATTCTACTTTATTCTGTTTTTTTTATATATATATATATATATATATATATATTTTTATTTAGCCCTTGTTTTGCTTTTTGCTGTTATTTCCTGCTAATACATTTTTTTTTTATTGTTTTGACCTGTAGGATCATTGCAGAAACCACTTCCCTCCCACGTACCCTGGGGGAGCTGCAGCTCTATCGTGTTCTCCAGAGAGCCAACTTACTAGGCTATTACGATACCTTCATTCAGCAGGGAGGTGATGATGTACAGCAGTTATGTGAGGCCGGAGAAGATGAGTTCTTGGAAATTATGTCCTTGGTTGGCATGGCTACAAAGCCATTGCATGTCAGACGACTCCAGAAGGCCTTACGAGATTGGGCTACTAATCCAGGACTATTCAACCAGCCACCATTGAACAGCGTCCCCCTCAGTACCAGTATACCATTGTTTAAGATTTCAGAGACAATGGGCAGAGTAGCTCGACCATGTAATGGTCACATTAGTAATATCGAAACATTGAACAAAGGCATTGGTGGCTTCGTTCTTCCTGAACAACAAGAACAGCATGGCAAACGATCTCCATCACAACTAGACAACAGACCATGGGCAGTGCAAGTGTCTCCAGAACTAAATGAAGGAGATGACGAAGAGGTGGATGATGATGAAGATGGGAGGGGAACACAATATGCAACAGCAGGTGAAAGATTAGACCCTGAGTTAGTACAGGTGATATCTGACAGCGTCGAGAGGCTGATGAAAGGCTTGCCTCGCGGAGATGTGGCTGAGGCCCGCTCTATGCTGAAAATAAACAAAAAATTGGGACGATCGCTGGGACATATCTTTCAGATACCAGATGGTGGGCCAAGAAAAGAAAGGGAGATTCGAAGACATAGTGCTATCTACGGAAGGAGTGACTCTAAGAGACGTGAAGGAAAAAGACTTACTCTGCATGAGGTTAGCAATCTCATTTATGTCTACTTCTTATAAATTGCCATTGAAGAATAGATTTTAATTGAAATTGTTTATTTAAGGGTTTTTGCAATATCCAAGAAAATGACTTAAATTAGAAAGAGAACCTGAGAAATCAGTTGCCGCTCCAGTGCCGCTGCTCCAGGGCATACCACTAGTTTGTATTAACCTGAGGCGATGCCTTCCCCGTTTACCCACATAAGTATGCTGTTCCCCCCCTAATGATTGATTGCAATGTTTATGTGGGTGGGTGGGCACGTCTTTGCTGTACCAAGATAAACAAAGACCACTTGAGTGGCGGCACTCAAGCAACAGCGGATCTATGAAGTAATGTATAAGGGTGTGTCTCTTATTTTCTCCATTTTGATCTTGGAAACCCCTTAAGTAAACAGGCCACTATTACTGCATAAGATAAAAAGCATCTTGCATCTGATCCTCCAAAACAATTCAATTGTACAAACGCCATATACTATACATACAACATTTTGAAACAATCAGAAAAAAACTCATCCACAAAGTAACAAAGATAGTACAAGTTGGGCCGACAATGCTGTATAGATAGCAGTGCTAATGTCAAAAGGTTTCATGTAGATATAGTTTAATCGTTGTGTAATGACGAGTCGTGCGGAAAATCCTATATGCTGTGTCTCCCTGCAGGACAGGGAAGAAATTCGCAGCGTTGTTACTGTGTTTAGCTCAGAGAGGATCGTCCAGAATGGATACAGTTGTATCCACCTCTATAATGGACGCAGGACAAGCCTTGTATTGTGTTGCTTTAATCCTCTAAGATTAAAAAAAAAATAAAAATAAAGTTTTCATTTGATGCCAGAAAACAGATCAAAATTGTTAAAAAAGTAAATAGTGTATATTAAAATGTGCATAGTGTTCAATACAATTTCTTTAAATATCTATACAGGGGACTTGTCACTTCCTGATGTTATAGGGGTTGTCTACTACTATGATACTGATGACTTGTACTTAAAGGGAATCTGTCAGCAGGTTTTTGCTACCTCATCTGAGAGCAGCATGTTGTAGGCAAAGAGGCTCTGAGTTCAATGATGTATCATTTAGATTAGTGGCTGCAGCCTTTCTGACACAATGAAAGATTTTGCATGTAGCAGAGCTCTGAAAGATGCCCCCCGCCCACACCAGGCTTTCAGTGTACATTTCCATTAACAGAAGCAGCTAATCACAGACGGGGCAAAGTTGGGCTACAACTTAGGGGTACTTCTCACATAGCGAGATCGCTGCTGAGTCACAGGTTTTGTGACGTACCAGTGACCTCATCAGCGATCTCGCTGTGTGTGACACGAAGCAGCAACCTGGCCCCTGCTGTGAAATCGCTGATCGTTACACACTGTTCTGGTTCATTTTTTGCTCGTTGGTCTCCCGCTGTGCAGAACACATCGGCGTGTTTGACGGCGGGAGACCAACAAGCCCCGACTCTGTGTAAGCGGTGTACACTGGTAACCAGGGTAAATATCGGGTAACTAAGCAAAGCGCTTTGCTTGGTTACCCGATATTTACCCTGGTTACCAGCGTACACCGCTTAGCGCTGGCTCCTTGCACACGTAGCTAGGGTAAATATCGGGTAACTAAGCAAAGCGCTTTACTTAGTTACCCGATATTTACCCTGGCTACGTGTGCAAGGAGATATTAGTTTATATTTTGGCCCAAAATATGTAAGCTCGCAATCCGTTCGTCAAGGATTCTCACACTTGCGAGTCCCTACACTGAATTAGTTAGAAAAACCACAAAGAACTATATGAAAAAAACACCAAAAAGGAGCCAAGACAAATGATATGTGCACACACAGAATGTGGTGAGCCTTCCTCATAAAGATGGCTGCAGCCGAGGTGGAAAATGCTGATGTCACAGCCACTCAACCACACTAGGGGGGAGGGGCGGCTGCTTAGCATAAGACATGCACACTAATAAGGCTTGCACTGGGAGCCCATCATATAATGAGTGAAATGCACAGTGTCTGAACTGTGACCTATAAATGACGTCAGAAACCCAGGTCCAGGCGGGTCAGTTAGCACTATGAGTACATAACATTTTGGCCCAAAATATGTAAGCAAGTGTGAGAATCCTTGACGAACGGATTGCGAGCTTACATATTTTGGGCGAAAATATAAACTAATATCTCACTATTTGAGGTATGGCACATTTTATCCATTTTTGCAGGATGTGTGTGGACCTTTTGAATTCAGGTGGTGAAATGGTGAGCCTGTCATGTGTTATGTACTCATAGTGCTAACTGACTCGCCTGGACCTGGTGTTGTGCGTCATTTATAGGCCATTATTCAGACACTGTGCGTCTCGTGTATCCGTGCGAGATGTACCTATATAGTGCTGTTTTGCCCGCCTGACCTGGGTTTCTGGCGTCATTTATAGGTCACAGTTCAGACACTGTGCATTTCACTCATTATATGATGGGCTCCCAGTGCAAGCTTTATTAGTGTGCATGTCTTATGCTAAGCAGCCGCCCCTCCCCCCTAGTGTGGAGGTTGAGTGGCTGTGACATCAGCATCTTGCACCTCGGCTGCAGCCATCTTTATGAGGAAGGCTCACCACATTCTGTGTGTGCACATATCATTTGTCTTGGCTCCTTTTTGGTGTTTTTTTTATATAGTTCTTTGTGGTTTTTCTACGTGTGCAAGGAGCCAGCACTAAGCTGTGTACGCTGGTAACCAAGCTAAATATCGGGTAACCAAGCAAAGCGCTTTGCTTAGTTACCCGATATTTACCTTGGTTACCAAGAGCAGAGTCTCTGGTGGCTGGTCGCTGGTGAGATCTGCCTGATTGGCAGCTCACCAGCGACCATGTAGCGACGCACCAGCGATCCTGACCAGGTCATATCGTGGTTGGAATCGCTGGTACATCGTTTAGTGAGACGGTACCCTAAACTGCTGAGACCCACTTATGATCAAGAAAAAAGGCTTAAGCTAACATAGCAGGTAAACAACAAAAGACTGAGATAACAGAGACAGGGCTGAAATCTCTGTTTTAACACTTGCAGCATGCTATCTTCAGGTTATATTGCAGAAATCTGCTGACAGAGTCCCTTTAAGATAGGTCATTAAAAGAGTTGTGCAGACTAAAATTACAAGTTTGCAATTACTCTTTGGGACTGTAGACTTGTAAATCTTCATATTGCGCACACTGTGCACTGCAAGAATTTGCTGGTGTCAGAACTTGGAATGGAGGTCACGTGACAGTGAATATGCTATTCACATCCAGAAACCAACTAGAGGGGCATGGCCTCACTCAGGCCCACCCTCGCTTAATGCAAATGTACTATCTAGTTGGATTCTGTGCGGGAGTATGCATATCACGACCATGTAATCTCCGTTCCTGATACCGGAGAATCCTCACAGCTCACAGTGCCTGCGATATGAGGATTCACAAGTCTGCAGTCACATAAAGAGATACATAGAGTGACTTCAGACTCGTTATTTTAGACTGGCCAGCCCCTTTAATATTAGATCGGGGGTGGTCCGACACCCAGCGCTCCCTCCGATTAGGGGGAAGAGTTCTTAAAGGCAAGACAGGAGACTACATAAATAACTAATAAGTTAGCCGACTCCCTTTACTCTTTGTGCGGGATTTATGTTATGCAATATGTATATTATAGTAATATGATACGTAATCATGAAATATGGTTACTTTTAATATCCACGTTATGGATAAGAAGACTCAATCCTGCCATGCAGCATATGTAATGTATTAGTATCTGCAATGAGTTGATCTGCGCAATCCCCTATCATGCCTGTAACATGATAACGCAGGAGCACTGATATTCTGTATGGGGGTGGAAGGAACAGAGCATTGCCAGCTCATCTCACAAGCTCTGAAATGAGCAATTCTCAGATAAAGCAACGTAAGCCCTAAATAGGTTACATTTGGCTATTTTTCAGCATTTTTGTTATTCCTTTTTAAAAATAATGATTAACCAAAATATACATGACATTTTGAGTTCCCATTTAAAAACTGAAAAGTGATATTTCAGCAAGAAACATTTGTAAAGTATCCACTAAATAGTTTACAGTTGCTAGACAAGGGAGGGTCTGATCGCTGAGACCCCCATTGAGCAATGGAGTGGCAGTGAAGCAAGCACCAAGACTCAATATCTGTGCATTTATTCTGCTTATTAGAACTCCAGTATGTACAATTCTGACTTAGAAAATGACATTTTTTTTAAGAATTTTTTTGTATAATTTATGTTCCTAGTATTTATGGTTACATTTAATGGATTATTCCCATTCTCATACAGTAGATGAATATTATCAATTAGTACTGGCACAAATAAGCACTTCTGCAGTTTACTGCTTAATATAATGCTTATCAGTTCTTGAGATATTATTGTAACACCCCGGAGTCGAGGGATTTTCACCTTACACATCGCCGGGCCGGGGGTGCGGATCCTCTGCGTCATCACGGGCTGGCCTGACCCGGTTTCGTGACCCCGAGACATACAGGACGGGAAGGATGGCGGTGTACGGGAGGCAGATGGAGAATAGGGGTAATAGTGATGGTGAGGAAAGTTTTTTATGATTGTGACACCACCTGTGGTACGCGGCCAGGGCCGCCCCTTCGGGTTCTCCTCTCCGGGGATGATGGTATTGGTCGCAGCTGAGATGGTGTCGCTCCCCACAGGTGGAGCGGGGTTACCTCGGGGAGGATGACGGAGGACGGACGGGGGTGGTGGTAGTCCCAGATGGCGCCGCAGCGCTGGGCGATGGCAAATGAGAGGCAGAGTCAGGGGCTGCGGTTCCAGATCTTTTACTCACTGGTAGTTCAGGAGCTGCCCCAGAGTACCGATCTCTGCTGCGATGGGCTCCAGCCGATCCCGGATAGTTGGCGTTCACCGCCGGTGCCCGTGAAAGTCTTTCTAGTGAAGTGTCCCTCGGTTGATATCCGGAACCTGGGATGAGCCTCCAGCTCCAAGCCATGGGCTCAAATAGTGACAGGAATGCTTAACTCTCGTTGTCCGTGCTGGATGTTATCACAAGCTGTGCCCGGGAAAGGTCTGCTCTAGTGTGATGCTTGCGCCTATTTCTACCCCATGCGGTGCCCGCCCCCAGTGGTTGTCGTAGTGACTGGGGAAGTCCCATACTTCGTGATGGCTAACCACCCTGTCTGCCCTAGTCCAATCCCCTGTGGGAAAGCACCTAACTGTTGTATGTGTGTGGTTTTGTGAAGGCACCGACAGTTAACCCCCTCCTAACCCGGGATGGATATTACCCCTTAAGAGTGGTGTGATACCCTGTGGCGCCTGAAGCCCAGGGGCGCCACATTATCACTTTTCTTTTGTTTATAACTCGTTGCCTAGGAGGCTGACCACTGCTACTGTCTAGCTTGTAAACATTGAACAGATGAAGCTGGCCGATTTTATGAGTTATCACCATGCTGGACAGCTAGAAAAATAAGCTCAGAAGCTCAACACAAGAGAGCTTGTAAGCACTGCATATTTTGCTGCCTGGTAGTGGTGGTCGGTCTCCAAGGCAATGAGCTGTAAATAAAAGAAAAGTGTTAATATCTCAATAACGGCTGAAAATTTTAAGTGGTAAATTGAAAACTTGCTTATATTTCAAGTTCTGACAATATCCATTTCTGAATTCTTATTACTCTAGCTTTTTTTTGCCTTATAGATAATGTTGACCATGTGAACGACTAATAATAGGTTATCCATAAATGTTCTTGCTGTTTCCAGAGTTTCTCAATAGCCATATTTATTGTGTTCCTTATTCTGCCATCAGCTAACAATAAATGAGGCCGCTGCTCAGTGTTGTATGAGGGATAACACTCTGCTCCTTAGGAGGGTAGAGCTGTTCTCACTAGCAAGACAAGCGGCTCGGGAGAGCTCCTACTTGGCATCTCTGAAGTGCTCCAGGTGAGTCTTTCTCCAGTGTGGTATCAATTCTCATCTTCATAGTTCTTGTTAGATCATGGCTGACACTTTCTCAGTTCTGTTGATTCACAACAACATTCACAGCATTGTACTAGGTAATGGCTATGAGGCTAAATAAAGGGATTTCTAGGACTATGATTTTGATGGCCTATCCTCCCGATCAGATTAGTGGTGGAGCTCCTCCTGGCACCTCCATTATTCAGCTGACTGAAATGGCTGCAGCACTATGGCAAGAAACTTGTGTCCTTCATTGTTTATCAGGCATAACACCGCTGTACATTAGGAAGTAGCTGTTTCTGGTATTCTGTATACTTGGCCAGGGTAGGCCATCAATATCATAGGAAAACTTCTTTAAAGCTGAAAAACATATAGGGGCGATTCATTAAGACTGGCATAGCGCCCACCAATCTTAATGAAGCACTCGCTAGAGTACACTATATTCACTCATTAGGCGGCGATTGCCACTTAAAGGGGTTCTCTGAGAATTGTTCTAAATTAAATAAATAAGACACATTTAAATATTAAAATGTTTTCTAAATACCTTTATTTAACAAAAGGTATTCTTTATCTAGTGCACTGTGTAAGGACTTTAAGATAACAGCTCCCATCCTAGATGTCAGAGGGTAAGCAGTAGGACAAGCTCAGTAAAGAAAATCTGCTGAAGACATACATCAGGTCAGAGCAGCGTCCTGTCAAGCATCTCGAGCTCACATTCCTCTGTTCAGTCAGCCTGACAGAACATTGAGCAGAATGGACTAAAAGAGAATATAAACACCTGTCTTTAGGTGACTGAGCATGAATATTTATAAAAAAAAGTTTGTTTAAAAGAACTGAGAGTCCTCAGTAGTTGATACCTTTTAATGGCTAACTGAAAACTGTATCATGAATCATGAATATTTGTATCATGAATATCTATCTCAGTCAGCCTGACAGTTTTAGTGCACTGCAGGGAGAAGGTCTGTCTCACTCTTCACCCAGCTCATCCTTGGATGGGTGCACACTGCTAGATGGAAGCTTCAACTTTAAAATCCTGAAAAAGGAAAAAAAAAGCGTGCATCACTTAAGGGATACTTTTTTGCAAACTGAAAGTATTTAAAACATTTCTTAATATTTAAAAGTATTTTATATTTATTTTATTACATCTCTTGAGAGAAACCTTTTAATGAATTAGGCGCATCTGGCAACCAGCTGCTGCCCATACCAGGCGGGGCCATGTCACATGTCACATAAATTATGTTATATATCTTTACAATAAAATACTGTGTTTAAGAGAACTTGTCACCAAGTCATATGTGGCCAGTTTCTGTTCTTATTTTATTCCCACTGCTCCTAAGAAGGCACATATCTCTGGAACCGTATGATGGATTTAGAGAATACAAAAAAACGGAACACTTAGGGGAGCAGTGGAAATAAAACAAGAGCAATAAGTGGCAACTTTTGACCTGGTGATTGGTTCTCTTTAAAGAGGTTCTCCACTAGTTTTACATAGATGGCCTATCCTTTCAATAGGTCATCAATGGCTGATGGGCTGGGGTCTAACACATGGCACCCTCACCGATCAGCTGTGTCTGGTGCTGGTGGCGGCAGCAGGCATCTGGAAATACTCCATTCCAGTGCTGCCCCATCAACTGATAGAGACCGTGTCTGGGTATGGCACATCTGCCTCCCATTCAAATTAATAGGAGGCGGATGTGCAGTACCCGGCTGCTGCTGCTAAGAGAAGATGGGGCAGCTCCGGAACTGAGCATTTCCAGCTGCCTGTTGCTACCGGTACTGGAAACAGCTGATCAGCAGAGGTGTCAGGTGTCAAACCTTGGCCGATCAAACATTGATGACCTATCCAAAGAATAGGCCATCTATGTAAAAGTAGTGGACAACCTCTTTAATACTTATGTCAATACAAAAGCAGAAAAGAGTCCACATTTGGGGATTTTATCTAAATAGATTTTTACCAGGCGGGCCATGTCACACTTATTGGCCTAGAAATTATGTGATATAGCTTTACCATAAAATGCTGAGTTAAAGAGAACTTGTCCCTAATTCAAAAGTGGCCAGATTCTGCTCTTATTTAATTCCCGCTGCTCCTAAAAAGGTCCATATCTCTAGAATACTAGAGAATACTAAATCCAGAACACTCAGCGGAGCAGGGCGAATAAAACGAGAGGACTAACTGGCTGTTTTAACCTGTTGACTGGTCTTCTTTAATACTTATGTCAATTCAAAGGCAGAAAACCCATGTTTTATAGTTATGGAGACCACACAGGACATTTGGGGATATCATCTGAATAATTTTATTTACTTATTATTTTTATTACTGTTTTGAGATATTAATATCTCAAACATTTCTTTTTAGGTTAAATCCTGAAGAGACAGGTGCACCACAGGCAAAAATACCAAAGCAAGAGGTAATGGCAATAAATGGATGAAATTGGGAGGAGGGGGATGTGGCTGTCACTGCTCTTTCCGTGTCTGCAGGACCTAGCTCCTCTAGCTAGGAGACATTACAGATTAAAGTAGATCTTTGTAGAATAGCTTTGACATGGACATATAGGTAGATGCTTGATGTCTGCTTCTTCCTATCTTGTTTGTTAAAAAAGTATTCTAGCAGAAATAGGGATCCCATCTGTGTCATGTTCCCATGCTAAAATAGATGAGTATGTGACCTAGAGCATCTACTGTAATGTCTATCCCATATGTACACTAGACAAGAGGCAATGATCACATGAATGAACAGGCACAGCTGCTTACACGCGTATGAGTTCACTTTCATGCCAAATTAGAACTACAATGAGCCCCAAAATGAGCAACCAAAGATTTAGTTGCTGATATATGGGACACGATAACGGTGGAGTGTGAGTTTATATTCAATGCTGCCGTAGATTCATCATTTGAAATGACATTAGGATAATTCCATTTTATAATCAGGTTGTGGACAACTCCATGCAAGGGGAACCGGAAAGTGTCACTACATCTGCAAGGCATAGCTTGGAAGAAGACAGTGGCAGTGTCTCTGGGGAAAGCATGGATGGTCATTTGCAAGGTGAGATCTGTAGTTATTCATGCAGTAGGAATATATGAGTTGTACATATCTTCATTGTGTAGTAGATTTGGTTGCTATGGCATATATAGAAAAGGGCAGCTCCATAGATTTAGCTCAAAATGAGCTACTGTTATGGTGGCACATTTGTCCACCCAGGACAGAAGGACTTTTTATTCCATCTTCCCACTTTTACCATAACCCATTCACCAGTTTTTAATTATGCAGAAGAGAGTCATTGCACCCTATTTCCATAGCCTAGAGGGCCCCCAAAGGTTCATTTGATCTATATGAAAAGATCACTACTATTAAAAACTTATGATAGTTTATAACTAGAGATGAGCGGACCCGTGGAAGTTTGGTTGGGCGGGTTCTGCTGAACTTTAAATAAAGTTCGGTTTGAGACTTGGACTTGACCTGAATCTCATTGGAAGTCACTGATTGGACAGTATGGGTCTCCGCCCACATACAATCAGCCATAAACATATCATTTCCGGGGCAGGGTGGGGTATTTCCTTTTTTTATTTAATTACACACTACAGAAAATATTGCTGTTGTTACTCCCAGTGCGAGCCAATCAAACACGGTAGGCGGCTTACTCTGGGCTGAGCACCGAGTGTACCCGAGTACAGCAATGCTCACGTGAGTGCTTTGCATATGTAGAGCACCCAAACTCTGATCAAAACAAGTGATCATGTGGTACCAAGAAAACAGAGAGCCGTCCAAAGTAGAGATGAGCGGACTAGTGGAAGTTCAGTTAAGCCGGACTTTAGATAAAGTTTAGTTCTAGACCTGAACTTGACCTGAACCCCATTGAAAGTCACTGATTGGGCAGGTTGGGTTTCTGCCCACATACCTCCAGCTATAAACGTAGCATTTCTGGGGGAAGGAGGGTGTTGTTTTCTGGTTTTTGGTTTTTTTTTTTGGTGCACACTGCATCCGATCACGCTGTTCTTACCCCAGTGCGAGCCATTCAAAAACTGCAAGCGGCTCACACTGGGCTGAGCACCGAGCGTAACTGAGCACATCAATGCTCACTTAAGTGGTCAGCATACATACAGAACCCGAACTCCAAACTCAGACACTCTTTTCTTTGTAACATCCATGTTCGATATGAACACTGAACTTTAAAGTTCGGGTGCTCTCATCTTTAGTCCACACATTAATAAAATCATGTGATTTTAAAACAGAGCTTTACAATTCGACCTTCTGGAGGTAGAAATATAATGACCCTGATGATTGTAAATATGCCTAGGTGTTGCAGCATGACGCAAAATAACTCAGAAACAAGGGGGACCGGAGAACATTTGTGTCAAACTTTTTTAAAAAGTCACAATTGATGCATCAGATAAAAACATTTGAAATTCTCCAATTCTGTCCACAATGACGAATTTAAGAAAACAAAGCCCAACAGACTTTAAAAAAGGTGAAAACTACAAGATGAATTAGGTGCAAGTGAAAAAGATGCAGGAAATACTAAAAAGTAAACAAAACACAGACGAAAGTGCAAAAATGCAACCCGTTTTGGGAGGGCTGAAAATGAATTCTTGTAATTTGAATACTGAAGACTAATAACTTGACTACATTGACTGCAATTTAAGATCTAGTCGTCGTGTACTGCCATAATATGGAATATAATTTTACTGCTATGGTAAATGTATATCTCAGTTGTCTATTCAACCTAAGTATTCTCTCTTAATGAGTAAATTACAGGTTTTCGACAACAGTGTTTCTGCAGTCACCACAATTCCATATTAGTGAATAACTTGCTGTGTCTATGTTGTTTTAAGCAGCTGTAACAGTCAGAATACCCACTTCCCCTGGTGCGCCCCCTACAGACCTGTCACTCACTGCACCACATCCAGCTCCATGGAGCAGACAGCTTTTGCAACAAACCCTGATGGACGAAGGTTTACGACTCGCCAGACTTGTGTCACGTGACAGATTAGGCCGCCTGAGTCTGTGTGTGCCCGGAACTCCTCACATTGCTGGTAAGGAATCAATCTAATACATGACTTATATAGACATAAGTAAGTGTACATCAGTTGCTACTTTTAGTTTTTTACTGTAATATGTGTGGTTTTGTGAATTTACTATTAATAAAGTTGACAAGTGGAGAAAAAGGAACCAGCTTCATATAGTATTCTATACATACTCACCAAGTCTAAGATCAGTTTCTGATCGAAACGCTTCTGGTGTCCTGTGCTGGTTGTGACTCCTGTCTTTTTCTTGTGAGATTAACTATTTTCTATGATTTTAAAGAATCCAATAAAGAAGCTGATTTTATTGAAAATTTTTCCCGGAAGCTGGTTCCTTTTTCTCCACTTGTTGATACATATGCTGATAACAGCAGCGGGATCCCGAGCTTACATGGTGTTGGAGGATTAAACGCCGAATTATGTGGCGAGATGGACTATTTCTATTAATAAAGTTGAGCAAAAAGATTCCCAGGATCCTGGTGGAGCGGTCACATCAATATTCCACAGCCCGCAGACCAGAGCCCCTGAACCTCCCCCTACCTGCTGGAATCCATGGCACCTCTTCTCATTACTAGGCTTTGTGGGACTATATGGTTCTGGTGTGACGCATGCATAATAAAAAGAGGTGCCACCAGGTAGGAGACAGGCCCAAGGACTCTGTTCCTGGGGAGACGGATTAATGACATGACCAATGGACCAGGGTCCTGCAAATGTTGTTTCTCAAGTATTTCTTAAACAAAATTATCATCATCATCAACCAACTTTTCTCATTCTTATCATAAACCGAGTAAGAGTAACATTTCTAACACAAAGTTTACCAGTAACCATAAACAGGACCTAACATGTTCCCTAACCTGTCTTTATTTCTCCATACAGAATGCGATGATGGTGGATCAGAAAGCTGCTCAAGTTTACCAGTTTCACCACAAATCACTGACCTCAGATCTGCAAGTTGCAAGGAACAAGAATAAATCAGAAGAAAATGACGAGGTCAATTTAAGAACAAGAAATAACAACTACAAAAATCAATTGTTCCCCAAGCAAAAGCCATCTAGGACACTGAGCCATCTTTCAATAATAAAATATTGCAGCTTTATGGCCTCTATATTTAATATATCCAACCCAACATTCTAGACTAGACAGTAGGTAATGGCACAGTGTCTGATAAACCACTGATATGACAATTAGCAGAGGGTAAATACAATGAACCAAACGCACCCTCTGGCCATAATGTGGTAATGTACTTATAGTACAGTATTATTATATGCTAAAAAAATTGCAGTGGTTATTGTATCATGTCTATGTCTTACAGATGTTTTATATATATATATATATATATATATATATATATATATATAAAAACTATATATATATACACAGTATATATCTATGGTATTGACTTTTGGACATTAGTTGCAAACTTTTACTAAGATAGATGTCCATTGCTAAACTATACAAAGCGGGACATCAAAGGAGTGAAAGAAATATAAACTCCCAAGCAAGGAAAAATGATTTCTCATTGTCTTGCCTCAACACTAGACCTATACGATAAGAACAGAACATTTTGGGTGTGATTTACCATTAAACCTGAATGGGCTTGTTTGTGACTATACTGATAATCCAGAGGCTTGTATAAAACACTGGAGGCTCCATGGTGAAGATTCAAATTGCCCCCGTGTGCATCCCAAACTACTATTAAACCATTGGGCTCCCACAATTGTGTCTCAGGGTCCCAATTGGGATGACAAAGACCCCCCTTATAACCATCTGGATGCTATTGTCGCTGTACACCATGGCGTCTGAGGAGCTAAAGAGCTGTGAGTTAGCTCCAGTTACTGGAGGATCTGTTCAACACTCCCCCTGGTTACAGGCCCTATTGTAGTCGCAGGGCCTGCCACCATTAGGGTATGTGACTTGGCTAAGCTGCAGTACCAGATACAGCCAATGGATGTGCGTGGCTATCAAAAAGAAAGCATCCATGATTTATATAGTCTCATACAACTCTCTATTTATATATATGGAGAAAGTTTTCTTATCATTAATCCCCTTGTACAACACTACAGACAGCCTCTGCCCAGCCAAAATTGGCTGAGAAGACAGGACAAGAATATTTGGGATTCCAGCAACAAAGCTAATGTTTGTAAGATCTTGAGGTTTAGTGTCCTTTTCATGGAGTCGGTAAGAAAGCTTTCTTAGCGGTGACTGGAGTGTGCCATATAATGAGCCCTGAACGGCTCGGGTTACACCTCCCGAGTATTAGAATCTACAGTAACTCTTTTGATCACCATCTTTTGTCTTTTAATTCAGGGTTGCAGCTAAGGACTCAATGTATGTGGCTGATATTTAGGGAAAAGCTCTAATTTAAGAACTTCCCATTATACTAAAGCGCCATGAGGAAATAAAAACAAGGTGAACCATTGCCCGTCTGTGTGAGTCCACTCGAGGTGCTCGCCATGTGCTGGAACTCCCTAGCTATGATGGTCAATTGCCGCACGATTTTGTTTCCCACCATATACATATGGGTCTTGACTTGGGGTCCAGTTATAGGCTAAGTAAAATTTGGGCCATTTTTAAGCAAATACCTTGACATCCAAAATACTTCTTTACATGTGACCCCTCACCTATAGTTTATTATTTTAATAGTCCAGCAAGATGTAACCCCTAACTACTGTATGTGTATTGTGTCCTGAGCTGCATTTATCTTTTGTATACATATAGGATATTTAATCATCAGGGAATATTTCCTTTTTTTTCTGGAGATCAGTCCGATTCTGCATTCTGTGAACCCCTTAGACTGACGTCCTTTTGTTATAAAGCAATAATCAGACTATGTATTCTGTCTGCAATAAACGATTCAGATAATCCATCACTGCACCGTTGTCACCTCTCCATGGAGTTCTGGGGGATACGGATCTCTTCGCTGGTTAGTATAAAGCCGGCATGTAAAAATGTGTTTTCAATAGTTAGTTAAAGTGTGTAACCGAGCTTACTTACTCTTTGCCTTGGAAATGACGGTACATGATAAGCTTTTGTTCTACTTGCAGACAGATCACTGTATATAGAAAGCTCCATGGTGAAGTAGAACCAGCGACTTTACATTCCAGGAGGAATCCTTTTATGTTATTTATGGTCAATAACTCTTACATGTTCCTCAGTTGCCTTTATTATTAACTTATTGTGTTCTGTCAGTGACACTGCATAGTAGTGAATCTTATACTCAATGTTATAGTCTTAACTCCACTTCAGCAATCTGTCTTATCGCTGTGTGTATAACGATGTCCATTATTGTCTGTAGTCTTGTAATCTGATATAGGTATGATATCTGTATAATGTTGTCTTGTCGTTCCCTGAATGTCAGGAACTGCTTTGTCCTCAATAAGAAATAATTCACTGCATGACTTCATATTACTGTGGAGGTCCCATTAAGAAATCATCCTCCTAATAATCGCACTGCTGCCGTCAGGGCCACGTACGCTCACAGCTGTAGAGACCCGTTCACCTTATAATATCGTATGTATAATATAGAGAATCAGATCTAGAAGGGTTATTACCTATAGCAAAGAGGCCGGCACCACCGTAGGTCTTCCAAGTCATGCAGAGGGTGCCTTAGCTCAGTGTCGCACCATCCCATTGGGCACCATCACTCTTCTGCTAGGGTCCTTCTCGTCAAAAAGTGAAAATTAAGGAGAACTAGGTTTTATTTATCTATATATAGTAAAGGGAAAATAAGCACTTGCCTTCCCTATTGAACTGTGTTAGATATTCGGTGGTATCCGCCAATACACTGGTAGAGGCCTTTGTTCAAGAACAATATATGGGCCCTTTGCAGCCCAATAGCTCATCTTAATATACAATTACTTTTGCTTTGGAGATGAAAATGGGCCCTCTTACCTGTTGGGCCCCTGTATGACTGCATAGATTGCACCATTGATATGTCTGCCCCTGCACCAATACATGAAGATATAAATTGACATTTTTCACTGCGAAGCCTTTTTTTTTTTCTATGTATAGTACATTGCTTTTAGGGCTATTCCAATATTTACAAGTTGTTCAACAGAATAACCTACAGACTATGTGCAGTTATATTCAGAATGACATTTATCCCCCACCATTTAGTGATGAAGCAGATACAAAGAGTGGCGCCTGATCAGTTGATGCATTATACAGAGCTAATTGATTTCAATGGGAACCAGTGCTGTTTGCTAGGCGGTTGACACATAAAAAGCCAGTAAACCCTTAGAATATGTATATGAGGCCTAAAAGAACGATGAGTTTTCAAGTGAAAACCTCTTCAGGAAACGCTCCTTCTTTGAGGAGTTTATGAAGACAATTTTTATTCCTGAAACAATTTTGAAGTTCTTTGAAAGTTTTTTCCCTACAATGTTTTTTGCAGCCTTTTGATTGGACAGCGCCTAGTTTGAAGCAATTTCCATCCAAAGCCGCTTCCAAGAAGTGATATGAATTTTCAATTTTTCACTAGACATTTTTCAAAACCTGAAGCGGAAAAAAAAATGGTCAAAAGACTCCTTAAATAGTCCTAAAGTCCAAATATTACTTTGATTCAAAGGGATTGTGACTATTTTTTTGCTATCTTATGCGACAAAACATACAATCCAAATTTACCAACCGGCAAGTCAGTCACTTGT
Source organism: Anomaloglossus baeobatrachus (assembly GCF_048569485.1). Taxonomy (NCBI): domain Eukaryota; kingdom Metazoa; phylum Chordata; class Amphibia; order Anura; family Aromobatidae; genus Anomaloglossus; species Anomaloglossus baeobatrachus. The sequence continues at coordinate 656,837,414 of NC_134354.1, forward strand.
GTCTTTTAATGAAAGCGCTAAGCTCTGCCATAAAAATGGTGTCTGTGTGGGGAAAACTACCTGTGCAATAAACAGCTCCTTTTATTCTGGCACATAGCAATAAATGTTTCCTCAGGAGTATCCTTGTCAGTCCATAACCACATAGAAACAAGAGGAACTGGGCACTGAACACCAAGCACCTCTCTAAATGTGACCATACACCTTAGAGTGCTGACAGAATTCCTCCTGGCTTCCCCCTACAAAGGCATTCGCAATGGAGAGAGGGAGTAGGCTGCTACCACACGTCTGCTGCCAGATCTAGTTGGCTGGTCCCTTAATGTACTTTATTGTCCCTAACAGCAGATCCTTCATATCTTTGATACATCATATACCGTATTTTTCTGACTATAAGAAACACTTTTAGTAAGATAATGTCGTTTTGTGTATAAGGAGTTTGAGTGGCATAAATGAAAGACATTACCCATGTAAGAAACCGGGCACACGGGTGACTCCACAATAAATGGACTTGTGCTCTTTATGAACTTTGGTACAAGACAATCAAAGTAAACTGTATTAGGACCTTATTATGTCACTGTTGGGTACAGTATGTAATACCCTTTATTTTTTTGGTACATCCCACCTAGTATACTTCTACTACTTTCGAATAAATCATTACCTCCTCTTCTACCCTACAGCACACAGAAACAAGCAAAACGTCAACCACCAACGTTAGCGACATTTTCCTCTCCAGATTTTTACATCACCAGGGTAGTTCTAATAATATTTTTTTTTCCTATTTTCTGTTATCCAAACTTGGGTACGTCTTACAGTCAGGTGCGTCTTATAGTCAGGTGCGTCTTATAGTACGAAAAAACAGGCTACTTGATGACTTTCACTAAGTCACTGACTTATGAAGGGTGAGGGCTCTGGTACAGGAGAAATAATTTCTATTATATAACTGGTTGGTCTGCACTTGTTTAAAGGCTCTTACACAGACCAAAGCAAAATATATGGGGACGATTGATACTATGATCGTTCTGTCCCCATACATCGTGTAAATTGTCTGCAGCACATCCTTTTTCACATGGATAGATTTGCTGCTGCCAACTATTATATTTTACGTTGTATAAAAGATGTGATCAGCCGACAGTTGAGAACGGCCATATTTATAAGGGCCAATAATTGGGATGTGAACAGGTCCAAACCAATACTATACTATTAGCCAATCAGCAATTTGTCAGTGGAGAAGACCTCATTGTTTACAGCATAGTAAAGTGATAAAATAACATAAATCCCTGCTTTTATGTTACGTACAGTAAATTGTACCAACCATCGCCCTGTCAGGAAAGTGTTTCCTCAATTGTTATATATTGTAGAACAATTTAATCCCTTTTAATGTAGACAAAATCACGTATAGTATATATGATGTTAATGCATTAAGGCAAGTAAATGATACAAGTAAGCAAATCTAACTTGACATAGCAAAAGGTTAAAGGGTTTATCCACTTTATCTTTAGTTTAACTTTTGAGTTAGGGACATGACCCAGTGGCACTAATATACAAGTATTACAGATTCTCCTCCAGCAGTTATTAGCGCAGCCTTCCTCACAAACTGCACAGATTTCCTGTGTACAAAATGGCCACTGATGGAGGAGCATGTGACTGGAATCATCCAATAGAAAAGCAGCTTTCCCATGTGAGGCGTTTTCAATTGTAAAAGGCTGATGGACCAGTCTGGTCACATGATCCTACATCAACTAACATTTTGAGAACAGGAAAGGTGTGCCGTTATTGAGGAGGGCTGCACTAACAAACACAGGAGAACTTAAAAATACTTGTATTTTAGAATGTGCCACAAAATCATGTACCCAACACACTTGTTTAAAATAAAGTGAACAACCCCCTTTAAATATCCATTATTCATTAAGTTTATCAAGTATTTTTTTATAGAAATGGTTTCTACAAAAACGAAGCACATTGTTTGATTTGTGATTAGAAATGACATTCTGGTATGCAATAGATAGGTTATATAATGTTAGGACATCTATAAGATGCATTACTGTATTGAACAGATGCCAGCAGGGCCATTTGTGATGCGGTATATGGCCCCACTCCACTTGATAGATGCAGGTGCCTGTATGTCCTGACTGCGGAGTTATTGAACGGATTGGAGACTTATGACCTGCACCTACTTGCTTCTCTTCTAGAAATGTTCTCTGCATAAGTGTTTCATACTTCGGTAAAATGACAAAGTACAAAAAAGCTCGCACCATGATGGGGGATTTCTGTGGCCCGGCTTCCACATTGTACTTTTGCTTTTCTTTCAGTAACGCAGCATCATCTATATACACCATAGGAGACACTGACCATCTGTTAGCAATCTGTATCGCGTATAATTCCAGCTCAATGTTAACTGATTGCAAATGTGTTGCTGTACGTGTTCTGCGTAGAAATTCTAGCAGTAGTCTTTTACTTTCTTGTACATTAGATTATTTATTTTGTTATTTGAAACAATAAAATTTATTTTACATCTTTCTTGACCTCGTTTCTTCTTCCTTCATGACCATACAGCTCAAGAGTTAGATGAGGCATGGGAGTGGCGAGGTAAATGCTTGACCTAGGTGCTGGAAGATGTCCCTTTAATATTATATCTGCAGGATCGGGAAACTGCTGATTTTACCATGATAAGCCAACAATACATCTACACTGAAGGATGTATCGTGGATGATTTTTTCACAACAAATGGCATTATGGGTTATAATAATCTAGTTATAGAGATTTTATAACTGGTGGAGAAAGGTTGAAGTTGATGGACCTAATTTTTTTTCATCCTATATATCTGAGTCCACTGATTTATGTGCAAATAAGGCCTGTTTTACACGTCAGTGAAAAACACAGATATTGTTCACTGACGTTTAAAAAACACATATGTTCCTCCATGTGCCGTGATTCATGGCACACAGGGGTTGTCCATGTGCAATCCGGCATGCGTGCTCCGTGATTGCACATAGACATATACTCACCTGACCTCACCTTTTAAATAGTCCTGCTTTTAATGTGTGAGGCCGCATGGCACCCTTCAGATAAATAAAATATTAGTGTAGGACTGCCCCTTGAGATTTACCATGGAGTGGCGGGGTAGCTCAAAGTATTGCAATATTTTGCCAAAAATCTCCATTTATTAATAAGTACAGTTTAGAATTTGTGCTGGCTCCTTATCCTGATAGAGATTTTATAACTGGTGGAGAAAGGTTGAAGTTGATGGACCTAATTTTTTTTCATCCTATATATCTGAGTCCACTGATTTATGTGCAAATAAGGCCTGTTTTACACGTCAGTGAAAAACACAGATATTATTCACTGACGTTTAAAAAACACATATTTTCCTCCATGTGCCGTGATTCACGGCACACGGGGGTTGTCCATGTGCAATCCGTCATGCGTGCTCCGTGATTGCACATAGACATATACTCACCTGACCCGTTCCTGCTGTCCGTGGGGCTGAAGAGTCCCGTGGTGCTGCATCCGGCCGCTGTGTCTCTCACCTCTGCAACTACTTCTGGGTCGGCTGTATTGAGCCGGGCAGGAAACAGCTGCTAGCACAGGCTGAACACAGCGTCGCTGGAAAAGGTGAGTTAAAAATGTTTTTTATTTTCAATACATGTGTTTTTCTGGTACGCGTTTCACGGATATCACCATAGTGTGGTCCATGGGACATCAGTGATGCAAGAAAAAAACGGACATGTTTCCGTGTGGTAATCACGGACACGCGTGTACGCCACATGGAGACACGATCAGTGAAAAAACACTAATGTGTGCACAGACCCATTGATTATAATGTGTCTGCGTATATCCATGATTCTGGTACGTATAAAAACTGTCACATACGTACCAGAATCACTGACGTGTGAAACAGGCCTAACTCAAATAGGGAGTCCTTAAGGTGGTTTCTGGTAATTAACAGGGTTGTTCAGCCTAAATCACTCTATGTGACTGCAGACTACTAAATCTAGACAGTGTGCACATGCAAAGATTTCCCTGTAATTCGTGTGTGGGTGGCCGGTCACATCATCTTATATATGCAATTTGCATAAGTGAGGTCACATGCCGACTAGACTCTCTTCTGCTGGAACATTGAGAATCGGAAGAGAGTATAATCAGCATATGGATGAAAATTTAAAAGCTGCATACATAAAGTCATGTGACCGTCCACTGCATAGGCATTACAGCTGAATCTTTACAGTGTTCACATCGAAATCAATAACTTTTTTAGTGAGCACTTGTAGTTAGAAGATGGTGGTGCTCTGTAGTAGGCGACGTCACTCCAAATTAATTAGCAAAATTCCCCAGCCCCTGTATCTGCTATGAACCCAAGAACATAAGCCGTGGTCAAGGTCTAGGACAGACTGAAACAATGGTCACCCTTTCCATTTTCATATGATGACTACCAATAAAACTTTAATTGCGTATTTAAGTGAGTGCCATGGTATTTTGCACTATAGTAAGCACATTGACCACTGTCACTATTCAGCAGTCTGTGGTCACACAGAGCGAACATGATAGGTAGCCCAAAAATAATATGTACTGATTTCCAATACTGTTTCCCTCTGTGTCTGATAGCAAAGAGATGCCTTCTCCAACAATGACTGCAGCATAATACACCCATGATATCCCAGGTGATTGGCCAAATTAAACACCTGATGGCCATGGAGTGTAAAAAAACTGAGTAACAAAGATAAAAAAGCACCACAATTCTTCAGATAGTGCTGCATACAGGCACAGATGAAGAAATACAGCAAATGTTGACACCTGTTACATTACCTGAGTGTTTCCTTCTGAATAGAGATGAATAGAGATGAGTGGACCCAATGAAGTTCATGTAACGCAGGTGTAGCGCCCTTGACCATATCAGGGTGCTACAGGGAACTGCATCCTGTCCCCCAGGGTGCAGGACCCAACCCCCATGGTTCCAGGTTCCCAATAACCGGTGTCACTACCATCAGCATTACAAATCCCAATCACACCTCACATCAAACCTGTCAGACACGACACACCAGTGGGATGGTCAAGCTGGAGTAGAGCCACCCACCCACCTAGGGGTCAGGCAGACTGGTGGGAGGGAGGAAGAGAAGAGCAGGGTTCAGTGAGAGCCCTCAAGGAGTGAGGAGCTAGGAGTAGTAGCTCCCGGGGAGCGAGACCAAGGTTGGGTCGCAAACGGTGGTTTGGGACCACAGGAGTCGGGGACCGGTAGCAGTGACATTGGAAAAGGGTGTGACGGACATAGTCTTGGAGGACTGTCAGCATCAGCAAGCCCAATAAACGGACCAGTACCACGCACGACGGGGTACAGGACCCTAGGTCAGGAACCAATTCAACGTCCTGATAATTAACCTGGGAGGGAGAGTATCTTCATAAACTTCCCTAAGAGCTCAGAGATTGAAGGCATCAGCACAATGCGGGGGATAGGCTTCTCTATATAAAGCAACCCCCTGAAATCCCAAGTGCCAGCCATCAAGAGCAAAGCTACACTACACATAGGTAGCGGGGCCCTAACAGCTTCAAGCCAAGGGGCCACAACAGACAACTAAAATTGTGCATGGTGGCAGGGTACGGATTACCAAGTGACACCGGTGGGAGCGGACACCTGGACGGGCTCCCCGCAGTGGCAGATGTACACAGAGACTTTGGTTTACCAGAGTGTGTGTGTCCACTTTATAATCCTCATCCAGCACAACGACTACCGCAGTGGTGTCACGAACTTCTCCCCTGTAAATATCCCCTTTCAAGGATCGGAGTGTTAGCCGAGCCCAGGTCCGGACCCCTCGAGCCATGACCACCCCAGATCCGAGCACCCCGGTCTGCGCCGGGGCGGCACACAGGTACTGGCATCCTCGCACCATCCTGCCCCCATCTCCCGGCGGGGACGCTGGCAAACTCACACTCCCAGCCGCTCAGCGGTGGCTGCACCAACCCTGCCGCACAAGCCTCCCGGGAGCACACTTAGGGTGCGGGCGAGCTCTTTTTTTAAAGGGCCAGCGTGCCATAACCCGGAAGTGCCTCTCAGCCTTTGGCTGAGAGACACTAGGTATTTAAGGCATCCTCCCCTTATGAGAGGTGCCTGGGCATCATGATCCAATCTTAGAGATACATTGCTAGTTGTGCAGGTCCCTTACTTATGTGCTGCTGCTGTGTTATTTACTCCTGTCTGTTTCATAGTACAGGCCGTTCCTGCTGTATCATTCTATACTGGCCGAGCCTGCTGTGCTGGCCGCTGCTGCATCGTTCCATACCGGCCGAGCCTACTGTACCGGCTACCCTCTGCTGCACCTATCTACACCAGTCGTACCTATTATATCTGCTACTGCATCTATCCAACCGTGTCTGCTGCATCAGCAGTCCCAGCTGTATCTGCCTTATCAGAGACTGACAGTATCCATATCCCGGAGGCCAACTGTCTCAACACCAAGTCTCCTTGAGTGGCACCTGATTGCTACCAGCTGCCAAATCTAGCCTCACCTTCAAAGGCTCTGGTGAAAACCCGGTGTGCGCCAAGGTTACACCCCTCAGTTATACTGTGTGCTGTGGCCTAGTGGGTTCACTCCTTGCTCGCATCCGCAAGTTTTACAGTTCGGTACAGTTCCTCGAGATCACTGAGGAAGCAATTAGCAAATCGTGCATTGGGGTGCGTGGCAGAGATCACAGGAGGACTCCTTACATAATGACTTCGGGTCTGGTTTAATATGCTTTATCTACTCACTTTAATATACTTAATCTACTCACCGAACTGGCGTGGCAAAAGCTATCATTGGCATGGGAAGACAGAGTCCTCCATCTTAAAAAGACAGGGAGTAGCTGTGATAGGTCTTCCTACAACATGTGATCCCAGAGGTAAGCAGCAGGCAAGTAGAAATTATCTCCTGTGAGCCTGATCACAAATGAACAAACAGCTGGCCGAGGCCTGAGCCTGCCTGTGTAACTGAGGCTATGTGCCCACGGGACTATGTACCCGTGGATTTTGCCGTGGAAAACCTGCAGATTTATCTGGATTTTCTAGATAAATCCGCAGGTTTTAGCAAGTATAGACACGCCCCATGTTATCCTATGGGACATGGGGAGTGCTGTGTCCATGCGGTATGTGCGGCTGTGGAACATGCTGCGGATGTCTCGCAGCCGCACATAACTGCATGTCAATTATTCCTGCGGAAATACCTGCGGAAATCCCGCCTCTTCACTATGGAGATAGAGGCTCAGACTTCCGCAGGTAAGTCGCACGAATGTCCGCAGGTTTACCTTAGCTATTTCGATGGAATCCCGCAACAATGTATACAGTTAGGTCCAGAAATATTTGGACAGTGACACAATTTTCGCGAGTTGGGCTCTGCATGCCACCACATTGGATTTGAAATGAAACCTCTACAACAGAATTCAACTGCAGATTGTAACGTTTAATTTGAAGGTTTGAACAAAAATATCTGATAGAAATTGTAGGAATTGTACACATTTCTTTACAAACTCTCCACATTTTAGGAGGTCAAAAGTAATTGGACAAATAAACCAAACCCAAAAAAAATAAATTTATTTTCAATATTTTGTTGCGAATCCTTTGGAGGCAATCACTGCCTTAAGTCTGGAACCCATGGACATCACCAAACGCTGGGTTTCCTCCTTCTTAATGGTTTGCCAGGCCTTTACAGCCGCAGCCTTCAGGTCTTGCTTGTTTGTGGGTCTTTCCGTCTTAAGTCTGGATTTGAGCAAGTGAAATGCATGCTTAATTGGGTTAAGATCTGGTGATTGACTTGGCCATTGCAGAATGTTCCACTTTTTTGCACTCATGAACTCCTGGGTAGCTTTGGCTGAATGATTGGGGTCATTGTCCATCTGTACTATGAAGCGCCGTCCGATTAACTTTGCAGCATTTGGCTGAATCTGGGCTGAAAGTATATCCCGGTACACTTCAGAATTCATCCGACTACTCTTGTCTGCTGTTATGTCATCAATAAACACAAGTGACCCAGTGCCATTGAAAGCCATGCATGCCCATGCCATCACGTTGCCTCCACCATGTTTTACAGAGGATGTGGTGTGCCTTGAATCATGTGCCGTTCCCTTTCTTCTCCAAACTTTTTTCTTCCCATCATTCTGGTACAGGTTGATCTTGGTCTCAACTGTCCATAGAATACTTTTCCAGAACTGAGCTGGCTTCATGAGGTGTTTTTCAGCAAATTTAACTCTGGCCTGTCTATTTTTGGAATTGATGAATGGTTTGCATCTAGATGTGAACCCTTTGTATTTACTTTCATGGAGTCTTCTCTTTACTGTTGACTTAGAAACAGATACACCTACTTCACTGAGAGTGTTCTGGACTTCAGTTGATGTTGTGAACGGGTTCTTCTTCACCAAAGAAAGTATGCGGCGATCATCCACCACTGTTGTCATCCGTGGACGCCCAGGCCTTTTTGAGTTCCCAAGCTCACCAGCCAATTCCTTTTTTCTCAGAATGTACCCGACTGTTGATTTTGCTACTCCAAGCATGTGTGCTATCTCTCTGATGGATTTTTTCTTTTTTTTCAGCCTCAGGATGTTCTGCTTCACCTCAATTGAGAGTTTCTTAGACCGCATGTTGTCTGGTCAAAGCAACAGCTTCCAAATGCAAAACCACACACCTGTAATCAACCCCAGACCTTTTAACTACTTCATTGATTACAGGTTAACGAGGGAGACGCCTTCAGAGTTAATTGCAGCCCTTAGAGTCCCTTGTCCAATTACTTTTGGTCCCTTGAAAAAGAGGAGGCTATGCATTACAGAGCTATGATTCCTAAACCCTTTCTCCGATTTGGATGTGAAAACTCTCATATTGCAGCTGGGAGTGTGCACTTTCAGCCCATATTATATATATAATTGTATTTCTGAACATGTTTTTGTAAACAGCTAAAATAACAAAACTTTTGTCACTGTCCAAATATTTCTGGACCTAACTGTAGGTGCGGATTCCGGGGATCAGCTGCGGGAATACATAGTCCCAAGGGCACATAGCCTTACGATATATCGCCGGGGTCACTTATTCCGTGATGCACATCCGGCATTGTTAGAAACGTCGTTGCGTGTGGCACCAACGAACGGCCGTTAATGATCAAAAATACTCACCTTATCATTGATCATTGACACGTCGTTCATTTTCAAAAAATCGTTCATTGTTGCAGGACGGAGGTTGTTCGTCGTTCCCGAGGCAGCACACATCGCTACGTGTGACACCTCGGGAACGACGAACTACAGCTTACCTGCGGCCGCCGGCAATGAGGAAGGAAGGAGGTAGGCGGGATGTTACGGCCGATCATCTCCGCCCCTCCGCTTCTATTGGGCGGCCGCTTAGTGACGCCACTGTGACGCCGCACGAACCGCCCCCTTAGAAAGGAGGCGGTTCGCCGGCAACAGCGACGTCGTTAGGCAGGTAAGTCCGTGTGACGGCTCCTAACGATTTTGTGCGCCACGGGCAGTGATTTGCCCATGACGCACAAACGACAGGGGCGGGTGCTTTCACCAGCGATATTGCTAGCGATATCGCTGCGTGTAAAGCACCCTTTAGAAGCACCCGAGAAGCCACAGTGTGGAGTGTTAGGCCCTGTGCCCACGGGAGAAAATACATGCGGATTTTGCCGCGGAAAACCCATGGATTTTCTACATTTTCCATATAAAGCCGCAGGTTTGCACAAGTACAGACACTCCCCATATTATCCTACGGGATTTGGGGAGTGCTGTTTCAATGCTGCGGAATTTGCACCTGCGGAAAATGCTGCGGATTTTCCGCAACCGCAAAGAACTGCATGTCAATTATTCATGCGGATTTTCCTGCCTTTCTACTATGGAGATACAGGGGGGGAAATCCGCAGAAAAAATGCTTGAATTCCGCATGTTTTCCACAGGTTTACCGCAACAATTCTGCATGAAATCCGCAATAACGGATAGCTGCGGATTCCGAGGAGATGCTGCATGAACCTGCGGAAATACCTGCAGAAAACTCCGCAGGTACATTTTCTCGTGGGCACATGGCCTTTAGAGCCTGTCATGTGAACAACATTTGATGCCGCCATGACACCTGGCAAGTTATGAGCCAAACCCCATGTGACAGGACCATAACCCATGACTCATTTCTTTACTGATGAACATCTTAGATTTTCTTATTTTCTGATGATATAGATCATGTTTGACTAGTTTTGTCATTGCATGTTTACTATTCAATAGTCTAACAAATATTCATAATCCATGGAGGATCAATATAATTCAGGCTAACAAAACAAATGAGAGAAAAGCCAGCTCATTACCACAATAGATGAATCCAGTTTGTTTGGAATCACGTCCTAACGACACATGAAAAATCAATAATGTAGAAAAAAACATATTGTTCCCGCTCCGGGATAATGTTAAAACATGACGCATTTTATTAATCGAAAGGTTAAAAATTTCAGCATAAAGCCGTGGGGGTGAGGAACAAGGCGACGCGTTACGAATGCTATCTGGAGTTCTTTGTCAGAGCCTATTGGGAATTTTTTTTTCCAGCAATCCTAAATATTCCAGATAGACAAAAAGAATGTGATATATAAATCATAATGCGAGAAAGAAAGAAAAAAATCAGTCAATAAAACAATATAAAGTTAAAGTTTAGAACATAGATCGTTGAACATAGAAATTACATAGAAATAAGCAAATACAGTCATATGAAAAAGTTTGGGCGCCCCTATTAATGTTAACCTTTTTTCTTTATAACAATTTGGGTTTTTGCAACAGCTATTTCAGTGTCATATATATATGCCAATGTATGTAAAGCGCTGTGGAATTAATAGCGCTATATAAATGAATAAAATTATTATTATTATTATTATTATTATTATTATATATCTAATAACTGATGGACTCAGTATTTCTGGATTGAAATGAGGTTTATTGTACTAACAGAAAATGTGCAATCCGCACTTAAACAAAATTTGACCGGTGTAAAAGTATGGGCACCTCAACATAAAAGTGACATTAATATTTTGTAGATCCTCCTTTTGCAAAAATAACAGCCTCTAGTCGCTTCCTGTAGCTTTTAATGAGTTCCTGGATCCTGGATGAAGGTATATTTGACCATTCCTGTTTACAAAACAATTCCAGTTCAGTTAAGTTTGATGGTCGCCGAGCATGGACAGCATGCTTCAAATCATCCCACAGATGTTTAAGGATGTTCAGGTCTGGGGACTGGGATGGCCATTCCAGAACATTGTAATTGTTTCTCTGCATGAATGCCTGAGTAGATTTGGAGCAGTATTTTGGATCATTGTCTTGCTGAAATATCCATCCCCTGCGTAACTTCAACTTCATCACTGATTCTTCCACATTATTGTCAAGAATCTGCTGATACTGAGTTGAATCCATGTGACCCTCAACTTTAACAAGATTCCCGGTGCCGGCATTGGCCACACAGCCCCAAAGCATGATGGAACCTCAACCAAATTTTACTGTGGGTAGCAAGTGCTTTTCTTGGAATGTCGTGTTTTTTTGTCTCCATGCATAACGCCTTTTTGTATGACCAAACAACTCAATCTTTGTTTCATCAGTCCACAGGACCTTCTTCCAAAATGTAACTGGCTTGTCCAAATGTTCTTTTGCATACCTCAGGTGACTCTGTTTGTGGCATGCTTGCAGAAACGGCTTCTTTCGCATCACTCTCCCATACAGCTTCTCCTTGTGCAGCGTGCGCTGTATTGTTGACTGATGCACACTGACACCATCTGCAGCAAGATGATGCTGCAGGTCTTTGGAGGTGGTCTGTGGATTGTCCTTGACTGTTCTCACCATTCTTCTTCTCTGCCTTTCTGATATTTTTCTTGGCCTGCCACTTCTGGGCTTAACAAGAATTGTACCTGTGTTCTTCCATTTCCTTACTATGTTCCTCACAGTGGAAACTAACAGTTTAAATCTCTGAGACAACTTTTTGTATCCTTCCCCTGAACAACTATGTTGAATAATCTTTGTTTTCAGATCATTTGAGAGTTGTTATGAGGAACCCATGATGCCACTCTTCATAGGAGATTCAAATAGGAGAACAACTTGCAAGTGGCCACCTTAAATACCTTTTCTCATGATTGGATACACCTGCCTATGAAGGTCAAAGCTCAATGAGGTTACAAAACCAATTTAGTGCTTTAGTAAGTCAGTAAAAAGTAGTTAGGAGTGTTCAAATCAAGAAATTGATAAGGGTGCCCATACTTTTGCACGGGTCAAATTTTGTTTAAATGCGGATTGCACATTTTCTGTTAGTACAATAAACCTCATTTCAATCCAGAAATATAACTGAGTCCATCAGTTATTAGATATATGAAACTGAAATAGCTGTTGCAAAAACCCAAATTGTTAAAAAGAAAAAAGGTTACCATTAATAGGGGTGCCCAAACTTTTTCATATGACTGTACATAGCTTTTGGAATCCTGGAATCTAGATTAAAAATTGATGAATCCTGGTCGTCCATATATTTGGTACTACCTGACCTAATTACATATTAATAAAACAATATCTTGATGGGGATTTGCTTTGTTAGTGTCACGCTCCCGGGATCCCGGTGCCGCCCGTCACTCACCGATCCGGTTCCCGGGGCGCTCTGGCCACGGCTGCTGCTCCTGCTCTCCCTCCTGTGCATCCGCCGTGCTCCCTGCCCGTCGGTCCCGGCGTCCCGCTGCAGTCTGGGACTCTGCTTCTGGCTCCCTTGCATCTCCTACACCTAAAGAATGGTCTCATGAGGCCGAAAATGCCTTCCGCTCTCTGAAGCAGGCAGGAGGTGAACAGACATTTCACGGTGGAGGTGGATGCCTCGTCCGCGGGTGCCAGAGCCATGCTGATGCAGAAGTCGTCCTTCGGAAAGATGGCTACCTGTGGATTCTTCTCCAAGGCCTTCCCTGCTCCGGAACGCAATTACACCATCGGAGATCGGGAGCTTTTGGCTATTAAGTTAGCTTTGGAGGAGTGGCGATACTTGCTGGAGGGAGCGGTATATCTGGTCATAATCTATACCGATCACAAAAACTTAGCATACCTGTATTCGGCTCGGAGACTCAATCCTCGACAAGCCCGGTGGTCCTTGTTTTTTGCCTGCTTCAATTTCCAGCTACATTTCCGGCCCGCTGACAAGAATGTGCGGGCTGATGCCTTGTCCCGGTCCGTCGTACCTGCTGAACAAGAGGAGGAGAGAGATCAGTTCATCATTTGCCCCAGTAAGGTCATTCTGGTGGCTCCAGTCACTCTGTCGCAGATACCTCCTGTGAAGACCTTCGTTCTGGAGGCCGAAAGACAAAAGGTCCTTCACTGGGGCCATTTCTCGAGGGTGGCCGGACATGCGGGTCAGAAGAAGACTTGGGGCATGATCTCCCGTCACTATTGGTGGCCGTCTTTTCATAAGGATATCATCTCTTTTGTTGCAGCTTGTCCGTCCTGTGCCCGCAACAAGACTCCCAAGCATCAGCCCACCGGTCGTCTCTTGCCTCTGCCCATTCCCTCCGTCCCATGGCAACACATAGCCATGGATTTTATCACGGACCTGCCATTGTCTTCGGGCTGTACTGTTATCTGGGTTGTGGTGGATCGTTTCTCAAAAATGGCCCATTTCGTTCCCTTGGCCGGACTACCCTCTGCTCCGGACCTCGCCAACGTCTTTATTCAACATATCTTCCGGCTTCACGGCTTTCCTCTGCATATTGTGTCCGACAGGGGGAGTCAATTCACCTCACATTTCTGGAGGGCGCTTTGTAAACTCCTGGGTGTCCCTAGACTTCTCCTGGGCTTACCACCCCTAATCGAATCGTCAGGTTGAACGGATCAACCAGGTCTTGACTTCATTTCTTTGGCACTTCGTCAATGTCCACCATAACGACTGGACCAAGCTGCTGCCTTTGACTGAGTTCTCATACAACCATCACACCAGTGAGTTCTCCTCCAGCTCTCCCTTCCATATTGTCTACAGTCTTCAGCATTCCGTGCCACTACCAGTACCCTCTACTTCTGGTGTTCCCGCTGCAGACGTCCTGTCCAGAGATTACTATTACTCCAAAATATGGAGTACCGTCAAAACCTCTCTTGAACGTGCTTCCGCTCGGATGAAGAAATATGCTGACAAGAGATGCCTCAATCCTCCTCGCTTTTCTCCTGGGGATCTGGTGTGGCTTTCCTCCCAGTACATCCGGCTGAAGATTCCATCTTACAAGTTGGGTGCTTGATACATTGGCCCTTTCAAGGTCATCAACCAAATCAACGAGGTCTCATACAAACTTCAGCTTCCGGCCACGATGCGCATCCCTAACTCCTTCCATGTATCCTTGCTCAAGCCAGTCATCCTTAGTCCCTACTTCTCTGATACCAGTACTTCTCCTCCTCCTCTTGCCAATGATGATGTGTATGAGGTAAGAGACATCTTGGCCATGAAGAGAGTGAGGGGTAAGCAGTTCTTTATTGTTGATTGGGAGGGATTCGGTTCCGAGGAACGGTCCTGGGAACCCCGGGAGAACATTGCTGCTCCTCTTCTTCTCAATTTCCTGTCCAGGTTGCAGGGAGGGGGGCGTGAGGGAGGGGGTACTGTCACGCTCCCGGGATCCTGGCGCCGCCCGTCACTCACTGATCCGGTCCCCAGGCGCTCTTGCCACGGCTTCTGCTCCCGTTCTCCCTCCTGTGTGTCCTCCGTGCTCCCTGCCCATCGGTCCCGGCATTCCGCTGTGGTCCGGGACTCTGCTTCTGGCTCCCTTGCATCTGCTCCACCTTCTCTTCTGCATCCTGTACTGATCAACGACGCTCGGGCCTCACGCATGCGCACTAGGGCGTGGGCGTGCTCACTCACCTCTTTTTAAAGGGCCAGCGTCGCTGAAACAGGATATAGCTGATTAGCTGATTACAGGTATAGGGTATATAAGACTTCCTTTTTCTTGTGGGCGGTGCCTGTTCAACGTGTTCTTGAAGTTTATCTCTTGTGCTAGGTGTTCAGGTCCCTCTGTGCTTTGTACCCAGGTTAACCCTATCTCTGCCCACAGTGTCCGACTGCCAACCTGAGTGTGTCCAGCCTGCCGGTTTCCCAGGAGTTGCCTCGGTGACTATCAGCTGTGGATCCCGTCATCTTCCGCTAGCCTGTACCCATCACCGGTTCTGGATTCCATCTGGCCACATCAGCCTGCACTCCTCACTGGACCCAGACTCAGTCTGCTGTTTCCACTCGGCACCCGTACCCGGTTCTAGTCATCCGTCCTGCCCACGGCTACCATTGGACTAGTCGCCAAATCCCGTACGGACATCTGAAGGACACGAAACCTGAACTTACTTGTGTCCCGGCTGCTGTGCATCTAGGCCCTCTGGGGAGGCCGTCAGACAGTCCCTGTATAGGGGTTCACTCCTGGTTGTCTCTCTGGGGGAGTCCGGTGCACAGTGCCGTGGATCCACCTCTGGACTGAACGTTACAGTTAGCTTGTTATTATTCAGCTCCCCGATACCTTATTTCACTTATCATATCCCTCTTACAGACGACCTGTCGGCTCATTAGACCCTGTTTAGTAAATATGTACATTCCCCTTTAAGGTATAACACTAGAGCATCTTTTTCTTACAATACTGCATTGTATTGTTCCTCTGTTATTCATCCTGGAAATTTAAAAGTATACAATTAGGTGCTGACATTCCCCTTGTCAGTTGGACCTGTTTCTCTTGCACGTTCTTGTGACATCCAATCATTGCTCACTGTGATGCGCCATATTCTATTGGACATAGGGAATGGTATGACCCAGTAGTCTATTTATTCTTACACAATAAATATTAGAATTAACAAATTGGCAGACAATTATTTCTCATCTACGTGTCTTAAAAGGGTTTTCCCAAAATCACAACTTATTCCCTATCCATTTGGCTGGAATCACACTTGCGAGTGTAAAATCGGTCCGATTCTCATGCTGGAAAGTCGGACGATTTTAGTTCACTTTTCATCAGTGTGCTGTCAGTGTGCTGTCAGTGTGCAATCAGTTTTTTCCCTCAGCAGCTGCTATTCATGTACTGTTATGTACAGGAGCATTTACAGTGTTCTCTGCTACATGCGTGAAATGTGTTGAGAAAAACGGATGTCATTAGGATGGTGTGTGTGCCGTCCGTCTGACATCCTTTTTTTTTCACACACCTATAGACTTGCATTGAAGAGACTCGCCCGAGAAATTCATCAAAACGCAGCATGCTGCGATTCTTTTCTCAGTCCGAATTGATTAACATTGGTCCGAGTGCAATGCGATATTTTCTCGCATTGAACTTGTGCAAGTTAATCGCAAGTGTGAAGCCGGCCTTAGATAGTCGATAACTTGCTCATAGTAATCCCAGTGTTTTCAAGGCAGGACTACAGATCCCTAATCTCATAGATCCCCCCAAAATAATGCTCTGATTATAGCTCTAATTAGGATTCTTGGCATCAATGAGGGTCCCTGGAGCTTCCTCTTTCCTGCAATATGCAAGTTATAACCTATACTATGGATGGGGGTTAACTTGTCATATGAGAAAAACCCTTTAAGGCCATGTGCGTGTGTCGCCCGGGGGTAAGGGGTAATCAGGTCCGGGCCAAGGGGTCACTTCTGTAGGTATCACGGTGGCGTGACCCGGTCTGTGATCCCAGGCTCCACAACCAAAAAGGGGGATTATGTACAGGGGAATTTGTAAGTCTATGATCCGTGACGCCACCCGTGGTGTGCGGTGAGGTAATGGAGCACTACCGCTGCCGGACAGAGGATCCCGCGGATGGTGATGGGCAGCAAGTTAGTGATTTTACCTCCACGGGTAGGGTGTTGTTGTCCTGGGACCCTGGTGTAATGGATTGGGGAGTGACGGGTGCAGTCCACGGCTTGGACCGGGTGGTGCAGGAGTACTCACAGTATAAGGTGATACATGACTCGAGGCCAGGAATTAATGAAGTTGCTGGTAACTGGTGCCCCCCGTGTGTGTGATTCAGGTGTTTTTCTCCTGCCTGATGTCTGTGTCTGTGTCTGCTCCGTGCACAGGTCCAGACAGGGTCCTGACAGTCGGCACCGGCGGGCCACTACCCTGCCCCGGTCCACTTCGGTTTCCTACAAGCGGCTGGCCTATTCCTGAGGCCCTTGCTGCCGCTCCTCCTAGCTCCACAATGGAGCTCCTTCCAGTCTTCTCTCCTGCAGACTGACTCCAGCTCAAACTCTGCCCTTCCTAAGCTCCTCTCGCCCCCTCCCATTTTCCTGGGGAGGGGGTGAGTAGGGCCTGATTGGCTGGTGTGTATCTGTGTGGGAAACTCCCCAAGGGAGAGTGAGATCTGCACCAAAAAGATGGATGCAGACCTCTGTGACACCCTGGTTTTGCCAGGGCGGCACATGCGCACTAGAAAGTGCCTTTTTCTTAAGGAAAAAACGGACCCTCTGAAAGAATTCCGCACCCGCGGTAAAAAAACGCACCAAAACCGCAATGAAATCCGCATGCGGTTTTACCGCAGTTTGCCGCGGATTTACCGCAAGTTGGTTCCTGCGGATTTTTACCATTATCTATGGCAAAAATCACAGGTACCTGCAGAAAAGAAGTGACATGCTCATTAATTCCGCAGCGGAAAATCCGCGGGTATAAAAAATTGCAGTGTGCGCACAGCATTTTTTTAAAACCCATAGGATTTGCTGGGGAATGACTGCAGCAATGTTAGACACATTTTCTGCAGCAAATCCGTTGCAAATCCGCAGCAAAATCCGCGGTAAATCCGCAGTGTGGGCACATAGCCTAAAGGGAACCTAACAGCTAGTACATGCTGCCTGATCCACGGGTGGCATGTATCAGACCGCGGCTATATGGTTCAGCCAGATATGTTTGACTCAGAAATGCTGCAGTGCTTTAGAGAAAATAATAGCTTAAAGGGAATCTGCTAGCAAGTTTTTAGTTTGTAAGCTGAAGACAGCATGCTGCATGGGTTAAAATAGAGAATTCAGGGATGCCTATCTTGTCAAGGTCCGATCTGTTGTTTATTTACTATGTTTGTTTAACCAGCAGGACTTATCATTGCTATGATGTCACATGCACAGCCATCCGGCACGCCCCTCCTCTGATTGACACCTAACTGTCAATGTACAATCCCTGTAGAGAGCCTGGTGTGGGTGGGGACAGCTCTCTCAGCTCTGCTACATGGCTAAATATAATCAAAATTCTGATTGTTTGGCTGCAGCCAGTAATCTAAGTGATACATTGTTGGATTTAGGATCTCTTTGCCTATATCAGGCTGCTCTCAAAAAAATGCTGCTGGGGTCTGAGCCGCACGGGAGACTAGCCAGACGGGCTCCTTAGTGGCTTCTCCAAGCCACTGCCGATAGCTGACAGCTCATGCAGGAAGAGAACTTTCAGTCAAGGTGAGTGGGCAAGGGACAAGCGGTCGAGGACCTGCCTGTCCGACTATTCTTCCTTGTGGCTTGGTCTCCAGCAGCTTTTAAATTAGATTTTTCCCTAAAATGTTGCAGTGTTTCGGAGTTAAACATACCTGGCTGAATTCATACAGCCACAGCCTTGTATAATCTGCCTGTAGAGCGGGCGGCCATGTTTCGGCTGTCAGGATCCCTTTAAGAGATTACGTACTGCTCGGCTCATTTATGTATTACTGTAACACAGCTGATTAGAACTGGACAAAGGTTATGATAATTGAGGAAATATTGTCTGAAGATGTGGCCATCCAGAGACCAAATGGTGACGCTGCTAAGATCCATTCCCCTGTGCTGTGCTATGCAGAAAAAAACTCTGTTGATTACCAAGCCTGTGCCTCAGCAAGGAAGGAAAATAAGCAAATGCCTGAGGCTTTCACTGGCGTGTCTCAATGGTCCGACCACGTCATCTCAGTATGTACACCCACACTCTGTTCTCACAAAACACCCCCTCACAAGAAGTGGGTGGACGTGTGGGCGGAAGAGGAGAGGAGGAAAAGGTGCTCTGCTGAAACTTGATACATTATTCCTCAGCTTTATGGATTTCATAAACTAAATGAGAAAACACAAGCTTAGAAAAGCTGCGCTCCATTGTTCGCTCCTCGTTAAACGTACATTCCTGTTGTTCATTAACGAGAAATAAGAAATACTTATCTAAATGAGACACGCGATATGTGAACGTCATCGCTTTGCAATTTGTTCTATAAAGGGTTAATCCATCTTATAAAGTAGTAATATGTCGCTATCATATGCTGTAACTTTATGATTGGAGGGGTCCTGAATCTGGGACCATTATCAATCCTGAAAATGAAAGGGCTGCAGCACCGATACAATGTTACAATGCAGAGCGCCCTCTACAGGTTTTTCCTGCACGGCCAAGCCCTGGCCACCACTGTGCAGGAGGGTAACTCTGGGAAAGTCAGGGTGTGTCAGCTCCCCAAACTGGGGATCGAGTAAGGCGTGGCGTTTTTTTTTTTTGCATTTTTTATGCGGTTTTCCTTGCTTATTTTAATCAATAAAAGCAAGGAAAAATCATCCCAGCAAAGTCTATGAGATTACTGACTTGATGTGCATACGCTGCTTCTTTTTTCCTTGCAGATTTTATTACCGAAAAAAGAAGTAGCGTGTCAATTGTTTCTGCGTTTATTTTCTGCGTTTCTATAATCCCCTGCAATGCTTTATTACTACAGGGGATTATAGCACAGCAATTTGCCTCCCACACTATGCATATGTGCCGCCCCCGTGCCAGCAGCCGTGCTGCTCGGATCCAGATCTGCGGTAAGGCTCGAGGGTCTCTACCGGACCCGGGGGTCACGCGGACACTTCAAATAAAAAGGGGGGGACGTATTTGTACGGGATTTGTAGTAAACTGTCTGTGACGCCACCCACGGTGTGTGGTGAGATGGGACACCACCGCTGCTGTTGTGGTGGGTACCCGGGGGCGATGGACTGGCAGCTGGATGTTAACCCCTCCGTGGGTAGGGATGGTTGCCCCAGGGCCCAAAGTCTCTGGTGCTGAGGATGGTGATTGCAGGGGCCAGCGCGCCCGGCCAGGCCGGGGGTATCAGCTTACTCACGGTTGAATTAATCACACAAGTCACTGGTAAACCAAGGTGATGGTGGCCGGCCTCCGCAGACTGGTGTATCTGGTCCCACACCCGGGCTGGTGGTCTGTATCTCTTCCCTCTGCACTGAGTGTTTTGTGTGGTGGACTTCCCGGTGTGAAACACGGGAGTCCGCTCCCGGTCCTTTGGTTGGGAGCCAGGCCCGTTGACGCTGGCCCGTGGGATCTATAGACCTTTTACGGATGCCCTTTATCCCCCACATTGGGCTGTTGTCTCTTTTCGGGACTTAGGTTAGAACAGGACCTAGAATCCTGCCCTCAATCGGTTAATTAGCTAGGCCGTTGGTGCCGGTCCTGGCTTCAGGGTCCGAGTACCCCTTTGTGTGCACGGTTTCCGGGTCGGTTCTCCAGTGTCGGTACCGGCGGGCTCCAACCCTGCCCCGCTCCACCTCGGATCTGCCGAGCCGTCTTCCCGTCTCCTGCCGATGCAGACCGCCGTCTGCACGCCTAGTCAGTGTGTCAGGGCCCCGACCCTGGCACCTGTCACTTCCACCTCCTCACTCTCTGTTTTAGAGTCCAAACTGACACTCACTGTTTTCCCGCCCCGGGCCCTCTAGACTCCTTGGTGGACGTCCCCATCTGCTTGGTTCTTCCCCTAGGTGTGTCTGTCCTGCCCTAAGGGGGGGTGACTAGGACTTCAGGTTGGCTGGTGTAACCCTTTGTGGGAAAGGTGTTGTGCGGGGGCCTACTACCTACCTACCTACTAACTACCTGGTTTTGCCAGGGCGTCACACATACAGCAAGGTCTGTGAGGCTCTCTGTAGCTCAGTAACCCAGGGTCGTCATGGTGATGACCCAGGGTTACTATGGCAGCGATCAGGTCCCTGTGATCGCATTCTAGGGACACGATCACTAGGGAGAGGTAAGTGATTCCTCTCCCTGCCTCTTGAATGCTGCAAATTCACTGCCAAGAGTGGCATGGGCACTGCTCCAGGCAGTGAGAGCCAGGTCCCAACTGTAACATCAGCCAGAGTTCCGGCAGTGATCACGAGGGTACAGCGCCTCAACCCCCTCAATTGCTATGACTAAAAACGCCAAAAAAATCAGGAAAAAACACAAGTCAAAAAACGTGCAAACGCAATAAAAAAATGCGCCTTTTTTCAACTGCTTTTTTCCTGGCAAAACATTCTTTTCTATGTGCAGAAAAGAAGCACACAAAAAAGCAACGTGGGCACATAGCCACTACACCATCAGATATCAAACTGCGAGGATCCAGCCTGAATTGTAGTGTTCCAAGGAGATAAAACTTAGCATTTAATAGCGTCCATAAAAAACACCAGATGAAGTACTGGCATGAACATAAAAGTAAGTACACCCATACATTGCTGCAATACAGAAGGCCCTTTTCAGCCTTTTCCTGCATAAACTAGCCCTGGCCCCTCACTGTGCAGAAGCCAGTACAGCTCCCGCAAAGGTAAATATGAAAGGAAAATTTTGAAAATTATATTATAGTGGCTGCAAGATACTATTGATTAAGGGGGCAGTTTGGGGAAAGTCTTAAAGGGAAACTGACAGCTGATAAATGATGCCCAATCCACGGGCACCACGTAACACTGGCTGTATTATCGCAGCCAAGTATGTTTGACTCTGAAACACTGCAGCGTTAATAGCTGCTGGGGATCAAGCAGACTAATCGGGCAGGCCACTCCCTGCCCACTGCCTTAAGGCTGCTTTACACGCAGCGACATCGCTAGCGATCACACTCGTGAAAGCACACGACCCCGTCGTTTGTGCGTCACGGGCAAATTGCTGCCCGTGGCGCACAATATCGCTAGCACCCGTCACACATACTTACCTTCCTAGCGACGTTGCTGTGGCCGGCGAATTGCCTCTTTTCTAAGGGGGCGGTTCGTGCGGCGTCATAGCAACATCACCCGGCAGGCGCCCAATTGAAGCGGAGGGGAGGAGAGCAGCCGCAGGAAAGTCACGCCCATCTCATTGCCGGAGGCCGCAGTTACGGTGTTGTTCCTCGTTCCCGGGGTGTCACAGATAGCGATGTGTGCTGTCGCAGGAACGACGAACAACCTGCGTCCAGCACCATTAACGATATTTGGGATTTGAGCGACGTGTCAACGGTCAACGATTAGGTGAGTATTTTTGATCGTTAGCGGTCGCTTGTATGTGTCACACGCAACGACGTCGCTAACGAGGCTGGATGTGCGTCACGAATTCCGTGACCCCCAATGACACCTCATTAGCGATGCCGTTGCGTGTAAAGCCCTCTTTAGGCACCCTTCACACGCACATGAAAAAAACGTACCGTTTTTTCACGGACGTATTAAAGGGGTGGTTTGCTCCCCGTGTGCCATGTTTGTGGCACATGCGTGTTCTCCGTGTGTTATACGTAATAACACACGGAGAACGGATAGTCCCACCTTACCTGATTCTTCCGGAGCTGTCTGTGGTGCTGAATGACAGTGTCCGGCACAGGCCATGCCCCGCTGACGCTGCTTCCGGCCCCCAGTGAAGAAGATGCGTTGTTCAAATTCCCTGCGGGTTGGATGCAGGTGACAGCCACAGCAGAGACTACAGGGCTGGTGGAGGTGAGTTTGTGTTTTTTTTATTTTTACAATGACACGTGTGTTTCTCCGGCGCGTGTCACGTGGGACCGCATCCACACTGTATCCGTGTGGTACGGGTGCAGGCCGCGTGACACCCGTGCTGCCGGAGAAAAACCGACATGCCTCCGTATGGAGCACACGGGCTCACGTCTGCTCCACACGGAGGCACGGGTCAATGGCTAAACACATGCGTGCACATAAACCCATTGATTTTAATGGGTATACGTGTGCCCGCGTCTCCGGTACATGCGGGAACGGACCTAGCACGTACCGGAGACACGTGCGTGTGAAGGGGGCCTTAGACTGACAGGTATCTCCCTATAAACACATGCAAGGAAAAACCTATCAGTGCAGGGCAGCGGGCAAGGAGAAGCCCCAGGGACCCGTCCGGCCAACTAATCTGTTCTGCGGCTTTGTCTCAACGAATGTTATTGTATTTTTTTCTGAAACGTTGCAGCGCAAATTACCCGTAGCCAGTTCTCTGGACAGCTTTTGGTAGGTACTAACTACTGCATACCTGGAACACGCCACAGTGGTAGATACCTTGATATTTGTGGTACACGTTTTTTCAGACTCAGTACAAGCTTTTAAATACAATACTTACTTTCTTGCTGTCATATACAGTATATTCAAGTTCTTGCCAAATGCAATTGAAACATCATAATCAATGTTTTTCGCTTCACCGGTTTTAATGTTATGGTTGACTGGTGTTTATGTGTGTATAAGTACACCAACACACATACCTTTGAAATACAGACACACACCTCTGCTACACCCAGACATATATCTGCAAAACTGCCATGGATTTCTCTCTGTTGTGGAGTTTAGTGACAGGTTCCTGGGTCAAAGTCTCACTTTACCTTGTGAGACTTTTCTGATTAAATGAATTTCCTTTCCTTTAGGGACGAGAGGGTTAATGTCAGTTTACCTTCTAGCAGCTCCTGACTCACGGGTTTCCGGTTTGGACCACTCCCAGGTCCTATATATACCCTCTTATTCCACCAGAGGGTGCCAATTATTTTCATTTATCTGGAAGCTTGGCCAGGAGGAGAAAGGAGCTGCAGAATCCCTCTGTGTGACATGCTTTGTTCGCTTCAGCATTGGTGCTTGCTGTAGCAGTGTGTCATGTGCTGGTTGTACAGTTTGAAAGTTTCCCAGTAGTCTATTTACTCCCCCCCCCTCTTATGTTGTTTCCCCTTGTGCACTTTTAATGGCATCTTTGTGTGTGATTGCCGTGTGTACGAGTTGTCGTTTTCCCCTGCCTGTGTCTGGTTGTGGGATTTATCTTTACGATCCCGGCTCACCCCTCGGGTGGAGGTGGAAGAGGGGAATTACATCACGGCTAGGACAGTCAGGGACATGCTGGTGACTCAGACCTCGCTACCATCAAGCATACCTCTGAGCTGAGGGATAGCGCATGGTACACAGTCTTAGAATCAGCTTGGGTGTCTGAGTCCTGTCATCCGGTCGCCGTGACATAAACACACATGCCACTGCTACACACTTGTAGTGCCCCTGAAGCCATCAGGGTGCTACAAGGTTCTGCATCCCCACCAGGATGCAAGGCCTACCCCCTTAGGGACCCAGAACCCCAGTGCCGGTGTGCCACCCCTGTACCAGCAGCCGAGCTGCTCGGATCCGGAACTGCGGTGGCTCAAGGGGTCTCCGGACCTGGGGGTCGTGTGGCCACTCAAATGAAGGGGGTATTTACAGGGGATTGTAAAGTTCGTGACGCCACCCATGATATGTGGTAATTGGAGTACCACCGCTGCAGTTGGGAGTACCCGGGGATGATGGAACGGGGCAGCTAGGTCTTGTGACCCTCCACGGGTTGGGGGGAATATCCCGGGGCTCGGTGATGGTAAGAGGGAGTGCCGTTGGGTGCGAAGGGGTCACTTGCGCACTGACTCAGTCCATTAAGCTGACACCGACAACTGGATAAACCAAAGTTCTGGATACCGCTGCCGCTGAGGGGAGACAGTTCGGGTCCCGTCCCCAATGGTGCTGCCTGGTGATCCGTGACCTGCCTCCATGCATTAAGTTTACCTCTCTGTTGGTCCTAGTAGTATGGAACTTGCCGGGTCCCGCTCCCGGAGGGTGTGGGAGCTTGCTCTCAGGGTTCACGCTTGGGATTTTCTGGACCGTTTTTAGTCGAAAGTACTATCCCCCTCGTTGCACCAGTACCCCGATTTTGGAGCGAGTGGAGAGTGGATCTTGAAGGCTACGTTCTCGTCGGGTAAATTGTCAGGTTGCCTGAAGCTACTCCCTGATCTAGGGTCCACGTACCCCGTCGTGCCCTAGTCCCAGCCCGGTAATGGTGCAAGGCCGCCGGCTGTCCTCCTCGACAGTTCCGTTCCCCTTTCCACGATCCCCTGCGACCGGGGGTCCAGCTCCTCTAGGCCCAGAACACAGTCTGCCACCTAGATAACTTCCTAGGAGCCCTGCTTCTGACCTCCTCTCTCCTTCACTTCCATACTACAACTCTCTTCTCCTGACACTCCTGACCTCCCCTTTCCAACTCCCCCAGGTGGGCAAATCTATTCCACTCAAGCTGTCCACTGGTATGTGTGGTGGGTGTGATGCAGAGTGTACCTAGGGCTTTGATTAGCTGATGTAGGCAACACCATATAGTTGGGGACCCATAACCAAGAAGGAGGTGGATACTGCACGGGAGGGCAGACTGTGCAATACCCTGTGACGACCTGATAGTCCAGGGGCGTCACACCGGTAAAACCAAGTACCCAGGTAATCCCAGTTTTCCCCAACATTCCCCCATAAAATGGTGCTTAGCTAGGGTGGGACCAATGGATGGCTGCCTACAGGTGGAGCCACTCCAGTCCACTAGTTGACCAGGTGGGAGGGACAGACTGTGGAGAGTAGTTAGTCTAGAGTTGACAGTAAAGTGTGAAGGTGTGACTGAGCAACGTCCTGACTCGGGTTGACGGTGACCTAGTACCCAGGAGAAGTGGTTGCCGGTGGAGTACTCCCAGAACTATGCACCGACGGTGTACAGGACCCCAGGACAGGAAAGAGCTTCAAGCTGACTTGTTAACACCCTCACAGCAAAGGGGACCATCAAGGACCTTGCTGACGCTAAAGAATCCGAAGACTCAGTAGCAAAGGGAGAGCCGGGGACAGGACCAGAGACTCCAAGCCCACAGGGTTCACGCTACCGTCAGGCGGACAGAAGTGGACAAACCACAGATCGGTGACCTCCAGTGTTCCATACCACGGGGACCCACTTACCAGAGACAGGTGCAGGGGAAGAAGGTACCAGAGAACCAGACTGGCACTGGACGAAGGGGACCTGGAGGCAAAACCAGCTGGCCTCAGGCAACCAGTTAACATCCCAAGTGAGTAAACCAGTTGCACTGAATACCTGTCTGGACTCCTTCTTCCGACGCCCACCGCACTATACACCCGCTGGGGCAATACCCTACTTGCGGAGGGATTACCATACCAGCTGCTAATACCAACAGCCCCAGTAGAGACATTCTGCAGCGACAGCTCCCTATATGTAGCCGCAACACCGCAAGTGGCGTCACAAATAACCTTTATTCACCAATTTCCTGTAAATATCCCCATTACAGAAAGGACCCAGGGCACGGAACCGGGTAACGGCCACCATCGTGACATCCCCAAGACGTACACTGCCCGGAACAGAGTACCCCATATCCCTGGGTGCTATACACTCGCACACCTCTGCTACACACACACACACACACACCTACCTCTGCTACACACACACACCTACCTCTGCTACACACACACCTACCTCTGCTACACACACACACCTACCTCTGCTACACACACACCTACCTCTGCTACACACACACCTACCTCTGCTACACACACCTACCTCTGCTTGATTCATTTCCTCCACTATATTTCACACCGAAAGACACTAAGCATCCTACTTAAAAACTGTTCGAAATGGTGTGGATGTTGACCTGTTTTTCTTATTATGACCACCAGGTGGTGAATGTGAAAAGTTCTTTATAAACACTGTTTTTTGTACGGTATGACAATAATATATCTTATATTGTATGTTATTAAATGGCAATGTCTTAATTTGTTTGGGTTTTGTTTCTGCTTATAAGAACTTTAGCTTAGGAGCTGTAAATGGAGTTGTGATTTTACAGGAAAAGTGGTTTTGCTCATTAGTTATATTTGGTTATCACATCATGTACCTACTTACATTATGTTCTAGCTATGGTACTAGTGAATAGAGTGAGGCCATGCGTGTCTAGTTAGAATTTGGCTGGAAGTATACATATTACACACATATGACCACGAGCAGTTCTGGGTGCATATTGCTAACCCCTACCTAACCGTCCCTGCATCTAGGAGCATAGATAGAGATGTTTAGAAAAAGTATTTCTATAGATCTTTTATCGTATGCCAATGAGCACTGGGACTAGTCGCAAGGGTGTTAGTTTCGCGCTCATTCCGCCTTCTGAGCATGCTATTCAATGCCCATTGCCCAGTGTCATTGGCGGTGACTAGAGTTGAGTGAGTACCTAGCTATTCGTACTCGCTATACTCATAACGAGTACTGTCTAATACTTGCATATTCATTTCGAATAGCATGTGCAATGCAAGTCAATGGGAAAAAAACTCACAAAAGTAACGTGTAACCCAAATGCCATACTATTTGTGCGAATAGCGAAAAGTGTGGAATTCGGGTTACTTGTTATATTGCAAGTTTTCCCCATTGACTTGCACTGCACATGCTATTCGGAACGAATGCGCAAGTATTAGACAGTACTCGTTAGGTACTATTCGTATTCACTATACTCCTATGACCGTTGTCACCTCCTCAGAAACTGAGCTTAGGTTCAGGGCGCATGATCAGAATGCCGGGCATTTCCGCTCATGCGCATTAGATCTCTCTGAAGCCAGGACACGTACACCCGGCTTCATACTGCGCATGACCGGAAGTGCGGTGACTTCTGGTCATGCGCACTGCCCGGCGTCTGATGCGGTGACAACAGACACAGGTACGTGCGTCACCACTCATGACACTAGGCAATGGGCATTGAATAACATGTTAGCACGCCACTGTGGGCGTACTAACATACAAGAGGGCAAAATGAGGGCAGGAACTAACACCTCATTAGCATATCATAGAGGATCTTTGGAAGTACGTTTTCTAAAGATCTATTTATCTATGCTAGTGTATACAGGCACAGTTAGACAGGCATTAGCAATATGCACCCAGAACTGCTAGTGGTTGTGGGTGCATATTGTACCTTACAGGTTCCTTGTAATCATAGTACAACAAATATAAAAAATACCTAAAAACAAAGAAATTACATAGAAATGCCTTCCCCTGATGATGAGGCTGATAAGCAGCGATACGCGTGGGGTCTGCATCCACTTCATTCATCATTGTTGGAACTCACTCTATGAACCTGGTTTGTGCTTATCCAATATGCTGCTATGCACTATTCAATGATATGTTGCCACATGTCCCAAATATAGGTATGCTAGATGTTATAACAGCATTTTTTTAAATTGTTTTTTACACCTATTATGAATGGGCTCTCTGATTTTTCATTATTACTGACATCTTGCATATGTCACTATGACCATGTATACAGTGCCCATTTTAGGACATGATCATATATCAGTGTCAAACATCAGAACTACCCTATTTGATCTCTGACACCTGATCTCTGACACCTGACATTTTTTTTCCTATTATCTATTACTATCTAAATATGAAATCCAATAAATAATTAACCTATAGCTTAATGGTAAGGCGTCTGTGTCACACATAGTATTATCCTTTCAGATAAAAAAAAACAAACATCCACTATGGGGACTAGAACCCAGAGCTCTGGCTTTATCCACTGACATTCTCCAAGCCAAATACATATGATGTTTGAGGTTGATCAGTGCGTGGTGATGTGTGAGAAAGTCACATCTCAAATCTCACACATCAGAATGAGAATCAAGACTCTAGCATACTATTTGCATGGTTTATCTCATAAGGCAAGAAGGACAGCCATCCACTATATCTTCAGTGTATGGCTGAGTGGTAAAGTTGCTGCCTCTGGAGGGTGGTACTGTGATGCCCTGGACTAGCCAGGTTGTCCAAGGTAGTCTCACACACACACGCCCCCTCCCCTTAGTAAGGTGACAGCAGCCAAACTACAAAACCCTTGTCACCACCCTCCTGGTTTGATGTTCACACCAGGGGAGCGGAGCCAGGCGGTTGGCTCCACCCACCGAGGAGTTCACAGGCCCGGAGGCGGGAAAACAGTGAGAGTGAGAGTCTGGACTTGACAGTGGAGTCAAGTTCAAGGGCAGACCTGTGCCCAGGCCTGCCAAAGTCTACACCAGGTGTCTGGGTTGGAGCCCAGTCACCTCTGGCAAGGAGGCAGACGGTGGTGGCTGCCTGCAGGAGCTGGGATTATAGCCGGTGGAGCCGTAGGGACCGGGGACGGGCAGTGGCCCGCCGGTACCGAACTGGGGAACTGATTGGAAACCGGAGCACCAGGAGGGGTACTCAGACCCAGTACGGGGCCCAGAAACAACCAGGCTGAGTCAAATCAACTGATTGAGGACTGGACTTAGGACCTTTTCCACATAAGACCCCACTGAAGGCAACAGCCCAACCATAGGGGTAAAGCCACCGCCCAGGCATAGAGACCCGAGGGGCCAGCGTCTGCGGGCAAAGAGGGCTCTCCCAACACATATCAAGCCAGGGAGCGGACTACCGTTGCTCAGGCATAGGAGTCGTGATTTCTACACAAGTGAGGTGCAGAAGAAAGGCGGAAACCACCATCCTGTTAAGGTGAAAACTGCAGCCGGCTGCAGGCACCATTCACCATGTTTGGTTTACCAGAGACTCCAGCATGTTTGTCATAGTGAGTACAACAGTGCCTTCGGGCAGCACGCATCCATCCCCTCGCCTCAGTACCTCCCTCGGGCCCCCGGGACCATCATCCTCCTACCCACAGAGGGGGTCAACACCAGGCTGCACAACACCATCCCCGGGAGCCTAGTCAACGGCAGCGGTGGTGTCCATCCATTCACCACAACCCGTGGATGGCGTCACGAACTTAAATCCCCTGCAAACAACCGCGGCTCTGACCTCCCCACCGGAGTCCCTACGTGTAGCGCCAACCCCCTTTCAGAGCGACGTGACCCCCGGGTCCGTGAAGAGCTCGAGCCACCCACCGACGAGCACGGATCCGAGCGGCTCGGTAGCCGGCCGAGCCCCGGGGCGGTACAGTACCTTGGTTTGAACCCAGGAGTAGAAAGATTAAATTTGACTTTTTTAAATTCTGCTGCTCATACACAAACTGCAGTGATGTCTGATGTGTGAAGCTGTCAGAAGTCACGTCTCACACATCAGAATAACTTTTAGACACTGTTTGCAGGTTTAACCTCATAAGTAGGGAAAATTACTATTTAGTATCATTTTATTTTGTGGAGGAGTGGTTAAGCTCACAGGATGGAGAGTCACCAAAGAAACTTCCTTTCTGGGTTCAAGTCCTAAAAGCAGAAGATTTTTATTTTTAAAATTATGCTGGGTACCACACAAAGTCCAGTAATGTTCCACCTTTAATATCTGACATTCTGATGTCATTCTGCCATGTTAAAGAAGAGTTTCAGACATGATGTACATCACATAGGCAAAGGAAATGGTGTGGGAGAAAATAATTTACTACATATCTATTTCCAAGTGACTGTACCTTCACATTATTTATTAGAAAAGGGTCTAATGATCAAATTACTTTATTGTAAATGTTTGTTTGTACCCAGCATAATTTTAAAAATAAAAATCTTCTGCTTCTGGGACTTGAACCAAGAAAGCAAGTTTCTTTAGAGAATCTCCATCCTGTGAGCATGTGCGATGTGACTTCTGAAAGCTTCACACATCAGACATCACTGGAGTTTGTGCTAGCAGCAGAACTGAAGCTTAAAGGGAATGTATGGTGAGAAAAAAAAAAAATTCAACAACTGAAAAAATGTAAAGTAATATTTTAATGTTTTGTTTAAATATTATTATTTTTTTTAATTGAGCAAAATATATAAAAAAAATTAAAAAGTTTGATATTTTCCACTGTTTCTACTGTTAAACACTAGGGGGAGCAGCTTCTGAAATTCTACAGAAATCCAACTGTAGAAAAAGCTCACATTACAGCTGCAGTAAAGTGGGCGGAGTCTGCTCTCCTTTGTGTGATGGCACGCCTCCCCCCCTCCTAATCTGAGTGTTTACAACAGATAACAGAATAATATGTAGGGACACAGTGCGGAGCCATTTTGTTGGTGACCAGAAATGTCTAAAGTGACACCACTCGGAGACGGTAATGGGGAGAGGGGAGGCAGCCCGTACTCACACATCCCGGCGGTTGACAGGGGTGCCGTGGAGCAAACACCATACGATATGAGCTCCACAATAATGGCGCTGATCTCCTCCCTCTGCTGTGATCTGGGCAGCCCAGGGGGCGCGTCCAGGTCACAGCAGATGCACACTGCAACGTAAATGATGGGGTCGGATCCCGACCACTGTTCTCTATGCACAGGGGCTGCCATAAAGGAGTGTGTAACTGTCGTTACACACACAGCAAATCCAGCATGGCCCCCAGTGCCTCCAGTAAAATTAGAATTAAATAAAAACTAAATAAGCTGCGATTTTCATTTTGTATTAAAAATACTTGATTTCATAATCACTATTTTTAATACAAAAATAAAAAAACGCGATACCTTCCCTTTAAAGGGAACCAATCATCAGGATTTTCGTATATAAGCTAAAACCAGTGCTATACTGGCACTATCAGGCTATATATCTACACACTTCTAGTGGTCAGCTCGGATGTTTAGACTTTCAAATCCAACAAAGTAAAGTTTATAAAATCGGCAGTTGCTTGAGTGGCAGCTGCAATGGAGCAGATAATATCTGGGTGGGTATTCATATGGATTCCCGCCCTCCTGCCTGTTGTTCCTCTGTCTCTCTGTTCTCTATGCTAATTTTACTATTCACTAATTTCTTCACTAAGATGGCGTCGGAATTGGCGCCTGCGCATAGCGCTTATCTCCGGCACCATCTTTGTGAAGATAGTGTTACCCCCTGCTATTCTTTTCTTGTGGCTGAGATAGCAGCGCATGCGCACTCGCATCTTCTGCTCTCGGTGTGACCGCGGGGGCGCACATGGTCACAACAGAAGTGGAGAACAGCTGATCAGAGGACGCGACTAGCTGCAGAAGAGTTCACCATGCCAGCATAGGAGCCTGCCAGGACACTGTGCCAGCACAGCAGCACTGACATTACGGGGTTAGGTGAGTTCATTGTGAACTTACCTCACCTGACCTCATGCCATATGATCCGGTGCAGATGTCATTGGCACGCTGCCGTCGGCTTGTTTCTCCGGTCTGTCACGTCCTTCGATCAGCGGTTTCAGGGGTGGTCTCCGCTTCTGTTGTGACTGCGTGCACTCCCGCGGTCACAACGAGAGCAGAAGAAGCGAGGGTGCATGCACCACCTTCTCAGCCACAAGAATAGAATAGCAGGGGGTAACACGATCTTTACAAAGATGGCGCGGAAGATAAGCGCTATGCGCAGGCGCCAACTTCGACGCCATCTTAGTGAAGAAATTAGTGAATAGTAAAATTAGCATAGAGAGAGGGAGGAAAAACAGGCAGGAGGGTGTGAATCCATATGAATACCCACCCAGATATTATCTGCTCTATTGCAGCTGCTGATTTTTTTAAACTTTACTTTGTTGGATTTGAAAGCCTAAACATCCGAGCTGACCACTAATGGTATGTAGAGAATCAGCCTGATAGTGCCAGTATAGCACTGGCTTTAGCTTATATATGAAAACCCTGGTGATTGGTTCCCTTTAAGCTTTGTACTCCTGGGATCAAACCAAGGTACCACCCTCCAGATGCAGCAACTTTACCACTCAGCCATACACTGAAGACATAGTGGCTGACTATCCTTCTTGCCTTATGAGACTAACCATGCAAATATTATGCTATTGTCTTGATTCTCATTGTGAGGTGTGAGATTCTTACACATCAAACTCACTTATCAGCCTCAAACATCGTTCAATTTGGCTTGGAGAATGTCAGTGGATAAGGCCAGAGTTCTGGGTTCTAGTCCCTAGGGTGGATGGGTTTTTTTTTTTTTTTTTTTTTTTTGAAAGGATAATACTTAGGGATGATCAAATACCTCAAATATTCGGCTTTGCGAATATCCGACGAATAGGTCGCCGCTATGCGAATATTCGATGCGCAATGTAAGTCTATGGGAAGCCCGAATAGTTCCAAATAGTTGTTATTCAGGTTTCCCATAGACTTATATTGCACATCGAATATTCGCGAATAGCAGCGACCTATTCGGCAAATATTCGCAAAGTTGAATATTTGAGGTATTCAATTATCCCTAATAATACTATGTGTGACACAGACACCTTACCATTAAGCTAGAGGTTCATTATTTATTGAATTTCATATTTAGATAGTCATAGATCATAAGAAAAAAATGCCAGTGGTCAGGTGTCAGTGGTCAGGTGTCAGTGATCAAACAGGGAATTTCTGATGTTTGACACTGATATATGATCATGTCCTCAAATGGACACTGTACATGTAAATAAATCTTCTGCTTTGTTGGTTATTTTGCCTATATAATCCGATATAGCGGAGCCTGACATATTAATTCACATCTATACTCCATTGGGTTTACTTACCTTGATAGGTGACTGCTAGTGTTCTTAGGCATTTCTATGTCATTTGTGTCTTTTTAGGTATTTTTTATATTTGTTGTATTATGAATAAACTTTTTGGATAATTAACAGTTGGTGTGCTCAGTTATGTTTAACCCTTTCCTTTCTTCTCCATATTTATTTTGCTTAATGTTGAGCACCCCTACTCTCCATATTATCCTTGCTTTGCATCTCCAACCATTTTTACTAAGTCATTAGAAGACTGATATATTGGAAAGTTTTAACTCTATTATATCTTAGAACGATGCATAGAGAAGTCACCAGGAGACTGCAATGCTGCTCCCACAAAGGAAAGAAGATCGTCAATACACTGCGACCTGTCTCTGCTTATAAACATTGTTAAAAAAAAATGATGTGCTACAAAATACACATATCAGAAAAATATTTATTAAATTGATATATACAAAATTGTAGGTACTGGTACATGTTGCTTCTCATCTTTAGGATACAATATTGCAAATTATATGTGTCCACCTTTGCCATAAGTCATCCCTTTTCTAACCAGTCAGCCATCTTTTAGAATAGCATGCTTGTACAATTATAATCAGGCTTCGTAAGATGATACTCACGGAGTAACTCAATTTACTAGGGGATGCTGAAATCAGAGGCTGTGTCATATCTTCTTCCACGCTCCCAGCCAGAAGAATTCTGTGGTATTGAAGGCCTACCTACACACAGCCAACAAAGGTCATATCTGAGTGCCACGTTGCTGACGCCTACACTAAACACCAGAATCTGTAAAACCAAATCCAATGAATGACAACAAGACTTAGAGCAGGGAGGAGGTTGAGCTGTGTGGGTTCACAATTCCGTCTCACGCATTCCTAGAGACAACCACTTGCTTGCTGAATCCCTCCATAGACTGGGATACTGGAGATCCTGATAGTGGTAGTTTAATGTAAGAATTAGGTCGATGATATGTTCATGGTCATGCATGTGGCTGCAATCAGATTAAAGCTCCAAGCGTCACTCATAAAAGTAGTATAACCCTTGATGGACGGACGTATACAATTATATATTGTGCTTAGATAAATGAAGTACTTGGTCTGGAGCAGTTCTTTCTACCCTTTTTAAGACGCTGTGTGACATCTCAGGAATAAGTGTTACAATCATAGCCACCCACAGTCAGTTTATGTAGCTAGAATCTTCCTGCATTGGGATTTGATCTTGCATTATTGCCGGGTTGTACTGGGACAAGTTGCTCTCATTCTCAATGAACTTCAGAACTTCATAAAAATCTAAACTGAAGATTAAAAAAAAAGAAAAGTTAAAAAGACTTCCAGAGATCACATGAAAAGAGAAAATAGATAAATAGGATATAAGAATATAAGCTCATTTCAAGTGTGCTCCTACTAAGATCCCTAGAAATAAGCTGTAATCGGAGGGAAAATGTGGCACATGAACCCCAATTTATGAAGCCCATGCTTGTTTACACCTTCTTGATGAGGGGGCATGATGAAGTCAGACAATTCTGATACATTTAGAGGCGCACATTCTCAATGATCAGGAGTGTCTGACAAGTGATGTGCTCCCCTTCACAAATCTTAGTCCAATATCTGACTGAGATGAGCTGTGGTGTCATGGCCCCCACTGTGTCTTCATTCCACCCCAGCATTAAAACACCAAAAGTTGTAAAATTTTAGTGCAACTCTGAAATAAGACTAAATTTTGTGACTTTTCAAAGAAATATACTCTGGCGAAATTGATGAATCGAGACCCAAGTTTCATTACTGTTTACTGTGATAATTTATGTATACTGCGGTGCTGTTATCACAAACATATTGGACGCTTGCATTTCAAGGAACTAAGACCAAAAGGCACACAATGTCCAGTTTGACCTGTTTCTTTACACTGGATCCAATCAATATACATTTTTGACAATTTCATGTAGCATTGATTTATTAGGGAAAACACCAAAGAAAAATTACTAATACATAAATCATATATTAACATCAATATAGTATTTTATAATAGTTCAAAACACAGGGTCTAGGGTAAGATGTCTGGCATAAGGTACACCACAGCTCATAATGAATTAGATGAGCTTTGGTGTGATGCCCCCTTTCTGCCCCTGCCCTGTCCCCTGCAAAAGTCCTAAGTCTGGGTTACAAAAAAAAAAATTGCCATTTTTCAAAGCAATTTACAATAGAATTTTGGAATAATCACTTTGATGAATCAGAACCATAATGTTTTATTGCCCTGCAGTTCCTCCACAGGGAAAATGATGCATTACCAAATGCCCAATTAAATGCATTTTCTGTGTAATGGAGGATAGGTCCTCCAAAGTGAGAGACACTATTTGATAATGTTCTCCATTCAATACCGTTCTCCAATCTGGCCAAGATATCAGGATCCTTAACAGAGCGTTCTATTTTTTTCTTTTCAATTAAGTGACTTAGCGTAAATCTAATATATAAAGCTGAATGTGTGTATGTATGTGTATGTGTGTGTGTGTGTATGTCCGGGATTGGCATCCGCACTGTCGCAGCTACAGCCACAAAATTTTGCACACTCACACTTCTGGACCCCGAGAGCGTCATAGGCTATGTTTTGAGGGGAAATTTTAACCCCGCTCTTTACAGTTATTCACCAAAAAACCTGCCTCCATTAAAGTGAATGGAGCTGGGAGCCACAGTGCAGCCAGAACCTCAGAAGAATGCGCAGCCACGCCCTTATATGGAATGTTGGCGTGTCACAACACAGCCAGGGAAAGAGACAGACACAGACAGGGTTAGGGGTACTTTGCACACTACGACATAGCAGGGGCGATGTCAGTGGGGTCAAATCAAAAGTGACGCACATCCAGCGTCACTGTCAATATCGTAGTGTGCAAATCCTTTTACATATGATTAACGAGCGCAAAAGCGTTGTTATCATATGATTGGTGTAGGGTCCGACATTTCCATAATTTAGCTGCAGCGACGGTACGATGTTGTTCCTCGTTTCTGCGGCAGCACACATCGCTGTGTGTGAAGCCGCAGGAGCGAGGAACATCACCTGACCTGCGTCCCGGCTGCAATGCGGAAGAAAGGAGGTGAGCGGGATGTTTACGTCCTGCTCATCTCCGCCCCTCCGCTCCTATTGGCCGCCTGCCGTGTGACGTCGCTGTGACGCCGCACGACCCGCCCCCTTAGGAAGGAGGCGGATCGCCGGCCAGAGCGACCTCGCAGGGCAGGTAAGTACGTGTGAAGCTGCCGTAGCGATAATGTTCGCTACGGCAGCAATCACAAGATATCGCTGCTGTGACGGGGGCGGGTACTATCGCACTCGGCATCGCAAGCATCGGCTTGCGATGTCGTAGTGTGCAAAGTACCCCTAAGAAACAGACATAGACAGGGTAAGAGACAGACACAAAGAGACAGACACAGACAAAGAGACAGACTGACAGGGAAAGAGACAGACAGGGAAAGAGAGAGACAGGTTAAGAGACAGACACAGACAGGTAAAGAGACAGACACAGACAAAGAGACAGACAGACACAGGGAAACAGACAAACAGGGAAAGAAAGGGAAAGAGACAGACAAGGAAAGTGACAGAGATAGATAGACAGACAAGGAAAGAGATAGACAGACAGACAGGGAAAGAGATTGAGACAGATGGAGAAAGAGACAGACAGTCAGAGACAGACAGGGAAAGAGACAGACAGACAAAGAGAGAGAGAAACAGTGAAAGAGACAGACAGACAAAAAGAGAGAGAGACAGAGAGATATATACAGAGGGGGGAGACAGACAGAGAATGGGAGAGAAACAGAGAGACAGTTACTATCCCGGGCGTTAATATATTCTATTTATACATTCTATCCCGGGAATGTTAATACATTCTATTTTGTTATCAGCAGTTATTAACCCAGGCGAAGCCGGGTAGTACAGCTAGTTATTTTATATTACTGTAATAAGTTTGTATAAATACAGTAAATATTTTTGGGTTGTGGAACGAATTGTCTGCGTTTCAATTATTTCCTATGGAAAAATTTGCTTCGATATAAGAGTAACTTGGTTTAAGAGCACACTCCTGGAACCAATTATGCTCATCATAATCCAAGGTTCCACTTACCAGTGGTCCTGATGCTGGCTATCTTTTCAGTTGAGTTTAATACTGCAAATGTTACCCTGTTTTGATAAAAGTAGGATAGCCATTTATGCAGCCTCATTGAAGCTGATATGGTATGTATTTGGCTACATTTTACCGCAGAGGAGAACGCCAGTCATTACATTGATGACCTTGATGACTGGTCCTTGCACATGAAGATGAATGCGATCTAAAGTTTTATGTTGGCCATAGCTACAGATTCTGATATTGTAGAATAGGTCTGAAAAAATAAATAGTGATATAACGGCATCACTAAGGTTCTGAATACATGGTTCTCAAACTTTCACTCAGATATATGGACTTCCATCATCTATATGAGCTTCTGTCATCTACAGGCTCTCATGTAAATAGTATGCAGCATACATTTCTTTACTTTTTGCAGTGGGCCTGTATAGGAAAGCACCATCTGCAGCGGCTTCCTATATGCTGGCACATAACTTGCAGAGAGAGTCTAATGGTTACTCTTTTGTTCCCGATTAGGTGATTGGAGACTTATGGATATGTTACATGTCGCGGGCGGCGGGGCGCTGCGCTCGCTAACGCTCGGGTCCGGCGCTGCTGCTGCTCCTCGGTGGCTCGAGCGGTGGGCCGAATCCGGGAACTCGAGCGGCGCTCCTCGCCCGTGAGTGAAAGGGGGGTGGTTTGTTTGGGGAATTAGTCCGTGACACCACCCACGGGTTGTGGTGAAGATGGGCACCACCGCTGCTGGTGACGGGGATCCCGGGAGCGATGGTAGGGAGCAGCTGGGATGTTGTTCTCCCCCTCCGTGGGTAGGGGTTGGTGGTCCCGGGGCCCAGTGGTGTGACGGGGAGGCAGGGTTGGTGAGGTGCAGGGTTGCAGGGGCAGCGCGGCGCGGTGCCGGATGGCACTGGTGTACTCACTCAGCAACAGATGCACAAAGTCTCCGGTAAACCAAACGGTTGGATGGACGGGTCCCGCAGCCGGCTGCAGTGTCTCTCCCCGGACAGGTGATGGTGGCTGTCTTTCCCTGCACCTTTGTGTACTGTGTTGACTACGATGGGTTCCCAACGGTAGTCCGCTTCCCGGTGTATAGATGCCGGAGGATCCAGTTTTGCCCGCAGGCGCTGGCCCTTGGGTCTCTAGCCGGTGGCGGTGGCTGTATACCCTCATGGTGTGGACGGTTGCCTTCTGACGGGACTTGGGTAGTTAGGAAACCCCTGGGGTTCCTGTCACACTCGGATTTGACTATTATCAGCGGCTCCAAGCCTGGTCAGGGTCCGATGGCCCTGCCTGTGTGCTCAACTTCACTCCGGTCCCCGGTTTGGTACCGGTGGGCCACCACCCAACCCCGGTCCTACGGTTCTGCGGAGATCCGTCACTCCTGCAGACGGCCACCACCGTCTGCCAACCTTGCTGTCAGTGCCTGGGCTCCAACCCAGACACACGCAGTTCGTGACCTCTCACTTTCACCTCCTGAACTGATCTACTGCCTTTCCTGCCTCCAGGTCTGTGAACTCCTCGGTGGGTGGGGCCAACCGCCTGGCTCCGCCCCACCTGGTGTGGACATCAGACCCTGGAGGGAGGCAACAAGAGTTTTGTGTCTAACTAATGTAACTGTCTGGGGGGTGGGGGTGTGTGTGTGTTTTGTCTGTGGCTACCTGGCTAGTCCAGGGCGCCACATTACACATTCACCAGGAGCTTATTCTGGCATATTTTAAGGAGAACCTGTCACCTAATTCATGCTGCCCAAAAAGTAGGAATCATGAATTAGAGCCTAGATGCACAATTGCTATTTAATAGATTGGTCAGTTAGCTTTAGTGGCACTGGGAAAAGTGGCACCTGACTAATATATATATATATATATATATATATATACATACATACATACATACATACATACATACATACATACATACATACACACACACACACACACGCACGCACGCACGCACGCACGCACGCACATACATATAATGGTGTGGAGGGGAAATCCAAACCTACAGAGCCCTGTGTGAAAAAGTGATTGGCCCCTAAACCTAATAACTGGTTTGGCTACCCTTAGCAGCAACGACTGCAATCATGCAATCCAGTGTTTGCAATTGGCAATGGGTCTTTTACAATGCTCTTGAGAAATTTTGGGCACTCATCTTTGCAAAATTGTTATAATCTCAATCAGATTAAGGTCAGGACTTTGACTAGGCCACGCCAAAGTCTTAATTTTGTTTTTCTTCAGCTATTCAGAGGTGGACTTCCTGGTGTGTTTTGAATCTTTGTCCTGCTGCATAACCCGCTTCAGCTTGAGGTCATGAACAGATGGCCAGACATTCTTCTTCAGGATTTTTTGGTAGACAGCAGAATTCATGGTTCCATCTACCACAGCAAGTCTTCTAGGTCCTGAAGCAGCAAAACAGCCATAGATCACCACAGTACCACCACCACCATATTTTACTGTTAGAATGATCTTCCTTTTCTGAAATTCTGTGTTACTTCTACGCTTCTACGCCAGTTGTAACAGTACATACGCCTTCCAAAAACTGAGACAAGCCTTTATGGTTTTTTTTTTTGCTCAGAAGTGGTTGTCGTCTTGGAACTCTGCCATGCAGGCCATTTTTTTTTACCAGTTTCTTATGGTGAAGTCATGAACACTGACCTTAACTGAGGCAAGTGAGGCCTACAGTTCTCTGGATGTTGCGGGGTCTTTTGTGAACTCATTGATGAGTTGCCGCTGTGCTCTTGGGATATATTGGCCGGCCACTCCTGAGAAGGTTCAACACTGTTCCATGTTTCACCATTTGTGGATAATGGCTCTCACTGCGGTTCACTGGAGTCCCAAAGCATTAGAGATGGCTTTATAACTTTTTCCAGAGTGATAGATCTCAGCTACTTTGTTTCTCATTTGTTCTTAAATTTCTTTGGATCGCGGCATGATGTTTAGCTTTTGAGGATCTTTTGGTCTACTTCGCTTTGTCAAGCAGGTCCTATTTAAGTGATTTCTTGATTGTGAGCAGATGTGACAGGCCTGGGTGTGACTATGAAAATTGAACTCACCTTCCCAAAGATGTGATAAAGCAAAGTTAATTTATGTTTGGGGGGGGGGAGTCGCTTTTTCCCACTGGGCCATGTAGGTTTGGATTTTTTTTCCCTTAATAATAAAGACCTTTTTTTTATAAAATTTTGTGTTTGCTTGTGTGTTATCTTTGTCTTTAAATTGGTTTGGTGACCTAAAACAATTAAGTATGACAATCATGCAAAAGAATATGAAATCAGGAAGGCGGCAAACACTTTCACATCATATATACAAGTATATTCTATTATAGATAACTTCTTTAACAGAGGGAAGTCCTATTGCAAGATTCACATCTATTAACCCCTTCCCAGCTGATGTGGGTGCATGCAGTGGCTCCTGAGACCGCAGCGCTATACAGTTGGCACCTGCTTCTAATAAGGGTGACTGGAGTTAGCACTAATTCCTGCTTTTTAACCACTGAAGGCGGGCAACACCAAATCACATCTCGCCTCTGGACCATGCCCAGTAACGCTTTGCCTCCAGGCAAAGCTTTACTGGGCATGGTCCAGAGGTGAGATGTGATAGGATGCTGCCCTCCTTCATTTTTCTGGAAGTTCAATTACGGACATAATAGATTGGATCACTGACTGCAAAGCAAAAACTACTGGGAAGCTAAGTAGCTTTGTACCGCCCTGAGAGGGGCCCGACCGCTTCCTCCGCTTGCTCGGGCCGAGCCGCTCAAGGTGCGGGCTCGGGTTAGTCGGTGGCACGAGTGCCTCCGGACCGGGGGCCACGTCACTCTTGTTAAAGGGGAAGTAGGCGGTGGGAGGATGGTGGTCGGGTAATGGGTCGTGACGCCACCCACGGGTCGTGGTGACCGGGGAAGCACCACCGCTGCGGCGGAAGTAATGGCGGGCTCGTCCGAGATCGGTGTTGCGGCCGCAGCCTAGATGTTAGCCCCTCCGTCGGTAGGGGCGGTGTGTCCCGGGGCTCGGTGGGGGACTGTAGGAGTTGGTGGTTGTTGTAGTCGGGGTGCAGGGCGCCGTGCCGCGGTGTAGTGTGTCGTGCCCGGATGGCACTGGTGTACTCACGATTAATGCACACTGAGTCACTGGTAAACCAAAGTTCGGTAGTGGTCGGTCCCCGCGGCCGGCTGCTTTTGTCCCCTGTGGGGTTGATAGTGGCCCCTTTTCCCGTGCACCTCTGAATGTTTTTGCTTCGCCCCCCACCTGTCTGAGCAGTGAGAACCCGCTCCCCGGCGTTGAGCTGCCGGAGGAGCCCTCGGTTGCCCGCAGGCACTGACCCGTCGGGTGTTTGGCCCTTGGCGGTGGCGCTCACCCGGTCTCTGTGAGCTTTTGCTTTCTTTCGGGACTTTGGTTGTGGATGAACCCCTGAGGTCCGGCCAGCAATCAGTCAATTTGCCTATACTCAGTGGCTTCTAAGCTAGGACGGGATCTGAGTACCCTTCTTCTGTTTGGTGCTCCGGTACACGTTTGGCTCCCCGGTTCGGGACCGGCGGACTCCAACCCAAGCCCGGTCCATACGGTTCCGCCGGTTGCTGTACCGGTACTCCTGCAGACGGCCACCACCGCCTGCCTGCCTGACGTTTTCCAAGGGGCCCAGGCTCCAACCTGGGTCCCAGACAGCTTTACAACTCCTGTCAACCTCTC
Source organism: Anomaloglossus baeobatrachus (assembly GCF_048569485.1). Classification (NCBI taxonomy): domain Eukaryota; kingdom Metazoa; phylum Chordata; class Amphibia; order Anura; family Aromobatidae; genus Anomaloglossus; species Anomaloglossus baeobatrachus. The sequence continues at coordinate 656,879,506 of NC_134354.1, forward strand.
TCTGCAACTTCACTCTTCTCAAGACCGTTTAAACTTCCTGCCCCAGTACAGTAGTCTCCTCGGTGGGCGTGTCTTACCACCTGACTCCGCCCACCTGGTGTGCTCTACTTGCCCTGGGGGAGGAATCAGGTCTCCCTATCGGGTGACATGTATGTGACCTCACAGGGGATGGGGGTGTGTGTGTATGTGGCTGGTGTTATTACCTGTGACCCCTGGGGTCCAGGGCATCACAGCTTCATTATTACTATTATACTTGCCGATGTGATCACCCATTTTTTATTTGTTTCCGTACCTCTGGATTCTGCTATTTATCTCCGTCACCTTCTAGCCAGGATGTTATAGGTTGAGTGAGGGTTAGCCATTGAGGAGCGGGGGCGACATAAAAATTAGGGTTCATCACCTCCGCTGGCAGGTGGGGGTGGACAATTAGAGCTTTCCTAGGTACAGGTTTGATCTCTTTTGCCAGTCCCTCTATCTTGCTTTATTTTTAGTTAATTTTTTCACATCTATTTATTCCTGGATTTGTGGTGGAATCTGAGTGTAGCATGATGTAGCTGCAAAAAGCCCAATTTCAGGTACTCATCACTTACTGGAGTGTTTAATTCAGTTTCCATAAAACCCCTAATTTTTTTCTGCTGAAGATGTAGCAGTGGTCTTTATACTGAGCTGTGTATAACCCCGCCCACACCAGTGATTGACAGCTTCGTGTGTAAACTGCTAATCAGTGGTGAAGGTGGAGTTACACAGATTAGCTGCTCTGCCTGACATGTGACACTTAAGCCTGCTTTACCCCTTACGATATCACATACGATATCGTATGCGATCGTACACGCCCCCATCGTATGTGCGGCACGTTCAATTTGTTGACCGTGTTGCACACACGATTATTTGCCGTCACACGTACTTACCCTTCCATACGACCTCGCTGTGGGCGGCGAACATCCACTTCCTGGAGTGGGAGGGACGTTCGGCGTCACAGCGAAGTCACGTGGCAACCGGCCAATAGAAACGGAGGGGCGGAGATGAGCGGGACGTAAGCATCCCGCCCACCTCCTTCCTTCCGCATTGCCGGCGGGAGCCGTGGGACGCAGGTAAGTACTGTTAATCGTTCCCGGGGTGTCACACACTGCGATGTGTGGTACCTCGGGAACATTGAACAACCCGACGTGCAATTTTAAGGAAATGAACAACGTGTATGCGATGAACGGTTTTACGTTCAATCGCAATCGCACATAGCTGTCACACGCTACAACAACACTAACGATGCCAGATGTGCGTCACTTACGACGTGACCCCGCCGACACATCATTAGATTTGTTGTAGCGTGTAAAGCCCGCTTTAGTCCTGCAGTGATAATCTCCCTTTGAAAACACTGATAGTACTGAAACTTCAGCAAGCTGCTGAGCAAGTGATATCACTGAAATATGACTTTTTGCCCCTAAATTATAGCACTCAGATTAAATAGCAAAAACCTGCTGACAGCTTCGCCCTCTTTTCTTTACAACTCAATAGTGGGAACACTCCATGAGCACTCCATAGCACTCTTTCTTCAAAATAATGCTGCTAGGGAGATACTATGGCATTCGGTGGAGTATGCCATGATTTATTTTACTGTTGTATGTCATATATCATGAATCATACAAAGACACAGTTGGGCCCAATGCATTTTTATAGTTGCATTATGGCAAAAGGCCCAGTTCTCTCCATACATTCTAAACTATGTTCCCAAGATTGCTAAATGGTTTAATCAGAAGATCATGGAGATTGAAGCTATGTGAGCAGTATGTCTGTGATGGTGGGATATGGGGGGAGGTGTATAATGTTGTGCAGATTCCTATTTTAAGCTTGGTTCACTGCCCATTATTTGTACTGCTTGTGTGTACATTGTATTGTCTGTAGGTAATCACCCTCTGTAGTGCAAGGTTATAGCTTCTTGAAGCGCTTCTATCCCTAGGTGTGGGTGGAGGTGGGCCTGGAATCCACCTAACCTCTTTGCTTACCTGGGGTGATGAGTCAGTCTGTTTGGACAACTTCAGGAGAAAATGATTGATCCTCTGGGAAAAACTGTGACTTCTCAGAGAGACCTGGACATTTATCACTTACTGGACTATGTTTGTTATTATACAAATTTTACCCTCTGTTTTGTGGATTATGTTATGGACCATTTGATTTGCTTGGAATAAATGCTCTTTGGATTGAACAGCCATCTCTCGCTCTGTTGATTGTGTGATATGGGAGAAGGACCCCGTCACAATGTTACTCAAAGGGCCAGGAAGAGGGCTAAGTAGGTTAAGCAAGCGCCTGCGGTGTTACCTGTAGCATTCTGAGGGGACAGTGCAGTGCCTGTGGCCATTGAGCACCTTCCAATGGCTCTAAGCATTCAGCACACTGATGACGGAGGCGCAGGCACACAGGTTTAGCAATATCACTCAGTGTCACACCTGCTCTGCCGATAACGCCAGCAAGACACAGGCTACTTCCGGCCTGCGCCCTGTTGGAAGACACACAGGCCGTTGAGTGCTGAAATGACATCACTGCATCATGCTGTCCAGCGGTCAGTGCTATTCAAGGTAGAGGAGGATATAAAGGTTGGGCTGGACAGTGATCCTGGATTAGGTAAGTATAAGCCTTTTACATTTTTTTCTCATATTATTTGGGCATTAAATGAGCGCTGTTGGGGACATCATATTATATGAGGGGCTGTGGGGAACATCAATGTCTGGAGGCTGTGCGGAACATTATACTGAGGGCTGTAGAGTAAATTATACAGGGGGCTGTGGGGGGAAATTATACTGTATAAGGGACTGAGGGGAGATGTTATACTGGGGGCTGTGGGAACATCATAATCTATAGGGGGCTATGAGGGACATTACATTGGGGTCTGTAGTGACCATACTGTATTAGGAGCTGTTGAAGACCTTATAGTGGGGCTGTGATGACCATACTGTCTATGCGACTGAGGGGGACATTTTTCTTTGGGCTGTAGTGCTCATACTGCATTGGGCACTGGGGGCCGTGGTAACCATACTAGATATGGGGCTATGTGGGGGTGACATTATACTGCATTGGGTGCTGTGGGGTCATTATTCTGTATTAGGGACATGGGTTGCTTTGGTAGACATAATACTATATATGGGAGTCTGTGGTGGTGACCATATTATATAATGAGGAGCTGTGATAAACATGATACTGTATGGGGGGCTGCGGTGGACATCGTAATGTATGGTGGCTGTGGTGGACATCATGCTTTATATTGGGGGCTTGTTGTGGGCACCATACTGATGGGCAGCTGTGGTCACCAACATACTTCCGTATATAAGGGGACAGTGTGAGGAGGGGGTAGGGTTTGGAGAGGGCAATGTAGTGTGTAGTATAAAGGCATAGCGTGAAGAGGGGGGAACAGAATAGATATGGAGAAGGGGAAGTTTGAAATGACGACACAGTGTTTCATACCTGTCCCAGATACAAGTTTTACTACCCTCACACAGGACTCTGTTGTTCTCCAAGTTGGGCTTTGCAGGTGGCCTGGTGTCCTTCCATGTGATAGTGAATTTTATATAAGCCCAGGCAGACTAAGAGACACACCTCTGGCTTGGAATTAAGACTTTTAGTGTTTCTGAGACCTTTGTGCCTGGCGCTTCCAGTACCTCTGCTACTGGTCTCCTGTCTGCCTGAGGTTTTCAGTACCTTCGATACCTGCCTCCACCATCATGTTGGTGTGCGGCTTCCAGTACCTCCGATACCTGTCTCCTGTCTGCCTGCGACTTCCGAGACCTCTTCCACCGGGCTTCTGTCTGCCTACAGCTGCAATTACCTCTGCTACCAGTTTTTTCTCTGCCTGCAGCTTCCAGTACTTCTGCTACATGCTTTCCGTTTCCAGTCTGCTTGTGGCTTCCAGACCTCTGATAACAGTCTCTTATCTGCCTGCAGCTACCAGTGTCTTGCTACCAGTCTCCTATCTGCCTGCGTCTTCCGGTACCTCTGCTGTCCCTTGTATTCCTGCAGCTTCCAGTATCTCTACCAGTCTCCTATCTGTCTGCAAGTAAATACAAGGCACTCTTCAAATCATTTGCATAAAATTTATTTAAAAAAAAAGTTGCAAACATGTGACATTTCGGCCACTTGATGGCCTTCAGACAACTCACACAAATGTTCAATGTGAGTACTGAAATGGAATCACAAGCAACAACGTGTATTGCTCTGTCAGGTTAAAGCAGGGTCTTATGTACAGCGTCTGCATAATGGTGGACACCGCTGCTAACACTGGCTCCGTACATAAGACCCTGCTTTAACCTGACAGAGCAATACACATTGCTGCTTGTGATTCCATTTCAATACTCACATTGAATATTTGTGTGAGTTGTCTGATGAAGGCCATCAAGTGGCCGAAACATCACATGTTCATTATATGCAAATGATTTGAAGAGTGCCTTGTATTTGCTTGGATACGGATGGTTTGGAAGCAGACAAGTGCACTTCTTACTCTACACCTATGTGGCTAGTGCCTTAGCCTGCTTCAATCCTATCTGCCTGCGTCTTCCAGTACCTCTGCTGCCGGTTTCCTGTGTGACTGCAGCTTCCAGTACCTCTATTACTGATCTGCCTGCCTGTGGCTTCCAGTACCTCTGCTACCTTCTTCCTGGCTTCTAGTACTATCTCTACATGTTTCATGAGTGCCTCACGTCCCTGCTGGCCGTGGCCCTTGTGCCCACCCTGACCTTGGGCTTGAAAAATCCACCTTACCAGGTGAGAATAACACACAGTAATAAGAGAAGTTAGCATGGTGGGGAGACAGTGTAGATAAAAAAAGAGTGTGAGGGAAAACAGTGGAGATGGGACAGCCATGGTATATTCTAGTGTTCCCCAACTCCAGTCCTCAAGGCCTACCAACAGTGCATGTTTTCAGGATGAATCATTGACCATGCAGGTGATTAAATTATCACCTGTGCAATACTAACAAAATCCTGAAAACATGCACTGTTGGTGGGCCTTGAGGAATTGAGTTGAGGAACCCTGGTTTAGGGCATTGTTAAGATGGTCAGATGGTACAGCTAATAATGGCAGTGTGATCGTCCTAGCTCATTAAAGGTAGATAGTGTGGCAGATGAAGCTCATAAGAGTAGACAGTGTGGAGGTCATATACCATAGGAAGCTTTTATAGGGCATAGTATGGACAGTTATTTTTATGCAGAAAGCATGTTAATAAAATTCTTATTTCTAAGGGTACCATGTCGGGATGTGCTGCAGAAAACCAGACAAGAGGGAAATCTGCAGAGACGAGCTGTAGATGTGAAAAGTCATCATGGCGTCTGAATAAGATGGAGATGAAAACAAAGAATGATTTACTCAAAGAAGATGTCATCTATAAGGTGTAAATGTTTATTTGTGATACAGACTATGTCTCATCAGTACTGAGTTTCCTGTATGGTCTGCAGTCTGATGGTGACTGGTAACAACAACTCCCAGCATCTACTTACAAATGTTTAAAGAAAATTTTGGGAGTTATAGGTTCATGCGATACAAATGTATATGGGGCTGACTTGTCATTACAATTCATTGTTGTGCTAAGCTTGGTTCTTGTATCCTTGTACTGATGGTGGTTCTGGTGACATATTTAGGTGTTAGCAATTGTACTGCTGCTATATTTATTTTCCAATGCTGGTTCTGGTTCTTGTATTCATATACCAATGGTGGTTCTGGTGATACATTAATTTACTGATAGTGGTTATATTTATGTATTCATGTATGTTCATGGTGACATTCATGCACTGATGGTGATTCTAGGAATTTATTTATTTATTTATTTACTGATGATGGATCTGGTGTTGTATTCATGTACTATTGATGCTTCTGGTGTTCAATTTATGTACTGATGATTTTGGTTTTGTATTCATGTACTGATGATGGTTCTGGTGATGAATACATCACCACATCCATCATCACTACATGAATACATCACCAGAATCACTATCAGAACATGAATAAAGCACCAGAACAATCATCACCTTTTTTTTTACTTTTGCTTGTAGTTTTTGGTGAAAAAGGTAACATTTCTAATAAAGGTGGCTGTCAGTCCCGTTACCTTAATCTCTGACCCATTTCATTGTTTGGTAGCAGGGGTTAGAGGGCACCAATATACACTTTCCCAGCCCTAGTTCTTCATTGAAAGTTGCTAAATCCATACATTCATGGTTTTACAATCTTTTTTAGGGTTCCCAGAGTCCCGAGTCCCCCCATGTGCTTGTTGTACTAGAAAAAAAATTGATAATGTATGAAACATCTTTCCCATCTTACTCTCTTTGAAGACCATCAGCAGTCGTGCTTTGCGCTTGACCTTCAAATATATACTGTGGGTTGCACTGAGGACTGTCATTCTGCACAAATGATGAGCAAGAAGATACTGGTACTTTATACCTACAATTAGGGAAAATAAAAATGTATGTGTTAATAAATAATTTTTATAAATGTTACATTTCTTTAGCATAACAGGCATTTTTGTGTTAGCTAAATTAAAGGGTAAAATCAAACATTTCTTAGCGCCTCAATACATATATAATAATAATTTGAAAAAAGCATCTGTGCAACTATTACATTCTTTCAATCATCTTTATCAACAATTCCCTAAGATCTGTCTTCACAGTAGCAGACTACAAACAAATCCTGTATGGCCTTTGTTGCCTCCATCTATCCTCAACTTCTTGATGACCGAAAGTATATTAGCAAGAAGTAGAGGATGAATCTAATGGAGTAGAACTTAAAAACTAGACTGCATGAGGTTTAGTAAATAAGGGCTCATTCAGACATCCATTTTTTGAGTAAAAGTTCTATCCTCACTTCCTGTATCTTCACTCACAGCTTGTAGACTGTGAGCCCTTGTGGGCAGGGCCCTCTCTCCTCCTGTACTTGTATATGCTTTGTACTGTTCATGATTATTGTACTTGTTTTTATTATAAGAGGGGCTGTTGATAAGTCTTTGGTTTTGTGATTTTTTTTGTTTCTATGGTAACGTATGTTACATCACATGAAAGCCTTATGTGTCTAATATATGTTTTCAAAATGTTTTGTTTGTAGCTTATAGCAAGTGTTCTACACACGCTGGAAAACAAAATGGCGGAATCTAATGCAATATTCACAGCAACTGAGATCAAAGGAGTGATAAAATTTTTGTTTTCTGCAAGGAAAGTTCGCGAAGAATATTCATGGTGATATGTCACAGACATTGGGGAATCAATGCTCTTCATAATCCACAGTTAAGAACTGGGTTGCCAAATTTAAAACGGGCCACTTCAGCACCAATGATGAGGAACGTCCTGGACGGCCGAGAGTGGTTGTTCTTCCGGAGATTGTCGGTGCTGTGCACAACCTCACACAGGAGAATCGACGAATATCAGCTAAAGCAATAGCAGACATCATGAGGATTTCCCGTGAACGTGTTTGTGTCCTTATCAATAAACATTTGGACACGAGGAAGAGATCTGCAAAGTGGGTCCCCAAATGTTTGACAACAGATTAGAAAAGCATGCAAATGAAAACTTCCCGGTCCATTTGTTAGCATTTCCGGACTGATAAGAAGTTCCTGGATAGAATGGTCACTATGGATGAGACATGGATTTATTTGTATAACCGTGAAAACAAGGAGCAGTCAAAAGAGTGGAGGCACAGTGGTTCTCCTTATCCAAAGAAGTTCAGGGTGCAAAAATCAGCCACTAATGTGATGGCGTCTGTGTTCTGGGATAAGGAGGGCATGCTGCTAGTGGACTACCTTCAAAAGGGTTCCACCATCAATGCAAGGTATTACATTGAACTTTTGGACCAATTGAAGGCAGCTCCGAAGGCCAAAAGGCGTGGCAAGCTGTACAAACGAATCTTGTTCCTGCAAGACATCGCCTCTGCTCTGCTCACACTGCACAAACGACCACGGCAAATCTGACAGAGCTAGGCTTCCCGCTGGTTGACCACCCACCTTATTCACCAGATCTAACTCCCTCAGACTATCATTTGTTTCTAAACCTGAAAAACACCTCAAGAGTACCAAATTTCACATCATACATGGCTGCTACAGATGCCTGGTTTGAGGCACAACCGAAATCCTTTTTGCTAGGCTTACAGAACTTGGAATACCGATGTAAAAAGTGTGTTGACATCAGTGGAGAGTATGTGGAATAAATGTAAAGTTTCATCATCCTATCTCATTTCTTTCTGGGTAAAAGAAGACTTATCAGCAGCCCCTCGTATATACCCCTTTTTACATGTAGACTGCCATGGAAAAAATGGCGTTACAATAATAAATAATAATCCATGTTTTACATAGATAGAACTTGTATTTATTATGGTCTATGGGGCTCTTTTCATTTGATTTTTTTTTTTTTTGACCCAAGTGGTCCGCTTAAATTCATGGAGGCATGTCTGATATTTATCCACTGCTATTGGAGTACTGTCTCTGTTTCACAGACTGCTAGATAGCAGAAGGTAGTTAAACCTTTTTTTATTCTTTTTTCTCATTTGAGAAAAGCTGGTGAAACCCAGACCAAACTCACATAACGTTTTGATGAAAATGTGATAAAACTCTTAACAAAATCACTGTTGAAATTTGGTCTGTTTTTCTGTTGAATGTATGAATGAGCCCCTACTTGGAGACATATGCAGTAAATGACATAAGTATTGAACACGTCAAAAATTTTCTAAGTAAAAATATTTAGGTGCCATTGACATGAATTTTTCACCAGATGCTGGTAACAACCCATCCAATCCACACACACAAAGAAATGAAACCACAGTTGTCCATAAATTAAATTATGTGTAATAACAAGAAATGGTGCAATGAAAAGTATTCAATATATGAGGAAAGAGGTGCAAAAAGCCATGTAAAGTCATGACATTAGCGGAAATCTATCAGTTATTGGAAAACAATCCTGATACTTATTGAAAAAAATTACCTGAGCAATGCATGCCACTAGTTTCTCCATACAGGAGGTATCTTAAAGGTGTCATCACCAACAAAGGGTTTTGTATAAAGTATGAAATAAATTTCAGTAAGTGTGTTCAATAATTTTTCCCTGTGTCATTTCTCATTATTACACATAACTAAATTTAATTTATGGACATCTATGGTTTCTTTGCCTGTGTGGATTGGATGGGTTGTTACCGATATCTTGTGTGAAATTCATGTCCGTAGCACCATTAGAAATATATTTACTTTGAAAACTGGTGACGTGTTCAATACTTATTTCGCCCATTGTATATATCCCCTTAACGACCACGGACAGTAATATTGCGTCCTAGCAGTCATAGTGTTACTGCCCACGGTCTGCTGCCGGCAGCTTGCAGCGATAGGTGCACATCTCAGCTGATTTTTACTGCTGAGATGTGTGCCTGTCAGGCACAGGCAGAATTGTTATCTGCCCGTGCCGTTTAACCCCTTAAATGGCACTGTCAATATGTGACAGCACTATTATAATGGCTTTGGCGGTAAACATTTGCTCACCGGCCGATACCGGAAGTCACATGACGTGATCACGTGACTTCCAGTGGTTGTCATGGTAGCACAGGGTCATGTGATGACTCCTGCAGCTCACATGACTTACTTTCTGTTTCACCCGGCCCAGAGCTGGGTGAGGCAGAAAATGAGCATATCTGCTGTTTACAGCTGTGTAGCTGTGATCAGCAGATAGTGCAGAGTGATCAGATTGCTGATCTATATAGCCCCCTAGGGGGACTAGTAAAATTAAAAAAAAAGTTAAAAAAAGTTTTAAAAAATTAAGAAAAAAAAAATAAAACCTAAAAGTTCAAATCACCCCCCTTTCATCCCATTGAAAATTAAAGGATTAAAAACATAAAAAATATACACATTTGGTATCGCCGCGTTCAGAAATGCCCGATAAAATATAATATCAATTAATCTGATTGGTAAACGGCGTAGCAGCAAAAAAAATCCAAACGCCAAAATTACGTTGTTTGGTCGCCACAAATTTTGCGCTAAATGCAATAACAGACGATCAAAACGTAACATCTGCAAAAAAAGGGTACAGCTAAAAACGGCATCCTGAGAAGCAAAAAAATAAGCAGTCACTGAGCCATAGATCCCGAAAAAAGAACGCTACGGGTCGTGGAAAATGGTGCAAAACGTGCGCCACTTTTTTCGTACAAACTTCTGATTTTGTTTTAACCCCTTAGATAAAAGTAAACCTAAACATGTTTGGTGTCTACGAACTTGCACCGACCTGAGGCATCACACTGACACATCAGTTTTACCATATAGTGAACACAGTGAATAAAATATCTCAAAAACAATAGTGCTATCGCAATTTTTTTGCAATTTTTCCGCATTTGGATTTTTTTTTGCCATTTTCCAGTACACTATATAGTAAAACTTATGGTTTCATTCAAAAGTACAGCTCGTTTCGCAAAATAATGAGTCCTCACATGACCATATTGACTGAAAAATAAAAAGTTACGTCTCTCGGAAGAAGAATGGCGAACAAAAAACGGAAAGCGAAAAGTCGTCTGGTCGTGAAGCAGATATTTCTAATGTATAATATGTGACCATTGAGAAATCACCTGAAATTTTTTTTATTACAATAAAAAAAAATATCGTGGTCGGCGGTCCTTCAAAGTTATTGAAACTCCCATGTGTCATCGCTAGTTGAAGACCTGGCAAACACTTCTTTACTAGCAATAAAATCTGGATAACATTGCTGTAAGGACTAAGGAATTACATGTCCATTTTTAAAATGGAAAAAACTGAAGCAGATGACTGTACTCACAGGTTAGGGAACAGCTGTGCAGGCTCGATGGGATATGAAGGAGAGTCTCCTGTAGGTGTTTCCATATAACTAGAACATATATATGTATATTGCAGTCAGTACGAGATAGATAGATAATTAGATAGATAGATAATTAGATAGATAGATAGATAATTAGATAGATAGATAGATAATTAGATAGATAGATAGAGGGATAGATAGACAGATGGATGGATAGATAGATAATTAGATAGATAGATAGATAGATTAGATAGATAATGTGCAAGTTGCCCTAAGATCAGAAAAATAAGATATTCTGATTTAATTGACACCAGTTCTATTGAAAAAGTACAATTTTCTTAACATTTAAGGCCATAATACAGTAGGTAGATTTTACTTTTTTTTACGAAAACCAAATAGTAGATCCGAAACAGAGAAAAAGTATATAGTATCCAGTCTTTGTATTGGCTTAATTGACTACTGTCCTGTCAACAAACTTTGTATAAAGAAATAGTACAAGCAAATAAAAGAAACATAGTATGAAGGAAATCTGCCACTTTCTCCACTTATGAGCCACTTCTTCCTCTCTCCCTTCTAAACTGATCATTAACACTAATAAAACCAGATAAAATTAGTCTTGGTCAACACAATACTGTAGTATGTCAAGTCACTGAAGTGTCATATAGCTGCTGTCTATTGAAGTATATGGAGAGGGGAGGTCAAGTGAGGAGCAAAGTGAGATGTAAACAGAAACCCACAGAGTGACTGCTTCAAGTGTTTCAGTATTTTTCAGAGTTGGATCCACAGCTCTACAGCTCAGTACTAATATAGAACATCTTTCATGTTGCTCGCCTGCTCCTATGTGCTATATATACACATGCGTGTTTCCTGCTTCCCTGTCTGTGTGCTGTGTGTGGTGAATGTCATCACTTACTGACAAGAGAGTCTGCAAAGGGGAAAAATGCGGGATACAAGTAAGGCTAGGTTCACATTTCTGTTGTTTTGTATCAGTCACATGCGTTGCTTGACGCTTGTGACTGATGCGTTGTACAACGGATGACAATAATTGGAATTAGAAAGCGGATTCCGTTGTAAAATGAGAGTGAGAGAACGATCAGCTGATCGTTCACAATAGCCGGCTGCCATCTTTTGAGAGTGATCAGCTGATCTCCCGGCGGCCGGCTTTTGAGAGTGATCAGCTGATCTCCTGGCCGCCCGCTGCTGAGAGCAATCAGATGATCTCCCAGCGGCCGGCTATTGCGAACGATCAGCTGATCGCTCTCAAAAGCCGGCGGCCGGGAGATCAGCTGATCGCTCTCAAAAGCCGGCAGCCAGGAGATCAGCTGATCGCTCTCAGCAGCCGGCGGCCGGGAGATCAGCTGATCGCTCTCAGCAGCCGGCGGCCAGGAGATCAGCTGATCGCTCACAGCAGCCAGCCGCCAGGTGATCAGCTGATCGCTCACAGCAGCCAGCCGCCAGGTGATCAGCTGATCGCTCACAGCCGGCCGCCGGGTGATCAGCTGATCGCTCACAGCAGCCGGCTGCCGGGAGATCAGCTGATCGCTCACAGAAGACGGCTTCCGGGAGATCAGCTGATCATTCGGCCGCCGAGAGAGAGCATGCGCAGCGAAATCCTAAGGATTCCGCTGCTCAAAAAAAACGTTACACTCTGCGTTCCTGCCGCCTGACGGTCAGTCGTTCCAGGATGCAACGCAAAGGATGCAACGCAAGAGCATCAGTCACAATCCACCGCTCATATAAGTCTATGGGAAACAACGGAATCCGCCAAACGGATGTGACTGATGCAAAACAACGGAAATGTGAACCTAGCCTTATATCACATGAGAGGTAAGCACAAAAGGCATTCCCAAAGTATTCAGCTACCATATTTAGCAAAAATGAAATGTTGCTCCCATGTACAATCAAAGGAATTCTAAACTATTCAGAAATGAAGAAAATACGTTATTTTGCTATATAAATCTTTTACTTGCACTTTACTTGTGTGAAAGCAGGCAGCAATGTAAGCAATCAGTTCTTTGACTCCCTGAAGAAGCCACTTCCTTTAGTAGCAAATTACATGGGGTGGTGAATCTAACCCCCAGTCTGAGAGCCACTTATTATCTATGATTTAGGTGATACTGTATATATTCACCAAATTAGGCAACCTTTTTGCTGTTTTGATTGTTTATGTGATAATATCTTGTTTATTCACAGCTGTTACAGTAAAAATAAATTGTCTGCCATACATCTGATAAAAATAACGTCACTTATGATTGTTGACTCTTTTAATTTATCTTACACTTCGTAAAGTTTTGTTTTAGGGCTGAACATGTGGGGAGTGCCTCTTAGGCTGCATGCCCACGATCAAGGTTCACAGCGTTTTGGACACAGCATGCTTCAGCTGCGTCCAAAATGCTGTGACGTATAGTACATGCACAGTGGATGGGATTTCTAGAAATCCTATGCCCACTGTGCGTGTACTACCCGCAGCACAAGCTTACATGCGGTGTAGCTTTCTGAACTGCAGCATGTCAATTTATTGCTGCAGAGCCGCAAGTGTTCTCCACAGGGAAAATAGGAGAAAGAGACCGCAACTGCCCAAGCCTGGACAGTGGGTACGAGCAGCTGTAGTCTCCTGCGGAGACTCGCCGCCCCGCAGGTCAAGCCCCAAGGGTACGTACTCACGATCAGGACCTGCTGCATCCTGGACATGGCAGGTCCTGACCTGTAAGTCCATGAGTCTCCTCTGCAGGGGACTGCAGCTGCTCATGGCCACGATCCGGGGTCGGGCAGAATCAGTCTCTGTCTTCTGCTCTCCCTGCGGAGAATGCTTACGGCTCCGCAGCAATAAATTGACATGCTGCGGCTCAGAAAGCTTCTTTAAAAAACGCAGCAATTTTATATTTCATTTAGGAAATAAAAAGCAAATGTGTGAATTGGATTTCTGGAATCTCATAGGTTTTGCTGGTACTGTAAAAAAAGTAATGGATTAACTAATAGAAAAGAGATTGGGTAGAGTATAGAAGAGATTTACAAAAATATTTTTGCATGTATTTTTGTAATATTAATAAAGTGTTTATTGGGGCTTTGAGATATTTTTGTAAATCTCTGGTACTGTAAAAAGCAGCTTTTTATTTGCATTAACTTGCATAAAACCAATGAAAAAAAGCAGCAAAAACGCAATGTAGGAACATAGCCTTATTGTCACGCTGTACAAAGGCTAGTAAGACGTAGTACATGTTATTCCCCACTAGGTGGCAGCAGAGTAGTGGAGAGATGTCGTGGGCAGGGGTGACTGACCACGGCAGGGAAGGCTACCCGAGGTACTCGGATCCAGGATCGTGGCTGTGGCTTGAGTGGCAACACAACAATAAAAAGAGGAGACTTACAAGGGAAGAGTTTGTCAGTGACACCACCCGTGGGTTGTGTGGCGCCCCTGACCTGGTCAGGCACCACTGAGTACTGCACCCATGCTGGGTCAGTACAAAACAAGTAATCCCAGAGGCTGACTAGGGTGTGGACACACAGACACTTAGTAACCAGGAACACACACACAGCTTAGAGGGGACCCCTGGGCAGACCCAGGGGGGGGCGTGGCCCTCGCATCCCAGCTAGTGGTGGGTAGTGGGACTGGAGACAGTGAGTGTGCAGTGGCAGCCAAAGGAGAAGGAGTGTAGGAGCTGCGTCTGGAGGGTAGAGCAGAGGAGCAGGACTCTGTCAGACCCTGCACCTGTAGTGGCTGCTGGCGGGGGAGAGAGGCTACCCAGTAGTGCCACCTGAAAACCACCTAGGGCAGTAGCAAGAGGTGGCTTAGTAAGGGGACTGCCAGTAGACCAAGCCCGCACGGGGAAACAGGTCCCCAGAGCAGGAACCCACTTACTTGGCCTGCTAAACCTGCTGGTGAGGGTACTGTATGTGCCTCACCAACCTACATAGAGTCCGCAGCATCAGCAGCAACGAGGGGGACCATAAGGAGGATTGAGCCTGGAGCCATCTTAACCTTGGTCCACGCTGCCAGCAAACGGGCCAGAAAGGGGAGAACGGCAGTTGCGACTTCCCTGGGTGATCCCCCCAATACTACAAATAAGGAGTCACCCCAAACAAGAAGGGCTAGGCAAGCGAGTCAGCAGTCACCCCTACATCAGCCGAAGGGATACCTGGTTCCACCTGGTTCATCATAGCATCGCCCGGGGTGACTCACAGCTACCATCTGAAAGTGAGTAAAAACCCTGAAAGACATTGCTGCCTGTGTGTGAGTTCTTCTGCGACCTGTGGTACTACACACTTACACTGGGCCCTGGGGCCAGCCTCACTCTCGGGAGGCTACAACAACTGACTGCATTTACCATCAGCCCCAGGCGCTCCCCTAAACTGCAGTGGCGGTCACCCCTGATCGCAAATACCAAGAGTGGCATCACGATTTCTGACCTACCTGCGGCCAGAAGATTCCCAACACGTGGAGTCCCTGAAGATCCTGAGGCGACCTGAAGGAAATGCGGGGCTCCACAGTTGCGGTGATGGTTGGTGACACCCGCCGCTTCCTTGGTATGGGGCGCCCGGGGCTGATGGAGCAGGGCAGCAGGATGGTATCCCCTCCACGGGTAGGGGAGGTGTTGTCCCGGGGCACAGGTGTACGGGGAAGGGTGCTGCAGAGCATATTCTACAGGGCTGGACCAGGTGGTATTGGTGTACTCACAGTTCTAGAGGAATTCACACAAAGTCCAAGTGGTTGTCCAAATTGCCAGTGACTGGTGACCTCCGGCGGGTGTATTCGGGTCCCACACCCTGGTACAGCAAACAAGGGTCCCTTCCTCCTGCACTTAATGTTTGTGTCCTTAGTTTGACTACTCCGCTTGAAATGGGGAAGTCCACTCCCGGTGATTCTGTGTGTTGGGAGCTGTGGCCCACGAGAACTAACCCGTGGGATCTTAGCAGGCAATTGCGGAGCCCTATCCCCCTCGTTGGGTTTCCGTCTTGCTCTCTGGGCTTGCTGGTGGGACAAGACGAGGAATCTTGTCCCCTGCTGGCTAATTGACAAGGGGCTTGAAGCAGTCCTCGCCCTAGGGTCCAGGCACCCCGACTGTGCACGGCCTCCGGACTGGATTCCCGCTGTTGGCACCGGCGGGCTACAACCCTGCCCTGGTCCACATAAGGTCTCCCGCGACCGGATCTCCATCGCCTGTGGCCCTGTCTGCTGACTGCCACCTAGTCAATAGTCCAGTAGTCCAGAGGCTCCATCCCCTGACTACCCTGTCAGTCCACACTCCTCTCACTTACTCACTCCAAACTAGACTGTCTTATTCCCTCCCAGAACACCTCAGGACCCCAGGTGGGCGTCACCATCCGCTTGGCCTCGCCCACTGGTGTGTCCCTATTGTCATGGGGAGGTGACTAGGCTTTGCTGGCTGATGTTGTGTACCTGGGTGTGGGTTTGTGTTGGTATGCCAAGGAGGATGGAGTCCTGCACCTGGAAGATTTGTGCAGTCTCTGTGACAACCTGGTTTTGCCAGGGCATCACAGAGACAAAGAAAAACTGTAACGGAAAGGCAGCTGAAGTACAGCAGAGTAACTTCAGCAGGCAGTTAACAGGCAAGCCACCATGGAGCAATAGAGTAGTCAAACAGTCAGGGTCTAGCCAGGAGAGTCAAGTCAAAGCAAAGCGATGATCAATATCGAGTCAGAAAACAGAACCCAGTTGGAAGACGGGAGATCAGGTATGCAGAGGGAAACACAATAGACAGGAGCGGGAAGTCAGGGACCGGGACAAGCAGATGAACGGGGGAGGGTACAAGTCAGGACACAGTAGCAGGGAGGCAGAACAGATCAGGAACACTCACTCGAGCCAGTATACATGCCGCAAGGCAGAAAAATCACTGGCCCTGAGTCATAGGTAGAGAGGCAATATATAGCGTCCTGGGATGCATAACGAGGCAAGGGAAGTTAACCCCTGACATGACCAGGCCAGAGATGGGTGTAACCAGCAGCAGGGAAAAGCCGACCTGGATCATGACACTTATTATAAATTGCACTGGCTTCTGATGTTCAAGTGGCTTTAATTGTGTTTTGTTCTTATCTGTGAGTAATAACATTGGTGATTTTGTGCTATATATTTGTTGTGTCTCTATTAATATTTTAGTTTTTCTTTTTTTAGTTTCATCAGTTTTTGAGAATTCCAGCACTTTCTATTTTTGTGTTTATCTTCTATTTTCAAATTAGTTTTTTTTTTATTAAGTGCAAAGTGGGAATTGTTTCATGTTGACATAGCCTGACTCCACATGAGCATATCCCGTGAGAGGAAAGCGCAGAACCCATTCCCATAGTATGCTGCTTCCATTTTTAGCAACAAGGAAATGTTCCTCCTATTTATTAAGTATTACACGGGCTCTGAACGTCTACAAATAACGTGACTAAAGCCTGCTTTACACGTTGCAATTTCGCATACGATATAGTATGCGATTTGCAACGCCCCCATCGTATGTGTGGCACGTTCAATTTGTTGAACGTGCTGCACAAACGATTAACCGCCGTCACACGTACTTACTCGTCCATACGACCTCGATGTGGGCGGCGAACGTCCACTTCCTGGAGTGGGAGGGACGTTCGGCGTCACATCGACGTCACGCATCAGCCGGCCAATAAAAGCAGAGGGGCTGAGCTGAGCGGAACGTAAACATCCCGTCCACCTCCTTCCTTCCGCATTGTGGGCCGGGAGCTGCAGGACGTAGGTAAGATCTGTTCATCGTTCTCGGGGTGTCACACACTGTAATGTGTGCTACCCCGGGTACGATGAACAATCTGACGTGCAATTCTAGAGAACGGTACGATGTGTATGCGATGAACGTTTTAACGTTCAATCGCAATCGCACGTAGCTGTTACACACTGCAATGTACCTTACGATGCCGGATGTGCGTCACTTACGACGTGACCCCGCCGACACATCGTAAGATATATTGTAGTGTGTTAAGCAGCTAAATTAAGTTGTTTTTTTTATTATTAATCATGTTTCTATTAAAATGATATCTCTCCTCTTCCTTATGCCAGATACAGTATATTATCTGCAAACGCCCCACATCTCATGTGTACGGTGTATATCTCAGGATACGGCTCACTGCGTAACTCCCACTAACTTCTATCCAAATTGCAGGAGACAGTAACAAGTAAAATAAATATTTACATGCTAAATTATATAGAGATTTAGAGCCCGTTACAGCAGTTGTAGTAGATAAGGATTCTGCTCTACTGAGTAGGGTTGAGTTTCCTTACCAGACTCAGCTCTCCAACAAAAGTGGAATAAGAAGCAGATCCAATTCTCTAATTTCCCATTTGTCGGAATTCAGCAATATGAAGAATAACATATTTATATTCAATCATCTCAGAGAACCATGTCATAATGCTTTATAGTGTGAGGCGGTAGGATCAGGGTACAGACAATCAATGAACCAGGGCCAGTAATTGTAATTCCGGTCATTCCTTCTAATGTCCGGAGAGCAAAAATATGGAGCGCTGTTTTTTTTGCAAAGAAGAATTTTTTGTATTGAATTCCATTCTTAAAGGGGTTGTCCACTACTTTGACATTGATGGCCTATCCTAAAGGCCCCGTTACACGCTATGATTTATCTAATGATCTCAGTAGCGATGTGACACACCCAGATCGTAGTTATGATTGGCCGAGATCACACATAGGTTGTTTAGTAGCGGTCACAGATACACATCTCACAAACGATGCAACATCGTTCAGCGATATATTGTTTGACCAAGGCGGTCGTGTGGATGTTGTTCGTCGTTTGCAGGGTGTCAAATGTAGCAATATGTCTGCTGCGATCCAAACGACGAGCAATATTTTGAAACTGAACGACGTGTGAATGATCAACGATTTTCAACCTATTTGCGATCGTTCGGAGTCGCACGTAGGTGTCACACGCAATGACATTGCTAACGTGAAACCGTGACCCCGACGACATATCGTCAGATAAATCGTAGCGTGTAACGGGGCCTTTAGGATAGGTCATCAATGTCTTATCGCCCAGGCTCCCCCGCCAATCAGCTATTCACAGTCCTGGCAGCAGCAACAGGTGGACATAAATGCTCAGTCCTGGAGTTGCTCCGTTTTCTGATAGCGGCTGGGTACTCCACATCCACTGCCTCTCATCCTAATCAAAAGGAGGCAGATGTACATTACCCGGTCACTATCAGAAAATGAAGCAGCATTTCTGGCTGCCTGTTACCGTCGCTGGGACCGAGAACAGCTGATTGGCAGGGGTGCGGGGGTCGGACCCTGGCCAATCTGTTATTGATGACCGATCCTAAGGATAGACCATCAATGTCAAAGTAGTGGACAACACAACCCCTATAAGGCTATGTCCACATGCTGCAGTTTTCTGTTGTCACCCAAAAACGCACGCTGTGAAAGAAAAGAGCATGACAAAACGTATTTGTTTTTGTGCGTTTTTGCTCATGCATTTTTTAGTAAAATCAATGGATGGGCTAAAAAACGCAGGACAAAAATGCACAAAGAATTGACATGCTGCTGCTTTTTTTTTCTGCACCCAAAACTGCAAGGAAAAAAGAAGCAACGTGCACACAGCATTTCTTAATTCTCATAGCGTTTGCTGGAAGAAGGAAAGCTATGCAGTTTTGGGCAACAAGCTGTACCAAAAAACTAGACAAAAAAAATGCAGCGTGCGCGCACAGCCTAATATATTACACTTTGGTGATGGAGATTGATCGTTATTAGTTATACTGGGTAACAAAAATTGAAAAATAAAAGAAAAATGTAAATCTTATGTCTTAGTATGTCTGTAACACAATATATAATATGTGTAAGGCTGGGATCACATGGCCATAGATTATCTCATATGGGGAATCGGGACGATTAGGAAAATGATACTCTGCTCAATCTCTCATCAGAGCGTGAACCAAATATCAGTCTTGTGAGCTGATTCTCTTCCATATGAGAATTGGATCACAGGTGAGGAAAAGGTGGAGGACTTAATTTCTCCACTTTCTCCATTGTCTGTCTCGTCATATATCAGACTGCACTTGGATGTCATCAGAGTGCACTCCAATATTTTGCACGCACCCTTTCACTTGAGTGGGTATGAGTCGTTCCAGATGCACTGCCAGTCACAGAATACAGCAATTGTTTTCTCACGCTGAATTGCTGGTTGCACTGCCTCATTGTCCATCACTGGACTGAGTTCTATCTAGTAAAACATCAGATAATGCTCGTCCAATGTAAACGCTCGTGTGAGAGAACTCTTAGTCACACTAAGGGTCCCGTCACACGTAGCGACGCACCAACGATCCCACCAGCGATCCGACCTGGCAGGGATCGTTGCTGCATCGCTACATGGTCGCCGGTGAGCTGTCAATCAGGCAGATCTCACCAGCGACTCGTGTAACGATGCTGTGCTTTGTAACCAGGGTAAATATCGGGTAACTAAGCAAAGCGCTTTGCTTGGTTACCCGATATTTACCCTGGTTACCAGCGTACACCGCTTACAGGCTGCCAGTGCTGGCTCCCTGTATACATAGCTAGGGTACACATGGGTTATTAAGCAAACTGCTTTGCTTAGTTACCCGATATTTAACCTGGCTACGTGTGCAGAGAAATAAGGAATAACGTTTGGAACACCATTCTAAGTCTGAACTGGGTGCAAAAACCTAAAAAAACATCACTATGGGGAGATAAGGTATGCACACCAGTGACTATGTAAGGGGAATACATGAAATAGCAGAAACTGCTGTGTGCAGTAATGCAGATTCCATTTTTCACATTTTCACTCTTACATATAGCTATTGAATTTTTCAAGTCAGTATTCACACAGCAGCTTCTGCTATTTCATGTATTCCCCTTACATAGTCACTGGTGTGCATACCTTATCTCCCCATACGTGTGCAGAGAGCCAGCGCTGGCAGCCTGTAAGCGGCGTACGCTGGTAACCAGGGTAAATATTAGGTAACCAAGCAAAGCGCTTTGCTTAGTTACCCGATATTTACCCTGGTTACCAGCCTACGCTGCTTACACAGATTCGGTTCTCTTTGGTCTCCCGCAGTCAAACACGCCGATGCGTGCTGCACAGCAGGAGACCAACGAGTAAAAAAAAGGTCCTGATCATTTTGTAATGATCAGCGACCTCGCAGCAGGGGCCCGCTCGCTGCTAGGTGTCACATACAGCGATATCGCTGGCGAGGGCGCTGATACGTCACAAAACCTGTCACGTTTCAGCGATCTCACTAGCGATATTGCTATGTGTGACTGTGGCTTAAGGGCTCATGCGCACGTACCTGCTGAATATTCTGGGCTTCAAATAGCTGCAGAAACACTGCATAATAGATGTAGTGTTTGTGTGTTTGTGTAGAAAAAAAGCAGATTTCATGTGCTCAGGATGCTGCCCCCACCATAGACAGAGTGGGAGCTGCATACAAAGCGCACGGAATAATTGACATGCTGCTTTTAGGAACGCACAGATTTGGGTCAAAATGTTAGCACCCAAATCGCTGCGTTCAAAAAAAGCAACATGCGCATGTATGCATGCACAATCTACATAGATGCAGGGGACGCAGGACGCATGCATTTACGCTGCAGTGCAATACGCAGCATAAATGCATGTAAGTACGCAACGTGCGCATGAGCCCTAGGGGCTTATTCACCCATCTATTTATTTGTTTACGAGTACTATCCATGATTTTCATTGCTAGCACTTGTCCTTTTAATAGTGAATAGAGTCAATCACATGTTCGTGATTTTCCACGGATCAAGGGGTCTATGAAAAATTTGAAGGACACGTCTTATTTTGATGCGAATGTCTGTTCAAAATCCCAAATACAAGTCTTCTGGTCCATGAAAAGAATTAGATAACAGTCGTCTGGCTGTACATGTGCTTTTTTGAGCAGTGGGACTTTGTGGGCACTGCAGGATTTTAAGCCATTACGGCATAATGTGTTACCAATGGTTTTCTTGGTGACAGTGGTCCCAGCTGCCTTGATAGCATTAACAAGTTCTCCCAAAGAGTGTGTGGCCGTGACGGGTGATGCAACACGAGACTCGCGCGAGATACACACGAGGCTCTCGCAAGTGTGACACCAGCCATTAATTGAGTCTGTGGACAGGAGTCTTGTATACAGGTAAAAATGTATGACCGCTGTCTTTAATGCAGGTAACGAATTGATAAGGAGCATCTAAGTGGTCTGTAGGAGCCAGAACTCTTAATGGTTGGTAGGGGATCAAATACTTATTTCTCTTTGCAAAATGCAAATACATTTTTATAATATATTCAATGTAATTTTGTGGATTTTATTTTTGATATTCTTTCAGTTGTAAAATTAATATTTTCCTAAAATTATAGACTGTTCATGTCTTTGACTTGCAAAATCAGCAAAGGATGAAATTATTATTTCCTTCACTGTAAGATCTTGATTTCTGTATTTTTTTCAACAGTGTCCAAAAAAACCCCTCAAAAAACCATAGGAACATGTCTGTTTTTTTATCCAAGTCATAGATGTTCAAAATTATCCAATAAAAGTCTATGGGTCCATATAAATCACAGGCAGCAGGCGGATCACATCATTTGCATTGTAATGGATAGCAGAAGAACAATGATAGTAAAAACTGACACACGGACCAAACACTAATGAAAATTGGATCCAAAACATTGATAAAAATCAGACAGTTTTTTGTAAAAAAAATCATGAGCGACCGAAAGCGGCTCTGATGAAGGTCTGGCCGCCTGGCCAAAACGTAATCTATTAAGTGTGGGTTGTAACAAGAAATCAAACATATTCTATTTTCAACAGAGTGTAGATATCTTGCTATACTCACTCCGGGAGCGCTGCGCTCTATGTACGGACAATTAGTCATAATATGGCATGCATGTTTTCCCTCCATATTGTAGTGTTATCTTGATTGTGGTGCCTTATTAATTCTTGTTTGTTGCAATAGCTTATATTTGTTTTCCCAGACCCCGTTACTTACTGTGGCGTTGGTACTTGCGGACTTCCGATGGGTGAACAATAGATCGACCTTCAAAATGTATGAAAATAAAGCTTGTTCATTATTTTATTTTATATCAAGCGTGAAAAAAACATCATGTATAAAAATAAAGTTCTCAAGGGGAACCGTCAGCAAATTTTCACCAACAATTATACTCCTGGCCATGTAAATACTTTACTAAACCAGTCCATTATTAACACCTTAATGACTAGGCCTTAATTACCGGCCTTTTTTATTTATCCTTCACCGTTACATTTTTCCTTCTACTTTTTTCATCCGTCTTGCTTTTTTTTCATTGAAGTGGCTTTGCTTTATGTTAGACAAATTGCATTGTTTTTTAGTGCTGTTATTTGTATCATTTTATTGCAATGCAAATATAGAAAGAAGCAAATTTTGCTTTAGTTTTCTTTTTGTTTGTTTACATTTTTTTTCTGTTTTATATTTCCTTATTTATATGTAATAAATATTTTTGGACATTTCACACCAAATGACTTTGGCGTGTATGCCTAATATGTTTATTTATTTTTTGTTACTTATTACTCACTATTTATTTCTCTTTTACTTTTCTTTTGCTGATGTTTTTACTATTTTGGCTAGATCCTTGTGGAAGTATTGCAGCGACAGTAGGACTGTGCTGCTATTTTTCATTTTATATGTGTGTGTATATATATATTATATATACTTTGTGTGTGTGTGTGTATATATATATATATATATATATATATATATATATATATATATATATATATAAAATCGTATATAAACACACACACACACACACTGTATATCACAAAAGTGAGTACACCCCTCACAGTTTTGTAAATATTATATCTTTTCATGGGACAACAATTTAGATATGACATTTTGATACAATGTAAAGTAGTCAGTGTGTATGATAATGTAAATTTAGTATGCCGTCTAATTAACACAGCATACAGACATTAATGTCTAAACCACTGGCAACAAACGAGAGTACATCGCCTAAGTGAAAATGGCCAAACTGTGCTCAATTAGCCATTTTCCCTCCCTGGTGTCATGTGCCTCATGAGAGTTAAAAGGTATCAGGTGGGAATGGGGAGCGGGGTGTTACATTTGGTGTTATCACTCACACTCTCTCATACTGGTCACTGAAAGTTCAACATGGCTCTTCATGGCAAAAAATTCTGTGAGGATCGGAAAAAAAATAATTTTTGTTGTACATAAAGATGGCCTAAGCTATAAGAAGATTGTTAGACCCTGGCACTGAGATGCAGCACGGTGGCCAAGACCATACCGCGGTTAAACAAGACAGGTTCCCCTCAGAATAGGCCTCACTATGGCGACCAAAGAAGTTGAGTGCACATGCTCTACGTCATATCCAGAGGTTGTCTTTTCAAATTAGATGTAATGAGTGCTGCCAGCATTGATACAGAGTTAAAGAGGTGGGGTGTTAGCCTGTCAGTGTTTAGACCATACACTGTACACTGCATGAAATGGGTCTTCATGGCTGTCATTGCCGAACAAAGCCGCTTCTAAAAATGATGCACAAGAAAGCCTGCAAGGCCGACTAAGGACATGGATTACTGGAACCATGTCCTGTGGTCTAATGAGACCAAATAAACTTATTTAGTTCAGATGTTGCCAAACATGTGTGGTGGCAACCAAGTGAAAAGTACAAAGACAAGTGTGTCTCACCTACAGTCAAACATGGTGGTGTCAGTGTCATGGTTTGCGGCTGCTTGACTGTTGCCTGCTGTAGGGAGCTACAGTTCATTGAGGGAACCATGAATGCCAACATGCATTGTGACATACTGAAGCAGAGCATGATCCCCTTATTTTGGAAACTGGATCACAGGGCAATATTCCAACATGATAATGACCCCCAAACACACTTCCAAGAAGACCACTGCCTTGCTAAAGAAACTGATTGTAAAGGTGCTGGACTAGCCATGTGTGTCTCCATACTTAAACTCTATTGAGCATCTTTGGGGCATTCTCAAATAGAAGGTGGAGGTGCTCAAGGTCTCTAACATCCACCAGCTCCATGATGTCGTCATGGAGGATGGAAGAGTGGCTCCTGTGAAGCTCTTGTGAACTCCATGTCCAAGAGAGTTAAGGCAGTGCATGAAAATAATGGTGGACACACAAAATATTGACACTTTGGGCACAATTTGGACATTTTCACTTAGGGGTGTAGTCACGTTTGTTGCCAGTGGTTTAGACATTAATTGCTGTGTGTTGAGTTATTTAGAGGGCACCAAATTTACACTGTTATACAAGCTGCACAATGACTATTGTACATTGTATCAGAGTGACATAGCTTTAGTGTTGTCCCATGAAAAGATATATTAAAATATGATCTCTAAGAAACATATTTTTTTTTTCTTTATTGCTATTTTTTCCACCGTAACTGTGGCATCCATAGGAGGGAAAACAGCTCCCCATAGTAACAGAAGCCATTGGCAGAGTTGTTCTGGGTCCGTTAGGATTCCGCAGCTTTGTTATACCAGACAGATGCCTGGCAATCCTGTGATTAGCACAAAAGAAACATCAGCATCACCATAAATAAAGTGTTCACTGAATTGTACAAAAATATAAAATACGACTGTTTATTGTCTTTTTATGTTTATTTAAAAATATACAAAAAATGTGATTATTATGACTTTTTTGTCACCATTATGTTGTAATTACGTTCATGGAAAAAATATCTGACTTTAGTACAGTTGAAACCATAAGTTTTACATACACTATTTATAAAGACACATCTGCAGGGTTTTCTCACTATCTGACATGAAATCAGAATAAACCTTTCCCATTTTAGGTCAATTAGGAACCAAAATTATTTATATTTGCCAAATGCCAGAAAAATGAGAGAGAGAGAATGTTTTAAGGCATTTTATTACTTTCTGCAAAGTCAAAAGTTTCCATACACTAAAGGGGGCTTTACACGGTAGTGATATCGCTAGCAATTTCTAGCAATATCGAGCGTGTAAGTACCTGCCCCCGTCGCACATGCTATGTCGTGTGATCGCTGCCGCAGTGAACATTATTGCTACGGCAGCATCACACGCACTTACCTGGTCGTCGTCGCTGTGACTGCCAAATAATCCCTCCCTCAAGGGGGAGGGACGTTCGGCATCACAGCGACGTCACCGCGACGTCACTAAGCGGCCGGCCAATCAAAGCGGAGGGGCGGAGCTGAGCATGATGTAAACATCCCGCCCACCTCTTCCTTCCGCATTGTGGCTGGCGGCAGGTAAGGAGACGTTCCTCGCTCCTGCGGTGTCACACACAGCGATGTGTGCTGCCGAAGGAGCGACGAACCACAACCAAAAACAACCCTTACCGATTTTTGAGTTTGGGACGACCTCTCCATGGTGAACGATTTTCACCATTTTTGAGGTCGCTTAAGGTCGCTGGTCAGTGTCACACGCTGCGATATCGTTAATGACGCCGGATGTGCGTCACTAACAACGTGACCCCGACGATAAAACATTAACGATATCATAGCATGTAAAGCCCCCTTAAGAGTCCTATGCCTTTTATCAATATGGGACAGCCCATATGGTGATGTCATGTCGTTGGAAGCTTCTGATAAAAGAATTAAAGTTAAAGCGTAACAATCATATTAGGTTTGATTTCAGAAATCAATAGTACATGTGAAGATAAGCAACTTTGTAACATGTCTTATCAGAGAAATATGTTTCTTTCTCCTCTGTGATTGATCAGCCATTCTGAAAATTCTCAATTCGGAGATAAAATCTGTATCAGTGAAGATGTTCCCAATACTGAGATGGGAGATGGCAGCTGTTACTGATGAGATTCTATGTAGATGTCACGCTCCCCGGGTCCTCTGCTCCGCTCCCCGGGTCCTCTGCTCCGCTCCCCGGCTCACCTGCCACGCTCCCCGCTCCCCAGCCTCCAGTGCCCGCGCTTCCCAGGCCTCCTGGTCCCCGCTCCCGGCGCCCGTCGGCTTCCTAGTCCCTGGCCGGCTCTGCTGCGTCCTCCTCTCAGCTTCCTGCCCTGGCTTCTGGCACCCGGGCCGCGCGCATGCGCATTAGGGCGCGCGCGCGGTCACTGACCCTTTCTTAAAGGGCCAGTGTCCACTGACAGGAAATGATGCATACAGGTACAGGGTATAAAGGGGGTTAATGTCCAAGGGAGCGGGGCCTGTTCTTCGTGTTTTCCCAAGCTAGGAGTCAGGTCTCCTTGTGTTCTGTGAGATACTTACCTCTCTGTCTTCTAGAGCCGATCCTGCATCGCCATCCGGTCCTGCTGTATCTCGAACCCCGAACGCTGCCCATCTGCCATCCTGACAGTCCGTACCATCTCGGTTCCCTGCGGTGACCCGTCATCTCGCTCCAACGGTTCCGGACCCCGCCTGACATCATCACGGCTTCCGAACCTGAGCTCCGTCACCCAGACCACCATCAGTGACCTCGTGGTCCCAGGGACTTCTCCATTGTGTTCCAGTGCACGGACTGTCCTGCTACCTAAAGTGCTCCGGCTACCGGACTCCTTTCCCTCATCGGGGAGTTCGGCCCAGTGGATCCACCTCCCGGGTCTGCCCGTCCATCTGGCCCTAACAGTAAGAACAGGCCATGGATCCCGCCGAAGCACTAGCGGCCTTGCATGAGGAACTCCAACGCCAGCGTGAAGTCCAGACCCGCATGCTGAACTTTATGACCTCCGTGGACGCCCGCTTGAACACGCTAAAAGCCTCGGTCACATCTTCAGCGCCCCGGGTCTCCACTAGTCAATCCACGGCCCCCGCTCCCGTGGCAGCCTCCTCCGATGCTTCCAGACTGCGTTTGGCCTCACCACCCCGGTACGCCGGAGATCCCAAGACCTGCAGGGGGTTTATAAACCAATGCTCCCTCCATTTCACGCAGCTGCCACATTTGTTTGCCTCCGACCAAGCCAAGGTCGCCTTCATCATGTCTCACCTAGAGGGCGAGGCACTGGCGTGGATGAACCCCTTGTGGGAGAAGGAGGACCCTATGACCAAGAACCTCCAGGAGTTCCTGCAGGCCTTTCGCAGCACCTTTGACGAACCCGGACGCGCCTCCGCGTCTGCTTCATCTCTTCTCCGGTTACGTCAGGGAACTCTGACGGTGGGTCAATACGCCATCCGTTTCCGCACCTTGGCTTCAGAACTCGGGTGGAATAACGAGGCCCTAACCGCCGCCTTCTGGGAAGGACTCTCGGGTCGAATCAAAGATGAGCTGGCTGGACGTGACGTACCGTCCACCCTGGACGCCCTGATTACCCTAGCGACTCGAGTGGACATACGCTTTCAGGAGCGGTCCAAAGAGGTGTCCTGTGAGAGACGTCCGGTAAGGCATTCCTCTCCTCCACAGAAGCCCGCCGTACTCCAGTCAACGGCCTCTGGTGTCTCCGTCCATGAGCCCATGCAGATCGACCGTGTGCGACAGTCTGAACAACGCCGAGCAGAGCGGCTCGCCAAGGGTCTCTGCTTCTACTGCGGAGAGGGCACACACCTGCTACGCTCCTGTCCAGAGAAGCCGGGAAACTCCAAAGCCTAGGGTTGGTAGGAGAGGCCACCCTAGGTGCTGGGACTCTCTCAGACCCAGTTACATGGACTGTGCAAGTGACAACGGGAGAGACGCGGTTTACGGCTGAGGCGTACCTCGATTCTGGGGCAGCAGGCAATTTCATCCAGCAGGCCA
The DNA here is from genome assembly GCF_048569485.1 of Anomaloglossus baeobatrachus. Lineage (NCBI taxonomy): Eukaryota > Metazoa > Chordata > Amphibia > Anura > Aromobatidae > Anomaloglossus > Anomaloglossus baeobatrachus. The sequence continues at coordinate 656,907,910 of NC_134354.1, forward strand.
CGGTGGACAAGTACCAGGTGCCTGTTACTCCACTCGCCAAACCTCTTGTGATTGCCTCTGTGGATGGGAGACCCCTCTCTGACACCATCTCCTCGATCACCAAGCCGCTTGAACTGCGTATCGGTGCTCTGCACACCGAGAACATCGCTCTCTACGTCCTCCCACATATGTCACATCAAATCCTGCTGGGCCTTCCTTGGATGCGGACACACGAGCCTTCAGTCAGCTGGGGCACTGGCGATATCACTCGATGGGGGTCTTCTTGCCATGAGAACTGTCTGAAGACCATACAACCTATCCGGTGACCTCCGGTTCCCGAGTCCCTACCGGGACTGCCCTCAGCCTATTGGTCCTTCGTGGACGTCTTTGATAAGAAGGAGTCCGAAGTACTTCCGCCACATCGTCCTTACGATTGTGCCATTGACCTGCTCCCGGGAACTACACCACCTCGAGGACGGATATATCCACTGTCTCCAGCCGAAACAAGGGCCATGTCTACGTACATCACAGAGAGCCTGGCTAAGGGATTCATTCGGAGATCCTCCTCTCCTGCTGGAGCAGGCTTCTTCTTCGTAAAGAAGAAAGAGGGCGACTTACGCCCATGTATAGACTACCGGGGATTGAACCTAATCACCGTAAAAAACAAGTACCCCCTGCCGCTCATCCCCGAATTGTTTGATCGGCTCAGAGGAGCTCGTGTGTTCACCAAGTTGGATCTTCGGGGTGCCTACAACCTGGTCCGTATCCGCTCAGGGGATGAATGGAAGACCGCGTTCAACACTCGCGATGGGAACTATGAATACTGCGTGATGCCCTTCGGCCTGTGTAACGCACCAGCAGTCTTCCAAGAATTAGTGAACGATGTGTTCCGGGACCTTCTCTACGTTTGTGTGGTGGTATATCTGGATGACATCCTTGTCTTCTCTCCGGACCTCCAGACCCACCGAGAGAACGTGCAACTGGTTCTACAAAGACTGAGAGAGAATCGCCTGTACGCCAAGTACGAGAAGTGCGTCTTCGAACAGTCTTCTCTCCCCTTCCTGGGTTACCTCATCACCGATACCGGACTGCAGATGGATCCAAAGAAGGTCTCTTCCGTTCTCAACTGGCCTCCTCCTTCTGGACTGAAGGCAATCCAATGCTTTCTGGGATTCGCCAACTATTACCGCCAGTTTATTCCTCACTTCTCGGCTCTGACTGCTCCTCTTTCCGCCTTGACCAAGAAGGGGGCTAATCCAAAGGACTGGTCACCTGCGGCCGACGCCGCGTTTGGCTCTCTAAAGCGAGCCTTTGCCTCCTCTCCTGTACTCCACCGTCCAGAGTTAAACCGCCAGTTCACCTTGGAGGTGGATGCCTCCTCCTCGGGAGCCGGAGCAGTGCTCATGCAGAAGTCCTCCTCCGGGAAGATGGTGACTTGCGGTTTCTTCTCCAAGAGCTTCTCAGCGCCTGAACGCAACTACACCATCGGTGACTGAGAGCTATTGGCAGTCAAACTGGCTCTGGAGGAATGGCGCTATCTTCTGGAAGGAGCAGTGTACCCCGTCATTATTTACACGGACCACAAAAACCTGGAATACCCGCGGGCGGCTCAGCGACTGAACCCCCGGCAAGCCAGGTGGTCCTTGTTCTTTGCCTGGTTCGACTTCCAGCTCCATTTCCGACCCGCGAACAAGAATGTACGCGCTGATGCCTTGTCTAGGTCTTTCATGCCCATGGAGAAGGAGGAAGAGACATTCCAACCCATCATCTGTCCTAGTAAGATCATTCCGGTGGCTCCTGTCACCCTGGCCCAGATACCGCCTGGGAAGACCTATGTCTCTGAGACTGACAGGCAAAAAGTGTTACACTGGGGCCATGCCTCGAAAACAGCCGGTCATGCAGGTCAGAAGAGAACATGGAGTGCGATTGCACGTCATTACTGGTGGCCATCTCTTCGCACGGACGTCGCCTCTTTTGTCTCTGCCTGCTCCTCCTGTGCCAGGAACAAGACTCCCAAACACCTGCCATATGGCCGTCTTCTGCCTCTGCCCATACCCTCAGTTCCCTGGCAACACATAGCGATGGACTTTATTACGGACTTGCCATTGTCCTCCGGACACACAGTCATATGGGTCGTGGTGGATCGATTCTCTAAAATGGCCCATTTCGTTCCTATGGCTGGACTGCCCTCTGCCCAGGAACTCGCGGACGCCTATATACATCACATCTTCCGCTTGCATGGCTTTCCATCACACATAGTGTCCGACAGAGGAACTCAGTTCACCTCCCGCTTCTGGAGGGCTCTCTGTAAACATCTGGGAGTGACTCTGGACTTTTCTTCGGCCTACCATCCTCAGTCGAACGGCCAAGTGGAACGGGTCAATCAGATATTGACCTCTTTCTTACGTCACTACGTCAACGCCCATCATGACGATTGGTCTACGCTTCTTCCTTGGGCTGAATTCTCCCATAACCACCACGTCAGTGAGTCCTCCTCCAGTTCTCCCTTCCATGTTGTCTACGGACTTCAGCCGTCTGTCCCCTTGCCTGTATCCTCTTCCTCGGACATCCCTGCTGCTGATGCAGTACTCCGTGACTTTACAACCATTTGGGACTCAGTTAAGGCCTCCCTTGCACGTGCATCCCTGCGGATGAAGAGACACGCGGACAAGAGACGTCTGGATCCTCCGTGTTTCTCTCCGGGAGATCTCGTCTGGCTTGCTTCCAAATACATCCGACTGAAGATACCATCCTACAAGCTGGGACCTCGCTACATCGGACCATTTAAAGTCCTCGGCAAGATCAATGAGGTCTCCTACAAACTACAGCTCCCGGCCACGATGAGGATACCCAACTCCTTCCACGTGTCTCTGCTCAAGCCGGTTGTCCTTGGTCCCTTCTCCGCTGCCGCCAGTCCGGCTCCTCCTCCTATTGCTGAGGACGACATCTATGCAGTAAGGGATATCGTGGCCATGAAGACCGTACGAGGTCGACAGTTCTTCCTGGTGGACTGGGAAGGGTATGGTCCTGAGGATAGGTCCTGGGAGCCCAGGGAGAACGTGGGCACTCCTCTGATCCGTGCCTTCCTGTCCCGGTTGCGGGGAGGGGGGCGTGGGGGGGGGGTACTGTCACGCTCCCCGGGTCCTCTGCTCCGCTCCCCGGGTCCTCTGCTCCGCTCCCCGGCTCACCTGCCACGCTCCCCGCTCCCCAGCCTCCAGTGCCCGCGCTTCCCAGGCCTCCTGGTCCCCGCTCCCGGCGCCCGTCGGCTTCCCAGTCCCTGGCCGGCTCTGCTGCGTCCTCCTCTCAGCTTCCTTCCCTGGCTTCTGGCACCCGGGCCGCGCGCATGCGCATTAGGGCGCGCGCGCGGTCACTGACCCTTTCTTAAAGGGCCAGTGTCCACTGACAGGAAATGATGCATACAGGTACAGGGTATAAAGGGGGTTAATGTCCAAGGGAGCGGGGCCTGTTCTTCGTGTTTTCCCAAGCTAGGAGTCAGGTCTCCTTGTGTTCTGTGAGATACTTACCTCTCTGTCTTCTAGAGCCGATCCTGCATCGCCATCCGGTCCTGCTGTATCTCGAACCCCGAACGCTGCCCATCTGCCATCCTGACAGTCCGTACCATCTCGGTTCCCTGCGGTGACCCGTCATCTCGCTCCAACGGTTCCGGACCCCGCCTGACATCATCACGGCTTCCGAACCTGAGCTCCGTCACCCGGACCACCATCAGTGACCTCGTGGTCCCAGGGACTTCTCCATTGTGTTCCAGTGCACGGACTGTCCTGCTACCTAAAGTGCTCCGGCTACCGGACTCCTTTCCCTCATCGGGGAGTTCGGCCCAGTGGATCCACCTCCCGGGTCTGCCCGTCCATCTGGCTCTAACAGTAGAGGAGAGGAAGTGGAAGACACTAGAGACAGAGTGAGGGCCTAAAGACAAATGGAGGGGCTATAGACATAGGGAGGAGCTAGAGACACAGGGAATAGCTAGAGACAAAGGGAGGGGCTATATGGAGGAGTTAGAGACAGAAGGAGGGGCTAGAGACAATCAGAGGGGTTAGAGACAGAGAGAGTTGTTAAATACAGAGGGAGGAGCTAGAGACTAAGTGAGGAGCTAGAGACAGAGGGAAGACCTAGAAACAGAGGGAGGAGCTATATACAAAGGGAGGCGCTAGAGACAAAGGGAGTGGCTAGAGGGAGGGGTTAGAGACAAAGGGAGGGGCTAGAGACAATCAGAGTGGTTAGAGACAGAGGGATGGGTTAGATAGAGAGGGAGGAGCTAGAGACTAAGGGAGGAGCTAGAGACAAAGCGAGGTGCTATAAACAAAAGGAGGAGCTAGAGACAGAGGGAGGGGCTAAAGGGAGGAGGTAGAGACAATCAGAGGGGTCAGAGACAGAGAGAGGAGTTAGATGCAGAGAGAGGGGCTAGCTACAGAGGGAGGAGGTAGAGGCAGAGCTTTCTTGTCCACCTCCTGTCAACATAAAATCTCATCAGTAGCAACTGCCATCTCCTCTCAGTAATGTAAGAATCTGTCTTCACTGAGTAAAGATTTTACCTGTGAGTTTAAAAAAATGTATGAATGCAATTATGATAAACTGAGTTTGCATTTCTGTATCCAAAGTCTACGGAGCTTTTAGTCTCAGCTGTGCTACACTATACTGTATATATATATTTCTGTTTTGGCCATGTTTTTAGTATATCCTGTGTACCTACCGTATATTAGCTTCTGTCAAGAGCTCATGGTTAGAGATGGTGAATCAATTTGCAGGACCCGATTCAGCGGCTTCTCCTGTTATTTGTAAATGACGATCAGGAGGCCTGAGAATCTCCTCGCATCTGACAGAATCCCGACTCTTCTTCTGATTAGCCGACCTGGTGTGATGTCATCGTTGTGGCAAGACGGACACGTGATGTCATACCAGGCTGAGTAATCTAATGAAGAGCCACAGATGCTGGCAGGTAGGAGGTGTTTTGTAGGGCAATCATCCGTCAGCCACAGATCACTGATGGGCCGCTAGACTGAGTCCTGCAAATCAATTTGCACCCATCTTTACTCATATGCTGTTCTGGGGTTTCACTCTATTTCCATAGATAAGGACACTATAATGGGTTTTACTCACGGATAACTTGGTAATGATTGCTGTTCCATTGAAACGTCATTCCCTGGTGATGACTGATTTTCCTCAGTTTCATCTCTATGTACAAGAAAGAACCATAAATCATGGAGACTTAAGGAAATACTCAAGACTGTTCACTGTAACTGCATCATACACACACTACTGGTACTTATTCATTTTAGATATGAATCTTTTATAAATAGTAAGCAAAATAGAAGATGTAACAGTTTCTTATATTAGACATGATCTAACTGACTTAATTCACACTTACCCTAGAACTGTCACTACAATAGCAGTTTTCTTATAGCCAAAACTACAGCTTGAAACCTCTGTGGGATTGAAAAGAGCAGATATGAGAGGATATAACATGCATAAAAAAATCTATTTTATCAGATACATATGATGCTGTTTGTTAAAAATTGTATAAATGCAAAATAATTCATATAGAGATGTCACATAGTAGACATTTTTATTAACCTCAGCTCTAATCCACCGACTCACCAATCCAACCACCCACCCATATATCCAAAACCCACCCATCCATACATTCACTCGTCCATACATCTATCCAAAAATCACCCACCCATCTATACATACACCCACCCATACATCCACCCATCTATCCATACATTCACCCGTCCATACATCCATCCAAAAATCACCTACCCATCTATACATACACCCACCCATCCATCCATCCATCCATCCATACATTCACCCGTCCATACATCCATCCAAAAACCACCCACCAATCTATACATCCACCCACTCATCCAAAACCCACCCATCCATACATCCACCCATCCATAACATGCACCAGTCCATACATCCATCCAAAAACCACCCACCAATCTATACATCCACCCATCCATCCAAAACCCATCCATCCATACATCCACCCATCCATAACATGCACCAGTCCATACATCCATTCAAAAAACAACCACCCATCTATACATCCACCCATCCATCCACCCATCCATCTACCCATCCATTCATGCACCAATCCATACATCCATCCAAAAAACACCCACCCATCTATACATCCACCCATCCATACATCCACCCATCCTTCAATCTAAAACCCACTCATCCATACATCCACACATTCATCCAAAACACACCCATCCATACATCAACACATCCATCCAAAATACACCCATCCATCCAAAAGCCTCCCATCCATACATCCAACCATCCATCAACCTAAAACCCACCCATCCATACATCCACCCAAAGCCCACCCATCCATACATCCACCCATCCATACATCCATCCAAAAACCAATCTAAACTCCCCCATCCAAACACCCACCCATCAATCTAAAACCCACCAATCCATACATCCACCCATCCATCCAAAAACCACCAACCCATTTATAAATCCACCCACCCATCAATCCAAACCCAACCCATCCATACATCCACCCACCCATTCATCCTCAAACCCATCCATCCATCCATACATACAGTTAGGTCCAGAAATATTTGGACAGTGACACAATTTTCGCGAGTTGGGCTCTGCATGCCACCACATTGGATTTGAAATGAAACCTCTACAACAGAATTCAAGTGCAGATTGTAACGTTTAATTTGAAGGTTTGAACAAAAATATCTGATAGAGATTGTAGGAATTGTACACATTTCTTTACAAACACTCCACATTTTAGGAGGTCAAAAGTAATTGGACAAATAAACCAAACCCAAACAAAATATTTTTATTTTCAATATTTTGTTGCGAATCCTTTGGAGGCAATCACTGCCTTAAGTCTGGAACCCATGGACATCACCAAACGCTGGGTTTCCTCCTTCTTAATGCTTTGCCAGGCCTTTACAGCCGCAGCCTTCAGGTCTTGCTTGTTTGTGGGTCTTTCCGTCTTAAGTCTTGATTTGAGCAAGTGAAATGCATGCTCAATTGGGTTAAGATCTGGTGATTGACTTGGCCATTGCAGAATGTTCCACTTTTTTGCACTCATGAACTCCTGGGTAGCTTTGTCTGTATGCTTGGGGTCATTGTCCATCTGTACTATGAAGCGCCGTCCGATCAACTTTGCGGCATTTGGCTGAATCTGGGCTGAAAGTATATCCCGGTACACTTCAGAATTCATCCGGCTACTCTTGTCTGCTGTTATGTCATCAATAAACACAAGTGACCCAGTGCCATTGAAAGCCATGCATGCCCATGCCATCACGTTGCCTCCACCATGTTTTACAGAGGATGTGGTGTGCCTTGGATCATGTGCCGTTCCCTTTCTTCTCCAAACTTTTTTCTTCCCATCATTCTGGTACAGGTTGATCTTTGTCTCATCTGTCCATAGAATACTTTTCCAGAACTGAGCTGGCTTCATGAGGTGTTTTTCAGCAAATTTAACTCTGGCCTGTCTATTTTTGGAATTGATGAATGGTTTGCATCTAGATGTGAACCCTTTGTATTTACTTTCATGGAGTCTTCTCTTTACTGTTGACTTAGAGACAGATACACCTACTTCACTGAGAGTGTTCTGGACTTCAGTTGATGTTTGTGAACGGGTTCTTCTTCACCAAAGAAAGTATGCGGCGATCATCCACCACTGTTGTCATCCGTGGACGCCCAGGCCTGTTTGAGTTCCCAAGCTCACCAGTCAATTCCTTTTTTCTCAGAATGTACCCGACTGTTGATTTTGCTACTCCAAGCATGTCTGCTATCTCTCTGATGGATTTTTTCTTTTTTTTCAGCCTCAGGATGTTCTGCTTCACCTCAATTGAGAGTTCCTTAGACCGCATGTTGTCTGGTCACAGCAACAGCTTCCAAATGCAAAACCACACACCTGTAATCAACCCCAGACCTTTTAACTACTTCATTGATTACAGGTTAACGAGGGAGATGCCTTCAGAGTTAATTGCAGCCCTTAGAGTCCCTTGTCCAATTACTTTTGGTCCCTTGAAAAAGAGGAGGCTATGCATTACAGAGCTATGATTCCTAAACCCTTTCTCCGATTTGGATGTGAAAACTCTCATATTGCAGCTGGGAGTGTGCACTTTCAGCCCATATTATATATATAATTGTATTTCTGAACATGTTTTTGTAAACAGCTAAAATAACAAAACTTGTGTCACTCTCCAAATATTTCTGGCCCTGACTGTACATCTATACCCACCAGTCCATTCATCCAACCAACCATCCATCCAGATACATATGATATAATTTGTATACTTGTAAGCACAGTTTTGTTAGGGATTGTTAAGCCGGAGAATTAAGTGGCCAAGTCTTTATACGCCCCTGGTAATTAGCATTTGTTTTTATTTAATATGTTCTCTAATTATTACAAACATCTTCCTAATTAACCACAAACTGAAATAGGAAACAACACATCATTCGCTGCTGTAGTCTCGGTGCCAATCCATCTGCAGTGCATGGACACCTTTATTTATATGAGAGAGGGAAAGGCAGAGAATGAATTGGATTGGGATGGGTAAGATTTGGACCATTTTCTCTCTCACAGAATTCATCATAGGGCATGCACTTTATATCACGGTAGATTTCTCTTCTATTACCAGGGTGGCCAGATCCGGATCATTACCCATAGTTCCCTGAGACCTCTGGGGTCGCTGCTCAAGTTCTTTTGAACCCACGCGGATCCGGACTTTTACAGTCTGGGTCCGCCCATCACTAGTCTCTAAGGCCTTACTCACACATCATTTTTTTCTAGTATGAGAAAAAATGGGCTGTATTACATCAGTTTTGATCAGTGTGTCCTTTTTTACCCTTCCTATGCAAAATAAAAACCCCAAACATATTAATAGTTTTCAAGATTTTCTCCTACCCGCGAAATAGTAAAAAAAACACAGACAGCACTCAAATTACATATCGATGGCATCTGAGTGTTATCCATTTTTTACAGACCCATTGACGTGAATGGGTGAGTTTGATCCTTAAAAAACATGTCTCCATTATTTTTGTTGGGGGATAATCGGTCCTAGAAAAAAACAAACAAGTGAACATGCCCCTAGACTATAACTGGTAAATAAAAACATAGTTAAAAGTCATACATGACAATCAGACTTCTGAATGAGACTTAGGGGTACTTTGCACACTACGACATCGCAGGTGTGATGTCGGTGGGGAATATCGAAAGTAACGCACATCCGGCGTCGCTGTCGATATCGGAGTGTGTAAATCGTTTTTGATACGATTAACGAGCGCAAAAGCGTCGAAATCGTATCATCGGTGTAGCGTCGGTCATTTCCATAATTTCGGAAAGACCGATGTTACGATGTTGTTCCTTGTTCCTGCGGCAGCACACATCGCTGTGTGTGAAGCCAAAGGAGAGAGGAACATCTTCTACCTGCGTCCTGCGGCTCACGCCGGCTCTGCGGAAGGAAGGAGGTGGGCGGGATGTCTACTTCCCGCTCATCTCCGCCCCTCTGCTTCTATTGGCCGCCTTGCGTGTGACGTCGCTGTGACGCCGCCTGACCCATCCCCTTAGGAAGGAGGCGGGTCGCCGGCCAGAGCGACGTCACAGGGCAGGTAAGTCCATGTGAAGCTGCCGTAGCGATAATGTTCGCTACGGCAGCTATCACAAGATATCGCAGCTGCGACGTGGGTGGGGACTATCGCGCTCGGCATCACAAGTATCGGCTTGCGATGTCATAGTGTGCAAAGTACCCCTTAAAGTCCTTCTCATGTCCAAAACTGCTATTTACAAGTACATATAGGGTTAATATGGAGGTAAGTAATATTAAAAACATGCCTGGCCATCTTATTGGAAGTGTAGCTACAGGGAGAAAATTAAATTATATCCCTGTAGCCTATAATTTTCAGTCAGGCATGGTGCAACAAGCTGTTATGCTATGTCCAAACTTTCCGTTTCCACCTGCATTTCAGCTGCTTTTTAGGTCCGTTTTGAACTGCAGCATTTTCATGCCAAAATGCATGCGTTTTGATTTTCCAGCAAAGTCTATGGAATATGTGGATTTCTTGTCCGCACTTTGCGTTTCCAAACACAGCGTTTAATTTTTGGGCAAAAACTCTGCGTTCAAAGAAGCAGCATGTCAATTGTTTTTGCCATTTGGGCTGCGTTTTGGTAACATTGAAGTCAATGAGAAGTAGCAAAAAGCAAGAAATATCAAAATTTCAGCATTTTACCTGCTTTTTTGCTGCAGAAACGATGTGTTTTGGACTTCATAAACGCATGCTTTTCTGACATCAAAATAATGGAATTATATTTCCTTTTACACACTCATAGTCCGACAATTAAATTTAAGAAAAATATAAATTTATTGATATTTTATCCATATTTAGTAAAAAAACGCTATAATTATATTAAATATCACTGTTTTCATAAGGATTTAATAAATTATGTGTATTCTTTTTTTCACCTTTTTTCATAGTGTTTGTATGTTAAAACTTTATTTAGTAGTGTATTTGTAATCAAAACGCATCTAAGTTTGAGCAATGGAAAAGCATGTAAAACGCGCTAAAAACGCTGCAAAAAAGCGGTAAATACACACGCGTTTTTATCGCGTTTTGATGGTCAAAAGCAACTTTGGCAAAAGCAATTTGTGCCAGAACATGCGTTATGAACTGCAACTAGGACAGCGCAAAGTGCGGACATAGCCTTAGGATATGTTAACACTGGGATTTTTCAAGAGTGTTTAGAGCAGAAACTCTCCAATCAAAACTTCTCTATTTGAACTCCTTGTGGTTTTAGAAATGTTCTGCTCAGTGTGAATATAGCCTTAGGCTATGTGCCCACGTTGCGTTTTTTCATGCGTTTCTGCAGCGTTTTGAACTGCACCTTTTTAGTGTCAAAATGCATGCGTTTTGATTTCCCAGCAAAGTCTATGAGAAACAGGGATTTCTTGTGCCCACCATGCTGTTAAAAACGCTGTGTTTAATTTGCATAAATTTGGGTCAAAAACTCAGCGTTTAAAGAAGCAACATGTAATTGTTTTTGCCATTCGAGGTGCGTTTTGCTAACATTGAAGTCAATGAGAAAAGGCAAAAACCAAGAAACATCAAAATTCCTGCGTTTTACCTGCTTTTTAGGTGCAGAAAACATGCGTTTTGGACTACCTAAACGCATGCTTTTTGCACATCAAAATAATGATTTCATATGTTCCTTTACACACACACATAGTCCGACAATTAAAACATAGAAAAATATCTATTTATTGCTATTTTTGTGATAAATATCATATTACCGCTAAGATTTTAATATATATATATCTATTTCCATTATTTATCTAAAAAATCTAGATTTGATTCTTTTTTTTTCCCTTTTTTCATTTTGTTTGACTATTTAAACTTTATTTAGCAGTGACTTTATGTTCAAAAGGCATCTGTCAAAACGCAATGGAAAAGTAGGTAAAAAGCTCTAAAAACGCAGTAAATAAGCATGCGTTTTTAGCGCTAATTTGTGGTCAAAAGCAACTTTAGCTAAATCAATTACTGCCAGAGGATGCGTTTAGAAATGCAAGGACCTCAACGCAACGTGGACACATAGCCTTACAGTCACGGCTCACTATACTACACTGACACTGTGACTTAAATTGAGCGTTTACAGCGAGGATATAACATTTTTTTCCCCCTGTAGCTGCTCTTCCAGTTTTGCAGGTAGGCAACATTATAACGCTATTGCACAGTTTTCTGTAAGGCTATGCTCACATGTTGATCTGTGTTGCATGTCAACAAACTTTATTAGCCTTATTGTCACCACATGTCAACCACAATGACTAAAGCACAACCTAAGGCCAGGTGAAAACGTTGAGTATTTGGTGAGTTTCTTACCTCAGTATTTGTGGCCAAAACCAGGAGTGAAACAATCATAGGAAAAGTATAATAGAAATTCTGCATTTTTTACCCACTCCTGCTTTTGGTTTACAAATACTGAAGTAAAAGCTCACTGTGTGCACATGGCCTAAGGCCTCCTTCACACATCAGTATTTTTGATCAATATTTCATCAGTATTTGTGTATCAAAACCAAGAGTGTCTCCAAAACACAGTACAGGTGTCAATCTCTCAATTCTAGCTTTTATCGGTAAGGCAGGTGTCCCACTTGCGAGTGCCTTGCGTGTATCTCGCGCGAGTCTCGCATTGCATCACCCGGCATGGACTCACACTCTCCTCACAGGAGCGGGTCGGTTGCATGTATCTCTATGCAACCGACCCACTCCTGTGAGGAGAGTGTGAGTCCGTGCCGGGTGATGCAACATGAGACTCACGCGAGATACACGCAAGGCACTCGCAAGTGTGACACAGGCCTTAGTTCCACTCCTTGATTTGGCTTACAAATACTGATGCAAAACTACTGATATGTGAGTGAGGCCAAATCTGCAGACTCTTTGTAGTACTAACTAAGGCTGGTTTCACATCAGTGGTATTCTGCCGCACTGCTGGATCCGGCACAAATGGAGTACAGTTCAATACAGTCACAGGCATCGCGGCAAGCTCCGGTGACATGCTGTCACTTGCTCCGGTCACGTGACCGCATGTGATTGGAGCTTGCCGCGATACCTGTGAACTTTATTGAACTGTACTGCATTTGTGCCGGATCCGGCAGTGCGGCAGAATACCGCTGATGTGAAACCAGCCTTAGTGATATTTGCTATTAGGTGACCATTGCTGTATTCTTGTGAATTGTAGTCCTTGAAATAAATCAGTAGCACAACAAAATAGTTTCACTGTAGCCCTGGATATAAGGTGGCAGTGGATGTTGATATGGCTGACTCTGCTGCTGAGGATATACTGTCTAACAACTAGATTCATGTAGATGATGTCAGGTAACACATCCCTTTCAATTAGCTGGTATCTGACCTTAAATTATTGAAATGATAAATTATTTCTTTATGGATGCTTCCGTATACTGTAGACTTTCCTGGTGCTGTAACCCATATTCTGATGAAAAGGATTATTTCCTGGAAATTTCTCCTAAATAATTCTTTATAATAATTGATAGTTAAAATGACTGAAAGGGTCATGTACTTTTATAGTATTTTTCAAAGGCATTATCTTTTCTTCCTTTCTTGTACAGATACGTCAGCTGTTTCAAATCTTTCACCCGGTCACCCAAAGACAAGATCTGAAGATCTTTAGCACCAAAGGGTTGAATATTTTGAATCTGCCCAGAACCTGAAAAAAAGTAAGATAAGAATATGTAATTGTACACATTATAGGGTCAGGTTAAAATGAACGTATGAAAACTGTTCCGATATTTATTTAGAAAACTGACATTTTTCATCCATATTGTCATCAGTATTCCATCCATGTGTCTGCTTTTTCCATTGCTGATTGCTGGGAGCATGTGTATAGAAGTTCATCTGTGGGCGGAGCTAGTGCGCTGTGCACTCTTGTCCCACAGATGAAGAGGAGCCATAGCACCAGGCAGCATCACCAGGCCCAGCGCTGTATGTGCCCCGTACTTGCCCCCCTAGCTGTATGGGCCCCCCAGAGCTGTTTGTGCCCCCACCCCCAAGCTGTATGTGCGCAGAGAGCTGTATGGATCCCCCTCAGAGCTGTTTGTGCCCCCCCTAAGAGATGCATGTGTCCCCACCCCCTGAGCTGAATGAGCCACCCCCAAAGCAGTATGGGCCCCCAAGAGCTGTATGAGTCAACCCCCAGAGTAGTATGGGCTCGCCAGAGCTATATTAGCAACCCCCCCAGAGCAGTATGGGCCCCCAGAGCTTTATGAGCCACTCCCCAGAGCAGTATGGGCCCCACAGAGCAGTATGGGCCCCCAGAGCTTTATGAGCCACTCCCCAGAGCAGTATGGACCCCCCAGAGCAGTACAGGCTCCCCAGAGCTGTATGAGCGACCCCCCCCCCCAGAGCAGTATGGGCTCCCCAGAGCTGTATGAGCGACCCCTCACAGCAGTATGGACCACCCATAGCTTTATGTGCCCCCCTCACAGCTATATGAACCCCCTTCAGAGCTGTATGAGGCACCCCCCTAGAGCTGTATGCCCCCCCCCCCAGAGCTGTATGGGCCACCCACCAGAGCAGTATGGGCTCCCAGAGCTGTATGGGCACCCACCTTAGTAATGTGAATGTACAGCAGTAATGTGCATGTTCCCCCAGTAACATCTATGCCCCCCAGTAATGTCTATGCCTCCCAATAATGTGTATGCCTACCAATAATTTGTATGCTCCCCTCAGTAATGTGTATGCTAACCAGTAATGTGTATGTCCCTCAGTAAAATGTACGCCACCAGCCCCTCCTGTGATGTATATAGTGTTGTACCCAGCCTCTCCTGTGATGTATATCCTGTGTGATGTATATACTGAAGCCCCCAGCCTCACCTCCCCTGGGATGTATATACTGTAGCCCCCAGCCCCTCCTGTGATGTATATACTGTAGCTGCAGCCCCTCCTGTCATGTATATACTGTAGCCCCCAGTCCTTCCTGTGATATATATATACTGTAGCCCCCAGGCTCTTTTGTGATGTATGTACCTTAGTCCCCAGCCCCTCCTGTCATGTATATACTGTAGCTCCCAGCCCCTCCTGTTATGGATATACTGTAGCCCTCAGCCCCTCCTGTGATGTATATACAGTAGCCCCCAGCCCCTCCTGTGATGTATAGACTATAGCCACCAGCCCCTCCTGTAATGTATATAGCAGCTCACTGAGCACTCATAGTCTCACCATCACTCATAGATAGGGGGAGTGATGGTGCAGATTTTAACTCGCATAGCACACATCCATATAATACGCTCATCTGAACAAGATCTAAGTCGCACAGACAATGGATGTTGTAAAGTGTGAATTTTTGGTATTTTTGTATCTAGTCTTCATTTGTAGTTTCTGAGATATAGGGTTCACTCTCACTGCCATATAACATCTGATGATTCTCTCGTGCAAGAGCATCCAATGCGATATGCTAAGTAATGACACTCTGCTGCAAGCGTGATCCGAGAGTCATTCATTGTGATCCAATTCTCTTCCATAGGAAAATCGGATCACAGGTGCAGAGAAGATGGAGAGATTAATTTTGCGACTTTTCAAAGCTTTTTATGGCAGAATTCTGAGTGACGGGAAAGCTTTGTTGAATTGGGCCCATAGAGCTGATTTAGTGCTTCAAGGATCGCAGAGTCAGACCCCATCAATCATAAAGTCAACAAGGGAATAACAATAACAATATTTTCTTTTGAGTGAGCCCTGAAGGGAAAATAATGGTGACATGCCCTATTGGATAGCGCATCACAAAGATACTTTCTCCTTCAGGCAATGCAAGAATACTTTTACAATACAGTGCCGTACAAAAACTATATATTGGACTGTTATCATATATTGGTTATATAAAAGGCTGTAAAAGTATTTCTTTTTGTCTTTACATGTGTTACTTTACCATAAGGTTAAGTGCCCATGATGAGTTTTTGGTGAGTTTTTGAGACCCGCAACACACATCCGTTTTTTTTGTACGTGTGTGGTACGTATTTGCACGTACCGGAGACACGGAGACCCATGTTATTCAATAGTAGATGGCACACACACGTAAAATCACACGGAACGTGTGGCCGCGTGGTAAGTACGTGTGCGCGCTTTTCTACACGGACGACATGTCCGTTTTTGGTCGGCAGCACGCAGGCACGGATCCGCTTTAGTCTATGGGTCCGTGCCTGCACGGACCGCACACGGAGTATGTCCGTGTTCAACACGTATCGTCCGTGTCCGTTTTTCATCACAAAATCTGAAACACTTGTTACCAATCTATCAGGTCATTTGACAGCAAACAACAACACCAGGATCTCATGGTGAATGATTAAAATCGTTAATTGGGTAAGAATGCAGGCCTTTAAAAACGGACAGCACACGGACAGCACACGTACCTATTTTATGTCAAAACGGACATTCCACACGCACATACGGCTCGCATACGCCATCACACGGATGCCATACGTACCGGAGAAACGCCCCTAAAAAACGGAACACGGACCCGAAAAACAGACCGTGAGACACGTATGTTTTTTTTGCGGAAGTGTGTTTTAGGCCTGATGCTGTGTATTTTCACTACTGCAAAAAACGCAGTGTCTTACAGTTCCAGCAAAATGGATGGTGCTTTTTTCCGCAGTGTAAACTGATCTGCGGTGCGCGTTTAAAATCCGCAACATGTCAATGTCCCTTGTGGGTATGCTGAGTCTTATGTGCAGATCTTCCCTATGGACTTGCACATGCGTTTTTAGTTATTTTCTGCTGTGAAGCCCCTCAAATAATGCATGTAATGTGCACATTACTGTATCAATGAGTTTTGGCAAAGTCAGATACGAGGAAGTGTCATAAACAGAGGAGCTTTAATAAAACATAACAAGAAAAGACAAAAAAGCAGCATCAAAAATCTGATAAAATTGTAAGTAAAAAATGCACTCAAACATGCAATAAAAAATACAAGTAACCTAATTTAGGTAATAAGGGCAGAAATACTGCAGAAAGTCAGCAACACCAAAAACTCACTAAATATTTGTTGTATGAACGTAGCCTACAAAGCATTCTTAAGTGGGCTTTACACGCTACGAAATCGTTAATGAATTATCGTCGGGGTCACAGTGTTTCTGACGCACATCCGGCGTCATTAACGATATCGCAGTGTGTGACACTTATGGAGCGACCATAAACGATCGCAAAAGAGGTCAAAATTGTTTGCCGCGGAGAGGTCATCCTGAAACAAAAAATCGTTTTCTGTTTATTAGCGATGTTGTTCGTTGTTCTTGCAGCATCACACATCATTGTGTGTGACACCGCAGGAGCAACGAACCTCTCCTTACCTGCGTCCACCGGCAATGCGGAAGGAAGGAGGTGGGCGGGATGTTACGTCGCTGTGATGCCGCACGAACCACCCCCTTAGAAAGGAGGCGAATCGTTGGCCAGAGCGACGTCGCAGGGCAGGTAAGTGCGTGTGACAGGGGTAAGCGAGGTTGTGCGCCACGGGCAGCGATTTGCCTGTGTTGCACAACCGACAGGGGCAGATACGATCGCTTGCAATCTCGCTAGTGAGATTGCAGCGTGTAAAGCCCGCTTTACTCTTTTAGCTATATCACGAATTCACTACTTATTAAAGAGGACAAGCCATTTGCCATAATCATGTATGTTTTTTTATCTGGTCTAAATATCACTGTTCGCCTCAATCTTTTCTTCATTGTTTTTCTTTTGTCGCTACACCTCTTTGTTCCTGAGATATGGCACACACTACCCTTAGGTGGGCTTTGCACGTTGCGACATCGCAAGCCGATGCTGCGATGTCGAACGCGATAGTCCCCGCCCCCATCGCAGGTACGATATCGTGTGATAGCTGGCGTAGCAAAAATTATCACTATGCCAGCTTCACATGCACTCACCTGCCCTGTGACCGTCGCTCTGGCCGGCGACCCGCCTCCTTCCTAAGGGGGCGGGTCGTGCGGCGTCATAGCAACGTCACACGGCAGGCGGCCAATAGCGGTGGAGGGACGGAGATGAGCAGGATGTAAACATCCCGCCCACCTCCGTCCTTCCGCATAGCCGCCGCCGGCAGGTAAGGAGATATTCCTCGCTCCTGCGGCTTCATACACAGCGATGTGTGCTGCTGCAAGAACGAGGAACAACATCGTACCTGTCGCGGCACCGGCATTATGGAAATGTCGGTGAATGCAACGATGATACGATAACGACGTTTTTGCGCTCGTTCATCGTATCATCTAGCATTTACACAGTACGATGTCGAAAGTGACGCCGGATGTGCGTCACTTTCGATTTGACCAGACCGACATCGCACGTGCAAAGCCGCCCTTACCCTGTATGTAAATCTAGTCTTGTTAGTCAAGAAGGTGTGATCATCAATTCTTCTGTGAGGAAGATGCCTCTTTGGCAAACAAGGCAAGCAAAGCTAGTTTAATGGGAAGAGGGGGTCATATCTCAGGCATGGACAGGGAAAAAAAAAACAATACCACATTCAAGTGAACAACACCATTTACAACAGGTTAAAAAAAATTGCATACTGTATTTATGGGAAGTGATAGGTTCTCTTTAAAGCAAACCTGTCATGTCAAAAAACACTGTTAACCTGAAGTATGAGGTTAATCTGCAGGTTAACAGTGTTCTCAAGCCATGTGGCTGCTGCACTGAGTGCCCCACTGTTGGGAGGAAATTAGCTTTTTTCCTCTGGGCAGCCTCGGGTTTTCAGTCACTGCTCAGGACATAGTGAGTATAATGCTTGCGGACAGTTAACGGGACCTAACAACTAACTAGCTAACTGACTAACTGAATGTGTTGTGCAGGCACCTCCCCTAATGGGAGGGTGTCTTAAATACATAGTGCCATTTCCTGTAAATGGCACACAGGCTCTTTAAGAGGAGGGCTGGTGTGTGTGCGCACCTCTTAGGTGCACTCCCGGAAACCCTGTATGGCATGTACAGGGCCTGGGAGGAGAAGGAGGCAGCAGCACACGTGGATGGTTGGGGGAGGATGCGATTTAGCTGGGGCAGTGAGTAAAGTGGTATCTCTGCAGAGACACCGGCGCTACAGAGAGTGTTGCCTATAATCACAACCCGGCACTGACTGACAGCCTGCTCTGTGTTCCATCAGTACTGAGCGGCTGTCAGTCAGCATCACAAAAGCATCAGGACGTTTGCTGCATTGTCTATCAGACATATAACAGTTCTTCTTAGTATATAACCTGTCCTCAGGCTGTGGAGACCCATGAGAAGCAAAAGTGATAAGAGCGGCTGTAGGGTCAATATTCTACTGAGCGAGTCTCGAGAGGAGAGCAGTGCGGTGAGATTAGCTACATGAGAGATACAGCCTGAAGCTCCTCAGTTTATCTGTGTAATCCAAGGAATATGTAGGGAAGCTACGAATATTACAGTTACGCTGTGAAGAAGCAAGCATTCCTGACAGGGGGATTCATCCAAGCAGAGCAAAGATGGTGGAATGACATTACAAACCTGCGCACTAGACATCAGTGGTGCACCCCTTTAAGCATTCATTTAGTGTACTATGTTATTACAAAAATGATGAAAATGAATTTACCATCCTCTCCACGAATGACATGTGCAATTGTGATGCCACCAATTTCTGAGTCACTAAAGCGTAAGAGAAAGGTACCACTCGGCTCAACGCTGAGAAGCTTGTGTACATACTGCTTACTGACAAATCCCATTATTAACCTAGAACAAAAAGAAATGAATGGCAAAATGTTAGTCATATTCAGTAAATACAAGATATGAGTGTTCCCTCTTCATTGGAAACACGTTTTATTGTAACATAGCTGGCCTGCTTGGCAGAAGATAAGACGTCCTCGTACTGTATTTAAGTCAAATGTCAATGACTGTATTATTTGGATACTAACTGGTAGCTTGCTTTTTATGTTCTGATCCGGCTTTGATTTGAGTACTTTTAAAGAGGATAACTATTATTTTTTTTTACAATATGCCTAAAAAATAACACGCAGTTAGTTGCTAGCGACTATAACTGCCTATTGTATCCGGTGCCGGCTCAGAGCGGTCACTGACCGGTCCGGCCGGTGAAGCAGTAGCTCCATGTCAGCAAAGCAGCTCTTCTGGGTCATGACTGCTGGGGTCATGCTGACTGACTGCTGGTTTCTGGCAGTTAGGCACCGAAAGTTGGCTGTCAGTCACCGTGACGTCAGCAGTCAACAGTGCAGAGCGAAAAACAAGCCGATATCTGCAGAAGGCGATGAATCACCAACAGGAGCAGTCAGTGCTGGCACAGAAGACCGTCACTGGGCGCTAATGACCTGCCTGTTAGTGCACATTGTAAAAAAAGAAAAAGTCCCGGACAACCTCTTTAAGGATTCCCCTTCAACTCCCAATCTGGTTTTAGACTTTGCACTACAACTTAACAATAGTACGGTATTACAAATTCCATGCATAATTAATTCATTGTTGAATAATACAGCAATATAACTTGGAATTTTTCGCGTGACTCGAGCTTGTAATCAGTAGTGAATTTTTAAATAGTGTGTTATAAAACAAGGGTGCTTTAAATGCATCAAAATATTTAATGATAAATTGAACATTTATGAGGTGTCTTTTGGTCTTTACAGGAAAATTTAGGCAAGGTCAAGGATGTCTTATGAAATGGGCTGAGATCTTTATTTAATCATAAATAAATAAATAGCAAAAAAATAGATAAGTAACATCCAAGACACCAATAAAAGTTTACAACTTTAACAGGGAGAAGCATAGAGTTATTTAAACAGGAGTCAGATACAATGATATGGCCGGCTTCAGAGCAGCACTTACAAGCTTTATTGGAAATATCTTGGATTACTGTGCTCCCTGTTTAGGAGATCTAGGCAATGAATAGTAAATTATAAAACTAAAACTCCATCCATTCTTCATATATTGCCCGAACTTCCATTTACGTTCTTAAGATTTTGTTTACACTTTACATGATTTAACTTTTAAATTAAATATGTATTTCAAATTGTTTTTAAACAGCCATACATTTTAAAGAAGGCCTCCCATGAAGTTTTTTTTCCCATTAAACCTGTGTATGTGTACTGTAATATGTGTTAAAGGGAACCAATCACCAGGATTTTCGTATATAAGCTAAAGCCAGTGCTATGCCTGCACTAGCAGGCTGATTCTATACATACCTGTAGTGGTCAGCTCGGATGTTTAGGTTTTGAAATCAAAGAAAGTAAAGTTTATAAAATCGGCAGATTCTTGAGTGACAGCAGCTGAGGAGCAAATAATATCTGGGAGGCGTATGCACAGTTATCCCCTCCCCCTGTTAGAATTAGCATAATTATTATACAATCGATGTAACCTTTCTCTTCAAGGACCTGTGGGGAGGTCATACCCATGTGACCAGAAGGGGCGGGGAAGAGTTACATCGATTGTATAATACTTATGCTAATTCTAACGGGGGGTAACTATGCATACCCCTCCCAGATATTATCTGATCCTCAGCTGCTGTCACTCAAGAAGCTGATGATTTTATAAACTTTACTTTCTTGGGTTTCAAAACCTAAACATCTGAGCTGACCACTACAGGCATGTATAGAATCAGCCTGATAGTGCTAGTATAGTACTGGCTTTAGCTTATATACGAACATCCTGGTGATTGGCTCCCTTCAAAATACTCATATAATGCCACCTTCTCCAAGATCTAGCACAGTTATGTTCCTCCTTTCAGTGACGTCACCGCTCTCCAGATTATCACTCTGTGCTCCGTGCATGAGCCAGAAGTCTCTTTTAACAAAGTGAAAAGAAGGAAAAATAGGTGGCACTCACCATCCCATAAAAAAACCCTTTTTTATTCACAATCCTGTAAAAACATGAATGCAGGTCGTAGCGGGCAGGCGGCGTTGTGAATGATGGCAGTTTTGCCCATGGGTGCGCTTCATCAGGTACTACTACTGAAGTGCGCCTGTTTACGAAACAGCCATTGTCCGCAACGCATCCTGCCTGCTTGCCCCTGCATCCATGTTTTTACAGGATTGTAAATACAACAGTTTTTTTATGGGATGGAGAGTGCCACATATTCTTCCTTCGCTTCACTTTATTATAGTATTGTTGTGTAAGGTGGAGCACCTGAATATCCCTCAACAAGACAGTTTTTGTTTCTGCACTCAATTTTGAATTGTGTGATGCTAATGGTGCCGGACTCCGCTTTTCATATATCAGAAGCCTCTTCTACAAAGTCAATTTATGAGCCTTGTTCTTACATTCTGTAGGTTTACATTGTAATGGACACTTTCTTTTCTCGTAGAGCACAGTGTGACTCAGATAGTCTGAAGAGTGGTGATGTAACTGAGAAAAGGATCGAATGGTGCTAGGTTCCAGAGAGGACGAGGTGAATATTATAGCACTCTGACATTACACTACATACAAAAATTTCATGAGAGGGCATCTTTAAAGCATCTGTTGAACTGTAACTAAAAGAACTCACTGTAATTACCCTTATTAGTAGAGATGAGCGACCTTTTGCAAGTTCGGTTCAGCAGGTACAGTTGAACCTTAACAAAAGTTCCGTTTGTGACCCCAACTTGATCCAAAACTCAATGGAAGTCAGTAATTGGACAGTTCGTGCCTCCACCCACAGGTTGCCAGCCATAAGCAGATCACTTCTGGGGGGTGTGGGAAGGGTTTTTCATTTTTTTGTGTGTGTGTGTGCACATTACATCTGATCATACTGCTTTTACACCCAGTGTGAGCCGTTCAAACACTGCAGGTGGCTTTCACAGGGCTGAGCATCGCTCATACCCAAGCACAGCGCTGCTCACTTGAGTAGTTTGCACTCGTAACTCACTTGAATTTTGAACCCAAACTTTGTTTTTTTGGAAGTTGGTTTCTGAACCAGAACTCTGAACATTGAACCTCAGGTTCACTCATCTCTACTTGTTAGGGTCTGCATGATAGGTTCCAACACAGATCACATCACGAAGGGCTATTTTTAGGGCAAAATAATAGACAGCTCAGCAGAAGGTAACAGCAGGAAAAGAGGGATGGGACTCAGCACCAATTCTGTATGATAAAACTTGTAATCTTTATTTCAAAAATTAAAACGATCACAGGCCATCCAGAAGGTGCAATACATGGCACACAATATGCCATTGGGGTCTGTCTGTACAAAAATGTGACTATCAACATAAGCCAAAATGCTGATGAGAATAAAGACATTGTATTCATATAGCATAGATCTGAATACGGTGCTCATAGTATATTATAACCATTGATTTGCAACTAATGTCCAGATGACCTATTAGATTTCAATGATGTCACATTCGCTTGAGTCCCCTCTTTCGAGCCGTATGTGTATTACAGCCACTGCATGGAAAATGTCAATTTCTCAGTGATCTAATAGCTAGATCTGCAGATTATGTAGTATAATGAAACTTTTATCTCTGATGGGACAACTTTAATAAAATGATAGGGTTCATTTGGACAAATTCAGGAATATTAGTGTATACCAGCAAAGAACAATGTCATCCAAGGGTGCGTCCAAACCTCTGTGACAACATTTTCCACCTGATTATTTTGCAATTTTCTTACCCATCTGACCAGTAATCTTTCAAGTGTTTTTTAGTGAGGTCCACAACGCCGTCAAACCACTGCCAAAACGTGAAGTTTCTTTCCCGAAGCGGTTCCTGAAATACAGAATTGATTTAAGACATTTTCTTTATGATTCTGTATACAGATCTATTCTAAAGCTATGATTACTAAAAAAAAAGATTGATATGACAATTTTTAGCCAATATTTCTCTGATGGAATACGAATGTATTCAGTAACTAAGTATGCCACTTCTTATTTTTTACTCTGTCAATAAACACATATCTATAATTCCAGCGGTGTTATTTGAAGCTTCTGAGTCAAAATGCAAAATCTTTAACAGGCTTCTACCTGCCATGTGCTATTTATAATTTCATAAAGTAGAAGAAATCCGCTGGGATTCCGTCAGGTAGAGTACAAATTAACTTTTAATTCTTCCAAAATAAAAATTCATAACACTGGCATTTTACATACTGGATAATTAGATGTTCAACAACAAAAACAACGCGTTTCGGCGGCAATGCCTTCCTCCGGTTCACCTAGAACCAGAGGAAGGCATCGCCGCCGAAACGCGTTGTTTTTTCCACGTCTGAACATCTAATTATCCAGTATGTAAAATGCCAGTGTTATGAATTTTAGGTTGGAAGAATTAAAAGTTAATTTTTACTCTACCTGAAGGATTCCCAACGGATTTCTTCTACTTTATGCTATTGTTTCACTAAGTGGCTGGCTACCACTATCCTGCTTGGATCTCTAAGGAGGCTGACTGAGGGTTTACACCATACGCATACCTACGAAGTGGTGAGCATTTTCATTTTTGAATTGTTGCTATTTATAATTTGGTGTCTTCTTATGAGTCAGAGGGTACTATTGACTCCAATAAGGCACTTTTGCAATTGTTGCCTCAACAGCCTTACCATTACTCATTTGCTTAATATGTCCATGTGTTTGGTCTTTGTTTAAAGCACCACTCCAGTGCATTAACATCTTCATCTGTTATCACCACTGCTCCAGACAGTCTCGGGAAGATATTGACATGCCGACAGCTCCAGTGTCTCATGGATCGCATTGGAGGTCACAATTCAATACAAGTCTATGGGAGCGTTGTTCTGTCTTTGTTGGCTGCATGTCTCTCTCTCTTTGTGAACATGGGATGTGTTGCTGACAATGCATAGATCGTATCAAGGATTGCACACTCCTCACACCAGTAAACCTTGCATTAGCTTGTATAAAAGCCTTCTTAACAAACTCTTACTTTTAATATTCTAATTCATATTGGTCAGAAATTTGCCCATGTAAATACAGCTACTCTCAGTTTTTCAAAGGTGAAAAATATCTATGTTCTGTATATCTTAAATGTAATCAAATAAAAGAAGGAAATACGTATGTCTTCTGTTGTTAGGAGACTTGTGACAGGTTTGGGCCCTGAGTCTCACTTTGTCTTGTGAGACTCTGGAGATTAAATGCACATTTGTTTCCATTGGTGCAGAAAGGGTTAATATCAGTTTTGTTGCCAGCAGCTTCTGATTCCTGGCCTCTGGTGCTTCCGATTGGTGACCACTCCCTTCCCCTAAATATGGACACATCTCCCATCAGAGGGGGCCGGTTATTCTGAAGCTAAGCCTCAAGGTGGAAAGAGATGCTGGAGCCCTTGTTGTGTGAAGCGGTGTAGGCTGCAGTCCTGGTGTCTGACTGCAGCCATGAAGTTGGACTTATCCTTTGTTGTTTCAAGTCTGTTGTACCATCACCTCTTGCTGTATTAGTGCAGTAGTGGGGCTAGTGATCCTCACTTGCCAGCTCACTAGCCAGGGCTATAATAGGGTCTCTCAGGGCTTCAGTTATCCTGCCCAGCAACTGATGCAGAACCTGTATATGAACTGACTAGGAGTGCATGGTGCAACTGCAGGTGAGTGTAGGAGGTGTCCCATCACCCCCCCCAGAACCAGGGCCCACTGTGGTTTGTTTCCCTTGTGTACCCCTTGTTGTTGTTGTAGTTAACCCCTTGTTTGTTATGTTTCTTGCCTGCATGCCAGACCTTCCCCAAGTCCGTCTGTGATGTGGACATACAGTAATACCTTGACTTGAGAAATTTGTTTTAAGAAACAAGCTGTAGGTCTGTATCTTTTTGCTTCATGATGCAAGCAGAAATGTGAGTTACGAGCAGCTTATACTGACCCTCACTCCCACAATCCCCCAAAGCACATCGTCCTCATCTCATGCAGGTTGTAGATCAGTGTGTGAGAGTGGTCAGCTGATCAGTGTGTGAGAGCGGTCAGCTGATTAGCGTGTGAGCTGCGGGAGACAGGAGGGAGTGTGAGTATAATAATTTATTTCAGTGTGGGGTGTGATTGGGGCCATGTACCAGGATAGGGAATCATATATACCAAGATGAGGGCTATGTATCAGGATGCAGGTTTATATATACCACCATGGGGGGCTATGTACAAGGATGGAGCATCATATATACCAGGATGGGGGTCATGTACAAGGATGGGGAATCATATATACCAGGATGGGGGGCCATGTTCCAGGATGGGGATCATATATACCAGGATGGGGATCATATATACCTGGATGGGGGTACATGTGTACTAGGTTGGGGGTCATAAGTAGGGGTCACAGAACGAATTAAACTCGTAAGTGAAGGTATTACTATACTATAGCAGATAGATTATGCGCATGAGTAACTCATGTCTTTTTGTAATACAGTGCAGTTCCCTTGTCCAGTTGAGTAGCAAAGGTTTTGAGCTTCAAAGTATTGGTCTTCTCATATGGGCCAAAATCACTCTTTCAGCTCTCCTCTCAAGGATCCAAAGCCTGTATGCAACTGCAACCCTGCACCCAATATAGTTACACCCCTACCCTTGTCACACAGAGAAGAATGTTCTACATTATATCCATTTGTAGTTTGCTTAAATTTAGACTATGTTTACACAGTTTTTTAAGGAGTTAAAAAAGAACAAGAGGATTCCATGCATAAACTGCTTCTGGAAACTCACTTGTTTTAGGGAGTTTTTGGAGGAGTTTCTCTTTTCCTTGAGGACCCTATGTGCTCATCTTTACAGCCAAAGGGTATGTGCACACAGGAATTTATAGATGCCGGTTTAGGCTGGTTTCCAATTAGCGTTTTTTTGAAGGCCGTCAAAAAAACCCGCAAACCGCATGTGACTGGATACTGTTGATTAAGTGTTTAACGCATGCAAACGCAAGTGTTATTTTACAGGATCCTTTCATATGCAGTTTATGGGCGGGCATTGGTGTCATGTGATCGGGAATCAGTGGAAGTCGACGATGAGAGAGGAGAGAGAGTAGAGAGAGAGAAGAGAGGAGAGAGAAGAGAGGGAGTAGAGAGAAGAGAGAGAGAAGAGAGAAGAAAGAGAAGAGAGAGGGAAGAGAGAGAGGAGAGAGAGAAGAGAGAGAAGAGAGAAAAGAGAGAGGAGAGAGAGAAGAGAGAGAGGAAGAGAGGAGAGAGAGAGAGATAAGAGAGAGTAGAGAGAAAGAGGAGGAGAGAAGAGAGAGGTGAGAGGGAGAAAGGAGAGAGAAGAGAGAGAGAGGAGAGAGAGAAGAGAGAGAGATCACTCCAGGTTGTTTCTGGGCATGCTCAGTAGAAGAAACAGGATCATTTCTCTCTCCATACCACCATTCTTATGCGCTTGTGTGTGGTACAGTCAGGATCCAGTGAAATGCAGTATTTGGACGCAGGTAAAAAACGCTACAAGTAGCGTTTTTGCAAGAAGGTAGAAAAGGCAAAAGAACGGATCCGGTATATAATGCATGCAAGCGCATGTAAATGCATCTTAACGCGATTCCATTGAAAATGCATGCAAATGCAATTGTCAAGGATTCAGTCAGATGCGTTTTGCGTTTTTTTTTTATGTCCTTCAAAAAAACGCTGACGTGAAAGCAGCCTTACCTGCATAATTTTTAAAGTAGAAGATGCTTTAGTAAAAAGCTGGCAGTGTTTTTCCTGAATTGTCATCTATGTTATCTTGTAGTTGTTTTTGCAGTGGCTTTATTTTACATATGCAAATTACTTCTTCAAAATGGAAGAAGACTTGAACTCTAGCGCCACCTATTGGAAGTAGCAATCCTAAAAGTCGATATCGACCCTGTAACAAGCCTTGCCATGTGACTTAGGATAAAATAGTGGTAGCTATCTGGAAGAACCCTCGTGAGAATGGTCAGCTAGGTCACCAACCGTCCAAAAATTCCAGGACAGTCTGTAAAAATAACGCACTTTTTCCCTGTCTGTAAAAAAATGTAAGGTGTCTGATTTTTTTTCAAACTGAAAAAAACTTTTTTTTACTGTAATTACCATCATTTATAGTTCAAAGTGAATGCAGCTAATGTCTTCATATCAGATTATGGACTGTCCACATGTATCACTTGTAATTATAATAGTTTATTAAGGTTTTCCAATGTGTTTGTAAGAAATGTGGTCTACAATGTGTTTGTAAGAAATTGCAGTCTACAAAAAAAAGGCAAGTTGGCAACCATGATGGTCAGGTCACTTCTTTTAGCCAATTAATGGTTTATTCACATGGTCGTAGATTCTCTCATGTGAGAGTATTGGGCCCATTATGCTAATGTCACGTGGAACAAGCTGCCAGAATTTGATCCGATCGTCACCTTAGTGTGATTCGATGCCCTCGCATGAGAGAATCGTAACACAAGTGCAAAGAAGATGGAGAACCTATTTTTTTAATCTTCTCCATTGCCTGTGTCCACGGTAATCAGACTGCACTCGGATGATAGACTCAGAGGCGTCTCTAGGGGTTCAGCTCGGGGGAAAGGGGAACACCTTAGTGGGCTCCTAACCAGGTTACCATGAGTACAACTTCAGTGATGCAGCCTAATCATAGGTTTAAGGGAACCTCAGCAGAAGACTGGACTGTTACTGAAAATCACTATACAGGATGTCCACCCATATCCTGTCCACCGCCATTAACTTGAGAACAGTGGCAGCTATAGGAATAAAAGTTGTGTCTAGGTATAGTAAAGTAGCCATGCGCTACGCAATGAAACCACCTATAGTGCCACCTGGTGGAAAACAACAGAGTTAGCATTTTTATCTCAAAAACGGAACGAGATAAAGAAAAAAAGGGAATTACAAAGTTGCAGGGCATCAGCAATTCAATTTGAAGCGACACATTGCACACAGAAATGCTATGATATGAAACCCATGACCCTCCAAAAACATTTAATGCTGGTCACACATATGGCGCTCATTTAATTTTGATGCTCAAAGTGGCCACCGTCAGCTGCAATGCACATCTGGGCTCTGGACAGCATACTGTATCTTGCTGCACATTGTGCAATATGGTAGGTGACACGTTTGCACAAGCATCTGTGATACGTCGTCGTAGGTCCTGCAATGTCCTGCTGTTTGATGTGACCTCACAGCAAGAAGTTCAATGGGGTCAGGTCAGGTGAGCGTGAAGGCCACTCAACACAGCCACCATACCCAATGACTTGTAGGAAGGTCTCCATGAGGTATCCCTTCACGTCTGCAGCCTTGTGAGTTTTACATGTTCTAATCATAGCATTTCTGTATGCAAGGTGTCAATTTGTATTGAATTGATGATTCCCTACAACTTTGTAATTCACTTTTTTTCTCTATTTCGTTAAATTTTCAAAATAAAAATGCTAACTCTGTTGTTTTCCACCAGGTGGCGCTATAGGTGGTTTCATTGCATAGCGCATGGCTACTTTACTATACCTAGACACCACTTCTATGCCTATAGCTGCCGCCATTCTCAAGTTAATGGTGGTGGACAGGATATGGGTGGACACACTGTATAAAGATTAACACCAATATTACTACCATACAGTGACCATATAGTGGTAGATACCACTCCTGCAGAACATATAGATTACAGTACAGGTATAGGTGGTGACTTACAGCTGACGTTATTTCTGATGGAGTCGGTCACTTTTCCCATCTTTTCCATCTGGCCTAGGCCGACATGATAATTTCTCCAGTCACGACTCATTTACAGAGATAACAACAAAGACACATTTGACTTCTCACATTTCCAGCCCCATCCCCATCCATCCTCAACCTGCACAACCTCCTCATCATGACGACCCCGGGTTACTGAGCTACAGACAGACTCACACACCATGCAAAGTGCATGGTGTGTGAGGCAAAGTGCTGCAATATAATCCACTGTAGTGATAAAGCATTGCAGGGGATTATAGAAATGCAGAAAATAAACGCAGATAATTGACACGCTGCTTCTTTTTTTAGCAACAAAATCTGCAAGGAAAAAAGAAGCAACGCATGCACAGCAAGTCACGATTCTCATAGACTTTGCTGGGATGCTTTTTACTTGCTTTTATTGATTCAAATAAGTAAGGAAAACCGCATAAAAATGCAAAAAAAGCCACATATACACATAACCTAAGAAGTTGCATTTTTGACGCACTGAAAATTTGCAGCGTCAAATCTCACTAAAAGTCATCGTGACTTGACTAAAGGTTTTTCCCCTTTCTGTGATATTTCTATGGGGGGGATTTATTTTATGTGTTGTATAATTTTGCTGTTAAATAAAAATGAACCTGATTTAAAAAAAAAAAGTCATCGTGAGCGCACAGCCTAAAAGAAAAACTGCCTGTATTACTAAGCACAAAACAGGGTTCATTATGTATTCTACTCTTAACAAATGAAAACTGCGCTGTGATTGGTTATGAGCAACTAAGACATTTTATTCTTCAGACAGTATCACAAATCTGCTCCATTGTCGGACATTTTACACTAACATGCTCCACCTATGACAGTAGACAATTGATAGAAAGCTACATTTCACACTTTTTATAGAGTATCTGCACCCAGGAAACTTATGGATCCCTTACTTGCCATCAGTCTAGATTATACATACACACGAGCACTATGAACTGGACTAGAGGAGCAGGTTGTACTTTCTTGTTAAATCAATAGGTCATTGGGGTTTGTTGGTCATAGATTAGATCCGTGATAGCTCAGCCAATAGTGTCATGGCTTATGTCATAAACCAAAGCCATGATGAACAGCAATAGTCAAATCAAAATACTTTGCAGTCACAATCAATTTATGTTATGAGATTTGAAGTAAAAAAGAAAAACCACCAATACACCCATTCATCATGATTAGTGATTTTCGCACCAGTCTTGATGAGGGGTTTGCTGGAGTCAGACCCTCCTCATTCATAAAGAGGATGGAATAAGATTTCTGGTGTAAGAAACACCATAGCTTTTCGTGAATTAGACAAGCTGACTTGTGTTGCCCCTGCTGTGCCCATGTCCCACCCCAGCTCCTCCAAACTGGTAGAAACTATGTTGAAAATGGCAAACATTATGCAATTGCACCAAAATTTTGTGCCTTTTCAAAGCAATTTACACCAGAATTCTGGTAAAATTGCTTTGATGAATTGGAGCCCAAGTTTCTTTGTTTCCATATGTGATGATCTGTGCATATTACATTGCTGTCATCAGAAATTAGAGCTCAAAAGGCACCCACCTTTGCGATATTCAGTTTGACCTCTTTAAACTGGATCAAACTGAGAAAATGTTTTAACTATTTCATGCAGCATTCATTTGTCATTAGTGAAAACACCAAAGAAAATTTGATCATACATAAATCATATATAAACATCATTATAGTGTTTTATTAAAGGTCACTAAGTGATCTATAAAAGCTAGCCATATAAATACAAATTTTACATTATTACCTTGTTAAACTGGGTCCAGGACACATGACGTTCTTTTAGATCATCATAGCTAAGGCAATTGTCTCCAAAAATCTTCTGAGCAAGAAACCAGAAATGATCATTCGACAGCTCATGTTTTGTTCCAACCTCCGACATGAATTTCATATTCAAGGTGGTACACATCTTTCTCCAAGGCACTTTCTCTTGCACGTAGAAGGGTTGTCTTGCCTGTCAATGATAACAATACAAACAGTGAGCTATATATAATTGACCCCCTGGTTACATAATTTGGAAATTACAAAGATGAGTTGTACAATTGTAACCTACAATAAAGACCGCCATACAAATTAGGTGGCTATCCGCTGAATAATGGGTTCAGATGATCTTTCAACTGGCAGCATCTCTCACATCTCTCTGATCATCTATGTATAAGAAGTGGCCAACCTCTTTAACTTCCCCGACAATTAAATATCCTAAGCCCCCATACACATTATATGGTTTCTTGAACCTGTCAATATCGGAGGGTGTGGCTGACAGTAATGTGTATGGGAGGCTTGAAATCAATTGTCAATCTACAAACACATTCAAATACAATTTTCCTTAGTTATGTAGGTACGTTAACCATAGTATCTATTACTTATATTTGTTTACAAGATTACCAGTGTTAGGTTTTAGGTTAAGAGTAAGAACACACCTACCACACAAGGGCCAAAACCACACCCATGCCCAAGGGGCAAGTCTTTAATAAAGTCTAAATTGGCTGCACAATTGTACTAGTAATAATAGCCAAGCACACCCTATCTATGTTATAAATGTGGTTTTAACTGTGGCGAGCTCCCGCTTTATATGTTCTTACTTTTGGGGAGCAGCCATAACCACCTGAGGTAGCGTGTGGGAGCACAAATCTGCAGGCAGCAACTTAGGCCCCCTTCACATTTCATTTTTACCTACGTTCAGTGGTCCCATCGGAGCTTCCGTCCGAACCCCCCGCAAAACGGGTTTTGGACACATGCGCTAACTGGGCCATTGACTATAATGGAGCAGACAGAGTCAGCATGTGCTCTGTCTTGCACCATTTTCGGGCGTATATGCTTTATGCAGGCAGACACCCAGATGTATTAGACTGTGTCCGTTCGGGTGTCCGCGTGCAAAAAGCGTATACGCCCGAAAATGGTGCAAGACAGAGCACCATTGCCAATTTTTAAATTTATTTATTCTTACACCACGATAGAGACGCAGACAGTGTCCATGATTCCGAGCAGTCAGACACGCTGTCACACAGGCTGGGGGCGCGGTCTGACTGCAACCAATTACAAATGCCGGGACTGCCGATGCGTTTGGAAAGTAGTCCATATGCATGAGGGATAATGAGCGGTTCTGGAAGTAGTGTTACAGCCACAAGGGAGACTCGGTAAGCATAATGCTCCTGCTCTTATCCACCTAGCCCTTTCTACCACCATTTTAAAGCACAATATTTAGGACCCCATAGACTTATATGGGGATTGGCATCGGTCCAGAAATTCAGAATTAATCTGATCCTGAATCGGGTTTTTTTTTTTAATAAATAAATAAATCCGGTTTGACCTGCCGATCAGGATATCTGTGAGTTCACCTATCACTACACTTGAGCCTTGCAGCCAATCAGAGGCTGCAATGCGCTTACTTCCCTAGGGCGAATGTCAAACAAGTGGAAGAAGAGAGACCACGGCTGCCCAAAAGAGGGTCGCAGTTTGGCTGCAAAGCTCAAATTTGAGAAGTGAGTATCTTTTTTTTTTTAATTTTATTATACATAGGGGATTACTCCTTGTAAAAAGGAGTTGTCCTGGGAGCTGACAGCCGTTTTAAAACAGCTGTTTTTCTAAATGTATTTTACTTTCCAGTAAAGAATCGGTCTATAAAGCGTACAGAAAGTAAAAGTGAGGAATGGAGTAGCATAGCGAGTGTGTAAATGTTCTAGATAAGATTAAGCGCATTTTTGGCAAACATTCTGCTTGCTCAGTCGTCTGCCACATGTAGCAATCCTGCTACTGGCAGATCAATGTTACATAACAGCATGTTGCATCATATCCAGTGTGCACATAACATCGTACTTCAGCATTGTAAATCTGTTTAAACTTACAATCTCCGAGAAGGCATTGTCCCACAGAATTGTGGCCTTCGCATTGTTGTCTTGATTTCCATGGACTATGACAACCAGAGGTAACGACAAGGCCTATGGTAAAAGAAAATACTGGATTGTAAACTACACCTATACCTATATCACAAATGCAATATAATAAAGACAGAGGACATATGGCTCATTACTAGGGATGATTGAATATCACAAATATTCGGCAATATTCGGCTTTGCGAATATCTGACAAATAGTTCGCCGCTATGCGAATATTCGACGCGCAATGTAATGCGGGCGTCACACGGTACGATCCATTGTGCGATTGCACAAGCAATCGTACCCGCCCCCGTCATTTGTGCGTCACGGGCAAATTGTTGCCCGTGTCGCATAAAGTTGTTAAACCGCCGTCACACGTACTTACCTGCTGAGCGACCTCGCTGTGGGCGGCGAACATCCTCTTCCTGAAGGGGGAGGGACGTTCGGCGTCACAGCATCGTCACACAGCGGACGGCCAATAGAAGAGGAGGGGCGGAGATGAGCAGGACGTAAACATCCCGCCCACCTCCTTCCTTCCGCATAGCCGACGTGTGCCGCGGGATGCAGGTAAGCTGTGTTCATCGTTCCCGGGGTGTCACACGGAGCGATGTGTGCTACCCCGGGTACGATGAACAACCAGCGCTAAGAAAAAGAAACGATTTTTTAAAAATGAGCAACGTGTGACAGATAAACGATTTGCACACGATTTGCAAACGTTTTGCGTCGCTCGTAGGTGTCACATAGAATGACGTCGCAATTGATGCCGGATGTTCATCACAAAAAACGTGACCCCGACGATGCATCGTACGATAGCTCGTCTCGTGTGACGCCCGCATAAGTCTATGGGAAGCCCGAATAGCAACTATTCGTCTTTCCCATAGACTTACATTTTGCATTGAATATTCCAAATCGTCGAATAGTGGAGACCTATACGGCGAATATGGGTGTTGCCGAATATTTGCGGTATTAGATCATCCCTACTCATTACCATACAGCTATCCTGCCTCTGTATGGGCTTTGTGATGTCAGCCGTATGCAGAAAGGTATTTTCCTTTACAAGCAAGCTAAGGAGTCCTGCTGAAACCTAATTTTAGTTGAATTTGTATATAAAAATCTCCTTATGTCCCATTATGACATTAAAGGCATGCGGAGGTCTCCTACACTAATAATAATAATAATAATAATAATATGGATGGTGATAAATATTTAGGGTTGAACGTCATGATGTTACCTGTATAATGTAAGTGGCGCCACTAAAATTTATTTCGGCTGTAAACAATATGGCACATTTCTCCTCTGTCACAGATTCCGATCCCTTTCTCTCACAGCGCTTTATCTTTTTCAGCAGCTGAAAATCAGAAATCCAGTTCGTTGAAGCAAGGTGTAATAGACACAGCTATGTAAAAGCCTAATCATATGAAAACTATAGTACAAAAGAAATCGACTAGTTTGCATACTGTGTAAATTATCAACTACAGCAGAACTGTCACCAAATTGTATAATACAAACTGCAGACATTAAATAGATATTTTTAGACCTGATGATGAGACTGGTGTATTACTTTGACGATCCATGTAGGGATGGCAGTATAATTCTAATATTAAAATGATAAAATCCAGCTATAGAATGAAATAGCTCATAGTCATGGGTCTAAAGTATATTCAATCTCCATCAACCCAGCATAATAGACAGTTTGCAGCTTGTACTGAGCAGCGTGAGATTTCAGCAAATTCTTTTTTTGGAAAGATGATTGATATGAGTAAAGGCCCCATTACACGCAGCGACGTTTCTAACGATATATCACCGGGGTCACGGATTCCGTGACGCACATCTGGCATTGTTAGCGACGTCATTGCGTGTGACACGTACGAGCAACCGCTAACGATGGAAAATACTCACCAAATCGTCCATCGTTTTCAAACCGTTCATTTTCTAAAAATCGTTGATTGTTGAGGACGCAGGTTGTTCATCGTTCCCGAGGCAGCACACATCGCTACGTGTGACACCTCGGGAACGACAAACTACAGCTTACTTGCGGCCGCCGGCAATGCGGAAGGAAGGAGGTGGGCGGGATGTTACGACTGCTCATCTCCGCCCCTCCGCTTCTATTGGGCGGCCGCTTAGTGACGCCGCACAAACTGCCCCCTTAGAAAGGAGGCGGTTCACCGGCCACAGCGACGTCGCTAGGCTGGTAAGTCCGTGTGACGGCTCCTAACAATATTGTGCGCCACGGGCAGCGATTTGCCCATGACGCATAAACGACGGGGGCGGGTGCTTTCACCAGCGATATCGCTAGCGATATTGCTGCGTGTAAAGCCCCCTTTACACTGGACATTCATTGATTAAACATTGATGGTACTATCTAGGGATGAGTGAATCTGAATGGTAAAGTTTGGAGTTCATACCAGACACCTAGTGTCTAGGGCTCGAACTTGAACACAGACTTTTCATGGAAGTCCATGGTCAAGTTCGGATGCTGTTCAGATGCTGAATAAAGTTTGTTGAAAGGCTGAAGCACAGCCATTCAACAAGCTTTTGGTATGGGAAGATGCCTGGATGCTGATGGGAACAAAACAAAATATATATTTACATATGTTGTGGGGTCCCCTGCATTTTTGATATCCAGCATAGGTAAAGTAGACAGCTGTTGGCTGGTATTATCAAGCTTGGAGGGACCAATGGTATTTGGCCCTTCAAATAGAATGAGCCAGCACGATTTCTATACTGTATTTGTTGATAAATTAGAGATTTTTGGCAAAACATTGCAATATTTTGAGCCACCCCGCAAATCCCATGGGGCAGGCCTACACTAAATATTATATTTTGCTTGGGGTGCTGTGGCGCCCCAGGACCTGGTCGCCACAACAGCATTGCCCTTCCAAAGGGTTAATGCTGAGCCTGGAGGTAATTGGGAGGTCTATTGGCCAGTAAGTTTAACATCCAACGCAGTTCTCCCTCAGACCAGCAGGGGGAGCTCTGGACCTGGAGTTCCAGGGAGCATTCCTTAAGTCTGGCCTGAGGGAGGAGTTAGTGGTCAGTCTGTAGAAAGGAAGCAAAGAGAGCAGACGCAGAGTAGTGCTGCCTTGTGGAACGGGGGCCTAGAGCTGGAATAGCTTGGCCCAGTGAAGCAAGAAGTGCAGAGAGGCACAGAAGAGACTCGGACATCGGAGTCTGTGGTTGCCAGGGTATAAAATCCTTCCCTGGTAGCCGAATCCGGAGGGCAGGAGAGCTGCAAGCCCCCTGGCCCAGAAGCAATCTGAAGGTACAACTGCATCCCAAGGGCCCGGTGTGGACTCCAGCAGAGAAGCACCAGAGAGGGCCTGCGCAGTCTACCACACAGAAAAAGGGACGACCCACTGGTCCCAGCAGCAGGAGGGCCTTTGCTAAATTCAGAGTGCAGGGTCCTATAGAAGAAAAGAAAGATTAGGGAGTAGGCCTCATACTCAACTGGCCAAAGATCACCCCCAGGCACTTCCAGGCCGGCCGGACCATCTTTACCATCTGTGACGGTCTCCCTGGACTGAACTGCTGCCGAGTAAAAGAGGAGAAGGTAAAGAGACTACTGTTTGTGCCTGTTTCTTTCACTGCCTGTCGGCTCTGCACCGTGTTATTCACACCATAGACTCTCATGAACACCAACTGTTGCCCCGGGGTACCGCTCCATCCTAGCTGCCATTCCAACAGCCCCGGAGGCCCCATACAGCAGTGGCGGCTTAATAGCCGCAAACCACAGGTGGCGTCACGACAACCATAAACTTTAATCACCTCCAGCCATATTAATTGACCCCACCAGGGCCACGGAGCCGGGCCCCGCCACCACTGACGACCCCCGGACTAGTCCGGTCCGGCACCGGGTGTCCCATAGCCCTGGGGTGGGCGAGTCAGTGCCATATGGCCTCACACATCAAATGCAGAACTGCTTGAGGCAGCACTTACCTGGTGGACAGGCTCCTTCTCTTTGAATTTTTTTGGCAGGTGGTTAGCCTCCACCAGGCCGTGCACCCTCTTTTGGTTGTTCTATCTGTAAACTGGTTTAGCTATTGGGGACTGTTCACACACAGCCACCAGCCCTGTCCACAGGCTTTTTAATCTTAGCAGCACTTGCCTGAGCCTGTCCCGCCCACAGCTGTGACTCAGTCACAGGTATGGGATTTGCCGTGACGTTGGCGGGGTGGCTCAAAATATTGCAATGTTTTGCCAAAAATCTCTAATTTATCAACAAATACAGTATAGAAATCGTGCTGGCTCCTTCTCTTTGTATTTGGCCCTTCCCTGCCTAAAAATAGCATCCATTAGATGCCCCAATTCTGGTACTTTGCCCGTCTCTTCCACATTGCTCCAATGCAATATTTTTGGGGTTTACATAAGGTGTGAAGTGACAGCTGGCATCAAGCCCAGGGGTTAGTAATGGAGAGGTGTCTATGGTTTAAGTACCACTGTTTCCGCATTGTCTGCACTCTGGCATCCAAGTACCTGCTTACAGGGGCCATTAACTGTCACCAACCTGAGAGGTTCCCATGGTTTGAAGCTTGTTTTCAACAAGAAAAATAAGCTTTTATAATTCATACCATGTTTTTAAATACTGCTCCACAGGTCCGTGTGGCTTGGGTGAATTCAAACAAAGATCTTCCATTTTCAATTTCACCAACACCATCACTGGAAATAGACAAAGAATCAATTGTGAATGTCATAAAAATAACCCATTAATTTAAGTATCTCTCTCAGACAACCATTAGGGGTGCTTCACACATAGTAAGATCGCTACCAAAATCGCTGCTACGTCACGGTTTTGGTGACGCAACAGTGACCTCATTAGCGATCTCGCTGTGTGGGACACTGAGCAGCGATCTGGCCCCTGCTGTGAGATCGCTGCTCGTTACACACAGTCCTGGTTCGTTTTCTTCAAAGGCGCTCTCCCGCTGTGACGCACACATCGCTGTGTGTGACAGCGAGAGAGCGACGAAATGAAGGGAGCAGGAGCCGGCATCTGGCAGCTGCGGTAAGCTGTAATCAAGATAAACATCGGGTAACCAAGGGAAGCCCTTTCCCTGGTTACCCGATATTTACCTTCGTTACAAGCCTCCGCCGCTCTCGCTTCCAGTGCCGGCTCCCTGATTTCTGCACATGTAGCTGCAGTACACATCGGGTTAATTTAACCCGATGTGTACTGTAGCTAGGAGAGCAAGGAGCCAGCGCTAAGCAGTGTGCAGGGCTCCCTGCTCTCTGCACATGTAGCTGCAGTACACATCGGGTTAATTTAACCCGATGTGTACTGTAGCTAGGAGAGCAAGGAGCCAGCGCTAAGCAGTGTGCGCGGCTCCCTGCTCTCTGCACACGTTATGATCGCTGCTGCATCGCTGTGTTTGACAGCTAAGCAGCGATCATAACAGCGACTTACAAGGTCGCTGTTACGTCACAGAAAATGGTGACGTAACAGCGACGTCGTTGTCGCTGTCGCTATGTGTGAACCCAGCCTTACTCTGAGACAAGATAATAAACAGGAAAAATCAACAGTTTATTGGAGTTTTCCGAGATTCATCTAAATTCAGTAATCACTCTATGTGACTGTAGGTTGCCAAGTCCTGAAAGTGTGCTATCTGTACACTGTCAGGACTCTGCTCTATTGCTTGCTCAAGCTTACACACTGTCAGAGTTTCTTAATCTGCAGTTACATAGAAAGTATAATGGAAGTCAATGGGGAACTCGAGTATTTTTCTGGAAAAGTTCTTGGAAAAATGCTCGAGTTCCCCATTGACTTCCATTATACTTGGGTATTCGAATCGCGCCCATCTGAGCATCCAACTGCTTGTTACAAGCACCGAGCACCTGAGTATGGTAGTGCTCGCTCATCACTAGTGCTTACCTGTTTTTTTGTTTTTCTGCTTTGTGGGCAGAGTTTTAGCCTGATTCATCAATTGTAACGTTTTAAAAGTTGATAAATTTGGCACAACTACACTCCAGTCTCCCCCTACTGTATTGTTGAGCATTCCAGACTCACAAAAATATTTCAGGTCAAGAAGAAAGCAAATTTTTGACTTATTAAATAAATAATTTAAAAAAAATGAAGTAGAGCTCCGCGGTATTTTTGAGTCTCAGCGCAGATAAAGCGGACGGCTATGGGCTGCCACCCCCATCTGCCTGGCTTTACCTTGGCTGGCAATCAAAATACAGGGAAGCCCATTAATTTTTTTTTCAATTATTTAAAAAAGTAATTAAAAAAAATTCGTGGGTTCTCGCCATATTTTGATCGCCAGTCAGGTAAAACCAGGCAGTTGGAGGCTGTTATTCTCCACAGCCGCCCCATGAAATGGCACATTGTTTCTTAGCATCATTTCCAAGCGCTTTACCCAGCTCGCCCAGCAGCACTGATGGCGGTGGCATGCTGGGTAATAAAGGGGTTAATACCAGCTTTGTATTCTCAGCTAGTACTAAGCCCGAAATTCATGGTGTCATGCCAAATTAGACATGGCCACTATGAATTTCTAGTAAACTGAAAAAAAACAAAACACAACACATAGAAAATGTTTTTGTATTAGAAATAAAACAGAAAAAAACATTTAGGGACTCCATCTTTATTATAAAAAAATCTTTAGTCTGACATAGCCCACAGGGAGAGCATTGTCAGCTCTGCTTCATCGCTCTGTGTAGACATATACAGAGCGAGAAGCAGGCTGATACTAAGGGTATGCTTCCACTTGCGTATGACTACTGCGAGTCTCGCATCGGTGTCACCCAGTACGGCGCACACTCTCCTGACAGGAGCGTCTCAGCTGCATGGAAATACATTCAGCCGACCCACTCATGTCAGGAGATTGTGCACCATGCCTGGTGATACCGATGTGAGACTTGCACAGTGACAGTCAACGTTCAATCGAGTCCATGACTCATGGTGAACCCTGACGTCACCGCGAACACGTCCGAAAATAGCCGAAGACTGCCGAGTGACGGGTAGTGCAGTGAATACCCCTGGAAGTTAATGATCAGACCCGGAAGCATAAGCGGCTGCGAGACAGTCTTCAGAATGTATCGCGGGAGCAGTTAGTATAATCATAATGTTTTTTACTAATGGGCTTTTTTTACAGCCCCTGAACTAGAACTGGAGCAGAACTGGACCCGAACTGTAACACGAGCTTCCCAGAAAGCTCGTGTTCAGGATCGTGTGAACAAGCACTATGTGTTCGGTACGAACCCCGAACTTTACAGTTCAGGTTCACCCATCACTAATACCTGCTGCCCAAAACCACTGCGATACAATTATTATATGAAAATTCTTAATATTCAAATTAACATACCAAATTCCAAATGTACAAACTGGGTACTTCCTGAAAAATACTGTGTCCCATTTACATGTAAGGCATTTTTAGTGGGTGTTTGTACAACTGCATCTATTTCTTTACTTACTTGGCTGTATCACATGTACCAGCAGAAGCCCCAAACAGCTCCTGTGCTTTTTTCTCGGTGACAATAGATGCCCTTATCATGGGCATTTTGTTGACACCGGTAAGGATTCTGGAGCCCAGCATGAAGTTGACGCTGGCTTGAAACTTGGTTTGTGTCTTTAGTACTTGAGGAGGCTGCTTGTCAACTAGAAATGAACTACGGGAATGATGACAAAGTGATCAGCACCAACTTCACAAACACGTTATGACTGATATTGCAGATTGGCGTAGTGAGATGCGGGACCTACCTTTTAATAAGTGCACCAATACCATGATTTATTTGATCAAAAATATCTTGGTGCACCAATCTCTGCTCGAGAGCCTTGAGTTCTCGTAGCATACGATAAAGGTCATCATATACACGAAACATGAACTCCACCCTGGAGAAAGACAAACATGGCAATGAAATTACATTTACAGTGAACATATTACACTCTTCTACAGCTAAATTGGTTCAGAAAGCAAGAGTTGAACTTAAGGGGTATTTCCATCTCTATGATCTTATCCCACTAAAATACCTTCAATTAGTAATGTAGTATAGATATCTTTATTAGCAATGTCGCTTACCTCATATGCAGGGCATTGCAGCACAAGTATCCATGGTTACGATCACGAGCAACTAACTATCTAACTAACTGCCACTATATGAGTGGTCATAACCATGGATACCTAAGCTACAATGTCCTTCACATGAGGTAAGAGACATTTATTGCAGGGCAATGAAAAGGCTATATTTGGGTAGCATTAGTGGTAACTAATTTGTTAGAAAACTCAAGAGCAGATAACTATGATGAGTAGGTGGAAAATCTCCCCAAAACATATAAGCATCTTGGCTATAACATGTCCTTAAAGATTAATTTCTTATATTTGTATCTCCACTTTTGTTCCATCAAACTGTTGAGCAGTGAGCGACGAGCACGGTGAGCGATTTCACCAAGATATTGCGGCTATAGAGAAAAGATATCAAGGAAAATGGAATCCATCAATGCTTGTAGATGACTGTTGGTCAATTGTAAGAGATGATCCAATGCAGGAATACAAATTTTCATTGTTAGATTTGAATTCAGGAGGTTTCAATGTTTTTTTTAACTATTAATATGGACATACGTTTGGCTTAGAGGTGAAATTAGCCATACCTGTATGCCTCCTGGATTAGGGGTCGTTTGGCAAAAATGCTCTTTTATATCGTCTATCTTCCAGGCTATGGGGTGTGTACTGCCCGGAGATAAGCCTGCCTCCGGTCTTCATTATACAGGATTCTTCCTTCCCTTGTCTTCAGAGGTCCTGTGACCTCAGTTGCATGGCTGGAAATCCCACGCGTGCACATTCTGCCTGCCGCCTCTCCTCTGCACTGTGAAGGAGCATTGGCTCCCCGGCACCTGTGCACAGCAAAATTGAAGTCTGTGCCCAAAGAAGGGTAGAACAGTGCAGAGAGAGACGGCAGGCATAATGCACAGGCGCGAGATTTCCAGCCGCGCACCTACCGACACAGGGACAACAGGGAAGACAAGGGGAGGAGGAATCCTGAATAATGAAGGCCAGAGGCAGGCTTATCTTCCGGGCAGCGCACGGCCCATAGCCTGGAAGACAGAAGATATAAAAGAGGATTTTTGCCAAACAAACCCATCCAGGAGGCATACAGGTATGGCTAATTTCACTTTTATGCCACCTGTATGCCCATATTAATAATTTAAAAAAAAACCGCAAAAAGATGACAGATTCCCTTTAAGAAATGAATTTTTTCATAACTCAACCTGACAACTTTTGAAGATATGTAGAACAGCATTATAGCTTTTATTTCCCATCTACTCCCTCCATAAGATGTTTTGCACAGCATTCTGTTCAGCAGGCTGAGCTTTGCATGAGCGCAGACAGAGCGCAGTGTACAGACTCAACAAAAGGTCTATGACCCCGTCCTCCACTCTCTACAGACTCACACTTCCTATTGAGCCTGTGCTTGCTCCTTTCAGAATCTCAGCATTTCTGCCAGCTTAAAACACTCATTCATATCAGCTTGTATAAATATGCTGGCAATCACTCCACTAACAAGCAGCATGGTCTTTGGTTGGGTGATTGAATTGTTCATGGTGGAATTAAAATCAATGTTTTCAGCATGACATCATCCTGTGTAAACAGATGACACGCTGCCGATAACATGAGATTCTATGTGCAAAGAACGATTGCATTAAAGGGAACCAACCAGAAGAATTTTACTACCATATATACAGTAAAGTCAGGGCCACAGTGGTGCTAGGAAGCAATGATGCCGTTACATCACAGATTGCATGCTCAATTGCTGAAATATCTTTAACCCAAGTCACAGAAATACACTGCTCAATTGATTGGTGTGTGCATCGGGGCAGGACTATGTGGGCCGGGTCCTGCGTTCTTATTCTGCCCCATTCGCTTTGCCTGGCCTTTCTCCCCCGTTGCTGCCATTTCATTTATTTCCTTTACACACGCAGTATCATTGTGAAGAATTTAATGAACATTTCACTAAGATGTTGTCGGAGTCAGTGCCTGCGCATAGTGCTATCTCCAGCACCATCTTATTGAATAGATCTCCTCTTGCTTCCTACTTATCCAAAGCT
This sequence comes from Anomaloglossus baeobatrachus, assembly GCF_048569485.1. Taxonomy (NCBI): domain Eukaryota; kingdom Metazoa; phylum Chordata; class Amphibia; order Anura; family Aromobatidae; genus Anomaloglossus; species Anomaloglossus baeobatrachus. The sequence goes on from NC_134354.1 coordinate 656,950,832, forward strand.
GTTGCCAAGGGTGGCACATATGACCTCGCCTACTTGACATTGCGAGGCTTCAAGCAGGATGTTCTCAGATGGAAGTGGCCACTGAGCTTAGAGTGTTACGAAGTGTCATTAGCAGGATGTATAGACATACAGAGAGGCTAGAAGAGTCACAGAAAGGCAGAGAAGTGGAAGTCCTTTGGCCACATCCCACACTGATGACCACTTTATTGTGAACAATGCCTTGGGAACTGGATGATAAATGCCACACAATTCCTGGCACATTTAAGGGAGGTGAGAGGCACCCAAGTGTCATCTCAGACCATTCAAAACAATTTACATCAGAGTGGTCTGTGTGTTAGATGACCTACAAGTGTACCTGACCACACCACCAGGCACAGGCATCATCGTTTTGCTGGACAAGGGCCTAACAGGCCTCAGTGCTGCTCACTGATGAAAGTTGATTCATACAGAGGAGAAAGGATGACCACCTACGATGTTGCAGATGTCAAGGAGAGCGCTATGCATCAGTCACTGCTGTCATTAGATGAGCCTTTGGTGGTGGTGTTACAGTGTGGACAGGTGTGTCGATTGCATATGGAACTGCCCTACACTTTGTGAATGGAATAGTGACAAGCCCCTATTACATGAATAACATCATTAATCCAGTCATTGTATCTCTGCATGAACAATACAGGTCTAATTTCATCTTCATAGACGACAATGGTAGAATGAGAACAGTTGAGTCGCCATTTAGAGGCTCATAAATCTGTACCCCAAAACCCTAATGACCTGACAGCCAACCTTCAAAAAGAATGGCATGCCATGCCTCAGCAGACAAATAATTCCACTTATGAACAGCATGAGACGTCATTGTCAAGCTGTAATTAATGCTCAAGGCCACATGACAAGTTATTGAGACTGTCACGGCCAGGTGGACGGGCAGACCCAGGAGCTGGATCCACTGGGCCGAACTCCAAGATGGTAGTAAAGAGTCCGGTAGCTGGAACACTATAAACAGCAGAACAGTCCGTGCACACGAGTATAGCGGAGAAGTCCCTGGGACCACCTGGGACCACGGAGTCACGGGTGGTAGTCCGGGTGACGCAGCTCAGGTTCGGAAGCCGAGATGATGTCAGGCGGGGTCCGGAACCTTTGGAGCGAGATGACGGGTCACCGCAGGGATCCGAGATGGTGCGGACTGTCAGGATGGCAGATGGACAGCGTTCGGGGTTCAGGATACGGCAGGACTGGATGGCGAGGCAGGCACGGCTCTACAAGAGAGATAGGTGAGTATATGCACAGCGACACCAGGAGACCTGACTCCTAGCTTAGGAAACACGAAGATCAGGCCCCGCCCCCTTGGACAATAAACCCCTTTATACCCTGTACCTGTTTAGCCTCATTTCCGGTTAATGGACGCTGGCCCTTTAAGAAAGGGTCAGTGACCGCGCGCGTGCCCTAATGCGCATGCGCGCGGCCCGGGTGCCAGAAGCCAGGGAAGGAAGCTGAGAGGAGGACGCAGGGGAGCCGGCCAGGGCCTGGGAAGCCGTCGGGCGCCGGGATCGGAGACCAGGGGGCCTGGGAAGGACGGGCACCGGAGGCTGGAGAGCGGGGAGCGTGGCAGGTGAGCCGGGGAGCGGGGCTGAGGACCCGGGGAGCGGAGCAGAGGACCCGGGGAGGGGAGCCGAGGACCCGGGGAGCGTGACAGTACCCCCCCCCCCACGCCCCCCTCCCCGCAACCGGGACATGAAGGCACGGATCAGAGGAGTGCCCACGTTCTCCCTGGGCTCCCAGGACCTATCCTCAGGACCATACCCTTCCCAGTCCACCAGGAAGAACTGTCGACCACGTACGGTCTTCATGGCCACGATATCCCTTACCGCATAGATGTCGTCATCGGCAATAGGTGGAGGAGCCGGACTGGCAGCAGCGGAGAAGGGACCAAGGACTACCGGCTTGAGCAGGGAGACGTGGAATGAGTTGGGTATCCTCATCGTGGCCGGGAGCTGTAGCTTGTAGGAGACCTCATTGATCTTGTTGAGGACTTTAAACGGCCCAATGTAGCGAGGACCCAGCTTGTATGATGGTATCTTCAGGCGGACGTACTTGGAGGCAAGCCAGACGAGATCTCCAGGAGAGAAACACGGAGGGTCCAGACGTTTCTTGTCTGCGTGTCTTTTCATCCGCAGGGAAGCACGCCCAAGGGACGCTTTGACAGAGTCCCAAATGGTTGCAAAGTCACGGGCTACAGTATCTGCAGCAGGGACATCCGAAGAAGGGGATACAGGCAATGGGATGGAAGGCTGAAGTCCGTAAACGACATGGAAGGGAGAGCTGGAGGACGACTCACTGATGTGGTGGTTGTGGGAGAATTCAGCCCAAGGAAGAAGAGCGGACCAGTCGTCGTGATGGGCGTTAACATAGTGACGTAAGAAAGAGGTCAAGATTTGATTGACCCTCTCTACCTGGCCATTAGACTGAGGATGGTATGCAGATGAAAAGTCCAGAGTCACTCCCAGATGTTTACAGAGAGCCCTCCAGAAGCGGGAGGTGAACTGAGTTCCTCTGTCGGATACGATGTGTAATGGAAAGCCATGCAAGCGGAAGATGTGTTGTATATAGGCGTCCGCGAGTTCCTGAGCAGAGGGCAGTCCAGCCATAGGGACGAAATGAGCCATTTTAGAGAACCGGTCCACCACGACCCATATGACTGTGTGTCCGGAGGACAATGGCAAGTCCGTAATAAAGTCCATTGCTATGTGTTGCCACGGAACTGAGGGTATCGGCAGAGGCAGAAGACGGCCATATGGCAGGTGTTTGGGCGTCTTGTTCCTGGCACAAGAGGAGCAGGCGGATACAAAAGCAGCGACGTCCGTGCGAAGGGATGGCCACCAATAATGACGTACAATCGCACCCCATGTCTTTTTCTGACCAGCATGACCGGCTGTTTTCGAGGCATGACCCCAGTGTAACACTTTTTTCCTGTCTACCTCAGAGACATAGGTCTTCCCGGGCGGTATCTGGGCCAGGGTGACAGGGGCCACCGGAATGATTTTACTAGGACAAATGATGGGTTGGGTAATCTCTTCCTCCTGCTCCATGGGCATGAAAGACCTGGACAAGGCATCAGCGCGTACATTCTTGTCCGCGGGTCGGAAGTGAAGCTGGAAATCAAACCTGGCAAAGAATAGGGACCACCTGGATTGCCGTGGGTTCAGACGCTGAGCGGACCGTAGGTATTCCAAGTTCTTGTGGTCCGTGTAAATAATCACGGGGTACACTGCACCTTCCAGGAGGTAGCGCCATTCCTCCAAAGCCAGTTTGACTGCCAAGAGCTCTCGGTCACCGATGGTGTAGTTGCGTTCAGGCGCTGAGAAGCCCTTGGAGAAGAATCCGCAAGTCACCATCTTCCCGGAGGAGGACTTTTGCATGAGCACTGCTCCGGCTCCTGAGGAGGAGGCATCCACCTCCAAGGTGAACTGGCGGTTTAACTCCGGACGGTGGAGTACAGGAGAGGAAGCAAAAGCCCGCTTCAAAGAGCCAAACGCGGCGTCGGCCGCAGGTGACCAGTCCTTTGGATTAGCCTCCTTCTTAGTCAAAGCGGAGAGAGGAGCAGTCAAGGCAGAGAAGTGAGGGATAAACTGGCGGTAGTAGTTGGCGAATCCCAGGAAGCGTTGGATTGCCTTCAGTCCAGAAGGAGGAGGCCAGTTGAGAATGGCGGAGACCTTCTTGGGATCCATCTGCAGTCCAGTCTCAGAGATGATGTACCCCAGAAAGGGGAGAGAAGACTGCTCAAAGACACACTTCTCATACTTTGCGTACAGACGATTCTCCCTCAGTCTTTGTAGAACCAGCTGTACGTTTTCTCTGTGGGTTTGGAGGTCCGGAGAGAAGACAAGGATGTCATCTAGATACACTACCACACAGATGTAGAGAAGGTCCCGGAACACGTCGTTCACCAGTTCTTGAAAGACGGCAGGAGCGTTACACAGGCCGAAGGGCATCACGCAGTATTCATAATGTCCATCGCGCGTATTGAACGCGGTCTTCCATTCGTCACCAGAGCGGATGCGTACCAGATTGTAAGCACCCCGAAGATCCAGCTTGGTGAACACACGAGCTCCCCTAAGCCGGTCAAACAATTCGGGGATGAGCGGCAGAGGGTACTTGTTTTTTACGGTGATTTGATTCAAACCCCGGTAGTCTATGCATGGGCGTAAGTCGCCCTCTTTCTTCTTGACAAAGAAGAAACCTGCTCCAGCAGGAGAGGAGGATCTCCGAATGAATCCCCTTGCCAGGCTCTCTGAGATGTAAGCAGACATGGCCCTTGTTTCGGCTGGAGATAAAGGATATATCCGTCCTCGTGGTGGTGTTGTTCCTGGGAGCAGGTCGATGGCACAATCGTATGGACGATGTGGCGGCAGTACCTCGGATTCCTTTTTATCAAAGACATCTGCAAAGGACCAATAGGCCGAGGGCAGCCCCGGTAGGTTCTCTGGAACCGGAGGTCGTCGGATGGGTTGTATGGACTTTAGGCACCTCTCATGACACGAAGAGCCCCATCGGGTGACTTCGCCAGTGCCCCAGCTGACTGATGGTTCGTGTGTCCGCAACCATGGAAGTCCCAGCAGGATCTGATGGGACATGTGTGGGAGGACGTAGAAAGCGATGTTCTCGGTGTGAAGGGCACCGATACGCAGTTCGACCGGCCTGGTGATCCAGGAGATGGTGTCAGAGAGGGGTCTCCCATCCACAGAGGCAATCACTAGGGGCTTGTCGAGTGGAATAACAGGCACCTGGTACTTGTCCACCGTGGCCTGCTGGATGAAATTGCCTGCTGCCCCGGAATCGAGGTAGGCATCAGCCGTGAACCGCGTCTCTCCCGTTGTCACTTGCACTGTCCATGTAACCGGGTCAGAGAGAGTCCCAGCACCTAGGGTGGCCTCTCCTACCAACCCTAGGCTTTGGAGTTTCCCGGCCTCTCTGGACAGGAGCGTAGCAGGTGTGTGTCCTCTCCGCAGTAAAAGCAGAGGCCCTTGGCGAGCCGCTCTGCTCGACGTTGTTCAGACTGCCGCACTCGGTCGATCTGCATGGGCTCGTGGACGGGGGCCCCAGCTGTCGATGACTGAAGTACGGAGGGTTTCTGCGGGGGAGAGGAATGCCGTACCGGACGTCTCTCACGGGACACTTCCTTGGATCGCTCCTGAAAGCGAATGTCCACTCGAGTCGCTAGGGCAATCAGGGCATCCAGGGTGGTCGGTACGTCACGACCCGCCAGCTCGTCTTTAATTCGCCCTGAGAGTCCTTCCCAGAAGGCGGCGGTTAGGGCCTCGTTGTTCCACCCGAGTTCTGAGGCCAGGGTGCGAAACCGGATCGCGTATTGACCCACCGTCAGAGTCCCCTGACGTAACCGGAGAAGAGACGAAGCAGACGCGGAGGCGCGTCCGGGCTCATCAAAGGTACCACGGAATGCCTGCAGGAACTCCTGGATGTTCGTGGTCACAGGATCCCCCTTCTCCCACAAGGGGTTCATCCACGCCAGTGCCTCACCCTCTAGATGGGACATGATGAAGGCGACCTTGGCTTGGTCGGAGGCAAACAAATGCGGCAGCTGCGTGAAATGGAGGGAGCATTGGTTTAAGAATCCCCTGCAGGTCTTGGGGTCTCCGGCGTACCGGGGTGGTGAAGCCAACCGAAGTCTGGTGGTATCTGAAGAAGTCGCCACAGGAGCTGGATCCGTGGATTGACTAGTGGAAGCCCGGGATGTTGAAGTCGTAACTGCCACTTGTAGCGTGTTCAGGCGGGCGTCTACAGAAGACATGAATTGCAGCATGCGGGTCTGGACTTCACGCTGGCGTTGGAGTTCCTCCTGTACGGCTGCTAGTGCTGCAGCGGGATCCATGGCCTGATCTTACTGTCACGGCCAGGTGGACGGGCAGACCCAGGAGGTGGATCCACTGGGCCGAACTCCAAGATGGTAGTAAAGAGTCCGGTAGCTGGAACACTATAAACAGCAGAACAGTCCGCGCACACGAGTATAGCGGAGAAGTCCCTGGGACCACGGAGTCACGGGTGGTAGTCCGGGTGACGCAGCTCAGGTTCGGAAGCCGAGATGATGTCAGGCGGGGTCCGGAACCTTTGGAGCGAGATGACGGGTCACCGCAGGGATCCGAGATGGTGCGGACTGTCAGGATGGCAGATGGACAGCGTTCGGGGTTCAGGATACGGCAGGACTGGATGGCGAGGCAGGCACGGCTCTACAAGAGAGATAGGTGAGTATATGCACAGCGACACCAGGAGACCTGACTCCTAGCTTAGGAAACACGAAGATCAGGCCCCGCCCCCTTGGACAATAAACCCCTTTATACCCTGTACCTGTTTAGCCTCATTTCCGGTTAATAGACGCTGGCCCTTTAAGAAAGGGTCAGTGACCGCGCGCGTGCCCTAATGCGCATGCGCGCGGCCCGGGTGCCAGAAGCCAGGGAAGGAAGCTGAGAGGAGGACGCAGGGGAGCCGGCCAGGGCCTGGGAAGCCGTCGGGCGCCGGGATCGGAGACCAGGGGGCCTGGGAAGGACGGGCACCGGAGGCTGGAGAGCGGGGAGCGTGGCAGGTGAGCCGGGGAGCGGGGCTGAGGACCCGGGGAGCGGAGCAGAGGACCCGGGGAGGGGAGCCGAGGACCCGGGGAGCGTGACAGAGACATTGCTATTTTGGGGTATACCCACCAATGTTGTTGGCTTTTGTTTCTATAAATTGTTTGAGATTATTAAATCACCATCACATGCTTGTACTTAAATGCCTCACTTTCATGATAAAATATCACGGAAGCATGAACATTTTTTTAAGTTTTACATAAATTTCACCCTAAAGCCAAATATCCCTAACGTTTTATGTGTAGTGTATATGTGTATTCTGATATATATATATATATATATACATATATATACACATATATATATATATATATATATACACATATATATATATATATACACACACACAGTATATATACATATATATATATATATATATATATATATATATACATATATATGCTGTATATATATATATATGTATATATATATATATATATATATATATATATATATATATATATATATATGCTGTATATACACACAGACTTATATACACAGACTCCATCTCCAGATTTCATTTTCGGTGGGACAGATATCCATGGATAGAAATATCAGTAATGCTTATGACCCAATATTTTTTTGTCAGGTACTTAAATATCAGGTTCTCCCAGTTGAAATGATAAGTAGCTGCCAAATATCAAGGAAACATACACCCAAGATCCATTGCTAGACAAATGTCTGGTTATTCATTTTCATGTTAGCTTGTTTGTTGAATATTCTCCTTGCCGTCACAATCTTGAAAATGAAAAGTTAAAAAAAGGACGAGAGACAAATTGGCCATTCATGAATTTACCTGTCCTGCAATAAATGCAAATTCTCATCAAAGGGAGCTCCATTGCCAGCCATTTGTTGTTGCCGCTTCCAGATATTGATTCTTTTAACTGTTTGATCTTGAAGAGTTGACAAGTAAGTTAATGATTCCTCTGTGAGGAAAATCCAATTCTGCAATGAGGAGGGTAAATATTATTACTAAATGGGCTTTAAGTAAAGCAATTAGCTATTCTATAGCTCCTATACGTTACCTTCTGAAGATTTGGTAAATCCTTAGCTTGGGCAGGAATATGTACATTCTCTACGGCGCTCTTCAGTGTTTGTTGTGCCACGGAGGTCTGATTTAGTTTGTGTTCCATTTTCGCACTCTTGAAATGAAACATCACTTCCTCCTGTCTTGATTGAAAGGCCATATTCAGACGTGGATACTAGCGGGGGTGAAAAATAATCATTGGTTGTCAACTGCTTAACATGTCTGTTAAAAAGAGATTTTTGAGATTTACCAGCCCTAGAAAAGTTTTTAAAATAAGCTAAAGGTGTAATAAAATGAGGTGTCCACTTCCCATCCTAACATAATCTCCGCTCTTCCCAAGAACTCCTTCTCTCCTCCCCTCTCATTCGCTCCTCATGCAACCGCCTCCAAGACTTCTCCCGAGCATCCCCAGTCTTCTGGAATTCACTGCCTCAACACATCAGAGTATCTGCTACACTTACAAGCTTCAAACGGAACTTGAAAACTCATCTATTCAGAAAAGCCTATAATCTCCAATGACCCCACTGTGTCACCACCGTGCGGAGCTGCCGCTGCCTCACCACCGTGCGGAGCCGCCACCCGACCTACACCCCACCTACTGTCTCTTCCACAAAATCCTATAGAATGTAAGCAAGTAAGAGCAGTGTCCTCCTCCCTCTGTACTAGTTTGTCTATTGTAACATGTATATGTATTCTGTATTTAACACCTGCTCATGTACAGCATTTTATTGGCGTCCTTTGCCTTATCTATGTATTGCTATATACGGATCACTTACTGTTAAATATGGACATTGGTTGTTCTATGGTTGTGGATTCTCATTTTAATATTGTTATTACTAAAAATTTGGAATTTTCTATTGAACATTGCTTACTGATGTGCATTTTTTACTCCATTTTCTCCTGCATTTTATCAATTGTTCTGGAGTTATGCTCTGTATATATCATCTTAATTATTTTCCATGCCATTTACCATAGCCTTGCTTGTTTGTAATTTTGTTTTGATAAAGATAAGTATGAATAATAAAGGTGCTATATGGGAACCACCTAAAGTAATCCATAATGAACAGTTAACAAGCAAATACCTGATGGAATGTGAGATTATCTATGAAGAAGTGAGAATAAGTCTCAAACTATGCAACACTGTATACCTGAAGTTCACAGGATGTCAAGGTATACAGTAGCTGTATAAAAAATGTACTAATGAATATGGAAAAATACCCCAATGAAAAGTAGGGGAAGAAAACCAGGTGTATCGCCTCTAACAAACAGGCTTCCTCAGGGGCGATAAGACTGAAGTTCTTCCCCTACTTTCCATTTGGGTGTTTTTTACATTAATGCCTTAATGCAGGGTGAATGGGAATCAATATGGTTTATGCATGCTGCCATAAATGACCAGATGAGATGAGTACACGATGATAAACTATTCTGTATGGTTTATTTATCAATGTGTTTCAAGGCAAACACGCCTCTTCATCAGGGAAAAACCATAAACACAATGAATTATATACCACTTAGGTATAATATGGTGGGTATGACATAGAGGCATGGTTTTTAAAAGGGGCAGGGTGTATGTCTGTGAAAATTCAGGTGTCCGGATAAAAAAAAAGTAGGTTGTCAACTCTGAATAACAATAGAGCATATTATCTGGTCTGAAGAGATTAGATTAGTATTATATCATGTACTGTAGATATAGTGGTAGCTATATTAGCTTTCTAAGGTCAGTGTAACACATCCAAAATTCGCAGTCCGAATACGGACCATGATGTGCAGGCCGGCATTGGGTTCCTGACTTATTGGTACTCTGCGTGATAGCATTGGGCAATCTTCTTATGGTGGACACTTTCTCTTACTTAAAGTTTAACTGTTGTTTTGGGAGAACTTGCAGCACAAAGCCTGCATCAGCTTATTACTCCTCTTTCCCCATCCCATCTGGATGCTTTTCTCAAGAAATTAAAAAGCCATTCACCACATTGGATGTTCCCCATCTCTAATGACTCACCTCTCGTTATGTCTTCATGAAAGGGTTTAATTAAGAGCTAAGCCTGGATCTCATCTCTTCCCCAATTCACATGAGTTCTTTTTGGTCACATTAAGAGGGGAGTTATTAGAGTTGGGGACCATCCAAAATTAATGAACATCTTGTCTAGGTTGGATGACTTTTATATCTTGGTCAAAAAATGTTATTTATCTGTATAGCAATAGTGCATTTCATGTATTCAGAGATCGCAGTGTGCTGGCCACAGTGTATTGTGCACCTGTACATTAATTTTATAAATTAGGTGTCCGAGTGCTATTTTGGTACTAGCTAATGCAACGGAAAAAAAATGGAATTTCCCCACGGACATGTGAACAGCATGAATTGGGGAAGTTTTATATATATAAAAAAACCAAAAAAAAAAACAAAAGAAAAGAGAAAGCTCCTCTAACTTTACAAGCTTCAATGACGAGAGCATCTTTTTGGCAGCAAACCTCCGCCTCTTTATGCCCGTGATAAAGTGCAAAACTATGTTTAACTTTATAAACTTTAACAGATTTGGATCCCTAAAGCCACCAGAGGACATTACTCCTAGCATCCATGATTCAGGGTTACAGAATGAAGATACATCTCTCCATGTTCACCACGCCATGCCTCCCACTCCTCCTGTGTACTTCTCCACCATGAGTTAACTGTCGCGTCTGCACTATAAGCCTTGAAATGCCATCTAAAAACATGTGTATATAAGCAAGAAAACAGCTGATTTTGGCTTGACCTGCTGACTATCCAATGTGTTTAAGGACTCTTCCTATAGCACCTACAGGGTGGATAGGGAATGTTGGTTTTAAGCCACCCAATACTTTTGGCTTGTAGATAAGCTGCCTGGTTGCAGTTTACTCCACTCCTACTGAGGACACATGCACTCTAAGATAAGCCAAAGACGCATGTGTATGAGGGTTCGGGAGAGATAGTTGTCAGCCTAACAAACATGTAAAGTGTAAAGGCAGCCTTAGACCATGTCTTCAGTTACAGAGCAACCCCAATCTGATGGCTATTCTAAACACAGAGAACAAGTCACATCATTATTTTGTCATTCTTTTCCTATTAGATGGTAAGCTCATTGGAACAGGCTTCTCTCCTACAATAACTTTTGCTCTCTCTTGTAGCTGTATTTGGCCTCCAACTTTCGTTTTCTCCAGCATTGCAGAGTATTACCGGATATAATAGTATTATATCCATAAGAATATAGACAAGAACTAGAACTATATTTTCAGGATCATTTCCATGATTATCCATTTATATCAAAACAAGATCCACTACATCAACTGATTTTGATTGGTTACACAATGACTTTGGAAAATTAACTTACCTGTTTCAAAACTATGTCCATTTCTCCTTTACAAATCGTCTTGAATGACTGTATAATACCCATTGGGTTATGTTGAGCCATTGTCTGTATATATATAAAAAAATATGTCTTGTAAGAAAAGAGAATTATTACTCATAATGTCACTGAAGCTCTCTACCACCAATATTCTTACGTAAACGGTCACCGCTGGCCGAGTGTATCAGTAGTGACTCCAAATATTTGTTCATAAAGCTAGGGTTTTGGCTAGTTTGTTAATCTGCCACGTATTTGTGCCAGAGCTGTGTTAATTCTTCTTATACTATGTTTTAAAGTTGGTGAGAATCAAGTCGCAGGTCCCCTATAATTGGCCAGGTCAGTAATCTGCAGTAGCTGGACGTGAGACGGAGAACAACCTCCTATCTGCCGGCATCTGTGGCTCTTCTTTTGATCCACCGGCCTAACACAACATTACATGTGGACTACGCCAGAACACTGACGTCACTCGAGACCAGCTAATCAAAAGACGGGCCATGGATGGAGTTAGGTTTAAGGTGGTTCTTAGGGCTCCTGTCCAGCAGCCAGAGACTACTGACGAGGCTGATGACCCGAGTCCTGCGAATCGATTTGTATCAATTCTACTGCATCTTTAAGTAATTCTCCTATATATCCTCAGGTGAATGTGTGTGAGATTACTATGAAAGACTAAACAGAGTTTTATTGTTATCTACTGCAACCATGGAAAATCCCAAACGCTTAACAAACCATGTAAATAATTGTGAGAAAGTATTGGAACATAATGATATGATACTTATGCCAAAATTGTGTTGGCAATATTGCTCCCAAGTATGCCGTAAGCTCGATTTCTTCTTGGCAGCCTAGTATATTTAGTAAACTACAGTATAATTACAGAATCATTTGTAAAAAATGTTTGGCTTAGAGGGGAAGATTAATAACCCTGACCAGTGATATTAATGGAGCGTAGCAACAGGTTTCAGGGATGATAGGACATTTTGAATCAACTTAAAGGATTATTCTGGTCTACACAAGTTATTACATATCCACTATATAATGCAACCCATACCAAAGGCTAGACAGAGACTTCTGGTCCCCTCTCTCTTTAGACTAAAAGATCCTGGCCAGGAGGGAATCTATCACCCACTTCCTACCTGAATTGAATCTCCAGCCTTGCATATCCACTCTGACACTGTAGGTGTGCTTTCATATCGCTCTCCTGTCTGCAGGGTGCAGTTGCTACACATAGGACCAGAGTAAAGGTTGGCTGATGCAAAAAGAAGAGAGAGATAATGGTGTATCCATGTAGCGCCCCTGAAGGCCTCAGGGTCCTACAAGGTTCTGCATCTCCACAAGGATGCAGAACCTACCCCCTTAGGGACCTGGAGATCCAGTGCCAGTAACACCAAAAACCCAGGTAATCCCAGTTTTTCCCCAACAATTCCCCTATACAATGGTACTTAGCTAGGGTTAGACCAATGGATGGCTGCCTAGAGGTGGAGCCAGACCAATCCACTAGTTGACCAGGTGGGAGGGGCAAACAGAGGACAGTCAGAACACAGGAAGACCGTAGTGAGAAGGGAGTCTGCAGTGAAAGGGAGTGTGTCGCCTAGGGATAGGGGGTACTCAGATCCGGGCCAAGGGGTCGCTTCTGAAGGTATCAGGGTGGCGTGACCCGGTCTGTGATCCCAGGCACCACAACAAAAGGGGCATTATATACAGGGGAGATTTGGTAGTCTATGTTCCGTGATGCCACCCGTGGTGTGCGGTGAGGTAATGGAGCACCGCCGCTGCCGGTCACAGGACTCCGGGGATGGTAATGGGCAGCAAGGTGGTGATTTTCCCTCCACGGGTAGGGTATTGATATCCCGGGACCCCGGTGTGATGGATTGGGGAGTAACGGGTGCAGTCCACGGCTTGGACCGGGTGGTGCAGGAGTACTCACAGTATAGGGCAATGACTGACACGAGTCCAAGAATTAACCAAATTGCTGGTAGCCGGTGCCCACGGCTGCTGTGAGGATGGGTCCCACACCCGTGTGTGTAATTCGGGTGTTTTTCTCCTGCCTGGTGTCTGTGTCTGCTCCGTACACATGAAGCGGCTAGCCTATTCCTGAGGCCCTCACTGCCACGTCTCCTAGCCCCACACAGGGGCTGCTTCCAGCCCTCTCTCCTCCTGCAGACTGACTGAAAATACACTCTGCTCTCCCCAAGCTCCTCTCTCCCCCTCCCCTTTTCCTGAGGAAGGGGTGAGTGGGGCCTGATTGGCTGGTGTGTATTGGTGTGGGAAACTCCCCAAGAGAGAGTGAGCTCTGCACCATAAAGATGTATGCAGACCTCTGTGACACCCTGGTTTTGCCAGGGCGGCACAGGAGCAGACACAGGGAGAGAGTTGACAGCAGGAGAGGAGTGAAGGTGGACGGAGACTTTCTGACTCGTGTTAACGGTGACCTGGTGCCCAGGAGGGTAGTTGCCGATGGAGTACGGTGGAGTACTCTTGGAACAACGCACTCACGGAGTACAGGACCCTAGGACAGGAAAGAGCTCCAAGCCGACCTGTTAACACCTGCACAGCAAGGGGACCATCAAGGACCTTGCTGACCCAAAGAATCCAAAGACTCTGTAGCAAAGGGAGGGCCGGGGACAGGACCAGAGACTCCATCCCCATAGGGTTCACGCTACTGTCAGGTAGACAGAAGTGGACAAACCACCAGACGGGGACCCCCAGTTGCTCTACGCCACGGGGATCCATTTACTAGAGACAGGTGCAGGGAAGAAAGTACCAAAGAACTAAACTGGCACTGGAATGAAGGGGACCTGGAGGTGAAACCAGCCAGCCTCGGGCAACCAGTTATTACCAGTCAGTTGTGAGTAAAACCAGTTGCACTGAACTTTGGTGTGGACTCCCTTCTTCTAGCATCCGTCACAACACTTATCCACTGAGGCCCGGCCCTGCTTGTGGAGGGCCTACCATCCAAGCTGCAAATAACACCAGCCCCAATAGTGACATTCTGTAGCGGCGGCTCCATACCTCTACCACGAATCTAACCCCTTGTAAATATATCCCCATTACAAAAAGGGCCCAGGGCATGGAACCTGGCAGCGGCCACCACAGTGACATCCTCCAAGAGAGACATTGCCCGGGACCGAGTACCCCATATTCCCGGGCGCGACATCCACACTTAGGCCGGTGTCACACTTGCGTTTGAAAAATTGGTCCGATTCTCATGCCTGAGAGTAGGATGAGCTCTGTTCGAGTGTTGATCCGTGTGCAATGCAATTGCAATGCGAGTCTGGGATTTTTCTCATGATAGTAGTCCGTGAGCAATACATATTCAATCCGTATGTGATCCGTTTTTTTCTCAGCAGCTATTAGTCATTACAGTACTGTACAGGAGCATTTACAGTGTTCTCTGCTACATGATAGCATTGTATTTAGAAAAACGGATGTCACTAGGATGATCCATGTACCGTCCATGTAACATCCGTTTTTTTCTTGCACTTATAGACTCGCACGAGAAACTCTAGAAATCGCAGCATGCTGTGATTTTTTTATCAGGCCGATTTGGACTGAGAAAAAGAAAGCAGATTGGACCTGCCTCATTGATTAACATTGGTTCAAGTGTAATGCGAGATTTTCTCACATTGCACTCGTGCGAGTCAATCGCAAGTGTGACGCCGGCCTAACACTATGTGCGTGCCTCTTAGGGGCACTTTGCACACTACGAAATCGCAGGTGCGATGTCGGTGGGGTCATGTCGAAAGTGACGCACTTCCGGCGTCACTCTCGACATCGTAGTGTGTAAATCCTAAATGATACGATTAGCGAGCGCAAAATCGTCGTAATCGTATCATCGGTGTAGTGTCGGGGAATTCCATAATTACGCTGCAATGACGGTACGATGTTGTTCCTCGCTACTGCACCAGCACACATCGCTGTGTGTGAAGCCGTTGGAGCGAGGAACATCACCTTACCTGCTAACCACAGCTCATGCCGGCTATGCGGAAGGACGGAGGTGGGCGGGATGTTTACGTCCCGCTCATCTCCGCCTCTCTGCTTCTATTGGCCGCCTGCCGTGTGACGTTGCTATGACGCCGCACGACCCTCCCTCTTAATAAGGAGGCGGGTCGCCGGCCAGATCGACGTCGCAGGGCAGGTGAGTGCATGTGAAGCTGCCGTAGCGATAATGTTCGCTATGGCAGCTATCACAAGATATCGCAGCTGCGACGGGGGTGGGGACTATCGTGCTCGGCATCACAAGTATCGGCTTGCGATGTCGTAGTGTGCAAAGTGCCCCTTAGGCTCTTGCAGTGTCAGTGCGCACATGCAGGGCCGGGGATTCAATTCAGGTAGAACTTGCTCTGGGCAAGCGAGTTCTGTCAATCAGGCGCATTGGTGCATCAAGTGGAAAGGTACACTGATCTTTTTGTCACACCAGTGGTGCACCAAAATGCCTTCATTTTCATGTGACGCCCTGGACAAGCCAGGGGTCACAGGTAATGACATCACCACACCCTACACCCCGGTTAGGCACATCAAAGCTAGACCAGAAATCCTTGTTGCCTTCCTCAGGGGCTGATGTCCACACCAGGGGGTGGAGCCAGGCGGTTGGTCTCCACCCACCAAGGAGTTTACAGTCCTGGAGGAGGGAAAAGCAGTAGTTGAGTTTTGACAGTGAAAGTGGAAGGAGGGAAAGTGAGCAGTAGTGAAGTGGCAAGAGAGCAGACTGAAGTGAGTCCGGGTGTGTGCACCGGACAGAGACAGCAAGGTTAGCAGACGGCGGTGACCGTCTGCAGGAGTGGCCTATCGGAGGTGCCGTGAGGACCGTGGACGGGTGGTGACCCGGCGGTACCGGACCGGTACACAAGGAGAAGCCAGCACCATTGGCAGGGGCCTTTCGGATCCCGGCAAGGCTAGGAGTCGCCGTAAATTTTCCAAATCCGTCAGTGAAGGGGACCTCCAGGTTTCCAAACAACTAAGTCCCGATTGAAGGCAACAGTCCAACCGTATGAGAGAGACACCGCCACCGCCAAGGCACCAGTTTCTCAGGGCCAGCGCCTGCGGGCAAAGAGGAGCTCCTCTGGCCCATATCCAAGTCGGGGAGCGGGTTACCGGTGGGAACCCATCGCTACCAACATTACACAAGGTGCAGGGAAAGAGACAGTCACCGTTAACTACCGGGGAAAAGCAACAGCAGCCGTCCGTGGGAACCGTCTTTCCAGACATGTGTATCACCGAGAACTGTGTCACCGTCTCAGGCTGAGTGAGTACCACCATGCCGTGAGGCACAGCGCTGCCCCCCGCGACCCTGCACCTCACCAGGCCCCGCACCTGGCCTGCCATCCCTCATCCTCCACCCCATCACTGGGCCCCGGGACAACCAAGCCCTACCCACGGAGGGGAGAACTAACAACTCTGCTGCTCCCTGTCACTGCTCCCGGGATCCCCATACAGAGCAGCGGTGGTGTTACCAAAAATCACCACAACCGTGGGTGGCGTCACAGACAATAAATCCCCACAACCAAACCCCTTTTCACTCACGGGCGAGGAGCGCCGCTCGAGTCCCCGGGATCCGGCCCATCGCTCGAGCCACCGAGCAGCAGCGGCCGCAGCAGCAGCGGCAGCCGGACCCGAGCAGTGGGAGAGCGCAGCGTCCCCTCCTCCGCCCGCGACATTCACATGAAATAAAACTGAGACTTCATTTATATCGCGTTATGGGGAAGACATTATAGAATACCGGTGCATAAAATTACTACTTTAGAAGCATTTAGAAATTACCCTAACCATGTGGTGATATGGTCTTCCTGGCGCTCGAGTTCGGCACATCGCTGATCGGGTTGACAGATTACTGGGAGGGGCTGGGGAGGACCCAGCGGTCATTGTACACATTGGCACAAATGACAAAGTTAGAGGTAGGTGGAAGGTCCTTAAAGATGATTTCAGGGAATTAGGTTGTAAGCTTAAAGCATGGACCTCAAAGGTGGTATTTTCGGAAATACTACCTGTGCCACGAGCCACACCAGAGAGGCAAAGAGAGATCAGGGAGGTTAACAGGTGGCTCAGGAATTGGTGTAGAAAAGAGGGTTTTGGGTTCCTGGAGAATTGGGCCGACTTTTCAGTTGGCTACAGATTCTATGCTAGGGATGGGCTGCATCTTAATGGGGAAGGTGCAGCTCTGCTGGGGCAGAAAATGGCTAGAAGGTTGGAGGAGTGTTTAAACTAGGAATGGGGGGCGAGGGTATTCACTTTATAGAAGGGGAATGTAGTGCAGATAGTGACCAGGGCACAAGTAATGAAATTGGGGGTGGTACGGGGGGAAGGGTTAGGACAGTTAATACAGTAAGCAGGAATACAGGTACAGAGTCATACGTAACGTGCATGTACACTAATGCCCGAAGCCTCACAAATAAGGTGGAGGAATTAGAATTAATATTGTTGGAAGAAAATTATGATATAGTGGGGATATCAGAGACATGGCTGGATGAGAGCTATGACTGGGCTGTTAATTTACAGGGTTATAGCCTATTCAGGAATGACCGTACAAATAAGCGAGGGGGAGGTGTGTGTCTATATGTAAAATCATCCTTAAAACCCATCCTGCGTGACAACATATGTGAGGGTACTGAGAATGTAGAGTCCCTATGGGTGGAGATAAGGGGGGGGGGAGAATGAATAACAAAATACTGATAGGGGTGTGTTATAAGACGCCGAATATTATGGAAGAGGTAGAGAATCTCCTCATAAAGCAAATTGATAAAGCAGCGAGTCTCGGAGAGGTAATTATTATGGGGGACTTTAACTATCCTGATATAAATTGGGGAACAGAAACTTGCAGTTCTAGCAAAGGAAATAGATTTTTGATAACAATGAAAGATAATTACCTTTCACAAATGGTACAGGACCCCACAAGAGGGGGAGCACTACTAGACCTTGTACTAACCAATAGGCCAGACCGCATATCAAATATACAAGTTGGGGGTTACTTGGGGAATAGTGATCACAAAATAATAAGTTTTCATGTATTCTTTAGTAACATGTCTAGTAGAGGGGCTACAAGGACACTAAACTTCAGGAAAGCAAATTTTAAACGGTTGAGAGATGATCTTAGTGCAATAAACTGGGATGAAGTACTAAGTAATAAAAGTACACAAAGCAAATGGGAGACTTTTATGAGTATCCTGAATAGGGCTTGTGCAGAAAATATACCCTATGGGAACAAACATGCTAGAAATAGGAGGAAACCCCTATGGCTAAATAGAGCTGTAAGGGAAGCAATAAAAGAAAAACAGAAAGCCTTAAAAGAATTAAAGAGGGTAGGTAGTGATGAGGCATTATATAATTATAGAAAATTAAATAAAATATGTAAAAAGCAAATTAAGTTAGCTAAGTTTGAGACAGAGAGACTCATTGCGAGAGAAAGTAAAAATAATCCTAAAATATTCTTTAACTACATAAACAGTAAAAAACTGAAAAGCGATAGTGTTGGCCCCCTTAAAAATAGTCTTGGTGAAATGGTGGAAGGGGATGAGGGTAAAGCCAACCTGCTGAATGACTTTTTTTCTACGGTTTTTATACAAGAAAATGCCATGGCAGATGACATGACCAGTGATACCATAAATTCACCCTTGAATATTACCTGCTTAACCCAGCAGGAAGTACGCCGCCGCCTCGAAATCACTAAGGTTGACAAATCTCCGGGCCCGGATGGCATACACCCCAGAGTACTACAGGAATTGAGTTCTGTGATAGATAGACCATTATTTTTAATCTTCTCAGATTCCTTAATAACAGGGTCGGTACCGCAGGACTGGCGCATAGCAAATGTGGTGCCAATATTCAAAAAGGGGACAAAAACTGAGCCGGGAAATTATAGGCCGGTAAGTTTAACCTCTACGGTTGGTAAAATCCTTGAGGGTTTCTTGAGAGATGCTATACTGGAGTATCTCAAGAAAAATAACTTTATGACAGAGTATCAACATGGGTTTATGAGGGATCGATCCTGTCAAACTAATTTGATCAGATTCTATGAAGAGGTAAGTTCAAGCCTGGACCAGGGAAATGCAGTGGATGTTGTGTATATGGACTTTTCAAAAGCTTTTGATACGGTGCCACACAAAAGGTTGGTACATAAAATGAGAATAATGGGGATAGGGGAAAATATGTGTAACTGGGTTAAAAACTGGCTCAGTGATAGGAAACAAAGGGTGGTTATTAATGGTACGTACTCGGACTGGGTCTCAGTTCATAGTGGGGTACCACAGGGGTCAGTATTGGGCCCGCTTCTTTTCAACATATTTATAAATGACCTTGTTGGGGGCATGCGGAGTAGAATTTCAATATTTGCAGATGATACTAAACTCTGCAGGATAATCAATACAGAGGAGGATAATTTTATATTACAGGGAGATTTATGTAAATTGGAGGATTGGGCTGAGAAGTGGCAATTGAAGTTTAATGTAGATAAATGTAAGGTCATGCACTTGGGTAGAGGAAATAACATTTATGATTATGTACTTAATTGTAGAACACTGGGTAAAACAGACACAGAAAAAGACTTGGGTGTATGGGTGGATGGTAAACTTCACTTTAGTGGACAGTGTCAGGAAGCTGCTGCCAGGGCTAATAAAATAATGGGATGTATTAAAAGAGGTATAAGTGTTCATGAAAAAAATATAGTTCTACCTCTGTACAAGTCACTAGTGCGACCGCACTTAGAATACTGTGTACAATTCTGGTCACCGATATATAAGAAGGACATAGCTGAACTGGAGAGGGTGCAGAGAAGAGCGACCAAGATTATTAGAGGAATGGGTGGGCTGCAATACCAAGACAGGTTATTAAACTTGGGGTTATTTAGTTTGGAAAAACGAAGGCTTAGGGGGGATCTAATCACAATGTATAAATATATGAGGGGACAGTACAGAGACCTTTCCAAAGATCTTTTTACACCTAGGCCTGCGACTGGAACACGGGGGCATCCGCTACGTCTTGAGGAAAGAAGGTTTAATCATAATCACAGACGAGGATTCTTTACTGTACGAGCAGTGAGACTATGGAACTCTCTGCCGCATGATGTTGTAATGAGTGATTCACTACTAACATTTAAGCAGAGCCTGGATGCCTTTCTTGAAAAATTTAATATTACCAGTTATGTATATTAGATTTTATGACAGGGTATTGATCCAGGGAACTAGTCTGATTGCCGGATGTGGAGTCAGGAAGGAAATTTTTTCCCCATTGGAACTTGTTTGCCACATTGGTTTTTTTTTTGCCTTCCTCTGGATCAACATGTTAGGCTACGGGTTGAACTAGATGGACTTAGAGTCTCCCTTCAACCTTAAAAACTATGATACTATGATACTATGATATCAACAGGGGAATACAGGTGCGTACATAGAAATCATGGGACGCCATAGCAGAGATTCGGAAGTAATTTTCCTCCTACTGACACCCCTAGAATTCACTTTCATTGCACCCAGAAAGCATGATGCCAACAAAAGTGCCCCACAAACACTGCACAATTACAATACCACAGTGAATTCCTCCACAGTATCCTCCACGCACACGGTATGATGACAATACTGTACCCCCTCCCTTCCCTTCAACTACCCCGGCAAAGTACGGTGTCCCCAAAACAGTATGATCCTGCAATTGTGACACCCCCAATCAACCCTCCAAACAGTATAATGGGATTACATACACTGTAACAGCCCCTACACCATAAACAGTGTAATGGCCACCACGTAGCTCTCCCTACCATATGATGGACGCCACAGAAACCTTCACACTGTATAATTGCTTGCATACTGTATAATGGCCCTCAAATAGCCTGCCATAAAGTGTAAAGGCGCCCTCCAAATAGTATAATAGCCTCCACATAGCCTTCCATCTAGTACAGAGGGCCCGCCATAGCCCTCCATATAGAATAATGTATACACCACAGCCCTCCATATAATATAATTCACCCCCATAGTCCTCCATATAATATAATTCACACCATAGTACTCCATATAATATAATGTACTCCTCATAGTCCTCCATATAGTAAATGTACCTCTATAATCCTCCGTATAGTATAATGCACTCCATAGTCCTCCATATTGTATAATGCATCCCCCATAATCCTCCGTAAAGTATAATGCACTCCATAGTTCTCCATATTGTATAGTGCACACCCCATAGTCCTCCATATAGAATAATGCACTCCATAGTCCTCCTTATAATGCACCACCATAGTTCTCCATATAAAATAATGCACACCCCATTGCCCTCCATATAGATTATTGCACTTTCATAGTGCTCCATAATAATAAGTTTTATTTCTATAGCGCCAACATATTCTGCAGCGCTTTACAATTAAGAGGGGACATGTACAGACAATATGAGACAATACAAAATAACAGAATTAAGATACCAGGAGGAGGTAGGACCCTGCTTGTAAGCTTACACTCTATGAGGAAATAGGGGAGGCACAAAAGGTGAATGGGGGGAGAAAAGCTTGTCATATATGGTCCAGCCATCGATTTAATACGGTATTCAAAAGCACCTGCATGAACCCGTTGGTGAGAATTTATACAGGTACAGGGGACGAGAACTGGAAGTAAATTTTTTGAAGGGCAGAAAGGGACTAGATTAGATCAGGGCAGTGAGGTGATAGGCTAGTCTAAAAAAATGCGTTTTTAGGGCCCGCTTATAGGTGTGGATGTTGGGAATTAATCGGATTTCTCTTGGTAGTGTGTTCCAGAGCATAGGCGCAGCTTGTGAGAAATCTTGAAGACGGGAGTGGGAGGTTCGAATTGTTGAGGATGTCAGTCTTAGGTCATTAGCAGAGCAGAGGGCACGGGTGGGGTGATAGACAGAGATGAGGGAGGAGATGTAGGGTGGTGCAGAACTGTGGAGAGCTTTGTAAGTGAGAGTGATAAGTTTATATTGGATTCTGTAACGGATAGGCAACCAGTGCAATGACTGGCAAGGAGCAGAGGCATCAGTGAAGCGGTTGCAGAGGAAAATGATCCTGGCTGCGGAATTCAGAATGGCTTGGAGAGGGGAGAGTTTAGTAACAGGGAGACCAATTAGTAAAGAGTTACAATAATCCAGGCGAGAATGAATGAGAGCGACAGTAAGAGTTTTTGCAGAGTCAACGGTAAGAAAAGGTAGAATTTTTAAGATGTTTTTGAGGTGGAAGTGACAAGAACAAGCAAGTGAACGAATGTGGGGAGTGAAGGAAAGATCGGAGTCAAATATAACCCCAAGACAGCGGGAATGCTGCTGGGGCGTAATGGTAGAGCCACACACAGAAATGGTAATATTGGGTTTCGGAAGGTTAGGAGAGGGAGGAAACAGGAGAAGTTCAGTTTTTGACAGGTTCAGTTTTAGATAGAGGGAGGACATGATGTTGGAGACAGCGGACAGACAATCGGTAGTATTTTGTAATAGTGCAGGGTTGATGTCAGAAGAAGATGTGTACAGTTGGGTGTTATCAGCATAGAGATGGTACTGGAAACCAAATCTGCTGATTGTTTGTCCAATAGGGGCTGTGTATAGAGAGAACAGGAGGGGGCCTAGGACTGAACCCTGAGGATCCCCGACCGTAAGGGGAAGAGGAGAGGAAGAGGAGCCGGCAAAGGATACAGTGAATGAGCGGTCAGAGAGGTAAGAAGAGAACCAGGAAAGAACGGTGTCCTTGAGCCCGATAGAGCGGAGCATAGTGAGTAGGAGCTGGTGATCTACAGTATCGAATGCAGCAGAGAGATCCAGGAGGATCAGCAGGGAGTAGTGACCATTAGATTTAGCTGTTAGTTAATCATTAGAGACTTTAGTAAGAGCAGTTTCAGTAGAATGTAAGGAGCGGAAACTGGATTGTACAGGGTCAAGGAGAGAATTATCTGACAGATAGTGGATTAAACAGGAGTGGACCAGATGTTCCAGGAGTTTGGAGATGAATGGGAGATTAGAGACAGGTCTGTAGTTAGCGGCACAATTTTGGTCCAGGGATGATTTTTTAAGTAATGGGTGTATGCTGGGATGTTTGAAGGAGGAGGGAAAGACACCAGAGGAGAGAGAGAGATAGAATATTTTAGTTAGGTGAGTGGTGACAGCTGGGGTGACAGATTTAAGGAGATGTGAGGTAATAGGGTCACTGGTGCAGGTAGTAGGGCGAGAAGATGCGAGGAGCCTGGTGACCATACAGAATAATGCACCACCATAGTTCTTTATATAGAATAATGCACCTACATGGTCATCCTTATAGTATAATGCACATCTATACTCCTCCAAATAATATAATGCATCCGCCATATTCCTCCATATATTATAATACACATCCCATAGTCATCTGTATAGCATTATGGCCACCAGTGTATTCATTGATTAAAATAAATAAGGAAATACTCAGCTCCAGGTATTTCGCCGCTGCCCTGTAGTGAGATTTCTGACTCTGCTTATCTCTACACAGCGGGCACAGTGTGGTGACATCATCACGCTTGCTGCGCTGAGACGTCTGACGGCGAGGGAGAATGATGGAAGAAGAAGCGCCAGTGGACCGCTCCTTTTTCATCTTTGCTTTCAACTGTATCGGTAAGCTGTCAGTTTTTGTTTTCATCTATGCAAACATTTAATAATTGGATGACAGATGATAGAAATGCGAAAGCAATAAAGAGAGAAGCAGTCCCTACCATTAAACTGAAAAAAAGTTAGTCCTACTACCAAATCTACTAGTATATGGAGTGGGTCAGAAATAAATAGCAGCATGACAAGTATTATACCTGCCGGAAAGTTGGCAGCACAACCTACATTATATTGGTGCACTACCTTTAACTTAAGGGTACACTCACCCGAGCGTATTAATTGGACGAGTGCAATGCGAGAAAATCACTCATTGCACTCGGACCAATGTTATTCAATGAGGGAGAGCAGATGGTCAGATTTTTTCTCATCCAGATTCTGGATGAGAGAAAAGTCGCAGCATGCTGCAATTGTCTGCGAGTGCCATGTCAACCGCACCTATTCAAGTCTATGGGTGTGAGTGAAACATTGGACTGCACTCGGATGATATCAGAGTGCAGTGCAATAATTGCATCAGCTGACAATGGAAGAGATGGGGAGATTAGTCCCGCCCTCTCCTCTGCAGCTCTTGCCACCTCCTCCGCAGCTGCAGGATCGGGTCACAGTCGCATGACACTCGGCTCACGCTGGCAGCACAGCGGGAACCAAGAGTCATTAGCATATCGCATCCATTGCACTCGCATCGGATACTATACGATCGTGTGAATCCAGCCTAAGGCCCCCTTCACACGCACGGGAAAAAAACAAACCGTTTTTTCACGGACGTATTAAAGGGGTGGTTTGCTCCCCGTGTGCCGTGTTTGTGGCACATGCGTGTTCTCCGTGTGTTATACGTAATAACACACGGAGAATGGAAAGTCCCGCCTTACCTGATTCTTCCGGAGCTGTCTGTGGTGCTGAATGACAGTGTCCGGCACAGGCCACGCCCCGCTGATGCTGCTTCCGGCCCCCAGTGAAGAAGATGCGTTGTTCAAATTCACTGGGGGTCAGAAGTGGGTGACAGCCGTGGCAGAGACTGCAGGGCTCGTGGAGGTGAGTACAGTTAGGTCCAGAAATATTTGGACAGTGACACAAGTTTTGTTATTTTAGCTGTTTACAAAAACATGTTCAGAAATACAATTATATATATAATATGGGCTGAAAGTGCACACTCCCAGCTGCAATATGAGAGTTTTCACATCCAAATCGGAGAAAGGGTTTAGGAATCATAGCTCTGTAATGCATAGCCTCCTCTTTTTCAAGGGACCAAAAGTAATTGGACAAGGGACTCTAAGGGCTGCAATTAACTCTGAAGGCGTCTCCCTCGTTAACCTGTAATCAATGAAGTAGTTAAAAGGTCTGGGGTTGATTACAGGTGTGTGGTTTTGCATTTGGAAGCTGTTGCTGTGACTAGACAACATGCGGTCTAAGGAACTCTCAATTGAGGTGAAGCAGAACACCCTGAGGCTGAAAAAAAAGAAAAAATCCATCAGAGAGATAGCAGACATGCTTGGAGTAGCAAAATCAACAGTCGGGTAGATTCTGAGAAAAAAGGAATTGACTGGTGAGCTTGGGAACTCAAAAAGGCCTGGGCGTCCACGGATGACAACAGTGGTGGATGATCGCCACATACTTTCTTTGGTGAAGAAGAACCCGTTCACAACATCAACTGAAGTCCAGAACACTCTCAGTGAAGTAGGTGTATCTGTCTCTAAGTCAACAGTAAAGAGAAGACTCCATGAAAGTAAATACAAAGGGTTCACATCTAGATGCAAACCATTCATCAATTCCAAAAATAGACAGGCCAGAGTTAAATTTGCTGAAAAACACCTCATGAAGCCAGCTCAGTTCTGGAAAAGTATTCTATGGACAGATGAGACAAAGATCAACCTGTACCAGAATGATGGGAAGAAAAAAGTTTGGAGAAGAAAGGGAACGGCACATGATCCAAGGCACACCACATCCTCTGTAAAACATGGTGGAGGCAACGTGATGGCATGGGCATGCATGGCTTTCAATGGCACTGGGTCACTTGTGTTTATTGATAACATAACAGCAGACAAGAGTAGCCATATGAATTCTGAAGTGTACCGGGATATACTTTCAGCCCAGATTCAGCCAAATGCCGCAAAGTTGATCGGACGGCGCTTCATAGTACAGATGGACAATGACCCCAAGCATACAGCCAAAGCTACCCAGGAGTTCATGAGTGCAAAAAAGTGGAACATTCTGCAATGGCCAAGTCAATCACCAGATCTTAACCCAATTGAGCATGCATTTCACTTGCTCAAATCCAGACTTAAGACGGAAAGACCCACAAACAAGTAAGACCTGAAAGCTGCGGCTGTAAAGGCCTGGAAAAGCATTAAGAAGGAGGAAACCCAGCGTTTGGTGATGTCCATGGGTTCCAGACTTAAGGCAGTGATTGCCTCCAAAGGATTCGCAACAAAATATTGAAAATAAAAATATTTTGTTTGGGTTTGGTTTATTTGTCCAATTACTTTTGACCTCCTAAAATGTGGAGTGTTTGTAAAGAAATGTGCACAATTCCTACAATTTCTATCAGATATTTTTGTTCAAACCTTCAAATTAAACGTTACAATCTGCACTTGAATTCTGTTGTAGAGGTTTCATTTCAAATCCAATGTGGTGGCATGCAGAGCCCAACTCGCGAAACTTGTGTCACTGTCCAAATATTTCTGGACCTAACTGTATGTGTTTTTTTTATTTTTACAATGACACGTGTGTTTCTCCGGCGCGTGTCACGTGGGAACGCATCCACACTACATCCGTATGGTACAGGTGCGGGCTGCATGACACTTGTGCTGCCGGAGAAAAACGGACATGCCTCCGTATGGAGCACACAGGCTTACGTCTGCTCCACACGGACGCACGGGCCAATGGCTGAATACGTGCGTGCACATAGACCCATTGATTTTAATGGGTATACGTGTGCCCGTGTCTCCGGTACATGCGGGAACGGACCTAGCACGTACCGGAGGCACGTGCATGTGAAGGGGGCCTAAGCAAAAGTTTCTGAGAACCTCATAAATATCAGCAGCCCAGAAGAAAGGAAGATTTCATCTCAGCACTTTGCAAGGCTAAAGGGGGCTTTACACGCAACAACATCGCTAACGAGATGTCGTTGTGGTCACGGAATTCGTGACGCACATCCGGCCTCGTTAGCGACGTCATTGCGTGTGAAACGCACGAACGACTGCTAACGATCAAAATTACTTACCTAATCGTTGATCGTTGACACGTCGTTCTAATCCCAAATATCGTTGCTGTTGCAGGACGCAGGTTGTTCGTCGTTCCTTCGGCAGGGCACATCGCTATGTGTGACACTGCAGGAACGAGGAATAACCTGAGGAAGGAAGGAGGTGGGCGGGATGTTACGGACGCTCATCTCTGCCCCTCCGCTTCTATTGGGCGGCCGCTTAGTGACGCTGCTGTGACGCCGTACAAACCGCCCCCTTAGGAAGGAGGTGGTTTGCCGGCCACAGCGACGTCGCTAGGCAGGTAAGTGTGTGTGACGGGTGTTAGCGATGTTGTGCGCCACGGGCAGCGATTTGCCCGTGACGCACAACCGACGGGGGCGGGTGCTTTCACCAGCGACATCGCTAGCGATGTCGCTGCGTGTAAAGCAGCCTTTAGTCACACACTAAACTTAAGATGAACTGAAAGAGCTATTAGGATCAAGAAACAGGGAAACTGATTTTACAGATCAGGTTTGGCCAAATGAAGTCTATGGGGATCCTTGGAAAACAGATGTCAAGTGAATTTTGCAACCAATTTTCCACGGTTTTTTTTGTTTTTTTTAACAAATCCATTGTTAATTGACAATGAAAATAAAGTTTAAGCTATTTGCCTCCTTTAGTCTTGGGAAAATGCATCCTTATGTTAAGACGTGTATTAAGAGTAAAAAAAATAATTGTTCCTATCACTAGAATCTCCTGCCATTGCACATTGGTGGTGGAGGTGGTCTGCACAAGGGTGAGAGAAGATGATGTCCCATCTATCAGTCACCTGCAGAATACTAATAGCCTCAGCGGTCAGGAAACTGATGGTCAAGGCATCAACACTTCACGTCCTGGAGGACACCACTGGAGGAGAAGTGGATTTGAGTGGTAAGTAACCATTATTTCTTTATTTTATAAGGATCCAGATCCTGAAATTAATTTATAACATTTTCATGAAAACTTACCTTGAAATTTTCTGCCCACTGAAAAAACAAGTGTCCGTCACTGCCACAACTTTTTGCCACAGTCTCAAGTTTTTCCACTAATTTAATTAAGACAGAGTTTGCCATTTCAATGCAAAAAGGATCTGATCCCATCATGTGTTCCCTGTGGGGAAAAATCGAATACATCAGCAAAACAACGTCTTTACCAACATCTTTTACAAAAAATTACATCAACATACAGTAGCTGGTGCAAAGTTAGACAAAAGTGTTTAAGCATACGCCAAATTTATCAATATGAGCCATTGGAATAAATGTGACTGTCGCACAGGATTCACAAATCTGTTCATATGTATTTAGCAAAAATATCCAAATTATTATTATTATTATTATTATTATTATTTATTATTATAGCGCCATTTATTCCATGGCGCTTTACAAGTGAAAGGGTATACGTACAACAATCATTAACAGTACATAACAGACTGGTACAGGAGGAGAGAGGACCCTGCCCGCGAGGGCTTACAGTCTACAGGGAATGGGTGATGGTACAATAGGTGAGGACATAGCTGGTTGCACAGTGGTCTACTGGACTGAGGGCTATTGTAGGTTGTAGGCTTGTTGGAAGAGGTGGGTCTTGAGGTTCCTCTTGAAGCGTTCCACGGTAGGGGAGAGTCTGATGTGCTGAGGTAGAGCGTTCCAGAGTATGGGGGATGCACGGGAGAAATCTTGTACGCGATTGTGGGAAGAGGAGATAAGGGAGGAGCAGAGAAGGAGATCTTGTGAGGATCTGAGGTTGCGTGCAGGTAGGTACCGGGAGACTAGGTCACAGATGTAGGGAGGAGACAGTTTGTGCATGGCTTTGTATGTCATGGTTAGTGTTTTGAACTGGAGTCGTTGGGTGATGGGAAGCCAGTGAAGGGATTGGCAGAGTGGCGAGGCTGGGGAGTAGCGAGGGGAGAGGTGGATTAAGCGGGCCGCAGAGTTTAGGATAGATTGCAGGGGTGCAAGAGTGTTGGAAGGGAGGCCAGAGAGCAGGAGGTTGCAGTAGTCGAGGCGGGAGATGATGAGGGCATGCACTAATGTTTTTGCTGATTCTTGGTTAAGGAAAGCACGGATACGGGAGATGTTTTTGAGTTGTAATCGGCATGAGGTGAAGAGGGCTTGGATGTGTGGCTTGAAGGATAGAGCAGAGTCGAGGGTCACTCCAAGGCAACGAGCTTGTGAGACTGGGGAGAGTGAGCAACCATCGAGTTTGATGGAAAGGCTTGTTGGAGGAGATGAGTGAGGAGGAGGAAAGACAATGAATTCTGTTGTGTCCATGTTAAGTTTTAGGAATCGCACAGAGAAGAAGGATGAAATAGCAGACAGACATTGTGGGATTCTGGTTAGTAGAGAGGTAATGTCAGGTCCAGAGAGGTAGATCTGTGTGTCATCGGCATAGAGATGATACTGGAAGCCGTAGGACTCAATGAGCTGTCCCAGGCTGAAGGTGTAGATGGAGAACAGCAGGGGTCCAAGAACTGAGCCTTGGGGAACACCGACAGATAGGGGGCGAGATGAGGAAGTGGTGTGAGAATGGGAGACGCTGAAAGTTCGGTCGGTTAGGTATGAGGATATCCAAGATAGGGCCAAGTCTGTGATGCCCAGAGATGAGAGAATCTGTAGTAGGAGGGAATGGTCTACTGTGTCGAATGCAGAGGACAGGTCCAGGAGGAGGAGGACAGAGTAGTGTCGCTTGGCTTTGGCCAATTTAATCTATACACACAAGAGAAATAATTCCTCTTACGAGCAGCATTTGAAGGAAAAACTGGAATAGCATTATTTTGAAAAACATATTCTTAAAATCGTAGGTTTTATACTATGTATGATAGATCCCAACATTTTTACACTACACCGCTGTTAAAATAAGTGTGGGCACAAACGCACATTGCTTCAGTGGAAAATTGCATATCATAACTTTGCGTTAAAGGGTTAAAATATCCCTAGAAACAGATTCTTACAAGAGACGTGAATGTGGCGCCCCTGAGGCTTCAGTCGCCACAGGGTATTGCGCCTCACTTATGGTGCGATACTCATCCTGGGTCCAGAGGAGGTCGGTACCGGTTCCACAACACACAACCTCATACACATAGTCAGGTTGCCCTCCCCTTTGGGGACCAGGCTAGGGTTAGGTTTTAAGGTAGTCACCAAACATGGGGGGCTGCCACCCACTAGTGACAGGGAACCAAGGGAGGAGCGGCCACCAGGTGGAGTTAGGAGCCGACACATCAGAAAGAGTTCTCTAGTAGGGGAGGAAAGGAGTTGACGGGTTTTTCGGTAGCTCCCGTGAGACAAAGGAGACAATATGGTCGCCGAGGGGAGAGCTTCATTGCTCCCTCAGAACTGGCGCAGAGCAGGGTGCAGAGCCCTATGGTGGAACAGACTTTAAGTGTATCACCAGAATCTGTAGGACAGGGGGATTCTACGTGTCACGCTCCCCGGGTCCCCTGCCACGCTCTCCGGCTCTCCTGCCTCGCTCCCCGGCTCCCCTGCCACGCTCCCCGGCTTCCCTGCCTCGCTCCCCGGCTCCTCTGCTAGGCGTCCCCCGCTCCACAGCCTCCAGGCCCCATCACCTGCGGTCCCCAGGCGGCCCGGTCCCCGCTCCCGGCGCCCGTCGGCAGCTCTGCTCCAGCCCGGCTCTCCTGCCTCCTGTTCACCGCTCCCTGCCCTGACTTCTGGCACCCGGGCCTCGCGCATGCGCATTAGGGCGCGCGCGCGGTCATTGACCCTCTCTTAAAGGGCCAGTGTCCTCCAACAGGATATTGAAGGATCAGGTACTGGGTATATAGGGGGATCCTTTCCAAGTGGGCGGGGCCTGTTCTTCGTGTTTTCTAAGCTAGGAGTCAGGTCTCCTTGTGTCTTGTGATATACTCACCTATCTCTCTCGTAGAGCCGCTCCTGCCTCACCAACCGGTCCTGACGATACCCGAACCCCGAACGGTGACGGCCTGCCATCCCGTCAGTTCCTACCATCTCCGATTCCTGTGGTGACCCGCCTTCTCGCTCCATTGGTTCCGGACTCTGCCTGACGTCATCTCGGCCTCCAAACCTCAGCTCCGTCACCCGGACTACCATCAGAGACCCCGTGGTCCCAGGGACTCCTTCACTCCAATCCTCTGAACGGACTGTCCTGCTAGTGCTCCGGCTACCGGGCACCTTGCCCTCGGTGAGGTGTTCAGCCCAGTGGATCCACCTCCTGGGTATGCCCGTCCACCTGGCCCTAACAGTAAGAACAGGCCATGGATCCCGCCGAAGCACTAGCGGCCCAGCTGGGCACCCTGCAGCAGAAACTCGTACGACAGCGCGAGACCCAGACCCGCATGCTGGCCTTCATGTCCTCTGTGGATACCCGCCTGCACACGCTGCAAGCATCTGCCACGTCCATGGCGTCTCAGGTTGCTACTGCACAGTCCACGGCCACGGTTCCTATGGCGGCTACCTCGGAAGCTTCTAAACTACGCTTGGCCTCTCCACCCCGATATGCCGGAGATCCCAAGACCTGCAGAGGATTCCTAAACCAGTGCTCCCTCCATTTCAAGCTGCTTCCGCACTTGTTTGCCTCCGACCAAGCCAAGGTGGCGTTTGTGATGTCCCATCTAGAGGGTGAGGCACTGGCCTGGATGAACCCCTTGTGGGAAAAGGAGGACCCTGTGACCACTAACATCCAGGACTTCCTGCAGGCATTTAGAAACACCTTTGACGAACCTGGACGTGCCGCTGCATCCGCCTCATCACTCCTCAGGCTACGTCAGGGGACTATGACGGTAGGGCAGTATGCCATCCGCTTCCGCACTTTGGCCTCAGAATTGGGATGGAACAATGAAGCCCTCACCGCCGCCTTCTGGGAAGGACTCTCCAGCCGTATTAAGGACGAGCTGGCAGGCCGCGATGTTCCTTCCACCCTGGATGCCCTGATCGCACTAGCCACCCGCGTGGACCTCAGATTCCAGGAACGATCCAAAGAGGTGTCCCGTGAGAGACGTCCGATACGGCATTCCTCTCCTCCGCAGAAGCCCGCCGTACTTCAGTCAGCGTCGTCTGGTGTCTCTGTCCACGAGCCCATGCAGATTGACCGTTTGCGGCAGTCCGAACAACGCCGAGCAGAACGGCTCGCCAAGGGCCTCTGCTTCTACTGCGGAGAGGGCACACACCTTCTACGCTCCTGTCCAGAGAGGCCGGGAAACTCCAAAGCCTAGGGTTGGTAGGAGAGGCCACCCTAGGTGGAACATCGCTCTCTACGTCCTCCCACACATGTCCCATCAAATCCTGCTGGGACTCCCCTGGTTGCGAACACACGAACCGTCAGTCAGCTGGTGTACTGGTGAAATCACCCGATGGGGCTCCTCTTGCCACGAGAACTGTCTGAAGACTATACAGCCCATCCGACGACCTCCGGTTCCGGAGTCCCTACCGGGACTGCCCTCGGCCTATTGGTCCTTCGCGGACGTCTTTGATAAAAAGGAGTCAGAGGTACTTCCGCCACATCGTCCTTATGACTGTGCCATCGACCTACTCCCGGGAACTACACCACCTCGAGGACGGATATATCCGCTGTCTCCTGCTGAAACAAGGGCCATGTCTGTCTACATCACGGAGAACCTGGCAAGGGGATTCATTCGGAGATCCTCCTCTCCTGCGGGAGCAGGCTTCTTCTTCGTTAAGAAGAAAGAGGGCGACCTACGCCCATGCATTGACTACCGGGGATTGAACTAGATCACCGTGAAAAATAAATACCCCCTGCCGCTCATCCCCGAATTGTTTGATCGGCTTAGAGGAGCTCGTGTGTTTACCAAGTTGGATCTTCGGGGTGCCTATAACCTGGTCCGCATCCGCTCTGGGGACGAATGGAAGACCGCATTCAATACTCGCGATGGGCACTATGAATACTGTGTGATGCCCTTCGGCCTCTGTAACGCACCAGCAGTGTTTCAGGAATTGGTGAACGACGTGTTCCGGGACCTTCTCTACGTCTGTGTGGTGGTGTATCTGGATGATATCCTGGTCTTCTCTCCGGACCTCCAGACCCACAGAGAGAACGTGCAGCTGGTACTACAAAGACTGAGAGAGAATCGTCTGTACGCCAAGTACGAGAAGTGTGTCTTCGAGCAGTCTTCTCTTCCCTTCCTGGGTTACGTAATCTCCGATACCGGTCTGCAGATGGACCCGGAGAAGGTCTCTTCCATTCTCAACTGGCCCCCTCCTTCCGGACTGAAGGCAATCCAACGCTTTCTGGGATTCGCAAACTATTACCGTCAGTTCATCCCTCACTTCTCTGCTCTGACTGCACCTCTCTCCGCCTTGACCAAGAAGGGGGCTAATCCAAAGGACTGGTCACCTGCGGCCGACGCCGCGTTTGGCTCCCTGAAACAGGCATTTGCTTCTTCCCCTGTGCTCCACCGTCCTGAGTTAAACCGACAGTTCACCTTGGAGGTGGATGCCTCCTCCTCGGGAGCCGGAGCAGTGCTCATGCAGAAGTCCTCCTCCGGGAAGATGGTTACTTGCGGTTTCTTCTCCAAGAGCTTCTCAGCGCCTGAACGCAACTACACCATCGGTGACCGAGAGCTATTGGCAGTCAAACTGGCTCTGGAGGAATGGCGCTACCTTCTGGAGGGAGCAGTGTACCCCGTGATCATTTACACGGACCACAAGAACCTGGAATACCTGTGGTCCGCTCAGCGACTGAACCCACGGCAAGCCAGGTGGTCCTTGTTCTTTGCCAGGTTCGATTTTCAGCTCCATTTTCGACCCGCGGACAAGAATGTACGAGCAGATGCCTTGTCCAGGTCATTCATGCCCATGGAGCAGGAGGAGGAGACATCCCAGCCCATCATCTGCCCAAGTAAGATCATTCCGGTGGCTCCTGTCACCCTGGCCCAGATACCGCCCGGGAAGACCTATGTCTCTGAGACTGACAGGCAAAAAGTGTTGCACTGGGGCCATGCCTCGAAAATAGCCGGCCATGCTGGTCAGAAGAAAACATGGAGTACAATTGTACGTCACTACTGGTGGCCATCCCTTCGCACGGATGTTGCTTCTTTTGTCTCAGCCTGCTCTTCTTGTGCCAGGAACAAGACGCCCAAACACCTGCCATATGGTCGTCTTCTGCCTCTGCCTATACCCTCCGTTCCGTGGCAACACATTGCAATGGACTTTATTACGGACTTGCCCCTGTCCTCCGGACACACGGTCATATGGGTCGTGGTGGATCGGTTCTCCAAAATGGCTCATTTCGTCCCTATGGCTGGACTGCCCTCTGCCCAGGAACTCGCTGACGCCTACATACAGCACATCTTCCGGTTGCATGGCTTTCCCTCACACATTGTGTCCGACAGAGGAACTCAGTTTACCTCCCGCTTCTGGAGGGCTCTCTGCAAACATCTGGGAGTGACTCTGGACTTTTCTTCAGCCTACCATCCTCAGTCGAATGGCCAAGTGGAACGAGTCAATCAGATCTTGACCTCCTTCTTACGTCACTACGTTAACGCCCATCACGACGACTGGCCCACGCTTCTTCCTTAGGCTGAATTCTCCCATAACCACCACGTCAGTGAGTCCTCCTCCAGCTCTCCCTTCCATGTCGTTTACGGACTTCAGCCTTCCGTTCCATTACCAGTATCTTCTTCCTCGGATGTCCCTGCTGCTGATACCGTAGTCCGTGACTTTTCAACGATTTGGGACTCTGTCAAGACGTCCCTTGGACGTGCTTCCCTGCGGATGAAGAGACACGCAGACAAAAGGCGTCTGGATCCTCCATGTTTCTCTCCAGGAGATCTGGTCTGGCTTGCTTCCAAATATGTCCGATTGAAGCTACCATCATACAAGTTGGGTCCTCGCTACATCGGGCCGTTTAAAGTCCTCAGCAAAATAAATGAGGTCTCCTACAAGCTGCAGCTCCCGGCCACGATGAGAATACCCAACTCCTTCCACGTCTCCCTGCTCAAGCCGGTTGTCCTTGGTCCCTTCTCTGCTGCTGCCAGTTCTGCTCCGCCTCCTATTGCTGATGATGACATCTATGCGGTAAGGGATATCGTGGCCATGAAAACCGTACGGGGCCGACAGTTCTTCCTGGTGGACTGGGTAGGGTATGGTCCTGAGGATAGGTCCTGGGAACCCCGGGAGAATGTGGGTACTCCTCTGATACGTGCCTTCCTGTCCCGGTTGTGGGGAGGGGGGCGTGGGGGAGGGGGTACTATCACGCTCCCCGGCTTCCCTGCCTCGCTCTCCGGCTCTCCTGCCTCGCTCCCCGGCTCCCCTGCCATGCTCCCCGGCTTCCCTGCCTCGCTCCCCGGCTCCTCTGCCAGGCGTCCCCCGCTCCACAGCCTCCAGGCCCCATCACCTGCAGTCCCCAGGCGGCCCGGTCCCCGCTCCCGGCGCCCGTCGGCAGCTCTGCTCCAGCCCGGCTCTCCTGCCTCCTGTTCACCGCTCCCTGCCCTGGCTTCTGGCACCCGGGCCTCGCGCATGCGCATTAGGGCGCGCGCGCGGTCATTGACCCTCTCTTAAAGGGCCAGTGTCCTCCAACAGGATATTGAAGGATCAGGTACTGGTTATATAGGGGGATCCTTTCCAAGTGGGCGGGGCCTGTTCTTCATGTTTTCTAAGCTAGGAGTCAGGTCTCCTTGTGTTTTGTGATATACTCACCTATCTCTCTCGTAGAGCCGCTTCTGCCTCGCCAACCGGTCCTGACGATACCCGAACCCCGAACGGTGACGGCCTGCCATCCCGTCAGTTCCTACCATCTCCGATTCCTGTGGTGACCCGCCTTCTCGCTCCATTTGTTCCGGACTCTGCCTGACGTCATCTCGGCCTCCGAACCTGAGCTCCGTCACCCGGACTACCATCAGAGACCCCATGGTCCCAGGGACTCCTTCACTCCACTCCTCTGAACGGACTGTCCTGCTAGTGCTCCGGCTACCGGGCACCTTGCCCTCGGTGAGGTGTTCAGCCCAGTGGATCCACCTCCTGGGTCTGCCCGTCCACCTGGCCCTAACACTACGTCCCTCTGACCGCCACCAGTTCACGGAGCACAGTGGCATATAGGGTCCGGGGTTGTGAAAAAAAAGTCTGACCCCACCGTGGACCCGCGTCACATGAACACGGGACGGGAGCTAAAAACTATAAGGTCCGGGATCCCCAAGTAGCTTCAGGCCACAGGGATTCATCTGTAAAAGCGCGAGAAGGGCCCACGGACGTCCGGACTGTTACTGACCTCCAAAGGATCCGGGATCGGTTGGGACCCATCATGGTAGAGACAGCACTGGAACCGTGAGTAAAAACACCTGGAACCGCAGCAACTGACTCAGCCTCTTATTGCCATTGCCATCTCCCCGCGCTTCGGCGCCAGCGGCCATTACGGTCCCCTTATCATCCTCCCCGGGGCCCGCTCCACCTGTGGGGAGCAGAAACATCCTTGCTGTGACACCATCAGCCCCGGAGGACAGCGACCGCAGCGGCGGCTAATCCCTGGCCACGTACCACAAGTGGCATCACGAGACAACCATCCTCCATTCATCTCCTTTTATTGTACACCTCGGGGCCAAGAAGCTGAGCCGGGCTACCCGTGAAATCCCCCTGACCTGACATCATCGGCTCGGCGACGAGTAAAGTTAACCCCTTGCCCCATGGGTGCTAGATGAACATTTCTCTTGTTTTGCTGTTCCTCCTCATTGTCCTCCAGGCTACTCAGTTGGTATACAAATATAAATGACCGACCATCACAGCAAATAGGTGTGAACAGGTGCAAGCTGAAAATTCACTACTCAGTTGGTATAGCATGTTTGTAGTTTCTATGTGGGGCGTACAGCCTTTTTAAGGTGTGTTATATAAACAAGGTTATTCTGCGCTTATTATATGTTAGGTGTGGGGTCATGAGTGAACATGAAGAGGTCAGTGAGTGGCTTGCAGTGTGGTTGGAGTGATTGGCAGAGCCGAAAGGGTGCTTTACTCGTTGCGACATCGCAAGCGATTGCTAGCTATGTTGCGACCGATAGCACCCACCCCCGTCGGTTGCACGATATGTGATGATCGCTGCCGTAGCGAACATTATCGCTACGGTAGCGTTACATGCACATACCTGGTCAGCGACGTTGCTGTGACGGCCGAACAATCCCTCCTTCAAGGGGGAGGTGCGTTCGGCGTCATAGCGACGTCACTGCAGCGTCACTTAGTGGCCGGCCAATGAAAGCAGAGGAGCGGAGATGAGCGGGAAGTAACATCTCGCCCACCTCCTTCCTTCCGCATTGCCGGTGGACGCAGGTAAGGAGATTTTCGTCGTTCCTGCGGTGTCACACATAGCGATGTGTGCTGCCACAGGAACGACAAACAACATCGTACCTGTCGCAGCAGCGATATTAAGGAAATGAGCGACGTGTCAACGAGCAACGTTTTTTCACGTTTTTGTGCTCTTTGATCGTCGCTCATTGGTGTTACACGCTGCGATGTCGGTTACGGCGCCGGATGTGCGTCACTACCGACGTGACCCCGACGATATATCGTTACCGATATCACAGCGTGTAAAGCCCCCTTTAGTGTGCATTGAAAGATGTGTGGGCAAAGGGTCAAGAGAGGTGTGAAGTATCCATCTCTTGTTTCGTGTACATAGTGTACCTATGCAAGACTGGACCTCATCTTTGCAGTAAACTATTTCTTGATCTGTCTGCAGTGGGTTTCTGTCCACAACTCCCTGTACGGAGAGAGCACCCATAGGAGCCAACCTGTATTGTGGTTGGGCCACAATTCACTTCAATTATTTCTATATAAAAATTGGCCAATTTTTACACAATCACAAATGGCATAATGCGTTCAATTACTAAGAAACAAAAGCTAATTTTCATCACCAGGACCTTGTCTAATAAAGTCTCTTAAGGCTACACAAGAAAACTTTGGTTGAAAAACCAGAATCCATCTGTGACCTTGAAAGCTCTATTGAGTCAAGTAACTAGAATTGGAAATTGTGGGAAATAAAATTGTTTTCTTATAGACAAATTAAAGTGTGATACAGAGTTTCTGCATGCTTCAAATAACACTGCACACACTTCTACGCTATGGACGACACCAGGGATCCTCCCCAACCCTCTTGTGGAACACCACCTAAATATTTTAGGTGGTATAGAACCATGCTGAATATTGAGAGGAAAAATTCTATTAAAGTGGATCAAGTCATTAAATTTCACAATACAAACTGAATATATTATTATATAGATAAATCTCTTAGACCTGATGGGGGCGGTGTACTTTCTTTGAAAATCAATGCTACCATGACTGCAAAATTTTCTCATTAAAATGAGCATATTGTTATCACACATGAAAACATTCGCAAAGGATTATACAGCCTTCTGACATGGATTTTAGACGTGTAGGAATATCATCATCAGTACTAAGAGATCTATGAAATAATGTGTTCAGTTTTCTATTTGAAATCTCGTGGCTAGTGATGGGCGAACCCCCCTGATATTCGCGTTCGGGAGCCTCGCCGGAATGTTTTGTAAAGATCAAGTTCGGGTTCTGAGATACCACATCGTTATCACCCGGAACGGCCTGACGCTCTCTGAACAGGAGTGCCTCAGCTGCGTGGAAATACATGCAGCCGACCGCTCCTGTCAGGAGAGTGTGTGGCTGTACCGGGTGATAACGATGCAACACTCACACAATGACAGTCAAAGTTCAGTTAACAGAACCTTCGATGACGTCATAGCCATGTGAACAGTCTGTAAGGCAATGTGTCTGTACAACACCAGACTGGTCACATGGCTATGACATCATGGAAGGTCTTTTAATTAGTTTTGATTACTGGGGCACAGCAATGATCGGATGCGGAAGCAGAAGCAGAGTCTGCAGGACGCGTCGCGGTACCTGTAAGTATAATGACAATGTTTTTTAATAATGTGCTTTTTTTTTTACAGCCCCTAGACCCGAACTGGACCTGAACTGTAACACGAGCTTCCCAGGAAAGATGCTGTTCGGGAACGTGTACACGTTCACTATGTGTTTGGTACAGATCCCGAACTTTACAGTTTGGGTTCGCCCATCACTACTCATGGCAGATTTAGTTTAAACATTTTATGGTCCATGACTGATATAAACAGTACATCATGGAGCATGTCAGGGACTTTGTAGTGGGCTCTTTGATTTCTTCACAAAGAGAGATGTCAGCTATAATACATAGCCGGCATCTGCCTCTGACAGTAGCGATAGGCGCAGACGCTGATCGCTGCTTTTCAACTCTCACATGGAGCTTTCAATCACTCACAGCTGTATTTAAGAGCTGCTATGATCCTGTCCAGGCATCAGTTTGGGCACCTATTGCCCTTCACTACAAAGCGATAGCGAAAAAACGACTGCTGAACACTTCTAAGCCTGTCACGTGATGTCTTCTGTGATCTGCAGCCTGTGTCTGGATGTCACAGGAGGCAAGGATTTCTACTAAATATATAAATATATATATATATATATATATATATATATATATATATATACTGCAAAAGTGCAAGAGATCAAATAATCACAGGCTAAAGTCTTAAACCTGCTTTACACGCTACAATATATCTTACAATGTGTCGGCGGGGTCACGTCGTAAGTGACGCACATCCGGCATTGTAAGTTACATTGCGGTGTGTGACAGGTACGTGCGATTGCGATTGAACGTTCATCGCATACACATCGTACCTTTCTCTAGAATTGCATGTCAGATTGTTCATCATACCCGGGGTAGCACACATTGCAGTGTATGACACCCCGGGAACGATGAACAGATCTTACCTAGGTCCTGCGGCTCCCGGTCCACAATGCGGAAGGAAGGAGGTGGGCGGGATATTTACGTCCCGCTCAGCTCCACCCTTCCGCTTCTATTGGCTGCCTGCCGCGTGACGTCGATGTGATGCCGAACGTCCCTCCCACTCCAGGAAGTGGACGTTTGCCGCCCACATCGAGGTCGTATGGAAGGTAACAAACAAATTGAACGTGCCACACATACGATGGGGGCGTTGCAAATCGCATACGATATTGTATGCAAAATTGCAACGTGTAAAGCAGGCTTTACATACAGATGGATGAAATCCAAGATAGTAAATCTGAAAACGTGGTTTGCCAGAGCAGTTTATGTACTGATGCTAAGGAGAAGGAGAAATTGTACTTGACAGTAAAATTCTGAATATAAAACGTGTTCTCGAGTAGACGTTTGTGTCATTTTGTATCAATTCCAATGATATAAATGTCTATGATAAATTCTTAGTATCACTATCAGATATAGAGATATACAAGAAGTTTAATATATGTAAGTCGATAGAACAGCTCATTTCATTATGCTGGATTACTAATGCTTAGTAATAATTATAATAAATAAATAAATCTTTATTTTTTATATAGCGCTAACATATTCCACAGCGCTTTACTATAATAATTACTAAGCATTAATATAGTAATTACTAATTAATATAGTAATTATTACTTATCTTTATATTAGACCCCCCCCCTTAACCCTTTCACAATCCAACAATTTTCCATTTTCAGATTTTCCTCCTTTTCTTCTGAGAGTCATAACTTTTTTAGCCATATCAGGGCTTGTTTTTGCAGGTCGAGTTGTACTTTTGAATGACACCATTCATTCTGCCCCAGATTGTACTGGAAAATGGGGAAAAAAACTCCAAGTGTAGTGAAATTGCAAAAAAAAGTGACACGTCGAGGTGCCGGGTGGTGTGTCTGTGCGGGGTCTGAGCTGGTACCCGGGTAGGTTATTTTACCGTCCACGTTGTCCTCGGTTACCTGGTTCCTCTATGTGCAGCAGTTCACGGGCATATAGAGGTCTTTGTATTGAGCACTGTTTGACAATATGTTATACAATCTGTAGGTTCAGGACTTCATCGGTGCGTTTGTGACGCCCTGGGCAAGCCAGGGGTCACAGGTCACAACACCACACGCACCCCACATTCCCTGCAGGTACACCGAAGTCAAAACTAAAATCCTTGTTGCCTTCCTCCAGGGGCTGGTGTCCACACCAGGGGGTGGGCCAGGCGGTGGGCTCCGCCCACCGAGGAGTTCACAGTTCTTAAGGCGGGAAAACCAGGCAGATGAGAGTTAAGCTAGGGAAGTGAAGGAGTAAACAGTGAAGTAGAAGGAGGAAAAGTAGAGAAAGAGAAAAGTGACAGCAAGAAGCCTGAAGTTAGTCCGGGTGTGTGCCCCGGACTGAGACAGCTAGGTTGGCAGACGGCGGTGACCGTCTGCAGGAGAGATTGCTCGGAGGTTGCCGAAAGGACCGCGGACGGGTGGTGACCCAGCGTAGCGGAGCGGTATACAAAGAACAGTAGGCACCAGGGCAGGGGCCTTTCGGATCCCGGCAAGGCTAGGAGTCGCCATAATTTGCCAAATCCGTCAGTGAAGGGGACGTCTGTCTCCCAACAACCAAGTCCCGTTTGAAGGCAACAGTCCGACCGTTAAGGGGAGACACCGCCACCGCCAAGGTACCAGTTTCCCAGGGCCAGCGCCTGCGGGCAAGAGTGGAGCTCCTTCGGCTCATATCCAGGTCGGGGAGCGGGTTACCGGTGGGAATCCATCGCTACCAAAAGATTACACATAGGTGCAGGAAAGAGACCGTCACCGTCAACTGCAGGGAACATCAGCACCGTAACCGTCTGAGGGACCCGTCCAACCAGCCGTTTGTTTACCGAGAACTGTGTCGTGTTTACTGGCTGAGTGAGTACCTCCGTGCCGTGCGGCACAGCGCTGCCCCTGCGCCCCTGCACCTCTACAGGCCCCATACCCGCCTGTCCACCATCCAACCCCCTCACTGGGCCCCGGGATCACCAAACCCCCTACCCACGGAGGGGCAAATCAACAACTGGCTGCTCCATACCATCACTCCCGGGCTCCCCAGGCAGAGCAGCGGTGGTGTCCACTCAATCACCACAACCGTGGGTGGCGTCACGGACAATAAACAATCCCAACTACCAAACCCCTTTCACTCATGGGCGAGGAGCGCCGCTCAAGTCCCCGGGATCCGGCCCATCGCTTGAGCCACCGAGCAGCGGCAGGCCGCAGCCGCAGCGGCAGCCGGACCCGAGCAGTGGGAGAGCGCAGCGTCCCCTCCTCCGCCCGCGACAACTTGGCGTCACGAACAGGATCTTACCACTCTGCCGTTGGGTAGAGGTGCGCATTGTGACCGCCGGAGGTGTACGGCCGGAAAATTTCAGAAGCCGCCATCTTTGGCGCGAAGAGTTCCCGCTCGAGCGTCTTCTCGAGTAGCAGAGGCGCGAAGGCCAAAACCCCGCCCCGATAGAGGAGGGGCCGGAAAGAAGCTAAGGGGGACGCGATGGCGGCTGGCTGCATGTGAACGCAGCTATAAAAGCAGGGACGCCAGGACTCTGCAGTCACCCTGTTCCTGGAAGAAGTCGCCAGCAGCATGTGGATGCCGTCCCGAAGCACCGTAGCCCCCGCGCCGGGAACCGCGGCGTGGGTGGAGATCCGGACTGCGCAGCTCTATCAAAGGCTGCAGGTCAAAATGCAGCTCCTCATGGAGGAGTGGGAGGCCGACATGGCGGACGTGATAGCGACCGTGCGGAGACGCGAGGAGGAAGCTGAGGAAGGGAGGGTGAGTGACCCACGCCCCGATGCCCTTGAAAGGCCGGTCATCGCGGCTGCGGGACCCGGTCCAAACTTTCTCGCCCTGTTACCTCCCTCGCCACCCGTCGCGGAAGCTATGACCCCGCCACTAGGCCCGCTGCCACCGCAACCGGTAGCGATACCCAGCATGCCCGCCCCGGTGGGCCGACCTGTAGCCGGAGCCCGTATCAAATCGGAGGTGCTGCCATGGAAGGCCCCGAAGTCTGCACCGGAGGCATCCCCTGAGAAGTCCCCCGAGCCGGAGCTGATAACCCGTTCCGAGCCGAAGGCCCAACCGCGGAAACCCCCTGTGCCCATCCCCCACACCTCGGCTGAGGTTGCGCCGGGTTGCCGCTGCAAGGCGGCGTCCAAGGCCAAGACGCCGCGGGACCTGCCGCCCAGATCCCTGACAGTGGGCAGCGTCCAGAATGTCCCGCGGGGCCCGACCAGTGCGCCGGAGCTCGTAGCAGCGCCGTATTGGGACAGGGAGCCGGTACCGCTGGGCCCGGAGATCGGTGAGAGGGAAAGGAAGAAGGCGGAGTTGGTGGCCCGTGCAATCCGGGAAAAGGAGAAACTCCGTCAGGCGACCTTTCGTGTCCGGGGCCCGCTGTATGAAGGACAGGTGAGGCGGTTTGATGTCCACCGGGGCTATAGGTTTATTTATGAACCGGGCCTGGAGGCCGAAGTGTTTATAGCCTGGCGGGATGTGAATGCTCACCTGCCCGAGGAGAACCCCGGTCGTAACCTGATGCCGGGCGACATCGTGCAGTACACCCGGCACTGTGGAGAGAGGGGGTGGTTTGCCCTAGATGCGAAATTGAGGGGCAGCCAGGAGGCCCGTGTGAGTGCTGCACCCCCTCCCTCAGGTGAAGCCGAAGACTCTGAGTAGGGCAGCGGAACCCCGTTGTCCAGTCCCCGTTGGGACCACCAGTGTGCCTGTTTAAAAGTTGCCAAAAATGATGATAAGAGAATGATTACCGTGAAAGTCACCTGATCTGAAGCTGTGATTTGGAAAACCGGCCGTTGCCGGCACCGTTGTCCCCGTGGGGACCGTTTACAAATTGTTTGGCATAAGGAACTCCTTATGGACAAGTCCGTGAACTTGCAGGGCAACCACAGACGTTAGTGACTTGTAAATAAGTTGTGTTACCGGTACCGTTTCCGCAAATGCCGCCTCCAGAGAGGCAGGTTAGAGGGAGGGCCCGCGGTAGAGCAGGCTGGGGCCCAGCCACCATAGGAACCGGTGGCTACCCTCTGGAGGGGAAGGACAGATCCCGCTCGGGTAACTTGGTGCAGGACTGGGGTCAAGGGGTGCTGCCTGTTTTCTAGGGGCAGCATCAGGGCCAGGTTGCTTGGGTGGGAGAGAGCGGAGACCGTAACCGTTAACCGTTTGAAACCGTAACGTTTAAATAAGAGTACCTCCCGATGTGGGAAGATGTTATTTTACTTGTAAATATGTTACTGTTTTCTATCTTT
Source organism: Anomaloglossus baeobatrachus (assembly GCF_048569485.1). Lineage (NCBI taxonomy): Eukaryota > Metazoa > Chordata > Amphibia > Anura > Aromobatidae > Anomaloglossus > Anomaloglossus baeobatrachus. The sequence goes on from NC_134354.1 coordinate 656,994,656, forward strand.
TCCAGAAAAACAAAAGGAAAATAAAACCGGTGTTGGACGGGCAGCCCGAGGACGGTCTGCGTTTTGCTAAGGGGAAATGTGACGCCCTGGGCAAGCCAGGGGTCACAGGTCACAACACCACACGCACCCCACATTCCCTGCAGGTACACCGAAGTCAAAACTAAAATCCTTGTTGCCTTCCTCCAGGGGCTAGTGTCCACACCAGGGGGTGGGCCAGGCGGTTGGCTCCGCCCACCGAGGAGTTCACAGCTCTGGAGGCGGGAAAACCAGGCAGATGAGAGTTAAGCTAGGGAAGTGAAGGAGTAAACAGTGAAGTAGAAGGAGGAAAAGTAGAGAAAGAGAAAAGTGACAGCAAGAAGCCTGAAGTTAGTCCGGGTGTGTGCCCCGGACTGAGACAGCAAGGTTGGCAGACGGCGGTGACTGTCTGCAGGAGAGATTGCTCTGAGGTTGCCGAAAGGACCGCGGACGGGTGGTGACCCGGCGGTACCGGAGCGGTATACAAAGAACAGTCAGCAGCAGGGCAGGGGCCTTTCGGATCCCGGCAAGGCTAGGAGTCACCATAATTTGCCAAATCCGTCAGTGAAGGGGACGTCTGTCTCCCAACAACCAAGTCCCGTTTGAAGGCAACAGTCCGACCGTTAAGGGGAGACACCGCCACCGCCAAGGCACCAGTTTCCCAGGGCCAGCGCCTGCGGGCAAGAGTGGAGCTCCTTCGGCTCATATCCAGGTCGGAGAGCGGGTTACCGGTGGGAATCCATCGCTACCAAAAGATTACACATAGGTGCAGGGAAGAGACCGTCACCGTCAACTGCAGGGAACATCAGCACCGTAACCGTCTGAGGGACCCGTCCAACCAGCCGTTTGTTTACCGAGAACTGTGTCGTGTTTACTGGCTGAGTGAGTACCTCCGTGCCGTGCGGCACAGCGCTGCCCCTGCGCCCCTGCACCTCTACAGGCCCCATACCCGCCTGTCCACCATCCAACCCCCTCACCGGGCCCCAGGATCACCAAACCCCCTACCCACGGAGGGGCAAATCAACAACTGGCTGCTCCATACCATCACTCCCGGGCTCCCCAGGCAGAGCAGCGGTGGTGTCCACTCAATCACCACAACCGTGGGTGGCGTCACGGACAATAAACAATCCCAACTACCAAACCCCTTTCACTAACGGGCGAGGAGCGCCGCTCAAGTCCCCGGGATCCGGCCCATCGCTCGAGCCACCGAGCAGCGGCAGGCCGCAGCGGCAGCCGGACCCGAGCAGTGGGAGAGCGCAGCGTCCCCTCCTCCGCCCGCGACACTTTCTATTTATAATTGGTGTAATCTGGTTTTGTTGTTAATAAGTGTATATTTAATCACTGACCAGGTAGATAGCTGCATAGTTGCACCTCTTTAGCCGTTGGTTCTTTTGGACCCAACAGTGGACATTTCTATACCTTGCATGCACTGATCTGTATTCAACTTTTGAGGGATTGTGATTATATTTGTATATGTATTTATGTAACTTTCAGACTTTGACCTTTCAGACACACCTCCCTGTTATGATTATTGTGGTTTTATGTATGCACAAATGCACTTTGTGGTTCCCTTTTTGTGTCCCTTTAATAATTTCTACTGAATAATAAAAAAACCTTTTTCTAATTCATATACGGATTGACATTGTAATTGATTATATATGATGAAATATGGAGGTCTTTTGTAGGTTTTCTGCGTTTAGGTAGGTGATTCTTCATATGAATCTTTAAATATGGACTGGTATATCCATGTTCTTAAGACTGCTTACCATGGTTGATTTTCCAGCCATTCGCCTAGATGGTTCCGGATTTTGGGGGGAAACCCACCATACAGTTTTTCAAAGTGCTCGTTAGGGATCTTGGACATATAACTCCAGACTGAAGCTTTGGCCATAATGCCAGACATAATTTCTGAAATAAATGGAAAACGATACTACAATAAGTAACTCATAATATGGATGCACGACAAGTCATAATTGGCTTGTGTTTTACTTTATTACATAAACATTAGGACAATCTTATCTGATCGGTCTTTCTTAAGGCCCAGTCACACTAAACAACTTACCAGCGATCCCAACAACGATACAACCTGATAGGGATCGCTGGTAAGTTGCTAGGAGGTCGCTGGTGAGATGTCACACTAAGCGACGCTCCAGCGATTCCACCAGCAACCTGACCTGGCAGGGATCGCTGGAGCGTCGCTACACGGGTTGCTGGTGAGCTGTCACACAGGCAGATCTCACCAGCAACCAGTGACCAGCCCCCAGCCAGCAGCGCCGCGTGGAAGCATGCTGCGCTTGGTAACTAAGATAAATATCGTGTAACCAACCCGATATTTACCTTGGTTACCAGCGCACACCGCTTAGCGCTGGCTCTCTGCACTCCTAGCCACAGTACACATCGGGTTAATTACCCAATGTGTTCTCCGGCTACATGTGCAGAGAGCAGGGGGCCGGCACTGACAGCGTGAGAGCGTCGGACGCTGGTAACGAAGGTAAATATTGGGTAACCAAGGAAAGGGCTTATTGGTTACCCGATGTTTACCGTCGTTACCAGCGTCCGCAGAAGCCGGCTCCTGCTGCCTGCACATTTAGTTGTTGCTCTCTCGCTGTCACACACAGCGATGTGTGCTTCACACCGGGAGAGCAACAACTAAAAAATGGTCGAGGACATTCAGCAACAACCAGCGACCTCACAGCAGGGGCCAGGTTGTTGCTGGATGTCACACACAGCAACATCGCTAGTAACATCGCTGCTACGTCACAAAAGTCGTGCCTCAGCAGCGATGTTGCTAGCGATGTTGCTTAGTGAGACGTGGCCTTAAGTCCAATTTTATTATCTGCAACTACATCATAAAGGATCTGGAATAAATGTCAATTAATGAGCTTGATGAGGATTTTTTCATTTGCCAAAATTTGCCCAAAATGCAAAATAGAATAGAAAACCATTTACATAAATAACGTGTTGCCTGCAACCAGTCACTAGCCTATTGGTGGACCATTCAGACCAGCGATTGACTGCAACGTACTCATAAAAATAGCAAGTATCTGTGATGCATAATGCTAATAATACAACAATAATGTATTGCTGACCGATCCTTAGGACAGGTCATCAGTATCAGAATGGTGTTGGTAGCTGGTTCTACACCCAGTACCCGCACCGATCAGCTGTTCTGAGGATCGGCGTGGGTGGATGTGAACACAATGAACAGAGCTATATTGAGTAGGCTACGGAACTGATCCTATTCAAAGTTTAATAGTTTTTAAGATTGAAGGTAGACTGAAATCCATTGAGTTCAACCCATAGCCTAAAATGGCTTGCACTGAAGCTCCAGAAGCAAGGAGTAGGGGAAACTATGAGCAGATGGGTAAGGTATTGGCTAAAAGATAGGAAACAAAGAGTTAGTCATAAATGCTACATTCTCTAAATGGGCCATAGTCAGCAGTGGGGTGCCGCAGGGATCTGTGCTAGGACCGATTCTTTTTAATCTGTTTATTAATGACCTTGTGGATGGGATTGATAGTAAAGTGTCAGTCTTTATTGATGACACCAAACTATGTAGGATATTAAAAACTGACCTTGATAGTACAATATTACAAAAAGATCTGGATAAGATGTCGGAATGGGCAGATACTTGGCAAATGAGATTTAATGTTGATAAATGTAAAGTAATGCACCTAGGACAGAGTATTCCTATAGCTGCATATACATTAAATGGAAGTAAACTCGAGACTACAGAACAGGAGAAGGACTTGGGTATTCTTATTACAAATAAGCTGAGCAGCAGCACTCAATGTCAAGCAGCAGCTGCTAAAGCAAACAAGATTTTAGGGTGTATAAAAAGAGAGATTAAATCACTTGTAAGGCCACATCTGGAATATGGGATCCAGTTTTGGGCTCCACATTTTAAAAAGGACATTCAAAAGTTAGTCAGTTCAAAGGCGGGCAACTAACTACTACAAGTCATGGAAGGCCTCCCATATGATGAGACGTGGGAAAAGTTGGATTTGTTTAACTTAGAAAAATGACGTCTCAGAGGAGATCTCATTTATATGTATAAATACATGTGTGGTCAATATAAAGGACTGGCACATGACTTATTCCTTCCAAAGACAATACTAAGGACCAGGGGGCACTCATTGCGAGTGCAAAAAAGGTGATTCCGGCAGCTAAATAGGAAAGGGTTCTTTACAGTTAGAGCAGTCAGACTGTGGAATGCCCTTCCACAAGAGGTAGTAATGGCAGATACTATAACAGCTTTTAAAAAAGGGCTGGATGATTTCCTCAGTACACACAACATTGTCGGTTATAAATGACTTAGTGGCAAAATATATAATAGGGGAGGAAGGTTGAACTAGATGGACCTAGGTCTTTTTTCAACCTATGTAACTATGTAATTATGTTGATCCAAAGGAAGGTAAAAACCCCATGGGGCGGACAGTTATCTCCATATTAGGGGGAAAATTCCTTCCCAACTCCATATGCGGCAATCATCTTAGGGGTACTTTGCACGCTGAAATACAGCAATAATACCTAAAATATAACTTTTAATAATTCCTCTAAAAATAGGGAAGGATCACCTTGCCTATGCATAAAAATCAATTCAGGGAATAAATCAACTGCTGGAATTCTCCAAACTTAAAGGAGAAACCAGCAAACCCTGTGAAGTAACAAGCACACCTCAAAAAACAATTGGTGTTGGCAAATATACATTTAAATAATCAACCAGATGTACAGTTTTCACAACACAGCTGCTTATTCACACTCTGTTGATATCACTAGCAGCAGCGTCATCCATCAGATTATTAACCACCAGTTAACTAATAGCAAGAAGTCCTTAAGAGACCCCAGCTATCAGTACAATTAAAGGTCATTTCACAACTGGTTGACACTGAAAAACAATATCCAGGGATGCAATACTCATTGGTTAACCTGATGCTCTCTATCAGGGAACAATCTCACCCAAATCCTGGTGTCTTGTTTCCCAGAGGGTCAGTGTGTCATCATATTCGGCGTAATCCAAAAGACCTTCATCAGGCAGGTCTAGGACCCCTTATGAACAGACCCACTTTTCCTTTCCCAGACTCTCCTTCTCCCGACGCGTTTCCTGTGTATCATTCATCAGGGGAGCATTAAGGAGTAAACCTGAACTGGGTTAATCTATAACAAAATAAGAGGGTTTTAGTTACGGCCCTCAAAACATGAACCTTCCTCCCTGTACAAGGAGACATAAAAGAATAAACGAAGCGACTCACCAGGCGGTCACAGCGCTGGTCCTGTATGCTGGTCCTGTATGCTGTGTGTATGCTGACTTTCTTAGATGAGTTGAGAGGGATTCTTCTGAAAGCAAGAGACAGGGGCTTGATAGATAAAAATGAGTTCGATTTTCTACTCCCTAAATTTCCGGTAACTTCAACCTTTTACTGCCTCCCGAAGATACATAAAGGGTTGAACCCATTGAAAGGAAGACCGATAGTCTCAGGGGTGGGTAGTCTTACTCAAAATCTGGGAGTCTATATGGACGAACTCCTCAAGCCTTTTGTCTCCTCCCTCAACTCATATTTGAAAGATACGACAGACCTCTTGAAAAAGCTTGAAGGTATCACACTTGATGACGATGTCATCTTAGCTAGTATTGACGTAGAATCGTTATATTCCTCAATTAAACATGATGTGGGTCTGAGAGCTGCAGCACACTCTCTGAAGGGTCGCGGAAGACAGTATAAAGAACACAATGCCTTTCTAATGGAGATTTTGGAATTTTGCCTGACACGGAATTTTTTTACCTTTGGCAGTCAACTCTACCACCAGCTCAGGGGGACTGCAATGGGCAGTCCCTGTGCGCCATCATATGCAAACTTAACCCTGGGCTGGTGGGAGGAGACTGTTGTTTTTGGAGGCGATTCCAATTTACCCACAGATAAAATCCTGCTATGGTGCAGGTTTATCGACGATATCTTTGTCTTGTGGAAGGGCACAAAAAATGAACTGTCTTGCTTTGTGAATGAACTGAATAGTAATAACCTGGGCTTGTTTTTTACATTTAAAGCTAGTGAATTTAAATTGCGCTTTCTGGATGTCATTATCGAAAAGACTAGTGACGGGTGTATTGCCACCAGTACCCACTGTAAAGAGACGGCGACAAATTCGTTGCTACGGTGGGAAAGTAGTCATCCGATGTCTCAAAAGAGGGGCATCCCCAAGGGGCAATTTTCCAGGATAAAAAGAAACTGTTCTAACAAAGAGAAATGTGTGCTGCAGTTCAACGACCTTGAGGATCGATTTCGCGATAGGGGGTATCCAATCGCAGTCATAAAAAAGGCACGTGAAGAGGTCAACAGGATCAGCAGGCCAACTCTGTTATATCCACCACCTAAACAGGAAGATGCTACCGATTTAGTTCGGCTTATCACAACATTCAACAATGGATCAAGGGCCATGAGAGAGGTATTGGAGAAACACTGGTCCATCTTGAAGATGGACCTTGACATTGGTAATTTGGTGCCAGAGAAACCACAGATCACTTTTAGACGAGCCAGATCACTACAAGACAGACTGACTCATAGTCATTTTGTGGACAATAGGAACATTGGATGTAACTGGCTCAAAAATGGTCCGAAAGGGTGCCATCGTTGTAGTGGATGTGTGGCATGCAGTGTGGTCAAAGTGGGCAAGAAATTCTGGAGTACCAACACAGGGAAGGAATATGATATTCGTTGCTTTGTAAACTGCCGCACCAAAGGAGTCATATACAAGGTCACGTGCTCTTGCGGATTAGAGTACATAGGGAAGACTAGGAGAGAATTCAGAAGAAGGGTGGGAGAACATCTGAGAGATATAAGAGTTGGAAATGATACCCCCTTGGCAAAACATCTGAACATTTATCATGAGGGTGACATCAATCAAATCACCTTTCAAGGGATTGATGTTGTTTCTCCATTGAGGCGAGGGGGAGATTGGGATAAAAAAATCCTCCAGAAAGAATGTAGATGGATATTTCGACTAAAAACGGTCCATCCCCATGGTCTCAATGAATGTATTTCCTATGCACCCTTTTTGTGAGATAAGTCTTACAGTGACAGATAGGAGGGACAGCCACCGGACGAGCGGGGGCGCCATTCACCGCCCTAATAGGGTGCCGACCTCCGCAGCCAGGTAGGGCTAGAATCATTAGATTAGTATAGCTGGTGATGGAGTTGTTAGCTCTCTCCACTGTCTTTCCATCTTTCATATTCATGCTTTTGCATCCAGTGCCAATGCTTCCCTATGAGCATTTATTAATGGAATTGTTAGTTTCTTCTATATCCATGCTTAGGCATCCAGTGTCAATCTCTAATGCTTCTCTCTGAACCATTATGATGATCCATTGTTGATGTATAGAATAAGTTATATTGATTTTTGTTGTAACATCTGCCACTGTTTGTTGTTCTTTCTTTTGTCTGGAGGTTTATTTTCCTTTTTACCTCTGCACTGTTATCCATACTAATTTTTGATTTGCATAATCTTGAAAACAGGACCATGTCATCTGGTATTCTAAAGCGGTCATGCCCGCCATAAGTATCGTTGGTTTTACCAATAATCTTCCTGGGTGATGTGCGGTTATTGCCTATCACTCATATTCCCATATGGTCGGGGTAGTCCGATTACGGACTTAGCGCATGCGCATTGGTGGGGCGCAGGCTGCGCTATCCCTATCGAGAAAAGGGGGCGGACCGCTGGGCGTCTTGCACGCCCACCCTCGTGTCACTATGATGACACAGGGAGCGCGCCGGAAGGCTCTGATGACCGCTTCCTGTGGGACACAATAGCGTTCCACAGATGCGTTCCACCGGGCGGAAGTGGTGGGCGCGGCGACGGAAGTGATGTCAGACGCCGGCGGCAGAGTGGCGAGCATTTAAAAAGATATGGGTTTTGAGCGGCGGTGCACAGCATACAGGACCAGCGCTGTGACCGCCTGGTGAGTCGCTCCGTTTATTCTTTTATGTCTCCTTTTACAGGGAGGGAGGTTCATGTTTTGAGGGCCGTAACTAAAACCCTCTTATTTTGTTATAGATTAACCCAGTTCAGGTTTACTCCTTAATACTCCCCTGATGAATGATACACAGGAAACGCGTCGGGAGAAGGAGAGTCTGGGAAAGGAAAAGTGGGTCTATTCATAAGGGGTCCTAGACCTGCCTGATGAAGGTCTTTTGGATTACGCCGAATATGATGACACACTGACCCTCTGGGAAACAAGACACCAGGATTTGGGTGAGATTGTTCCCTGATAGAGAGCATCAGGTTAACCAATGAGTATTGCATCCCTGGATATTATTTTTCAGTGTCAACCAGTTGTGAAATGACCTTTAATTGTACTGATAGCTGGGGTCTCTTAAGGACTTCTTGCTATTAGTTAACTGGTGGTTAATAATCTGATGGATGACGCTGCTGCTAGTGATATCAACAGAGTGTGAATAAGCAGCTGTGTTGTGAAAACTGTACATGTGATTGATTATTTAAATATATATTTGCCAACACCAATTGTTTTTTGAGGTGTGCTTGTTACTTCACAGGGTTTGCTGGTTTCTCCTTTAAGTTTGGAGAATTCCAGCAGTTGATTTATTCCCTGAATTGATTTTTATGCATAGGCAAGGTGATCCTTCCCTATTTTTAGAGGAATTATTAAAAGTTATATTTTAGGTATTATTGCTGTATTTCAGGTCTTTCAAATTGATATACCATACCAGTGGCTGCATTATGTACTTTGCACGCTGCGACATCGCAGGCCGATGCTGCGATGCCGAGCGCGATAGTGCCCACCCCTGTCGCAGCAGCGATTTCCTTGTGATAGCTGCCGTAGCGAACATTATCGCTACGGCAGCTTCACATGGACTCACCTGTCCTGCGACCGTCGCTCTGGCCAGCGACCCGCCTCCTTGTTAAGGGGGTGGGTCGTGCGGCGTCATAGCGACGTCACACACCAGGCGGACAATCGGAGCGGAGGGGCGGAGATGAGTGGGATGTAAACATCCCGCCCACCTCCTTCCTTCCGCATATCCTACGGAAGCCGCAGTGACGCCGGTAGGAGATGTTCCTCGCTCCTGCGGCTTCACACACAGCGATGTGTGCTGCCGCAGGAGCGAGGAACAACATCGGACTGTCGCGTCAGCGTAATCATGGATTACGCCGACGCTGCACCGATGATACGATTACGACGCTTTTGCGCTCGTTAATCGTATCATCGAGCCTTTACACACTACGATGTCGCATGCGATGCCGTCATTTTCAATTTGACCCCACCGACATCGCACCTGTGATGTCGCAGCGTGCAAAGTGCCCCTTAGTTCCCTGGATCAATGCCCAATCACAAAATCTAGTGCCCATAACCCATAATATTAGATTTTTCAAGAAAGGCACGCAGGTGTCTCTTAAATTTAGTAATTAATTAACTATTCCAATATTATGTGTATGAGAGTTCCATAGTATCACTGCTCTTACGGTAAAGAATCTGCATCTCTGATTATGATTAAACCTTCTTTCCACTAGACAAAAAGACTGCCCTTTTGTCCCCATTGCAGGCTTAAGTGTAAAAAGATCATTATTACTGTCCCCTTATATTTGTACATTGTAATAAGGTCGCCTTTAAGCCTTCATTTTTCCAAACTGAATAACCGCAAGTGTAATAACCTGTCTTGGTGTCACGCTAGGTACACGGAAGTACCAAGCGCATGAAAAAAGGAAAGGGAAATCCTGTGTCTAGGGAGAGGGAAGATGGTGACTCCTGACCGAGCCTACTGCTGGACCCTGGGGTCCAGTACCACCCTAGATAGGGTCAGGAATCGGCGCATAGGTGTGTAACCTAGGTATCCATAGTGTTGGGCTCTAAATAGGGAATGGATGGGATGAGCTCTTCGTCAACCCCACTAAACATCTATAGAAGAGACAAGGGGGACACACAGGGGGAAAAGCATGAACTACTTATCATTAGATAACTCAGGTACAAGTTCCGCAGAGTTTTCAGTAATGATACCACAGAGGAGTACAAGCCACCTGCTTGCAACCAAGGTTTGAAGGAACTGAAAATATCACCAGCACAGTCCAAAGGAAGGAAGGTGTATTTAAACACCAAAGGAATACTGATAATCAACAGCTGGGTGGTAGAAGAGCTCCTGTTGGGTCCAAAAGGGGGAGAAATGAATCCAGCAGGAAAGCTACCTATACCAATAAATACTGACAGCAGCTACAATGGAAAGTCAGGGAGCATTCTGTGAAGCCAAACGCTGTGACCTTCTACGGCCAGAAACCACATAACTGTTTGTCATACGTGACATACCCGTGACACTTGGTATTGTAGTTCACTCATTCCATAATAACCTTGGTTGCTCTTCTCTGCACCCGCTCTAGTTCAGCTATGTCCTTCTTATACATGAAAAGAGCTACCACTGCACATTGCATCTGAACCTTCCGTACTGCAGGAAGTGTACGTTGGGAGGTTTCCTCTGATGGAAGTCGCATATGTATTACTGTACATCAGCATACACTGTCATATCGCTCATAGGCTCCCATTGTGAAAAGAAAAAGCATATATGGCAGTATTTTTTTTTTTGCTGACCTGTGTAAAGAAAAGTGCTGTCTGCTGCGCTTTCTTATCGAGTGACATATAATACGTATGAGGATATATATTTATTATTTAATAATGGCAGATACATTAATTGCTTAAGCTTTCTCCGCTAAGCATGGCGATACAGAAAGCAGAGGGATCTGGTGCATTATGCTCTAAATATCTCCGCATCTGCCGGTGTCCTCACCAACTGGCACCATGAACACCCAATTGGAGTTTGTTTTTTTCCTTAAAAAAAATACATTTATGGGCTTATTTCAGATTTTGTTTGGTACCATTGTTATGTTATCTTAGGAGAAGCATGAACAAAAAGCAGTGATACTATATAATCATTTTTTTTTACCACATTCAATCTAAATAATATGTTAACGTGTGTGTACAATTACAGCAATACCAAATCTATATATTTTTGAATATTTTAGTATTGTTAAACAATAAAAAAAGATTTACTCCACCACCACAATTATATTTACCTGTTGACAGATCGGTCTGTTATTTTTATTTATATCGTTTTTCGGTATGACTTTTTTCAGATGTAGGGAAGCAGAAAAAAATCAAAAACAGCAATCCTATTTTTTGTTTTTTTCTCATAGAATCATTAGGTTCAATCAACCATCTTGACATCCAATGGGTTAAACAATCAGAATTTACTAAGGATCGCTGTGGTTTTGCAACGTAACTGGAAGTATAGTTTTACCGGTCAGATGCGTAAAATCATTGTGCCTTCCTATAACAACAACACGGTCAATTACCTCTAAAAAAGCGGGAAATGGCCTGCTGTTTTTTAGATGCCCTTTTGATTTAGTTGTGAGACAGTTTTTACCACATGCTATGTACATTCTACCATAAAGAACATGACCTTGTTTATCCATTTTTTATTAATAAAACCCTTCCCGCCTTGTATGAAGCTCCTATAGTCCCAGTATTTAGCTGAGAGTTCCACCTCATATACATGGCTTTATTACAGATCTGAGCTGTATGGATCTGTAATATAGCATCCATAGAGATCTATAGATTATACCGATGTCATATGGTGACATATGACATGGCAGCATCTTCCAATGTTCAACCCCTTGAGAACGTTTAGTGAAGAGACATTTGAAGAGCTGGCTGCGGACTAAAGACTACTGAACTAGTGGATGTAGAGCGGAGCCCACAGCTTTAAGACATTTGGATTTTTTACAGCACGGAGCGCCAGTTACGTCAATCTTTTTCATGTGTTTTATTAGCGATTGCTTGCTTGTCAGCTTAAGGTACACAATTTGAATAGGGAAGGGGTTGTAAAAGTTTGTATCCTAGTTGCCTCCATGAACTCTAAAGTAATTAGGCCTGTAGTAGGATAGATTATCTTTCCCCTGGTGCGGGGTTGTTTATCTATTGTTCCCCACTGAAGGGGGCCTCCATGATAGACAATCCTGTAGACTGTCTGGAGAGTGCCCTCCTTCCTTCATGCTTGGAGTTACAGGAAAAAAATGTCTAAGGGGTGGGTGTGATGAGCACTTCTGCCTATCCTTGGGGCTGATCCCAGGAGATGGAGGACAATAAGCCACATGTTTGGTCAGTCGAGTTGGTGCTGTGACGTGGAAGGGGAAAACCTGTTGCAGCGGGCAGGTCATGGTGCCCATGAATGAACGATAGACATGCTACGGTCAAGATATCCATTATTTAAGGAACTATCCTAAGGACTATTATTGATGTCTGTCATCTGGAGGTGCATAAGGACTTCATGCATGAAATTGTTTTAGGGTTTCCCTGATTTTGCATTACATAACCCAACTGTTGATTGGAAAACCCAAAGCATATTTAAATGGAGTAAAGAACACTGTCTAGGGACCTGCATTTTGGTGCTTACCTCTAGTCTTCTTATCTAAATCCTCTTTCAGATTTTTTTTATGCGTTTTCTCAGAAGGGCTTGCCAGGAGTTGCTGCTGCATAGACCTTATGACTGCTCCATAAGGTTGAGGCCAGGGGCATGTATGCCGAAGTGCAGACTGTATATCTTGTTGGGCCCTTAAAGATTAGCTCTCAAGAAATATAATAGAGAGTTTGGCTAAAGAGGATCCTCTTATAGCAGATAGTGGCTGGTTTTTTCTTTGCTAAAAAGGATGGTGGACTACGGCCGTGCCTGGAATTTCGTGAGCTCAAGCAGACAGCAGTTCATGAGGAGCTTTCCCTTCCACTCACTCCTGACCTGTTTACTCAGAATGCCGGTACTAACTGGTTTTCTAAACTTGACCTTGGGGGGGGTCTTATATTCTGATCTGGGTAGGAGCTGTACTGTCTCAAGGTCCATCTCTTGGTAAACTGCGTCCACGCACCTTCTTTTCTAAGAAATTATTTTCAGCTGAACGTAATTACGATATTAGTAATAGGGAATTACTGCCGATCAAGTTATCATTTGAGGAATGGCGACTAGGGATGACCGAGTATACTCGTTACTACTTGGTACTCACCGAGTAGTACGGTATTCGGGCTACTCGTTACTCCGTGAATATCCTTGTAATTACTCATAAGGAGTAGCAAGTCTAATGTAAGTCAATGGGAAATGTGAGTAATTGTCTGCTGGACCCTACAAAGCGGTCTGGGGGCTGAGTAAAAGGCTGAAATGGATGCATAATTGTTTAAAAGCCGGTTGATGCATGCTCCCCGTCCGGGTCCGTCGCTCCCTGGTGCTGCGCTCCCCGATGCCCTGTGCTTGTGCAGTCAGGCCCTTATTCACTGCAGTCAATAAGGACCTGAATGGTCCGAAACGCGTTACATCGCACAACGCTGGTTGATTTTAACCATGAACCTTTTTAGAGGGACCCTAATAAATATGGATTTTTAAAGAAATGGAAATTCTCCTATTAATCCTTATGGAAACAAAGAGTCCAGCGCTCTGAGAATCACAGGAGACCGCCAGGTAAGCACTCCACTTAGATTTCATATAAGTTATGGGTACAGCACGTTGTCACACATATACTTCATAGGGAGACAGCGGTCTCCTGTGATTCTCGGAGCGCTGGACTCTTTGTTTCCATGGTCTGTTCTGGATACCCAGTTCCTGTCATCATGGCAGCTGGAGGATCGCTCTATGGTCTGGTGGGTGAGCTGAAAACTTTTGTGCTTTTATGAATCCTTAGTGACATAGCTGCTGGATATTCCTAACTCTTTGAATGTTTCTACAGCCTCCTAGTCCGTGCACCGTCGGTGGATCTATATACAATCTCTGGCTGTGGTCTGTTTACTGCCGGCTTCTCCCTGTAGTGCAGCAGCAGCCAGAGCTGTACATAAACCGCCAGGAAGAGCAGGGAGCACAGCGCCATACACAGCGCCGTGTGCCTCAGCTCCACCCCCCACAGGATGGCTTCTGTCATGAGCGAGTCATCACTGACAGAGCACGGTGAGCTGCACTAGCACTTTTTCCCGCCAGCTATGTGCAGAGCTTTTACCCACCAATATAATCATAAATTAACCTTTTTTTAATTAAAAAAAGATGTTTGGTGTGTGTTTTGCATGAATTAACTGCTTATTTGCTGAAAAAAAAATTCATAGCATGCCGCAGTATTTTGTATTTTAAGCACTGGTCAAACAGTAAAAAGACCGCAGCCAGAGATTGTATATAGATCCATTGACAGTGCACAAACACCTAGGGGCTGCTACCCCCAGGTGCCTGGCTTCACCTTTGCTGGAAAGCAAAAATACAGTGGAGCCCTTTTTTTTAATTTAGTTTAATAAATAATTAAAAACAAAATTGACATGGGAGCCCCCGTATTTTTGTATGCCAGCTAGGTAAAGCCAGACAGCTGGGAGCTGGGATTGCCAGCGTGGTGGAGCTCATGCTATCCCACGCTGACAATTGCCGCCCCCAGCTCATCCAGCTGCCCTGGTGCGTTGGCAAACTGGGTAATAAGGGGTTAATGTCACCTGAATTTTACCAGGTGACATTAAGCCCTGAATTAATAAAGTTCAGCTTTGCTTGAAACCGGACTTTATTAATTCACTTGTAGTAAAGTAAAATAACACATACTCAAAACACCTTTATTCAAAATGAAACACACAACAAACTTTTATTGTAAATAAAATCAGACAAACCTTCATTTACCATTTTATTAAATCCCCAAAATCCCTCCGAAGTAGTCCAATACGAGGTTCCACGCAGTTATCAGCTCAGCTCCATGTTAGTGACGGTAGTGAGGGTTAATCCTCTCTCTACCGCCGCTAACAACAGAATGACTGGCCACCTGTCATTAACCCCTTCAATTACCCTGATTGCCACTGCATCAGGGCAATCGGGATGAACCGGGAAAAACGCCAGATATGGCACATCTAATGGATGCGCCAAATCTGGGGCGGCTGCTGGTTGCTATTCTTACCCTGGGAGGGGGGCAATAACTATGTGCCCCCCAGGGGAAGAATACCAACCCCCAGCTGTCTGTTTCACCTTGGCGGACTATCAAAATTGGGGGGGACCCTACGTCGTCTTTTTAATTTATTTATTTATTTACACACTCTTCTGTCACATAGAGTGGGCGGGGCAATGCAGTGCATATTACATTAGGTGAAATGAAAGGCTCCAGAAGTAGAGGAACAGCACAGCGGATAGCAGCGGGGAGCCAGATAAGACTTCACCGACGGCTTTCCTGTCCGATGCTTCCCTCCCCGCTGCCTCGCTCCCCCGCCTGGTGCTTCTCTATCCGCTGCCCGGTGCTTCGCTCCCATGCCGCCGATCCTAAGTTAGGACCCGGCAGGGAGCACAGCACCAGGGAATGGGGAGTGAAGCACAGGGCAGCCGGGAGTGCAGCACCAGGGAGCGAAGGGCCTGGGTGGGAAGCGTGCATCAGCTGATTGTTTAAAAAAGCCGTTGGCTTTTTACCACACGGCTTTTAAATAATCATGCATCCATTTCAGCCTTTTACTCAGTCCCCAGACCGCTTTGTAGGGTCGAGCAGACAATTAATTGCATTTTCCATTGACTTGAATTGGATTCGCTACTCTTAACGAGTACCCGAGTATTAGGACCTACTCGTTACGACTATAGCAAGTCCGAGTATTTCACTACTCGCTCATCGCTAATGGCGACACTTTCTGGAGGGAGCTACTCATCCCATTACAGTAACTACTGATCATAAGAACCTTCTTTACCTTGAGTCAGCTAAGCATCTTACACCGAGACAAGCTCAGTGGTCATTATTTTATTTTTTCCTTACTTATGGCCCTGGTTCTAAAAACATTAAAGCTGATGCTTTGTCCAGGAGTTTTCTGGGTAGGAACCCTGTGAGGAATGTGTCCCTATTCTTCAGAAGGGAGTGGTGGTGTTGGCGCTCAGTACAGATATGGAGTCTTAGATTGCTACGGCTCAGCGTGATGCGCCGTCTGAGGTTGTGGTGAACAAGTCGTTTGGTCCCCTGATTCTTCTTCTAAAGGTTCTGGGAGAGCATTATGATTCTGTCCTGGCTGGTCACCTTGGACAATCATTTCCATGAACTTGATTATGTATTTACCCTCCTTAGCTGATGATATGGTCATTTTGGTGGTGGTGGATAGGTTTTCTAAGATTACACATTTTATCGCCTTATCGTCATTTTCTAATGCCAAGACCTTAGCCCAGGTGTTAATATGAGATTGTTAAACTCAATTGAGTCCCCTCTAGTATTGTCTCTGATACAAGAGCTCAGTTTATTGCTAACTTTTGGAGAGCTTTCTGCTCTTGGTTAGGGATTAAACTATCTTATTCGTCGTTTTGTTTCTGATAACCCAGTTCTGTACATTTCAAGAGGGGCACTCATCAGTACCTGGGGAAGACCAATTGGTGTCAGCTTTATTATCTACATGGGAGAGGGTTCAGTAGCAATTGCGTGACATGGGATCTAAGTATAAACATGCGGCTGACTGTAGACTTGTGCCTGGTCCGGACCTGTTTGTGGGTAATCTGGTGTGGTTATTTACAAAATACATTAAGCTTAAGATACCTTCAATGAACTAGGATCTTGGTTTATTGGTCCGTACAAAATCACAGCAGTCATCAATCCAGTTGCTTTCCGCCTGGTGTTACCAGCATCTTACAAAATTCATAATGTTTTCCAAAGATCTCTGTTGAAAAAAATGTGTCCTCCTCCCTTACCAGTAGTCCTAGTCAATGGGTCATTAAATGATTTTGGACACCCGAAATTCTAATCTCATTTCGTTCGCCGATCCTTATAGTATTTACTTCATTTGTGATGATGATATTGAACCTCCGTATAGCCATTCAATTTTTATGAATGTATTGCAGTTCTTACACAGAGAAAACTGTATTTGGTCCTGTACATTTTATTAACTGCTGATGTAGAAAAATGGATGCCATACAGATGTAATAAACAGACATATGGATAGCATTCAGATTGCATAATGATGGCATATGGCTGACGTATGACTGAGAATAGAAAATCAGCCATTTTTTTCAGGACCAAAATCAGACAATTTGTTATACAGTCGTGTGAGCGCAGGCTAAAGGGGGCTTTACACACAACATCGCTAACGAGATGTCGTTGGGGTCACGGAATTCGTGACGCACATCCGGCCTCGTTAGCGACGTCGTTGCGTGTGACACGTACGAGCGACCACTAATGATGCAAAATACTCACTAAATCGTTGATTGTTGACACGTCGTCCATTTCCCAAATGTCGTTCCTTGTTCTGGACGCAGGTTGTTCGTCGTTCCTGAGGCAGCACACATCGCGGCATAGCAATTTGCCCGTGACGCACAAACGACGGGGGCGGGTGCTTTCACGAGCGACATCGCTAGCGATATCGCTGCATGTAAAGTAGCCTTAAGGGCTTAATAGAGACGATCCATGTTATTCTATGGGGTTGTGTACATGTCCAATTTTTTCCTTGGACTGAGAGGTCGGAGGAAAGTAATCACAACATGTACAATTTGCCTTTGAGAATCGGAGTGCACTCACCCATTCATATGTATGAGTCTGTGAAAAAAAAATAATTTTTACAGACTGACAAGATGGAGAAGGTAGAGAATTTTTTTTTTTCTATCTACATTGGAGAAAAATTGATCCCACTCTGAACAAGCTCTGATTTGAGTCTGGATAGGATAACTGAACTGTTTTTCTCAGATGGAGAGAAGACGTTCATGTGCAGCTAACATTACTGTGGCCACCGATCACTAGATCACCAAATGGCCTACTTAAACCACTGAGATCTCTTGGAGTCTTGACAAGGAGCTATATTCTATGCTTGATTGCCGACCATCCAGAAATTCCCAGAAAGTCCATAAAATTACAGAACTCTTACCCTGTCCAGAATAATAAATGTATGTGTCCATGACTTTTTTGGGAAGCTGGAGAAACTTGTACAGAATATTAAGGCTGTAATCATCATCCTTTTCCAGTTCATGGTGAATGCAGCTAATCCCTTCATAAAAGAGTTATGGTTGCTAGACATATCAGTTATTAATTTAATATGATTTATTATAGTTTTATATTGTCTGGAAAAAGATATTGCCCGCCTGTGATTCTTTTCATAAGATGTCCACAAAAAAATGACCCTGACCTGGAAATGCTTTTTCTAATATTTAAAGTAAACCTGTCACCAGGTTTTTCCCTTATGAGCTGCGGCCAGCACCAGTGAGCCCCTATATACAGCATTCTCGAATACTGTATATAAGATCCCAGGCCGCTCTGTATAACATTAAACACCTTTATAATACTCTCCTAGGGGGCGGTCTGGTTCGATGGGTTTTTCTAGTCTTGACTCGGCACCTCCTCCATCTTTTGGGATTGCCATCCTCCTGCCCAGCCCCATGTGCAGGACACGTCCTGTATCATTCACAGAGAGGCTTACATTGTGCTCCTGCGCATACACACTTTGATTTGCCTGGCTGAGGGTAGAACAAAGTACTGTAGTGCACAAATGCGGGCAGTCTTTGACCTTTCTCTATGCTTGCGCATTACAGTACTTTCCTCTGCCCTCAGCAGGGAAGATCAAAGTGTGCATGCGCAGGACCGCAATAGTGGCCTCTGTGTGAATGACACAAGACGCGTCATGCACACGAGTCTGGGCAGGAGGATGTCGATCGCACAGGATGGCGGAAGCGTTGGACCTGTGACCAGCAACATCCATCAGACCGGACCGAAATGCCTTGACACTTATGTGCCACCCCCAGGGAAGCAGCTGAGCTCCTCAGATCCAGGTTCGCTGTGGCTCGAGGGTCTCCGGACCCGGCGGTCGTGCGGCAACTCAAATGAAAGGGGGTATTTACAGGGGAATTGAGATAGTTTGTGATGCCACCCGTGGTGTACGGTAATTTGAGAGTACCGCCGTTGCCGTTGGTAGTACCCGGGGTGATGAAGTGGGGCAGCAAGGTGTCGTAGCCATTAACGGGTAGGGGGATGCCCCGGGACTCGGTGTGGGATGCCGTGGGATGCAGAGGTCACTCTCGTACTCACTCAGTCAATAAGCAGACGCTGACAACCGGAAAAAACAACTAACTCGGGGTGCCGCTGCCGCTGAGGGGAGCTCGTCCGGGTCCCGTACCCTATAGTGTTGCCTGGTGATCCGTGACCTGCCTCCTGGCACTAAGTTTAGCTTCAACGCGGTGGCCCAGTAGTCTGAAACTTGCCGGGCCCCGCTCCCCACTATGGCTAAGTGTGGGAGCTTGCTCTCAGGGCTCACGCTTGGGATTTTCTGGACCGTTTTGGATTGGAAAGTCCTATCCCCCTCATTGCGCTAATGCCCCGATTCTGGAGTGGGTGGGAACAGATCATATTTGGCTTCGTTCTCCTCAGGTGAATTGTCGGATTGCCTGAAGCTTCTCCCCAACCTAGGGTCCGTGTACCCCGCCGTGTCTTTGGTCCCGGACCGGTGATAGTGCTAGGCTGCCGGCTATCCTCCTCGACAGGTCCAGGCCCCTTGCCACAATCCCCTGCGACCATGGGTCCGACTCCTCTAGGTACAGACCACCGTCTGCAACCTAGACAGGTTCTCTTGGGAGCCACTACTCCCAACCTCCTCTCAGTCACTCCCTCTACTCCCTACTCTCTACTGACTATACTCATCACCTTCCCTCCCTGACCCCCCAGGTGGGCGACTCTATTCCACTCAAGCCGTCCACTGGTGTGCCTGGTGAGTTTGGTGCAGTGTGTATCTAGGATTTGATTTGCTGTTGGAGGCAACACCACTAAGATAGGGACCCAGAACCAAGAGGGAGGTGGAATACTGCACGGGAGGATAGGTTGTGCAGTACCCTGTGACGACCTGATAGTCCAGGGGCGTCACACTTATATACAGTATGCTGCAATGCTGTATATAAGGGCTTACTGGTGATAACTGCAGCTCATAAGGAAAAAACCTGGTGACAGGTTCCCTTTAAGCCATGTACTGTAATGTGGGTATTTTATATAAAGCAGATTTTCTGATTTCAACAACCAGACAAATACTGTGTTGTGTTCACTTTGTGGAGACTTTAATAAGTACGACTACAAATATCACAAGTACTAATCATTTCTGGGTAATTTTTACGTCAAGTCACCAAAAAAGTTTATAATCATCTGAGATTCAGTCTCATATTACTATTAAATGAGAAGCACTTCCAATAACAATACTCCATTATAGAGGAGGAAGCGTCGGCCTTTTTATTTGTTTTTTTTTGCAGTAAGATGAAGGTGTGAAAACATACTGATTAATTTCACTTCCTTCATCTCGTGATTTCCTTACTTTCATCTGACATTGCATCTCTGATTGTTCTTGGTTTCTAAATAAAGTACCAAAGTGCCACTGGGAGTCCTGCAATGTGCCGCACCGCTTCGATAGTGAGTACCCTGCATTAGTGGATTTTTTCCTGGTAATATATCTCTCAATATGTGGTCATATGATAACCTTCATGATTCAGAGGAAGTGATGTCATTTTCTAGTACTGCATATGTCATGTTTTAACCGTGGGGTCTAACTTTCTTTTCTTTGTTTTTACAGTGCCTTGCGAAAGTATTCGGCCCCCTTGAATTTGGGAACCTTTTCCCTCATTTCAGGCTTCAAACATAAAGATAAAACATTTTATTTAATGGTGAAGAATCAGCAACAAGTGGGACACAATTGTGAAGGTGAACAATATTTATTGCTTATTTTAAACTTTAGTTAATAAAAAACTGAAAAGTGGGGCGTGCAATATTATTCGTCCCCTTTAAGTTAATACTTTGTAACGCCACCTTTTGCTGCGATTACAGCTGCAAGTCGCTTGGGGTATGTGTCTATCAGTTTTGCACATCGAGAGACTGAAATTCTTGCCCATTCTTCCTTTGCAAATAGCTCAAGCTGAGTAAGGTTGGATGGAGAGCGTTTGTGAACAGCAGTTTTCAGCTCTTTCCACAGATTCTCGATTGGATTTTGGACTTTGACTTGGCCATTCTAACACCTGGATACGTTTATTTGTGAACCATTCTATTGTAGATTTTGCTTTATGTTTGGATCATTGTCTTGTTGGAAGACAAATCTCCGTCCCAGTCTCAAGTCTTTTGCAGACTAACAGGTTTTCTTCAAGAATCGTCCTGTATTTGGCTCGATCCATCTTCCCATCAATTTTAACCATCTTCCCTGTCCCTGCTGAAGAAAAGCAGGCCTAAAATATGATGCTGCCACCACCATGTTTGACAGTTGGGATGGCGTGTGTACCGCCCCCGTGCCAGCAGCCGGGCTACCGCTGCTGCTCGGATCCGAATCCGCGGTGGCTCAAGGGGTGTCCGGACCCGGGGGTCGTGCGGCCACTCGATTAAAAGAGGGGGGGATATGTACAGGTTTTTTTTGGAAAGTTCATGATGCCACCCCCGGTGTGTGGTAATGTGAGGGACCACCGCTGCCGTTGGGGAGCCCGGTGACGATGGTGTGGCAGCCTGATGTTTAACCCCTCCATGGGTAGGGGGTTCGTGTCCTGGGACCTGTTGATGCTGGGATGGTTTTTGTGTGCCGTTGGGAATAGGAACAGGGGTTTTCAATGTACTCACTCAGTCCTGGAATAACTACTCCGACAGCTTGTAAACCAAAATTCTGAGCACCACTGCAGCTGGTAGGGAGCATGCTTGGGTCCATGCCCTTGGTGTTGCTGTTAGCCTGTGGCCCTGTCCTTGGCATCTTTGTCTCTATTGGACCCGTGGGTATAAAACTCTTCAGGTCTCACTCACGGAGTGAGCTTGCTCTCAGGGTTCACACGTAGGATTTCTTTGGACTGTAGTGGGAAAGTCCTATCCCATCGGTGCGCTAGTACCCCGATTTTGGAGCAGATTGGGGATGACACTTGAAGTCTTCACCCCCGTCGGGTAAATTACCGGAACACGTGAAGCTACTTTCCGGCCTGGGGTCCACGTAACCCATCATGCCCTGGCCCCTGCCCAGTGATGGCTCAAGGCCGCCGGCCGCCCTCCTCGGCAATCTGTGCCCCTTGACACTGTCCCCTGTGACCGGGGTTCCAGCTCCTACCAGGCCCAGACCAAAGTCTGCCACCTAGTATTCAGGAGCCCTGCTCCGTGACCTCTCCCTCCCAGAGAGTCACTTCACCTCCTCTCCTCTCAACTCCACTGCTCAACTGTCACTGTCCTCACTCTCCCCTCACCAACCCCCCATGTGGGCGGCCCTATTCCCTTCAGGCCCCCCAATGGTGTGTCTGGTAGATTAAAGTGGGAAGTGTTCCTAGGATTTTGATTGGCTAAGCTGTTAGCAACACCGAAGGACTAGGATCCGTAGCCAAGGAGGGTGGATACTGTGCAGAAGGGCAGATTGCACAATACCCTGTGACGACCTGATAGGCCAGAGCGTCACACGTGTTCCAGGTGATGAGCTGTGTTGCTTTTACACCAAACATATCGTTTGGCATTGTTCCCAAAAAGTTTGATTTTGGTCCCAACTGATCAGAGCACCTTCTTCCACATGTTGGGTGTGTCTCTTAGGTGGCTTGTGGCAAACTGTAAACGACACTTTTTATGGATATCTTTGAGAAATGGCTTTCTTCTTGCCACTCTTTCATAAAGGCCAGATTTGTGCCCTATGGACAGACTCTCCCACCCCAGCTGTAGATCTCTGCAGTTCATCCAGAGTGATCATGGGCCTCTTGGCTGCATCTCTGATCAGTCTTCTCCTTGTTTGTGATGAACGTTTTGAGGGATGACTGGGTTTTGGTAGATTTGCAGTGGAATGATGCTCCTTCCATTTCAATATGATCGCTTGCACAGTGCTCCTTGGGATGTTTAAAGTTTTGGAAATCTATTTGTAACCAAATAAAACTTCTCCACAACAGTATCACGGACCTGCCTGTTGTTTTTCTTGGTCTTCATGATGCTCTCTGCGCTTTAAACAGAAGGCTGGGGCCACACGGGCACTACTGCGATCCACTTGCATGAGACTCGGCTCGTGCTGGCAGTACAGCAGAGCCGAGTGTCATGCCTGTGTCCTTGCAACTGAGGTCCGTTCGTGCGAGCAGACCTCAGCTGCGGGGGGCGGGCCGGCACTCAGGAGGGGAGGGAGGGATTTCTCTCCCTCTCGCCTGTGTAGCCGGCTATAGACATTCTCGCATTGCACTGGCAATACACCGGTGTACTGCGAGTGCAGTGCGATTTTTCTCTCGCCCCATTCACTTGAATGGGTGCGAGAGAAAGAGACTCAGCTTACAATCGCAGCATGCTGCAATTGTTTTCTCGGTCCGATTAGGGCTGAGAAAATAATCGCCCATGTGTGCTGACACACAGGCTAGAATTGGTCCGAGGGGAATGCGATGTTTTATCGCACTCCACTCGCACCGTTTTTCTCGCCGTGTGGCTTAGCCCGAACACTGAGACTATCACAGAGCAGGTGCATTTATATGGAGACTCGATTACACACAGGTGGCTTATATTTACAGTCATATGAAAAACTTTGGGCACCCCTATTAATGTTAACCTTTTTTCTTTATAACAAATTGGGTTTTTGCAACAGCTATTTCAGTTTCATATATCTAATAAATGATGGACTGAGTAATATTTCTGGATTGAAATGAGGTTTATTGTACTAACAGAAAATGTGCAATCCGCATTTAAACTAAATTTGACCGGTGCAAAAGTATGGGCACCCTTATCAATTTCTTGATTTGAACACTCCTAACTACTTTTTACTGACTTACTAAAGCACTAAATTGGTTTTGTAGCCTCATTGAGCTTTGAACTTCATAGGCAGGTGTATCCAATCATGAGAAAAGGTATTTAAGGTGGCCACTTGCAAGTAGTTCTCCTATTTGAATCTCCTATGAAGAGTGGCATCATGGGCTCCTCAAAACAACTCTCAAATGATCTGAAAACAAAGATTATTCAACATAGTTGTTCAGGGGAAGGATACAAAAAGTTGTCTCAGAGATTTAAACTGTCAGTTTCCACTGTGAGGAACATAGTAAGGAAATGGAAGAACACAGGTACAGTTCTTGTTAAGCCCAGAAGTGGCAGGCCAAGAAAAATATCAGAAAGGCAGAGAAGAAGAATGGTGAGAACAGTCAAGGACAATCCACAGACCACCTCCAAAGCTTCATCTTGTTGCAGATGGTGTCAATGTGCATCGGTCAACAATACAGCGCACGTTGCACAAGGAGAAGCTGTATGGGAGAGTGATGCGAAAAAAGCCATTTCTGCAAGCACGGCACAAACAGAGTCGCCTGAGGTATGCAAAAGCACATTTGGACAAGCCAGTTACATTTTGGAAGAAGGTCCTGTGGACTAATGAAACAAAGATTGAGTTGTTTGGTCATACAAAAAGGCGTTATGCATGGAGGCAAAAAAACACGACATTCCAAGAAAAGCACTTGCTACCCACAGTAAAATTTGGTGGAGGTTCCATCATGCTTTGGGGCTGTGTGGCCAATGCCGGCACCGGGAATCTTGTTAAAGTTGAGGGTCGCATGGATTCAACTCAGTATCAGCAGATTCTTGACAATAATGTGCAAGAATCAGTGACGAAGTTGAAGTTACGCAGGGGATGGATATTTCAGAAAGACAATGATCCAAAACACCGCTCCAAATCTACTCAGGCATTCATGCAGAGGAACAATTACAATGTTCTGGAATGGCCATCTCAGTCCCCAGACCTGAATATCATTGAAAATCTGTGGGATGATTTGAAGCGTGCTGTCCATGCTCGGCGACCATCAAACTTAACTGTACTGGAATTGTTTTGTAAACAGGAATGGTCAAATATACCTTCATCCAGGATCCAGGAACTCATTAAAAGCTACAGGAAGCGACTAGAGGCTGTTATTTTTGCAAAAGGAGGATCTACAAAATATTAATGTCACTTATATGTTGAGGTGCCCATACTTTTGCACCGGTAAAATTTTGTTTAAATGCAGATTGCACATTTTCTGTTAGTACAATAAACCTCATTTCAATCCAGAAATATTACTCAGTCCATCAGTTATTAGATATATGAAACTGAAATAGCTGTTGCAAAAACCCAAATTGTTATAAAGAAAAAAGGTTAACATTAATAGGGGTGCTCAAACTTTTTCATATGACTGTATCCTCATCAGTCATTTAGGACAACATTGGATCATTCAGAGATCCTCAATGAACTTCTGTAGTGAGATTGCTGCACTGAAAGTAAAGGGGATGAATAATATTGCACGCCTCACTTTTCAGTTTTTTATTTTTAACAAATGTTTAAAATAAGCAAAAAAATGTCATTCAACTTCACAATTGTGTCCTACTTGTTGTTGATTCTTCACCATTAAATTAAATGTTTTATCTTTATATTTGAAGCCTGAAATGTGGGAAAAGGTTGAAAAATTCAAAGGGGCCGAACACTTTTGCAAGGCACTGTATGTACATAGTGGTCACCCACTTTGCAGAGAATTGCAACACGGCTCCTTTTAAAGGAACACTAAATTTACAAATAAAGAATATAAATAGACAATATACTTAGTAATGGTGTTTTTCAGTGGGCAGGGCTTATTGCATGTTCCTGCAGAGAACTCGGGTTAGTTTCCTGCTATTCCCCCTCCATTGTGTGCATGAGATTCCATGTTCTTCATGGAAAACAAAAACAATACATGCACAATAAACATTGAATAAGAAATAAGATCTTGTTATAAAAAAACCTAGTGACTTATTAATATTATTAAAGGGCTTTCAGGTCAAGCTCGAGCCACGGCGACTTGATGGAAGAATGCTTTGTAGAAAGAGCGATTCGATCTTGTGCAAGCCCAGATAAGTCCAACAGGGTCTTCTCTGCCCTTATCTTGATTGTATCAAGCCATCGGGTTGCTTGTCTTCCTCTACGCCTTGTTCCTTCTATTCCTCCAACCATGATGTCTTTGTCCAGTGCTCTCTTTGTATGATGTTTCCAAAGTAGGCAAGTAATAGCTTGATGATCCTTCCTTCAAGTGACATGTCTGGCTTGATTTGTTCCAAAATTCATTAGTTTTTACTTCTTGCCATCCATTGTATTGATAACATCCTTCTCCAGCACCACATTTCGAAGGCATTGAATCCTCTGTCAGACTATGTACAGGCCATGGCTTTGTCACCAGTGAAATGTTCCTAAATTTGAGGGCCTTGCCCATTGACTTCATTGTTGATTGGCCCATAGCTATTTTCCTATTGACTTCTGGTTTTGCTGCTACATCTAGGTGAAGTTCTTTAAAACACTTTCAGTTTTTTGCCGTCCATCTCAAATATGTACGGTCATACTTGGCAGTAGTCAATATCTTTGTCTTCTTTGTATTGAATAGGAGTCCTATGTTCAAGCTTTCCATCTTCGCACTCCATAATAAGACCTTCATTCCATCTATGCTTGTTGCTATCAATGTTGTGTCATTTGCATAGTTAAGATTGTTGATACAACCAGCAATTTAATTCCTTATTTTTTGGCAATTCCAGCCTTCCTGAAAATAACATCTGCATATAAATTGAAGAGAAATGATGACAGGATGCAGCCATGTCTGACGCCTTGTTCTACTTTGACCCATGACGTGTCATCGTGTTCCATTCGGACTGTTGCCTCTTGGTTGATGTAAAGATTCCTGATGAGGCTGATCAGATGGTTTGGCATACCCCTATTCTTCATCATATTCCAAAGTTTCTGTTGATCAACACAGCCAAAGGTTTTGCTGTATGCGATGAAACGAAAATAGATCTCCTTGTTATATTCTTTGGCCTTTTCCATTACCCATCTAATGTTAGCAATTACATTTCTTGTTCCTCTGCCTTTTCTGATTCCTGCTTGTTCCTCTGGCAGTTCTTTGTCAAAATAAGGCTGTAGCTGTATTTGTAGGATCTTCAGTAGTATTTTGCTGCCATGAGGTATGAGTGCAATAGTACGATAGTTTCCACAGCCAGTAGCATCTCTCTGCTGTGGATTAGGAGTAAACATGAGCTTGTCCAGTCGTTGGGCAATTTACCAATTGTCGATATCTGTTGACACGTGTTTTGTGACTACACAAGTGGAAATAGTGTCCTGATTAAATATCAGTCACTCAACATCTATTTAGACATACCTACCAACTTTTGAAGACCAGAAGGAGGGATAAATTATGTGGCATGCCTAGCAAATTTTGACCACGCCTCAAGCCACAACCATTTACCATTTCTTTCTACCATGGCAGAAGGAGATTTCAGAGTGGTGGTGGCAGTCAGGGACATTCAGCACATGCCCGAGACAGCAGGGTGTAGACCCAAATCCAAGTCTGTCTCACTGTATACAGGATGGTTGGGAGTAGAGATCAATTCACAGGACTGCAGTCCACCATCCAGATCAGTGGTACCTGGCAGCTGGATGGGAGGCCTAAAAATCTCTTTCCTTCTGCCATCCTTGACGCCGGTTTCATGATCATCTGTAGTTGGGACCTATGGGTTTATTTTTTGTTCTTTCAGCCAGAACATTCTCATTTTGATGTAAGCTTTGATATCTGGCTTTTCTGTGTCTGTAAGGTCATGTTCACAGTTTGCATAAATACTACCTTTTCTGTTCTGCAGGTATCTGAACCAAACTACGCAATAACAATCTTATGGGATTATTGCACTTTTTCAGCATTATTATGCATTTTCCTCTTTATTTGATACATTCTTGGTGCAGATGTGAAGACGCATTTAAGTGTCTTTTTATCGTACAAATTAGATTTGATTCTTCAGTTTTTTAGAAGTGTTTTTTTAGGCTCCATTTGGAAGCCTTTATAGAAAAAAAAGCACAAAAACTGCACAATTCAGCAGCGTGTATAGAAGCACAGTGGGTGAAATATTCATGAAATCACATCTTTGCTTGGACAGTTAAATACAGATGAATTTCTGTGCATACAAAGCAACAGACAAAAACTCAGCATTAATTCTACATGTGAACACAGCCTAAAATGTCCAAGCAAAGTGAATGTGATTTCATGAAATCTCTGCCCTTGGTGAGTCTAAAGATGCTGTGCGGATTTGGTGCTTTTTTTTCCTCTATAAACTTCTATGGGGAGCCTGAAAAAATCATGTTGTTGCATTTTTAACATCATCACAACCCGGCGATTTCCATTTTTCGTTTTAGTTTTTTCCTCTCCTTCCAAGAGCAATTTTTTTTATCTTTCTGTCAATATAGCCATACGAGGGCTTGCTGTTTGTGGGACAAGTTGCACTTTTGATTTACACCATTCATTCTGCCACATATTGTATTGGAAAATGGGAACAAAAATTCTAAGTTTGGGGAAATTGCAAAAAAAAAGTGCAGTTTCATAATTTTTTTTTTATTTACCAGGTTCACTAAATGGTAAAACTGGCCTGACAATATGATTTCCCAGGTAAGTACAAGTTTGTAGATATAAAACCTGTATAGTTTTACTTTTATCTAAGTGGTGAAAACAAATTCAGAAATTTGACAAAATATAAAATTGTGCTTTTGACATAATTTTCCGAGACCCATAGCGTTCACCTTTTTCAGAATCTGGGGCTTAGTGATGGCTTACTTTTTGTCTATTGAGCTGACCTTTTTTAATTATACCATGTTTGGATACATGTGATGTTATGATCACCTGTTATTACATTTTATTGCAATGTTGCGACGACCAAAAAAAGGTCTTTTTGATATTTCTCTCACTACACTCTTTACCGATCAGATTAATTTATTTTATGTTTTGATAGATCAAGCATTTCTGAACTTGTCAATACAAAATATTTTTTTTATTTTAATTGTTTTTTTTTCAATGGGACAAAAGGGGGGGGGTGATTTGAATTTTTAGGTTATTATTTATTTTTTCATATTTTTAAAAACTTTTTTTTTTACTGTTTATTGATTCTATTAGTTCCCGTATGGGACTTGAAGCCTGCACTGTCTGATTGCTTCTGCTGTTCAGAGCTGTGCTTCAGCATCCCTCTGAACAGCAGAAATGCTGATGATCTCTGAATGGCGGTGCTCTGCCGGCATTCACTGGAACTTCATCATGACAGTGACAGGGGTCATCAACTGACCCATGGCTGCAATGACAACTTACCGGCACCTCGTGATTGCATCACGGGGCCGCCAATGGTGGTGGGAAACGGCACACTCCCTGCTGGAGCACATTTAGGGTATGTGCGCACGTTGCTTTTTACCTGCTTTTTACCTGCTTTTTTGCTGCTTTTTCTTCTGCGCTGTTTAATGCCAAAATGGATGTGTTCTTCTATTCAAGCAAAGTCTATGGGAATTTGGGTTTCTTGTTCACACTATGTTGTTCAAAATGCTGCCTTTTTGTGGCAGAACTTTGGTCAAAAACTCAGCTTTGCAGTGCAAAACCCAAATGGCAAAAACAATTGACATGTTGCTTCTTTGAAAAGCTGAGTTTTTGACCAAAGTTCTGCCTCAAAAAGGCAGCATTTTGAACAACATAGTGTGAACAAGAAACCCAAATTCCCATAGACTTTGCTTGAATAGAAGAACACATCCATTTTGGCATTAAACAGCGCAGAAGAAAAAGCAGCAAAAAAGCAGGTAAAAAGCAGGTAAAAAGCAACGTGCGCACATACCCTTAGTCCCGCTGCCAGAGATTAACAGGGAGATTTAACTAGTTAACAGGAATGGGTGAATCTGGGATCTGTACCTGTTAATGATCCATTGATCAGATCAGCTGATGTCCAGGGAAAAATACGAGCTCGCATTAGAGGGGCAGACACAGCCTTGGATGCATAGGTATGTCTAAGGTCGTAAAGGGGTTAAGCACAGAATCAACACTTTTCTGTAGTATTAAAAAAGCATTAAAAAGACGGTTTCACATCTACATCAAAAACGCATGCGATAAGGGGAAAAACGGGTAAAAGAAATGCAACAGTTGGACATGTGCATTCAAAAGTTTAGAAAAGATCACAGTAAGTGCACCTGAAAAGTTACAATACATTTTTGGCTAATCCTGAAATTACACCAGAAAGCCAAATATGCCTAACTTTTTGTGAGTAATGTATATAATGTCCTTTTACCTCTGGAGAAACCTGAAGATACACCTGATTCAGAAGTTTCAGGACATGAAGAGCAGAATTCTGATAAAGACTTTCACACTACTCCCAACGAGCTACAGCTTTTATCACAGCTCGAATTAAATGATTTAGTCAGGAACTTGGACTTTCCTAAACATTCTGCACAAATTTTAGACTTTATCATAAATGAAGAGAACCTCCAAGCACTTGGTACCTATTTTTCATGGTACAGAAGCAGAGAAAAGGAATTACTTTTATACATTTCTCAAGATGGTGCTCTAGTGTATTGCAGTAATGGAAAAAATTTAACATTGAGTACAATGTGAGCGAGTGGAGAATCTTTATTGAGTCATCCCAAAAGAAGGCTGTGCACAATGGCAGAAAGTTTGGTTCAATGCCTGTAGGGCATTCTGTGCAAGGAAAGCTATGAGAATTTAGACTTTATTCTCAAGAAACTTACTATGAGCATCAAGGATGGTCAATATGTGGTGATTTGAAAGTTCTCGCTTTCCTCCTTGGGTAGAAAGGAGGATACACAAAAAAAACCCATGCTTTTTGTGTAAATGGGACAGCCAGGATAGAACTCATCACTGAAGCTCGAAAAGTTGGCCAACAAGAACATCTTTGCCACCTGAACTCAAGAACATAGATGTTGAAAGTTTAATTGATCTCACTAAAGTTCTGCCACCTCTCCACATTAAGTATGGACTGTTAAAGCACTTTGTGAAAGCTCTACCGAAAGAAAAAGATACTTTTATGTACCTTTGTACCAAGTTTCAGGGGCTCTCCAAAGCAAAACTGAAAGAAGGCATTTGTGTGGGTCTGGATATTCGGAAACTCATGAAAGACAATTTGTTTGAAACAAAAATTAAAGCTGTTGAGAAAAGGGCTTGGGATTTAAAGAAGTTGTGAAGAAATTTTTAGTAACAACAAAGATCCAGAAGTAAATTCCATTGCTTAGATCATGCTGAAATATTTCAAAGCCTTGGGTTGTCTGATAAATTTGAAGTTACATTTTTAACATTCCTAATTGGATAACTTTCCTGAAAACTTTGCAAAGAGCAAGGAGAATTATTTCAGAAGGATATCGAGATGAAATGACAATATCAAGGTAGATGGAACGTGAAAATGATGGGAAATGACTGCTGGATCCTTCATAGAAAAAATGTTCCGGCCTTCTATAAGGCAAAGGGTATCAAGAGATGCTTTGAAGAGAAAACAAAAATAAATAATATTGTGTACATTTTTTACTACAATAAAGATTTTTCTTGGTCATCTTGCTGATATGTAATTTCACATGTGTTTTGTGCAAAATCCATACGTGATGGTTGAATATATAAGTGTTTTTTTATATCAGGGCATAAAAAAACATAAGAATCAGTCACTGGATATGAAACAAATTTCATAAATCCAAATTTTGCATACCTGAGTAATCAGTCATGCCATTTCTTTAAGCTATTTACCGATCATCTGATCGCTATGTTGTGCGGGTCGTCATGATTAAAGGGACACCAAATAGGTTCATGTTATTTGCTGATTTAGTTAAAAGAAAAAGGTTTTGGTACCGTGTTAGCCAGTTGAAAAATGGATGCACATGGCCCCCTGTGGCTGGCACATGGCCCACTGTGGCTGCACACGGCCCCCTGTGGCTGCACATGGCCCCTGTGGCTGACACACAGCACCCTGTGTTAGATATCGCCCCCATGCTGCTGCTATTAGTAAAATAAACTCTTTCCTTACCTTCTCCAGCACTGTCTTGTCTCGTGACTCCCTCCTTGGGGTTGAGCTCCGGCCTCCTGCATTTCCTGGTTCTCGGCCAGTCATGTGATCGGCACAGCAGAGTGATATCATCTCTGTGTGCATGATCACAGTGGCAGGAGGGAGACCGGGGAGACACGCTGGAGGGGGTAAGTAAAGAGTGTTTTATTTTACTATGGGCAGCAGTATGGGGGCCATATCTAACACAGGGGGGACATGTGCGATCAAAGGGAGCACAGGCAGATATAATATGCGCCGCTCCCCCAACCCATCGCCGCGGTGCGGTTTCAGCACCATGGTGATTGACAGCGGCTGTGCATATTATATGAGCGGGAGCAGGAGATCTAACGCTGCTGCCCGCAGCTATCACCAGCCCCCAGCAGAGCTCCAGACCTGCCCCCACCTCCCCTGGACTCTGTGGTGTATATATATATATATACGACCCCCCGTATATTCGGATTATAAGACGCACCCCCTACTTTCCCCCAAAATTTGGGGGAAAAAAAGTGTGTCTTATAAAGCAAAAAATACGGTAGTTAAGTCGGTGTGTACGGTAAGTATGATGTGATCATCTAATGCCATTCAACCATAGGGAAGTATTATTTATAATTATAGCTTCATTTATTCCATTGCGCTTTACATACAAGTGAAAAGGGTATACATAAAAAACAAGTACAATAATCATGGCCAATACAAAACAGACAGTAAAGGAGGAGAGAGGAACCTGATCACAAGGGCTCACAGTCTACAGGGGGTATCACGTTTCAGCCCCGAATCTAAGCATCATTATCAGAAGCTCCCTGTCCTCTCCAACAACAACAGAAGCTTTTCCCTGCAACCAGCAAAAATGTAAGACCTGTCCATTTATAATGACAACAGACAAGATAAAGATTCCCAGATCACATTAGGACTACAAGATCCCAGGTACCTTCAGCTGCACCACAACTAATGTGGTGTACTTAATTATATGTACCAAATGTCCAACTGGGGGTCTGTATGTAGGGGAGACCGGACAACAGCTCAGGACAAGGATAAATTCTCACCGCCACACAATTAGAGATAAAAGGGCAGATCTACCTGTGACCAAACATTTTTGTAACCCAGACCACAGCATCATGGACATGAAATTGCTGATATTAAAAGGGAACTTCAAATCCCAGAGAGACAGAAGGGTCTTGGAGTACAAACTTATGATGACCTTTGACACACTCAGAGCAGGAATGAATGTGTCACATGGATTTATGTCTTTTTACATCAATTAAGAAATGTCCTCCTCAGACCATCTGGGGGCATCACAACTCTAAACCAGATCTCAATCATAGGACAATAAAACTTTCATACTCCTTATCTATGAACTGCTGCAATATTTACTGCCACAACTGTTTGTCCCCTTGCCATGCTGATAGTTCTGCCTCACAAAACTTGTCTTATTTACTGCTCTTTTCTATGTCCTGTTGTGTATAAATATCTGAATCTACTGATTCTGTGTTATACCATGCCTCATGAAGAGACCTGAGTAGCCTGGAAATCTCGCTATTTATCACTATCTTTTCAGTTAGCCATTAAATGGTATCAACCACTGAGGACTCTCAGTTTTTTTAAAACATTTTTTTTCACACAAAAGAAATGACTCATTACAGTAGTTTACTATTAGATTCAGTCAGAAAATATTTCCGTTGACCACCATATGGTATCAAAAGAACAAGAAGGTTATGTAAAACCTCATGAGACACTTTACAGAACCATAATATGGCAATGTGCATGAAGCTTTATTCACAGAGCAATAGAGACTTTCCAAAATGCAATGTTTTTGTGTTATATGTATTTCTTAAAAAAAAATCTGGATTTTTTTTTTTTTAAAGATCACACTCTTTATTAAAAATTAAAATGAGAAATCTTGCAATTTTCCCAGTGGCCACTGGGTTTAAACAAAACAACAAAAAACCCAACAAAACAACATATGGAATCAAAGTATTTAACGAGCAAGTGCAAAGGTCATTGTGAAGAGAGGGGGAGCAGGGTCAAATGTGAGATCACCTCTTGTGCAGTGGCATACAACCAATGGCCGCAGACCATGATGTGGGGCCTATGAGTCAAGGGGGCCTTGTGCCGGTGCCAGCGCCGCCACCATCCGTCCTTCCCCATCCATTCAACTGTTTCGGCATCAAGACTTCTGATGTCTCAGTGCAGCAAGCGTGATGCTGTCACTACAGTGCGCCCACTGTGCTGAGATAAGCAGAGCTGCAGAATGCTCACCACAGAAACCGGAGAAGCAAGGTAGCGGCAGGAGGTGAGTATTTATTTACTACTGGTGGCCATAATACTATATGGATGAGTATGCGGAGTGCATTATATTATATGGAGGACTGGGGGTGTGCATTTTTCTATATGGAGGACTATTGAGAGTGCATTATTCTATATGGAGGACTATGGGGGATGCGATATCATTGGGACTATTTCTAGTTATATTATATGAAGGACTAATGTGGGGAGCATAATTCTATAGAGAGGACTATGGGGAGTATATTATTCTATATGGAGGACTATGGGGAGAGTATTATTCTATATGGAGCACTATGAAAGTGAAATATTCTATATGGAGGACTATGGGGTGAATTATATTATATGAAGGAATATGGGGGGTGCATAATTCTATATAGAGGACTATGGGGAGTGCATTATTCTGTATGGATGACTATGGGGAGTGCATTATTCTATATGGAGGACTATGGGTAGTGCATTTTTCTATATGCAGCACTATGAAAGTGCATTATTCTATATAGAGGAATATGGGGTGAATTATATTATATGCAGGACTAATAGGGGGAGCATAATTCTATATAGAGGACTATGGGGAGAGCATTATTCTATATAGAGGAATATGGGGTGAAGCTACTTACATAATCACCAGTTATGTCTGTTCCCCTATTCCGTGATGCACTGCGGCATTGTCCGTTGCGCAGCCGCAGTTCGAACGATGCTCCGCCTTCCGGGTCCTCACTGCACGCACGCACGCATACACACATATACACACACAGCAGACACACAGAGATACACCGAGCACATACACACACATAGCGCACATGCACACAACACAGCCACACATACTGCTGTATACTCACATGTCCGGGGCCGCCGCTGATTCTGCTGTCAGCCCTTTACTGCAGTTGAATGCTTTGTGGCGCCGTTAAGCATTCAACTGCAGTAAAGCCATGACATAAACCTGCATAAGCCGCTCCGTACACCGTACGCTATCACGGAGGAGTCTGTCTGCTGCAGCTGGAGGCTCCGCGGGCACGGAGGACAGGTGAGACACGGCATAATTGGGGACAGAAGGGAACCAGCAGGAACACATTACTAAACAATGTGCTCATTGCTGCAGGGGACATCAGCCTCCCTCCACCAGATCTGTATACCCCCAGCCCCCCCCCCCCACCAGTTCTGTATACCCCCAGCCCCCCCACCAGATCTGTATACCCCCAGCCCCCCCACCAGATCTGTATACCCCCAGCCCCCCCAACCAGATCTGTATACCCCCAGCCCCCCCAACCAGATCTGTATACCCCCAGCCCCCCCAACCAGATCTGTATACCCCCAGCCCCCCCAACCAGATCTGTATACCCCCAGCCCCCCCAACCAGATCTGTATACCCCCAGCCCCCCCAACCAGATCTGTATACCCCCAGCCACCCCAACCAGATCTATATACCCCCCAGCCCCCCCCAGAT
The DNA here is from genome assembly GCF_048569485.1 of Anomaloglossus baeobatrachus. Taxonomy (NCBI): domain Eukaryota; kingdom Metazoa; phylum Chordata; class Amphibia; order Anura; family Aromobatidae; genus Anomaloglossus; species Anomaloglossus baeobatrachus. Next base: position 657,030,144 of record NC_134354.1, read on the forward strand.
CTGTATACCCCCAGCCCCCCCACCAGATCTGTATACCCCCAGCCCCCCCCCCCGCCAGTTCTGTATACCCCCAGCCCCCCCACCAGATCTGTATACCCCCAGCCCCCCCACCAGATCTGTATACCCCCAGCCCCCCCAACCAGATCTGTATACCCCCAGCCCCCCCAACCAGATCTGTATACCTCCAGCCACCCCAACCAGATCTATATACCCCCAGCCCCCCCAACCAGATTTGTATACCCCCAGCCCCCCCCACCAGATCTGTATACCCCAAGCCCCCCACCAGAACTGTACACCCCCAGCCCCCCCACCAGAACTGTATACCCCCAGCCCCCCAACCAGATCTGTATACTCCCAGCCCCCCCACCAGAACTGAACGCCCTCAGCCCCCCCCACCAGATTTGTATGCCCCCAGCTCCCCCGTCCAGATCTGTATACCCCTAACCCCCCTCCAGATCTGTATACCCCCAGCCCCCCCCACCAAATCTGTATACCCCCAGCCCCCCCACCAGATCTGTATACCCCCAGCCCCCCCACCAGATCTGTTTACCCCCAGCCCCCCACCAGATCTGTATGCCCCCAGCCCCCCCACCAGTTCTGTATACCCCCAGCCCTCCCACCAGATCTGTATGACCCCAGCCCCCCACCAGATCTGTATACCCCAGCCCCCCACCAGATCTGTAGACACCCAGCCCCCGACCAGATCTGTATACCCCCAGCCCCCTCACCAGATCTCTAGCCCCCCCCACCAGATCTGTAGGCTCCCTCCACCAGATCTGTAGCCCCCCACCAGATCTGTAGCCCCCTCCCACCAGATCTGTAGCACCCCCGCCAGATCTGTAGCCCCCCCTGCCAGATCTGTATGCCCCCAGCCCCCCCAACCTGATTTGTATGCCCCCAGCCCCCGACCAGATCTGTATACCCCCAGCCCCCTCAGCAGATCTCTAGGCCCCCCCACCAGATCTGTAGGCTCCCTCCACCAGATCTGTAGCCCCCCCACCATATCTGTATACCCCCAGCCCCCCCAACCAGATCTGTATACCCCCAGCCCCCCCAACCAGATCTGTATACCCCCAGCCACCCCACCAGATCTGTATACCCCCAGCCCGCCCACCAGATCTGTATACCCCCAGCCCCCCCACCAGATCAGTATACCCCAAGCCCCCCCACCAGAACTGTACACCCCCAGCCCCCCCACCAGAACTGTATAACCCCAGCCCCCCAACCAGATCTGTATACCCCCAGCCCCCCACCAGATCTGTATGCCCCAAGCTCCCCCCACCAAATCTGTATACCCCCAGCCCCCCCCACCAGATCTGTATGCCCCAAGCTCCCCCGTCCAGATCTGTATACCCCCAGCCCCCCCCACCAAATCTGTATACCCCCAGCCCCCCCACCAGATCTGTATACCCCCAGCCCCCCACCAGATCTGTTTACCCCCAGCCCCCCACCAGATCTGTATGCCCCTAACCCCCCTCCAGATCTGTATACCCCAGCCCCCCCACCAAATCTGTATACCCCCAGCCCCCCCACCAGATCTGTATACCCCCAGCCCCCCCACCAGATCTGTTTACCCCCAGCCCCCCACCAGATCTGTTTACCTCCAGCCCCCCACCAGATCTGTATGTGTGTCGCCCTGGGCAAGCCAGGGGTCACAGGTCACAACACCACCACACCCCACACTCCAGGTAGGCACATCACAGCCAACCAGAAATCCTTGTTGCCTTCCTCCAGAGGCTGATGATTCACACCAGGGGGTGGGCCAGGCGGTTGGCTCCGCCCACCAAGGAGATCACAGTTCTGGAGGCGGGAGAAACCAGGCAGTCGAGTGAGGGACATGAACGAGTGAACAGGGAGTAGCCCAGGCAGGGCTTGAGTAAACAACAAAGAAGTGAAAGTGAAGGAAAGGAAGGTGGAAAAGGAGGAAAGCAAGAAGTGGTGACAGAGCAGAGAGTGTGCAAAGCCTGAGAGCCCAGCTTTGTGTAGGGCCAGAACAGCAAGGTCAGCGACGGCGGTGACTGTCCGGAGGGGGACCGTTTGGAAGTTCCTGGAAGGACCCCGTTGGCTGTGTGCCCGGTGGTCTGGAGCAGTGTTCCGAAGGACAGTCATCACCAGGGCAGGGGCCTCTCGGACCCCGGCAAGGCTAGGAGTCGCCAAATTTGCCGAATCCGTCAGTGAAGGGGACGTAGATCCCCCAGCAACCAAGTCCCGATTGACGGCAACAGCCCAACCTGAAGCAGAGAGACACCGCCACCGCCAAGGCACCAGTTTCTCAGGGCCAGCACCTGCGGGCAAAGTGTAGAGCTCCTCCGGCCCAGATTGCAGTCGGGGAGCGGGTAACCGGAGGGAATCCACCGCTGCCACAAGTCAACCATAGGTGCAAGGTTTGAGGGACATCACCGTCACCTACCGGGAGTGCAGGTGCAGCCGTCTAAGGGACCGTCCTACCAGCCGTTTGGTTTACCGTACAAACTGTGTCCGAGTCTCAGGCTGAGTGAGTACCACAGTGCCGCAAGGCACAGCGCTGCCCCCGCGCCCCTGCGCCCACCAGGCCCCGCACCTCACAAACCATCACCGGGCCCCCGGGATCAGCAACCCCTACCCACGGAGGGGCAACACAACACCTGGCTGCTCCCCATCACCATCCCCGGGATCCCCGTCCAGAGCAGCGGTGGTGCAATCACCACAACCGTGGGTGGCGTCACGAACTATAACAATCCCCACACCCAACCAACAATCCCCTTTCACTCACGGGCGAGGAGTGTTGCTCGAGAAACCCCGGGATCCGGCCCACCGCTCGAGCCACCACTGAGCAGCTGCCGGACCCGAGCAGAAGGGGTGAGCGCGGTGTGCTGACACCCTCCTCCCCGCCCGCGACAACTTGGCGTCACGAACAGGATCTTACCGCTCTGCCGTCTGGTAGAGGTGCGCCTTGTTACCGCCGGAGGTATCCGGCAGAAAAATTGCAGAAGCCGCCATCTTTGGCGCGAAAAGTTCCCGCTCGAGCGTCTTCTCGAGCAGTAGAGGCGCGAAGGCCAAAACCCCGCCCCGAGAGAGGAGGGGCCGGAAAGAGCTAAGGGGGACGCGATGGCGGCTGGCCGCATGTAGCTACGGCTATAAAAGCAGGGACGCCAGGACTCTGCAACGATACTGGGTTCCTGGAAGGCACGCTTGCCAAGATGAACAACCCAACTCCCAACGAGGAAGCCCCCGCGCCCGGCACGGCGACGTGGTTGAGGGACCGGACCGTCCCGCTGAGTAACCGTCTGCAGGCCCATATGCAACTCCTCCTGGAGGAGTGGGAGACCGACATGGCGGACGTGGTGGCTGCTATGTGGAGACGCGAGGCAGAAGAGGATTTGGAGGAGCGGGTAAGCGACCCACGCCCCTGTATTCCTGAAGGATCGGCCGCTGCGGCTGAGGGGCCCGGCCGGCTTCCGCTCACCCTGCCTCTCTCCCCGCTATCCGTAATAGCTGCTGCCGCCCCGCCATTAGGCCCGCTACCTGCCCCATCGGTAGCGATACCCTGCCCAGCCGCTTCGGCGGACCAGCCGGCTGCAGACGTTCAAGCCGGCCCTGAAGTGCACCAAGGGGAACCGCTAGAACCACGACCCCTTAACAGCGTGGTGCCTGAAGTCCCAGTAGAGACTGTGCCAGACCCTGAGCCCGGGACCGTGGCTTGGATGAAGGCCCGGGTGATACAATTCCACCAACGTCAGCAGGGTCAGATCTTCCGGATGCTGGAGCAGTGGACCAACGAGGTGGAGGAGCTGATTACAACTGCTCCGATGTGCGAAAGGGGAATAGATGTAGCAGAACCGACTGGTGACCCACGTCCCTATGTCCTATCTGGACCGGCCGCTGCGGCTGAGGGGCCCGGCCTAGCCTCGGCCTATGCATCGCCCTTGCCGTCACTTATGGGGCGCCTCAGTATAAGCTCGCCTACTCTGCTGCTCCATGCTACCGCAGAAGGGGCTGAAGTGTTGGATGCTGGGGGCCAGGAGGCTGCGGCAGCTGGCGGCAACCCGCCTGACGCAGGAATAAGAGAGGACGACTCCTGCCCCGGCTTCGGGTCCGCTGTTGCAGTTGAAGGAGCAAGTGAGCGTTCCCGCTATGTGGGAGACCCCGTGGTTTACCATACCCCGCGTACCGGTGGAAATGGGTACCGGGTACCTCTGTCACAGCAGGCATGTCAGTGCATGTTCGATGTGTTGGTGGCAGAGGATGGGTCCGCCTTAGCAGAGGAACCGGAGTAGGGCAATGGATGCCCGCAGCACCGTCCCCGTTGGGACCACTTGTTTGTTGAAAAGTTTTGAAAAATGAAAATGATTATACCGAGTACGTTACCTGATTTGCTTGTGATTTGCAACCGGCTGGAGCCGGCACCGTTGTCCCCGTGGGGACCGTTTAAAAATGCATGGGAACTATCCATGGACAAGCCCGTGAACTTGCAGGGCAACCACAGACGTTAGTGGCTTGTAAATATGTTGGTTAACGTTACCGTTTTCCGCAATGCCGCCTCCGGAGAGGCAGGTTGGAGGGAGGGCCCTGAGCAGAGCAGGCCAGGGCCCAGCCGCCAAAGGAACCGGTGGCTACCCTCTGGAGGGAAGGACAGATCCCGCTCGGGTACCGTGTGCTGGACTGTGGGTCAAGGGGTGCTGCCTGGGTTTTAGGGGCAGCATCAGGGCCAGGTTACTTGGGTGGGGGAGAGCGGAAACCGTAACCGTAAACCGTTGCAACGTTAAAAGTAAATGTGCCTCCCGTCTTGGGAAGAAGTTATTAAAAATGTATGCATGTTTGTTTAACCTTGTTACCCCCCTTTTTTCAGAAAAATAAAACCGGTGTAGGACGGCAGCCCGAGGACGGTCTGCATTTTGCTAAGGGGGAATGTGTCGCCCTGGGCAAGCCAGGGGTCACAGGTCACAACACCACCACACCCCACACTCCAGGTAGGCACATCACAGCTAACCAGAAATCCTTGTTGCCTTCCTCCAGAGGCTGATGATTCACACCAGGGGGTGGGCCAGGCGGTTGGCTCCGCCCACCAAGGAGATCACAGTTCTGGAGGCGGGAGAAACCAGGCAGTCGAGTGAGGGACATGAACGAGTGAACAGGGAGTAGCCCAGGCAGGGCTTGAGTAAACAACAAAGAAGTGAAAGTGAAGGAAAGGAAGCTGGAAAAGGAGGAAAGCAAGAAGTGGTGACAGAGCAGAGAGTGTGCAAAGCCTGAGAGCCCAGCTTTGTGTAGGGCCAGAACAGCAAGGTCAGCGACGGCGGTGACTGTCCGGAGGGGGACCGTTTGGAAGTTCCTGGAAGGACCCCGTTGGCTGTGTGCCCGGTGGTCTGGAGCAGTGTTCCGAAGGACAGTCAGCACCAGGGCAGGGGCCTCTCGGACCCCGGCAAGGCTAGGAGTCGCCAAATTTGCCGAATCCGTCAGTGAAGGGGACGTAGATCCCCCAGCAACCAAGTCCCGATTGACGGCAACAGCCCAACCTGAAGCAGAGAGACACCGCCACCGCCAACGCACCAGTTTCTCAGGGCCAGCGCCTGCGGGCAAAGTGTAGAGCTCCTCCGGCCCAGATTGCAGTCGGGGAGCGGGTAACCGGAGGGAATCCACCGCTACCACAAGTCAACCATAGGTGCAAGGAAGAGGGACATCACCGTCACCTACCAGGAGTGCAGGTGCAGCCGTCTAAGGGACCGTCCTACCAGCCGTTTGGTTTACCGTACAAACTGTGTCCGAGTCTCAGGCTGAGTGAGTACCACAGTGCCGCAAGGCACAGCGCTACCCCCCGCGCCCCTGCGCCCACCAGGCCCCGCACCTCACAAACCATCACTGGGCCCCGGGATCACCAACCCCTACCCACGGAGGGGCAACACAACACCTGGCTGCTCCCCATCACCATCCCCGGGATCCCCGTCCAGAGCAGCGGTGGTGCAATCACCACAACCGTGGGTGGCGTCACGAACTATAACAATCCCCACACCCAACCAACAATCCCCTTTCACTCACGGGCGAGGAGTGTCGCTCGAGAAACCCCGGGATCCGGCCCACCGCTCGAGCCACCACTGAGCAGCTGCCGGACCCGAGCAGAAGGGGTGAGCGCGGTGTGCTGACACCCTCCTCCCCGCCCGCGACATATGCCCCCAGCCCCCCCACCAGTTCTGTATACCCCCAGCCTTCCCACCAGATCTGTATGACCCCAGCCCCCCACCAGATCTGTATACCCCAGCCCCCCACCAGATCTGTAGACCCCCAGCCCCCGACCAGATCTGTATACCCCCAGCCCCCTCACCAGATCTCTAGCCCCCCCCACCAGATCTGTAGGCTCCCTCCACCAGATCTGTAGCCCCCCCACCAGATCTGTAGCCACCCCACCAGATCTGTAGCCCCCCGCCAGATCTGTAGCCCCCCTGCCAGATCTGTATGCCCCCAGCCCCCCCAACCTGATCTGTATGCCCCCAGCCTCCGACCAGATCTGTATACCCCCAGCCCCCCCACCAGATCTGTAGGCTCCCTCCACCAGATCTGTAGCCCCCCCACCATATCTGTATACCCCCAGCCCCCCCAACCAGATCTGTATACCCCCAGCCCCCCCAACCAGATCTGTATACCCCCAGCCACCCCACCAGATCTGTATACCCCCAGCCCGCCCACCAGATCTGTATACCCCCAGCCCCCCCAACCAGATCTGTATACCCCCAGCCACCCCAACCAGATCTATATACCCCCAGCCCGCCCAACCAGATCTGTATACCCCCAGCACCCCCACCAGAACTGTACAACCCCAGCCCCCCACCAGAACTGTATACCCCCAGCCCCCCCACCAGTTCTGTATACACCCAGCCTTCCCACCAGATCTGTATGACCCCAGCCCCCCACCAGATCTGTATACCCCAGCCCCCCACCAGATCTGTAGACCCCCAGCCCCCGACCATATCTGTATACCCCCAGCCCCCTCACCAGATCTCTAGGCCCCCCCACCAGATCTGTAGGCTCCCTCCACCAGATCTGTAGCCCCCCCACCAGATCTGTAGCCCCCCCACCAGATCTGTAGCCCCCCGCCAGATCTGTAGCCCCCCCTGCCAGATCTGTATGCCCCCAGCCCCCCCAACCTGATCTGTATGCCCCCAGCCCCCGACCAGATCTGTATACCCCAGCCCCCTCACCAGATCTCTAGGCCCCCACACCAGATCTGTAGACTCCCTCCACCAGATCTGTAGCCCCCCCACCAGATCTGTATACCCCCAGCCCCCCCAACCAGATCTGTATACCCCCAGCCCCCCCAACCAGATCTGTATACCCCCAGCCACCCCACCAGATCTGTATACCCCCAGCCCGCCCACCAGATCTGTATACCCCCAGCCCCCCCAACCAGATCTGTATACCCCCAGCCACCGCAACCAGATCTATATACCCCCAGCCACCCCAACCAGATCTATATACCCCCAGCCCCCCCAACCAGATCTGTATACTCCCAGCCCCCCCACCAGAACTGTACGCCCTCAGCCCCCCCACCAGATCTGTATGCCCCCAGCTCCCCCCTCCAGATCTGTATACCCCTAACCCCCCCTCCAGATCAGTAGACCCCCAGCCCCCCCACCAGATCTATATACCCACAGCCCCCCCACCAGATCTGTTTACCCCCAGCCCCCCACCAGATCTGTATGCCCCCAGCCCCCCCACCAGATCTGTATGCCCCCAGCCCCCACACCAGTTCTGTATACCCCCATCCCTCCCACCAGATCTGTATGACCCCAGCCCCCCACCAGATCTGTATACCCCAGCCCCCCACCAGATCTGTAGACCCCCAGCCCCCGACCAGATCTGTATACCCCCAGCCCCCTCACCAGATCTCTAGGCCCCCCCACCAGATCTGTAGGCTCCCTCCACCAGATCTGTAGCCCCCCCACCAGATCTGTAGCCCCCCCGCCAGATTTGTAGCCCCCCCCTGCCAGATCTGTATGCCCCTAGCCCCCCCAACCTGATCTGTATGCCTTCAGCTCCCTCCACCAGATCTGTATGCCCCCATCCCCCTCACCAGATCTGTATGCCCCCATCCCCCTCACCAGATCTGTATGCTCCCCACCAGATCTGTATGCCCCCAACCCCCTCACCAGATCTGTAGCCCCCCCACCAGATCTGTATGCCCACAGCCCCCCTTCACCAGATCTGTATGCCCCAGCCCCCCTTCACCAGATCTGTATGCCCCCAGCCCCCCCAGATCTGTATGCCCCCAGCACCCCCCCCACCAGATCTGTATGCCCCTCACCAGATCTGTATGCCCCCAACCCCCCTACCAGATCTGTATGCCCCCCACCAGATCTGTATGCCCCCCACCATATCTGTATGCCCCCAGCCTCCTCACCAGATCTGTAGGCCCCTAGCCCCTACCACCAGATCTGTATGCCCCCAGCCCCTCCCACCAGATCTGTATGACCCCATCCCCCCCACCAGATCTGTATGCCCCATCCCCCCACCAGATCTGTATGTCCCCAGCCCCCCACCAGATCTGTATGCCCCCCACCAGATCTGTATGCCCCCCACCAGATCTGTATGCCCCCAGCCTCCTCACCAGATCTGTAGGCCCCTAGCCCCTCCCACCAGATCTGTATGCCCCCAGCCCCTCCCACCAGATCTGTATGACCCCAGACCCCCCACCAGATCTGTATGCCCCATCCCCCCACCAGATCTGTATGTCCCCAGCCCCCCACCAGATCTGTAGGCCCCCCCCCACCAGATCTGTATGCCCACAGCCCCCCCCCACCAGATCTGTATGCCCCTCACCAGATATGTATGCCCCTCACCAGATCTGTATCTGTATGCAGATGGGTACTGTGTAGGAATTCACTGTGGGGGTATTTTGCAGTGTTTGTGGGGCACTTCCGTTGGCATGACACTTTATGGTTGATTCGGCCAGGGTAGATAATATTCAATGTTATTAAAATATACCTTTTAATAAATATAACCATAAAAGTCCCAAAATGGTCAACTTATAAAACAAGTAAAATGTTACCAGAACAAAATGGAGAACAAAATAGTCATGAACTATAAATAGGCATTTAAACAATATGGAACAGTATCCCTTTAAGCATAGTGTAACACATAAGCAACACTATACAAATGATCAGGACATGCCCAGAAGTATGTGACTGAAGGAAATAAGGAGCAATCTCACTGTTAGATGTCCCAAATGTAAGGAGACTGTCTCCTCAATTGAAAGAGGGAATGAGGGGGTGTGCAAGGACACGCCACACAACACCCCTTGACCACCAGTCAGTCAGTCACTACTCACATGCGCTCCCTCCTGAAGTGTTTCATCAGAACAAGAATCCCCAGGGAATATGGATGCAATTACATGAAACTGGTGAGCAAAACACCACTAGATACCATTGCATTTTAAAATGGCCGCCTAAAGGTTTAAATAGATAAGTTGAGGCCAGTGCTCAAGGTGGCTAACTGTCAGACATAGCTATTGGATAGTGCATAGCGCCAAAACCCATCATGTTGCTATTGATAGGAGGCTTGCCTGTGAGAGGGGAGACCGTGGCGGTCATGCGCCGTCCAATCCGAATCCTTGAGATGGAGGCCACTCAGGAAAATTACTTTGTAAGGGCTGAAAAGTTGTGAGATATGCTCTTCTCTGTCCCCGGCTGAAAATAATTATTCTTTTTTTGTTTCTTTGGGGGCGGAGGGGACTTCTATTATGAGGCCCAATGATTTCTATGTACGCCCCTGCTTTTGTGATTGGTGGATCCTGTGTTATCAGCTTTATAAAGAGGTGTTATCTGTAACTATAATACTGCCTTTAATGATAAGGAGAATTCTGAAAACTCTATCTGAAAGTGCAAGTATAAGTCTGCCAAACCCCAGAGGCCATTGTGAAAATTATAATATTACTATTTATTTTTTAATAAAAATCATGATATGAAAAAAAAAAAATGTACATACATGTAACACATAAACCTGATTTCCAGAAAAGATCCTTTCCTGATATGGCTTCCCTCTAAGGCGGGCTTTGCACGCTGCGACATCGGTAACAATGTGTTACCGATGCTGCAGCGATAGTCCCGCCCCCGTCGCACGTGCAATATCTAGTGAAAGCTGCCGTAGCGATTATTATCGCTACGGCAGTTTCACACGCACATACCTGCCGTGTGACGTCCCTCTGGCCGGCGACCCGCCTCCTTCCTAAGGGGGCGGGTCGTGCGGCGTCACAGCGACGTCACACGGCAGGCGGCCAATTGAAGTGGAGTGGCGGAGATGAGCAGGATGTAAACATCCCGCCCACCTCCGTCCTTCTCATTGCAGCCGGCGGCAGGTAAGGTGAAGTTCCTCGCTCCTGCGGCTTTACACACAGCGATGTGTGCTGCCGCAGGAACGAGGAACAACATCGCACCTGTCGCTGCACCGGCATTATGGAAATGTCGGAGGCTGCAGCGATGATACGATAACGATGCTTTTGCGCTCGTTCATTGTATCAAAAAGGATTTGCACGTTGCGATATCGACTGCGACGCCGGATGTGCGTCACTTTCGATTTGACCCCATCGACATCGCACGTGCAATGTCGCAACGTGCAAAGCCGTCCTAAGACTTGGTTGCTTTTTTTACCAAACGATTCCTTAACCTTCTGAATGTGTGCATGTCCACTTTACATTGTAGTAGTAGATCATTTACGCAGACAGGGTGCGAGAGACAAAAAATGTTCAGGGATGGTTTGAGGAATCTGTTCAAGAGTTCATCATGACAGATCTTAATCTGATCATCTCTAAAATAAGCTGACAGAACAAAATGATTCTTGATTCCTGTAAGCCCTTCCTCCCAGCCTTGTTTTTGTAGGGTCTGAGGTTAATATCTTAGTGACAGATATTTGGGCGGTATGTGTCGTATAGATATTGAAGAAAAGAAAAAGTATAGATTTACCAACAAACAAAAGGAACTTCTTTCACCTTCAAGCAAACTAGAATCAGCCATAAAATCTCGATGTTAACCATTGGTATGTATACCTATATTCAGAATAGATATGACGAATTACTTACTTTTCCTTATTTCTCAGGACAAACGCTGCCAGCTTTCCCTGATATAGAGCAGTTGTGGGTGACGGTTGTTAAAGAACCTGAAAGAAAACATTTTAATATTAGAAAAGAAGGTCATAAAACATAAATATCAATAACCACAAAGGTCGTGTGAGCATATGTTCATAATGAATGATCTTTATGAAAGTTCGTGAATATCCGATTGGTGGTCGGCCGTTACCTGTCACCCTTATAAATCAGTTATTATCAGCATTGCTGCATTGAATATGTAGCTGCCGCTACAGGGCACTCTGGATCAGCCCCTGTACTCTTCATTAGTAGCCGAGATGCCCATCTTGGCAGTGACTGCTACAGAGTGAATGGAGCTGAGCGTTTCCACTCCGTTCAATGCATATACTTGGCCGCTGGAGTTGATAACAGATGATCAATGGGAGTAACGCATATTAGCCCACCATAAATCTGATATTGAGACCTCTTATAAGCATAGGTCATTTTATCATCATATGCCCAGACAACCTCTGGAATGTAAATAGTCTTTCTTAAACACCATTTTTCTTTTCATAAATAGGTTTTACTTGTATTAATAAATGTTCATTTCTTGATATATCTTTACACTGTTTAGAGCTTCATTTTTCTAAGGCTAGTTACATGCATCTATGTTTCACAGTCTGAATACGGACCATGATGTACAGACCGGTTGCAGGTCTCCTGTCCTTCTACTTGATGGAATAAAAAGCATATATGAGGCTGTAAGTTCAGAAGACCAGGAGTCCAGGCGTCATGGTGCTTATTCGGACTGTGAAATACTCCCTCCAAATTCAGACTTTCAGATTCTCTCCAAATAGATTTTAGACGTTTGTCATTGTCAATCTTATCATCTACTTGTATTTTTGTTTCTAAGGAACAGTGTATTTGACAACTATATTATATTTCACTCTTTCAAATCTCTTGTCTCACTTTGCCCATCACTTTGTCATGCAATAAATGTTTAATTTTGGAACATTTGTTAGTCAAATAGGAAGGCTTGTAAAGTGTTGGCTAACGGAAAAAAGAGGATTTAGAGGAACTCTTCACACAGGTTGTTCCAAACATCTTGGAGAACTAACCACAGACAATCTGTGATTAAAAGTATTTGTCAAATTTGTCAAACTGTCTCTTCATGTAATCCCACACACTTGGTGATATTGAGAAGAGGTCTCTGTGCGGACCATGTTCTTATTACAAGGACCCCTTTTTCTTCTTTACATTGAATATAGTTATTAAAAAGCAACCGTTTTAATTTTATTTTATAATTCATTAGTACAAGTAAAGATAAGCAACTTTGTAATATATCTTGGAGAAATGTCCTTCATTCTGCTCCTGATCAGTCATTCGTATATTCGTGTATATATATATATATATATATATCCGTATTCGGATTTTCATATATAAGCTAAAGCCAGTGCATAACTGGCACTATCAAGCTAATTATCTACATACCATTAGTGGTCAGCTCAGATGTTTAGGCTTTCAAATCCAAAAAATTAAACTTTAAAAAATCGTCAGCTTCTTGAGTGACAGTTGCATCTGAGCAGATAATAGCAGGGTGGGTATTCATATTGATTCCCGCCCCCCTGATTCTTGTTCCTCCCTCTATGGTAAGTATTATACAAACTATTCACTTTTTTGAAGGACCTGTGTGAGGTCATACCCATGTGACCAGAAAGTGCGGAGCCTCAGCCAACAAAGCTGGATACCAGGTCACATGGGTATGACCTCACACAGGTCCTTCAAATAAGTGAATAGTTTGTATAATACCATAGAGAACAGAGAGAGGGAGTTACAACCAGCAGGGGGGGGGGGGAAATCCATATGAATACCCACCCATATATTATCTGCTCAGAAGCAACTGTCCCTCAAGAAGTTGATGATTTTTTAAACTTTACTTTCTTGGATTTGAAAGCCTAAACATCCGAGCTGACCACTAATGATATGTAGATAAGCAGCCTGATACCAGATGCCAGTACAGCACTGGCTTAACTTATATATGAAAATCCTGATGATTGGTTCCCTTTAAATCATGGGTAATATCTGTATTCACTGAACATAGATTTTTACATTACTGAGATGAGAAGATAATAGTGGTGGATGATCACAGAAAAACCCCTTCACAAGAGTCACCCAAGTAAAGAACACCCTCCAGGAAGTAGGTGTTTCAGTATTTAAGTCTACCATAAAGAGGACTTAAGCAAATACAGAGGGTTCACCTCTTAATCAGCCTTAAAATTAGAAAAGCCAGATTAGACTTTTCCAACAAACATTGAAAGAAGCCAACTCAGTTCTGCAAAAGCATTGTTTGGACTGATGAAACTAAAATTAAAACATGGTGAAGGCAGTGTGATGGCATGGGCATGCATGGCTTCCAATGGCTCTGGGTCACTAGTGTTTGTTGATGATGTGACTGAAGACAGAAGAAGCCGGATGAATTCTGAAGTGTACAGGGCTATACTTCCAGCTCAGATTCAACCAATTACAGCAAAGTTGATTGGACCGAAGCTTCCCAGTACAGATGGACAATGAACCAAAACACACTGCGAAAGCAACCCAGGAGCTTAATCCAAAGAAGTGGAATATTCTGCAATGGCCAAGTGAATCACCAGATCAAACCTATCAAGCATGTATTTCCCTTAGTTAAGATAAAACTAGGCAGAAAGGCCCACAAATAAGCAACAACTGAAGTCAGCTGTAGTAAAGGTCTGGCAAAGCAAATAAAGAAGGAAACCCAGCTTTTGGTGACGTCCATGGCTTCCAGACTTCAGGCAGTCATTACCTCCAAAAAAATTCTCTACAAAGTATTAAAAATGAACATTTTATTTATGGTAAAGTTAATTTGTCCAACTACTTTTGAGAAATGAGATGAGGAGGCTTTGTAGAAAAATGGTTGCAATTGAAAAAAGTTTCATAGGATATTTTTATTCAACCCCTTTAATGAAACCTTAAAGTCTACCCTGCAATTGTAAATAAAAAATAGTGGCGTGCAGAGACGAAATCACAAAGATTCAGTCACTGTCCAAATATTTCTAGACCTAACTGTAGTGTATATCAATATTAACAAGAATACCCCTTTGTGCCTTAAAAAATAAAGTATTATTAGGCTCACCTCACCCTGTTACCACAATGAGGGACACAGCTCTGGTCCAGCCTGGTAAAATGAAGTCATCACACCACCATGCGCTTCAGGTATCTGGCAAACCACAGACCTAAAACAGTCTTGTAACATCTCCTTGCTCTACCTCAGGTCTCAACTCCCTCTGCATCATCAGGACTGGATAGAGTTGAAAACAGTGGGTGTCCTGGGATCCAAGTGGCTTGTCTGCCCTCACCACCACTACCCGCAATCAAAACCTGCCTAACAAACCCCTACAGTAGTATCATGGATTTACATAAAGAGAATTAAGGAATTACATGAACCTACATCGACAGATCAGTGGTTAGTTCTATATGATGTTTAGAATGCCTTCCTTCTCAAGATCCTTAAAAAAACCTGTGTGGAAGTGTACCTAAGTGAATTTATAATTTCATACTGTTTTGAAGAAAAAGGTTTCTCTTTTGTTTATTAACTTTGCATTTTGTTTTTTGGCAAAGTAAATTATTAACTTATGAACAATTCATTTTATCTTTAAATCCTTCTTGCTTTGCAGCATTTTTTCCACACCTGGCCAAACTTTAGCACAGTACTGATTGTGCATGGTGTCAAAAATATGCACAGGTTATGAATACTGATGTACAATGTTTCCAAGATTCAAAGAAGTCGATCCAGCACGGTGCATTTGATTAAAAATAAAAGTCCTTTATTGAAAAACCATTAAAAAGTCCATTATGCCATGCTAGGAGCCTTTATTGAAAAACCATTAAAAAGTCCATTATGCCATGCTAGGAGGACGCGTTTCGGACGGGTTGTCCTTACTCAGTCTCAGCACATCTCACAATGAGTCCAGACTAAAAACATATGGCACAGGACATGATGTCAGCAATCAGTACAAAATTTACATATGCAGGAAAAAAAAAAAAAAAATCCAATTCATTCATTATTATATCTGCAACCAAACAAGGAAACATACAAATAAATTCTCAATAGAAATACATTAGGCCATTTATTATATTTAGTCCCATAGGAACCCTCGTTTCCATTTCAAAAATCCATTTTATCTCTTTATATTGTAACATTCTTTTCATATCACCTCCTCTCCTAGGTAGCAAAACTTTTTCAATGCCACTCACCTGCAAACTACCTAGATCACCACCGTGGACACTGAGAAAATGCTGGGAGGCTCCTGAGGGACTCCTGGTTGATTTATTTAGGACATCAATACACATGTTCCGATATTCTTTTTCTCAGTGTCCTAGTGGTGTGACCTATGTATTGCAGTCGACATTTGGTGCAAGAAATTACATACACAACATTTGTAGAACTACAATTTATCATTGTTCTGATGTCAAACTGTTTACTATTGGTATATGATGAGACATTCTTTGTATTGACAGCATATTTACACAAACCGCAGGTTTTTCCACCACATTTATATGAGCCGTTTACTGACAGCCAGTTCGACTTATCCGTTTTTTTGGTTTTATTATTATGATCACTGGGGGACAACATTGCACCCAGTGTAACATTTTTCTTTGAAACAAATTTAACACCTCCCTCCAATATGTGGTTCAGAGTTTCATCCGCTGTCAGAACCGGTAAGAATTTTCTCACAATGTGTATTATGTCATAATAATTCTTACTAAATTTAGTAGAGAAAACTGGTTGCACATTGTGAGAATTTTCCCTCCTACTCTGCTTTAAGTATTGCTCTCTAGTTTTGGAGTACACTTTTATTTTGGATTTTTCAAGGTTTTTTTGGGAGTAACCCCTAGCAACAAATCTCCTGTCTATTTCCTTATATTCCTGCTCTAAATCCGACATTTTTGTACAGCAACGTTTGGCCCTTACATATTCCCCAGTGGGGATGTTTTCCACTACAAACCTAGGGTGACAGCTAGTCGCATGCAGGATAGAATTTCCTGCTGAGGGTTTACGGAATAATTTACAGTCAACAGTCCCATTTTTTTCATTACCCATCAAAATCATATCCAAAAAATGAATTTCCACTGGATTGCTCTGATGTGTAAACCCTAGATTATAAGGATTGTTGTTAATGAATGAAATAAAATTTTCCATTTTTGTATCTCCATTTTTCCATACAATCAATATATCGTCAATAAATCTGAGGAAAATTAATATATTCGGGCTGAAAGGATTTTTTAGATTATTTTCTACTGATTGCTGACATCATGTCCTGTGCCATATGTTTTTAGTCTGGACTCATTGTGAGATGTGCTGAGACTGAGTAAGGACAACCCGTCCGAAACGCGTCCTCCTAGCATGGCATAATGGACTTTTTAATGGTTTTTCAATAAAGGCTCCTAGCATGGCATAATGGACTTTTTAATGGTTTTTCAATAAAGGACTTTTATTTTTAATCAAATGCACCGTGCTGGATCGACTTCTTTGAATCTTGGATACTAAGGCAGCGGGCTGACTCCAAATGGATCCCTGCATGGTGATATGATTGGTCTCCTAAAACAAAGAGGTGAGCTGGACACACCCTTGTATATGCTGATGTACAATGTTGTAATCTCAAGAAAGAGTAAGCAGGTACAGTATATCGCAAAAGTGAGTACACCCCTCACATTTTTGTAAATATTTTATTATATCTTTTCATGGGCCAACACTGAAGATATGACCATTTGATACAAGGTAAAGCAGTCAGTGTACAGCTTGTATAACTGTATAAATTTAATGTGACCTCTAAATAACTCAACACACAGCCATTAATGTCAAAACTGATGGCAATAAAAGTGAGTACACGCCTAAGTGATAATAACCAAAGTGTCAATAACTTGTGTAGCCACCATTATTTTCAAGCACTGCCTCAACTCTCCTGGGCATGGAGTTCACAAGAGATTCACAGGAGCCGCTGAAATCATCTTCCTCCTGCATGATGACATCACAGAGCTGTGGATGGGAGAGACCTTGTGTTCCTCCACCTTCCATTTGAGGATACCCCACATACCATTCCAGCTAGACTCTAATATTGACAAACAGTGGTTTTCCACTATATAAGGGGTATCGGCATACTCAGGAGAAATTGCATATCAAATTGTATGGCATTGTATTGCATTTTCTCCTGTCACTATTGTGAAAATTAAAAATTAGGGGAAAAGCAACATGTTTTTGGGAAAAC
Source organism: Anomaloglossus baeobatrachus (assembly GCF_048569485.1). Lineage (NCBI taxonomy): Eukaryota > Metazoa > Chordata > Amphibia > Anura > Aromobatidae > Anomaloglossus > Anomaloglossus baeobatrachus. The sequence goes on from NC_134354.1 coordinate 657,047,454, forward strand.
TGAATTTTTTAATATTCACAGCTCAACGTTATAATTCTCAGGTGCTCACCACACATCAAGATAAATTCCTTATGGGGTCTAGTTTACAAAATGTGGTCACATATGGGGGGTCCTCTGTTTAGGCACATCAGGGGCTCTTCAAACGCGACATAGCGTCTTAACTATTCCAGATAATTTTGAAATTAAAAAAGTCAACTCCCGCTCCTTATCTTTCATTGTGCCGTGAGCCCAAATAGTAGATTTCCACAACATATGGGGTATTGGCGTACTCAACCGGAGCACAGAAGGAGGAACGAGATTATGAAAATGAACGATGTGTCAACGATGAACGAAAAGATGAGTATTTCTGCTCGTTCATAGGTGTCACACGGTACGATATCTCTGACGATGCCGGATGTGCGTCACTAACGATGTGACCCCGACGACATATCGCCAGATATTTCGTGCCATGTGACGCCCGCATTACTCATGCATAATGCTGAGCAAATACAGACAAACCTCTGGGCTGTACTATGCTGTTCTGAGTTTCTAGGGGATTTGGTTTTGATAAAGATACGACTGTCACCCCCTCCTCCTATATCTGAGATGGACATTTTGAGTATTTCATTAAACATAGGATACATTCTATGTGTATAGCTGTTCATTTGGCCTTATAATTTTTATAGGGACATGTTCTCACTCATACATGGTTCCAGCCTACAGACTGTCTTTATCCAGGGAATGGGCTTTGAGTGGGATAGTTTGTTTAGGCTATACTCATGAATGTGTTTTTCTCTGTTATGTGTGCTTTGAACTAAGCTATATTTCCCCCTGAATTCTTTTGGAAGGTTTATGACCACATAATAACAGTTTATTGATTGATAACTGTAATTGGGGTTTCCTTTCCCCTGGTTATTTCTGCTATGTGAATTCTCTTTGGGATATTGCCTGTTTCATTACAGGCTTAGTTGTTTGTCTGTCAGAGTGCTTTTTATCGTTATTCGTTAATAAAAGTTATATTTTACTTAGTTTTTTGGCACGCACATATCAGTATTGCCCTGCTATTTCTGTCCAAACCTTTGGATAATGTTACACCATCTTTATTTTTTTACATAACTACGGTATCTAGTTTAAGGGCATAAAAAAAATCAAAGTTTGAATTTGAAATTGGTAAATTTTCACCAAATTTCCAATTTTATTTTTCAGAATAAATGCAAAAATTATCGTCCTAAATTTACCACTATCATGAAATACAGTATGTCTCGAAAACATTCTCAGAAGCACTTAGATCTGTTGAAGTGTTCTAAAGTTATTAACTTATATAGTGATGCTGGTCAGAATTGAAAAAAAAAAAGGGCTGAGTCAGGAATGTGAAATCCAGTCTCGGGGAGAGGGGTTTAAACGGCGCAGGCACAATGCAAACTACAGTACAAAAGGTGATACGTTATTAATGTGATATTCTGTACGTGCAGAAGAAGATGACTAATAGTATGAAAGAAAAAGGAAGATAATTGACTGCTGTTATTAGTGGGCATCAGAATGCCCGAGCACTGAATCATTTGTCAGGACACGTCAATGCATACAAGTTATCTTGTTTGTATTTCTTCTCTTTTATACGCATCTGACCTTTGAATTAATTCTAGGGGCGTGCAAGTACTAAATCCAGTGTGACTAATAGTGCAGGTTTCTGATAAATCTTCACTCATCAGCAAACAGACATCGTGGCATCACCAGCTCATTTCTGGAATGCACAAAATAATGTTTTTGTGTATCATTTTCTCCTGTGCCTCTTATTTACTTTCATCCTTTGCTTGAAATCTCAGCGCATCACCTTTCATCATTAGGTGCACAAGTCAAATTTTCTCTTTCAGAGATTAGCAGATTGTTTTGAAAGGTGTTGTCTACTAAGGATATAACATATCCATATCCCATGTTAGGGTATATAAAAGCTTTTTTTTCCCCAGCAGCCTAAGGCCGTCAGTTATAAGGGAGCAGCGGTGCAGTTTTTGTCACTGCTCTGGGCTGTAACCGTGCAGTGACTGATAGCTGGCTCAGCATTAGAACTGGAGAGAGCTGGGGAAGTGATGACAGCGGCTGCTCACTGTGCCCAAAGTGGTGACAGAAGCTGCGCTGGTGCCACACCTATGACTGAAAGCCTGAGGCAGCCAGGAGGAATAGAGTTCATTTCCTCCCAGCAGTGGGGCTCTCGGTGCTAGTGCCGGGAGGCTTCAGAACACTTTTAACTTGCAGATCAACCACATATCTGCAGGTTGACAGCATTTTATTCCCTCACACGTTCCCTTTATGAACCATTTCTCTGTTGGTCTATAAATAGCCAACATACAAGTGCATCTCAATAAATTAGAATATCATCTAAAAGTTAATTTATTTCAGTAATTCAATACAAAAAGGGAAACACATATATTATATAGAGTAATCACAAACAGTGTGATCTATTTCAAGTGTTTATTTCTGTTAATGTTGATGATTATGGCTTACAGCCAATGAAAACCCAAATGTCATTATCTCAGAAAATTAGAATATTATATAAGACCGACTGAAAAATGATTTTAAACTCAGAAATGTTGACGCCTACTGAAAAGTCTGTACAGTAAATGCCTCAATACTTGGTCGGGCTCCTTTTGCATGAATTACTGCATCAATGCGGCGTGGCATGGAGACGATCAGCCTGTGGCACTGCTGAGGTGTTATGGAAGCCCAGGGTGCTTTGATAGCAGCCTTCAGCTCATCTGAATTGTTGGGTCTGGTGTCTTTCATCTTCCTCTTGACAATACTCCACAGATTCTCTATATGTGAACATAAACAAATAGCCAGCTCACCGTAGTCCAGGTCTGGAGTGTACCACATGGTCCGCACGGAAATTCCAGGTAGGGAATAGCAGAATCCAAGACAAGAATTAAATTCAGTGGATCTCCAGTAGGCAGGAATAGGTTAAAAAAATCCTTTTTAGTCTTTCTTTAAAAGTTCATGACAGATGGCATCCAACAGAATATATATATATATAAAGTTTGGACACACCTTCTCATCTCCAGAACAACTGTTAAGAGGAGACTTTGTGCAGCAGGCCTTCATGGTAAAATAGCTGCTAGGAAACCACTGCTAAGGACAAGCAAGAAGCAGAAGAGACATGTTTGTGCTAAAGAACAGAAGGAATGGATATTAGACCAGTGGAAATCTGTGCTTTGGTCTGATGAGTCCAAATTTTAGATCTTTGCATCCAACCACCGTGTCTTTGCAGAAAAGGTAAACGGTTGGACTCTACATGGCTGGTTCCCACCGTGAAGCATGGAGGAGGAGGTGTGATGGTGTGGGGGTGCTTTGCTCGTGACACTGTTAGAGATTTATTCAAAATTGAAGGCATACAGAACCAGCATGCCTACCACAGCATCTTGCAGCAGTGTGCTATTCCATCCGGTTTGTGTTTAGTTGGACCATCATTTATTTTTCAACAGGACAATGACCCCAAACACACCTCCAGGCTGTGTAAGGGCTATTTGACTAAGAAGGAGAGTGATGGTGTGCTAGGCCAGATGACCTGGTCTCCACAGTCACCAGACCTGAACCCAATCGAGATGGTTTGGGGTGAGCTGGACCGCAGAGTGAAGGCAAAAGGGCCAACAAGTGCTAAGCATCTCTGGGAACTCCTTCAAGACTGTTTGAAAACCATTTCCGGTGACTACCTCTTGAAGCTCATCAAGAGAATGCCAAGAGTGTGCAAAGTAGTAATGAAAGCAAAAGGTGGCTACTTTGAAGAACCTAGAATATAAGACAGATTTTCAGTTGTTTCACACTTTTTTAAGTATTTCATTCCACATGTTTTAATTCATAGTTTTGATGCCTTCAATGCGAATATACATTTTTCAGAGTCATGAAAATAAAGAAAACTCATTCAATGAGAAGGTGTGTCCAAACATTTGGTCTGTACTGTATATATATATGTAAAATTGTTTATATTCTAAGGAAGGTTCATATCATATGCGTTTGCATATTCCTTTGGTTGTCATGTATCTTGTGCTATGAGTTCCCACTTCGGGATTGTGGTATTGGTGTTGTGATGAAATCTTCTACAATGTGTGAAATGGTGGAGGACATTTTAGGTGATTTGTGCTTTTTTTTTTTTTTAAATCGCCAAGTTCAGGAAATCTTAAAAATATGTTAAATTTGATTTGCAACAAATCAATTCTCTTATCTCCAATCTGCACAATGTTACAATGAGTCCCTAGGCCTGTCATTTTCTGTAGTGCCAGAGCAAATTAATTAAAATTTGTATTTTTCAAAGCTAAACAGAAGAATTGAGTTCACCCTGTGACTTATTAACAATAAAACATCATTATCCAGTGTAATTTTATTACATGAAATTTTCTTTATCTGTTACAGGAGGATTGTCATTTGAAATATTTTTTTCTCTCAAGTATACTTATGGACTACGTGGTTACTGCCATGAGCGCTTTGTGGTTCAGTGCAGCTAGGCTTCAGAACATACACTAGCCACAGATGTGATATCATAGATGGAGACATTTGTGAACTTAACATTACATTACTGCCCCAAAAACCGTTCCCAACAAAAACAATTGTATTAAACCTGCATATCCCGTATCTAGAAATTACTGATAGATTTTTGTGAAAGCAATCTGAATACAGTATATTTAACCTCATGTCAGAATGATTTCTAGAACTATAAACATTTTAGGTCCCCAGGGTTGCCAAAAACATCTTTCAGAAACGATAGTTATTTTCCATTTTACAGTTTCAGTATTTCTATCATACTAGTTTAATTAGTCAATGTAATAAAACTTGGATGTCTTATTTGACATTTCTGTTAAGCTTCTGTGAGAGAATACATGCTATTTTGTATTGTATAGAAACCATCTTGTCTTATAACTACATGATGTCATAGGGCTCACCTAACACTGATGGGTGGGGAAGTATCACATTTCTAAACACACCCCTGTGGCTCTTATTGGTGCATAGTAATTTCTTTGTTTGGGATACTATATAATCTGGTCACATGATAAAACAGACACTCTCAGTACCACAAACGTGTGTGCTGTATTGATTTCTCCAAGCACTTGGAAAACAAATCTTATTAATTTGGAGTTCCAATGGCATTGAAGGAGTGTATTTTGCTCACACGTCTATACTGCAATGCACTTGCAAAAGTTTACTTTAAAACTTTTAGTTTAATTTAAACATCCATTTTTTTATGAATTTTCAAAGTAAACACGTATGCCTCTTCAGGTCTGAGTTCTTTTTACTAATGTAGGCAGCTTATATTGTGGCCTTTGACCACAGATCTTCCCTGAAGGGGTTGCCCTTCACAGAATATTTGGATGACCCTTGAGTAATTGACAGCAAAACACACTAAACGTAATGTTTTATGAATAAAAAATGTTACAAGTTTATGACAACTCTTATCAAAAAATTTAGGCTAGATATTAGTTTTAAGTCACTTAATTAAAACCTAACTTTTATTCTATAAATTAAAAATTGTAAATCTCAGAATTGTAATGCACTACGGAATATGCTGGCGCTATTATTATTATTTTTATTATTATTAATAATAATAATAATAATAATAATAATAATAATAATCGCCAACAAACAAAATAGGATTTTCAACACATCACCAGGACATTTTTTTTTTGCCTTTTGTTTTGGTTAGCTTTCAACTCATTATTCTATTTGTGCCATTTTTAAAGCGTATTTTATATGTGCTCATCTTTTCTTTTCTTTCTTTTTTTTATAGGGGTTCCTCTTTATGTATGGAGTTTAGCGATTCCAGATGATTTCACCTAATTCAGCATTTTCGACTTTACAAATTTACAAAATTTCACTTCAGCTACCCCTGTGTTACTTTTTAATACGCTGGAATTTTGGTACATATGTTTTGCCCCATTTGCAACTTATGCAATTTTTGGCATCAAAAATTGTTCAAGAAAGAGAAAAAAGACCATTTTTCACTTTACCATTTTGAAGAATTTAGAGCCAAAAATGGTGCCGAATACCACAAGACAAAAAAAGAGTGACTTAAATAAATCCTGATGAATGATGAATCGGGATCTAAATGTACATGGTTGTGCAATTAAGTGATTGTGTTTTATGACCAAGATTCATCATTTGCGGTTATTTTTCAGTCGCTTTCCTTTTTTGTCTTGTGGTATAAGTCACCATTTTTGGTTATAAATTCTTCTAAATTAATTAATTTGGAGCAAAGTCAAAAGTGGTCTTTCAATGGTCTTTAAAGTTACAAAAAGTTGCAAAATGATGCAAAAAAATGTGCCAACAAACTGGCGTATTCAAAAAATACACCGGAGATGGGTGAATCTGTTATTGCTCTTTACAAATGGGAAAAAAATTAAAAAAAAATAGACAACCACATATAAAAAGGCACATATCAAATAATTACTTGCATGAAAAAAAAAATAGCACAAAAAATAGATACAAAATAGGCGCAAAGGCAATGATGAATAGGGGCCTATGCACTGATAAACACCCCTCTGCATACAGAATGTATAATCAAGAGGAAAGGGAGAAAAAAAGAGAAGAAAAGGAGACAAAAGCAAATAAAGGCAAGATGTAATTAAGCTATGAATATATCAATAGCGCCTGTTAACGAGGGGTCATAAGGGTATAAAGTTCCTAGCTTAGAAAAAAGCTAAATGTTTTCAAAGTAATACTATTTAATTCAACATAATCACCTTTCAATTCTATACATTTAATGCATCAATCAAAAAGTCATTCTAATCTTTTAGAAAAATTAGTGTCACCGTTTTCTTCAAATCACAACTCCACAGCATTAATTAGCATCTCGCTTGTTGTAAAAATTGTCTAGTCAATTATTTTTTCAGTTTTTGAAACAGATAATAATCATAACAATAATAAGTGCATATTTCGCTGCACTTTACAATTGGTTTCAGGTGTGATTTTCTTATTGCCCACAGCATCACATGCTTGAAATAAAGCTGTTTACCTGAACTTTTTGGAAAGGTGCCAACAATTTTATCTGCCACATTTTTGACGTTTTGTGTGAAAGTATGTCAAATTTGTCTTTTTTATCAGTTTGGGTTTTTTTTGGTGTGGTGTTCTAATACATAAAGGAAATAAGCATATGTATGATAAAACATGTATAATTACAATCATTTTCTTGAAGAATGACTTCATTTCCTGGAACAATTTCAAGGGTGCCAACACTTTTGTCCATGATACATACAATATAAAAGCACTGCGCATCCCTGCTAAAATGCCAGATTTTTTGCCATGTAAAAACAATACCAAGAATAGTTTCAGAACTTTTCCCACCTTTAATACATATAATCTGTGCAATTCAACTGAAAAAGTATCAAATATTTTTGGGTAGAAGACGATAAAGAAAATAATGTTGTATAAAACATCACTCAAATTAATGTTTTGTTGAAGTAACCTTTGACTTTATGACAGCATTTAGGGTTTTTGGGTAGGAGTTTATCAGCATATCTAGAAAGGAAGAATTGTCCATCTTTGCCCACTCTTTGTTGCAGTAGTGCTCTAAAGCTGTCAGATTGCGAAGGCATCTCCTGTTTACAGCTATGGCTGGCAATTCCAAAACTGTGTTCATCTTCTGACAAAGCCTTTCTGTTGTTGATTTGGAGGTATGCCTAGGGTCATTGCACTTAAAGGTAAAATTCCTCCTTATCTTCAGTTTTTGAAGAGAGTCCTGATAGTTTTGATGAAGTTTGACTAATATTTGGAACTGTTTATAATTCTTTCCACCTTGACTGAAGCCCTAAACGCAGCTGCTGAAAAACAGCCATAAAGTATTATGCCTCCTCCACCATGCTTCACTGTGGATACGATGTTTTTTTTCTGTGATGCACCAGGATGTTCACACTTATACAATCACTTTTTTTCACCTTTAAAGTTATTTTAGTTTCTTTCTCAATGTATTTATACAAATTATAGGCATCATTAAAGTTAGCAAAATTCTTAAATGATTCCTTTTGGTATGTTTTTTTGAATGATAAAAAACTGGCATTATAAGAGGGGTGTGTAGACCTTTTAGATACACTGTGTACATACAAAGAGATGAAGACAGCAGCACTCTGCAAGCGCTAAGACGTATGCAAACACTAAGTATATGAAATTTGGATTGTATTACTGCATTATAGAATAGAACTCTACAAAATGATGGTACTTTGCACTATATTGACCAATTCATGAGAGCCCACCAACCATGACAAGGCATACCTTTCTTTGATGAGACCCTAAGCTATGATCATGCCTCTCAAGGGCTAAAAACCTACAAATTTAATGGGTAGGTAGGATCCAGCACTAATTAAACACAGCTTTAGGTCCACTTCACACGTGCATAAAAAACACGTATATGTTACACCAATACCAGGGTTTTCCAACAGTGTGTCATCTGTGTGCCAAAGAAATAAAGATATTACAAAACTTCTTTTATACTTCCAATTTTAAAACTTACAGCACACAGTCTATGTAAGAACACAGATTTGGGAGCAGCACTATAGGCTATAACGAGTATGTGTGAAATCCTTGAAAAAAATAAAAAAGATGGACAAGGAAGCCTTGGGGTGATGAAGAGAGCTCAGCCAAATATGGAGGCAGTCACCACCTCCAATAGTATTCTGCAGAAAAAAAAAAAACCTGACTAAAAAACGAACCAGCAGCATGAAGCACACTTACCAACATTTACACAGCAGAACTCAGACAATGAAGCCCCAGATCCAGGACCTGCCAGGATCATCACCAAGATAAATACTTATGAGTATGGTTTTACAAAACCGCACCCTTGTTAGCTCCAATTCTTTGGACTCATCTGACAAAACTGCTAAATGTTTTGAAGCATGTGTAGCACCCTGGGGTTTAACCCGAATCATCGCCAGGCCAGGGATGCCACGGAGGGGCCTGGTCCGGTTTCGTGACCTCGAGGTGTATAGGAATAGGAAGATGAGGGTGATGGGAAGGATGAAGATGATGGAGGATGGGGTGACAGTGAGGTAAGTCTCTTATTGTGACACCACCTGCTGTACGCTGCCAAGTAACAGCCGCCACTGCTGTTGCTGTCCTCTGGGGCAGATGTCACTACAGCTAGGGTGGTCTTGCTTCTCCGCAGGTGAAGCTAAGCCCCAGGGATATGATAATGGTAGAATATATTGGGGGTGTAGGACCGAGGGCGACGACAAGAACTGGACGACACAGGTTGGATTTTCCTTTTACCTTTTACTGGTACTCAGTGTGGTCCAGGAGTTAGTGGCCCAGTCAGCCTGGAAGCAGCAGGGGGGGGGGGTTCTCTCTGTCTCATAATTGTAAGCCACTGTGGCTCCCAGGACCTCTGGGGTGCCACATTTGTGTCCAATCCTATATGGAACTGGACCGTGGTCTATTAAGTACCGTGTTTTCCCGAAAGTAAGGCCCTGTCTTACATTAATTTTACCCCCAAAAGTCCCACCCCGCCTTACTTTCGGGGGAGGCCTTACATTGGAAAAAAAAAATAACAATTTCCCCCTCCCCCCTCCCCCCTGCAGCCTCCCCATTGTTTGAGAGTCCGGCATCCACCCCATCCTCCCCCCTGCAGCCTCCCCATTGTTTGAGAGTCCGGCATCCACCCCATCCTCCCCCCTGCAGCCTCCCCATTGTTTGAGAGTCCGGCATCCACCCCATCCTCCCCCCTGCAGCCTCCCCATTGTTTGAGAGTCCGGCATCCACCCCATCCTCCCCCCTGCAGCCTCCCCATTGTTTGAGAGTCCGGCATCCACCCCATCCTCCCCCCTGCAGCCTCCCCATTGTTTGAGAGTCCGGCATCCACCCCATCCTCCCCCCTGCAGCCTCCCCATTGTTTGAGAGTCCGGCATCCACCCCATCCTCCCCCCTGCAGCCTCCCCATTGTTTGAGAGTCCGGAATCCACCCCATCCTCCCCCCTGCAGCCTCCCCATACAGTGGTTCTGCCCCCCACTCTGCCACCACACACACTGACACATACGGTACCGGTACAGCCCCACACGGCACCCACACACATATCGTACCGGTACCGTACACACACACACACTGACACATACAGCCCCATACGGCACCCATACACATACCGTACACACACAGAGAGAGAGTTTCGGAACTTACCGTTACTTTCCTTCTGCCGGGGACGCCGGGGACGCTGGACCAATGGGAGCGAGCCTGCAGGCGGTGACGTCGCGGCTGATTCGGCCAATCAGCTGCGAGCCGGCTGACTGGCCAATCACAGCTCGAGCTGATGGCCAGCAGGGAGCCTGTGACGAACAGGCTGATCGGCCAATCAGCATCAAGCAGGAAGAGCGTTGACCCGGGACGCGCCGCAGGCCGGCGAGATTGCGGGGGCCATTCACCGGAGGAGGCCTTACATTACGCCGCGACCACCACCCATAGGCGGCCTTACATTCCCCGGGCCCCCCCGCTACCCTGCCTTACAATCGGGGAGTGCCCTACATTGGCGGACCCCCCCAAAACCCCCACCCTGCCTTACTTTCGGGGGGGTCCTACTTTCGGGGAAACACGGTAGTAATTTTAATATTATTTATTCACTTGTATTGCGCCATTAATTCCACAGTGCTTTACATACATCAGCAACAATGTCCCCATTTGGAGTGTGGGAGGAAACCGGAGTACCTGGAGGAAACCCACACAAACACACGGAGAACATATAAACGCCTAATAGAAATTGTGCTTGGTGGGAATTAAACCCAGGACCCAGCGCTGCAAGACTGCAGTGATAACCACTGAGCCACCATGCCACCAAGTACACATTTGGTTTAGCATTTGAGACTCTTCTTGTGATATATATTAATTTATGAGAGACCCTGATTCTAGCCCTGGGTTATTTACTGTTGCATAAAATCAGTTGGCTAGCTGAAGTACTAGAGTCCCCTCAGTATAGTCTTCTATATGGATGGCCGTGGGCCAGTCATCCTAACCTGTTACTATGCATAAGGGAGATAACTATTATCAAGGGTTGGAGGGCTGTGCTTTCCTGTAGGTCATGCATGCTTGTGTATGACATTCAGAAGTCTCTAGTGTTAAAGCTAATAGAGAACATTTATAAAAACTATTGTACTAATAAAAGTAAGTGATCGAGTGCTGGAATCAAGGTCATTGTCACTACTGTATACTACCCTCAGATAGGGACGCATACGCCTGGTGACTGAGTCCCTTTAAAGGCAACCAATCCCCAGGATTTTCGTATATAACCTATAGCCATTGCTATACTGGTACTATCAGGCTGATTCTATACATACCTTTAGTGTTCAGTGTAGAAGAAAGCCATAAACTAAGATTATATAGCTACTACATTTGGCGTCATGCCTCATTTCTCATGTCTAGTCTGTGCAATTAAGACAAAGTACTAACTTAACATTTCTATTTTGAGTCTGTCATACCATATGAGACTGACATGTGATCTGGGCATAAACTGCAGTTCCAGGCCAGTGATCTAAGGCTAGTTACAGGATTTACTTCTCAGTTTGCAGTAAGCACTACAATGAGCTACTGAAATGATAACTACCCATGTGACCAGAAGGGGCGGGGCCTCAGCCAACAGAAAAGTGGTGCTTTCTGGTATCAGTTTTGTAAGCTGAGGCCCCGCCCCTTCTGGCCACATGGGTATGACCTCACCACAGGTCCTGCTAAGTCGATTTTATAATGCTTATGCTAATTCTAACAGAGGGAGGGGATAACTATGCATATCCTCCCCCAGATATTATGTGATCCTCAGCTGCTGTCACTCAAGAATCTGCTGATTTTATAAACTTTACTTTCTTTGATTTCAAAACCTAAACATCCGAGCTGACCACTAAGGCTATGTCCGCACTTTGCTTTTTACCTGCTTTTTACCTGCTTTTTCAACTGCAACGTTTAATGCCAAAATGGATGTGTTCTGCTTTTCAAGCATAGTCTATGGGAATTTGGGTTTCTTGTCCGCACTATGCAGTTCAAAATACTGCCTTTATGTGGCAAAAATTTGGGCAAAAACTCTGTTTTTCAAAGAAGCAACATGTCAATTGTTTTTGCCATTTGGGTTTTGCACTGCAAAGCAGAGTTTTTGCCCAAATTTCTGCCACAAAAAGGCAGCATTTTGAACAGCATAGTGCGCACAAGAAACCCAAATTCCCATAGACTATGCTTGAAAAGCAGAACACATCCATTTTGGCATTAAACGCTGCAGTTGAAAAAGCAGCAAAAAAGCAGGTAAAAAGCAAGGTGCGGACATAGAATCAGCCTGATAGAGCCAGTATAGCACTGGCTTTCGGTTATATACGAAATTGCTGGTGATTGGTTCCCTTTAAGAGACGTCTTCCAGTGATTTTATTTTTATAGTCTGACAAATAAGCACCAACAGTATATGCACTTTGTTTCTTTTTTCCTTAGTTGATCATTTCAGTAGCTCATTGTAGTGCTTACTGCAAACTGAGAAGTAAACCCTGTAACTAACCTTGGATCACTGGCCTGGAACTGCAGATTATGCCCAGATCACTGGTCAGTCCCATATGGCATGACTGACTTTCAAAATAGAAATGTTAAGTTAGTAACTAGTCTTAATTACACAGACTAGACATGAGAAATGAGGCATGACTCCGAATGTAGTAGCTGTATAATTATAGTTTATGGCTTTTTTTCTACACAGAACCCAATATGGCAGGTGGACAGATAACAAATGGCTCTGTAAAACTATATTTGGTAGGTTAATATATAATGCTTTAGTCACATTTTGCAATGCATATGTAATGCCCCAAAGTTGGAGATTACATTACTTTGACTTTATGTATTTACTAGCTGTACTACCCGGCTTCGCCCGGGTTAATAACTGCTGTTAACGAAATGGAATGTATTAACAAAAATGTATTCTGCACACAAAAACCACAAAATAAATAGAAATGTAATCATTAAAAGGAAAAAATAAGCTAATAGAAGCATTTCACAACATAGATTTCAACACCACAGATATTTCACACAGATTTAACTAAATTGGCCAAGTAATGTGCTCCGTCTCTCTCTTTCCCTGTCTGTCTCTTTCCCTCTGTCTCTTTACCTGTCTGTCTCTTTGTCTGTCTCTTTACCTGTCTTTGTCTGTATCTTACCCTGTCTGTCTCTTTCCCTTTCTTTCCCTGTCTGTCTGTTTTCCTGTGTCTGTCTCTGTCTCTTTTTCTGTCTCTTTCCCTGTCAGTCTGTCTCTTTGTCTGTGTCTGTCTCTTTGTGTCTGTCTCTTACCCTGTCTATTTCTGTTTCTTACCCTGTCTGTGTCTGCCTCTTTCCCTGTCTGTCACTTTCCCTGGCTGCATTGTGACACGCCAACATTCCATATAAGGGCGTGGCTGCGCATTCTTCTGAAGTTCTGGCTGCACTGTGGCTCCCAACTCCATTCGCTTTAATGGAGGCAGGTTTTTTGGCGAATAACTGTAAAGTGCAGAGTTAAAATTTCCCCTCAAAACATAGCCTATGTTGCTGTCGGGGTCCAGACGTGTGAGTGTGCAAAATTTTGTGGCTGTAGCTGTGACGGTGCAGATGCCAATCCCGGACATACACACATACACACACACATTCAGCTTTATATATTAGATGTGATTTTGGTACTTGAAGTTTTGCACTGTTTATATGAGTTGTGCAACAACAGTTTCGTATCTTAGGAGGAAGCTTGGTGAGTGGAGTTTTGGGTACAAGTGACTGCAGCTTCTTTAGTTTGCTTCTTTAGTTTCTTCAGAGTACAGTTAGAGCTCAGCCAGTACACATCGCTAGGAACATATAGGGGAATTCTAACCTCCGTTCTACCAGGCTGCATGGGAATGGACTGACCTGAAGTCACATGTAAGATTCCTGAGGGCTTGCACCCCTTTAAGCAAAAGGAATTCCTTGGTCAACACAGTTCCCTAGCCTACCAGAAACTTAAGTTAGACACAGGAGTAAGGGTCTGGAAGGGACCCCTTGAAAAGAAGATGTGTACATAGGAGAACCTAGAACATCATGAATGTTAGCAGGAGCTGGAACTTTGGGGTCTGGTGGAGAATGCCACTCCAGTGAGATATAGGAAACCAACTCTACCTTGTCAACTTGGACACCAAGATAGGTTCTGACTGCACTTGTGGTCATAATGCCTCATATGTGACGGTTTCCCTGAATGTGTTGCTATATACCGGTCTGGAGCCCCACATGTTATTCCCATCATGGCTGTTTAACAAGTAAAGTACCACCTGTTTCATCAGTAAAGTGTCTCCTGGCTTTCCTGTGGGGTAATGCCACTGAACACCACTACAAAGGAGTCACAGTAATAAAGCATGTGTGCGCCATTTATGGCCACTACAAACAAGATCTGACCCTCTTCCCGGTGTACTGGGTCTCCTGTGCACCACACATATCCTTTATTGGCCTACATAGGTGAAAGGAAAAAGGTGGAATGCTTCTTTAAGAGTTCAGTAGGCTGTCTATTTACAACCCCTGGCAAAAATTCTGGAATCACCTGGCTCTGAGGATGTTAAGGCTGCTTTCACACTATGTTTTTTTAACATGCGTCATGAACGTTTTTTTAACGCAAAAACGGATCCAGTGCAAATGCGTTTTCATTTCAATAGATTTGCAATGGACTCGCGTCAACATGCGTTCACCTGCGTTTGCGTCAGTTATAGTGAGGCTCCAGCGACTTGCAGTTTTTTTACTTTTTTCAAAAACGCTACTTGTAGCATTTTTGAGCTGCGTCCAAATACTGTTTTTCACTGGATCCTGACTAAACAGCATGCAAACGCATGTGAACGGTGGCATGCTGATAGACAGGATCCTGCTTGCTCTACTGAGCATGCCCAGAAACCAGTCTGGCGTGATCAGTCTCTCTCTCCCCCTCCCTCTCTCTCTCTCCCCCTCTCTCTCTCCCCCGCCTGAGAGCGGCGGACGCTCGTAACCAAGGTAAATATCGGGTATCCAAGCAAAGCACTTCGCTTAGTTACCCGATGTTTACCTTGGTTACCAGCGTCTGCAGCTGTCAGATGCCGACTCCCAGTCTATCATGTTCAGTTCCCCTCACTCCCGATCACATGACTTCAATGCCCGCCCATAAACTTCAAGTGGCAGGATCCTGCAAAATAACATGCGTTTGCATGCGTTTTTCTTTGTAAAAACAGGATCCACTTTTGCAGCAAAAAAACGTTCATGATGCATGTTAAAAAAACGTAGTCTGAAAGCAGTCTTATTCAGTTGTTTACTAAAAAAAAGCAGATCACAGACATGGCACAAAACTAAAGTAATTTCAAATAGCAACTTTCTGGCTTTAAGAAACACTAAAAAAAAATCATGAAAACATAATGTGCTAGCCAGTAATGGTTACTTTTCAAGACCAAACAGGGGAAAAAATTATGGAATCACTCAATTTGGAGGGAAAAATTATGGAATCACCCTGGAAATTTTCATTCCCAAAACTAACACCTGCATCAAATAAGATCTGCTTGTTAGTCTACATCTAAAAAAGAGTGATCACACCTTGGAGAGCTGTTGCACCAAGTGGACTGACATGAATCATGGCTCCAACATGAGAGATGTCAATTAAAACAAAGGAGATGATTATTAAACTCTTAAAAGAGGGTAAATCATACCGCAATGTTGCAAAAGATGCTGTATGTTCACAGTCAGCTGTGTCTAAAATCTGGACGAAATACAAACAACATGGGAAGGTTGTTAAAGGCAAACATACTGGGAGACCAAGGAAGACAACAAAGCATCAAGACAGGAAACTTAAAGCAATATGTCTCCAAAACACTACCATCTCATAAACTGTAACATGGCTCGAGATGGTAGCCATGGATGAGGGCCTAACTTTCTTCGCCCTGGCACACTACAGAACTAAGGGGTTACTGGGTGTATGTTATGTTGTTACCATGGACACCTTCACATTCAGGCCTGCAATTCTCTGTATGGCATCCAACACCTTTATCCTCAGGATGAGGAAACGAGACAAGTGGGTAAAAAAAAAGTTTTCTTTACTTACCAATAAACTCAGGTACACAAGGAAGCAGGAATTATGCTTCAAGGACTCTTCTGTATAATATAGAGAGGTACATTCATCACTGTTACAAGCGACAGCACTTGTGTACAGTATACAGGCGGAACAGTTAAGGTGAACCTTCATTTTCCCAGTACACGGCCACACAGGTTATTGTGTTATGTTGTGAACCCTGCACCCACACTACTAACTGTGATCCCTGACATGGGTCGCTCCTAGAGCCACTACACTCTTCACGTGTCTACAGCAGGACAGATCCTTTTCCTCTCTAAAGTCTCCACATTTCTGGCTGAACTGGATTCACTTCGCATCCAAGTCTCTCTGTAGCAGGCCTCACCCACCTACTTGTGTGCTGGTACTCTGTTGCCACTAATGGTTTCTATTTCAAGATCTTGATCCCTTGTGTCTGCTGTCTAAAGGCCCTGTCACACACAGAGATAAATCTTTGGCAGATCTGTGGTTGCAGTGAAATCAAGGACATATTGTTCCATTTGTACACAGCCACAAACCTGGCACTGATTGTCCACAATTTCACTGCAACCACAGATCTGCCGCAGATTTATCTCTGTGTGTGACAGGGCCTTAAAGGTCTGCACTGTGGTCTAATCCATACCTCCCAACTTTTAAAGAAGGAAAAGAGGGACAAAGTTTGCGGCGCGCGTAGCGCGCCGCGGCAAATTTTTAGGCCACGCCCCCTAACCACACCCATTTCACAGTCACGCCCATATCCACTCCCCATCCACACCCATTCAGCACAAACACGCAGGCAGCCGGCGGGCCTCCAGCACGGACACGCAGGCAGCCAGCGGGCCTCCAGCACGGACACGCAGGCAGCCGGCGGGCCTCCAGCACGGACACGCAGGCAGCCACAGTGAGGCGGCCGGTCGCCTTCACAGACAGGCGGCCGGCCGCCTTCACAGACAGGCGGCGGGCCGCCCGCACAGAGAGGCGGCCAGCCGCCCGCAGAGAGAGGCGGCCGGCCACCCGCACAATGAGGCGGCGGGCCGCCCGCACAGACAGGCGGCAGGGGGGCGCCCGCACAGACAGGCGGCAGGGGGGCGCCCGCACAGACAGGCGGCAGGGGGGCGCCCGCACAGACAGGCGGCAGGGGGGCGCCCGCACAGACAGGCGGCAGGGGGGCGCCCGCACAGACAGGCGGCAGGGGGGCGCCCGCACAGACAGGCGGCAGGGGGGCGCCCGCACAGACAGGCGGCGGGCCGCCCGCACAGAGAGGCGGCCAGCCGCCCGCAGAGAGAGGCGGCCGGCCACCCGCACAATGAGGCGGCGGGCCGCCCGCACAGACAGGCGGCAGGGGGGCGCCCGCACAGACAGGCGGCAGGGGGGCGCCCGCACAGACAGGCGGCAGGGGGGCGCCCGCACAGACAGGCGGCAGGGGGGCGCCCGCACAGACAGGCGGCAGAGGGGCGCCCGCACAGACAGGCGGCGGGGGGGCGCCCGCACAGACAGGCGGCAGGGGGGCGCCCGCACAGACAGGCGGCAGGGGGGCGCCCGCACAGACACTCGGCAGGGGGGCGCCCGCACAGACAGGCGGCAGGGGGGCGCCCGCACAGACAGGCGGCAGGGGGTGAGGGGGGAGGGAGGGAAATCAGCGCTGGGGAGATTAGTTTACTGTACCAGCAGCAGCACAGGCAGCGCTCCTCTCTATGCCACGTCTACTAGGATGGTAGGAGGGAAAAGCAGGGAGGCGGAGAGAGAGTGGGTGGGCGGAGCCCGGGAGCCGGCCGTCCCGCCCGTGGCAACGGGACAAACAACGTAAAGCGTGAAAGTCCCGCTGTATCCGGGACGGTTGGGAGGTATGCAGCATGTTAGAATGTGTACATAAGATCCCGCTGGTGGTGGCCGCAGCTTATAGGCCCCAAATCTGGTGACAGGTTCCCTTTAAAGTGAACCTGTCAGGTGCAATATGCACTCAGAGCCAGGAGCAGTTCTGGGTGTATATTGCTAATCCCTGCCTAACCGTCCCTGTATACACTAGCATAGATAAAGAGATCAAGAACAAATATTTTTAAAGATCTTATATCTTATGCTAATGAGCGCGGGGACTAGTCACAAGGGCGTTACTTCACTTGGCTAGTCGGCTCGCATAGCATGTTAGCATGTTATTACGCCCCTGTGTGAGTACTAACACGCTATATGAGCCGACTAGCCAAGTGAAGTAACGCCCTTGGGACTAGTCCCCGCGCTAATTAGCATAAGATATAAGCTCTTTAAAAATACTTTTTCTATAGATGCCTTTATCTATGCTGGTGTATACAGGGACAGTTAGGGAGGGATTAGCAATATACACCCAGAACTGCTCCTGGCTCTGAGTGCAGATTGCACCTGACAGGTTCCCTTTAAAGGGAACCTGTCACCAGAAATTTAGCAAAAAAAATAAAAGATTCCCCTCTGCAGCTCCTGGGATGAATTCTGGAAAGGTTCCTGTTGCTATTGTGCCCCCTTTGAGACCTAAAATAATACTTTATGAAGTCTTACCTTTTTGTATGCAAATCTGTTTTTATGGTCACGGGGGCGGGCTGTCTGGCGTCCGTTATTCCCCCTCCTGCCGCTGTACGCCGTCCCCCATCGCTCATTTCCATACATGAGGACGCCTTCCTCATGTAACTGTCCTCCTGAAGTTTTGTGCATGCCCAGTGCCACTCTCGCGGGAGTAAGCACTGTGCAAAGTGTGAACGCTTTTGAGGTGATTGCGCAGGCGCGAGATTATGGGCGGCGCTGTGATTGTCATCAGCAGCGTCATCCAAGTACCTTCCCATAATCTCGTGCCCGCGCTTCTCACTCTGCCTCCACCGTTATGCGCAAGCACTGGCCATATGAACCACGTTACCTATTACCATGGGCGCGAGATTATGGGCGGCGCTGTGATTGTCATCAGCAGCGTCATCCAAGTACCTGCCCATAATCTCGTGCCCGTGCTTCTCACTCTGCCTCCACCGTTATGTGCAAGCACTGGCCATATGAACCACGTTACCTATTACCATGGGCGCGAGATTATGGGCGGCGCTGTGATTGTCATCAGCAGCGTCATCCAAGTACCTGCCCATAATCTCGTGCCCGCGCTTCTCACTCTGCCTCCACCGTTATGCGCAAGCACTGTCCATATGAACCACGTTACCTATTACCATGGGCGCGAGATTATGGGCGGCGCTGTGATTGTCATCAGCAAAGTCATCCAAGTACCCGCCCATAATCTCGTGCAAGCAGTAATAGGTAACATGGTTCATATGGCCAGCACTTGCGCATAACGGTGGAGTCAGAGGGAAAAGTGCGGGCACGAGATTATGGGCGGGTACTTGGTTAACGCTGCTGATGACAATCACAGCGCCGCCCATAATCTCGTGCCTGCGCAATCACCTGAAAAAGCGTTCACATGCGCAAAACTTCGGGAGGACAGTTACATGAGGAAGGCGTCCTTGTGTATGTAAATGAGCAATGGGGGACTGCGTAAAGCGGCAGGAGGGGGAATAACGGACGCCAGACAGCCCGCCCCCGTGACCATAAAAACACATTTGCATACAAAAAGGTAAGACTTCATAAAGTATTTTTGTAGGTCTCAAAGGGGGCACAATAGCAACAGGAACCTTTCTAGAAGCAGCCCAGGAGCTGCAGAGGGGAATCTATTACTTTTATTGTGAAATTTCTGCTGACAGGTTCCCTTTAACTGGTAGAGGAGCCAGGATAAAGCAGAGCTGAAGCTGTTGGGAAGCTAGGACCCAGCAGCTCTGCTCCACAGGCAGGAGACCACTGATCGGTAAGCTAATAGAAGCATGGGCAGATGTCACTCTGCATAGGTTATTGTCACTGCTATCTGCAGGAGATAAGTGCTGATTGCACGGTCTCCTCAGCTTCCTGACTCCCCGCGTGTCTGCAGCAGTGAGAAGCCGCACACGGGGAATCAGAGAGAACAGCTGCAGACAAACGCAGGCTCCGGGACTGGGGGGGTCGGCTCTGGTGCAGGGGGGGGTCGCTCTGCTGCAGGGGGGTCGCTCTGCTGCAGGGGGTGATTCATACCTCAGCAGCAGTCACAGGAGTAGGTGCGCGCTCGGCTCTGTAATGAATAGTAGAAGGGAGAAACAGCGAGGCGGGGCTACAGTGGGTGGGTGGAGCCGGGACAAACAGCCTCACGGGCGGGACCCGGGATCAAAGGCTCAGAAGAGGGACTGTCCCGCTGTATCCGGGACGGTTGGGAGGTATGTCTAATCCCACCTGTTAACTGTCTCTGATCCTGCAGTCTGTTGATGGCCACCAGACTTAAAGGGAACCTGTCACCGCTTTTTTGGCGTATAAGCTGCGGCCACCACCACCGGGCTCTTATATACAGCATTCTAACATGCTGTATATAAGAGCCCAGGCCGCTGTGAGAATATAAAAAACACTTTATAATACCTAATGGTCGCTCGGTTGGCCAGATGGGCGTCTCCGTTGTCCAGTGCCAGCGCCTACTCTTTTGACCATCTTCGTCCTCCTTCTGACTCCTGTGTGCATGACGCGTCCTGCGTCATACACACTCGCTGGTCCTGCGCAGGCGCACTACAATACTTTGATCTGCTGTGCTCAGGCAGATCAAAGTGCGCCTGCTCAGGACCTGAATGCCGGCGACGTCGGACGCATCTGTGGCGCCCTGGACAAGCCAGGTCATCACAGGTACTACACCAACACACCCTACACCCCAGCTAGGCACACCGAAGCCAAACACAAATCCTTGTTGCCTTCCTCCAGGGGCTGATGTCCACACCAGGGGGTGGGCCAGGCGGTTGGTCCCGCCCACCGAGGAGTTCACAGTTCTGGAGGCAGGAAAAAGGCAGTTAGTACAGTTTGAGAGAGTGAAGTGGCAGTAGAGGAGACTAACCGTGTCCGGGTGTGTGGCCCGGGCACTCAGCAAGGTTGGCAGACGGTGGTGACCGTCTGCAGGAGAGGCTGATTGGAGTGAACCGTACGGACCGGGGACGGGCGGTGGCCCGCCGGTACTGGATCGGGGAGTGAAGAGAAGCCAGCACGATTCGGCAGGGCCTACGGACCCCGACCAGGCTAGGAGTCTACGTAAAACCGGTCAAATCCGTTATCGAAGGGAACCTCCGGGGTTTCCCAGCAGCCAAGACCCGATTGAAGGCAACAGCTCACACCGTAGAGGGAAACACATGTAAATAAAAATGTGTTTTGGCTTAAAACCGTTACCGCCTCCGGAGAGGGAAACACAGTCACCGCCAAGGCTACAGTTCCCAGGGCCAGAGCCTGCGGGCAAAAGGAGCTCCCTCAGCATCCATCCAAGCTGGGGAGCGGGTCACCGGTGGGAAGCCATTGGAACCGTAAACACAACACAGGTGCAGGGAAAGGCAGTCACCATCAACCTGCCGGGAGGAGAACAACAGCAGCCGCCTGTGGAACCCGTCCATCCAGCCGTTTGTTTGACCAGAGACTCTGTGTGGATTACTGGCTGAGTGAGTACCACCGTGCCGTGCCACGCTGCCCCCCGCGACCCTGCACCTCACCAGGCCCCGTAACTCGCCTGCCATCCCTAAAACCCTCACCGGGGCCCCGGGACAACCAACACCCTACCCACGGAGGGGAGGACCAACATCCAAGCTGCTCCCTGTCATCGCTCCCAGGATCCCCGTCCAGAGCAGCGGTGGTGTCACAACTTCACCACAACCGTGGGTGGCGTCACGGACAATATCTCCCCAAACCACACACCAACCCCCCTTTCACTCACGGGCGAGGAACGCCGCTCGAGTCCCCGGGATCCGGCCCACCGCTCGAGCCACCACCGAGCAGCAGCAGCAGTAGCCGGACCCGAGCAGTGGGTGAGCGCAGCGTCCCCTCCTCCGCCCGCGACACATCATGCACTGCGGCTAGAGAAGAAGGAGGACGAAGATGGCCGAAAGAGGCGGTGACGGCACCGGAGAACGGAGACGCCCATCTGACCAACCGAGCTACCGTTAGGTAAGTATTATAAAGTGTTTTTTATATTCTCACAGCGGCCTGGGCTCTTATATGCAGCATGTTAGAATGCTATATATAAGAGCCTGGTGGTGGTGGCCGCAGCTTATACGCCAAAAAAGTGGTGACAGGTTCCCTTTAACCTTTCACCCAGTACCGTGCAAATGTGTCGCCCGGGGACCAGGGGGTACTCAGATCCGGGCCACGAGGTCACTTCTGTGGGTATCACGGTGGCGTGACCCGGTCTGTGATCCCAGGCTCCACAGTAAAAGGGGGGATTTGGTGAGGGAAATTGTCCGTGACGCCACCCACGGTTGTGGTGATTGTGGACACCACCGCTGCGATGAAGGTGCGGGACTCCCGGGAACGGTGTTGGGATGCAGCTTAGGATGTTAACCCCTCCGTGGGTAGGGGCAGTTGGTCCCGGGGCCCGTTCGGGGATAAGCAGGGAGCAGGGCGCAATGCTGCGGTGCGGTGCCTGAAGGCACGGGCGTACTCACAAGTAGTTCACACAGAGTCACTGGTAACTAGGAATTGCCGGTGTCCGCAGCCTTCGGTACGGGGTGTTAGTGTCCCACACACGGTGCAGCAGCTCCTGTTGTTCTTTCCCTGCAGCCAGGTGCCTTTCTCTCCACTCTCTTCCTCTTTCTTCTCAGCCGGGAACGGGGAATCCACTCCCCTGCAGTGATCCGGGTCACCCTAGGTACCGTCGGGCCACCACCCTGCTCCGGCTACCTCTGGCCCCTTCCTCACTGCAGCCTGTCCCGGCCCTCTCGGAGCACGCTTCACTATCAGCCTGGGAGCTACAACTCCAGACTCCTCTTCTGTCTGTCTCTCCAAACACTCTGCTCCAGCCCCTCCCCTCTGCTCTGCTTTTCTCTTACCCTGGGGGATGTGGTTTGTCCTGCTGCACCAGTGTGAGATCAGATTACCAAGGAGGATTAACTCTTTCTGTGACAACCTGGCTTTGCCAGGGCGTCACACAAACACTATAATACCTTACCAACACTGCTATGCTTTACACTTTAGCCTATTTCACATACATTATATTATCAACACTGCTACCTCTTATACATCACTATACATTCCTAGAACACTGCAATATATGTCGATAACAGTATACATTAGATAGAAACAATACATTTCACATTACATCATTATGATTGGTGTCTTCAAGGGACAATGTTGTCTCCCATCACCTCCTCACAAGAATGAACTGTATTACTTTCTATTCTGTAATAGCAGAATAGATTTTTTTCATGTGATAACCCCTTTAACTGACATTTATGTTTCCCCTACCTTATCACTCAGGAGCGTCTTGGAAAATGTATATTTTGGTATCATGTTCTGCAATGTCAATAACCATTAGTGTGACGCCCTGGCCAGCCAGGTAGTCACAGATAGGGCCCCGCACAACACCAGTCTCCTAACAAGGTGACAGCAGCCAAACACTTAAAACCCTAGTCACCCCCCTCAGTGCTTGATGGACACACCAGGGGGCGGAGCCAGGTGGTTGACCACGCCCACCGAGGAGTTCAGAGAGCCTGAGGTGGGAAAAGTATAGAGATCAGTTTAGGAGGTGAAGTAGAGTGGAAGCAGGCCTGTGTGTCAGGTCTGCAATAAACTGACAGGTGCCAGGGTTGGAGCCCGGGCACGTTTGTCTAGGAGGCATACGGAGGCCTCTGCCTGCAGGAGCCGGGAAGACGGCTTGGTGGAACCGTGGTGGACCGGGACAGGGTAGTGTCCCGCCGGTACCGACTCGGGGAACCGACTCAGACACTGGAGCACAAAGGGAGGCACTCAGACCCTGAAGCTAGGTCCAGAAGCTACTGGGGGCTAGCTAATTAACTGATTGCGGCCAGGACTATAGGTCCTGTCCCACCCAAAGTTTCGACTGAAGACAACAGCCCAACGAGGGGGATAGAAAGCCACTGCCACGGCAGAGAGATCCCACGGGCCAGCGTCTGCGGGCAAAGGGCTCTTCCGACATCCACAAGCCGGGGAGCGGACTCCTGACGTTGCAGGCGCAGGTAGTCCACCATCACACAAACAGGTGCAGGAGAAAGGCAGAGACCACCAACCGGGTGGGGGACCAGACTGCAGCCGGCTGCGGGCACCGACCACCATCACCTTGGTTTACCAGAGACTTGTGTGTGTTACTAATCGTGAATACACCAGGGCCCTCCGGCCGCCTATCTCCCTGCACTGCCCAACTACTCCCCCAACGGGTCCCGGGGCCACCATCCCTACCCACAGAGGGGTTAACAACTTGCTGCACAACATTTCCCCCGGGTGCCCCGTAACTGCAGCGGTGGTGTCCACCTTCACCACAACCCGTGGGTGGCGTCACAAACTCAAACACGGCTCCGGCGGTACACCTACATCCCCAAACCGCCAATCCCTTTTAGATCGGAGTGACCGTGGACCCCTGCGTCCGGAGAGCCTCGAGCCACCCACTAAAGGTCCGGACCCGAGCGGCTCGACTGCCGCCTAGCACGTGGTGGCACATTAGCATAACTAGAGTCTGATGGACCCCGGTGCAAACTTTGCACTGCCACGCACCCCCAATCACAGGAGCTGGTGGCCTCTGGCTGGCAGGTTGTATTGCTGTGCAGGGACCCGGCGGGTCTCTTTGCAGCAAAACATTTAATCTGAATGTGCATCCGTTGACATGGATGCTTTTTTCCATATGAGTAAAATCACTGGCGTCTGAATTAGCTGTAGGGGCTCATTCAGACATCTATTTTCATGTACTTTCTGTGTGTTTTCACGGAAATAACTTGTTTCTAATACAGTCTATGGGCTGTTCACATGTCCATGTTCTTTTCTGAATCATATTGTCTTGCAAAAATGACAGAGACATGTATGTTTATTGCCGCCATGATGGACTAAAAGTACCAATACAAGTCTAATGGTCAGTGAAAATCATGGGCAGCACATGGATGGCATCTTGCAGTGTCAGTGATTAACACTAATGAATATTAGAAGCTTTGCAATTAATTTATTTTCTACAAGTCACATCACTGATGAAGCATTGATGCTAAAAAGTGACAAACTAACAAAACATTGATGAAACTCAGATCCAACACACCGATGACACTCCTACCATATTTTGCCTACGTGAAGAAAATGCAGATGTCAGAATGGGGAAAAAAAGGTCATACAATATGTGATTTCGGCAATGCTGTACTACTGGTCTTTTATTTCCATCATAAAATTGCTCACATAATTACATAATTATTAGTTTGTTTCTGTGCTGATTAGTCTGAAAGTCTAGTTCTTCTATATTTTTCTTAAAGTATTCATACTTCTGTGAGCTTTGACACATTTTGTACATCACACACGAGCTAAAACATATTTGAATGGATGGTTTAGAACAAAGCGTATTCATGTGTTTGAAGTCAAAGTCTATCCCTAAATTCCATTGAGAATCTGTGCGAAGACTTGACAATTGCTGTTCAATGACACCCTCCATCCAATCTCAATCTCACCGAGCTAGAGCTATTGTGCAAAGAAGAATGGGCAAAAATGTCAGCCTATAGATGTGCAAAGCTGATAGAGACATACCCCAAAATACTTAGCAGTAATTCAGCCAAAGGTGATCCTACAAAGTACTGACACAGGGGCTGAATACAAATGCATACCACAATTTTCATATATATATATATATATATATATATATATATATATATATACAGTTAGGTCCAGAAATATTTGGACAGTGACACAATTTTCGCGAGTTGGGCTCTGCATGCCACCACATTGGATTTGAAATGAAACCTCTACAACAGAATTCAAGTGCAGATTGTAACGTTTAATTTGAAGGTTTGAACAAAAATATCTGATAGAAATTGTAGGAATTGTACACATTTCTTTACAAACACTCCACATTTTATGAGGTCAAAAGTAATTGGACAAATAAACCAAACCCAAACAAAATATTTTTATTTTCAATATTTTGTTGCGAATCCTTTGGAGGCAATCACTGCCTTAAGTCTGGAACCCATGGACATCACCAAACGCTGGGTTTCCTCCTTCTTAATGCTTTGCCAGGCCTTTACAGCCGCAGCCTTCAGGTCTTGCTTGTTTGTGGGTCTTTCCGTCTTAAGTCTGGATTTGAGCAAGTGAAATGCATGCTCAATTGGGTTAAGATCTGGTGATTGACTTGGCCATTGCAGAATGTTCCACTTTTTTGCACTCATGAACTCCTGGGTAGCTTTGGCTGTATGCTTGGGGTCATTGTCCATCTGTACTATGAAGCGCTGTCCGATCAACTTTGCGGCATTTGGCTGAATCTGGGCTGAAAGTATATCCCGGTACACTTCAGAATTCATCCGGCTACTCTTGTCTGCTGTTATGTCATCAATAAACACAAGTGACCCAGTGCCATTGAAAGCCATGCATGCCCATGCCATCACGTTGCTTCCACCATGTTTTACAGAGGATGTGGTGTGCCTTGGATCATGTGCCGTTCCCTTTCTTCTCCAAACTTTTTTCTTCCCATCATTCTGGTACAGGTTGATCTTCGTCTCATCTGTCCATAGAATACTTTTCCAGAACTGAGCTGGCTTCATGAGGTGTTTTTCAGCAAATTTAACACTGGCCTGTCTATTTTTGGAATTGATGAATGGTTTGCATCTAGATGTGAACCCTTTGTATTTACTTTCATGGAGTCTTCTCTTTACTGTTGACTTAGAGACAGATACACCTACTTCACTGAGAGTGTTCTGGACTTCAGTTGATGTTGTGAACGGGTTCTTCTTCACCAAAGAAAGTATGCGGCGATCATCCACCACTGTTGTCATCCGTGGACGCCCAGGCCTTTTTGAGTTCCCAAGCTCACCAGTCAATTCCTTTTTTCTCAGAATGTACCCGACTGTTGATTTTGCTACTCCAAGCATGTCTGCTATCTCTCTGATGGATTTTTTCTTTTTTTTCAGCCTCAGGATGTTCTGCTTCACCTCAATTGAGAGTTCCTTAGACCGCATGTTGTCTGGTCACAGCAACAGCTTCCAAATGCAAAACCACACACCTGTAATCAACCCCAGACCTTTTAACTACTTCATTGATTACAGGTTAATGAGGGAGACGCCTTCAGAGTTAATTGCAGCCCTTAGAGTCCCTTGTCCAATTACTTTTGGTCCCTTGAAAAAGAGGAGGCTATGCATTGCAGAGCTATGATTCCTAAACCCTTTCTCCGATTTGGATGTGAAAACTCTCATATTGCAGCTGGGAGTGTGCACTTTCAACCCATATTATATATATAATTGTATTTCTGAACATGTTTTTGTAAACAGCTAAAATAACAAAACTTGTGTCACTGTCCAAATATTTCTGGCCCTGACTGTATATATATATATATATATATATATATATATATATATATATGTATACAGTATATATAGAATATATTTTAAAATATTTAGAAAGCCTTGTTTCCCGATAAAATACACCCTTAATTAATCCTTAACATTGCTTAACCATTTCTTTGCACCATTGTTATGTTGAAAAAAAACCCCACTAAAATGGTTTCACTTATTTTTCATCATGGACATTAATGATCTTAGATTGGGATTAAGGCGGGCTTTACACGTTGCAACATCACTAGCATCGGCTAGCGATGTCCAGCGGGATAGTACCCGCCCCTGTCGCACATGCGATATCTGGTGATCGCTGCCGCAGCGAACATTATCTCTACGGCAGCTTCACACGCACATACCTTGTCGGCGACGTCGCGATGACCGCCGAACAATCCCTCCTTCAAGGGGGAGGTGCGTTCGGCATCACCGCGACGTCACTGTGACGTCACTAAGCGGCCGGCCAATAGAAGCGGAGGGGCAGAGATGTGCGGGACATAACATCCCGCCCACCTTCTCCCTTCCGCATTGCTGGTGGACGCAGGTAAGGAGATGTTTGTCGTTCCTGCGGCTTCACACACAGCGATGTGTGGTGCTGCAGGAACAACAAACAACATCGTATCTGCAGCTGGAGCAACATTATGAAAATTAACGATGTGACACAGATCAGCGATTTTTGACTGTTTTGCACTCGTTCATCGTCGCTCCTAGGATTCATACATTGCGATGTCGCTACCGGCGCCGGATGTGCGTCACAAGAACACAACAACCGTGACCCCGACGATATAGCGGTAGCGATGTCGCAACGTGTAAAGTACCCCTAAGGGCTCATGCTGACAACTGTATTTTTGGTCAGAATGCGATCCCACAAGACATTGGACTTGAACCTATGTTATTCAATGAGGCAGTACATTCTGAGGCCCGAGGGAAAAAAAAATTATATATACATATAATGTATATGCAGCATGCACAACTTGCCTCCATAAATTGGATCGCTCTTGGCCACTTAAATCTATGGGTCTGTGAGGAAGGGAAATGTAATCAGATTGCCCTCGGATGATTTTCACATCTGACAGAACGGAGAAGATGAGAATATTGTCTCTTATTCTTCTCCTCATATGAGAAAAATCCCACTCTGATCAATCTGATATCAGATTCTGATCAGAATGTGTTTTCTTGGATAGAGAAAATACTTTCGTGTGATAATGTGGCGCCCCTGACCTGGTCAGGCACCACTGAGTACTGCACCCATGCTGGGACAGTGCTTCCAGGTAATTTCAAAGGCCAGAAAGGGGTGTGTGCGTACAGACACATAGCAACCAGGTCTCCCACACCATTAGATGGGACCCTTGGGCAGTCCCTGAGGGGTCTGGCCTACAATTCTTGTCAAGGGGTGGAGGGGAGGGGCTGGAAGCTAAGCTGCAGAGGCTTTAAGGAAAGTAGGAGGAGTGAGCCACTCTGGGGGTGGAGTGTGGCAGTTGCAGAGAGATGCACACACACAGACACTCGAGTCAGACCCTGCACGTGTGGTAGCTGTGAGCAGGGGAGAACAGTTACCAGGGGGTCAATCTGAAAGACACCTGAAGAGAGGCAGTCGATTATGGGGATTGCTGGTGACTAGGCACGCACAGGGAACAGGTCCCTAGAGCAGACGTCCATTTAGTGATCTGCTGAACCTGTCGTTGAGTGGACTGGAGGTCCCTCGCCAACCACCTAGAGTCCGAGCCTCAGCAGCAACAGGAGGACCCATAAGGAGACAGAGCCAGAAGCCATCTCACCTGATCCACGTTGCCGGCAAACAATCCAAAAAGAGGAGAAAAGGCAGTAGCGACTTCCCTTGATAGACCCCACAGTACTTTAAGTCAGGAGTTATTTGAAACAAGAAGTGCAAGGAAGGTGAGTTAATAGCTACCCTCAGAACGGCCTGAAAGAATTCCTGGTTCCACCTGGTTTAATCTCAGCATCGCCCGGGCTCCTCACCACGAAACATCCAAAAGTGAGTAAACAAGTTGAAAGACTTTCTGGACTGTGACTGAGTTATTCTGCAACCTGTTCTATACACCCGAGCCCCTGGGGCCAGCCTCACTCACGGGAGGCCACACCATCAGACTGCAGACCCCATCAGCCCCAGACGCTCGTTAAACCTGCAGTGGCGGTCACCCATACCCCTGACCGCAAAACCGTGAGTGGCGTCACGACTCCCATGTAAATAACCCTGACATACCTGTTGCCAGCGGTAATCAAGTGGAGCCCCTGTGGCGTCCCAGAAGGTGGAGTGACGTCCCTGAGGCGTCCACTACAGGAGGGCGACACAATCCTAGCCTAGATTTTGAGAAGTCCTTTGGCACAGCTGTGACCTAAAAAAATGCCTGAAAAATAAATCCGAATGAAAGACTCTTCCCATTAATTTCTATTCATATGTTGAGTCCAAAGAAGGAGGTTTCCTCGAAGCAGTTTCCACTAGAAAACTCATTTTTAAACTCCTCAAAAATACTCCATCTGCACTAAGTCTACATGTCTTTTTAGTGATATTCTGAATTGCACTAATTTGCCTCATTGGGCCCCAGACTCCATTCCTTGAATAATATTCTTTTCCTTACTATTTGTGTCCAGCTGAGGAGTGTGGGAAGCCAAGTGACAGCTGCTCTAAGGACACTTCCGAGTCAGAACAGTCGTCTTTCACCTCAGGTCCTAGACATTAAATATTCTAGTTAACAAGCTAAGGGCTGCTTTACATGGTACGACCGATTGTGCGATTTCACAATCGATCGTACCCGCCCCCGTCCTTTTTGCGTCACGGGCAAATCGCTGCCCGTGTCGCAGAAAGTCAGTAACCCCCGTCACACATACTTACCTCTCGTGCGACCTCGCTGTGGGCGGCGAACGTCCACTTCCTGGAGTGGGAGGGACGTGCGGCGTCACACGGCCGCCGGCCAATGGAAGCGGAGGGGCGGAGATGACTGGGACGTAAACATCCCGCCCACCTCCTTCCTTCACATAGCCGGCGGCGGCCACGTGACGCAGGTGAGCTGCTGTTCATCGTTCCCGGGGTGTCACACGGAGCGACGTGTGCTACCCCGGAAACGATGAACAACTAAATTAAACGATATTATGGAACCTAGCGAGCAGTACACGATTCACGATTTGTGAGCGATACTGCGTCGCTAGGAAGTGTCACACAGGCCGGCATCGCCAGCGATGCCGGATGTGCATCACAAAAACCGTGACCCCGACGATCTATAGCACGATAGATTGTCTGGTGTAAAGCAGCCTTAAGGCTATTTTATCAAACATTACTACACACATGGCTATGAGGAAAACTGCACACAGATCTCTCTTTTCTGACATTAGAGATGATTACTTTTCCCATTTATGTTGGTCACTCCTGCACATTTTTGTTGAGGTCTGTTGGCCGATTCCTGTTTTACTTAGCAGAATAGAGACTACATCATACATATATTTCTCCATGGAGGGATATACAAACCATATGAAAGCCATTGAGGCTGCTGTGGTATGTAAGGAATGAGACAATCAATTCTAGGCAGGCCATATAAGCAACAAAGTGGAAAATTGGATTGGGGCACCCAAACCTGCAGTCCCCGGCGATTAGCAGTAGTGTGGTATGAAGCAGCAACAAAAAGGTGCCTCATTTTTTTTCATTGTTATGAGACACCCCATCCTTGGTGCACGCCATAGGTGAAACGTCATTGCCGTTACCCTGCAATTATCCCTGTATAATACTGTACCACTGAATACTGTAGATCACACGATGCACGCCGCCTATGATTCATCAGTGTAACAGTTAAATAAAAAATTGTGAAATATGTACAAAGAATCTGGTCTTGCAGGTTTAGCGTGAGAATTACTCTCATAAGTAAACATGGGCAGCCTTTCACTTTAGTGGCTTCAAATGTGCAATAGGTGTAATATATTTATTTAATTTATTCATATGCATTAGAGAGGACCAGATCTTTTTTTAAAATTCAAATTTGACGACCGGCAAATTTTCCCCTAAAATTCGATTTACAGTGAATAAATTTCCGCAAATCTCAATACTGGAAAGCTTGCAATTGGTGAGAAAATACACATGAGGGAGAGGAGAGGGAGAATCCCACCAACCAAAAGAGCTTACACTCTACAGAAGAGAGAGCTATGTATATACTGTATATACATATACATATACACACAGTCCCTGGTTCATCAAGACTGGCATTGTTTAGCGGTCTTGAAGAAGGGAGTGGTGCAGAGTCATGGAGATGTATATGCCTCTTCAGTAAAGTAAATCTGTCACCAGGTTTTTGCTCCCCGATCTGAGAGCAGACTAATGTAGAGACAGAGACCCTGATTCTAGCGATGTGTCACTTATTGAGCTGTTTTCTCTCATTTTGATAAAATCAATGTTTTCTCTGCTACAGAGCTCATGAATATAAAGGACTACCTGGCAGCACACCAAGTATTCCTATAATGATAATCTACTGCTGATTAAACAGTGAATTTATAAAAACTACACTAAGCAGAAAAATAAGTGACACATTCCTGGAATCAGGATCTCTTTCCCAATGTTTTGCTGCTCTCAGATTAGGTGGAAAAAAACCTGGTGACAGATTCCTTTAATCAGAAGCATCGGAAAAGTAGTGCATACCCCTGTGTGTGCCTTGCCACTACGCTTAGGGTACAGAACGCCGTTGCTCATCATGAATTTGATGAATAGCAGACACTATGTCTGCCGTCTCACCCCAGTTTCTCCCTTTTGGTTAGATCTGGTTGAAAATGGCGTGAGAATGCCCAACATTGCTAAGTTGAACCAAAACTTTGCAACTTTTCATAGCATTTTTTCTGGCATAAAAGCTTTGATGTATCAGTTCCACAGTGTCGCAGTGCTGTATAGGTCTAAATAGATGCAATTCTTCTTTAGGCATAATCATGAAACGTAAAAGATAAAAATATGAATTGATACTAAAATATTATCCATTAAGGGTATGGTCTACAATATCTTAATCAGGCCAGTCTGTTCTGAAATCCACCAGAAAGTGCCCAGAGAACGCTCAATGTATGAACATTTTTCTATATAGAAACAACTTGCTGTGGTGTTCGTATATTCAGTCCTTTGAGCGTCTTTTAACAGCTTCTAGTCTCCAATTTTTATTTCTTGAAAAACTGCTAGATTTTTTTTTATAGAATCCTAGAATGGTAGAGTTGGAAAAGACCTCAAGGGCCATCGGGTCCAACCCTATGCAAGTGCAGGCTTTCCTAAATCATCTCAGCTCTATGTTTATCCAGTTTCCACATGAAGATTTCCATTGATGGAGAGCTCACTACCTCCCATAGTAGCCTGTTCCCCTCTCTGACTGCCCTCACTACCTCCCATAGTAGCCTGTTCCCCTCTCTGACTGCCCTCACTACCTCCCATTGTAGCCTATTCCACTCCATGACTGCCCTCACTGTCAGAAAGTTTTTCCTAATGTCTAATCTGAATCTCCTTCCTTTAAGCTCCATCCCATTGCTTCTTGTACTTCCTTGTGCTAAGAAAAATAGAGTGGTTCCCTCTCTACTGTGACTACTGTACATTTCAGATATTTGTAGACCACTATTAAGTCTCCTCTCAGGCTTCTCTTTTTCAAACTAAACATCCCTAATTCTTTTAGCCATTCTTCGTATGATGTAGTTTGCAGTCCTTCTACCATTTTGGTGGCTCATCTCTTTACTTGCTCCTATATATCGATATCTTTCTTGAATTGGGGCGCCCAGAACTGTACACAGTATTCCAGGTGGGGTCTGACCAGGGAAGAGTATACAGGAATAATTACCTCTCTTGATCTGTATTCAATGCTTCATTGTTTAAGAGTTAAAACATTTTTAGGAAAACACTAGACCAACAGATGCGCACACACAAAACAAAAGCTGGAAAATGCTCTAAAAAAAAAAAAAAACAACAAAAAAACACAGGACAAAAACAATGATAAAGCATTCTGTAAATTACCCCCCCAAAAAAGAACACAAAACAAAAAGATAAAAAATAAACCCAGGAAAAAATGTGCTTCAGAAAAGAAGCGAGCATTTCCTGAAGTAATTTTGGGTTCGCCCAGCTAAATGAGACATTGTATGTGTGCCGCCCCTGTGCCAGCAGCCGCCGCTGCTCGGATCCGGACCTTCTAAGGGGGTGGCTCAAGGGTTTCTGGACCCGGGGGTCTCGCAGACACGCCGAATAAAAGGGGGGACATAGATGTACGGGCTAGGCCGTATAAAGTTTGTGATGCCACCCACGGTGTGTGGTGAGGTGGGACACCACCGCTGCTGTTGTGGGACACCCGGGGGAGATGTAGTGGCAGCTGGATGTTAACCCCTCCACCCCTCTGTGGGTAGGGATGGTTGCCCCGGGACCCAGTGTCTCTGTGCAGGGTATGGCGAAGGCAAGGGCCGGCGCGCCTGAGCAAGCATGGGGATGTTTGGTTACTCACAGTAAATGAATCACATGAGTCTTTCGGTAAACCAAAGGTGCTGGTGGCCAGCCGCCGTGGCCGGTTGCATTCAGGTCCCCCACCCAGGCTGGTGGTCACTGTCCTTTTCCTCTGCACTGACTTTGTGTAAGGTGGACTTCCTAGTCTGAAACTCAAGAGTCCGCTCCCAGCTGGATGTGGCCTAAGGAGCCGTGCCCGCAGACGCTGGCTCATGGGATCTATGGGCCCTGGTGGTGATCTCCTATCCCTATCGGTGGGCTGTTGTCTTCTATGAGGGACTTTGGGTGGGACAGGACCTCTAGTCCTGGCGTCAATCAGTTAATTAAGCAGGCCGCTGGTTTCCGGTCCTGGCTTCAGGGTCCGAGTACCCCCCTTTGTGCTCTGGTTTCCGGGTCGGTTCCCTGTGTCGGTACCGGCGGGCTACAACCATGTCCCGGTCCACCTCGGTTCTGCCGAGCAGTCTTCCCATCTCCTGCTGACAGAGACCACCATCTGCCACCTAGCCAAAGGCACCAGGGCTCCTACCCTGGCACCGTTCAACTTGAACCTCCTCTGCTGGAGCTACACCTAGCTCCAGCCCACACTCCTCTCAACTTGAACTACTAAACTTCACTGCTTGACTGACTGTTTTCCCGCCCCAGGCTGTCTAGACCCCTGGTTGGGCGTGTCCAACCGCCTGGTCCCGCCCACTGGTATGTCTATCTGTTCCTAAGGGGGGGCGACTAGGGTTTCAGGTCGGCTGTGTGTTTTCTGAGGCGTCTTTTCTTGTCCTTTTAGTTGTTTCTTGAGTACTTATTCAACATGTTTCAGTGCTGGCAGTTTTTTCACTTTTTTGCCATCAGTTTTATGTCATCTTCTATACTAGCGTTTTTTTCCCATTCTGTAATGAAGAAATCACTAGCAGTGTCTGAAGTGAAAACACTGTGAGAAGAGCACAAGGTAAGTGAGTTTTCTTACATCTACTCGGTGTTGGTGCTGTGTGACGGGCATTGTTGTATAGGTGCTGTGCTCGTGGAGTGATGTGGTTTGGAGTAATGGCAGCTGTGAGGCACCGGGTCACCCATTCTGCTCATGCACTGTCACTGTGACAGTGGTTTTGCACATAGCACTGCATCTTGTAGTCTAGGGGCCCACTGAGAGGTTCACCATGATGTGGCAGTGGACTTCTCACACTATGATCAGAATGATAGACTATGAGCCTCATGTTCAATTTTGTAATTTTTGCCTAGCCCTTATTATACCAACATATCATTTTTGGATGTGCGGTCCAGTTCTCTTTTTTTTACAGTTGTGGCATAGCCTAAACAGTGTAGAGCCTTAGCTTTTAAATATCTGATACTGATTTTAACTTTAACATTAACGTCTGTGCTGGTTTCTACTTCGTCCCGTATGTGGTGCCACACTGTTATTGTGGGTTCTGCTTGATAAAACAATCTTTTTTTATTCCTGGAATTTGTAGTTCTGTCTAGTCAGGAAGTTACAGGGTTAATCTTGTTGTCTTGATGTCTGTCTGCTGTCAGCACTGGGTGGGGCTGTTCTATATAAACCCCATGTAGCCAGCCAATGCCAATTAATAAAGATTGCATCCTGGTTTGTGGCTCTTTCCTGAACTCCTGTATTTTAACCTATTTTTCCTGTTCATTGACCTTGGCTTTACGTTTCACTACCCTCTTGTTGTTGATTCTGCTCCTGACATGACCTCCTGGATCTGACTTGGCTTCCTGACAATCCTTCTTGACAGCTTGTGCCACCAAACAGCAGCTGACTTTGTGGCCAAGATCCCCGTAAAGTGGTTAAGGGGTGAAGGCTAGGACAACGCCTAAGTTCTGGAAAACTTTGTAGCTTGCCCCAAGCCTGTTCATGGTAGCCATTTTGGAGCTGACATGTTACTACTAACTGTGTGCGGGTGATGATATATATGATGATATTTCTCATACCTTATTCTCTTTTTTTATGACATGTTTTAGTCAAACGAAAACAGAAAATGAGAACAAGCTTGGTTTGATTTTTGGTTATTCTTATTTCAATATTTTTGTAATAACAGAATAAGTGACAAGCCTATCCAGATCAGGCTCAGCCTTGCATGATGTGTATTCTAAACTGAGACAATGCTTATTCTTGTGATGACTACAACAACTACATTACTGTGTATGTATGCAGTTGTCTTGGGTGGGTGTCACAATAATACCTTGCAGCTATCACATTCTATGATATAATGCAACCAAACTGGAAGGACTTTTATAGCCTCTATAAAAACCTAAGCAAGGAATGCAGCAGCAATTTTAAGGTGATTTTAGGATAGTGAGGGTATGTCAGAGCTCCCAGCTCAACAATAGAGATAGAGAAAGAAAGCTATAAAGCACTATGTGCATATAGGTTTTCGTTTGTAGCATTTTTGATGCAAAAACGGAGTGATAACACCAAACTTTTAAGGAGTTTTACGTTTTCAAGAAGATTTCTGAGAGTTTCCTCTCATTTTCTACTTAGTTTCCGCTTCAAAAATACTTCGCGTACACATAGCCAAAGATTGGATATATACTCCAGACAATAGTGTACTGTACACCTACAGAAGTTTGTGAGTAAGGGCTCGTTCAGATGAGTGTAATATAATGGATGTGTGCTTTCAGAGTAAAAATGAACATTCATCAGATGCGGAAAATCATAGAGGCATACTGGAAAAACACTAAAGCTCCGATTATTAAAGAATTGGTTGATAGTATGAATAATATCCTTAGAATAAAGAAATATGTGTACCAGAAAAGGAATGCCTACAAGAAGTTTAAGGATATCTGGGCTCCATGGTTAGACGTGGATTTTGATGTGGACCAGATCTAGATCTCTATTAGCAGGTCTTCTGAGTAGAAGGGATGGTTAGGTACCTGAGAAAGGTTTATATACATGTATAAGTGCTCATTTTGAAATGTGTGGTTACTCTTATTACTTTGATTCATTGTATGCACTATATACTGTACACTATGTTTGAAGTCGGCAACCTTTGCTTCTGATATGCTTTGTATCGAAGTCTTGGCAAACCAATAATTTTTTTGTTATGTCATTATTTTCATTGAATTATTTTCAAGGGGGTGGAGGGGAGGGAGTGTTTTTATACTTTGTACTTGTTTATACAGATAAAGGTTAATAAAAAAAATCACCATTCAATAGAGCTGTTCAGATGACAGTTTTTTCACACAGACCAAGTGTCCCTGTGAAAAGAAATCACAGCATGCTCCATTCTCTTCCATATATCAGACAGAGTAGGCTCAAGCATTTTAATCTATGAGTGCACCAAAAAAATGGAATCCCATACAGATCACTTGTATTTTGATTTTTTTTCAGATACATAGCCATGATTAACCTAGAAGACCATGTATAATCATGTATATTTTAAAAATTCTGTTGTACAAAATCGAATGCCACAGGGATGTCACATGGATGTAAAGTATGGACACACGGTTGGCACACAAATGATAATATGGATGAAAGTCGTCCAAGGTTTCTGGATGAAATTCAGATGATTTTTCTTACTCTCGTCTGACCCCGGCTTAATAACGACATAACATTTTTAAAGGTGGAGAGAGAGAGCCTGATTGACCACTGATATGGTGTAGCTACAGTGCCTTTCGAAAGTATTCATCCCCTTGCATTTTTCAACCTTCTTCCAAATTTCAGGTTTCAAACATAAAGATAAAAATTTTAATGATATGTTGAAGAATCAAGAACAAGTGGGACACAATTGTGAAGATGAACAATATTTATTGCTTATTTTAAATTTTTGGAAAAAATAAAAAAAATGTTTAAAAGAACTGAGAGTCATCAGAGGTTGATACCTTTTAATGGCTAACTGAAAATTGTAATGCCTCTTTTCAGTTACCCATTAAAAGGTATCAACCTCTGATGACTCTCAGTTCTTTTAAACATTTTTTTTTTATCTCTACTGGCTAACACGGTACAAAGATATATTTTAACTGTAAAAAATAAATAACTGAAAATTGGGGCGTGCAATATTTTTCATCCTCTTTAAGTTAATACTTTGTAGCGCCACCTTTTGCTGCGATTACAGCTGCAAGTCACTTGGGGTATGTCTCTATCTATTTTGCACATCGAGAGACTGAAATTCTTGCCCATTCTTCCTTTGCAAATAGCTTGAGCTGAGTGAGGTTGGATGGAGAGCGTTTGTGAACAGCAGTTTTCAGCTCTTACCACAGATTCTCGATTGGATTCAGGTCTGGACTTTGACTTGGCCATTCTAACACCTGGATACGTTTATTTGTGAACCATTCCATTGCAGATTTTGCTTTATGTTTGGGATCATTGTTTTGTTGGAAGACAAATCTCCGTCCCAGTCTCAGGTCTTTGCAGACTCCAACAGGTTTTCTTCAAGAATGGTCTTGTATTTTGGCTCCATCCATCTTCCCATCAATTATAACCATCGCCCCTGTCCCTGCTGAAGCAAAGCAGGCCCAAACTATGATGCTGCCACCACCATGTTTGACAGTGGGGATGGTGTGTTCAGGGTGATGAGCTGTGTTGCTTTTACGCCAAACATATCGTTTGGCATTGTGCCCAAAAAGTTCGGTTTTGGTTTCATCTGACCAGAGCACCTTCTTCCACATGTTTGGTGTGTCTCCCAGGTGGCTTGTGGCAAACTTTAAACAACACTTTTTATGGATATCTTTGAAAAATGGCTTTCTTCTTGCCACTCTTCCATAAAGGCCAGATTTGTGCAGTGTATGACTGATTGTTGTCCTATGGACAGACTCTCCCACCTCAGCTGTAGATCTCTGCATTTCATCCAGAGTGCTCATGGGCCTCGTGGCTGCATCTCTGATCAGTCTTCTCCTTGTTTGAGATGAAAGTTTGGATGGACGGCCAGGTCTTGGTAGATTTGCAGTGGTATAATACTCCTTCCATTTCAATATGATCACTTGGATGTTTAAAGTTTTGGAAATCTTTTTGCAACCAAATCCGGCTTTAAACTTCTCCACAACAGTATCACGGATCTGCCTGTTGTGTTCCTTAGTTTTCATGATGCTATCTGTGCTTTAAACAGAACACTGAGACTATCACAGAGCAGGTGCATTTATACGGAGACTTGATTACACACAGGTGGATTATATTTATCATCATCAGTCATTTAGAACAACATTGGATCATTTAGAGATCCTTAATGAACTTCTGGAGGGAGTTTGCTGCACTGAAACTAAAAGGGGACGAATAATATTGCACGCCCCAATTTTCATTTTTTATTAAAAATTTAAAATAAGCAATAAATATCGTTCACCTTCACAAATGTGTCCCACTTGTTGTTGATTCTTCACCATAAAATTTAAATTTTTTATCTTTATGTTTGAAGCCTGAAATGTGGGAAAAGGTTGAAAAATTCAAGGGGGCCAAATACTTTTGCAAGGCACTGTAGCATCTGTTCTATAGTAGTTTAGAATTACAATAACAATAATTCCAGTGCCTTGGGCAGTTTTTGTGTTTTGCTACCTTTCGACCTGGAATTTCACTGTTTTAAGATTTACATGACATCATGTAAAGAACAGGCCTAAAACGCTGAACATCTGGTTTTCTTTACATTGTGAATCAAACAACAAATATGACAAAATAACTGAAAACTTCAGTGTGCATAATTATTCACCCCCCCCTCTCCCTCTTAAAGTCAGTACTTTTTAGAGTCTCCTTTTGTGGATATTACAGCTGCAAGTCGCTTTGTATAAGTTCCGAGTTTTCCACATCTTGCCACAGGAATTTTTGCCCATTCCTCATGGGAAAACGTCTCCAGTTCCTTCAAGTTAGATGGTTTCCTCTGGTGAACAGCAATCTTCAAGTCTGAGCGCAGATTCTCAATTGGATTAAGGTCTTGTCTTTGACTAGGCCACTGCAATACATTTACATGTTTCCTCTTAAATCAGTTGAACGCTGCTTTAGCATTATCCTTTGGATCATTGTCTTGTTGAAAGGTGAACTTCCGTCCCATATCACTCAAAGACAGAAACAGGTTTTGCTCAACAATATCCCTGTATTTTGCATCATCTATCTTCCACTCAGGTATAGCCAATTTCCCTGTCCCTACTGCAGAAAAACATCC
The DNA here is from genome assembly GCF_048569485.1 of Anomaloglossus baeobatrachus. Classification (NCBI taxonomy): domain Eukaryota; kingdom Metazoa; phylum Chordata; class Amphibia; order Anura; family Aromobatidae; genus Anomaloglossus; species Anomaloglossus baeobatrachus. Next base: position 657,087,325 of record NC_134354.1, read on the forward strand.
ACACAGCATAATGCTGCCTACACCATGTTTCACTGTGGGGATGGTATTCTTGGGGTGATGAGCTGTGTTGGCGCCAGACGTAGCGTTTACATTGGTAGTCAACAAATTAAATTTTGGTCTCATCTTACCACAGCACCTTCCTGCACACATTTAGGAAGCCTCCCACATGTCTTTTGGCAAATGCAAAATGATACTTCCAATTTTTGGCTGTAAGCAAAGGCTTTTTTCTGGTCACTCTTCCATAAAGGTCAGCTCTATGGCGTGTACGACGTATTGTGGTCGTATGGATAGATACTCCAGTCTCTGCTTGGGAACTCTGCAGCGTCTTCAGGGTTATGCTTGGTATCTGTGCTGTCTCTCTGATTAATGCTCTCCTTGCCCTGGCTGGCAGGTTTGAAATGGTACAATGTTCTTTCTATTTGATGATAATGGATTTGATGGTGCTCCAAGAGATCATTAGATATTGGGATTTTTTTTGGAACTCAACCCTGACTTGTACTCCTCAATAACTTTGTCTCTGACTTGTTTGGAGATCTCCTTGGTCTTCATGGTTGTGTTTGGTCAGTGGGGCCTCTTGTTTAAACTGTGTTGGAGCCTCTGTGGCCTTTCAGAAAAGGTGTGTATATACTAACAGACCACGGGACACATACATTGCACACAGGTGGACTTCCTTTCACTAAGCATGTGACTTATTAAGATAATTGCTTGCATATGGCAAGTGTTACAGTATTTAATCTTTCGCATCTGGCACAGATCCTGTAGCATCCATTTACTGCTCTCCGTAACTTGTCCCATGGCTGAGCTGGTGGGGTTGGAAATGGCAGCATCCGAAACCTGAATGCCTCCCCTATGGCCTGCTGGGTATGCTTATGTGCCTCTCTGGTTGTTGAGCCTTGGATGGTGTCCATGAACACCAGTCCTCTGCAGCTCCCCTGGATAAACAAAGCTGAGTAGTATCCCACTGCTGCCACCAATTGTGGAGACACGGGGGTCAGTGGGTGCTCTCGTCCGCTGACCCGACTGCCTTTAGAAAGACAGCATGGCCCAGGGCTCCTCCCAACTGAATGCTCAACTTCCTTAACCGTGGGCGGAACACTACTCAGACAACACAGGATGAGGGAATCACAATATTAAGACTTTATTGGATCCCCAAACAATTAACGGCATATGGCACATAACCAGCAAAACCACAGAATGTAACTGGCAACAGTTTCTCAATTATCAGTTATCTCATTTAGGAAGCTGGCTGAGGGCCGCAAAGCCTGTAGTCAGGTGACGGGATTGTCCCAAGCTGGATTCCTTCCTTAGGTAGTCCTTGATATCTCAGCCGAATTCTTGTATTCAATGCTGAAGTCCATGTAGTATTATAATCCAGGTTCCGCAGATCCTAGATTGGTATCATGTAGCAAGAGTCTAACCGGGCAATGGACAGGCCTCCTTCTTATACCCCTGAGCTTATTGGCTAGATAGCCGCATACAAAATATCCCTAGTAGTAATGGTCTCTGGCAGAGACGAGGGAGAGACAGCTAAGTTACATCGCATCTAGCAATGCACATAGTATTACCATGGGAGGTTCGCATAATTGATTTGTCTAGGTATCTGACCTTCACTGGCCAAGGCAATTACATGAGTCAACAAGAACTTTAATACTAGACTCCTAAGAGTCTCGTAGAAACAATGAGGGGGTTATCCCCCGTTTATAAACAAACTATCATCATGTCTGGCTGAATTTGAAGAAACTTAACCCATGCTAGGCACTGACAGAGTCCATGTCGTCACATTCCTCCCCCTTTTTAATATTAGCCAGACAGGATAGGCTTCCGATCATCCTTCTCCACCTGTCGGGAAAGCCCATCAGCATTTCCATGGTTCTTGCCCTGTTTATGGGAGATGGAAAAATTGTAAGATTGTAACGCCAGACTCCACCTGAGCAAGTGTCCGTTGTCCCCGGCAGTGCGATTTAGCCAACTCAATGGATTGTGGTCAGTGAGGACTGTGAACTCATTGCCATAGAGGAAGGGCTACAATTTTTTCAGGGCCCAGACTATGGCCAGGCATTCTTTTTCTATGGTGGCGTAAGCCCTCTCTCGGCTCAAGAGTTTCTGGGAGAGGTAAGCTATCGGATGTTCCTCACCGTTATCCCCCACCTGGCTAAGTACAGCTCCTACTTCTGTGTCCGATGCGTCTGTTTGGACTATGAACCTGCGACGGAAGTCATGAGCAGCCAGGACTGGACTCTGGGCCAGCCGATCTTTCAACTGAAGGAACGCAGTTTCACATTCTGGGGTCCAGATAAGGTTACGGGCATATCTTTTGGTTGTGAGGTCAGTGAGCGTTTTTGCTATGGTACTGTAATTGGGGATAAACATTTGATAATAGTGTGCGATTCCTAGGAACGCGCGGATCTGTTTTTGGTTGACCGGGCATGGCCACTGGGTAATGGCTTCCACTTTTGCAGGTTCGGGACGATTGCACCCACTTCGCACCCGATATCCCAGGTATAGCACTTCGGCCATCCCCATTTGGCATTTGTCAAGTCAGATGGTAAGCTGGGCTTTGGCTACACTCTGCAGCACCTGGGACACGTGCTGAAGATGCTCTTCCCAAGTGTCCCTGAAGATAGCAATGTCATCTAAATAGGCCTGGGCATACTCCTGATATCCCTCCAGTAAATGGTCTACCATTCTCTGGAAGGTAGCCGGGGCACTCTTCATCCCAAAAGGCATGCTGGTAAACTCAAATAGGCCAAAAGTGGTTATGAAGGCCAATTTCTCTTGAGCCTCTTTTGTGAGTGGGATCTGCCAGTATCCCTTTGCTCAAATTGAGGGAAGATATAAACCGAGATCCCCCTAACTTATCCAGTAGTTCATCCACCCTGGGCATGGGGTAAGCATCTGTAATTGTGACATCATTGAGCCATCTATAGTTCACACAGAAATGAGTACTCTTGTCCTTTTTTGACACCAACACAACACTGGCAGCCAATGGGCTATGGGAGGGATCTATGACTCTCATATTTAACATGTCATCCACCTCGGCCTTTATCATTGCCAACATAGGAGGGGTCACCCGGTAGGCGGGTTGTCTTAGTGGAGTGGCTGCCCCTGTGTTGACATGATGCGGGTCCAGGGGGGGTTCTACCAGGCTGACTCGTGAACAGGGATTCATATGTTCCGAGAATGTCTGATATCTGTCGCTTCTGTGATGGACAAAGCTGTTCCCCCAGTGAAACATCTTTTACCCCCATTTCCCTTTTGGAGTCCACTAATACGTCTGGGATCTGGTCCAATTCTGGGGCATCTAACTCTGGACAACAAACTGCAAAATTGGTGACCTCTCGTTTCTCATAAGCTTTTAGCCTGATGATGTGGTAGATACGCTCACGAACACCTGCTCGGTCCAGGGCCACGGTGTAGTCAGTATTGCCACATTTCTTCGTAATGGTGAATGGACCCACATGGCTTGTAGCTTGTTTTTCCGTACCGTACTAGTACTAGGACCTTCTGTCCACAGGCAAATTCTCGGGGTCGGGCAGTGCAGTTGTAACATTGTTTTTGCCTTTCCTGAGCCACTTTTAAATTCCCATGGGCTAACGCCATGAGGTGCCTCATCCTTTATCTAAACTTTTGAACATAGTCCAGAATGGGAACCTCTTCTGTGGGGAAGGTGCCCTCCCAACTCTCATACCAGCTCTAGGGGCTCTCGAACCTTTCGGCCAAACAACAATTCAAAGGGGGAGAACCCAGTGGAGTCCTGCGGCTCCTCCCGGTAAGCAAAAAGGAGCTGCTGCAGGTTTTCCTCCCAGACTCTCGGACTCTACATAACAGCTAATAAGTTGCTTTTCCATTGAAGCACTCACACAATCCATTTGTTTCAGGATGGTAGGGGGTGGTGCGCATGGAAGTCCATGTAGTATTATAATCCAGGTTCGGTTATGGCTTGCCAATCGGATCCGCAGATCCTTGATTGATATCATGTAGCAAGATTCTAGCCGAGCAATGGACAGTCCTCCTTCTTATACCCCTGAGCTCTCCATTCAGACCATTGGGGTCTTCAAGATTGGTGGATAAGACTGGGCTTTTATTGGCTAGATTTCACGCCATATACAAAATATCCCTAGTAGTAATGGTTTCTGGCAGAGATGAAGGAGAGATAGCTAAGTTATATCGCATCTAGCAATACACATAGTATTACAATGGGAGGTTCGCATAATTGATTTGTCTAGGTATCTGACCTTTACTGGCCAAGGCAATTACATGAGTCAACAAGAACTTTAACACTAGACTCCTAAAGGTGATGCCACACATAGCGACGACGACAACGACGTCGCTGCTAAGTCACCATTTTCTGTGACGTAGCAGCGGCGTCTCGTCACTGTCGCTGTGTTTGACATCCAGCAACGACCTGGCCCCTGCTGTGAGGTCGCCGGTCGTTGCTGAATGTCCTGCTTCATTTTTTGGACGTTGCTCTCCCTCAGTGAAGCACACATCGCTGTGTGTGACAGCGAGAGAGCGACGAACTGAAGCGAGCAGGGAGCAGGGAGCCGGCGTCTGGCAGCCTGCAATAAGCTGTAACCACGGTAAGCATCGGATAACCAAGAAGCCCTTTCCTTGGTTATCCGATATTTACCTTAGTTACTAGCGTCCGCCGCTCTCACGCTGCCAGTGCCGGCTCCCTGATCCCTGCATACGTAGCTGGAGTACACATCGGGTAATTAACCCGATGTGTACTATGGCTAGGAGTGCAGGGAGCCAGCGCTAAGCAGTGTGCTCTCACGCTGCCAGTGCCGGCTCCCTGCTCCCTGCACACGTAGCTGGAGTACACATCGGGTAATTAACCCATGTGTACTCTGGCTAGGAGTGCAGGGAACATGAAGCCGGCACTGGCAGCGTGAGAGCGGCGGACGCTAGTAACTAAGGTAAATATCGGGTAACCAAGAGAAGTGCTTTCCTTGGTTACCCGATATTTACCTTAGTTACGCTTCCACGCGTCGCTGCTGGCTGGGGGCTGGTCCCTGGTCGCTGGTGAGATCTGCCTGTTTGACAGCTCACCAGCGACCATGTAACGACGCAGCAGCGATCCTGATAAGGTCAGATCGCTGGTCGTGATCCCTGCTGCGTCACTATGTGTGACACCACCTTAAGAGTCTTGTAGAAACAATGAGGGGCTTATCCCCGTTTATAAACAAACCATCATCATGTCTGGCTGAATTTTAAGAAACTTAACTCATGCTAGGCATTGACAGAGTCCATGTCGTCACAGCCTCCAATATACATTATGGGCCAAATTATCCTGATTTATACAGCATGAGCCCCCACTTAGCCTTTTAAAGCATCATGAGCCCCACATAGCCTCCTAAATACATTTATGACCTCCACATAGCCTCCTATATACATTTCTGAGCCCCACATAGCTCCTTATATACATTAAGGCCTTGTGCGCACTTACCGGATTTTGCCGCGGAATTTCTGCGGATTTGCTGCATGTTTCGCTGCAGAAAATGTTCATAACATCTCTGCAGTGACTCACCAGCAAATCCTATGGGAAAAAAAAATCCTGTGCGCACTAGGCGGATTTTGACAGCTGCATGTTTTGCTGCGGGATTCCCGCAGCAAAAACAATTGCATGTCACTTCTTTTCCGCACGTCGCTGCGGGATTTCACTCCATTGACTGCCATGTAATCGTGAAATCCCGCAGGGAATAACGCAGGCAGCAAATTCTGTGCGGTTCACTGCGTTTTCCTGCGTTATTCCCTGCGGTATTTCGCGGTTTATCTGCGGTAATGTACATCGCTTGCCTGCGGTTTTGCAGGGAAGTGATGTCATTATGACAGGAAGAGGAAGCGGAGCAGAGTAAACACACACAGATCACAGACACAGAACACAGACACAGACACATAGAACACACATAGAAAACAAACGGAAATATAGAAAAAAAAACACGTGGGCTCCGCCGTATTTTTACCGTCCAGCCGAGGTAAGCACACAGCGGCGGCCTGATATTCTCAGGCTGGGGAGGGAGAGGGGCAGGGTTAATGTCCCCCGCCTCTCTACCACCTCCCGCAGCCGAGAATATCAGCCGCAGCTGCCCCGGGACTGTCGCATGCATTATGCAGCAGTCCCGGAGTGTCCCCGGCTCTTCCTGCTGCTGTGATGCAGTGGCAGTCAGGGTAATACAAGGAGTTAATGGCGGTGGATCACCGCCATTAACTCCAGGCTTGATCATGGCAGCGTCTATGTGACAGCTGACATGATCAACCCGTAAGTAAAGTGAATAAACACAGACACCGAAAAATCCTTAATTTTAAATAAAACACAAATAAGCCTCGTTCACCCTTTTATTAACCCCTCCCGAAACAAAGCTCCAACGTAATCCACAGCTCCGGCGTAATCCACAGGTCCTGTGCTGCTTACATCCAGCCGCGACTGACACAGCGCTCAATGAATGCAGGCTCGCAGCGAGACAGCAGAGGTAATTACCGATCATTTCCCATGTCCGGTAATGTGAACTCACTGCCGACCGTGAGAAATGCAGCGATCTGTCCCTCTATCTATCTATCCCTCTATATATCTATCCCTCTATCTATCTATCCCTCTATCTTTTCTTCTATCTGTCTATTTATCTATCTATCTACTATCTATCTCTGAAGGAAATTATTTTTTTTTTTTCAATGTGCTTTATTGCATTGAATGCAATAAAGCACATGTACCAACCCGCTCGCGGCAAAACCGCGGCAATACCGCGAACAATACCGCGGTAAAACAGCGGCAAACCGCATGCGGTTTTCGGGTGCGGTTTGCCGCGGTTTTTTACTGCGAGTGCGGTAATCTTTCAGTGCCTGCGGAATTTTCTGAGAAAATTCCATTTTCCAGTGCGCACATAGCCTTAGAGCCCCAGCACAGCCTCATACATACATGCAAACATCCTATACACATGAAAAAAAAGAAACACCACATACTCACCTTGCTCCTTTTCCCCAGCACTCTGCTCCGGCCTCCAGTGCATTGACGCTCCGCACAGCGCATGTGATGATGTGACCTCATTAGTCTGCTGTGCCTCTCTCTGAATGGTGGAAGATGGAGCCAGTGGCACCATTCTCCACCAATGTGTTCCTGTAGATGCAAACAGCGGTAATATTGGGTGGCAGACAGCAACAGATGGGTGGCTGTGGAGGGCATGGTGTGATCCACTCTTTTCAGCCCTTCAGCTGTATCGGTCCATGGGCCGGAGTGGAACAGCCAGATGGCTGAAGTTTCCCCAGCCTTATTCTAAATTACACCCTAATCAATACTGTTGCCTTCATTATAATGTAACTGTTTATTCATATTGGTGCAGTAATATAGATAGTATAAAAATAATATTCAGGCTTATATGTTACTTTTAAGTGATTGCCTCACATATTAGCAACATATATGTCAGAATCACTCCTGATCCTGGTTTATTGTAATCTATATTAAAGCACCGAAATAAGGACAAACAATTACATAATCCTGTAATAAGCCCCAGGAGTTGATGAGCTTCATGCTATGAGTTATGTAATACTTACAAGCTGTTTGCACATTTATGTGGTGTAAGAAAACATTGAGACTCCATTTCTGGGTGTTCCTAGAACTTTATCTAGCTCTTGGGGATTGAGTGTATGATTCATTTAGCTAAAGACAAAAATCAGTTCTGAAATAGAAAGTGAAAGTGAGATTCTCAGGATTTGTTCCTTCCACACTACTTACAGATGTTGTTTTCTGATAGAATTGTGTCCTGGAGGGATCTGATATTTGTCAGAAAGCAGAACAAGAAGTCAAGTGACACGTCATTAGTATGTTACGGATAATGTAATGTTCCATATTCTATCCACCAACGCAGTAAACAATATATATATATATACACACATACATTTTTTCTTTATTTTAACCACTTTGGGTTAAAACATGTATCCAGCAGCCCCCATAGCTTTTCTAGCTGTTGAGCCACTAGGAATGATGAGGTCAGAGGGAGGATTTTATATAGATGAACCTGCAATGCAGCCTCTGATTACACAGCAGATTACTCAGGACATAGAGCTCCATTGTACAGAACAGCATCTCTATGTTCTGTGTTCTAGGGGGAGAGGAAGAGAGGGTTTTTTTCTAATAAAATTACTAAAAATAATAATAAAAAAAAAAATAATGTAATTTTGATTGCGCATTTTTACAAAATAATATCACAAATCAGCAAATAGCATGGACATATTTGGTGTCCCTGTAATCATAACGACCCGAACAACACAGTGATCACATTAGTTATTAAGATTGGTAAATGGCGTAAAAAAATGGCGCAATTTATTATTTTTCTTTATTAAAACCCATAAAAAATGTAATAAAAATATATTGTTGAGACAGTGTTCACACGTAGCGTAAATACTGCATTTTTTCTGCAGGTGTCCGCACCACGAGTGCACTGCGTGTCTGAAATATTTTTTATGCATTGTCCCCCTTATTTGATACCTGTTTGGTGCAGATGTGAATCCTGAAGCTTATAAAGAAAAAAAAAAACACCAAAACCACACAGTTCAGCAGCGTCTTTAGATGCAAAAGGGGCGAAAATTTCATGACATCACATCCACTTTGCTTGGACATTTAGTTTATGTTCAAATATAGCATAAATGCTGCATTTTTTCTGCTGTTTTTTTTGCACATATATTCTGCAGTGATTAATTGTCAAAGCAAAGTGTGGATGTGATTCCATGAAAAGACGCTGCTGAACTCTGCGGTTTTAGTGCTTTTTTTTATCTTGAGGTTTTTATGTGGAGCTTAAAAAAAAGCAGAAACGCATCTCTGTACTATAAAAATACTTAAAAACGCAGATTCACATCTGAACCAAAAATGCATTAAATAATTGAGGAAAGGTATAAAAAAGGCAGCAAAAATGGATTGTGTAGTTTGGTGCAGACAGCGGCAGAAACAAGAAGAAAAAGAATTTATGCAACATGTGAACCCGACCTTAGGGTAAGTGCTCACGTTGCGTTCTGGCAGGACAAATAAAAGGCAGTGTTTCGTCACTGCATGTACGTTTCAAAAAAGTCATGCAAAACGCTGCGTTTTGGATGCATTTTGAATGCAGAATGGATGCAGAATGAATGCGTTCTGGATGCGTGCCACAGACAAAGAGGGAAACGCATCCAAAACGCACAAAATAAGTGACATGTTGCTTTTTAGAACGCATCGATTCTGTAAAAAATTTGGCATCCAAAATGCTGCGTTTTAAAACACAACGTGCGCATGGAATTTGCTTAATTGTATAGACTTCGCTGGGAACGCAGAACGCATGGGTTTACGCTAAAGTTTAAAACTCTGCGTAAACGCATGAAAAAACGCAACGTGTGCACAGACCCTTATAGGCACAAATAAGCAACATGTCATATAGTGACACATATACAAATAAGAAAATTCTGGCTTCTATGACTATGAATGAACAGTCCAGGGCATCTGCTGAATGACCCTTACTGCCAAATGGGTGTGGCTAGGTGAGGGGGTTAAAATTTGCTGCGGCGTGCTGCGCACGCCACAGACTTTATCCTTCTTTCCCTTCTTCAAAAGTTGGGAGGTAAGTATAGGGGGCTATGTGGGGGATCAAACTGTATAGGAGGTTATCTGAGTGGGCTCATACCGTACGTAGGGGGTTATATGTGGGCTCATACAGTACATAAGAGGATATGTGTGGGCTCATACTGTATACAGGAGGCTGTGTGTGGGCTCTTACTGTATATAGGGGTTACATGGGGGATAATACTGTATATAGGGTGTTTTGTGTGGGTTCATACTATATATAGGAGTATATGTGGGGCACAAACTGTATATAGGAGGCTATGTGTTGGCTCATACTATATATATAGGGGTCTATGTGTAGGTTCATACTGTGTATTTAAGGCCATGAGGGGATTTATACTGTATATAGGGGGCTATGTTTGGGCTCATACTGTATATAGAAGGCCATGTGGGGACTCATCCTGTGTCTAGGGGCTATGTATGAGATCATACTGTATATAGAAGTACTGTGTTGGGGCCCACACTGTATATAGGTGGACTATGTGGGTGGGAGCTCATATAGTATATAGGAGTAGTGAGAAATAAAAAATCTTCAGCTCATCATGGTATGTGAGGCAGAGGAAAGCAAGTCCTGGGCGGTGCATCGAAAGAGTTATGCAACACTTGCAAAGGAAGAAAGCGATTATCCAGCAACAACAGCCTTGGAAATGTAGGTGGATTAAAAATTAAATTATTCCATACTCGTTAAAAACATACAAGTAAAAAAAGAAAAGATACAGCTCACCGTATGATATTATGCTGGTAAATTCATGTTGTAGAGAAGGTCAGACGGTGCATGGAATAAGGGAAGAGGTGCCGGACCAAAGACCAGCGCACCAATTGGACCGGACTGCCCCCTAAGCGAGTATAATAAAAGGGGTTTTTTAACGTTCTACAGAGCAGCCTGGGCACTTATATACAGTATTCTGGAATGCTGTATATAAGGGCTCACTGGTGGTGGCCGCAGCTTATAGGATAAAAACCTGGTGACAGCTTCCCTTTAAAGGATCCCACTGTAGTAAGCCAGTTGTTGGATCCATCATGAGCAGCATTATTTTCTTATTTTCCTTATTTGTATGGCCACTGGGTGCCAAAATATTACCTAAAATACCGTGTTTCCCAGAAAATAAGGCCTACTCCGAAAATAAGCCCTAGCAGGAATTTTCAGTATTTTTGGTGTAAAGCTTAAATATAAGCCCTACCCTGAAAATAAGCCCTAGTCGCAGTTTAATAAAGTGTCCATGCAGCTAAAAAAGTTGAATAAAACTGCAGGACACTTCATTATAGAAAGCCGACACCCCCAAAAGAGAGAAAAAAGAAGACTGAATGCCGCGCAATCATACTCACCAGATGCCGGGAGCACATGCAGTGGAATGCATCAAGGACCTGCGGTGGAACGCACACCCACGCACATCAGATCACACACCCACACACATCAGGTCATGCACACATCGGGTCATGCACACATCAGGTCATGCACACATCAGGTCATGCACACATCAGGTCATGCACACATCAGGTCATGCACACATCAGGTCATGCACACATCGATGCATTCCTCCACAGTTCCTCTATGCGTTCCACCGCAGGTCCTCGCACTCCACTGCACTGCATCCCAGGTTCCCCTGCCGGCCAGAAGCAATCGGTATCACTGGATGAGGTGAGTGTGTTTACGATCTGATGTATGTGTGCATGTAATCTGATGTGTGTGTATGAATATGTGTGTGCGCGATCTGATGTATGTGAGTGTCGGTCAGAAGCAGGGGAGGACCGCATTGAGCATACCTGCTGGGAGGGCCCACCACAGATTGCAGGAGCCATGCAGACGTCCAGAGTCTGGCAAGTATGTTTCTCCTGGAAAGGGTAGCTCTGCTTTTTGGGGGGCTAAACTTACCCTCAACCATGTTTCCCCAACAATAAGCCCTACCCCGAAAATAAGTCCCAGCGCATTTTACGGGGCAAATAATAATATTAGACAGGATCTTATTTTCGGGGAAAAACTGTAGTATCTCTCCTGTGGGCAAAGATACAACCATCCACAAGAGTATTTCTAAGGGGTACTTTGCACACTACGACATCGCAAGCTGATGCATGCGATACCGAGCACGATAGTCCCCGCCCCCGTCGCAGCAGCGATATCTTGTGATAGCTGCCGTTGCGACCATTATCACTACGGCAGCTTCACATGGACTTACCTGCCCTGTGACATTGCTCTGGCCGGCGACCCGCCTCCTTCCTAAGGGGGCAGGTCGTGCGGCGTCACAGCGACGTCACACGGCAGGCCGCCAATAGAAGCGGAGGGGCGGAGATGAGCGGGACGTAAACATCCCTCCCACCTCCGTCCTTCCGCATAGCCGGCGTGAGCCGCGGTGACGCAGGTAAGCTGATGTTCCTTGCTCCTGCGGCTTCTCACACAGCGATGTGTGCTGCTGCAGGAACGAGGAACAACATCGTACCGTCGCTGCAGCGAAATTATGAAAATGTCGGACACTAAACCGATGATACGATTACGACGCTTTTGCGCTCGTTAATCATATCAAAAAGGATTTACACACTACGATATCGACAGCAAGGCCGGATGTGCGACACTTTCGATTTGACCCCACCCACATCGCAGCTGCGATGTCGTACTGTGCAAAGTACCCCTAAGGGTATCATCTGTATATAACACGGGTACATATTTCTAGACAATATTAACAATAGAGTCATATCGGTTACTGTAATTTGTTGAGAAAGTTATTTTAGATGAATTGGAATTAAGGTTAAAATTATTAGTTCTCTGTGTAAGATAATCTTCGCTAGTTTTTGAATCTGCAATCTTTGTAGCTTAATCTAATAGGGTGTTATTGTGACCATGGTTATGAAACTGACGATCAATCATTTTTCATTGTTTGCGATGAAGATCCTCATTGGTATAGCACCTTCTGTCTCTGATAAATTCCCCCACTGGGATGTTATATTTTACGTGTTTGTGGTTGTTGCTGGTGGCATATAAGAGAGAATTACCCAATACGGGTTTTCTATAAATATTGCAATCAATGTTATTTTATACCATCACTGGTAAGCTCTATATCTAAATACAGAATAGTATTAGAATTATAGTGTTAAGTGAAAACCATGTGAAAGAAATTATTATTATTATTCAGGCAATCTGTAAAACTAGAAATTGTGGAAATTGAACCCGACCATACTAGGAGTATATTGTCGATCTAACGCACATAAGAAAACAAATTGGGTATAAAAGAGGATAGGATCACTATAAATGTAGTTCTCCTCCAACCAGTTCAAAAAAATATTGGCAAGCGATGGGGAGACTTTAACCTCCATCGAACAACCCAATAACTATATAAAGAATTTACTCAAAAAAGTGAAATAATTATTCTTAAGCAAAATTCAGTCACATTGATGATATACTCCTGCAGGCTCACTAAATAGTTAGAAAACTTGGATAATTGTTCTCTAACAGAAACCAATGCAAGTTTATGTGGTATGGAGGAATAGAGTGCCCGGACATCACACGTGAGCCAGGAAAAACTCGAAGTCCATGATAGATTAGTCAAAATGTTGAGAACATGTTTGCTGTCCTTAACATGGCTTGGAGCACATTGTGCAATAGGTTGTTGTAGTCTATTGTGTAACCACATATTCTCACACGAAGAATTGATACTCGAGACAATTGTACTTTGAAATAATGGTAACCTGGGATTGGATGGGTTAAGAATGATATTCCAACTATTTGGAAGCAATGTATTCTAAGGAATAATCCTCCAGTAAAAAATTTGTAAGAGAATCTTTGACGGGAATGGTAAGATCATTTAACAATTGGCGGTATGTCTTTTTTTCACCCAGTAAATGAGAAATTCTCTCTCAATAGACACCCCTATATAAAACGACTACTGAGCCAATTCTAAAGACTAACGGAGCTAACAGGTAACTCAGAGTAAGCTTTAGCTCGTCAGTAGAGATGAGCAGACCCATGGAAGTTCGGTTCGGTGGGTGCAGCCGGACTTTTGAAAAAGTTCGGTTTGGGTCTTGGACTTAAGCAAGGGAGTAGGTTTGGCTCTACTGCTAGTAGGTGCTCTGAAGTAAAATCAACAATATTCAGATAAAAAAATTTCAGCACACTAAAATGGACGGCGTCGCCGGTAAATAATGGAAATGAGGCAAGAGCTCCATTTCAGGTGTTTTACTCACTGGTTAGGAGATTGTCCGAGAGCATACTGGTTCACTGCTGGTAAGTCTCTGGTTATCCGGTGCAAGATCCAGGTGGTTACCGGTGTCAGTGTAAATGCCCTGTTTATCCTTGCTGTCTAGCGGTCAGCAGAAGGAACCTGGGCTGAGCTCCAGCTCACATGCCCCAGGCTCCACAATGGGAAGACAAGCTGTGTGTCGTCCCACCAGCAGTGGTGCTTTCTTGCACCCAGTCTGGTCTCATAGGAGGTCGCTCCAGCAAAGCTCACTATGTGTCATAGCTACCTCTTCTTATACCCCATGCGGCACCCGCCCCCTAGTGGTTCTCCTGGTGACCGGGAAGTCCCATACTACTGGATGGATAACTCTCCCTGCCCACCCCAGTCTACCCCCCCTGTGGGGAAGGCACCTAACTGCATGTAAAACATGTCTGGTGTGAGCACCGGCAAACCACCTATCACTTAGCACAGATAGATACTGCTCCTTAATTCAGTTACAGTACCCTGTGGCGACCAGAACCTCAGGGGCACCACAGAAACATACCCAGTGAAGCAACGCACGAGGTAGTTAGGGATGCTAACGTACTGGTAGTAGATATTGAATTCTATAAGATGAATAAAATATTTATGTTATACGAAACATAAGTGATATGAAAAAATGAGAGACTACAGGAAAATGACTTACATGCTGAAAATAAGTGGGAAGTGTAGAGACGTAAGAGTCTCCACATAAGGAGAATATAGAATTAATGCAGACTCCTAATGGGAAGGGAATTCAGGCCAGACTAAAATGAATTATATAAGATACTAGCTGTAGCACCCGGTGTTGCCCAGAATAGAAACTGTCTCTGTTTCTCTCCCAGTCTCTGTCTGTCTCCCTCTCTGTCTGTGTCTGTCTCTTTCCCTGTCTGTCTGTCTGCCTGTCTATTTCCCTGTCTGTCTTTCTGTCTCTCTGTCTCGTTGCCTGTCTGTCTATCTCTTTCCCTGATTGTCTTTGTCTGTATCGGTTTCTTTGTCTGTGTCTGTCTCTTTGTCCGTCTGTCTCTTTGTCCGTCTGTCTCTTTGTCCGTCTGTCTCTTTGTCCGTCTGTCTCTTTGTCCGTCTGTCTCTTTGTCCGTCTGTCTCTTTGTCTCTGTCTGTCTCTATATCTCTATCTTTCTCCATCTGTCTCTTTCCTTGTCTGTCTCTTTCCCTGTCTGTGTCTGTCTTTTCCCCTGTCTCTCTGTCTGTGTCTCCTTCCCTATCTATCTCTTTCCCTGGCTGCATTGTGACATGCCAACATTCCATTTAATGGCGTGGCTGCGCATTCTTCTGAAGTTCTGGCTGCACTGTAGTTCCAGCTCCATTGACTTTAATGGAGGCAGTTTTTTGGCGAATAATAAGCGCAGAGTTAAAATTTCCCCTCAAAACATAGTCTATGACATTCGCTGAGTCACATGAGGCGTCTGTGTAAAATTTTGTGATTGTACATGCGACGATGCGAATTCCTTTAGTGAATATACACACATACATAAATATATATATATATATATAAATATACATACATACATACATACATATATACATACATACATACACTCAGATTTATATATTAGATTAATATGCAAAAGTGTGTGATTTAGTTCTAAGGATAAGGACAACGTATAAGAAAAATGAGTCTATACATACCCATAAACTAATACCCATGGAAAATGGGATCAGATATATCCAAGACTATGTGGTAAAATAATACAGCTGTAAATTAAAGTAAAAATAAGAAAAATATACACAATGATACAGTTGAAACAAATTGTAATGGGAAACCATAAGAAAAAGGGGTAAAAAAAAAAAAAAAAAGGTGGAGCAAAAAATCTGCAGCATACAGTATTAAATAGTGATTAAATGCGGTTATAAATGGATATTCAGCCGTGATATATAGAAACTACCGTTTGTAGGCCCAGATTGGCCCAGAACATGGAGTGACCAAATGTTGCTGTCAGCCTGTGTAATAATGCAGAATATAGATAAAAGGATCAAAATTGGATGAAACTTGGTAAAAAAAAAAAAAAAAATAAATATATATATATATATATATATTTATTTTTTTTTACAATAGGTTGCACTCTAATGTATAGCAATGGTGACAGTGAATCGGTGATTATGGAGAACCCAAATAGATGTCACTAGTTCAGGTCTTTGCAACCAGCCATAAACAGAGAACTTCCGGGGGCAGGTGGGTGGGATTTTTCCTTATTTTTTGCTTGGTGCACTCTACATCTGATAATGCTCTTGTTACCCCCAGTGCGAGCTGATCAAACACTGCAAGCGGCTCGCACTGGGCAGAGCACCGAGTGTACCTGAGCACAGCGATGCTCGTGCGAGTGGTTAGCACACTGTCTCCGAACTCAAACTTTGTTTTTTTGTAAAGTCTGTGTTCAGTACAAACACCGAGCCTCGTGTTCTCTCATTTCTACTCGTCAGATCAGGAGTCCACAGATGCCACCACAGACTTTACAGATTCAGACAGGGAGAGTCATCTTTCTACTCCAGCATCTGGTTCAAAAAGCTTGCAAAACTTGAAATTATAGAGTAAACCATACCTGACTGCAGTAATGCAGCCAATGCACAACTCATGCTGTCTATAACTCTGGCAGCATGAATCAGATGAAAGATTCCCTTTAAGGACAGAGCCTAAATTGGCCATTTTCCATTATCACATTCCAGTAGCCAGAATATTTTTCATTTTTTGCAGTGCAGCTGTATGAGGATTTGTTTGCTGGATGAGTTGTAGCTCCCCAGTGGCACCATTTTGGGGTATGTATAACTTATTACATAACTTTTAGAATCAGTTTATGAAGAAAAAAATATAAACATTGTCATCAATTCTGCTGTTTCTTGAGTATATACATTTTAAGCTATTAACCCCTTTACCCACCGGCGATTTTCTGTTTTTCCTTTTTCGTTCTTTACTCCCTTTTCTTCCAAGAGCCATAACTTTTTTATTTTTCCTATCAATATAGTAAAAAGCGGGCTGTATTTTGTAGGACAAGTTGTACTTTTGAATTACGCCATTCATTCTGCCCCCTATTGACCTGGAAAACGGGGAAAAAAATTCCAAGTGCGGTGCAATCGCAAAAAAAGTGCAATTCCACAATGGTTTTTTTTGGTTTTTTTTTTAGTTACCATGTTCACTATATGGTAAAACTTGATCTGGCAGTATGATTTCCCAGGTCAGTGCGAGTTCGTAGATACTAAACATGTATAGTTTTTTTTATTATTATTTTTTTTTATTATTATTATTATTATTATTAGTGAAACAAATTCAGAAATTTGTCAAATAAATAATTTTGGCACTATTTTTCGAGAACCATAACATTCTCATTTTTCGTGAACTAGGGCAGTGTTATTTTTTGTGTCCCGAGCTGACTTTTTTAACGTAACCATTTTGATGTAGATGTGATGTTTTGAACGCCTGTTATTGCATTTTATTGCAATCTTACAGGGACCAAAAAACCATAATTCTGGTATCTTGATTTTTTTTTCTCATTATGCCTTTTACCAATCAAATTAATTTATTTTATATTTTAAAAGAATAGGCATTTCTGAGCTTGGCAATACCAAAAATGTGTAATTTTGTAATTGTTTTATTTTTAAGGGGGCAAAAAGGGGGTGATTTGAACTTTTGTGGGTTTTTTTTATTTCTTCATATTTTTAAAAACTTTTTTTACTAGTCCTCTTAGGGGGATTGAAACTGTTAGTACACATTACAGTGCCAATATATTTATCTGTTGTCCTTTTGTTGTTTTGTCCAATATGGTTGTATGGGGCACACTGAATGGTACTATTATATGGATTTTAAGTGCCATTATTACCGTACTTCTCCTTTAGATAGTATTATGTTAAAATTTTACAGCATCAATATGTAGTACTGCAAGGTGTTTTTTGTGTGCACTGCATGGTACTAGGAGTATAGGGCAATCAAAATTAATCAACCCTTTTGCAAATCAGGTTTGTAAGTAAAAATGTACAAACTTTCTTCAGTTTGTGATAAACAACTAAACAATAAATTAAATAGCTCAACATGACTAATATAAGTGAAATGAGCCATACTATCTGTTTGTATAAGTGCAAAGTGTAGGAGCATGTTCACATTGTGACCATTAACAGACAAAACCTGAGAAAAAAAACAAAACAAGCAAATTCCCTGAAATAAGTAAATAACTAAACAGTACTAAAACATGTAAAACATAGGATACTTAGTTAACACTATTTTGTTCAAAAAAATATAAAAGTCATCCCACCGAGACAAGTCATACTCAATCTTAGGCTGGATTCACATGATGGTATGGCATGCGATGTGAGAGCATCGCATGTGATATGCGAATGACCCTCGGCTCTCGCTGTGCTGTGAGTGTGAGCCGAGTGTCATGCAACTGTGATCCGATCTTGCGATTAGGTCACAGCTGTGGAGGAGAGGGAGGGATTAATCTCCACATCTCCTCCATTGTCAGTCGATGCGATTGTCACACTGCACACAATGTCATCAGAGTGCAGTCCGATGTTTCACTTGCACCCATAGATTTATATAGGTGCGGTTGACACGGCACTCGCAGAAAAACGCAGCATGCTGCGACTTTTCGCTCATCCAGAATGTGGATGAGAAAAAAGCTGACCATCTGCTCTCCCTCATTGAATAACATTAATCCCAGTGCAATGCGAGATTTTCTCTCATGGCAGTCGTCTGAGTCATATGCTCGTGTGAATGTACCCTGTAGGTTTTGTAACATAACAAGTGGTCTGTCTTAATTCCATACAAAATTACATTTTAAGGCAGAGGTCTCAAACAGGCAGCCCACGGGCCACATGCGGCCCCTGAGGGTGCTTGTTGCGGCCCACAGACACTGACAATCGCGGCCCTATGCCAGGGGCGGCGCCAGCAGGACTTTACTACAATTGACGGTGCCACGCACTCATGCACAGGAGCTTTCTGCGCTTTACCAATGGCTGCTGCCCACCAATAAGACGCAAGAAAGTGACGTCACTGTATGACATCACCTCCTTGCATCTGATTGGCGGGCAGCATCCATCTCCTCTGTGTGGCACCGCAAATTATTCAATTGTAGTAAAATCCTGCCTGCGTCGGCCCTGGGCATAGAGCTGTGATCGTCACGGTCTGCAACAAGCAGGTACGTGCTCACGAACAGGACCCGCTGCGTCTTGGATGCGGCAGGTCCTTACCTGCGGAGTCGCATGTCTCCTCCTGCACATGCGGCCCCACACGTCAGGACCTGCCGCATCCAAGACGCAGCGGGTACTGATAGTGAGCACGTACAAGCTTGTTGCTGCCCGTGTCCGCGATCAGGGTTCAGAGCACTGTGGTCTCCTCGCTGTGTGTCTGTGTATGTGTGTTTGTGCACAATACTACTGGGCACAACAAAATACTACAAGGATTGGCACAAGACTACAGGGCACAATACTACAAGGATAAGCACAAAAGGTATATGGCACATTTACTACAAAGATGGGCACAAAAGTACTGGCCACACTACTACAAGAATGAGCACAAAGCTACTGGGCACAATACTACAAGGATGGGCACAAAAATACTGGGCACAAAGGTACTGGGCACACTACTACAAGGATGGGTACAAAAGTACTGGGCACACTACTATAAGAATGAGCACAAAGGTACTGGGCACAATACTACAAGGATGGGCCCAAAACTACTGGGCACACTACTACAAGGATGGGCACAAAAGTACTGGGCACACTACTACAAGAATGAGCACAAAGGTACTGGGCACAATACTACAAGGATGGGCCCAAAAGTTCTGGGCACACTACTACAAGGATGGGCACAAAAGTACTGGGCACACTACTACAAGGATGGGCACAAAAGTACTGGGCACACTACTACACGGATGGGCACAAAAGTACTGGGCACACTACTACATGGATGGGCACAAAATTACTGGGCACAATATCACAAGGATGAGCACAAAAGTACTGGGCACAATATCACAACGTTGAGCACAAAAGTACTGGGCACAATATCACAACGTTGAGCACAATACTACAAGGATGGGCACAAAAGTACTAGGCAAAATACTACAAGGTACCGGAGACACGGACACACGTCTGTGTTTTCACAAAGACTGTGTATCCGTGTGGAGCACACGTGTGTAAGTGTGACTCACACGGCGACATATCTGTTTTCTGCCGGCAGCACACATGTCATCTCATGGTCTGCTCACTGATGTAATCTTTGTGCATCAGTATGACACATATCATTGAGAAATAAATGTACTTTTATACTTACCCGTCTACGGTGCTGCTGTTGCTTCTGGGCCCGCTCATTATGCTTATGAATATTCACTGCACTGACTACAGACCTGGAAGCAAGTGTGGCAGCAGCGCTGGAGACAGGTAAGTATACAAGTTCATGCTATCTGTGTGCTATTTGGATGTCACACAAACAGCACCAGGAACACACACACAGACACACGGACGGCCATAGGTACCTACACCATGGACCATGCAAAACGTTTATTTTTTGCACAGAAGTGTGGAAGGCGCCTAAGCATGAGTACACGCAGTGTGTTGTTATTACGTTTTTTGATGCTTTTTTTAGAGCAGTTTTGACACAAAATTGCAAGCAAATCCCGATGCCAGCAGTGTCAATTAGAAACCTGAAGTGAGGTGCACATGTTAAGTTTTTCTTTTCCTTGCAGATTTGGAGCAGAAAATAGTTTGCAGCATGTCAATTGTTTCAGTGTTTTTAACCTTTGAAAGCAATGAAAAATGCATCAAAAACGCTGTAAACATGTGTCAAAAACACGTCAAGAGATGCAGAAATGGTGCTGAAATTTCTGCAACTACATACTCAACGTGCGCACATAGTCTTAAGTTCTACTGCAGTCTCTGAATTATTCATCCACCTTATAACAAAAGCTCCTTGTAGCCACGAGTAGATCAACCTATGGCTGTAATGACCTGCTGTGAATATGATACATAGCCAGACCCCTGCTTCTAACAGCATTCCTGCAGGATCTGAGCCTACTCATTCCTCCAGGATCTGAGCCTACTCATTCCTCCAGGATCTGAGCCTACTCATTCCTGCAGGATCTGAGCCTATTCATTTGTGGTGACCGTGAGTGTCAGGTGCCACAGGGTACTACATCTAACCCCAGATTCCTGGAAGCCCAGTGCCGGTAAACACCACAACACACACCCACAAATCCACGCCCTTTTCCCCAGACTGGGTGACAGGCTAGAGACAGAACTGATGGATGACCACCTATTGTTCGGGACTCATCCAATCCACTAGTCAGAAACCCGGGAGGAGGAGGGGCTATTCAGTGGAATGATGGGAGACGGACATCTTGTCACAGAGAAGTCAGTTAGACATGAAGTGAGTAAGACGTTCAGTCAGAAGTCAGTGCACAGACGGAAAGTGTACAGTGACTGATTGAGTAAACAGGAGTATGGTTGCCAGGGAGAGTATGGTAAGAGTACTCACTGGACCGCGCACTGGCGGGGTACAGAGCCCTTGTTCAGGAAGACACTTCAGGCTCACCTGATAAGAATCTGCCCGGTGAGGGAATCATCAAAGACCTTACCGACATTAGTATCCGGGGCACAGCAGCAAAGAGGGAACCTGGGAACGGGGACAGAGGTCCAACCCAAGAGAGGTTCAAGCTGCCTGCCATACGGGCCAGGACTGTGAAAACCGGAGGGGACCCCAAAACGCTCCAGGTCATGGGGACCCACCAACTACAAATGGGTGTATGGAAGAAAATCTCACCAGATCACTATACCGGCACTGGAACAAAGGGAATACCGGATTGGTAGAGAGCAGCACCAGCTGGGTTGCAGACACTCCAAACCAGTGAGTAAAGCACAAGTTAAACCGCAGCCCCTGTGTTGTCTGAATTCTTCCTACACCTCTGCACCTATATACTACAACCACCATCATGCTCCCATGGGGCCAAGCTCTACTTGCGGAAAGCCATCACATCTAAGCTGCCTAATACCACCAGTCCCAGCAGCGAGAGACCTTGCAGCGGCGGCTTTCCCCATATAGCCACATACCACAAGTAGCGTCATGAAAAACACTTTATTTTATTTCCTTGTACAAAAACCCCTTTAAGCGACCCCCAGGGTTACGGAACCGGGCAACGGCCACCCGTGATACGTCCCAGTGAATACAAGGCCCGGGACCGAGTACCCCAAAGCCCTGGGGTGCATTACATTCCTGCAGGATCTGAGCCTATTCATTCCTGCAGGATCTGAGCCTATTCCTCATGGGTTATAATTCTGACACTATAATAGTCATTCACAGTGGCATTTTGTATGGAATTTGGACAAACCACTGGTTATATTAGTTGTGCTGTGCTTTTAAATACTTCTTGCTTGATTGTTTATAGAAAAACAGCAGATTGTCAATCTTTCTAATACACATAATTTGCAGTGGGGGTTGAACAGTTTTATTGGCAGCTGTAGATGGCATGTTTATGGCTATGCTGTTTACACTCTATGTAGGGACTTGTATCAGTATTATGCAACAGTGCACTGAGATGTTACTCATCATCCCATCACTGAATTTATATTACCAGGATAAATTAGGCAATGTGAATTAAAATGCGTCTGGCTGTATTGTAATTATGATCATTGATAGAAAGGTTGATCAACCAGAAATATACTTTAACCCCTTCACAACCTTGGATGTACCAGTACGTCCAAAGTCGTGTCTGCTCATGTAATGTTCTGGTCTGATCAGACATCAAATGCAGTTAACAGGTATGGCTGGATCGGAGGCAGGTGTCTCTGGATTTAAGCGCACCGGCGGTGAGCATGTTATTCCCCATCTCAATGGGTGGCCCTGTGACATGATCACAGGATGCCGATAGGTAGTCATGATAGCCGGGGATCAACTGATGACCCCTGTCACTGTTATGACGTAGTTCCTGTGAACGGTGGCTGACTGCCAGCATTCACAGGAGATCAGCATTTCTGCTGTACAGAGCCATGCTGAAGCCTCGCTCTTGGACAGCAGAAGCGATCGGATTGTATCAGCTTCAAGTCTCTTAAGTGTACTAAAAATAAAACAAGAAAAAGTGTAAAAAAAAAAAAAAATAAAATAAAAAATATGAACAAGTATAAAAATTAAGCAATAAAAAATACAAATATTTGGTATCGCCGCCTGTGTATATGCCCGATCTATCAAAATATAACAAATTAATCGGATCAGTAAAGGGCGTAACAAGAAAAAAAATCAAAACGCCAGAATTACATTTTTTGGCCTTCGTAACAATGCTATAAGAGATAATCAAAACATTGAAACTACACCAACGTAGTATTAAAAACGTCAGCTTAAAGCACAAAAAATAAGTCTCATTGCCCCAGATCCCGAAAAATGAGAATGCTACAGGTCTCGGAAAATTTCCACAAAAGCGATATTCTTTTTTTTGACAAATTTCTGATTTTTTTTTTTTTGACCACTTAAATAAAAATAAAACTATACATGTCTGAGATCTATGAACTCGTACCGACCTGGGGAATCCACAGGTATTGGCTTCCAGCACAACGTCCAGGAAAAGGTTAAAAATCC
This sequence comes from Anomaloglossus baeobatrachus, assembly GCF_048569485.1. Taxonomy (NCBI): domain Eukaryota; kingdom Metazoa; phylum Chordata; class Amphibia; order Anura; family Aromobatidae; genus Anomaloglossus; species Anomaloglossus baeobatrachus. Next base: position 657,110,666 of record NC_134354.1, read on the forward strand.
ATTAGTTTATTTCAAATCTATAAAAACGTGTAGAGACATAGGGATAGCTGGTCACAAAGGCAAAAGTACGCGTTTCGATCCATGAAGATGACAGATTGAAATGCGTAATTGTGCCTTTGGGACCAGCCATCCCTATGTCTCTACTCATTTTTATGAAATTTTTAACCTATTCCTGGATGCTGTGCTGGATACCTCTACCCAGGGATCTCATGCTTGCCAAGCACTATGTTCTGAGCACTGCCGTGGACTCCTGCTTCCTATGTCTCGAAATATATGGTGAGTTGACCTTTTTTTGACCTGGGGAATCATATTTTCCAGTTAGCTTTATCATATAGTGAACATGGTAAATAAAAAAACTCAAAAAACAATCAAGGAATTGCACTTTTTTGCAATTATACCGCACTTGCAATTTTTTTCCTGCTTTTCAGTACAATATGTGGCAGAATAAATGGCGTCATTCAAAGGTACAACTCGTTCTGCAACAAAAAAAAAGCTCTCATATGGTTATATTGATGTAGAAATAAAAAAAAAAAATATAGCCTCTTGGAAGAAAGGGAGGAAAAAACTAAATGAAACATGGGTGGAGGGGTTAATGGAATTTTGTCACCAGGTTTATGATACCCTATCTGAAAACAGCATGATGCAGGGGCAGATACCCTGATTCCAGCAATAAATGAGTTACTTTCCTGAGTGTTGCATTTTTTTTTTATGTAAAAGTATTTTCTCTACTGTTGATCTGCTACCGTAGTCCTGTATTGATAATCTAGTTCTAAGAAAATGGTGATTTTATCAAAATTACAGCAACCAGTGCAGTAAATAATACAACGCTGGAATCACTGCACTTCTCTACATTATCTTAGATTAGCAAATACTACAGGAGAAGAAAAAGAAAATGCTGATATACTTCAAATACTGAATAAAAATTCCAAATTGTATTGTTAAAAACACAGGTATAGAAGAGACAAACGGCAAATGAATGGCAGCAATAGCCAGCAGGACAGGAGGACGTCGGCCCCAGATGAAGGCTCCCCTCCGAAACGCTATTCCAGCAGGAGAGGCTCAGGATATTATAGGTATGTGCAAACATTTTGGTACACTTCTTTAACTTATGTTTGTATGCGCTATACTACCTATGTACTGCATTATAGTGTTACCTAATTTACCCAATCTTTGGACAGGTGTAATTACTCTTCATATGATAATATGCATTACATTACCTATGTGTTGTATCATATTGTCATATATCCTCTTGTAGTGGTTAATTGAGTGCATACCATTGGCTATTTTATATACATTATTCCTCCTATCCTGCTGGCTATTGCTGCCATTCATTTGTTGTTTGTCTCATCCTTACTGGTGTTTTTTAACAATAAAATTTGGAATTTTTATTCCATACTTGAGGAGTATCAGCATTTGCCTTTTATTCTCCTGTAGTGTTTGCAATAGAGCCCCCTGTAATGTAAAACATATACCGTAGTTATGTAAATGTGTTAATATGTATTAGTCAGATAAACTTTAGATTAAGACATAGGTGTTTAGAGATATATCAGAGTGGGGAATGGTAAGTAGAAAGTTATGTTATCACTGGAGTGACAGGAAAGGGAGGAGTGACTAGAAGGGAGCCCCTGTGCTAGCCATCAGATTAAGTGTACCCTAAGCTATTCCTCAACCCAGAGGTAGACTTATAGGTGTGAAGTCTGGTTCCCCCAGCGTCTCCCTATCTGCTGTCCTTGACCCCCACCACAACCCATCACCCAGGGGGAGGGCAAGGACAGAAGTCAAGACCCCACCGATATGACTGACAGACAGCGGTAAAAACAAACTTACACTTATTTCTAACAATAGGGGACAACAAATGTAAACAGGGAAGGATAACACGGAAGGCGAAAGTAACCAAAACAAGCTACCTTCACAAACACACACACACACACACACACACACACACTTAGACAGACGATGATGATGACGACGACGACAGTAGCAGCAGCAGCAGCCAGCAGCTCTAGGCCTAGCTCCAGACTGAATTAAATAACCAGCAACATCTGATGGGAGCTGGGATTTATATCCAGGCCAGAAGTGGTAATCAGAGAAATCACCTGAGCAAAATAAACGAGCTTGCTGCTGGCAAAGTGAGGTGACATTAACTCTGCAACTGCCAAAAGAAAAGCAAACATACAGTACAGACCAAAAGTTTGGACATACCTTCTCATCTCTAGAACAATTGTTAAGAGGAGGCTTTGTGCAGCAGGCATTCATGGTAAAATAGCTGCTAGGAAACCACTGTTAAGGACAGGCAACAAGCAGAAGAGACTTGTTTGGGCTAAAGAACACAAGGAATAGACATTAGACCAGTGGAAATCTGTGCTTTGGTCTGATGAGTCCAAATTTGAGATCTTTGGATCCAACCACCGTGTCTTTGTAAAAAAGCTGAACGGATGAACTCTGCATGCCTGGTTGCCACCTTGAAGCATGGAGGAGGAGGTGTTATGGTGTGGGGGTGCTTTGCTGCTGACACTGTTGCGGAGTTATTCAAAATTGAAGGCATACACAACCAGCATGGCTACCATAGCATCTTGCAGCGGCATGCTATTCCATCCGGTTTGCGTTTAGTTGGACCATCATTTGTTTTTCAACAGGGCAATGACCCCAAACACACCTCCAGGCTGTGTAAGGGCTATCTCACTAAGAAGGAGAGTGATGGGGTGCTACGCCAGATGACCTGGCCTCCACAGTCACCAGACCTGAACCCAATCGAGATGGTTTGGGATGAGCTGGACCGCAGAGTGAAGGCAAAAGGGGCAACAAGTGCTAAGCATCTCTGGAACTCCTTCAAGACTGTTGGAAGACCATTTCTGGTGACTACTTCTTGAAGCTCATCAAGAGAATGCCAAAAGTGTGCAAAGCAGTAATCAAAGCAAAAGGTGGCTACTTTGAAGAACCTAGAATATAAGACATATTTTCAGTTGTTTCACACTTTTTTGTTAAGTATTTCATTCCCCATATTTTAATTCATAGTTTTGATGCCTTCAATGCGAATCTACAATTTTCAGAGTCCTGAAAATAAAGAAAACTCGATGAATGAGAATGTGTGCCCAAACTTTTGGTCTGTACTGTATGTTTAATGTGTAAGGCCTCGAATGATAAAAGAGACCCTGAGTCTGTCACTACCCTCACCAAGAGATGACCGAGACAAGTGAGGTAAAGGTTTAGGATGTCATTTATAGGAAGGCATGTAAAGTATAGCAATATTATGTAGATGGATTTGTTAGTAATGAATGAATGTGAATGTTAGGTCCAGTTCACGGGGGGGGGGACTAGTGTTGAGCAGTAGGAGAGACTTCCTGCTTATTCCTGCTTACAAGAGAAATAGCAGGTCAGTTAGGGTTCTGCCTATCAGGAAAAGGTCAGTCCTTTAAAATCTGATGCCATTCCCGAAAGGTCTGGAGCATGAAGCTCATCCAGGCTGGGCTGGCCGCCATGAATGATGCATGATTAATAGGGGAGTTGGATTGAGGAAGACTGGATGATTTTGGGGTGCTGTAGACCCCTGTGTAACACTGAGGCTATTCACAGAGAAAGAAGAAGGTGCCTCTGCTTATATGGTAGCCTGGGAATGGCGACACTGTCGCTGCTCCTGTGGCGTCCCTGAGGCTTCAGGCGCCACAGGGCACTGCACCTCCATTAGGGTGTAGTACTTATCCTCGGTCCAAGGAAGGTTGGTACCGGTTCCACACACACAGAAACATACAGTACAATGGGTTGCCCTCCCAAATGGGTACCGGGCCATGGTTGGGTCACAATAGGGGGTCAGTACAGCGGTTGGGTTTACAGGACGTCACCGCACCAGAAGCTCCCCGATCCACTGGAACCAGGACTCAGGGTCAGGGAGAAGCAACCACCAGGGGGAGTCAGGAGCACACAGTGGGTAAAGCAGGTTGACCTAATGAGAGTAGTGAACCAGCCTGTGGCAGCGGCTGGAGGCAACAGCTTGGAACACACAACACAACTACAACAAAGACAGAACAACTACAGACACAGAGCAGAGTGAATGTGCCATGAGGCAGCTCTGTGGGCCAAGGCATTCAATACGGTCGCTGGGGAGAAGCAGGTCGCTGCTTCCACAGTGCCGGCGCTGTTGAGTACAGAACCCTAGGGTAGGCTTACTTCACGTTGTCTACCAACTCTACAAGGGTCGCGGAAATGGCTAGAATAGTCACCGGACCTGTCCCACTGAGTCTGGAACCACATAGCATATAGGATCCGAGGTTTTCGATGGGTCCCACATCGAAACCGCGCTATCAGCATACAGAACGGGACACTTCACTGACACTGGGATCCCTAAGTGCTTAACGCCACAGGGATCCAATACTTAGCACATGAAAGGAGGAAGGGGCCATAGGCTGACACACACTGGACTTGACCCTTCACAGATCCGGGATTGGCTAGAGCACATCATGGCAGAGATCATTACTCTGGGGCAGCGCCTGAACTACCCGTGAGTAAAAGACCTGGAACCAAAGCCCCTGACTCTGCCTCCCATTTGCCGTCGCCGTCGCCCAGCGCTGCGGCGGCAATGGGGACTACCACCACCCCCGTTCGTCACCCCCGTCTGTCCTCCATCATCCTCCCTGGGGTAATCCCGCTCTGCCTGTGGGGAGCGACACCATCCTGGCTGCGACCTTCACCATCAGCCCTGGAGAGCAGCACCGTTAGCGGCGGCCCATCCCTGGCCGAGTACCAAAGGTGGCGTAATGATCATAAAAGACTTTCCTAACCGTCACTACCACCCCCATCCTCCATCCTTCCTCCCGTCCACTGCCTTCCCTCCCTCCTGTACGTCTCGGGCTCTCTTTAGTAATGACCTTGTGGATGGGATTGATAGTAAAGTATCAGTCTTTGCTGATGACACCAAACTATGTAGGATATTAAAAACTGACCTTGATAGTACAATATTACAAAAAGATCTGGATAAGATGTCAGAATGGGCAGAAGTAATGCACCTAGGACGGAGTAATCCTATAACTGCGTATACATTAAATGGAAGTAAACTCGGGACTACAGAAAAGGAGAAGGACTTGGGTATTCTTATTACAAATAAGCTGAGCAGCAGCACTCAATGTCAGGCAGCAGCTGCTAAAGCAAACAAGATTTTAGGGTGTATAAAAAGAGAGATTAGATCCCGTGATCCCAACGTATTGTTACCCCTCTATAAATAACTTGTAAGGCCACATCTGGAATATGGGATCCAGTTTTGGGCTCCACATTTTAAAAAGGACATTCAGAAGTTAGAGTCAGTTCAAAGGTGGGCAACTAGACTACTACAAGGAATGGAAGACCTCCCATATGATGACAGGTTGAAAAAGTTAGATATGTTTAGCTTAGAAAAAAGACGTCTCAGAGGAGATCTCATTTTTTTGTATAAATACATGTGTGGTCAATATAAAGGACTGGCACATGACTTATTTCTTCCAAAGACAATACTAAGGACCAGGGGGCACTCACTGCGAGTGGAAGAAAAGCGATTCCGACAGCTAAATAGGAAAGGGTTCTTTACAGTTAGAGCAGTCAGACTGTGGAATGCCAAGAGGTAGTAATGGCAGATACTATAACAGCTTTTATAAAAGGGTTGGATGATTTCCTCAATACACACAACATTGTTGGTTATAAATGACTTAGTGACCAAATGTTGAATTGGTGGAGGAAGGTTGAACTAGATGGACCTAGGTCTTTTTTTCAACCTAAGTAACTATGTAACCGGGCCAGGCCAGCCCATGACGACGCAGAGGAAAACCCCTCGCCCCCCGGGGTGTTACACTCCAATACTGAAAGCTTCTAGATGGAAGGAATACTCCAGTCAGAGTGAAGATGATAGACCATCTTATCCGCTATGCAACCTATAACTAAAAGTAAAGACTGTTTTGTTAGATAGACCCTAGTGTGGTATGAACTCTAGCAACCCCTACCAATGTGGACGGCGTCTTCCATGAGCAAGTAAGTGCCATACAGCCTACACGAGGAAACAAAAACGCCGGTCTGATGGAGTGCTATACTATATATATATATATATATACAGTTAGGTCCAGAAATATTTGGACAGTGACACAAGTTTTGTTATTTTAGCTGTTTACAAAAACATGTTCAGAAATACAATTATATAATATGGGCTGAAAGTGCACACTCCCAGCTGCAATATGAGAGTTTTCACATCCAAATTGGAGAAAGGGTTTAGGAATCATAGCTCTGTAATGCATAGCCTCCTCTATTTCAAGGGACCAAAAGTAATTGGACAAGGGACTCTAAGGGCTGCAATTAACTCTGAAGGCGTCTCCCTCGTTAACCTGTAATCAATGAAGTAGTTAAACGGTCTGGGGTTGATTACAGGTGTGTGGTTTTGCATTTGGAAGCTGTTGCTGTGACCAGACAACATGCGGTCTAAGGAACTCTCAATTGAGGTGAAGCAGAACATCCTGAGGCTGGAAAAAAAAGAAAAAATCCATCAGAGAGATAGCAGACATGCTTGGAGTAGCAAAATCAACAGTCGGGTACATTCTGAGAAAAAAGGAATTGACTGGTGAGCTTGGGAACTCAAAAAGGCCTGGGCGTCCACGGATGACAACAGTGGTGGATGATCGCCGCATACTTTCTTTGGTGAAGAAGAACCCGTTCACAACATCAACTGAAGTCCAGAACACTCTCAGTGAAGTAGGTGTATCTGTCTCTAAGTCAACAGTAAAGAGAAGACTCCATGAAAGTAAATACAAAGGGTTCACATCTAGATGCAAACCATTCATCAATTCCAAAAATAGACAGGCCAGAGTTAAATTTGCTGAAAAACACCTCATGAAGCCAGCTCAGTTCTGGAAAAGTATTCTATGGACAGATGAGACCAAGATCAACCTGTACCAGAATGATGGGAAGAAAAAAGTTTGGAGAAGAAAGGGAACGGCACATGATCCAAGGCACACCACATCCTCTGTAAAACATGGTGGAGGCAACGTGATGGCATGGGCATGCATGGCTTTCAATGGCACTGGGTCACTTGTGTTTATTGATGACATAACAGCAGACAAGAGTAGCCGGATGAATTCTGAAGTGTACCGGGATATACTTTCAGCCCAGATTCAGCCAAATGCCGCAAAGTTGATCGGACGGCGCTTCATAGTACAGATGGACAATGACCCCAAGCATACAGCCAAAGCTACCCAGGAGTTCATGAGTGCAAAAAAGTGGAACATTCTGCAATGGCCAAGCCAATCACCAGATCTTAACCCAATTGAGCATGCATTTCACTTGCTCAAATCCAGACTTAAGACGGAAAGACCCACAAACAAGCAAGACCTGAAGGCTGCGGCTATAAAGGCCTGGCAAAGCATTAAGAAGGAGGAAACCCAGCGTTTGGTGATGTCCATGGGTTCCAGACTTAAGGCAGTGATTGCCTCCAAAGGATTCGCAACAAAATATTGAAAATAAAAATATTTTGTTTGGGTTTGGTTTATTTGTCCAATTACTTTTGACCTCCTAAAATGTGGAGTGTTTGTAAAGAAATGTGTACAATTCCTACAATTTCTATCAGATATTTTTGTTCAAACCTTCAAATTAAACGTTACAATCTGCACTTGAATTCTGTTGTAGAGGTTTCATTTCAAATCCAATGTGGTGGCATGCAGAGCCCAACTCGCGAAAATTGTGTCACTGTCCAAATATTTCTGGACCTAACTGTATATATATATACTGAATAAAGGAAACCAGGGGATGTTTTTTTGGGAATATTAAAAAATCAAACCTTTTATTAATGGTCCCTTATAGCACAACGCGTTTCAACAACAATGTTGTTTTCCTCAGGTGAAATAAAAATTAATAAAAGGTTTGATTTTTAAAATTCCCCAAAAAACATCTCCTGGTTTCCTTTATTCAGTTATAGGGCTCCATCAGACCGGCGTTTTTGTTTCCTTGTATATGTATTCCCCTGTGGGAAGCCTGGCAGGAGCTGCTTAAAATAAAGGAGACCGCGAAGATAACTAGTGATACACCTGTTGGATACCGGGCGCAACGCTACGAGACAAGAGGATCTGAGGTGATGTCATACTGTGTCTGATCACATGATGTCCGGACCAAGCGCACCACAGATACAATGCTAACGTGCGGCAACAGGAGGATTCCCGCAAGCAATATGTAGCCTACTACTGGGGTTGTGCGGGGGTGCACAACCCTTTAAGATGAGCAGAAAGGAAAGGAAAGTTTTTTAAAATAATAATCCCTCTGGTGCTTCTCATTGCGCCCCCGATTTTTCACTTTCTCTTGCATACAGCCTATACAGAGATGCCCCCACAAATAGTGGACCATTGATGAGGTAGTGCGGCGCCCAAGCGTCCGTGCGCTCCCTTCCTTCAATGACTCTATAATAGCCTTCACTTCTAATCAGCCGTATTCTCTTTATATGATACAGGGCTAGTTGAATGAGTTTTCTTTCATGTATTATCCTAGATTAGATAGCAAAAAAATGGTTACAGTTCCCTTTAATCACCTGTGCATGCGGAGCCTTTATTCATATACAGACACGTCATTCCTTGCTTTTCTTCTAGGCTCGGCCTATCCCAAAATGAGTGGTGCACTTGACCTTCTTTGAAAAAAAACTTGATTTTGCAACACTCTGTTGAGAGATGTTTATACCATACCTTTCTGTGTTTTGCCTTATGTTACTGTGTACGGAGTTGATTTTACTTGCCTTCTATTAAAGCTCTTGCTATGATGTTGCAATAATGCTATACTTTTGAGAAAGAAGGTTTACAAATAATTTATTATATTGCTTATCTATTAAAGAATGTGCAACACATTTACATTTAGAGAAATGGACCCCAAATAGCTGCAGTAATGTAAAATAACAAATCCAGATAGAAGTTGCCCTTCTTTGCTCCAGCAATGACTCTGTCCTCACCGCTGTCTGTGTTTTATTGGCAGCAGTGACATAACACTGACAGCTCACATCACTACTGCAGTAGGTCACTAAGCTCTGCGGCTGATCCACGTGTCCGCTCATCACTAAATCTGAAGTCACTAGAAAGTCTGTTGCTTGAAAAATGTATCTGAATAGGGGTTTACACATTGTGTAGCCACCTCATAGTTTTTGCCTTAGTTATGTTGCTTTTTGCCTCACAATTGCTTCAAAACCAAATACTAAATAAGGCCCCAAAAATAAACCCCAAGACTCATGCAAAAAGTCAACAATGCCTATAGCACATCACACAGACGGGCAAACCCTGCAAGTAATTGAGGTTGAAAACCCTTGACTTTGGTACAGTTGAGTTGCGGTGACCCAACCATACACCTTTTTCTTTTGTCCCCTTACCCCTATCGGCTATGAAATAACCGCAGACAACAGAGTTGGATGAAATGGCCACAACAGCCTTTTGTTTAACATATATACATCAGAAAATACCTTTAGATCAGGTGTGGTCTTCGAAGCTCAATAATCTCATGAATAACTAATAACCTTATAAACATTAACTTCCCCCTGAACCACACTTAAGCTGGGTTTACACACTGCAACATCTCAAACGACATCGCTGTAACGTCACCGGTTTTGTGACGCAATAGCGATGTTGTTTGCGATGTTGCAGTGTGTGAAACTTATCAGCGACCCGGCCCCTGCTGTGAAGTTGTAATCGTTACAAATCGTTCAGGACCATTCCTAGGTCCTTTGTTTCTCGCTGTGCAGCATGAAGTTTCAGTGTGTGAAGACTTTGCAGAGACTTTGTTAGCAACTTCCCTTTCAAAAGGCTGCTTATCAACGTCCCCAACAACCAGCTAGGTCGCTCTGCAGGTCCGGATCGCTGTTGAGTTGTTGGCCAGGTTTGCCTGTTTGACAGCTCACCAGCGACTTAGCAGAGACTTAGGGAGGTCGCTGTTACGTCACAAAACCGGTGACGTTACAGCGATGTCCTTTGCGATGTTGCAGTGTGTAAACCCAGCTTTACTCCCAGCCGTAACCACCAACTCGGGAGCAGCAATACAAAAGGGGGGAACTAAATACAACACATGGGACCCAACATTCCATTGCCGGCGGTCCCTCAAATTATCAGACCACCAATCAAAACCGGCAAATTAAAGAGATCCACATCTCCATGAACCCCCAGTAACAATTTAGGCCAACTTCAAGGACCCACCAAATCGCAAATAGCCACCATGATCCTGCTAATACTCAATAGGGAGGGCAGGCAGGACTATCCCTGGGGAATGCAGGCCAAAGGGATCCTCGACCCCCAGGCTTCCCTATATAAACCCCAACGGTTCCCTAGTCCCCACCCTCCACCTGGTCTCACCTCCCCCCTAACCAAAGTCATGCTGGCCTCCATCTACACCAGGGGTGAAGTTCCGGCCCTATACTGTCTGCACATCTACACTAGAAATGAAGCACCACTCATATTCTTAGTGGAGGGAGGGATTTATCTAGATCAGCATTTCATACGCCAGCCTTGAATAGTCCGCTGGAGTAATGTGTATCAAATATATGAATAATGTTTGTGTAGCAGATAATAAAATAAGCCATGAGCTACAATTTTTAAAAGAAAACTCTCAAAATTATTGCCCAAATGTGGCATGCATCACAATTTGCAAAAATTACAAAAGACTACTAGGGCAGGAGGATGATAAATTGCCCCCTTAGTATTAGAAAGGTTAGATTATGTAAATACCGCGGAGAGCTACATCTGCAGTCATTAGAACATGACGTTATAATCTGTAGCTAGTGGTTTCTATTCTCTAAATAAAGAATATACTGTATTCAGCTATCACAGTGTGCAGAAAACGTGCCCTTACTTATTTTTTTGTCAAATGCACAATTTTAAAAAATGTCAATAGTTGAAAATAAAAGAAACAAAAATGTTTATTGATCCAGAAATCAATGATGTGGTTTATAGCTTTATGTTTTATACATCTAAGTTATTAAAGGGAACCTGTCAGGTGCAATATGCACCCAGAACCACGAGCAGTTCTGGGGCATATTATTAATCGCTGCCTAAGTGTGTCTGCATCTAGCAGCATAGATAAAAGAGATCTTTAGAAAATCTATTTATAAAGATCTTTTATCTTATGCTAATGAGCGCAGGGACTAGTTCCAAGGGCGTTATATCCCCTGACTAGCCGCCCTCTTAACATGTTAGTACGCCCACAGGGGTGTACTAACATGCTATTCAATGCAGCGTCACCAGCAGTTGCTATGACCAGAAGCGCGGTCATAGCAAACTCAAGTACGTGCAGCACCGCTGGTGATGTTGCTTTGAATGGCATGTTAGCACTCCCCTGTGGGCGTACAAACTGCTAAGAGGACGGACTAGTCGAGGGATAGAACGCTCCTGGTACTAGTCCCCATGCTCATTAGCATAAGATAAAAGATCTTTACAAATACTTTTTCTAAAGATCTCTTTATCTATGCTACAGTATACAGGGACGGTTAGGCAGGGGTTAGCAATAAAAATGCATAAAGCTGGGTTCACACATAGTGACAGCGACAACGACATCGCTGTTACGTCACCATTTTCTGTGACGTAACAGCGACCTTGTAAGTCGCTGTTATGATCGCTGCTTAGCTGTCAAACACAGCGACGCAGCAGCAATCATAACGTCGCTACATGTGCAGAGAGCAGGGAGCCGCGCACACTGCTTAGCGCTGGCTCCTGACCACTGAGGAAGGATTCTCCGGTCGTGATGGTTAGTATACCCAACTTAACCTAATAAATAATACACCGACTGCATGCGACTTGGTTAAACAAATTGGCCACAGCAGCCTTTATTACCTATTATTAACATTCTAACACAAGGGGGCGCCGTCCAACGGGCGACCCCAAACCAATAATAGGTAACACATAAATAATAACTGTACATGTAACCCCATGTAGGCCCGGTCCAGAAACCACTTCCTCCACCAATATCCCTGGCCGCAACACTCCGACCCAGAGATGAGGTATTAATCACCCCGTGGATTAATACCCCCCAAACTTTGCAGAACCCCGTGCCTGCAATTTACCGGAACCCGGAGACACCATACCAAGACAGTGCCTCTCAGTCCAGCCACCAATCCCTTACAACCGCCTCTGGACCAGACCTACCCCCGCTGCTGCGACAGAACATACGACTCTTTCCAACCTGTATACCTTTTTTTTTTTTTTTTTTTTAAAAAAACTGCATCATTCCATTTTCTCATTTTGTTTTCTTTGTTTTTTTTTTTTTTTAAAAAAAACAAACCAAAACATAGCCAAACGAACTCGCAAAACACAAGGGCGGGTGGGCGGGAATCCTTTGCTGTCCGGAGTCACAAGGAAGGTAAGACCCCTCCCCTATAGTTTATATACTAGCCCCCTCCCCACCCTACAGTGACCCTATTCCACCAATCCCCTAAAAGGGCCCATAATGCCCTTTAATTCACTTTATTAACCCCTCACTCCCTCCCTTCCCTCTGGTCATGTCGCCCCTCCCCCCTATGGGGTCCATGGCTTTCTTGACCACTGAGGAAGGATTCTCCGGTCGTGATGGTTAGTATACCCAACTTAACCTAATAAATAATACACCGACTGCATGCGACTTGGTTAAACAAATTGGCCACAGCAGCCTTTATTACCTATTATTAACATTCTAACACAAGGGGGCGCCGTCCAACGGGCGACCCCAAACCAATAATAGGTAACACATAAATAATAACTGTACATGTAACCCCATGTAGGCCCGGTCCAGAAACCACTTCCTCCACCAATATCCCTGGCCGCAACACTCCGACCCAGAGATGAGGTATTAATCACCCCGTGGATTAATACCCCCCAAACTTTGCAGAACCCCGTGCCTGCAATTTACCGGAACCCGGAGACACCATACCAAGACAGTGCCTCTCAGTCCAGCCACCAATCCCTTACAACCGCCTCTGGACCAGACCTACCCCCGCCACAGGACAGGACACGTGACACCTTACGTGGCCTGGACCCGCCACACACCCAAGGCTTGCTCCACCATCACGCAAACCCGAGGCCCATAGATCAGAACCCAATCTCATTAAGGTGAACCCCATCACCCCTCCGAAACTGCCACTTCGGCGACTCCAGATCCGCATGTCGCACTACAATACCGCTGTTTCTCCGCACGAAATGCGCAACCACCCTGTTCACTTGAGCCCGGGCGCGATTAAGCTTCTCAACTGCCCGTGCCCCCCCTCCACACCAATGTGGCCACAATATCCGACCATACCACTATCAAACCCGGATACCTGGTCCATAAATGCAATAGATCCATCATGATGTCCCGGATCAAATCACGTGATGCCTGCGCTCCCAAGTCATTTCCCCCCCCACGTGCAAAAAACCAACACGTTCGGAGGTCTATCCGCCCTGCAATAGCATTCAAACTCCGTCACGACCCTGCTCCATTCCATGCCCCGCACACCGAACCACTTGACCAACGCAAGCGATCTGTCCCCACCAAACTGCCGACCATTCAGGCGAGCGTCGGCCCGACGGGCCCCCCAGAACACGAAGGAGTGCCCCATAATCCATATCAGGCAGATTCCTACAACCACAGAAACTTTAACAAACACACCCCACCAACACCAATTTGCAGCAAGGAACCCCGACAAAGCCACAACCAACTACTCCATAAAGCCCTCACTGGGACAACAACTGGGGGCGTACATAACCCCGAAAACGATAAGACTCCCACCAACCGATTCGTCTCACCATGTCATCACCCACAACGCGAAGCCTCCGCAGCCGCCCCGATCCTGAAGGAATGAGGCCCGTAATCTCCCGGGCATTCCCCCGCACAGCGCAAACAACTCCTCAGTACGGCCACAAACTGGTAACGAGACAACCAAGACCCATCCACGTGTCGTAATAGCGGGCCCAGAAGACCGCCTTCCTCACCATCTGCACCGGGCACAACGCATCCATCACAACCAACCTGCCTCGACCCATCTGGTCTGTTTTTGGACCGCTTAAGCCGACACTCTACTCTCCGTCCCACCACTGCCACAACCTCGGACATCAGACCACCCCCCCTGAACCTGGAAGGGCTCACCAACGCCCCAAAAAAGGCTAACACAAAAGCCGTTTCAAAAGCACCCTCTCATAAACTGAGACACAAATTTCCCGCAAACCATCCACCAATCGCCGTAACAAAACCAAAGAAACGGGCCGCCTAGTGTCCCGCTCCTTCGCCCCTTTACGAAAACCCTTCAAGGCCTGCCGCACCCAAAATTCCGCGGCACGCCCCACTCACCCCTGACCTTCAACCAAAGGCCACAGCCGCCACCCTAAGTATCATTGCTGATGCTGACTTCCCAGCCCTGAAATCCTCGCTCACCAGTGCCAGTAGCGCCAACAAGTAATTTGCTCGCCCGTCACCAAACATAACTCCCAGCATCTCCTGCCACTCACCGAATTCCTAATTAAAACCCGCAATCAATGCCTCACCAGGCTCCACAAGTCCTCTGGACACACTGCTCCGATCTCGTCTGCCCCCCGGCATTAACTCCCACAACCTGCGGACTGAAAATGAGATAAAGCGTCCGCCACCCCGTTATCACCCCCACCACATGTTTCGCAACTACATGAACGTTCCACAGTAAACCCTTGAGCACCAAATGCCGCAGATAAGCCACTACCGGTCCGGACTCTGCTGACAAGCTGTTTATCGCATGCACCATCGCCCGATTATCGCAGTGATAGCACACTTTACGTCCTGAAAATTGCGACCCCCCCACAATTCCATCGTCACCACGATCGGAAATAACCAAAGCAAGGCCAGATTCCTTACCAGACCAACCTGCCGCCATTCCTCAGGCCACCTCCCAACGTACCAATGTCCCTGAAAAAGGGGTGACGAAACCCGCCGACCCGGCCGCGTCCCTGTACAGTTCGAGCACACCATTGGGCACCACCGTCTTCAACCACAAGGCTCGGCCGTTAAAACATTGCAAGAAAAACATCCCAAACCAGAAAATCCTCCTTGATCTCCCGCGTGACCCGCACAAAGTGCGCCGGGGGGGACGTACGCCTGCCATAGCTGCCGCCAAAATCCTGGCGAATACCCGCCCCATTGGCATAAGCCTGCACGTTAAGTTCAACTTCCCGAGCAAAGACTGCACCACCTTCAGCCGCCCTTTCCCTGCTGCCAGCAGTGCTGCTACCACTCACCACAAGTCCACCATCTGCCCCTCCGGCAGCCTGCATTCCATAGCCAAAGAGGCAATCTCAATCCCCAAAACCGCATAACCATCGCCGGCCCCTCCGATTTATCCTGTGCCAAAAGGAATCCCAAAGCTATCCGCCACTCTCTGTAAGGTGAACAACGAGCCAGCGCAAACCATGGATCCCGCCGGACCGACACCAAGAAAATCATCTAGATAGTGGATAATGGAGGACAAGCCAGACACGGCCCGCACCACCCACTCAGCCGAGGAACTAAACGCCTCAAAATACAACAAGAAATTGAAACAGCCCATAGGCAAACAACGATCAACATAAACTCATCACCCCACCAGCAACCCAGAAGGTGCTGGCTCTCCGGATGCACCGGCAGCAAACGAAACGCCGATTCTACATCCACCTTTGCCAGCAATGCACCGCGTCCCGCCGCCCGCACCAAGTCCAGCGCCTTGTCAAACAAGACGTAGTACACTGCCGACAATTCTGGCGCGATGCCATCAGTCACTGACGACCCCCCCCCCGGAAATGAAAGATGATGGATGAGCCAAAATTTATCCGGCTCCGTCTCTGGCACCACCCCCAACCGGGACACCACCAAAGTACTGCACTGCGGGCTCTCAAATGGACCCCCCATCCTGCCCAACTCAACCTCCGTCCCCAACTTCCCACCCACAACCATAGGGTGGTCCCTCGCCGACCGTAAAGTACGACAAAACCGGAGGCAATGCCTCCACCGCTGACGGAATCTGAAAACCGTATAAAACCAAACCGCAAAATTGCCGCCGCTGCCCCGTCCGGATACCTATGTAAAAATGGCGCCATTGCCCCTATGTTCACTGGCGTCCTCCCTTTTACCAAACCCGTCCCCCCGCAGCCGGAGCACTCATGCTTGAACCTGCATGCTGCCCCAAATTTGCACCGGCCGTCGTGAACTTGCCCACACACTCCCTTTTTCTGGGTACCCGAGGGCCCGGCTCCCTTCCCCCCCGGCGCCGCCATGAAAGGGCTGGCTCGGGGCCGCCATTAAACGCATCCATAAGGAAATGTCCTCATGGTCCCATCGCATGCCAGGCCGCAACGCCTTCCGCTGCCTAAACTGCTCATCATACCGCAGCCATGGCAAGCCCCCTGTCCGTGCGATACGCCTCCCCCATTGCATCCAGATAACCAAACAGAGCCGAGCAGTGCTCCGGCTCCTTTTCCCCTATTACCCTTGCCAAAATTCCGAACGCCTGCAGCCAATTGGAAAAGGAACGAGGAATGAGCCCATAACGGCGGTTTTCTTCCTCTTCCCTTTCCTTCTTGGAGTCGTTCGGCTACACCTTGTCCAGATTAAATTTTTTTTTTTTTTTTTTTTTTTTTTCCAGGGGTAGCAGGGAAAATATCTTCACATACTCCCCCTTCCCAAATCTCGTCCCTCACCTCCCTCTTGAGGTGAGCCCCTAACGGTCCCTCAAAGCATACGTAAACTTGGCCCTATCATCCAAACGCACCACCTCATCCCCATTTTCCTTTTTTACCGCTGTGTACCCCGCGGGCTCCACTACTCCACCAACCGCACCCGTCCCTATCGGCGCCGCCTCGCTGCTGACCGACGCTGCGCCATCCACCGCCGACCCGTCCATGCCGCTGCTGCCGCCGACGCGCGCGCGCTAAACCCCGCACCAAGCCCAGCAACTGACTAAACAATGCTGACCCCCCCCCCTCTGGCGCTGCCGTGCCCGCAGCCACCTCCCCAAAACCAGCAACCCGCGCCGCAAGCAATGCCGAATCCACGGCTAGCTCACCCGACCGTGGCGCAGAAATGGAAATTGGTACCGCGACGTCCTCCGCCATCCACTCGTCAGATTCGTCCCCCGACCTGAGGGCTCCCTCTTCTTCCTCGCTGTAGGCGTCCTCCACCATTCCAGCTCCAGAGGACGCAGCCGATGCGTCCCCTCCACCACGGCCGCCCTCCTGGGCCGCCGCGTGGGCACTGGTGGTCGACATCCGTCGCTTGCTGTGCGGCGACAGCCCACGAGACCGTCCTGTCCCCTGGGCCGCCGCTGACCGAGGCCTCTTCCTGGAGGAGCCGCTCCCCGGACTCAGGGGGCTCCCCACCGTCGTCCCTCGCCCTCCAGGGCCTCCGACCAGAACCTCCTGCTGGTCCTCCCCCGCCCGGGGGAGACCGCGGCCGCCGGGCGCAGTGCAGCTGCTATGAGGGACCTGGCAGTCACCGCCGGGCTCCCGCCGTCCCCCCCTTACTCTCCCCAGCCTAGCAGGTATCCGGGTGGCGCCTGCCCACACCGGTCCCCCTGCTGGCTGCCTGCGCTCGGCTCCCTCACGGTCCCTTGGAGGGTACTGCCAGCCTCATTTCTCTGCCGGGCACGCTCCTGTGTGGTCGCTGCCGCCGGGACGTGCCCCACCGCCGGGGGCCTGGCGTCCAGAGCGGGCCCCAGGCTGGACACGCCCCCTCCCCGGGCCTCCGTCCCGCGCCGGGCACGCCCCCGATCCCGGGCTGCCGCCGGCCTGGAAAATTGAGCCCGAGGCCTGGGACCGGAAGTAGGCCCCAGGCCGGGCCCGCCCCCATCCAGGCCACCGCTGGCCTCACATCATCGCCGGGCTCGCTCCCGGCCGGGAGACGCCGCAAGGGGTTCGGACTCCCAGCCCGAGGCCGGAGACCGGAAGAAGGCCCCCGGACTGGCCACGCCCCCTTCTCGGCCACCGCGGCCTCGCCGGAGATTCCTCCCGGCGGCCGGGGCAGACGCAGGGAGCTGCCGCTGCCCGCCCCGCCGCGGAGGGTCCCGAGGGGGGCTCTCGCTGTGCCTCCTTGCCCCCCCTTGCGCCTGGGGAATATCGGATGGGGGGGGGGGGGGCCTGGAACGCCGCCCGCATCTATGGGGGGGTGCAAGGGGCAGGTGCCGACGGGGAAGCCCAGGCAGCCCTGACGTGGGACTGCACTGCCTGGGCCCCGTGCACCGCCATCGCCGCTCTGAGGAGCCTATCGAGCTCCTGGAGGTCCCTGGGTCTGAATCCTTTGCTGTCCGGAGTCACAAGGAAGGTAAGACCCCCTCCCCTATAGTTTATATACTAGCCCCCTCCCCACCCTACAGTGACCCTATTCCACCAATCCCCTAAAAGGGCCCATAATGCCCTTTAATTCACTTTATTAACCCTCACTCCCTCCCTTCCCTCTGGTCATGTCGCCCCTCCCCCCTATGGGGTCCATGGCTTTCTTTGCTCTCCTAGCTACAGTACACCTAGGGTTAATTACCCGATGCGTACTGCAGCTACATGTGCACAGAGCAGGAGCCGGCACTAGCAGCAAGAGCGGCGGAGGCTGGTAACGAAGGTAAATATCGGGTAACCAGGGAAAGGTCTTCCCTTGGTTACCCGATGTTTACGCTGGTTTACAGCTTTCCGCAGCTGCCAGACACCGGCTCCTGCTCCCTGCTCCCTTCATTTCGTCGCTCTCTCGCTGTCACACACAGCGATGTGTGCTTCACAGCGGGAGAGCGACGACGAAAAAATGAAGCAGGACATTCAGCAACGAGCAACGACCTCACAGCAGGGGCCAGCTCGTTGCTGGATGTCACACAAAGCGACAGCGACGGGACGTCTCTGCAACGTCACAGAAAATGGTGACGCAGCAGCGACGTCGTTGTCGTCGTCGCTGTGTGTGACACCACCTTAAGAGTAAAACCGCTGTGCAGATGGCTCTCCTGCTGGGGTTAGACACAAATCAAATGAACTAACAAACAGTGGAGCACCTTAGAGATTTGTATCAAAAGTAAACACATATATTTCTCAGCCAAGGGAACACTCACTGTGACCATGTATAACCAGAGGCACAAATCAGGAGGGCTCCATATTAAGGCTGGTTGCAAATCTTTCACTTGCAGGAATGCAATTTCTGAACTGTGTCCGAGTGATCTTCAGTTACGGAGTGCTCAGAATAAAGTAGATCTGCTTAAACTTGCGCCAATTTCAGTATGGCTCCTCAGTGCGGGGTACTGTGAGGGTCTATCCCAACACAGTAGAGCGATCCCCCGTTCTGCTGGGCGCGATGCTGCTGCTTGATGTCTCGGCCATCGGCATCCCAAACACAGCAAGGCACGCGACACAGAACGCGCAGAAGCAGGAGGGGTGACGTCGCCATTGAGTACGGCGGCCTCCAAGGGCCAATCCGACATGTTTCGAAACTACTTGTTTCTTCCTCAATTATGATCTCAATGTCAGCTTGTGTGTATGACATAGAACGCGTCATCCACATTAGCTTCAGAAGAAGGAGGACAAAGATGGCCGAAAGAGGAGGTGCGGACCCGGAGAACGGAGACGCCCATCCGACCAGTCTGCTCCGCACTGACCATTAGGTGAGTATTATAAACATCCGGTGACAGGTTCCCTTTAAGCAAAAACTGCAAGTTAAACTGCAGCAAGCTAACTCCTATCTATGCAGTTAGAGGCAGATGCTGGGGATGTACACTTTGGGAAAGGGTTAAAATACCTGCAATGAGGTGACGGACACAGACTGAAAGGGTCACCTGTGCATGAACAGTATATGGGTTCTTTGCAGTCCAGTAATTCTCTCAGTGACAGTATCGGCTTCCTGCTTAGGAGGTGGCGCTAGGCCCCATTACCTCTTGGGCCTCGGAGTGGCTGTACCAATGCTATGTCCACCTCTGCTGCACTGTATGGCTATAATATGGGTGCACTACATGGCACTGTTTTTGCTCACTGAGTTTGTCCTCACTTCTTCTCTTATCTCCCTTTTTCTAATTAAACATGGTTTCTATTTCTAGTGAGTGGTAATCCTGAAACTATCATGCAAAGTATCAGGAAGTTGCTAAGAATACAAATATCTAATTAATATAATAGCATTAACAGGTCCAGACCGGAGATAAAACGTACACAGACATTAATAGTAAATTCATAAATGACAATTGTGGTATGTTAAATGGTTATCCTGCCCTATAAGCATTTGTCCATAATACAGTGCCCTGAGGTAATATCTGTTACATGGCACTGACGGGACTCTACAGGTTTTATAGATGCCTCTGAAGGCACCAGGCCCTACTACAAGTCCAAACCCTGAAACCATATCCCATAATACAACTTTGGGCTCCTGTCCTGGTGTCAGTATAGTAACGTTTATCTCATCTCTCATTCTGCCATAACTTTACCTCCCTCGATGAGTCTGAGACCATCTGCTACCGTCAGTGTTTAGCTGTTATAGTAAATGTCTGGAACCATATAGAAAAAATTCCAGCGGCATACCGAATCTCCGGTAAAAAACTTTTTCCAATCAGTCTGGACCCGTGGAAGCGTGTTTAACGCGAAACGGCCGTCGTCCGTGAGGGATCCTGCACTCGGCTCCTTCACTGCCTTTTTAATATGCACTACTTAATTTAATAAAAAAAGAAACGTTTTTTACCAGAGATTCGGTGTGCCGCTGGATTTTTTTCTATATGGTTCCATACACCTACAGCTATCCTGTTTCATCAGCGAGCACCCAGGACCGGAGCCTTCCTAAGGGAATACTGCTTCTAATCCACTCCTCAGGATTGTAAACAGGTCGTACAGCGGTGGTGCAGAATCACATCTATTTTTTGCACACGTTATAGTAAATGCCTCCTGTAATACACGAGACCCCTCCAGGAAGCCAGTTCTCTCTGTTTTCATGTGTCCATTGCCATTTTGTAACTCCCCAGACACCACAATGTGGTTGACACTTGATGAGATTACACCAAGGCCTAGAGATGTTTTCAGAGTTTCAATCAGATGTGGACCCCGAGCTCCTCGCGTCGTCTCTTCATCCTACATCAACGTCAAATAAGTAAACTGTGGAGGACGTTGTGTGAACAGCAGCTGACACTTTTTCCTTTATCCTTCACGTAGGTGTTAACCCACTCGTGCCAGAAGCTGCATCTTATCACACGCTCATGTATAAAAAACACTCAAAGGCCTCACGACATAGACCATAAAATACCAATATAAACCTTAGCGTAAAATAAAAACACTACAAGAATTTGTACGGTTAAACTCACCTCCCCCACGGCAGAACTTTTCTCTCTTTTCGCTCTTCGCTTCCTTCCCCTAGCCCGCTGTGTTATCAGGAATCCTTAATTCGATATGTTCAGTTCAAGTCCATTAACATCCGACATTCGATAAACAGCAGGACCCTCATGGATAAAGTACAGGCAACGAAAATGCCAAGACAATTCTCGAATTTCTCTGTGTTAATCCTTCCTGCTTTCTGCTACGTCTTTTTTCTTGTTTTCACTTCCTGATTTTAGTACAGCATATTTGGCGTTCAGCCTGGTCTTTTTTTATGCTTTGGCCCTGCCCTTAAAGTTGCAGAAATTTCCTCTGTGTGTCAGTATTCTTGGAAATGACTCCTACCCCATTATGTTGCTCTCATGTAAGACAAGAGTTAAACTAATACAAACTATTTTTTACTGCAGGTAGAAAGACAGATGACTATGTGCGGTATTTTATGTGCACCTTGTTACCTACACTGTATGTGACCTGTCATTTGCACACACTGTAGACACGGATGAATGATTGGCAGCTCTGCAGAAATGGAATGTGAGGATTTGTGTTACATAGCACGCTGGTATACTTTAAATTAATGCTCGATAATGTACAAAATGTATTAATCTAGCTCTAGCTTCCAGCATAAAACTGTAATATAACGGGGTATATCCAAATAACAAATTACTCTCAGTACAAAACAAAATTAAACGGAATCTGTCACCAGGTTTTTGCCACCTAATCTAAGAGCAGCATACCATAGGGGCAGAGATCCTGATTCCAGCGATGTGTCATTTACTGGGCTGCTTAGTGTTTTGATAAAATCATTTTTAATCAGCACTACATTATCATTAGAGGACTAGTAAATGTGCTGCCAGGTAGTGCACTATATTCATGAGCTCTGTATAAGGGTATGCTCACACAAGTGTGGCGACCTGGACTAGCCAGGTCGTCACAGATAACACACAAACACCCCCACCCCCATTAGACAGTGACACCAGCCAAACAAAAACCCTTGCTGCCTCCCTCCAGTGTCTGATGTCCACACCAGGTGGGGCAGAGCCAAGCGGTTGGCCCCACCCACCGAGGAGTTCACAGGCCTGGAGGCGGGAAAAGTTGAGTTTAGTCCAGGAGGTGGAAGTGTGAGGAGTAAAAAATTGGGTGTCTGGGTTTGTGGCCCAGGCACTGACAGCAAGGTTGGCAGACGGTGGTGGCCGTCTGCAGGAGTGGTGAAGCAACGCGGAACCGTAGGACCGGGGTCGGGCGTTGGCCCGCCGGTACCGACCGGGGAGCGAAGTGAAGCCAGCACACACAGGCAGGGCCATCGGACCCCGACCAGGCTTGGAGCCGACGACAATAGTCAAATCCGAATGTGACCGGAACCCCAGGGGTTTCCTAACAGCCAAAGACCCGATAGAAGGCAACCGCCCACACCGTGAGGATATACAGCTACCGCCTACGGCTAGAGACCCAAGGGCCAGCGCCTGCGGGCAAACGGGCTCCTCCAGGATCCATACACCGGGGAGCGGACTACCATTGGGGATCCATCGTAGTCAAACAGTACACAAAGGTGCAGGGAAAGACAGCCGCCATCACCTGTCCGGGGAGAGACACTGCAGCCGGCTGCGGGACCCGTCCATCCAGCCGTTTGGTTTTACCGAGGACTTTGTGCATCCCTTGCTGAGTGAGTACACCCGTGCCATCCGGCACAGCGCCGCGCTGTCCCTGCAACCCTGCACCTCACCAACCCAGCCTCCCCGTCACATCACCGGGCCCCGGGACCACCAACCCCTACCCATGGAGGGGGAAAACAACATCCTAGCTGCTCCCTACCATTGCTCCCGGGATCCCCGTCACCAGCAGCGGTGGTGCCCATCTTCACCACGACCCGTGGGTGGCGTCACGGATTAAATTCCTCAAACCAACCACCCCTTTCACTCACGGGCGAGGAGCGCCGCTAGAGTCCCCAGATCCGGCCCACCGCTCGAGCCACCAAGCAGCCGCAGCAGCGCCGGACCCGAGCGTTGGCGAGCGACCAGCAGCGGCGGCGTCCTCCCCGCCCGCGACACAAGCGTATGACCCGTGCGAGTGCAATGCGAGAAAATCTCACATTGCACTCGGACCAATGTTAGTCAATGTGGGAGAGCAGTTGGTCAGCTTTTTTTTTCACCCAAATTCTAGATGAGCTAAAAGTCTCACCAATACAAGTTTATGGGTGCAAGAAAAAAACTGACGTCACACGGACGGCACACGAACCATTCTAGTGACGTCCGTCTTTATGGATACACTAGAAGGTGGCCCGATTCTAATGCATCGGGTGTTCTAGAATTAATTGTGTAGTTAATGTATGATTTTTATTATATATATATATAGATGTTGTTGTGTGTAGTTGCCAAGTGTTTGTGTAGGGCACTGTAAATGTTCTGGGTGTTGTCTGGGTGTGGGGGTGTGTGAGAGCGGTGTTGTTTGTGTGTTGCGTTGTTTGTGGAGCGCTGTGTGTCTGCAGCGTTGTGTGTGTGTGGTGCTGTGTGTGTGGCGTGGTTTGTGTGGGTGTGGGGTGTGTGTGTTTTGGGGGAGGTATGTTTTGTGCAGTGTGTGTGTGTTGCGCGGTATGTGCGTATATTTGTTTGTACCGCGGTGTTTGTGTGTTTGGTGTTGTGTGTGTGCGGCGTTGTCTGTGCGTGTGGGTGTCTGTGTAGGGTGGTGTTTGTGGTTCCCAGTGTATGTAAGGTGTGTTGTGCGGTGCGTGTGTGGCGGTGTGTGTGTGTATTTTGGGGGAGGTGTGCACCCCCATCGTGCTCCATCCCACATGCTGCGCAACCTCTATCGTGCTCCATCCCTCATGCTGCGAACTACCCATCGTGCTCCATCCCCCATGCTGCGCACCCCCATGGTGCTCCATCCTCCATGCTGTGCACCCCCACCATGCTCCATCCCCCATGCTGCACCCCCCATCGTGCTTCATCCCCCGATGCTGCACACTCCCCATCGTGCTTCATCCCCCATGCTGCGCACCCCCCATCGTGCTTCATCCACCCATGCTTCGCACCCCCCACCGTGCTTCATCCCCCCCATGCTGCGCACCCTCCACCGTGCTCCATCCCCCATGCTACGCACTCCTCAGAGAAGAGTATAATAGGAAGACTATAATAGGAGTATAATAGGAGGAGTAGTCCTGGGGAGAAAGGAGTATAATAGGAGGAGTAGTCCTGGGGAGAGAGAAGTATAATATCAGGAGTTGTCCTGGAGGTGAGGAGTATAATAGGAGTAGTAGTCCTGGAGGTGAGGAGTATAATAGGAGGAGTAGTTCTGGAGGTGAGGAGTATAATAGGAGGAGTAGTCCTGGGAGGAGAGGAGTATAATAGGAGGAGTAATCCTGGGGGGAGAGGAGTATAATAGGAGGAGTAGTCCTGGGGGGAGAAGAGTATAATAGGAGGAGTAGTCCTGGGGCAAGAGGAGTATAATAGGAGTAGTCCTGGGAAGAGAGGAGTATAATAGGGGGAGTAGTCCTGGGGGGAGAGGAGTATAATAGGAGGAGTAGTCCTGGGAGGAGAGGAGTATAATAGGAGGAGTAATCCTGGGGGGAGAGGAGTATAATAGGAGGAGTAGTCCTGGGGGGAGAGGAGTATAATAGGAGGAGTATTCCTGAGGGGAGAGGAGTATAATAGGAGGAGTAGTCCTGGGGAGAGAGAAGTATAATATAAGGAGTTGTCCTGGAGGTGAGGAGTATAATAGGAGGAGTAGTCCTGGAGGTGAGGAGTATAATAGGAGGAGCAGTCCTGGGGGGAGGGGAGTATAATAGGAGGAATAGTCCTAGGGGAGAGGAGTATAATAGGAGGAGTAGTCCTGGGGGGAGAGGAGTATAATAGGAGGAGTAGTCCTGGGGAGAGAGGAGTATAATAGGAGGCGTAGTCCTGGAGGGAGAGGAGGAGAATAGGAGGAGTAGTCCTGGGGAGAGAGGAGTATAATAGGAGGAGTAGTCCTGGGGGGAGAGGAGTATAATAGGAGGAGTAGTCCTGGGGGGAGAGGAGGATAATAGGGGGAGTAGTCCTGGGGGGAGAGGAGGATAATAGGAGGAGTAGTCCTGGGGTGGGGGGGAGAGGAGTATAATAGGAGGAGTAGTTCTGGAGGGAGAGGAGGATAATAGGGGGAGTAGTCCTGGGGAGAGAGGAGTATACAAGGAGGAGGAGTCCTGGGGGGTGAGGAGTATAATAGGAGGAGTAGTCCTGGGGAAAGAGGAGTATAATAGGAGGAGTAGTCCTGGGGGGAGAGGAGTATAATAGGAGGAGGAGTCCTGGGGGGAGAGGAGTATAATAGGAGGAGTAGTCCTGGGGGGAGAGGAGTATAATAGGAGGAGGAGTCCTGGGGGGAGAGATGGATAATAGGAGGAGTACTCCTGGGGTGGGGGGAGAGGAGTATAATAGGAGGGGTAGTCCTGGGAGGAGAGGAGTATAATAGGAGGTGTAGTCCTGGGGGGAGAGGAGTATAATAGGAGTAGTAGTCCCGGGGAGAGGGAGTATAAGAGGAGGAGTAGTCCTGTGAGGTGAGGAGTATAATAGGAGATGTAGTCCTGGGGGGTGAGGAGTATAATAGGAGCAGTAGTTCTGGGGGGAGAGGAGTATAATAGGAGGAGTAGTCCTGAGGAGAGAGGAGTATAATAAGAGGAGTAGTCCTGGGGGAAGAGGCGTCTAATAGGAGGAGTAGTCCTGGGGGGAGAGAAGTCTAAAGGAGGAGTAGTCCTGGGGGGAGAGGAGTCTAATAAGAGGAATAGTTCTGGGAAGAGAGGAGTCAAATAGGAGGAGTAGTCCTGGGGGAGAGGAGTCTAATAGAAGGAGAAGTCCTGTGGGGAGAGGAGTATAATAGGAGGAGTAGTCCTGGAGGTGAGGAGTATAATAGGAGGAGTAGTCCTGGGGGGAGAGGAGGATAATAGGAGGAGTAGTCCTAGGGGGAGAGGAGGATAATAGGAGAAGTAGTCCTGGGGGGGAGGTGTGTAATAGGTGGAGTAGTCCTTGGGGGAGGTCTCTAATAGGTGGAGTAGTCCTGGGGGGAGAGGAGTATAATAGGAGGTGTAGTCCTGGGGGGAGAGGAGTATAATAGGAGTAGTAGTCCCGGGGAGAGGGAGTATAAGAGGAGGAGTAGTCCTGTGAGGTGAGGAGTATAATAGGAGGAGTAGTCCTGGGGGGAGAGGAGTATAATAGGAGGAGTAGTCCTGAGGAGAGAGGAGTATAATAAGAGGAGTAGTCCTGGGGGAAGAGGCGTCTAATAGGAGGAGTAGTCCTGGGGGGAGAGGAGTCTAAAGGAGGAGTAGTCCTGGGGGGAGAGGAGTCTAATAAGAGGAATAGTTCTGGGGGGAGAGGAGTCTAATAGGAGGAGTAGTCCTGGGGGAGAGGAGTCTAATAGAAGGAGAAGTCCTGTGGGGAGAGGAGTATAATAGGAGGAGTAGTCCTGGAGGTGAGGAGTATAATAGGAGGAGTAGTCCTGGGGGGAGAGGAGGATAATAGGAGGAGTAGTCCTAGGGGGAGATGAGGATAATAGGAGAAGTAGTCCTGGGGGGGAGGTGTGTAATAGGTGGAGTAGTCCTTGGGGGAGGTCTCTAATAGGTGGAGTAGTCCTGGGGGGAGAGGAGTATAATAGGAGGTGTAGTCCTGGGGGGAGAGGAGTATAATAGGAGTAGTAGTCCCGGGGAGAGGGAGTATAAGAGGATTAGTAGTCCTGTGAGGTGAGGAGTATAATAGGAGGAGTAGTCCTGGGGGGTGAGGAGTATAATAGGAGCAGTAGTCCTGAGGGGAGTGGAGTATAATAGGAGGAGTAGTCCTGAGGAGAGAGGAGTATAATAAGAGGAGTAGTCCTGGGGGAAGAGGCGTCTAATAGGAGGAGTAGTTCTGGGGGGAGAGGAGTCTAAAGGAGGAGTAGTCCTGGGAGGAGAGGAGTCTAATAAGAGGAATAGTTCTGGGGGGAGAGGAGTCTAATAGGAGGAGTAGTCCTGGGGGAGAGGAGTCTAATAGAAGGAGAAGTCCTGTGGGGAAAGGAGTATAATAGGAGGAGTAGTCCTGGAGGTGAGGAGTACAATAGGAGGAGTAGTCCTGGGGGGAGAGGAGGATAATAGGAGGAGTAGTCCTAGGGGGGATGTGTGTAATAGGTGGAGTAGTCCTTGGGGAAGGTCTCTAATAGGTGGAGTAGTCCTGGGGGGAGGTGTCTGTGGTGCCCTGGACTAGCCAGGTCATCACAGGTAACACACATACACCTCCACCCCCACTAGACAGTAACATTATCCAAACATAAAATCCTTGTTGCCTCCCTCCAGGGTCTGATGTCCACACCAGGCAGGGCGGAGCCAAGTGGTTGGCCCCACCCACCGAGGAGTTCACAGGCCTGGAGGCGGGAAAAGTGACACAACAGTGGAGGAGGTTGAAGTGAGAGGAGTAAAGTGGAGAGTGGCTGGGTTTGTGGCCCAGGCACTGACAACAAGGTTGGCAGACGGTCGTGGCCGTCTGCAGGAGTGGTAAATTAACGCGAAACCGTAGGACCGGGGTCGGGCGTCGGCCCGCCGGTACCGACCGGGGAGCGAATTGAAGCCAGCACACACAGGCAGGGCCATCGGACCCCGACCAGGCTTGGAGTCGCCATCAACAGTCAAATCCGAGTGTGACAGGAACCCCAGGGGTTTCCTAACAGCCAAAGACCCGTTAGAAGGCAACCGTCCACACCGTGAGGGTATACAGCTACCGCCTAAGGCTAGAGACCCAAGGGCCAGCGCCTGCGGGCAAACGGGCTCCTCCGGCATCCATACACCGGGGAGCGGACTACCGTTAGGGATCCATCGTAGTCAAACAGTACACAAAGGTGCAGGGAAAGACAGCCGCCATCACCTGTCCGGGGAGAGACACTGCAGCTGGCTGCGGGACCCGTCCATCCAGCCGTTTGGTTTACCGAGGAATTTGTGCATCTCTTACTGAGTGAGTACACCCGTGCCATCCGGCACCGCGCCGCGCTGTCCCTGCAACCCTGCACCTCACCAACCCTGCCTCCCCGTCACACCACCGGGCCCCGGGACCTCCGACCCCTACCCACGGAGGGGGAAAACAACATCCCAGCTGCTCCCTACCATTGCTCCCGGGATCCCCGTCACCAGCAGCGGTGGTGTCCATCTTCACCACAACCCGTGGGTGGCATCACGGACTAAATCCCCCAAACCAACCACCCTTTTCACTCACGGGCGAGGAGCGCCGCTCGAGTCCCCGGATCCGGCCCACCGCTTGAGCCACCGAGCAGCAGCCGCAGCAGCGCCGGACCCGACCGTTAGCAAGCGCGGCAGCGGCGTCCTCCCCGCCCGCGACAAAACTTGGCGTCACGAACAGGATTGAACCCATCTACTTACCAGTAGAAGTGCGCCTTGTGATCTCCGCCAGCGGTGTCCGGCCAAAAAATTTGAAGCGCCGCCATCTTTGGCGCGAAAATCTCCCGCTTTAGCATCTTCCCCGAGCAGGGAAGGCGCAAACGCGAAGCCCCACCCCCAACAAGTGGAGTGCTGAAGAGAACCAAGGGGGGACGGGAAGAAGATGTCTGCGCCCGGCGGAGCTGTCGGAGGAGTGGCGGTCGCAGCCGCCGCCGCACCCGTAGATGGAAACGGGATAGCCCACGCTCCGGTCGCAGGAGCGGGGGAGGCCGCGGGCCCAGAGGTCGCCCAGGTGATGCCGTTCTCCCTGCCCTATGTGCCCGGTGCTACCTGGCTACCGCAGTACGATGGGAAGCCTGATGCTCTGCAGGTGTTCCGGAAACAGATTAGCCCGGTCCTCGATTTATATCCCTTGACTGATAGGCAACGGGCAGCGGTGGTGCTAGGGCAGCTAACTGGCGCGGCTGAGCAGGAGACGGAGACCTGGACCGACGCGGACCGGGCCTCAGTGACTACCATTTTCGAGAAGCTACAAATCGCTTTTGAGACCCACACGGAAGCGGAGCTGCGGATGCAGTTTTATCAGTGTCGACAGCGGCCTGCGGACAATATAAGAGACTATGCCTTGCGTCTGCAAACAGCCCTCCGTATGCTGAAGCGGGTGGACACTTAATGATGCGGATAGCAATAAGATGCTAGTGGAATAATTCCTGCAAGGGCTGGGGTCTGCGGAGGACTGCAAGCAGCTGCGGCTGTGGGCTCTCGAACACCCCAATCTGGACTTTGCAGTAGTGAAAGAGCAAGCCATCAAGGCCCTGCAGGCCCCAATGCCAGACGCTCCTGAGATGGCTTCATGGCCGGCTGAGACCGCTCTTATCACGGTGGCACCTCCACCCCCGGCTATACCGGCCCCTGCAGCGCCCGTCGGGATGATGGAGGAGCTAGCCAAGATCCTCGCCGCACTCCAGCTGTCGTCGAGAGTCAAGCCCCCAGGAGGGATCCAGCTCGCCGACAGCCCGGAGGACGTCCCCTGGATGCAGCGGAGAAGGACCAATGACTCACGGTATGGACCTCCTATTTGTTACAGGTGCAGCAAGCCTGGCCATTACTCTAGGCAATGCCCGTTAAATGAGCAATCCCTGGGGCCAAGGGCCAATCCTCAGGAGTAGACACCAACGGCCCCCCGGACTGGCGAGACCGGTACGTCGGAGCTCGCTCCATCATCCCTCTGGCAGTGGATGGCATCCCGTTTATGGCCCTCTTGGACACAGGATCACAGTTAACCACTATACCATATACACTGTACCAGCGGTATTGGGGTACTGACGAACTTGCCCCCTCTGATGATAGCCTGACCCTGGTCGCAGCCAATGGACTCCCTCTAACCCAATTGGGATACAAACAAGTGACCCTGACCGTGGGACGTGCGGAGTTAAAGGACCAAGGAATGATTGTGGTGATGAATGAACCCAGTGACCATAACCCTAAAGTAATCCTAGGGACCAATGTGATGGAGCATTGTATGAGTGAGGTGCTGAGTCTGTTGCAGCAGCTGGCCGCCATAGCAGGAGGAAGCAGACAGAGGGCTGTGCAGCGTGAGATCCGGGCCCTTCTGTATCGGCAGCAAGTGAACTCAACTGGTGGAGAGATTGGTGGAGTAAGGGTGATGGATGTGGCCCCCTTGGTAGTGCCACCCCGAAGTGAGATGATGATTTGGTGCAGGGCAGCAGTAGGCCCCTGGGGGCGCGACTACCCGGCGATGGTGGAACCCACGCCTTCTGAACACTGGCCCACGGTGATGGCGGCCAGAGGGGTGGTTGACGTTAAAAAGGGGAGAGTGCCTGTAAGAGTGCTGAATTGTTGAGAGGAGGAAGTCAGGCTCCCCCGTTACGCTACCCTCGCCAAGTTGCTCACCCTAGACCCTCACACCATTCACGAAGCCGCCCCTCCTACCTCAGCATCCCCGGCCAGTAACCATGCACCCCCTGAACAGTTAGAGGAGTGGTGCCAGGAACTACACGTAGGTACTGAAACCACACCCACGCATCACAAAGAGGGGGTATACAGGGTAGTGCAAGAGTATGAACAGGTTTTCAGCAAGCACCCATTAGATTTCAGGAGGATTAAGGGGGTTCAACACCACATCCCTACAGGCCTACACCCACCCATCAAAGAGAGGTATAGGCCCATTCCGCCAGCACACTATCAATGCGCCAAAGACATGTTGAGGAACATGAAGGAGGCAGGGGTCATTCGGGATAGTTGTAGTTCCTGGGCAGCCCCACTGGTGCTGGTAAAGAAGAAGGACGGCACCATGGGAATGTGTGTGGATTACCGGAAGATCAACCATTTCACGCATAAAGATGCAGAGGCCTCTCCCCCGTATCGAAGAGTCGCTAGCTGCGCTGAGAACTGCTAGCTTCTTCTCTACCCTTGACCTTACTAGCGGGTACTGGCAGGTAGCGGTCACACCAGAGGACCGTGAGAAGACGGCATTCGCCACTCCCATGGGACTCTGTGAGTTTAACAGCATGCCGTTCGGGCTGTGCAATGCCCCTGGAACCTTCCAACGGCTCATGGAGTGCTGCCTGGGACATCTCAATTTCGAAACGGTCCTACTGTACCTGGACGATGTGATTGTGTATTCCCAGACGTACGAGGCCCATCTGGAACATCTGGCTGAAGTGTTTGCGTCCCTAGCCAAATATGGGATGAAATTGAAGACCTCTAAGTGCCACCTACTGAAACCCAGGGTGCAGTACCTCGGACATGTGGTGGGCGCGGAAGGCGTCGCCCCAGATCCCGAAAAGATCACTGCCATTCAGGACTGGCTGAGGCCGACCACGGTGAGAGAGGTGAGACAGTTCCTGGACCTGGTGGGTCACTATCGCCGCTTCATTAAGGGATACACGAAGATGGCCGCCCCCATGCAGGACCTCCTCGTGGGACAGACCAGGGGTCCCCTGGAACCCCGTTGGCGTGGGAAGAAAAGCATGAAGAGTCCTTCCACCAGCTGAAGACGGCCTTGACCGGGGAAGAAATCCTGGCGTACCCTGACTACAGTCTCCCATTCATCCTCTACACCGATGCCAGTAATGTAGGCTTGGGAGCAGTCCTGTCCCAGGTCCAGAACGGAAGGGAAAAAGTGATTGCCTACGCCAACAGAAAACTCCGGCCCACGGAAAGGAACCCTGAGAATTACAGCTCCTTCAAGCTTGAGTTCCTAGCCCTGGTGTGGGCCATTACCGAGCGATTCCGCCATTACCTCGCAGCAGCTAAGTTCACAGCCTATACGGACAATAATCCGTTGACCCATCTGGACACGGCCAAGCTGGGCGCGTTGGAGCAGCGGTGGGTGGCCAGGCTGTCTAATTATGACTTCAAGATCAAGTACCGAGCCGGCCGCAAGAACACCAACGCGGACGCGCTATCCCGGATGCCCCACCTACCAAATGAGGGGGCGGAAGGCGATGATCTCGAAGAAATCGAGTTGCCCGCATTTCACCGGCCACGAGTCGAGAAGTTGCATGTCAAACAGCAACAGGCGAACCTGGACCCGCTACCCAGTCAGGGATGGCAAGAAGCCCAAGACCAAGCACCTGCCGTCCAAGTGGTCAAGACCATGATTGAACAAGGTTCTGCTAGAATGGACCCTGCTGCTCCTCCCGAGGCCCAATGACTGTGGAAGGAATGAGCCCGGCTGCATCTGGACCAGGGGAAACTGTATCGGGAACTGATCAACCCGAAGACTCATGAGAAGGTTCGTCAGCTGGTGGTTCCTCAGGCTAGGGTGCCCACAGTTCTACGGGCTAACCATGACGGTGCCGGGCACTTCGGGTGGAAGAAGCTGGAGATGCTGTTGAGAGAGCGGTTCTATTGGAGTGGGATGCGGGAGTCTGTGGAGACCTGGTGCCGAGAGTGTGGTCCCTGTGCACTGAGAAGAAGGGACGAGGCCAGCCAGAAGGCCCCTCTACACCCAATCATCACCCATCAGCCGCTGGAATTGGTCCCCCTGGACCACGTCAAACTAGCCGAAGTGGGTACACCTACGCCCTGACCATCGTAGACCACTATTCGAAATTCATGGTGGTTGTCCCAGTCAAGGAGCTGACCGGCCGTACCGCCGCTAGAGCATTCCAGGCCTATTTTTGCCGACCTCACGGGTACCCGGAGAGGGTGCTTACCGATCGGGATCCGGCTTTTGAAGCGGAGGTGTTTCAAGAATTCTGCCAGTTATATGGCTGCAATAAGTTTCGGACCACGCCTTACCATGCCCAGACTAATGGCATGTGTGAGAAGATGAACCATCTGGTCCTGGGTCTCCTTAAGACGCTACCGTTAGAAGAGCGGAACCTGTGGCCAGAAAAGCTGCTTGACCTGGTCGACATGTACAATAACATTCCCTCTAGCTCTACCAAGTTGCCGGTGGACCTAGAAATGGACTTGGAAGCTCCAGAGGCCCTTCCTTCGACTGCTGGTTGGGACACTCGGCGGAGAGCGCAGTACCGGCAGGTCCAAGAGTACGTGGAAAGGAACCTGTGTCGGAGCCAGGAAGCAAGAACAGTACTTCAACAGGCGGGCTCCAGCTGGCCCCTTTAAACCTGGGGATGTAGTACTAAAATGGAAAAGAAGAACCCACAAGCTTGATGACCAGTGGGAGAGAACCCCGTATGTCATACAACCCACCGAATGGGAGAATGAGAAGGCCTACCAGATCAGTCGTGACCAGGGGAAAACTTCGGCCACAGTTTCCAGGGATCACCTGAAGAAGTGCCCATCTCCATTGAAGGTGGCAGCTGAAGTTCCGGCCCCCAGACCAACCGGGGAGAAAGAAAAAGAGGTGATCCACACGGTAATGAGTGACTTCCCAGCGGACTGGCCTACGCAGAATGGCGCGGTGATTATTCCGGTAATAATGTTCCCACAACCCGTGGAGGAAAAGGAGACGGAAGTAACCGCCAGTGAACCAGTGCCCAGGGCTGCATCTGTACCTAGTCACCTTGGGTCTCCGCCTGCCCCACACGAAATGCGGGAAGAGGAACAGGTTGTCTCCTCTGTCCCCTCGCCTATAACTACTGACATTGGGCCCCGAAGGTCCACCCGCTCCAACCTAGGTAGGCCCCCGCTTAGGTATAGGGAAACCGACATTTAGGGGTGCAGCCTGCTGATTGTGTAAATATGTGAGTGAATGACAATAATCATCCGAAAGATCATCTGATTATCTACGTGATTATCCTGGCCGTTGCCGGCAAGTTGTCCCCGGAGGGACTCTGTGTGCTTTTACCACCCACATGAGAAACTGCTCATGAACATGGCCGAGAATTGGCAGGCCACCCACGAACTGGTGGGCTTGTAAATAGTATTGTGGGATGGAAACCGTTGCCGCCTCCGGAGAGGCAGATTGGAGGAAGGGCCCGCAGCAGAGCAGGCTGGGGCCCGGCCACCACCAGGACCGGTGGCCATCCTCCGGGGGTCAGGGGTCCCCCTGGACGTGGGGTCCCCTGAAGTGACAGTCGGGTGCGAGTTACCGTACCCGTTCCCGCTCGGGCAGCCTGAACCTGGACTGAGGTCAAGGGGTGCTGCCCACTTCTTAGGGGTAGCATCAGGGCTAGGTTGCTTGGGTGGGGGAGTGGAAGACATCCGTCCGTCCGTCATTATTAAAATTGTTTTTATGTGCAACGTTCAAGTGACCTGACAAAAATGCTTATGTTTTATATGTTTACATGTTAATTTATATTTTACAGTTGAAAAATAAAACCGGTGATGGACGGGCAGCCCGCGGACGGTCTGCATTTCACCAAGGGGGAATGTGGCGCCCTGGACTAGCCAGGTCGTCACAGGTAACACACATACACCCCCACCCCCACTAGACAGTAACATTAGCCAAACATAAAATCCTTGTTGCCTCCCTCCAGGGTCTGATGTCCACACCAGGCAGGGCGGAGCCAAGCAGTTGGCCCCACCCACCGAGGAGTTCACAGGCCTGGAGGCGGGAAAAGTGACACAACAGTGGAGGAGGTTGAAGTGAGAGGAGTAAAGTAGAGAGTGGCTGGGTTTGTGGCCCAGGCACTGACAACAAGGTTGGCAGACAGTGGTGGCCGTCTGCAGGAGTTGTGAATCAACGCGGAACCGTAGGACCGGGGCCGGGCGTCGGCCCGCCGGTACCGACCGGGGAGCGAAGTGAAGCCAGCACACACAGGCAGGGCCATCGGACCCCGATAAGGCTTGGAGTCGCCGTCAACAGTCAAATCCGAGTGTGACAGGAACCCCAGGGGTTTCCTAACAGCCAAAGACCCGTTAGAAGGCAACCATCCACACCGTGAGGGTATACGGCTAGAGACCCAAGGGCCAGCGCCTGCGGGCAAACGGGCTCCTCCGGGATCCATACACCGGGGAGCGGACTACCATTGGGGATCCATCGTAGTCAAACAGTACACAAAGGTGCAGGGAAAGACAGCCACCATCACCTGTCCGGGGAGAGACACTGCAACCGGCTGCGGGACCCGTCCATCCAGCCGTTTGGTTTACCGAGGACTTTGTGCATCTCTTACTGAGTGAGTACACCCGTGCTATCCGGCACCGCGCCGCGCTGTCCCTGCAACCCTGCACCTCACCAACCCTGCCTCCCCATCACACCAAAGGGGCCCCGGGACCACCGACCCCTACCCACGGAGGGGGAAAACAACATCCCAGCTGCTCCCTACCATCGCTCCCGGGATCCCTGTCACCAGCAGTGGTGGTGCCCATCTTCACCACAACCCGTGGGTGGCGTCACGGACTAAATCCCCCAAACCAACCACCCTTTTCACTCACGGGCGAGGAGCGCCGCTCGAGTCCCCGGATCAGGCCCACCGCTCGAGCCACCGAGCAGCAGTCGCAGCAGCTCCGGACCCTAGCGTTAGCGAGCGCGGCAGCGGCGTCCTCCCCGTCCGCGACATGTCTAATAGGTGGAGTAGTCCTGGGGGCAGGTGTATAGGTGCCCAATGTGTGCCGGGGGCAGGGCCGAGCGGGCAAGGTGTGCCGGGGGCGGGGCCAAGCGGGCAACGTGCGCCAGTGGGCGGGGTCGAGCAGCCGTGTGCCGGGGCGGGGCAGAGCGGCCAACGTGTGCCGGGGTAGGGCTTAGCGGCCAATGTGTGTCGGGAGCGAGGCCGAGCGGGCAATGTGACGATTGTCACTGTAATGACGTCATTTTGGAGCAAGACAGACAGACAGACACACAGACAGACAGAAAAAGGCAATTATATAAATAGATTACTATCATGTAGCACAGAACACTGTAAATGCTCCTGTAAATGATTGTAAATGAGTAAAAGTTGCTGAGAAAAAAATGGATTGCACACGGACAGACATGGATGACAAGTGAGGAAAAAAGCACCCACTCGCAGTACACACGGGCTACCACACACTTACCACTCGTTTGACTCTCTGGGAAGAGAATGGGACCATTTTTCATACAATCGTATGACTCCTGCCTTACTACTATATTTGCAGCAGAGAAAACATTGATTTTATCATAATGACAGCAAACAGCTCAGTAAGGGCGGCTTTTGATTTGACCCACACATCCGGCGTCACTTTCGACATCGTTGTGTGTAAATTCTAGATGATACGATGAACGAGCGCAAAAGCGTCGTTATCGTATCATCGCTGCAGACTCCGACTTTTCCATAATTATGCTGCCGCGACAGGTACGATGCTGTTCCTCGTTCCTGCGGCAGCACACATCGCTGTGTGTGAAGCCGCAGGAGCGAGGAACTTCACCTTACCTGCCGCTGGCGGCTCTACAGAAGGAAGGAGGTGGGCGGGATGTTTACATCCTGCTCATCTCCGCCCCTCCGCCGCTATTGGCCACCTGGCGTGTGACGTCGCTATGACGCCGCACGACCCGCCCCCTTAGGAACGAGGCGGGTCGCCGGCCAGAGCAACGGTCGCAGGGCAGGTGAGTGCATGTGAAGCTAGCGTAGCGATAATTTCCGCTAAGCCAGCTATCACAAGATATCGTACCTGCGACGGGGGCAGGGACTATCGCGTGCGACATCGCAGCATCGGCTTGCGATGTCGCAACGTGCAAAGCCCGCCAAAGTGACACATCGCTGGAATCAGGATCTCTGTCTACATTATGTTGCTCTCACATGGGGTAGCAAAATGATGGTGACAAATTCCCTTTAAAGGGGTTGTGCAGGCTTGGGACAATAGTCTTCTGTCATTCTATGTGATCCCACCAAGGACAAGATCTGTAAGGAGTTTATATGTTCTCCCCATATTTGTGTGGGTTTCCTCTGTGTTCTCCAGTTTCCTCCTACAAACCGAAGACATAGTGATAGGGAATTTAGATTGTGATCCCCAATGGGGACAGTGATGATCACATCTGCAAAGCGCTGTGCAATTAATAGCGCTAAGCATAATAAATAAGGATCATAAGAGATAAGGGGGCACCTTTCCTCTATCCGGATCACCACCAGCAATAATGGACCATATCAAGAAAAAGAGAAAAAGTATCACTGTATGTAGGGATCAACCAATGAGATTTTGTTCAAATCAACAAATATATAATTTAATGGTACAAATTTTATGCATACAAAATATCCACACAGAACAGTGAAAAGGTTAAAAACATTTAAAATATAGACAATCAACAAACACCCCAACACATAGTCCCATGTTAGGAACCCGGCACCATGATCCTGAAAAAAACTGTACTACACGTCCCAATCAACAATATTTGCAGGCATAAGCGCAGGATCTATGTATAAATTGTCACTGCAAACCATATGCCATATAGTACTTTAAAGTATAGTACCCAATCTGGCACCACCATCAATAAGTACAATATAGTAGGTACAGAATGCTAGCAGAAAAAGTGATAAAAGGAACTTTATAATAAGGAAATCAATATACCAAACTCAATGCCTAGACCGAATAAGTCACTGACTATCCAAGTTTGTCTAGAAAACCATCACCAACATGTATTACCACCTGCTAGAAGTCCCAAAAGTAAGGTGGTGTGAGGTCTCAGGATCGTTGTATGTGCAGTAACAAGGTTGTTCCTCGTTCCAGCGGCAGCACACATCACTGCGGCGTCGGAAATGAGGAAGGAAGGAGGTGGGCAGGATGTTACGTCCCGCTCATCTCCGCCCCTCAGTTTCTATTGGGTGGCCGCTTAGTGACGTCGCTATGACGCCGAACAAACCGCCCCCTTAGAAAGGAGGCGGTTTGCCAGTCACAGCGACGTCGCTAGGCAGGTAAGTACCGTATTTTTCGCTTTATAAGACCCACTTTTCCTCCCAAAAATTTGAGAAGAAAATGGGGGGTGCGTCTTATAAAGCGAATATAGCAGTACCTGGGGGTCCTGTCTGTGCGGTGATCGGGCGGCCGGGTGCCTGTGGCTGCGTGCAAGCGGCCGGGTACCTGTGCTTGCGTGCGGTGGCAGCCGGGTACCCGTGACTGCGTGCGGGCGGCAGTCGGGTGCTGTGTGCGGGCTGCGGCCGGGTGCTGTGTGCGGGCGGCGGCCGGGTGCTGTGTACGGGCGGCGGCCGGGTGCTGTGTGCGGGCAGCGGCCGGGTGTTCTGTACGGGCGGCGGGCGGCGGCCGGGTGCTGTTTGTGGGCGGCGGGCGGCAGCCGGGTGCTGTGTGTGGGCGGCGGGGTGCTGTGTGCGGGCAGCGGCCGGGTGCTGTGTGTGGGCAGTGGCTGGCGGCCGGGTGCTGTGTGCGGGCGGCGGCTGAGTGCTGTGTGCGGGCAGCGGCCGGCGGCTGGGTGCTGTGTGCGGGTGGCGGTCGGGTGCCTGTGCGGGCGGAAAATGGCTGCCGCCCGCACGCAAGCACAGGTACCCGGCCGCTTGTGTGGCGCCCCAGGACCTGGTCGCCACAACAGCATTGCCCTCCCAAAGGGTTAATGCTGAGCCTGGAGGTAATTGGGAGGTCCATTGGCCAGCAAGTTTAACATCCAACACAGTTCTCCCTCCGGCCAGCAGGGGGAGCTCTGAACCTGGAACTCCAGGGAGCATTCCTTAAGTCTGACCTGAGGGAGGAAGTAGTGTTCAGTCTGTAGAGAGAAGGGAAAGGAAGCAGACGCAGAGTGTGCTGTCCTGTGGATCTGGGGCCTGGAGCTGGAACAGCTTGGCCCAGGGAAGCAGGAGTAGCAGAGTGGCAGAGAAGAGACTAGGACATCAGAGTCTGTGGCCAACAGGGCTTAAAATACTCCCTGGTAGCCGAATCCGAAGGGCAGGAGAGCTGCAAGCACCTGGCCCATAAACAGCCCCAAGGTACAGCTGCAGCATCAGGGCCCGGTGTGGACTCCAGCAGAGAAGCACCAGAGAGGGCCTGCGCAGCCTACCACAGAGGGAAAGGGACGTACCACCGGTCCCAGCAGCAAAGAGGGCCATTGCTGGATCCAGAGAAGCAGGGTCCTATCGTAGTAAAGAAAGGAACAGGAGTAGGCCTCATACTCAGCTGGCCAGAAAGATCACCCCAAGTACTTCCAGGCCGACCGGATCCCCTTCACCACCTGTGACGGTCTCCCAGGATTGGACTGTTCCTAAAGTAAAAGAGGAGAAGGTAAAGAGACTGTTGTTTGTGCCTGGTTCTTTCATTGCCTGTCAGCCCTGCACCGTGTTAGCCACACAACATCATAGACTTTCACGAGCACTAACAGTGTCCCCGGGGCTCCGCTCCACCTGTGGGGAGCAGTACCACCATTGCTGCCGTATCATCACCCCGGAGGCCTCACACAGCAGCGGCGGCTTAATAGCCGCAGACCACAGGTGGCGTCACGAAACAAATACTTTAATTGCTCCCAAGTCACCAGCCATATTAAACTGACACCCACCAGGGCCACGGAGTCGGGCCCCGCCACCACTGACGTCCCCCGGACTAGTCCGGCCCGACACCGGGTGTCCCATAGCCCTGGGGTGGGCGAGTCAAATTTTGGCGCTGTGAACAGGATTTCGTGCCCGGTCCCACCGGGTACTGTGCGCCTGCAGAAACTGTGCTTAAAAGACTGTGTTACTGTTTGCAAACTGCCGCCGCCATTAGCCTCGCCGAGCGCAGGAAGAAGGGGGGCGTGCCTGACAAAGAGCGCGAAGGGAGCGCGCCATCAGAGCGGAGCGCCGTTAACCCCGCGCGACCCAGAAGGGAATTTGAAAAGTGAACGGAGCCTGGTAAGGTTCACTAAGGGGGAGGAAGATGTCCGACTCGGAGGGAGGGCAGGTGGCTTCCATAGCCCGAGACGTCGCAGCACCAGCCGAAGCAATCCCAGTCGCCGTCGCCCCAGCCCCCGCTGTAGCGCCGGTAATGCCGATCACAATGCCGTACATCCCGGGAGCAGAATGGCT
Organism: Anomaloglossus baeobatrachus; assembly: GCF_048569485.1. Lineage (NCBI taxonomy): Eukaryota > Metazoa > Chordata > Amphibia > Anura > Aromobatidae > Anomaloglossus > Anomaloglossus baeobatrachus. Next base: position 657,150,589 of record NC_134354.1, read on the forward strand.
GCCGCAGTACTCCGGGGAGTCCCATACCTTGAGCGACTTCAGAGAAAGGCTGCACAGCTTGTTCCGGGTGTATCCGCTGACTGAGAGCCAGAAGGTGGGCATATTAATGGGGCAGCTAGCCGGCGCGGCCCAGCGTGAAGTGAAGTCCTGGCCTGATACAGATAAAGGGACAGCAACCCAGATACTGGCCAAGCTAAAGAGTACTTTTGACACCCGCACCGCAGCAGAAATAAAGATGAGATTCTTTGGGTGCAAACAACGGGCCACAGACAGCATAAGGGACTATGCCTTAAACTTGCAGGAGGCCCTGAAAGCAGTTAAACAGGTGGACCCAGAGAGTGTACGTGAAGAAGACAAACTCCTAACTGAGCAGTTCATAGAGGGGCTCCTGTCAGATGCCCACAGGACCCAGCTGCGCATCATGGTCCTGCAGAACCCTGCTCTGGACTTTGCAAAGTTTAAGGACCAGGCCATCCGGGTACTGAGAGAATCTACACCGAATGACCCAGTACCCCTCCGGCCTCTTGCTATCACGTACCCAGGGGTGGTGCCTGCAACACGAGCCGCTGCAGGGGCTGAGGCGCAGTCCCTGGATAAGGATCCCGCTGCAGAGCTCAGACAGCAGGTCCAGGAGCTGACCAAGACTGTAGCTGCCCTTGCCAAGACCGTGGAGTCTCTACAAGTGACCCCATCGCCTGCAAGAATCGAGTTGGCCTCCAGCCCAGATGACGTCCCATGGATGCGACAAAGGAGGATTCCGCCGACCCGAGGAAAAGATACAGACCGGTATGATTCAACGGGACAACCGATCTGCTGCCGCTGCAGCCAGGCGGGCCATATTGCAAGACACTGTCCTTTAAATGGGCCGAGCCTGGGGCCAGGAGCCAACCCCCAGGTGTAAGGAAGCACGGCTCAACCCCCAGTCGCAGCAAGTATGTGGGAGGACGCCCGGTACTTCCTATTGTGCTGGATGGGATCCCTTTGAATGCCCTCCTGGATACGGGGTCCCAGGTAACAACCATACCTTATAAACTGTACAAAAGATATTGGGCTGATTCAGACATTGACCATGGCCCAGATGATGATTTAACAATTGTGGCCAGTAATGGTCAGCCCTTACCTCAAATTGGGTATAAAGAAGTAACCATTAAAGTGGGGCGGGTAGAATTGCCATGTCAGAGGATGATAATTGTAGATATTGATCGTGTAAGGGGTAGTCGGACCCCTGGTAGTGAAGGAGCGGTTTTTCCCCCCTGAAGACGCCACAGTAGTATGGTGGCAAATTGTAAATGTTGATGGTAAAATGTTACCTGTCATAAACTGTTTCCCCACTAGGTGCCAGTGTAGAGCAGTGGTTCCCCTGGTAACAGTGGCAGGGAAGGAGGGGAGGGCAGCCTAGGTGAGGAAGGAAGGGAGGTCTCTGAATGCAGAGCAGTGTGTGCAGGACAGTGTAGTAGTCGGATGTGACTGAAGAGAGGAGTCTGAGGTGCCGGGGCAGAGTGTGGAAGTGGTGCAGTGGCAGAAGAAGTGGAAGAGTCAAGACTAGTCCCAAAGCCGGTGGTGTGTACTAGAGTGGAGTGCAGCTATCAGGGGGATAACAAGTGGCCCCTGCAGGCGAAGGTTAGTGCCCTGACAAAGAAGTGGAGAGGTGAGAACTTATCCAGAGCCGGTAGTCTGTGCTAGATCTGCCCTATAGATCCGGGTTCAGTGTGCAGCTACTAGAGGGTTAACGCATGTCCCCTGCAGGCGAGGGAAAGTTACCGGGGAAAGAGGAAACCGTCAGCAAGAAGTGTAACCTGTAAACCGATGTGACTTGATGCTGAAAGGTGTAAAGAGGAGTGGGAACTCATCCGGAACCGGTAGTGTGTGCTAGATCTGCCCTGCAGTAATTCAGGGTTCAGAGTACAGCTACTAGGGGGTTAACAAGTGTCCCCTGCAGGTGAAGGAGAGTGACCGTCAGCAAAAAGGGGAAACCGTCAGGAAGGAACGTAATCTGTAACGTTAAAGTGAAGTACTGAAGTAACTTGCTGCTGAGAAGTGTAACAGAAAATGGAAGCCTCGTTCAATAAAATGTTTCTTAGTTTACCAGCTGCCTGTCAGTGGCTCTTTTCTGTAACTAATGAAGGGGCTGGTGAGCCGAGGGAAAACGGCGTAACGGAGAACTCAGGTACCGGCACGAACGCGTCCCTGCCACCCACACTCTGCCCCACAAACAACACCCCTGTTTTAACAGTGACGGCCGGGCCGGGGGTCAGCCTGCCGCCCCCTGGGCGGGAGACCGCGACTACAACCCCTGAGGCGCCCCCTGCCCCCGTTACAATCGCAAAGAATCTGACCCACTGCTAACCATTGGTACAAATGTGATAGAAAATTGTATTGCCGAAGTGATAATTTTGTTGCAACAGGCGTCTGAAACTGCCAGCTCCGGGCAGCAGCGTGCCCTACAGAGGGAGATCAGAGCCCTGATGAGGAGGCAGCAGGTAGAGCTGGCCGGAGGAGAAATTGGCAGTGTGAGGGTAAGTGACCCCCTCCCCATTGCAATACCCCCAAGAAGTGAAATGTTGATATGGTGTCGGGCAGCAATAGGCCTCAAGGGTCAGGATTACCATGCCTTGGTAGAACCGGTGTATTCAGACAGTAGGCGTGGAGTCCTGATAGCCAGAGGGGTAGCAGACGTCCGCAAGGGGAGAGTGCCCGTCCGTGTCCTGAATTGTGGGGAGGAGGAAGCCAAATTGCCCTGGTACGCCACTGTAGCAAAACTGTACACTGTCAGTAACAATACCATCAAAGCAGTGGAACCCTTGACCCCATCCGACCAGGCGGAAGACAATGGCTCCAAGGGGCAGCTGGAAGACTGGTGCCAAAAATTACATGTGGGCACCGACTCCACCCCCTCACACCAAAAGCATGGGGTTTACCGGGTGGTACAGGAGTACGAGCGGGTCTTCAGCAAACACCCCCTAGATTTTGGGCAGGTAAAAGGGGTTAAACATCAAATCCCCACGGGTGATCATCATCCCATTAAAGAGAGATACCGCCCTGTACCCCCAGCACAGTATCAGCGTGCCAAAGAAATGTTACGGGAAATGAAGGAGGCTGGGGTTATCAGAGATAGCTGTAGCCCTTGGGCAGCTCCACTAGTGCTCGTAAAGAAAAAAGATGGTACAATGAGAATGTGCGTAGATTACAGACAAATTAACCGCATTACACATAAAGATGCTTATCCACTACCCAGAATAGAGGAGTCACTAACAGCCTTAAAGTCAGCTAACTATTTCTCCACCTTGGATCTCACCAGTGGGTATTGGCAGGTTCCCGTGGCAGAGGCGGACAAGGAGAAGACTGCATTCACGACGCCAATGGGCCTCTGCGAGTTCAACTGTATGCCATTCGGGCTCTGCAACGCCCCAGGGACATTCCAAAGGTTGATGGAGTGCTGCTTGGGCCACCACAACTTTGAAACCGTGCTGTTGTACCTGGATGACGTCATAGTCTACTCCAAGACTTATGAAGACCACCTGAGGCACTTAGCAGAAGTGTTTGAGTCCTTGTCGGAATATGGCCTGAAGATAAAGCCGTCCAAATATCACCTCTTGAAGCCAAAGGTACAGTACCTGGGTCATGTGGTCAGCGCAGAAGGTGTGGCACCTGATCCGGAGAAAGTCACCGTAATCAAGGACTGGCCAAGACCCACCACGGTAAAGGAGGTGCGGCAGTTCCTTGGGCTGGTGGGCTACTACCGAAGGTTCATTGATGGTTTCACAAAGATAGCAGCGCCCCTTCAAGATCTCCTGGTGGGCCAGCCAAAGCAGGCTAAGAAGCAGAGCCCTCCATTTGAATGGAGCAGCCAAATAGAAACATCCTTTGTCCGGCTGAAAGGGGCTCTCACGGGAGAAGAAATTCTGGCCTACCCTGACTACAGCCAGCCGTTTGTACTGTACACAGACGCCAGCAACGTGGGCCTGGGAGCAGTTCTGTCCCAGGTGCAGGGAGGCAGAGAGAAGGTGATAGCTTACGCCAGTAGGAAGCTTCGGCTCACAGAAAGGAACCCAGAAAACTACAGTTCCTTCAAGCTAGAGTTCCTCGCTATTGTTTGGGCAGTGACTGAACGCTTCAAGCACTATCTGGCATTGGCCAAGTTCACCATCTTCACGGACAACAATCCGTTGACACATCTGGCAACAGCCAAGTTAGGTGCGTTGGAACAGCGATGGATGGCCCGGCTGTCTAACTTTGTCTTTACCATCAAGTACCGAGCTGGCAAGAAGAATAACAATGCTGATGCGCTGTCCAGAATGCCTCACTTACCCGAGTCTGGAGAAGACCTGGATGAACTCGAAGAAATAGAGTTACCGGCTTTCCATCACCAAGGTGTTTCCCAGTGTGAGCATGCTGTAGGAGTGAAGCGCTCGAGCCAGCACGAGGTCTCGGTCAACCCATTACTCCACCATAATTGGGAAGAGACACAGAACGGTGACCCGGCCGTGCGATTGGTCAAAGAAAAGCTAGCACAAGCTGAGACCCATCTTGGCCCAGATGCTCCAGAAGAAGCCCAACAGCTGTGGAAGGAGAGGGGACGACTGTTCACATACCAAGGCAAGCTCTGCAAGAGATATGTCAACTGGCGAACGAATGAACTCGTCTGGCAGATAGTGGTCCCACAGAGGGATGCTCCAATGGTCCTAGCAGCTTACCATGATAACGCAGGACACTTCGGGTGGAAGAAGTTGGAGACCCTACTCCGTGATCGGTTCTACTGGGTGCACATGAGAAAGACAGTCGAGAAGTGGTGCCGAGACTGTGGTCCGTGTAACCTGAGGCGGAAAGATGATGCCAGCCAGAGGTCTCCCCTACAGCCAATTGTCACGAATCAGCCCCTGGAGTTGGTGGCCCTGGACCACGTGAAGTTAACGCCAAGCCGGTCAGGCTATGTGTACGCCCTCACCATTGTAGACCATTACTCTCGTTTCCTGGTAGTAGTGCCCGTGAAGGACCAGACAGCCAGAACAGCAGCTAGAGCATTTCAGGCATACTTTTGTCGACCTCACGGTTACCCTGAAAGGGTACTGACTGATCAAGGTCCTGCATTCGAGGCAGAAGTGTTCCAAGAGTTCTGTAACATGTACGGTTGTAAGAAAATCAGAACCACACCGTACCACCCCCAAACCAATGGATTGTGCGAGAAGATGAACCATGTGGTTATTGATATGCTCAAGACTCTACCTATGGAAGAAAGAAACCAATGGCCAGAGAAGTTACCAGATCTGGTAGACCTGTACAACCATATCCCAGTAAATTCGACCAACTGCAACCAGCGAGCAAATATGGCCCCCCGTGATGAGTTATTGCGGGAAGGAGGTGGACGTACTAAAAGGGCATTACAGAATGAATCTCAAAACATTAGATTCATTTCAACATTTAATGAAAAGTGGAATGACATGAAACAAATTTTTAAAAAATATTGGCATGTGCTTCAATCAGATCCCTCCATCAAATCATTTCTACCAGAGGTGCCCATGATGACTGCAAGACGTTGCAGAAATCTGAGAGACATGTTGGTGAAAAGCCATTATGTTGCCCCACAGAAGGAATATATCTTTGGATTGCCTGGTCCGGTTCATGGCTGTTTTCCGTGTGGCCGTTGCCTTTCCTGCCCTAATGTGTCTCGCTGCTCGGAGTTTATGACCAGTGATGGTATGAAAACCTATTCTATTAGGGAACATATTTCATGTGATACCGTCAATGTGATATATTATGCCACTTGTGGCTGCAATAAGATCTATATTGGTCTTACATCGAGAGAACTGAGAATTAGGATCAGAGAGCATGTGAGGGACATTATGGCGGCAAAGACAGCGACCGATATTACAACATTGAAAACCATCCCTCGCCACTTTAGGCAATTTCATTCATGTGATCCCAAGACATTTATGGCAAGAGGGATTGATGTGATCCATCTAGGAATAAGGGGTGGGAATGTTAAAAAATTGCTGGCACAAAAAGAAATGAGATGGATCATTATGCTAGATACTGTCGCCCCCATAGGGCTGAATGAAGCAGTTAATTTTGCATCTTTTCTATGAAAATACTAGTTAAATAATCTCCCTCCCTTGAATTCCTATGATTTATACTTGGTATATTTTCCCGTGTTAAAATCAAAAGATTTTTTTTAAAAAATTTTTTTAAATGTTTGTCTTTTTTAATTATTGTGCTATATGTTTTCTAAAACCATCTTTTTCAATTCCGACTTATAGGATCTATGATGTGGCTCAGACATGGAATGGTTTTGAGTGTGTAATGTGGAGAAAACAATATGAATAATAAAGGGAAGAATGGGAGAGATAATAAATCTGACTACGATCCACTGAGGAGATCAAGAAATTGATGTATTTTTTCCTATTATAAATGTTCCCTTTTCTCCCACCTTTATATATATATTCACACTCTATATGAATTGAATATCTCCACTGTCCCATGCTGTGGTTACGAATATGTCCTTGATTATATCTATTAAGTTCTCATTGGTATATGCAGAGTTAACGGTAGAATTATATATGGATCTGCAGTACTTGGTTGTCATGTCCTGGGGGATCGTGGTGCGCATGCCCGTCGCGGGTACAATTCGTCCCTCCGCCTTGCCCGGCGCATCTATGACGAGGGTAATAATGACGTATGGCGTCCATGACAACCTGGATTTCAGGGTGTCTCGCCTTCTCATATTGCCGGGCGGGGCGGAAGTGGACGTCTTGCCTGTGATGCGCATGCGCCGCTATTGCGATCCCTTTTGACGGACATGTGGGATGACCAATGGGAGCGGTTTTTAAATATATATAAGTTCCGGTTTCGGATTTGAGATTTCTAACCCGCCCTGAGGAAGCTGTGATATACAATGCGAAACGTGCGTCGGTTGGGTCCTTCTGAATAGTGAGACGCAGGTGCGAGGCTCAAGTACGATGGGTGAGTGTATGGCCTAAGATCCTGGGACATTTTCCTCTTACTTCCAGCTTATAATTGAGCGTGTTTGGCCACGAAATACCCTATACCTGTGATAGACTTATGAGCTCGCCTTGCAGTCCCACTTTTCATGGGTGTTCTTTCCCCCTTTCAGCACAAACCTTTAAAATTGTCTGTTTCATGTTTTTAATAATGCTATGGAATTAACTTTAATAAACTTTTGTAATTTGCTTATAAACGCTCCGGTTCTGTCTGATTTCATAAATGCTATTGGGAGTGGCAATCTTATATGATGAGATTATAAAAATGGAGATGTGCATTTTGTTCAAATACCTAACATATCTGTTGTTTTTTGTGTTATCCACAGCACATTCTCATAATACTATGAATTTCAAAGCCCGCGAGGAGGCGTGGCTATGTCAAATTAATGATATGCTGAAGGGGGATTCCACTTTGGTTTTAGATACTTCTGGCACGGGGACCAAGGAATATTTTAATAAAATGAAGGAATTACTGAGAAAAAAGACGAAGACATGGTGGAATTGCACTTTTCTTCAGCGTTATGTGGAAATGGGGTTAATCCCCAGAGGACTTAGAGTTCAAGTATTCCCTTCCTTTGTGGTAGACAATGAAACATTTAAAAATAGGTGGGAGAATGCTGCTACCACGTGCTCGAGACAATTTCTTGAGCTCCTGATAGACCTTGATAAGGAATCTCTTAAAATCTTGGAGGTGGAAATTACTGAACTCTATAGTGATATGGAAAAAAATCTGACACCAGCTGCTTTGAAAAAGTGCAATGAGGATCTGGATATTGAGGTTGATACATGGGGCAAAGAAATACAGGGGAGGAAGATACAAAAATTACAAAGAGACCTGGAAGATAAACAGGGTAACAAAATGTATAGGTGGCGTAATAAGAAGGAGAGACCACACCCCTACAATAGACCCGGATTTAATCGATCCAGATCCGGATCAATGACTTCGTGTACCTCGGGGGAGGAAACCTTAACTAGTGGAAATGGATCTATGCCTATGAGGGGTAATCATGAAACAGGGAGAACCAATTGGAATAATCGATTACGGCATCCTAAAAATAAGAACCAGGTTCCAACCAAGAATAAAACTGGTGGGGAGCTGCAGGTAATCAACCTTTCTAAACATCAATTGTCTGCTGCCCAGATTCAGGTTTTGAATAAGGGCTTAACATTTTCTCCCAGTAATGCATTTAACTTTTTTTCAGCGTTAAAAGATGTCCACCTTTTTTCACGCAAGCTCATTCTCAAGAAATTACATACCAGAACCTCTGCCTCTTCGGCCGGAGATGAGACGGAGCGGCAGGCACTCCAGGATCTTGAAGATCTATTAGATGAACAATCTACCGATCTGCCAGGTGGGTTCCCTCCTAAGATAATGCCTAAATCCATGACTTTCCCCCCCTTATCTTTGTGCCCGGCGGTGGAGGTATTCACGAAGCTTGTCACTGACGAGCTGCGTGGGATCTCCACGTGCCGGACACATGACAATCTTACGGTGGTCCAAAGAAAGGCTCTTGTTGAATTACAAAGCATGAAGGATGTTGTCTTCAAGGCCGCCGATAAGGGCGGGAATGTTGTGGTGTGGCCTATTGAGATGTATGAGAGGGAGGCCCACAGGCAGTTACGGGATAAAGTAACTTATACGAAACTGGACTCCTCTCCGTTGGTCTCATTTTCGGCAGAACTATATCTCATCCTTAATGATGCCTATGAACAAGGGGTTATAACCAAGAGGGTCTTTGATGGATTGATCGTCAAATATCCCAAGATTCCAACATTATATTTGTTGCCTAAGGTCCACAAGGACCCCGTCAATCCACCTGGAAGACCTATCGTGTCGGGGATGGAGGGGTTATGCAGTCCAATCTGCCAGTTTATTGAGTACTATTTAAGACCATTAGTCGAGACCCTTCCATCCTACGTACGCGATACTACTGAGGTATTGAAGAGAATTGACGGGATCCATGTGGACTCTGAGACCCTCTTGGTGGTAGCCGATGTTGAATCACTATATACGTGTATTCGGCATGATGATGGCTTGAGGGCGGTTCGATTCTTTCTGGGTGTCAGCAACTGGGATAGTCGGGTCTGCGAGTTGGTCCTCGAACTCCTCGAATATGTACTGACCCACAACCTATTTGTCTTTAAAGACAGGTATTATCTGCAGAGGCGGGGGACTGCCATGGGCGCGGCCTGTGCGCCTTCGTATGCAGGCCTCTTTCTCGGGTACTGGGAGAGGGGCCTGTTTGAAGGCGGAGGCACATGGGCCGCCCCCATGACACAGCTGTGGGTCAGATACATTGATGACCTTTTCATAATATGGCATGGTACACCATCCCAGCTTGGGGAGTTCGGGGACTGGCTTAATGACAATACATATAATATCAAATTGACTTTTTGTCATAGTGCAAGGGAAATTGACTTTTTAGATATTAGAATCTCAGTGGATGGGGCGATGGCTTTGCAGACGGATGTTTTTAGGAAGCCGACGTCTGTGAACTCATTGCTCCATGCCACTTCCGCACATACCAACTCAACTATTTCGGCTATCCCGGTTGGGCAGTACCTTAGGATCAAGCGGATCTGCTCTCAAGAGAACTCCTTTCATGATCAAGCAGATGATTTAAGGATGAGATTTAAGGCAAGGGGTTATAGTGATCGGTGTGTTAAGAGGGCATACCAGCGAGCAAATATGGCCCCCCGTGATGAGTTATTGCGGGAAGGAGGTGGACGTACTAAAAGGGCATTACAGAATGAATCTCAAAACATTAGATTCATTTCAACATTTAATGAAAAGTGGAATGACATGAAACAAATTTTTAAAAAATATTGGCATGTGCTTCAATCAGATCCCTCCATCAAATCATTTCTACCAGAGGTGCCCATGATGACTGCAAGACGTTGCAGAAATCTGAGAGACATGTTGGTGAAAAGCCATTATGTTGCCCCACAGAAGGAATATATCTTTGGATTGCCTGGTCCGGTTCATGGCTGTTTTCCGTGTGGCCGTTGCCTTTCCTGCCCTAATGTGTCTCGCTGCTCGGAGTTTATGACCAGTGATGGTATGAAAACCTATTCTATTAGGGAACATATTTCATGTGATACCGTCAATGTGATATATTATGCCACTTGTGGCTGCAATAAGATCTATATTGGTCTTACATCGAGAGAACTGAGAATTAGGATCAGAGAGCATGTGAGGGACATTATGGCGGCAAAGACAGCGACCGATATTACAACATTGAAAACCATCCCTCGCCACTTTAGGCAATTTCATTCATGTGATCCCAAGACATTTATGGCAAGAGGGATTGATGTGATCCATCTAGGAATAAGGGGTGGGAATGTTAAAAAATTGCTGGCACAAAAAGAAATGAGATGGATCATTATGCTAGATACTGTCGCCCCCATAGGGCTGAATGAAGCAGTTAATTTTGCATCTTTTCTATGAAAATACTAGTTAAATAATCTCCCTCCCTTGAATTCCTATGATTTATACTTGGTATATTTTCCCGTGTTAAAATCAAAAGATTTTTTTTAAAAAAATTTTTTAAATGTTTGTCTTTTTTAATTATTGTGCTATATGTTTTCTAAAACCATCTTTTTCAATTCCGACTTATAGGATCTATGATGTGGCTCAGACATGGAATGGTTTTGAGTGTGTAATGTGGAGAAAACAATATGAATAATAAAGGGAAGAATGGGAGAGATAATAAATCTGACTACGATCCACTGAGGAGATCAAGAAATTGATGTATTTTTTCCTATTATAAATGTTCCCTTTTCTCCCACCTTTATATATATATTCACACTCTATATGAATTGAATATCTCCACTGTCCCATGCTGTGGTTACGAATATGTCCTTGATTATATCTATTAAGTTCTCATTGGTATATGCAGAGTTAACGGTAGAATTATATATGGATCTGCAGTACTTGGTTGTCATGTCCTGGGGGATCGTGGTGCGCATGCCCGTCGCGGGTACAATTCGTCCCTCCGCCTTGCCCGGCGCATCTATGACGAGGGTAATAATGACGTATGGCGTCCATGACAACCTGGATTTCAGGGTGTCTCGCCTTCTCATATTGCCGGGCGGGGCGGAAGTGGACGTCTTGCCTGTGATGCGCATGCGCCGCTATTGCGATCCCTTTTGACGGACATGTGGGATGACCAATGGGAGCGGTTTTTAAATATATATAAGTTCCGGTTTCGGATTTGAGATTTCTAACCCGCCCTGAGGAAGCTGTGATATACAATGCGAAACGTGCGTCGGTTGGGTCCTTCTGAATAGTGAGACGCAGGTGCGAGGCTCAAGTACGATGGGTGAGTGTATGGCCTAAGATCCTGGGACATTTTCCTCTTACTTCCAGCTTATAATTGAGCGTGTTTGGCCACGAAATACCCTATACCTGTGATAGACTTATGAGCTCGCCTTGCAGTCCCACTTTTCATGGGTGTTCTTTCCCCCTTTCAGCACAAACCTTTAAAATTGTCTGTTTCATGTTTTTAATAATGCTATGGAATTAACTTTAATAAACTTTTGTAATTTGCTTATAAACGCTCCGGTTCTGTCTGATTTCATAAATGCTATTGGGAGTGGCAATCTTATATGATGAGATTATAAAAATGGAGATGTGCATTTTGTTCAAATACCTAACATACCTGCTTACCTGATGCGAGCAAGACCTGGCAAGTTACCTGTAGACTTTGAGATGGGGACTGTGTCACCTGAAGCGGTTCAGGAGATAGAAGATTGGGATACAGAGCGACAACAGCAGTACCACAAGGTCCAGGAATGCGTAGAAAGGAGCCTGTCCCAAGCAAGAACGAGACAAGAGCAGCATTACAATCAAACAGCTCCAGCAACTCCCTTAGCACCTGGAGAACAGGTCCTCAAGAAAAAGCGGAGGGCGCATAAATTAGATGATCAGTGGGAGAATGAACCCTACACCATTATCCCCTCCAACTTTGACAATAGTAAGGTATGCCTCATAAGCAAAGATGAAGGCAAGACCTATCAAGCAGTTTCTCGAGACCGCCTGAAAGCGTGCCCCGAACGGTGCAGAACCCAAAAAGAAGTAGAAGAAGTACAAGAAAGTCCTCATAGTCCAGAAAAAGAGGAAGAGATGATCCAAACAATCCTTGGAAAATTCCCCAAAACTTGGACCCGAATAAACAATGCCATAGTGGTACCAGTGTTGACGTTCCCGCAGTTGGTCGAGCCAGAAACAGAAGAGGTTCCAGATCCACCTAAAGAACCGTCCGCTCCAACACGAGATGACACGCCAGCAGTGGAACAGGAGAATCAACCCCCTGTCAGTGGTGAACCTGTCATACCCTTGGCGACTCTCAGACCACGTAGGCAATCATCACGCATACCTATCAGGGTTAGGCCTACCTGTAGTGCTGAGGTAGAAGACACACCAAGTAGTCAGGGGCAGACACCAGAGCTACGCAGGTCCCAACGCAGCACTCGGGGACAGCCCCCTCCAAGGTATAGAGAGTAAAAAGAAAGAGTACTTATTAGAATGTAAATAGTTATGTGAAATGTCTGTAATGTTGTGTATAAAATGTTTTTTTTTTTTGGTTGAGAAAATGGACAATTGGGCCACTGGACTATGGGTGGCCAACACCTAGCTGTACATAGTTAGCACCAGTGTGCTCAGCAACCCCTGAAGAAAAACCCGTCCGGCGTGCATAGAGTGGGGTCATCAATGCTCTGACGCACGCCCAGAGCCTACATTGGGGGTTTTATCGCGGCGGGTCCCCCATGGAGCAGTGTAATGGACACCCGGCAGGGAGCCACACTGGACTCTTATAGCTGTTTAAGGTTGTAACATGTATGTCTTGTTTTGTTTTCTACAGTCCGGGAGTACTGAATTTAACTAAGGGGGAGTGTGGCGCCCCAGGACCTGGTCGCCACAACAGCATTGCCCTCCCAAAGGGTTAATGCTGAGCCTGGAGGTAATTGGGAGGTCCATTGGCCAGCAAGTTTAACATCCAACGCAGTTCTCCCTCCGGCCAGCAGGGGGAGCTCTGAACCTGGAATTCCAGGGAGCATTCCTTAAGTCTGACCTGAGGGAGGAAGTAGTGTTCAGTCTGTAGAGAGAAGTGAAAGGAAGCAGACGCAGAGTGTGCTGTCCTGTGGATCTGGGGCCTGGAGCTGGAACAGCTTGGCCCAGGGAAGCAGGAGTAGCAGAGAGGCAGAGAAGAGACTCGGACATCGGAGTCTGTGGCCACCAGGGCTTAAAATACTCCCTGGTAGCCGAATCCGAAGGGCAGGAGAGCTGCAAGCACCTGGCCCATAAACAGCCCCAAGGTACAGCTGCAGCATCAGGGCCCGGTGTGGACTCCAGCAGAGAAGCACCAGAGAGGGCCTGCGCAGCCTACCACAGAGGGAAAGGGACGTACCACCGGTCCCAGCAGCAAAGAGGGCCATTGCTGGATCCAGAGAAGCAGGGTCCTATCGTAGTAAAGAAAGGAACAGGAGTAGGCCTCATACTCAGCTGGCCAGAAAGATCACCCCAAGTACTTCCAGGCCGACCGGATCTCCTTCACCACCTGTGACGGTCTCCCAAGATTGGACTGTTCCTAAAGTAAAAGAGGAGAAGGTAAAGAGACTGTTGTTTGTGCCTGGTTCTTTCATTGCCTGTCGGCCCTGCACCGTGTTAGCCACACAACACCATAGACTTTCACGAGCACTAACAGTGTCCCTGGGGCTCCGCTCCACCTGTGGGGAGCAGTACCACCATTGCTGCCGTATCATCACCCCGGAGGCCTCACACAGCAGCGGCGGCTTAATAGCCGCAGACCACAGGTGGCGTCACGAAACAAATACTTTAATTGCTCCCAAGTCACCAGCCATATTAAACTGACACCCACCAGGGCCACGGAGTCGGGCCCCGCCACCACTGACGTCCCCCGGACTAGTCCGGCCCGGCACCGGGTGTCCCATAGCCCTGGGGTGGGCGAGTCACTTGCACGCAGGGTGGGCTGGCAGCCTGCTGGCTGCCACTCTGTGCGTGCGGGGTGGGCTGCTGTGCAGCAAGTTACCCAGTTTGTCCGCGGTCCCAGTTTCAAATGATGGCAGCGGGCGCGTGCGCAGATGGAGCTCTTGAATGAGAGCTCCATCTGCGCATGTGCTCCCAAGGGAGTCAGTGCGTGCTCAGATGGAGCCCTTGGATGAGAGCTCCATCTGCGCAGGCGCCATTATTTGAACCGGGACCGCGGACACTGGGACACTCACTCCACCGGCCTGCTGCATGACTCACCCGCCGACGTCAACGCTGCTGCTGCCACCACCACCACGGGCCCCGCGGCTCCTGCCACCACGGGTCCCCCGGCTCCTGCCACCCCGGACGCCACCTGCCACCACGGACCCCGCTGCCACTGACCCGCCGTGCCTGCCAGCACAACCTCTGCCTCCTGTGACCCCGCTTCACCACCACTGCTGCCACCCTCCGGTAAGAGAACACCGGATTATAAGACGGACCCCATTTTTCTTTTTTTTACCTTTTTTATGTCTAAGTTTGGGGTGCATCTTATAATCCGGTGCGTCTTATAAAGCGAAAAATACGGTATGTGTGTCTGTTGCTAGTGATGTTGTGCGCCACGGGCAGCGATGTGCCCGTGATGCACAACCGACGGGGGCGGATACGCTCGCTAGCGATCTCGCTAGTGAAATTGCAGCGTGTGAAGTACCCTTAAGTCTCATTTGGCTTCTCTCAATTCATTCTCAATTCCTCGTGCATCTAGTCATATATCACATACATGCGGTAAGGCTGAGTCATACTTGCGCGTATATCACTCGAGTCTCACATTGCACCACCGGGCATGGCCTGATGCTCTCCGGACAGGAGCGTCTCGGCTGAATAGAAATGTATGCAGCAGACCTGCTCCTGTCAGGAGAGTGTGCAGCTGTGCCGGGTGATGCAATGCGAGAGTCTCACAAGTGTGATTTCGGCCTAATGTGATCGATCACTCGCTCACACTGACAATACCAGGGAATAATGACAGCATGTGGATATACAGTTACTGCAGACATTTTGTGCCAAGTCTGGAAAACCTCTTTAAAGGGTTTCTCCAGACATATAATATTAATTCCCTCATCCTCAGGATAAGTGATTAATAGCAGATTAATGGGGTCCAACACATGGTAGCTCAACTGATCAGCAGTTATTAGCTCTGGCTGCAATGTGCAGCTCTACTCAATGTGTAGTGGCTGCTGCAGATTATCCCCTATTGAAAAGTGCAATAATTGCTGGCAATCAGTGGTTGTGCTGGGTATGTGACATCCACCAATTAAAAGCTCATAACCTATCCTAGGGATAGGTAATCTGCACAGTTTGCCTGGATAGATCGCTAAAGCTAAATACACACAACAGTGCTGTGGCACATAACAAGTACATAGGAACAAAGTCCCCTGACTAGTCTACACAAGGTTACAACATGATGATTTTCTCTATCAAACCTGAGTCGGAGCCAGGCTTTCCTTTACCAGGAGCACAGCCTGTAGACTTGTATCCCAATGTCAACTTGCCTCTAGTACCCAGGTTCAGGGCCACAAACCCTATCCGCCAACTAGAGCATGCTATGATTTTCCTATGGAAAAGTCATACCGAGTTGTATTGGGCTTTCCGTACCCCTATGTTCATGTGACGCCCTGGCCTATCAGGTCATCACAAGGGTGCCGTGCAATCTGCCCTTCTGCATGGTACCCGCTCCTCCTTGGTTACGGGTCCTGTTCCTTTGGTGTTGCTAAGAACAGGTATACACAAATCCTGAGGAACACTCTGCACCACACCCACCAAACAACCATTGTGCAGCCTGAGGGGAATAGGGCCGCCCAGATCGAGGGATGGTAGAAGGAGGGCCAGAAGTGTCAGGAGTAAAGGAAGGGAGATGAGTAGTGGAGAAGTGCCAGTGAGCAGTGACAGGAAAGGTCTGGCGTGGAAGGAGCTGGAACCCCTGTCGCAGGGGGTAGTGACAGGGGGCACGGTACTGCCACGGAAGGCAAACCGGCAGCCTTGTGCTACAACCGGGCAGGGGCCAGGGCATGACGGGGTACGCGGACCCTAGGCTGGGAAGTAGCTTCATGAAGCCCAGTAATTCACCCAACGGGAACGGAAAGTTCAGAAACCGCTCTCCACCCGCTCCAAAATCGGGGTACTAGCGCAATGGAGGGATAGGACTTCCCAAAACCGTCCAGAAAATCCCAAGCGTGAACCCTGAGAGCAAGCTCACTCTGCTAGCCACGCAGGTGAGCGGGACCCGAGTAGTTTTAAGCGAAAGGGATCCACTAAGTGTAAACACGGTGCCAAGGGACAAGGCTTCAGACCAACCAGCAACGCCAAAAGGGCACGGGCCCAACGTGTTAGGATTAAGGCTGCAGGGCCTTCAAGACTTTGGTTTACCTGGTGTCAGTGTCAGTGTCGCGGGCGGAGGAGGGGACGCTGCACTCTCCCTCTGCTCGGGTCCGGCTGCCGCTGCTGCTGCAGCCGCTGCTGCTCGGTGGCTCGAGCGATGTGCCGGATCCCGGGGACTCGAGCGGCGCTCCTCGCCCGTGAGTGAAAAGGGGGATTGGTTTTTGGGATTTATTGTCCGTGACGCCACCCACGGTTGTGGTGATTGTGTGGACACCACCGCTGCTCTGTATGGGGATCCCGGGAGCGGTGACAGGGAGCAGCTTTGTTGTTATTTCTCCCCTCCGTGGGTAGGGGATTGATTGTCCCGGGGTCCTGTGATGGGGTAGGGATGGATGGTAGGCCGGGTGCGGGGCCTGGTGAGATGCAGGGTCGCGGGGGCAGCGCTGTGCCGTACGGCACGGTGGTACTCACTCAGCCTGAGACGTTGACACAGTTCTCGGTAAAACACACGGCTGGAAAGACTGTTCCCACGGACAGCTGCTGTTGCTTTTCCCCGGTAGTTAACGGTGATTGTCTCTTTCCCTGCACCTAGTACTTCTGTTGGTTGCGATGGGTTCCCACCGGTAACCCGCTCCCCAACTTGGATATGGGCCGGAGGAGCCCCTCTTTGCCCGCAGGCACTGGCCCTGAGAAACTGGTGCCTTGGCGGTGGTGGTGTCTCTCTCATACGGTTGGACTGTTGCCTTCAATCGGGACTTAGTTGTTTAGAGACCCGGGGGTCCCCTTCACTGACAGATTTGGCAAATTCACGGCGACTCCTAGCCTTGCCGGGATCCGAAAGGCCCCTGCCAGTGGTGCTGGCTTCTCCTTGTGTACCGGTCCGGTACCGCAGGGCCACCACCCATCCACGGTCCTCACGGCAACTCCGATAGGCCACTCCTGCAGACGGTTACCGCCGTCTGCTAACCTTGCTGTCTCAGTCCGGGGCACACACCCGGACTCACTTCAGGCTGCTCTTTTACCACTTTCCTAGCTTCACTCTACCTCCTTTCACTTCCTCCTCCAAAACTTAACTGCCAGTTTTCCCTCCTCCAGGACTGTGAACTCCTTGGTGGGTGGAGACCAACCGCCTGGCTCCACCCCCTGGTGTGGACATCAGCCCCTGGGGAAGGCAACAAGGATTTCTGGTTTAGCTTAGGTGTACCTAACCGGGGTGTAGGGTGTGGTGATGTCATTACCTGTGACCCCTGGCTTGTCCAGGGCGTCACGTTCCCCCTTAGCAAAATGCAGACCGTCCGCGGGCTGCCCGTCCAACACCGGTTTTATTTTTCTTTTAAACTGTAAAAAGATAAAAACACATACAAGTATATTAACACCATCCCACAACGGGAGGCACTTTCCTTAAATGTTGCAAACGGTTTCAAACGGTTACGGCTTCCGCTCTCTCCCACCCAAGTAAGCTGGCCCTGATGCTGCCCCTAAGAAAACAGGCAGCACCCATTGACCCCAGTCCTGCACCAAGTTACCCGAGCGGGATCTGTTCTTTCCAGGGGACCCACGTCCATGGGGAGCCCCTGGAACCCCCAGAGGGTAGCCACCGGTTTCTGTGGTGGCTGGGCCCCAGCCTGCTCCACTGTGGGCCTTCCCTCCAATCTGCCTCTCCGGAGGCGGCAACGGTGGAAGCTGCAACAACAACATTATTATTTACATCCCACAAGTTTGTGGTTGCCCTGCACGTTCACGGGCTTGTTCATAAAGAGTTCCTTATGCAACTGTTTGAAGGGTCCCCACGGGGACAACGGTGCCGGCAACAACCGGTTCAATCAGTAGGCTAATCAGGTTAACTTCGGTTAATCATTTTCAAAAACTCTCAAAACTGCACACTGGTGGTCCCAATGGGGACGGTGACAACGGTGCTCCGCTGCCCTACTCAGAGTCCTCGGCATCACTTTGGGGAAGGGGCACGGTGCTCACACGGGCCTCCTGGCTGCCCCTCAGCTTCGCATCCAGCGCAAACCACCCCCTCTCCCCGCAGTGCCGGGTGTATTGTACAAGGTCCCCTGGCATCAGGTTGCGGCCTGGGTGTTCTTCTGGCAGGTGAACATTCACATCCCGCCGGGCTATGAACACTTCAGCCTCCAGGCCCGGTTCATAAATGAATCCATAGCCCCGGCGGACATCAAACCGCCTCACCTGCCCCTCGTACAGCGGGCCCCGGACACGAAAAGTTGCCTGACGGAGATTCTCTTTTTCCCGGATTGCGCGGGCCACCAACTCCGCCTTCTTCCTTTCCCTCTCCTCGATTTCCAGGGCCAACGGTACCAGCTCCCTGTCCCAGTACGGCGCTGCTGAGAGCTCCGGCGCACGGGTCGGGCCCCGTGAGACCTGTTGGACACTGCCCACTGTTAGTGATCTGGGCGGCAGGTCCCGCGGTGACTTGGCCTTGGACACCGCCTTGCAGCGGCAAACCGGCGCAACCTCAGCCGAGGTGTGGGGGATGGGCACAGGGGCTTTCCTCTGCTGGGCCTTCGGCACGGAGCGGGCTATCGGCTCCGGCTCGGGGAACTTCTCGGGGGACGCCTCTGGTTCCGGCTTCGGAGCTTTCCAAGGGAGCACCTCCGGTCGACCACGGGCTCCAGCTACAGGTCGGCCCGCCGGGGCGGGCATGCTGGGTATCGCTACTGGTTGCGGTGGCAGCGGGCCTAGTGACGGGGTCACGGCTTCTGGGACGGGTGGCGAGGGAGGCAGCAGGGTGAGAGGGTTTAGACCGGGTCCCGCAGCCGCGATGACCGGCCCTTCAAGGGCATCGGGGCGTGGGTCACTCACCCTCCCTTCCGCAGCTTCCTCCTCGCGTCTCCGCACGGCCGCTACGACCTCCGCCATGTCGGTCTCCCACTCCTCCATGAGGAGCTGCATTTTGACCTGCAGCCTCTGGTAGAGCTGCGCGGTCCGGATCTCCACCCATGCCGCGGTTCCAGGCGCGGGGGCTACGGTGCTTCGGGACGGCATCCACATGTTGCTCGCGGCCTCTCCCAGGAACAAGATGGCTGCAGAGTCCTGGCGTCCCTGCTTTTATAGCCGCGGCTACATGCGACCAGTCGCCATTTCGTCCCCCTTAGCCTCTTTTCGGCTCCTCCTCTATTGGGGTGGGGTTTTGGCCTTCGCGCCTCCACTACTCGAGGAGACGCTCGAGCGGGAACTTTTCGCGCCAAAGATGGCGGCTTCTGAAATTTTCTGGCCGGACACCTCCGGCGGTAACAAGGCGCACCTCTACCCAACGGCAGAGTGGTAAGATCCTGTTCGTGACGCCAAGTTGTCGCGGGCGGAGGAGGGGACGCTGCGCTCTCCCACTGCTCGGGTCCGGCTGCCGCTGCTGCTGCGGCCGCTGCTGCTCGGTGGCTCGAGCGATGTGCCGGATCCCGGGGACTCGAGCGGCGCTCCTCGCCCATGAGTGAAAAGGGGGATTGGTTTTGGGGATTTATTGTCCGTGACGCCACCCACGGTTGTGGTGATTGTGTGGACACCACCGCTGCTCTGTATGGGGATCCCGGGAGCGGTGACAGGGAGCAGCTTTGTTGTTATTTCTCCCCTCCGTGGGTAGGGGATTGATTGTCCCGGGGTCCTGTGATGGGGTAGGGATGGATGGTAGGCCGGGTGCGGGGCCTGGTGAGATGCAGGGTCGCGGGGGCAGCGCTGTGCCGTACGGCACGGTGGTACTCACTCAGCCTGAGACGTTGACACAGTTCTCGGTAAAACACACGGCTGGAAAGACTGTTCCCACGGACAGCTGCTGTTGCTTTTCCCCGGTAGTTAACGGTGATTGTCTCTTTCCCTGCACCTAGTACTTCTGTTGGTTGCGATGGGTTCCCACCGGTAACCCGCTCCCCAACTTGGATATGGGCCGGAGGAGCCCCTCTTTGCCCGCAGGCGCTGGTCCTGAGAAACTGGTGCCTTGGCGGTGGCGGTGTCTCTCTCATACGGTTGGACTGTTGCCTTCAATCGGGACTTAGTTGTTTAGAGACCCGGGGGTCCCCTTCACTGACAGATTTGGCAAATTCACGGCGACTCCTAGCCTTGCCGGGATCCGAAAGGCCCCTGCCAGTGGTGCTGGCTTCTCCTTGTGTACCGGTCCGGTACCGCCGGGCCACCACCCGTCCACAGTCCTCACGGCAACTCCAATAGGCCACTCCTGCAGACGGTCATCGCCGTCTGCTAACCTTGCTGTCTCAGTCCGGGGCACACACCCGGACTCACTTCGGGCTGCTCTTTTACCACTTTCCTAGCTTCACTCTACCTCCTTTCACTTCCTCCTCCAAAACTTAACTGCCAGTTTTCCCTCCTCCAGGACTGTGAACTCCTTGGTGGGTGGAGACCAACCGCCTGGCTCCACCCCCTGGTGTGGACATCAGCCCCTGGGGAAGGCAACAAGGATTTCTGGTTTAGCTTAGGTGTACCTAACCGGGGTGTAGGGTGTGGTGATGTCATTACCTGTGACCCCTGGCTTGTCCAGGGCATCACATCAGCATCTCTGGACTGTGTGAGTACCTTGTGCCCCTTTGCTCCCAACGGGTCCCCAGCCTGCCAGCACCGAGCCCCGGGACACCTTCCCCTGCCCACGGAGGGGTTAACATCAATAGCTGCTGGGCGCTGCCCTCTCCCCTAAACGCACCAGCGGTGGTATCCCAATTTTTACCACGAACCGTGGGTGGCATCACAAACATTATCAAATCCACCCTTTCTAACCGCCATTTGTTTTCGGGAGGCCGCGCGACCCTGCCTTGGGTCCGAAGACCCCTCGAACCTCTGCGAATCCGGATCCGAGCAGCCCGTCGGCTGTCGCGGGGGCGGTACATTCATATACCCCACTCCCTTTATACCCAGCCTCCCAGACATATGCTCCACTAGCACCGCTGAGCTAGACCACTGCGTAATGCAAAAAAAAAGTTACCTGACCCTGCATGAAATATAGACGTACACTAAGGCCCCATTCAGAGCTATTGGTACCTTCACAGTATTATACTTTAAACAAATCCTATATGTTGTATGAATCATTAAAATAACATTTGTTTTTAATCTTCTCTACCTTTAAAAGTGAGTTTTCTATACTTTTCTAGGCTGAAAATCTATGATATCTTATAATTTGGCGCTTAATAAGCCCCATTAAAGAAATTATACTGTATAAATTCAACCTTAAAAATCTTGGTAATTATTAAATATTGGTTACAATAATAAAGCTATTTCTTGGCTATTGGCAGGTACAAAGAATGCAAAGTCATTTCCAAGCATAAAAATATCAAGGGGGTGAGCTTAAAATCCAGGAGTTGTCTCTTGAGAAGTTAGCAGCTGTACATGAATTACAGTGCTTGGCTCATTGTTACAACTTCTTTCCATGTGCTGTATAAAACCATGAATTAAAGCCGGTAGCCATTAAAAATGTCAAGTGCTACAGTTGAGGACCAATCCAGTGAAAAGGCCCCTGTGCAAAACAGTAAATGGGCTTTTTGCAGTAAAAAAAAACCTCATCAAAATGCACAATCCCTCTTACTTTGGGGGTAGAAATGGGCCCTCTTACTTCTTGGGCCCTGTGCGGCTACCCGTGCTGCACCAGTGATATGTACGCCCATGATCCAGTCCATGTATCACATGGTGAGCCATTTATTTTTAGTAGCCTTTGTATCCGTGGTGGACATCGCAGTGGAAATATATGTCAGGTTCCGTATCTCTGGCAATGGCAGCTGATTGTGCCAGTTTCCGAAGATAGACCGGCAGGATTTATAAGTTCATTGTCTTAAAAAGGTTGTTCTCTACTTTTACATTGATGAGCTATCCCTAGGGGCACTTTGCACACTACGACATCACAGGTGCGATGACGGTGGGGTCAAATTGAAAGTGACGCACATCCGGCGTCGCTCTCGATATCGTAGTGTGTAAATCCTTTTTGATACGATTAACGAGCGCAAAAGCTTCGAAATCTTATCATCGGTGTAGCGTCGGTCATTTCCATAATTTCGGATGACCGATGTTACGATGTTGTTCCTCGTTCCTGCGGCAGCACACATCGCTGTGTGTGAAGCCGCAGGAGCGAGGAACATCTCCTACCTGCGTCCTGCGGCTCACGCCGGCTATGCGGAAGGACAGAGGTGGGCAGGATGTTTACATCCTGCTCATCTCCGCCCCTCCGCTTCTATTGGCCGCCTGCCGTGTAACGCCGCTATGACGCCGCACGACCCGCCCCCTTAATAAGGAGGCGGGTCACCGGCCAGAGCGACGTCACAGGGCAGGTAATTGCATGTGAAGCTGCCGTAGTTATAATGTTCGCTACGGCAGCTATCACAAGATATCGCAGATGCGACGGGGGAGGGGACTATCGTGCATTGGCTTGCGATGTCGTAGTGTGCAAAATGCCCCTTAGGATAGGTCATCAATGTTTGATCAACTGGGGTCCGACCCAGCATACCCGCCAATCAGTTGTTCTCGGTCCCGGTGGTGGCAGCATGCAGTCGGAAATGCTCAGTTCTGGACCTGCTCAATTTTCTGACTGTGCCCGCAGCCAGGTACTGCACATCCGCCTTCCATTCAGATCAATAGGGGGGGGGATGTGCAGTGCCCGGCTGTGGCCACTATCATAAGACGGAGTAGCTTGGAAACTGAGAATTTTTAGTTGTCTGCTGCCTCCGCCGGGATGGAGAACTGCTCATCGGCGGGGGTGCGGGGTCAGACTCCGGCCAATCAAACATTGATGACCTATCCTAAGGATAAGCCATCAATGTAAAAATAGAGGACAACCCCTTTAAGGTTTAAAGAAGACACAATTCCAATGAGTTCAACCTAACATGTTGATTCAGAAAAAGGCAAAAATTACATGATGCAGATGCTAAATGCCCCATATCGACTACAGCTATGGCTATCAGACTAACCTCTCAGAGACTTATGCCGGCGTCACACGGTACGATATATCGGGCGATATGTCGTCGGGGTCACGTTGTTAGTGACGCACATCCGGCATCGTTTGACATATCGTACCGTGTGACACCGCCGAACAACTGTAAACGAGCAAAAATACTCACCTTATTGTTGCTCGTTGACACGTCGTTCATTTTCAAAATGTCGGTTCTCCTTCTGCGCGCCGGTTGTTCATCGTTCCCGTGGCAGCACACATCGCTCCGTGTGACACCTCGGCAATGACGAACACAGCTTACTTGTGTCCCGCCGGCAATGCGGAAGGAAGGAGATGGGCGTGATGTTTACGTCCCGCTCATCTCCGCCCCTCCGCTTCTATTGGCCAGCCGCTGTGTGACGTCGCTGTGACACCGAACATCCCTCCCCCTTCAGGAAGAGGATGTTCACCGCCCACAGCGATGTCGTCCGGGAGGTAAGTGCGTGTGACAGGGGGTTTAACGACTTTGTGCAACACGGGCAACTAATTGCCCGTGACGTACAAACGACAGGGGCGGGTACGATCGCTCGTGCGATCGCACGATAGATCGTCCCGTGTGATGCCGGCATTAAATGAGGGGCGTACAATGTATCAGGGTGCTACAGGGAACTGCATCCTGTACTCCAGGGTGTAGGGCCTAGCCCCCGTGGTTCCAGGTTCACATGAACCAGTGTCACTGACATCCGCACTACAAATCCCAACCACACCTCACACCAGGGCTGGACAAACACACCAGTGGGTTGGTAAAGTTGGAGCACGGCCTAGGGGTCAGGCAGACTGGTGGGAGGGAGGAAGTCAGTTTGGAGTGAGTGAAGTAGTAGCCCTCAGAGAGTGAGGAGCAGGGGAGTTGGAGCTCCCAGGGAGGCAACAAGTTGGGTCACAAACGGTGGTCCGAGACCACAGGAGTCGGGGACCAGTATTAGGAACACTGGACAGGAGTGTAACAGACGCAGTCTAGGAGGACTGTTGGCACCAGAAAGCCTAGCCACATTACCGGTACCGAGCAAGGCAGGGTACAGGACCCTAGATCGGGGAGTTGCTTCAAGCAACCGGATAATTAACCTGTGGAGGATAGTCTCTTTATGAACTTTCCCCAATAGCTCATAGAATGGAGGCATCAGCACAATGTGGGGGATAGGGTTCTCCAAAATACACAACCCACTGAAATCCCAAGTGCCAGCCACTAAAAGCACAGCTGCCATGCACACGGGTAATGGAGCCCCGAAAGCTTCAAGCCAAGGGGCCACAACAGTAAAACAATTTGTGCATGGAGGCAGGACTCAGGACTTACCAAGTGACACTGGTGGGAGCGGGACCTGGACGGGCTCCCCCCGTAGAGACTGCGGTGCCTGGAGACTTTGGTTTACCATCTGTGTGAGTGTCTGCTTAATCCACCTGATCCAACACCACGACTACCGCAGTGAGTAATTCTGCCCCCTGCACTCTGCTTCCCAAGGCCAAGCAAGCTACCCGTTCACCAAATCCACACTATCCGGGGCCTTCCCTACCTGCAGAGGGACCGACACCTGGCTGCCCCACACCATCTGCCCCGTTACTCCCATTGGCAGCGGCGGTACTCTCCTTTACCGCAACCCTTACATTTGAAGTGGCCGCAAGCCCCCAGGTCCGGAGACCCTAGAGCCACAGCAACCCCAGATCCAAGCAGTTCAACTGCTGCTGGGGCGGCACATACAACCTTTCTTGGTCTAAGGATCGTGTCGCGGGCGGGGAGTACGCCACTGCGCTCGCTCGCTAACGCTCGGGTTCGGCACTGCTGCGATGGCTGCTCGGTGGCTCGAGAGGTGGGCCGGATCCGGGGACTCGAGTGGCGCTCCTCGCCCGTGAGTGAAAGGGGTGGTTGGTTTGGGGGATTTAGTCCGTGACGCCACCCACGGGTTGTGGTGAGTTTGGGCACCACCGCTGCTGGTGACGAGGATCCCGGGAGCGATGGTGGGGAGCAGCTGGGATGTTGTTTTCCCCCTCCGTGGGTAGGGGTTGGTGGTCCTGGGGCCCGGTGAGGTGACGGGGAGGCAGGGTTGGCAAGGTGCAGGGTCGCCTGGACTGCGCAGTGCGGTGCCGGATGGCATGGTTGTACTCACTCAGCCACAAATGTACGCAAAGTCTCTGGTAAACCAAACGGCTGGATGGACGGGTCCTGCAGCCGGCTGCTGTGGTTTCTCCCAGACGGTTGGTGGTGGCTGCCTTTCCCTGCACCTTTGTGTATGTTCGGTCCCGATGGCTTCCCAACGGTAACCCGCTCCCCAGTGTGTATATGTGCCGGAGGAGCCCTTTTGCCCGCTGGCTCTGGCCCTTGGAACTCTAGCTGTAGCGGTAGCTGTATTTCCTTCTACTGGTCAGACGGTTGCCTTCTATCGGGTCTTGGCTGTTAGGAAACCCCTGGGGTTCCGGTCACTGACGGATTTGACCTCTTAACGGCGACTCCAAGCCTGGTCGGGGTCCGCAGGCCCTGCCGGTGTGTGTTGGCTTCACTTCGCTCCCCGATTCGGTACCGGCAGGCCACCGCCCGACCCCGGTCCTACGGTTCCGCGTTGATTTGCCTCTCCTGCAGACGGCCACCACCGTCTGCCAACCTTGCTCTTAGTGCCCGGGCCACACACCCGGACACGGTTAGTTTACTCCTTCTCACTCCTTCACTCCTCTCTCTTGCACTTCCCTAACTGATCTCTCTTCCTTTTCCCGCCTCCAGGACTGTGAACTCCTCAGTGGGTGGGGCCAACTGCCTGGCTCCATTCCACCTGGTGTGGACATCATCCCCTGGAGGGAGGCAACAAGGATTTTGTGTCTGGCTGATGTGCCTTTATAAAAAGATAAAGAACCCCGGCACACAGTATGGAAGGAGGATAAACAGTCAATGGTTTTTGTAGTATGTTCGAGTTTTATTCAAAAGAAGTTTTCACAACAATTGGAAGTTGCAATACAGTCCTTTCACAACAACAAGGAGTTGCAATACAGTCCGACGTTTCGGCTCTTAAATGAGCCTTCACTAGGGACATAAAGGTACCGTACTGATGTTGTACAGAGTGGGTCCTGTGCACAACACTAGGAGATGAGAAACTGGAGAATTCAATAGATTAAGGGTCCTCGTGGCTCCAAGTGAAAGGAATATAGTAGCTGGATGTAGGTGAGTGCTACATCCAGCACTCAATCACCTTGTGCTGCCTTGTGCTACAACCGGACAGGGGCCAGGGCACGATGGGGTACGCGGACACTAGGCTGGGAAGAAGCTTCCCCCAGCCCAGTAATTCGGTAAGACGGAAACGGAGTCTTCAGGAACCGTTCCCCACCCGCTCTAGAATCGGGGTACTAGCGCAACGAGGGGGATAGGACTTCGCACAACCATCCAGAAAATCCCAAGCGTGAACCCTGAGAGCAAGTTCACCCTGCAGCACACGAGTAGTTTTAAGCGAAAGGGATCCATACGAAGGGCACACAGTGCCAAGGGACAGGGCTTCAGACCAACCAGCAACACCAAAGGGGCACGGACCCAGCATGCTCGACCAACAGATACGGAGCATTCAAGAGTTTGGTTTACCTGGTGTCAGCATCAGTGACTTTGGACTGTGTGAGTACCCATATTCCTTCACCCCCGATGGGTTCCCCACTCCATCCATCAACGAGTCCCGGGACACCACTCCCCCTGCCCACGGAGGGGTTAATATCTCGAGCTGCCAAGCCATCGTTCCCGGGCTCTCCCCCCAAACGTCAGCGGTGGTCCCTCATGTTACCACACACCGTGGGTGGCGTCATGAACATTATCCCATTGACGACCCAAAACATCCCCCCTTTTTATTCCGGGTAGCCGCGCGACCCCGCCTCGGATCCGGAGACCCCTCGAGCCACTGTGGATCCGGGTCCGAGCAGCCCATCGGCTGTTGCGGGGGCGGCACACCTGACATACAGAAGAAACAAGTGCATGATGGGATTTTTTTTACACGCAAATTTGGTCAGTGAAAAAAAAATGGCTCATCTGCAAGACCCCACTGAATAACATGGCTCCGTGTGCTGTCAATGTTAGGTCTGGTTTTTCACATACAGCACTCAGCCGAAAATACACTGGTGTGATCCCGGCCTAATGAAGGGCTCATTCACACGTCAATGAGTCTTCACGTGCACAGTAAGATTCTGTGTTCCATCAGTTCGGTCAGTGACAATTTTTGTTATCAGATATGTCAGAGTTTCATCAGTTTTTCTCGGATAAAAAAAAAAACAAAAAACGTTAGGAGGTTTCTCTTATCAAATACTCATTAAAAAACGGACAGCAGAGAGCTGGCATCTGAGCGCTTCCAATTTCTTCATGGACCCATTGACTTGCATTATTTGGATCAGAATCTGACAACGCTCTGTGATTTTGTGTGAACCACTAAGGGCACTTTCACACTTGCGTTGTGCGTCATCCGTTACAATGCCTTGTGTGATGCATGTGATGGATGCCTTGCAAATAGTGTCATAATAAAGGCAACGGATTCCTGTGAAATAACATGTTACGTTAAGTTTTCTAGCCGCGAGAGAGAGAGAGCCCCCATCATCACCGCACACGCAACAACTACTGCACTCATCATCATCATACACATCCCGGCACTACAGCCCCCATCATGACCACCGCACACACAGCAGCACTACCACCCCCATCATCACCGCACACACCCCAGCACTACAGCCCCCATCATCACCGCACACGCCCCGGCACTACCGCACCCATCATCACCGCACACACCCAGGCATTACCTCAGTGACATTCCCGCTGACAGCGTGACTCCCTTCAGCTTCTGCCTGGAGCTCACAGGAGCGGCGATGTTCTACTGCTGCTCCTGTCAGCTTCATGTAGCAGAGCTGGATGCATCGCGGGACCTTGTGTGGATTACGTCGCACCTGGAGGGGTATTTGGGGATTTTAATAAAGTGGTGAAAGAGGGTGTTTTTTGTCTTTATTCCAAATAAAGTATTTTTCCGGGTGTATGTGTTTATTTACTTTCACTTACAGGTTAATCATGGAATGTGTCTCATAGACGCCTGCCATGATTAACCTAGGACTTAGTAGCAGCTATGGGCTGCCATTAACTCCTTATTACCTCGATTGCCACCGCACCAGGGCAATTCAGGATGGGTCGGGTAGAGTCCCAGAACTGTCGCATCTAATGGATGCGGCAATTCCGGGTGGCTGCTGGCTGATATCTTTAGGCTGGGGGGCTCCCCATAACGTGGGGCTCCCCATCCTGAGAATACCAGCCTTCAGCTGTGTGGCTTTATCTTGGCTGGTATCAAAATTAGGGGGGACCGCATACCGTTTTTTTTCAATTATTTATTTATTTATTGTACTGCACGATATAGACCCACCCACCGGCGGCTGTGATTGGTTGCAGTGAGACAGCTATCACTCAGCGTGGTGGTGTGTCTGACTGCAACCAATCATAGGCGCCGGTGGGCGGGGAAAGCAGTGAATACTAGATGGAATAATGAGCGGCCGGCATTTTCAAATGCAGGAGAAGCTGCCAGAGGAGTGTGACAGCTGTGCAGCGCCGCGCGCGGTGATCGGTGAGTATGAGAGAGGGGGTGAGAGGGGGGAGAGAGACCAGGAGTGATTTTAAATGATTTAGATCGTTCTGCTGGACATGCTGAGCATGCGCAGTAGAACGTGATGGAATCAGTCAGCGGATTCCGCCGCTTAGTGCATTGCGGCGGAATACGCCCCCATAGACAATCATTAGACACCTTGGCGGATTCTAACTGAATCCGTCAAGGTGCGTTATTTTAATGACCTAAAAAACGCTACATGCAGCGTTCCCTCCGCCTGACGCTGCGTCAAAATAACGACTCAGCGTCATCCAGCGGATGCAATGCAGACACTTGTGTTACAGTGCGTCGTCAATACAAGTCTATGGAGAATAGTGCAGTGCGTTAACGGACTGCGCTATTCTCCATAGCGGCAGATTGCACTGAACGCAAGTGTGAAAGTGCTCTAAGTCTTCACAAATACACGGACCTGTTATCAGCCCCATAGACTCTCATAGGTACAGGTTCTATCTGTGATCAGCTCCATAGACTCTCATAGGTATGGGCTCTATCTGTGATCGGCCCCATAGACTCTCATAAGTACGGGCTCTATCTGATCGACCCCATAGACTCTCATAGGTACGGGCTCTATCTCTGATCGGCCCCATAGACACTCATAGGTACGAGCTCTATTGGTGAGAAACACGGATAAAACTTGTATGAGAAAAACAGACATCAGAATGACGCCTCAGAGAGACATCAATGAGCACAAAAGCCGGGTCTGTACAATGAGGATCTGTGTAATGTCTAATGCTGTCCCCACTTATTGCGCTGCACACCTAGCACATGCCCTATACAGACCACCATCCACATGATGAGGTCTAATAACACACGGATAAACCTGCAAGGGTAAATTTACATGCGAGGTATAGACTAGGAAACAAATGATGAGTCTCGTATTGACCATTTCACTGACATCACGATGACAGTACAGCAGCCAATCAGTGAGCTCAGCAGCTGTGAGCGGGGTAGTCGGTTTACACTGACAAAGCTGCAGAGCTCACTGATTGGCTCCTGCACTGTCATCGTGATGTCAGTGAAATGGTCAATGCCAGACACCAGCCGCAGAGAATGGCCAGTAGACCTAGGGATGGTGAGTACAGCACAGTTTGATTTTTTTTTACACTGAAGTGCACTCTTGGACGAAGCTTAACTGAAAGTGAAAAAACCCTTCAAGGTTTTCATGGGGTCACTATGACTGGTGGCATTGTCCTATGGTTACAGTTCAGTACAGTGTCAGGAAGGAGCACCGTGCAGCCAGGCCGACGTCAGCATACAGTGGCAGGGCAGTGTCACAGACCTGCACATCCCTAAACTCTCCCTTCCCCACTATCAGGTCTGGACACAGGTCAGGGTCACACTATTCCTGACTTTCAGGACCCTAAAGCCCTTTGCACTGCACATGGAGGGGGATTCTATCAGATATGAAATAGAGAACAAAACAGAATTTCTGTGTTCACAGGAAACAATTGTGACGCCCTGGACCCCAGGGGTCACAGGTAACAACACCCATCACACCACATACACACCCCCATCCCTTGTGAGGACACACCCGTCACCCGAAAGGGAGACCTGATGCCTCCCTCAGGGCCAGAAGGGCACACCAGGTGGGCGGAATCAGGCGGAAAGGCACGTCCACCGAGGAGACTACTGTCCTGAGGCAGAAAATACAAACAGTTAGTCAGTTAGGAGTTGTGAGTTAGTAGTAGTTGGTAGGGAGTGGAGAGTGACAGGAGGAGGAAGGAGAGAAGCTGTCTGGGACCCGGGTTGGAGCCTGGGATCCCCGAAACTTCAGGCAGGCAAATGGTGGTGGCCGCCTGCAGGAGTACCGGTATAGCGACCGGCGGAACCATAGGGACCGGGCCAGGGTTGGAGCCCGCCGGACCTGAACTGGGGAGTCAACAGCTAATCGGAGCACCAGCAACTGGGTACTCAGACCCCGTCCTAGCTTAGAAGCCACTGACTTTAGGCAAATTCACTGATTGCAGTCTGGACCTCACGGGTTCATCCTCACCCAAAGTCCCGAAAGAAGGCAACAGCCCACCGATACCGGGTGAGAGCCACCGCCAAGGGCCAAACATCCGACGGGCCAGCGCCTGCGGGCAACCAAGGGCTCTTCCGGCAGCTAAATGCCGGGGAGAGGGCTACCACTGCCCAGGCAGGGGAGCCAAAAATCACAACAGAAGGTGCAAGGGAAAGGGGCCACCATCAGCCTCACATGGGACACAAGCAGCCGGCTGCGGGACCCGACCATACCCGAACTTTGGTTTACCAGTGACTCCGAGTGTGAATTAATAGTGAGTACACCAGTGCCATCCGGGCACAACACCGCACTGCAGCACGGCACCCTGCACCCTGACATCATCGCCCGTCCCACCGGGCCCCGGGACACACTGCCCCTACCCACGGAGGGGCTAACATCCAGGCTGCGCCCTCAACATCGAACCCGGGAGCTCCCTTCACTCCCACCGCAGCGGTGGTGCATCCCGTCACCACGACCCGTGGGTGGCGTCACGACCCGTCCAACGACAACGCGGCCCCCGGCTGCGAATCTCGTCCCACACCACCACCCCACTGCCTCCCCTTAACAGAGCGACGTGGCCCCCGGTCCGGAGGCGCTCGAGCCACCGACAACCCGAGCCCGGACCTCGAGCGGCTCGGAGCGGCCGAGCCCTTTCAGGGCAGTACAGAATCACCTCCCCAGAGAAGTGCTGTCTTGAGTTTCCACTCACCAGAAGCACAGCCTGCAGTGTCTGTACAGAGCTGCCATCCTCACACTCTTCTATCTGGCAACAGCACATATCACTGATCTGAAGATGCTGACTTGAGGATCAGAGCTTCCTCCTCTTCAGTGCTGCCTTCATGCTCCTGGCAGATTCCTGAGTGAGTCGAGCAATCTGCATTTTGATTGGTGAAGCCTTCCACAGCAGCCCTCTGCTGACTGCTGATTCACCTATCAGCGCTTTCCTTTCATTTTCTTCTGCTCTCACAGCAGCCTTATCTCTGTGCCCTCACAACACCCCGCCCCCTCCATCAAATGCCGGATTTACTACTTTACCCTGCTCTACTCCCGCTTAGTTAAAGAGTCGCAGAAGCTACAGGTGGGCCCCTCTGAGCACGGGGCCCAAGTCAACCGCCCCCTCTGCCCCCCTGGTAGCTACGCTACTGCTTTGCACTGATGAAGGGCAATAACCCAAAAACACTGTGTCTGTAAATTGAGGTTGTGATATGGCATAAATCCTAAGACATATGATGAGGTTCATTAAAGGGCCCCTTTTGACTCTTAGGGGTACTTTGCACACTACGAGATCGCAGGTGCGATGTCGGTGGGGTCAAATCGAAAGTGACGCACATCCGGCATCGCAGTCGATATCGTAGTGTGTAAAGCCTTTTTGACACGATTAACGAGCACAAAATCGTCATAATCGTATCATCGGTGTAGCGTCGGTCATTTCCATAATTTAAACCGATGTTACGATGTTGTTGCTCGTTCCTGCGGCAGCAAACATCGCTGTGTGTGAAGCCGCAGGAGCAAGGAACATCTCCTACCTGCGTCCTGCGGCTCACGCCAGCTATGCGGAAGGAAGGAGGTGGGCGGGATGTTTACGTCCCGCTCATCTCCGCCCCTCCGCTTCTATTGGCCGCCTGCCGTGTGACGTCGCTATGACGCCGCACAACCCGCCCCCTTAATAAGGAGGCGGGTCGCCGTCCAGAGCGATGTCGCAGGGCAGGTGAGTGCATGTGAAGCTGCCGTAGCGATAATGTTCGCTACGCCAGCTATCACCATGATATCGCAGCTGCGACTGGGGCGGGGACTATCGCGCTCGGCATCGCAAGCATCGGCTTGCGATGTCGTAGTGTGCAAAGTGCCCCTAAGGCGATGTGCGCACGCTGCACATTTACCACGGATTTACCCGTGGATTTGCTGCAGAAAATCTGTCCAACATTTCTGCAGTCATTCCCCAGCAAATCCTATGGGTTTTAAAAAATGCTGTGCGCACACTGCATTTTTTTATACCCGCGGATTTACCCGAGGATTTTCCGCTGCGGAATTAATGAGCATGTCACTTCTTTTCTGCAGGTAGCTGCGTTTTTTGCAATAGATAATGGTAACAATCCACAGAGACCAACCTGCGGAAAATCCACAGTAAACCCGCGGCAAAACCGCATGCGGATTTCGCTGCGGTTTTGGTGCGTTTTTTTACCTCGGGTGCGGGATTCTTTAAGAGGGTCCGGATTTCCCTTAAGAAAAAGTCACTTTCTAGAGCGCACATAGCCTTAGGATTGCTTTTTTCCAATAGGTGGCACTAGAGTTCGTCTACTTCCTCCCTGAAGAGACAATTAAGGCTGCTTTCACACATCCGGCTTGAGCTGTACGGCTCAGTTCGGCTGTGCAAGCTATGCAACGGATGCGGTGAAAACACCGCATCCTTTGCATAAGTTTTTCCCATGCGGCCCGTCCGGTTTTTGCCGCTTGCGGCACGCTACTGAGCATGCGCAGTGGCAAAAACCGCATGCGGCGGCCGGATGCGGTTTTTGCCGCATCGCGCCGCATCCGGCATCCATAGGGATGCATTGGAAAATGCACCGCATCGGTCGGATGCGGCGCGATGCGGGTTTTTTTGCCGCACAAAAAAAGTGCCAGGCTACGTTCCATCCGGCCGCCGCATCGGCTAAATCTGCCGCATGCGGCAAAAAACGGACGGAACGCAAGCCCATGCGGCACAATGCGGCACTAATTAAAGTCTATGCAGAAAAAACGCAACCGGCAGAAAAAAAAAACGGTTGCGATTTTCCTGCAAAGTGCCGGATTGTGCCGCACAGCAAAAACCGGATGTGTGAAAGCAGCCTAAGATATATGTAAACATTGAATATATGAATTTTAAACATTGAATATATGAATATACTTAGACAATTGTCACAATAGTTGCACCTGTCACATTTGCTTCATTCTTTTAGAAGTTGCTAGTCATTGGCTCAAGGGTTTCCCATTGTCCTTGTATGATGGATCCTCTACCTAGCAGACATTCATAGTATATCCAGGCTTGTAGCGCCCCTTATGTTGTGCCCTAGGCATTACATTGTAACAGTTTTGGTAATATTTTAATTTGCATTAAATAAAACTCATAAAGCCCAACGGCAGTTTTATTTTAAAATAAATTACAGCGATTCTCATACCAGTACCCACCATACTGCGCCCTGTTCACAGTTCCAGTCACTCCGCGAACACTTAATGCTGCCAATTACACAGTATCTCTTTATAACAGCAACAAACCACACAATTCCAATTTGACGCCCATGGACTAGTCAGGTCATCACAGGGTACTGCACGCTCTTTATCCTTAGTGCAGGACTCAAACCCCCATGGTTCTGGGTTCCTAACATGTAGTACTGCCTCTACCAGCATCCAAAAATCCCGATCACACATAACACCACACCCTGTCAGACACACCAATGGGCTGCTGAGCTGGAATAGGGCCGCCCACCTAGGGGGTCAGGCAGACTGGTGGGAGGTGACAAGTGAGTTCTGTGGTAGTGACTCGCCCACCCCAGGGCTATGGGACACCCGGTGCCGGGCCGGACTAGTCCGGGGGACGTCAGTGGTGGCGGGGCCCGGCTCCGTGGCCCTGGTGGGTGTCAGTAGAATATGTGGCTAGGTGAATAAAGTTTGTGTTCGTGACGCCACCTGTGGTATGCGGCTATTAAGCCGCTGCTGCTGTGTGAGGCCACCGGGATGATGTTACGGCAGCAATGGTGGTACTGCTCCCCACAGGTGGAGCAATGCCCGGGGCACAGTTGGTGCTTGTGAATGTCTATGCAGCTGAAATAACAGAGACCACTCCAAGGGTGCAGTTCAAGTTCTTTACTCACAATTCTTGTCGGGGCCCAGGGGCCCTTGGACTGCTGGGACCACTGTCAGGGACCTCCGCCGTTTCTGGGTGATTCTGAGAGTAAAAGCCGGTACCCTTCTCTTTAGTGTCTCTATCTTCTGCTGTCTTCCTTAGCCTTGCCTTTGATAGGGTGAACCTGGCTTGGCCTCCACTACAGCCTCCAGGCTGGGGGGTCACCTGTCGGCTGATTACCCCTTTTCTGGAAGGTCTGCTATGGGTTCTGGCCCGGGGAGTTTACAACATTCCCTGGGCCTCGGTTTTTACTGTTTGGAGATGATCTTTGCACTCCTCCAGTCTCTAGGGACCGTCCCCTGTTGCAGCTTGATCCCTCCACCGATGTTCTTGTGGATCAGGCCACCGCAGCTCTAAACTGCCCTGGACAGCTCTACAGACTACCTGTGGCCCTGCGACTCCTTCTGTTCTCTGCGTGGTGTCACCTGGACCCTCCGAGTCCCAGGATCTTCACCAGGAAGCGTCTCTTTCTGTTTCTCAGCTCCTGACTGACTTGGAGCTTTCTTTCCTTTCTCCTCCTTGCCTGCCTCCAGCAGGCCCCCTCCTCCTTCCCCACTTTCTCTCGTTCTCCTTCTTCAACTACATGCTGGCTCCTCACTCTCTCACTCCCTGAGGTAGACTGAAACTAACTTGACCTTCCTTCCTCTATCTGCTCTCTTGTGGCACCTCCCACCTCCCCAGTTGCTAAGCTACCACCCTATGGGAGCAGGGATGGGTCTTACGGCCCCTCTCAGCATGCAGCATGGGAGGGTTTTCTGCCACTATCCCTGGTCCCAGTGTGTTCCTAGCAATGGGTGTAGTGTGGATTTACCAGGGGACCGGTGTTCACTCCCTTCCTCACCCAGAATGGGGCATCACACCGCTGATGGGGTGTAATGACCTGTGGCGACGGAAGCCTCAGGGGTGCCACACTCCCCCACAGCGAATCCCAGCACGTCCTCGGGCTGAAAAGACAACAAAACATGTGGGAGAAACTGCAGAAACATTTTTGTTATGCATAACATAAAACAATAAAACATTTCTTCCCTTTATGGGAGGCATAGGTACTTAAACGTTGCAAACTTCTTATAAAGAAACATCTAAGTGTGCACTTTCAGTTCATTGCACAGTTTGGGCACATCCCCCATAATTCTGGTAGGGGGCACAACGGGTGCAACTATATACATTCTTGGCTACAACAAGTCCAGTAGCCTGGCAGTTCGTTTCTTTTCCAATCAACAAAAGTGCAAAAACTCAACCAGCCACTAAGTCCAGTGGCCTGGTTACACAGGACACATAAGACATCACATTCACCGGGGCCCACATTCCAGTTCAGTGGCCCGGTAACACATAAACATGGGGGGTGACGCCTTCAAAAAGTACAAGGGGCAGTAAGGCAGGGTAGGGTGTCATCTTCAAAAAGAACATTAGGGCAGCACAAAAGGGACATCTTCACAAAGAATGAGGGGCAGACAGGGGCTATATACAGTTCAGCTTCTTTTCTTACTTCTTTACATGTAGGGATTCTTCTCCGGCTCCCCACCTGGCAGCAGGTAGACAGCGGTCAGCACAGTCTGCGTCTGCTGGTCTTTGCGGGCCGCACCTGGCATGGCGGCGGCCTGTATTGGAGTCGCTGCTGTGACCGATTCTTGACGGGCCGCACCTGGCGTGGCTGCGGCCCGGGCTTGGCGGGCCGCATCTGCGGCGTGGATTAACGTCGCCGCTGCGGCGGGATCTTGCTTGTCCGAGCGGGGTATCGCTGCTGGGGCCTGAGCTGGACAGGCTGGGCTTGGCGTCGCTGCTGCGGTGTGGATGGGCGCCGCTCCGGCGGCGAAATCTCGGCGGGCCGCACCTGGCGTGGCTGCGGCCTGGATCGGCGTCGCCGTGCCGGGCGTCTCTCCAGGGACCGCGGGAATGGCAGCGGGGGTTGGGGCACTCGCGCCGGCAGGGGCAGCATGGGACTCACCCAGATCTAGGCCGGAGATGCTCTGCAGCAGGATCGGCATCGCTGGTGTGGACTCTGGATGGACGTGGGCATCACCCCCATGCAGGCCTCGCTGCACAGACTTCTGCAGACTCCTCATGGCCAGCACCATCTCCTTCCCCCACACGGCTGTCTCCCGTCCGCTCTGCTTCTTCATCCCGTCAGCCATCCTTCCGACCTCAGCCTCCAGCTCAGCGGCGGTCACAGGCCTGATCCAGGTGAGCTCCCCCTGGCCTCCGCTTACAGGAGCCATTTTCTTTATCTGCTGGTCTGGCATTTAGACTCTTTCTGCCAGCCGGCCAGCTTGTCTAGTCGCCATTTCTTCTTTCTCCGCCTTCCATGGCGGGCACCGCTTCGCGCTCTTTTCTTGGACAAGGGGGCAGGGCTTCTCTTTGCGCCCTTTCTTCTTGCACGCCCCCCTTCTTCCCGCGCTCAGTGGCTTCAATGGCGGCAGTTTCTCACAGTAAACACAGGCTATTTCACGATTCTTCAGGTGCACAGTACCCGGTGTGACCGGGCATGAAATCCTGTTCGTGACGCCAAAAGTTGACTCGCCCACCCCAGGGCTATGGGACACCCGGTGCCGGGCCGGACTAGTCCGGGGGACGTCAGTGGTGGCGGGGCCCGGCTCCGTGGCCCTGGTGGGTGTCAGTAGAATATGTGGCTAGGTGAATAAAGTTTGTGTTTGTGACGCCACCTGTGGTATGCGGCTATTAAGCCGCTGCTGCTGTGTGAGGCCACCGGGATGATGTTATGGCAGCAATGGTGGTACTGCTCCCCACAGGTGGAGCAATGCCCGGGGCACAGTTGGTGCTTGTGAATGTATATGCAGCTGAAATAACAGAGACCACTCCAAGGGTGCAGTTCAAGTTCTTTACTCACAATTCTTGTCGGGGCCCAGGGGCCCTTGGACTGCTGGGACCACTGTCAGGGACCTCCGCCGTTTCTGGGTGATTCTGAGAGAAAAAGCCGGTACCCTTCTCTTTAGTGTCTCTATCTTCTGCTGTCTTCCTTAGCCTTGCCTTTGATAGGGTGAACCTGGCTTGGCCTCCACTACAGCCTCCAGGCTGGGGGGTCACCTGTCGGCTGATTACCCCTTTTCTGGAAGGTCTGCTATGGGTTCTGGCCTGGGGAGTTTACAACATTCCCTGGGCCTCGGTTTTTACTGTTTGGAGATGATCTTTGCACTCCTCCAGTCTCTAGGGACCATCCCCTGTTGCAGCTTGATCCCTCCACCGATGTTCTTGTGGATCAGGCCACCGCAGCTCTAAACTGCCCTGGACAGCTCTACAGACTACCCGTGGCCCTGCGACTCCTTCTGTTCTCTACGTGGTGTCACCTGGACCCTCCGAGTCCCAGGATCTTCACCAGGAAGCGTCTCTTTCTGTTTCTCAGCTCCTGACTGACTTGGAGCTTTCTTTCCTTTCTCCTCCTTGCCTGCCTCCAGCAGGCCTCCTCCTCCTTCCCCACTTTCTCTCGTTCTCCTTCTTCAACTACATGCTGGCTCCTCACTCTCTCACTCCCTGAGGTAGACTGAAACTAACTTGACCTTCCTTCCTCTATCTGCTCTCTTGTGGCACCTCCCACCTCCCCAGTTGCTAAGCTACCACCCTATGGGAGCAGGGATGGGTCTTACGGCCCCTCTCAGCATGCAGCATGGGAGGGTTTTCTGCCACTATCCCTGGTCCCAGTGTGTTCCTAGCAATGGGTGTAGTGTGGATTTACCAGGGGAGCGGTGTTCACTCCCTTCCTCACCCAGAATGGGGCATCACACCGCTGATGGGGTGCAATGACCTGTGGTGACGGAAGCCTCAGGGGCGCCACAGTAGCCTTTGAGCCTTGAGGAGCTAGGGGAGTGTGTGGCTCCCGGGAAGTAAAGGTTCGGTTGCAGACGGTGGTCTGAGCCCGGAGGAGTCAGAGACCTGGTCACGGGATATTGGGACTGGGTGCCTGGACTAGTCTTGGAGAACAGTCAGCAGCTTGAGTACAATAGCCAGTCCGGGACCGAAAGCACAGTGGGGTACTGGACCCTAGGTCGGGGAGTAGGTTCAAGCAACCCGGCAATTAACCTGCGGAGGATAGTGACTTTATGGACTGTCCCCACGAAGCTCAGAGATCAGGGGCACTAGCGCAACGAGGGGGACAGGGCTTTCCAATTCAAGCAGCCCACAGAAATCCCAAGCGTGAGCCCTTGAGAGCAAGCTCCTCTTCTATCCATAGTAGGGAGCGGGGCCCGGACAGGTTTATGCTTACAGGCCACTTGGACACTTTTAAAATTGTGCACGGGGACAGGCTCCGTACCATCAGGCAGTACTGCAGGGGACAGATATGTGACGCCCTGGCCTATCAGGTTGTCACAGGGTATTTTGCAATCTGCCCTTCTGCACAGTATCCACCCTCCTTGGTTACGGGTCCTGGTTCTTTGGTGTTGCTAACAGCTTAGCCAATCGAAATCCTAGGAAAACTTCACACTTTACCCACCAGACACACCATTGGGGGACCTGAAGGGAATAGGGCCGCCCACATGGGGGTTTAGTGAGAGGAAAATGAAGAAAGTGACAGTTGAGCTGGAGTTGAGCTTGGGGAGTTGAAAGGAGAGGTGGAGGGGAAGTGACCCTCTGAGAGGGAGAGGTCACAGAGAAGAGCTCCTGTGTACTAGGTGGCAGACGTTGGTCTGGGCCTGGTAGGAGCTGGAACCCCGGTCGCAGGGGATAGTGCCAGGGGGCATGGACAGCTGAGGAGGGCAGCCAGCGGCCTTGAGCTATCAACGGGCAGGGGCCAGGGCAAGACGGGGTACGTGGACCCCAGGTCGGAAAGTAGCTTCACGCGTTCCGGTAATTTACCCGACGGGAGTGAAGACTTCAATATTCATCCCCAACCCGCTCCAAAATCGGGGTACTAGTGCACCGATGGGATAGGACTTTCCCAATACAGTCCAAAGAAATCCTACGCGTGAACCCTGAGAGAAAGCTCACTCGGTTAGCCATACGGGTGAGCGGGACCCGAAGAGTTTTATACCCACCGGTCCAACAGAGACAGAGGTGCCAAGGACAGGGCCACAGGCTAAGAGCAACACCAAGGGCACGGACCCAAGCGTGCTCCCTACAAGCTGAAGTGGTGCTCAGAATTCTGGTTTACAAGCTGTCGTTGTTGTTATTTCCTGGACTGAGTGAGTACACTGAAAACCCCTGTTCCTACTCCCTACGGCACCCAAGCACCTCACCATCCAATGGGCCCCGGGACACAAACCCCCTACCCACGGAGGGGTTAAACATCAGGTTGCCACACCATCGTCACCGGGCTCCCCGACGGCAGCGGTGGTCCCTCACATTACCACACACCGTGGGTGGCATCACGAACTTTCCATTCTCCCCTGTAAATATCCCCCCCTTTCATTGAGGGGCTGCACGACCCACCGGGTCCGGAGACCACTCGAGCCACCGCAGATCCGGATCCGAGCAGCCCAGCTGCTGGTATGGGGGCAGCACAGATACCCGGTCGGGCTCCCCCAAGAGGACAGCAGCACCCAGAGACTTGGTTTACCTTGTTGTCAGAGTCTGCTTTCATCACCGATGCTGTCTGAGTGAGTACCTGGTCATCCCCTGCTTCCAGCAAGCTTGCGCTCCCCTTTACCCCACCATCCAGAGTCCCAGGCCCTTCCCTACCCATGGAGGGAAAACGTCATCTAGCTGGCCCCATTCCATAAACCCCGGTACTCCCATCGGCAGCGGCGGTACTCTCCGTTACCGCACACCATGGGTGGCGTCACAAACTATATCTCCCCTGTAAATAACCCCCCCCCCCCTTTTTACATTTAAGAGTGGCCCCTAGCCCCCTGGGTCCGGAGACCCTCGAGCCACGAGTAATCACCCCCGGACCCGAGCGGTTCAACATGATAGTGCCAACTAGACATTGCTTCCATAGAATGCCAACTCCCCATAACTGAGCCATCCTCGCAGATTTCGGTCAAGACAAGCTTGAATCTAATTGAGAGCATGCTTAGAAGGATTCAGGTAGTGTTCAAAGCCAAAGGTGGATTTAGAAAATGCTAACCAAATAAAAAAAAATTAAATTTAGATTTTTAGGAGTAAAACAGTAACATTTTAGTGACATGACAAGAATCTGCATAACTAATCATATGCAAAAGCAGTTGAAAGTCAAATTTATGCATGAGATAGCCAAGATGATTGTCTATAAAATGATGGTAGTGTTATACTCAAAGCTGTAGTGAAAGGTGAGATATGGAGCCTGAAAGTCAAAAGTTCAAAGCACTGTACCCTTTTCCTGGTCAATGTATATTATTAATCTTAGTTTCATAGTGACATTAAAAAAAAAGTTCTATAGACCTCAGTGTTGTCAAATATTGGGAAATTATTCTTGTAGTCTGTGAGATATGAAATAAAATGTTAAATTTCAATAGTGCTGTACTTGTTTATGCTAAGCATTGTACACAGGGGGCTCTGGGGCCATCATATTATATACAGTCATGGCCAAAAGTGTTGGAACCCTTGAAATTTTTTCACAAAATAAAGTACCGTATTTTTTGTTTTATAAGACGCAGAGGATTATAAGACGCAACCCAATTTTAGAGATAAAAAAAAGGTAAAAAAAATGAAAGTGGGGTCCGTCTTATACTCCTGTGTTGTCTTACAGCAGCAAAGGTGGTGAAGCGGGTCACAGGAGGCAGAAGTTGTGCTGGCAGCAGCGGCGGGTACGTGGCAGCAATGGCTACAGCAGCGGTGGCGGTCAGTGGCGGCAGCAGCGGTGGCGGTCAGTGGCGGCAGCAGCGGCGGTGGTCAGTGGTGGCAGCAGCGGCAGCTGTCAGTGGCGGAAGCAGCGGCGGGTCCGTGTCGGCAGCAGCGGTGGTTCAGTAGTGGAGCAGGCCGGTGCGGTGAGTGTCCCAGTATCCGCGGTCCCGGGTCAAATGATGGTCGCCTGGAGCGGCACATGAACAGATGGAGCTCTCATCCAAGAGCGCCATCTGCGTACGCGCTGACTCCCGGCGCCATCATTTGAACAGGTTCACTCACCGCACAGCCACCGTAGTCCGCATAGCCACCTGACCTCACACACGCACAGAGTGGCAGCCAGCAGGCCATCCGCCCACCCATCCGGACGCCCACCCGCACAGAGAAGCAGCCGGCCTCCAACACAGAGAGGGAACCAGTACCCAGTCGCCACACAGACAGCCCCCCAGGTAAGCTATATTTGGATTTTAAGATGCACCCCTCATTTTCCTCCCAAATTTTTGGGAGGAAAAGTGCATCTTATAATCCGAAAAATATGGTATTTCTTCCAGAAACCTATTGCAATTACACATTTCTTCATACACCTATTTATTTACTTTGTGTGTATTGGAATGACACAAGAAAAATAGACAAAAATGGCAAATTGGACATAATTTCACACAAAACTGGTCAAAATTGTTGGCACTTTGCCAAAATGGTGGGTAAGCATTAGCAACTTTGTTTAAAGCATGTGATGCTTATTAAAACTCACCTGTGGCAAGTAACAGTAAAATCACACGTAAAACCAGATAAAAAGGAGAGAAGTTTACTTAATCTTTACATTGTGTGTCTGTGTGTGCTAAGCAAACAGAAGGAGGAGAAGAGAATTGTCTGAGAACTTGAGAACTAAATTGTTGAAAAATATCAGAAATGTCAAGGTTACAAGTAGAGATGAGCCACTCGAACCGCATAGGAAACAATGGCAGGCAATCACAAACACATAAAAACACCTAGAAAACAACCTCAAAGGTGTCCAAAAGGTGACAAACAACTCACAACACAACACAAACACATGGGAAAGTGACAAGGACATATACTCATGCGAAAACAAAAGAGCTGGACAAGGAAAAAGAGGAGGAGACACAGATATAGGCATGGCACGCCCTTCTAAAATCATGTAAAACACCGCAAGGTGACTCCAAGCGGAGTCTCCCTTTTTTCCAAAAATTGGGCCACACACACCCACCCACCCCTTCAGTGGCAGCACTTGTGCCCCAGTTGTACACTTCACAGGTAGATTTGCATCAAGCACATTCAAAAATACGCCATACTTAACCGTCCCCAGGATGACCCCGGGGTAGGTAGCAAAGTCTTTCCTGATCCCACCTCTGTTCATCTTGGATCATTTTTAAAAACAATGTAAGCAAGGGTTACTCCAAGTGGAGTCTCCCTTTTTTCCAAAAATTGGGCCACACAGACACTCACCCCTTCAGTGGCAGCACTTGTGCCCTAGTTGCAAACAGGATGTTTTGATTTGCATCAAGCACATTCCAAATCCACAAGCATTTACTCTCCCCAGGATGACACAGGGGTAGTAAATTTCTTATGGATCCATGACTTGTTCATTTTGATGAACGTTAGTCTGTCCACATTGTCACTGGACAGACGCGTGC
This sequence comes from Anomaloglossus baeobatrachus, assembly GCF_048569485.1. Classification (NCBI taxonomy): domain Eukaryota; kingdom Metazoa; phylum Chordata; class Amphibia; order Anura; family Aromobatidae; genus Anomaloglossus; species Anomaloglossus baeobatrachus. Next base: position 657,193,721 of record NC_134354.1, read on the forward strand.
GCTTATCTGTCAGCACACACCCAGCAGCACTGAAGACACGTTCAGAGACAACGCTGGCAGCTGGACACGACAAAATCTCCAAGGCGTAAGTGGAGAGCTCTGGGCATTTTTCAAGATTTGAAGCCCAAAATGAGCAAGGCTCCATTTGCAAAGTCATGGCATCGATGTTCATTTGGAGATACTCCTGTATCATCCTCTCCAGCAGTTGACTATGTGTCAGACTTGTTGTCTCTGGTGGCCTTGCAAAGGATGGTCTAAAAAAATTATGAAAAGATTCAATAAAATTGCTGTTACCAGCACCAGATACGGTGCTACTGGTACGGGTAGACTGTTGAAGATGACGAGACCGTCCCATGTTTGTCAAGTTACAACTGGGAGATTCACTCCCTGCACCTGCACGGTTGTTTGGTGGAAAAGCCGAGCAAAGATCGAGTAACAGCTTCTGCTGATACTCCTGCATACGTGTGTCCCTTTCTATGGCTGGAAGTATGTCACAAAATTTGGACTTGTACCGGGGATCTAATAGTGTGGCAAGCCAGTAGTCATCATCACTTCTAATTTTGACAATACGAGGGTTATGTTGGAGGTAGTGCAGCAAGAAGGCACTCATGTGTCTTGCGCAGCCATGCGGACCAAGTCCACGCTGTGTTTGTGGCATAGAGGTGCTAACCGTTCTTTCTTCCTCTGACATCTCCCCCCAACCTCTTTCAACTGAAATTTGACCAAGGTCTCCCTCATCCGCTGAGTCTTCCATGTCCATGGATAGTTCGTCCTCCATTTCTTCATGTTCTCCTGCACCTTCCTCAACATTTCGCCTGCTACCATGTGCCCTTGTTGATCCCTGTCCAACATGATCCCATGCCTGCCGCGTTGGTGATGATGAACGTCTGGACCTTGGTGATGTTGTTGTGTCTTGCGCATATAAATCCTCCTGTAGTTCCTCCCCTTCCTGTTGTCCCACCACCTGACTCCGAATAGTGTTTAGCGTGTGCTCCAGCATGTAAATGACTGGAATTGTTATGCTGATAATAGCATTGTCAGCGCTAAACATATTCGTCGCCATGTGGAAACTGTGCAGAAGGGTGCATAGGTCCTTGATCTGAGACCACTCCATCAGGGTGATCTGCTCCACCTCTGTATCTCGTTGGCCCAGGCTATACGTCATGACGTATTGCAACAGGGCTCGGCGGTGCTGTCACAGTCGCTGTAACATGTGGAGAGTCGAATTCCAGCGTGTCGCCACATCGCATTTCAGGCGATGAACCGGCAGGCCGAAAGACTTCTGGAGCGATGCAAGTCGCTCAGCTGCGGCGGTTGAACGGCGGAAGTGAGCAGACAGTTTTTGTGCCCTGGTCAGAAGGCCATCTAGGCCGGGATAGTGTGTTAAAAATTGCTGGACAACAAGGTTCAACACGTGAGCCATACAAGGCACGTGTGTCACCTTGCCCAGGCGAAGGGCCGCACCCAGGTTTGCAGCATTGTCGCACACGGCCTTACCAGGCTGCAGGTTGAGTGGAGACAACCATTTATTAAACTCAGTCTCCAGAGCTGCCCACAACTCAGCCGCTGTGTGACTCCTATTTCCAAGACATGTCAAGCTAAAGACCGCCTGATGCCGTTGCGCTCTGCTGCCAGCATAGTAATGAGGGGTGCGTGATTCCTTCTGCGCAGTGAGAACACTGGTGGCCTGACCAGGCAGGCTGGGGGCGGAGGTGGAGGACCCAGATGAGGTGGAGGAGGCAGAAGCAGTGGCGGAACTTGGACAGACAGAGGATTGACACACAAGTCGTGGGGATGGCAAGACTTGTGCAGCAGACCCTTCACCATCTATCACCATAGTTACCCAGTGCCCAGTCAGCGACATGTAACGTCCCTGTCCATGCTTACTGGTCCAAGTATCGGTGGTGAAATGCACCCGTTCACACACAGAGTTTCTCAAGGAAGCGGTGATGTTGTGTGCGACATGCTGGTGTAGCGCGGGCACACCTTTCTTAGAGAAGTAGTGGCGACTGGGCATCTGGTACTGGGGCACAGCGACAGACATAAAGTCTCTAAAATCCTGTGTGTCCACCAGGCGGAAAGGCAGCATTTCGGTAGCCAAGAGCTTACAGAGGGATAAAGTCAACCTCTTAGCTGTCATGGGTCGCAGGAAATGGCCTTTTATTTGTCCACATCTGAGGGACAGAGATCTGGCTGCTGTGTGTAGACGGTGTTGAGTAGGGTGTCCCTGGAAAAATGCAGGTTTGTGAGGAAAGTGCAGGCGTAGACATGATGTTGCCTTCATCCAACGTTGGTGCTATCGATGTCTGAGAGAGTTGTACACACGCACTTGTTTCCCCTTCCAAACCAACTGACGACCTACCAAGCAAACTTCCTGTTGTGGTTACAGTGGTGGAAGTTGTGCGTGGAAAACCAGGTGTGACAGCTGTCCCCACAGTCCTAGAAGATGAAGAGCGCGCGGATGCACTGGAAGGGGCAGGCGGTGGATGGTTCGCTCCGCTAGGCCGCATTGCAGCACGGTGAGCTTCCCACTAGGACATATGATATTTATTTATGTGACGATTCATGGAAGAAGTTGTCAAACTGCTGAGGTTTTGCCCTCTACTAACAGAATCACGACAAATTTTACAGATCACATAATTTGGGCGATCTTTTGCTATGTCAAAAAAGGACCAGGCTAGGCAAGGCTTAGAGGGCATGCGACCTGCTGATCCACCCCGACTAGTGCTCAGAGGCACAGTGGTGGCTGAGGATGCAGTTGTAGACGTGCTACCAGTACTCCGACTCTGTCCAGGAAGGCGCAAGGTAACTTCGTCGTCAGTTGCATCCTCCTCCACCGTCTCTGTTGACCTCCTCGAGGGCCTGACTGTGGGTTGACAGTAGGTGGGATCTAGAACTTCCTCATCAATTGTTGTGTTTGCACTCCCCTCACCCTCAGACCGAGCCTCTTCTTGCCCTGACCGAATATTTAAGTTGTCATCCTAATCTGGTATCTGCGTCTCATCGTCATCAGTATGTTCCTCATTGTCTATAACAACAGGTGTTACAGTTTGTGAAAAAGGGTCAACATTATGCTCAGAAACTTGGTCCTCACGGCCTGAATCAGAGTAACAAAGGTTCTGGGCATCACTGCAGACCATTTCCTGGTCTGTACTCACTGTAGCTTGGGAGCAGACCTCTGATTCCCAGGCTATAGTGTGACTGAACAGCTCTGCAGACTCAGCCATCTCAGTTCCACCATACTGTGCAGGGCGGATGGAGACTTCAGAGCTGGGAGAAAGCAAGTTTGATTGGGATGACAACTCAGAGGACTGGTGTTTTTTGGATGCGGTAGTTGAGGTGGCGGAGAGGGCACTTGTTGGACCACTTGAGATCCATTCAAGCATTTTCCTTTTTTGGCCATCATCTACCTTTGTTCCAGTTGTTCGTGTCCGTAAAAAAGGGAGCACATCGGATTGTCCACGGTAAGTAGTAGACATCTTACTTTTGCTGGAAGATGGTCTATCTTCAGCAGATGTTAATGGAGCTTTGCCACCTTCCCCACGGACAAACCCTTTTTTTCCTTTTCCAACACGCCTCTTCCCCTTTCCACCAGCATCTGTCATTTTTCCACTCATTTTGATTGCGACAAGATTGTGCACTTAAAATGTGGTAGTAAAAATTGAGAGGTGGTGTAGATTGCAGCGGTGGTCTATCTTTATTAACAGCAGAATAGACAACAATAACTATCCCTGACAATACAACTACGGCCCTTAAACTGGCAGGATAGTTTGCTAGTATAATGGCTTAGTAACAATGAGTTTGAGTGTGCAATGCAGAGGTGATCCACATAGATTTGCACCAGTGGGACACTAATGGAAGTCCAACAGCCACTTTTAGGATGCCACTAAGTTTACTCAGTGTTTGCTAGTATAATGGCTTAGTAACAATGAGTTTGAGTGTGCAATGCAGAGGTGATGCACATAGATTTGCACCAGTGGGACACTAATGGAAGTCCAACAGCCACTTTTAGGATGCCACTAAGTTTACTCAGTGTTTGCTAGTATAATGGCTTAGTAACAATGAGTTTGAGTGTGCAATGCAGAGGTGATGCACATAGATTTGCACCAGTGGGACACTAATGGAAGTCCAACAGCCACTTTTAGGATGCCACTAAGTTTACTCAGTGTTTGCTAGTATAATGGCTTAGTAACAATGAGCTTGAGTGTGCAAAGGGCAGGAGGGTACAGTCGCAGGGTTGTGGGTCTGGGTAGAGGAAAGGAAGCCTGCCTTTCTATCCCTCCTAATGGGGAAATGCAGCGAGGAAATCCCTGACCTTAGCTACACAGACGCTGTCATCTTGTGTAGCTGTTAAACTCTGTTTTCACGGACCTGTCACCTATGGCTCTGACCCTGCCGGTATTAGCCCTTAAAAGGACTAATAGAAACTTCTATCCCTATTCTGTATAGCGCTGTGTATAGAGCGTACACAGCAGTATCGGAGACAGGAGCTACGCCAGCGGTGACTGACACCAAGACGCAGAAGGCAGATAATGGCGTGCTGGAGGAAAATGTCCGTTTTAATAATGCAGGGACATGTGACATGGACATCCTATCACACGTGCCATTGCTTCTCTGGCTAAAAGTCCACTTAGCTGTGTGTGTGTCTGGGATTGGCTGACATGCTGGCCCGCCCCACTACACGCGCGCGCTTAGGGAAGGAAGACAAGGAAAAAAAATAATTCATCATTATCCATCAGTGATCTGAATGCGCTGTTCCCGCACACTATACGCTGAAATTTCATAATAGTGTGAGTCACAGAGTGACTTACACTATTACAGCGGAAAGCCAGCTAGTAATTAGCTTGTCTTTTTGCTGCTAGAATCGTTCTCGAACGTATCTAGAACTATCGAGCTTTAGCAAAAAGCTCGAGTTCTAGTTCGATCTAGAACAGCCCCCAAAATCACTCGAGCCGCGAACTGGAGAACCTCGAACCGCGAACCGTGCTCAACTCTAGTTACAAGTTTATCTCCATAGATCTCGATGTTCCTTTCAATGAAATCTGTCACCACTTTGACCTTTTTAAACGTTAATATGGGCATACAGGTTACAGAATGCTAAAAAATGTCCTACCTGTCTGCCTCATAGCAGATGCCTTGTTGTTGAAACATCATCTTTTATCATTGTATGTAAATGAGCTGTCCACAAAGAGGATTTATGTAATCAGCATATCTAATTCCTGGACAATTCAACATGTACTGAGGCATAGGCAAATGTACTGTACAGTCTGATATTGTACTCTGTGTGCTAAAATGTGATAGCACAATACTACTATGTCTAAAAAAAAATCACCTTACTAAAACATGCAATATGTAATGTATCTTTGTTTAGTGTGTGTGCCTCCATATATATATGCCATTTCTACTTTGGCTGCTAGGCGGTGCAGTTGACGCTTGATAACATCAATCCAATTTTATTCCTGGGATTTGTGGTTCTGTTCAGTCTGGAAGCTGTTGTTTTGGTTTCTGTCTGCTGTCAGCATTGGGTGGGGCTGTTTGATTTAAACCCCAGAGAGCCATCTCCCACTGCCAGTCAATAAAGATTCTATACTGATTTCTGCCTCTGTCCTGTGTTTTGACATGTTAATTACTGTTAATTGACCTTGGCTTGATATTTGACTAGCCACTTGTTTTTGACTCTGTTCTAATCTTGAAGTGATCTCCTTGATCTGACCCGGCTTCCTAACTATCCTTCTTGCCAGCTTGTGCTACTGAATAGCAGCTGAATTTGTGACCTCTAATTAACTTCAGATCCCTGTACAAGGGATCATAGGTGAAGGGTTCTGGGAAACGGTATAGCTTCTGCCAAGTTTGTTTATGGTAGATATTTTGAAGCTGCCAGGTGACTACTAACGGAGTGCATGTGACAACTTTCTTCGCATACAGTTGCTTAGGTTGTTGATTGTGGCCTGTGGAATGTTGGTCACTCCTCTTTACGAAACTCTGGATTTTGGCAGGAACTTGATTACTCTGTCATATACACCTATCCAGAGCCTGCCAGATGCTCAATGGGTGACATGTCTGGTGAGTATGCTGGTCATGCAAGAACTGGGATGTATTCAGCTTCCAGGAATTGTGTACAGATCCTTGCAACATGGGGCCGTGTATTATCATGCTGCAACATGACGTGATGGTCATGGGTGAATGGCACAACAATGGGCTTCAGGATCTTGTCATGGTATCTCTGTGCCATCAACATGGCATCATTAAAATTAACATGTCTTTGTTGTCCATAACATGCGCCTGCCCATACCGTAACCCCATCGTCACCATGGGCCACTTGATTTACAGTGTTCACATCAGCAAACCGCTCACCAACAAAATGCCATATATGCAGTCTGCCATCTGCCTTGTATAGTGATATCCAGGATACAGCCATGAAGAGAACACCTCCAATGTGATGCTCAATAGAGCTTAGGTCTGGAGACATGCTTGGCCATTCCAGCACCATTTTCATCAGTTTCTTGAGCAAGGCACTGGTCACCTTGGAGGTGTGTTTGGGCTCTTTATCATGTTAGAAAACTGCCCTGCGGCCTAGATTCAAAAAGGAGGGGATCACTCTCTGCTTCTGTAAGTCCCAGTACATGTGTCGCACGAAGGGGGCAGGGGGTAGTCAGGCACGGGTCTCGTACCTGCTTTACTCGTCATCGGGCCGGTGTAGTGGTCTGGGATGTCACGGTGGCCTGCCCGGCTTCGTGCCCCGAGGTGTACACCAATAAGGAGGGAGGATGATGGGGGTTGTAATAGGATGATTGTCGTGACGCTACCTGTGGTACGCGACCAGAGATTAGCCGCCGCTGCTGTTGCTGTCCTCTGGGCCGGATGGTAATAGCAGCCAAAGATGGTATCGCTCCCCACAGGTGGAGTGGGCCCTGGGAAGGATGATGAGGGGAGTAGTGTTGGTGAAGGCCTTTGGCACCGAGGCGCGGGGCGGCGGCGCCGGTAATAAGAGTCCGAGTCAGATGCTGCGGTTCCAGGTGTCTTTACTCAATCTTTGTGCCGCTCGCCCGGGTGGTACTGGTCACTTGCTGTGATGGGCCTTATCGAACCCGGATTCCTTCGGAGGTCAATCTGGTGTGGTGCTCAATGTGTCCATTCCTCATAGCGCCTTGTGTGCTGTATCCACGAGGTTTTAAAGCTACTTGGGAACCCCAGTCCGTCTCGAGTAGTACTCTTGTCCCTATTTGCAGGTGCCACGGCTCCGGCAAGGGGCATGGCTCTATCCAAGGCCCCGGATCCAATTTGGCACTTTGCTTTCGGGCTCTGTGTGGCCAGGGAAGCTTGCAACCTCCCCCTCCCGGCAGATTCTGGAAGACCAACTTAGAGAACAATCTTCCCTGGGGTCCTGCACCCTGTGTGGCGCCACTTCCGAGGGAGCAATGAACTTCTCACCTTGGCAACCACATGAACAACTCCCACGTCCCACCAGAGCACTGGTAAGACACGTATGCTCCTGTCCTCTCCTGCCGAAGGACTTCCTCTGTTGTGTTGGCTCCTAACTCCCCCTCTGTGGCTTCTCCCCAAGACCCTGTCACTAGTGGGTGGTGCCCCCCATGTTTGAAAGCAACCTTAAGATCCTACCCTAGCCCGGTCTCCATTGGGGAAGGCAACCTGGTTGTGTATTTCAATATGTAAGTAGTGAAACTGGTAACGACCTCCTCCGGATCCTAGTTAAGCACGACACTTTAAGGGAGGTGCAGTACTCTGTGGCGACTGTAGCCTTAGGGGCACTACACATGTACATGTTGGCATCCATGGTTCCCTCAAAGAACTGTAGCTGCCCACAGTCAGCAGCACTCATGTGTCTTCAAACCATGACACTCCCACCACCATGTTTGACTGTAGGCAAGACACATTTATCTCTGTCCTCCTCACCTAGCTGCTGCGACACATGCATGTGACCATCTGAACCAAATAAGTTTGTCTTGGTCTCATCAGACCACAGGACATAGTTCCAGTAATCCATGTCCTTAGTTTGCTTGTCTTCAGCAAACTGTTTGCGGGCTTTCTTGTGCATCATCTTTAGAAAAGGCTTCCTTCTGGGATGACAGCCATGCAGACCAATTTGACGCAGTCTACGGCGTATGGTCTGAGCACTGACAGGCTGACCTCCCCACCCCTTTATTCTCTGAAGCAATGCTGACACCACTCATACATCTATTTTGAAAAGACAACATCTGGATATGATGCCGAGTACGTGCACTCAACTTCCATGACCATGAGTGGAACCTGTATTTTTGGTTCCCAGTTGTGCTTTTGGCTGGCCACTTTAAAAGACCACTCTAACATGTGCAGTTTTATCACACAACACAATGCAACAGATAATGCAAGGGTTTAGGGAGCATGCAATTGGCATGCTGACTGCAGGAATCTACATCAGAGCTGTTGCTCGGGAATTGAATGTTCATTTCTCCACCCTAAGCTGTCTCCAAAAGCCTTTCAGATAATTTGGCAGTACATCCAACCAGCCTTACAACCGCAGACCACGAGTAACCACACTAGCCCTGGACCTCCACATCAGCATCATCTCCAAGATTGTCTGAGACCCACCACCCGGACAACTGCTGCAATAGTTGGGTTGCATAGCCAAAGAATTCTTGCACAGACTATCAAAAACCGTCTCAGGGAATCTCATCTGCTGCTCATCATCCTTTTATACATATATATATATATATATATATATATATATAAAAAAATATATATGTATATATATGTGTGTGTGTGTGTGTGTGTGTATATATATATATATACATATATATATATATATACACACACATACAGTTCCTTGCGAAAACATTTGGCCACCTTGAATTTTTCAACCTTTTCCCCCATTTCAGGCTTCAAACATAGAGATAAAAATTTTAATGTTATGGTGAAGAATCAACAAGTGGGACACTTTTGCTTATTTTAAACTGAATGATCCAATGTTGTCCTAAATGACTGATGATGATAAATATAAGCCACCTGTGTGTAATGAAGTCTCCGTATAAATGCACCTGCTCTGTGATAGTCTCAGTGTTCTGTTTAAAGCGCAGAGAGCATCATGAAGACCAAGGAACACAACAGGCAGGTCCGTAATACTGTTGTGGAGAAGTTTAAAGCCGGATTTGGTTACAAAAATTTCTAAAACTTTAAACATCCCAAGGAGCCCTGTCCAAGCGATCATATTGAAATGGAAGGAGTATCATACCACCATCTACCAAGACCCGGCCGTCCATCCAAAATTTCATCTCAAACAAGGAGAAGACTGATCAGAGATGCAGCCAAGAGGCCCATGATCACTCTGGATGAACTGCAAAGATCTACAGCTGAGGTGGGAGAGTCTGTCCATAGGACAACAATCAGTCGTACACTGCACAAATCTGGCCTTTATGGAAGAGTGACAAGGAGAAAGCCATTTCTCAAAGATATCCATAAAAAGTGTCATTTAAAGTTTGCCACAAGCCACCTGGAAGACACACCAAACATGTGGAAGAAGGTGCTCTAAACCAAAATCGAACTATTTGGGCACAATGCCAAATGATATGTTTGGTGTAAAAGCAGCACAGCTCATCACCCTGAACACACCATCCCCACTGTCAAACATGGTGGTAGCAGCATTATGGTTTGGGCCTGCTTTTCTTCAGCAGATCTTGTGAAGCTATAGGAGGGGAAAAAGCGCAATAGGGTCTAACCGGTATGAGGGTAGAAGAGCAAGAAAGAGATATACTCACCTGGTGAGGTTGTGCCAGTCACAACCCCCTATGATCGCTTGTGAGTGTCTGGTGGTTTAGCAGCGGCCCCGGAGAGAAGTTTGTAATATATAAAAAAGAGTATGAACCGATTTAAATGCCACGCTAAAAACCACAGATGCTGTAGATAAAAAGATTTCCTTTTATTTTACAGTTCTACGCGTTTCAGAGACATCTCCGTCTCCTTCCTCAGGAAAAAGTAACCATATTCAACTACTTTCTTCAGCAGGGACAGGGAAGATGGTTAAAATTGATGGGAAGATGGATGGAGCCAAATACAAGACCTTCTTAAAGAAAACCTGTTGGAGTCTGCAAAAGATCTGAGACTGGGACGGAGATTTGTCTTCCAACAAAACAATGATCCCAAACATAAAGCAAAATCTACAATGGAATGGTTCACAAATAAACATATCCAGGTGTTAGAATGGCCAAGTCAAAGTCCAGACCTGAATCCAATCGAGAATCTGTGGAAAGAGCTGAAAACTGCTGTTCACAAACGCTCTCCATCCAACCTCACTCAGCTCCAGCTGTTTGCAAAGGAAGAATGGACAAGAATTTCAGTCTCTTGATGTGCAAAACTGATAGAGACATACCCCAAGCGACTTGAAGCTGTAATCACAGCAAAAGGTGACGCTACAAAGTATTAACTCAAAGGAGACGAATAATATTGCACGCCCCAATTTTCAGTTTTTTCATTTTTTTAAAAAGGTTTAAAATAAGCAATAAATATCGTTCAACTTCACAATTGTGTCCCACTTGTTGTTGATTCTTCACCATAACATTAACATTTTTATCTTTATGTTTGAAGTCTGAAATGTGAGAAAAGGTTGAAAAATTCAAGGGAGCTGAATACTTTTGCAAGGCACTCTATATAGTGGTTAGCACTGCAGCCTTGCAGCGCTGGGGTCCTGGGTTCAAATCCCACCAAGGACACCATCTGAAAGGAGTTTGTCTGTCCTTCCCCTGTGTTTGCGTGGGTTTCCTCTGGGTTCTCCGGTTTCCTCCCACACTCCAAAGACATACTGATAGGGACTTTAGATTGTGAGCCCCAATGGGGACAGTGTTCCTGATGTATGAAAGCGCTGCGGAATATGTTAGCGCTATACAAAAATAAAGATTTGATTTTTGATTTGTTTATATATATAGATATGCATCTGTACTCTGTATATTTGAGTTATGATCCCCATTAGTTACATTTCATACATAAACTACAATGCAGATTTTATTTTTCTATAAAATGTTTCTCAGTCTAAGTACATTCTTCTACTGTCTAAAGTTTGGTTTTATATATGTATATGCTGCCATCTACTGGTAATAGAATAAGTCCGCCTCACTTTTAGCAGGGAATTTGTTAAGGGGAACCTGTCTGCGGCCACCACCAGTGGGCTCTTATATACAGCATTCTAACATGCTGTATATAAGAGCCCAGGCTGTTGTGTAGAACATAAAAATTACTTTATAAGGCTCTGTGCCCACGTGTGCGTATTGCGTGCAGTTACGCTGCGTTCTGCACCGCAGCGTAACTGCATGCAACTTGCGTCCCCAGCACAATCTATGAAGATTGTGCATAATCCATGCGCACGTTGCGTTTTAGAACGCAGCGATTTTTATGCTGCCAAATCGCTGCGTTCTAAAAAGCAACATGTCACTTATTCCGTGCACTTTGGATGCAGGTCCTGCTCTGTCTATTGTGGGGGCTACATCCAGAGCGCATGAAATCGGCTTTTCACTGAATTCATTACGCAGTGTTTCTGAAGTGATTTGAAGCGCACGTGTGCTGTTCAAATCTCTGCAGAAATTTCTGCAGGGACACAACGCAACGTGGGCACATAGCCTAAAACTTACCTAAATGGTTGGTTGGGTGCAGATGGGTCAAATGGGTATCTCTGTTCTCCGGGTGCAGCGCCTCCTCTTTTGGCCATCTTTGTCCTCCTTCTTCTGAAGCCTGGGTGCATGACGCATACTATGTCATTCACACAGGCCGGCATTGAGGTTCTGCGCAGGCGCACTTTGATCTGCCCTGAGCAGGGCAGGTCAAAGTATTTTGTAGAAAAAGAGGAATATAACTTTTAAGGTGCAAAACATTGATATTTATTGAAAGAGTGACAAATCATCTTTGGTTAAAAAAAGGTTAAAAACAGAAACCATACCAAAGTCAATAGGATTACTCCAAAAGAATCCCATACATTAAGAACATCATTCAAAATTTTCACAAAGTTGAAAAAAAGTACAATAAGCTAATGCATAAATATGCATAATCAGAGTCCATATACAAGTGAAAATCCAACAATTAAATGGAGTTAAATAACATCTAGTAGCATGTTGTTAATACATATTGCATGTTGCCCTGCATAAATATACATAGTCAGAGTCCATGGGAAGGTGAGTATCATACTCAGCCAATAATGGAGTTATTCCCAAAGCAGAGTTACCGCTAAAGAAGGTAGTGGTGGTCGATCTCGAAAGCAGATGTCCTCACACCAGCCCAACGCACGTTTCGATAACGAATTTCTTGATTCTTCTTCAGGGTGAAGGTGCTTATTGTACTCTTTTTTCAACTTTGTGAAATTTTTACATGATGTTCTTAATGTATGGGATTCTTTTGGAGTAATCCTATTGATTTTGGTATGGTTTCTGTTTTTAACCTTTCTTAACCAAAGATGATTTGTCACTTTTTTCAATAAATATCAATGTGTTTTGCACCTTAAAAGCTCTATTCCTCTCTTCCTATAAATTATGCTCATGAGCTTGTGCTGCATGGGGGTTTCTGACACTAATCGGACCTTCCGCATATTTTGTATGGCAGTACAGAGTTTTTTCTGATTCAGGTCAAAGTATTGTAGTGTGCCGGCACAGGACCTCAATGGCGGCGCGTGTGCATGATGTAGGACGCGTCATGCACCCAGGCTTCAGAAGAAGTACAAAGATGGCCAAAAGAGGAGGCACTGGTATTGGAGAACGGAGCCTCCCATCCAACCAGTCTGCACCGCACCAAACATTTAGGTATTTTAAAGTAATTTTTAGATTTTATACAGAGGCCTGGGCTCTTATATACAGCATGTTAGAATGCTGTATATAAGAGCCCACTGGTGGTGGCCGCAGCTTATAGTCACCAAATCGGGTGACAGGATCCCTTTAAGACATTTTCACCCCTAAACCGCCATCAATGCCTTATACTGGAGAATAAACCTGTCCCTCTTTGTTGATGCATGTTATATTAAAATAAGTATATACATTTCAAGTGCTTTTGTGGTGCTACACTGGCGGGGCTCAGCCATGCCCTTTCTGGTTTTATTGATGTCCCTTAAGTCAGTTATGTAAACCTAATCCAGCTCAATTGGCATCCATTTCTTTAGATGTCTAGTCAAGGATCTCAGTTTATTTAAGGCCTTTTTCACACGTCCCTGAAAAACACGCACGTTTTTCACAGACGTGTCAGAGGTGCGTATTGCCCTCTGTGTGCTGTGTGTGTGGCGCCCCTGACCTGGTCAGGCACCACTGAGTACTGCACCCATGCTGGGGACAGTACAAAACAGGTAATCCAGAAGGCTGACCGAGGTGTGACTACACAGGCGCATAGTGATCAGGTCTCACACATGTACCTTTGGGAGGACCCCTGGGGATCCCAGGAGGGGGCGAAGCCGGTGCGAAGCCTCCATCTCCACTCAAGGGGTGTGGTAGAGAGCCTGGTTGCTAGGTGACGTAGGCAAGAACAGGAGAGGAGGGAACAGTGAGCCAGGCAGTTGAGTGGTGAAGTTCAGGGAGAGCAGAAGCAGACCCTGTAGCTCTACACGATTCTGACAACGTACGCGCAGTGACTACCGACGGGGGAGAACGGTCACCTGGTAGTGCTGCCCGAAATCCACACACAGCTAAAGAGAGAGCAACGGAGTGGAAAGTAAGGAGACTGTCAGGGAGTTACCAGGCCCAAACGGGTAGCAGGTCCCAGTGCGGAGATAGATCCAGCTTTCTTCTGCCAAACCTGCTTGAGGGGGCACTTCAAACCCCCAAGACAACACCACAGAGTCTGCAGCCACGTAGCCACAGTTAGGGCCCATAGGTCACAGGAGGCAAGCAGCTGGAGTGACCTGGTCCAGGCCACAAGCAAACGGGCCGAAACGAGGGGAGCAGTTACTTCCCTGGGTGACCCCCATAGGGACTAAAAGTCGGGGTTACCACAAACCACAGAAGGGCTAAGGAAGGCGAGTCGGTAGCCACCCTCATCAGTCAGCCTGAAGGATACCTGGTTCCAGCCTGGTTCATCCCAGCTACGCCCGGGTTACTCACCCTGCCATCAACAGTGAGTAAAACCCCTGAAAGACATTCTGCTTGTGTTGAGTTATTCTGCGCCTTGTGGTTCCACACACTTACACAGGGCCCTGGGGCTTGCCTCACTCTCAGGAGGCTATTACAACTGACTGCACCCACCATCAGCCCCAGGCATCCCTTAATCTGCAGTGGCGGTCCCCATTGACCGCAATTCTGAGAGTGGCGTCACGACAATCCTAAATAGAAGATCTCCTACCTGTGACAAGATCCAGCTGCGTGGAGTCCCTGAAGGTAATGCACCGACACAACACTGGAGGGGCTTCACATTTGGCGTCACGAACAGGATAAGGACTAGACCTGTTCAGACAGGTGACCATGTGCCTGGGCGGTCCGCTTGAAAAATTGGAAGCGCCGCCATATTGCCACCATGAAAAGCGCGCTGAAAAACAACAGCAGCCCGCGCTGGGAGAAGTTACCGCCCACGAAGAGGTGTGGCTACCCAGAGATCCCCTGCAGAGTCCTGGTCTCGCAAGTGATGAGAGCGGAGGCGTTCAGAGACGTCGGGACAGAAAGGGAGCCATAAGCCTGCTGTTGGGAGAGGAGTTGCAGGAAGTGAAGGAATTGGCACTTCGGCTGCAAGAAGAAGTCAGAAGTCTGCTGCTGAGAGAAGACCTGGAGAGCAGCGACGACGCGGTGAAGATGGCGTCCGAAGATAGGAGCCCAGAGCCGGGTTCCGCTGCCTGGTGGGCCCGGGAGCTTGCCCAGTTCAGTGACCGGCTGGAGGCGAGAATCATGCAACAGATCAGAGAGGGACGTGCGGAGCTTCTGGAGATGGCTGCAGCGGTTCAGGCCTATGAGAGGGGAACCGCACGACGAGTGCCAGACCGAGCGGCGATGACTCAGACCCCGATGGTGCCACCGATGGGTGAGTCCAGTGTTGCCCTTGCCAGCGCGAGTGCCCCGACCCCTGCTGCCACGCCCGCGGTCCCTGAAGAGGCGCCCGGCGCGGCGACGCTGAGCCAGGCCGCAGCCACGCCAGGTGCAGCCCGCCAACCCCAGGCCGCCGCAGAAGCTCCCAGCCCGGCCCGCCAAGATCCCTCCGCAGCCGCGACCCTCCTCCACGCCGCAGGTGTGACGCTGACCCAGGCCGCCGCCATGCTAGGCCCGGCCCGCCAAGACCCCACCGCAGCAGCGACGCTCGTCCGCGCCGCAAGTGAGGTGCTGAACCAGGCCGCAGCCACGTCAGGTGCGGCCCGCCAAGCCCAGATCGCTGCGGCGACGCCCAGCTCAGCTCGCCAAGAACCGGCCACAGTAGCGATGCCCGCTAAGACTGCAACTGCGACGCTGATCCAGGCCGCCGCCATGCCAGGCGCGGCCCGCCAAGACCAGGCCGCCGCCATGCAGGGCACGGCCCACCAAGACAAGACTGTACAATCATTTACCCCGGCCTGCAAGGCCAGAGCAGACACCGCTCCCCAGTCCAAGGAAGTCCCTGCTAGGAAGTCCCTGCTGGGAGAGGACCCCGAATACTGGAGGCTGAAGGCTGATCTAGAGGCCCAGTTCCCACAGGAGATGGTGGACCGGTATCTGCTCCCTCCGCACACCCACAGGAAGACTCCTGCAACATCCACGCCAAAAAGTCCACCGCCCTGGCCTGCTGATGAACATCCATCCCTAGCGCTGCCACAAGAGGAGTGCTCAGAAGAACTAAGGGGGAGAGGAGGCCAGGAAGCTGAGAAGCTGACCCCGGAGCCATCAGCAGTGGATCCATGCCCAGAGCCAGAGATGTTGCCATATTCCCGCTGGGATGAAGAGAGCCCGACACCCTCCGCTAAGGAAGAAGGAGCAAAGTTCATGTAAAGTAAAGTACAGAAGTTAAAGTTTGAAGTTTTGCAACGTTAATGTTCAAGAAATGTGCCCACATGAACTAGTGTGAGAAACCCATGAACCTTAAGGCTATGAACTGGCTATAGCCACAAACTCTCGCAGTGTAAATGGTTACCCCAGAGGTACCACCACCAGAGCCAGCCTGTTTAGGGGCCTGGCTCGCCTGCAACCAGGGAGCACGCCTGTTTATGGGGCCTGGCTCACCTGCAACCAGGGAGCACGCCTGTTTATGGGGCCTGGCTCTCCACCACAAAGAGGGTACCTGGTTAGCACCAACTGTGGAGGCCGCCTCTACATCCTGCCAGAAGAGGCTGAAGGCGCGGCTCCACCAGGCCAGGTATACCCTGAAACCACCAGCCCATGAAAGCCGCCTCTACATCCTGCCAGAAGTGGCTGAAGGCGTGGCCAACGTGAGAGGGTTTTGGGTGGGTTAACGGACTTGTGGGTGAAGGGTGGTGATGTATGGTACCTGGTGGTTTTAAAATGTTTTACCATGTTTTACTGTTTTATGCATTTTAAAATGTTGTCTTGCAGCCCGAGGACGTGCTGGTGATAACTAAGGGGGAATGTGGCGCCCCTGACCTGGTCAGGCACCACTGAGTACTGCACCCATGCTGGGGACAGTACAAAACAGGTAATCCAGAAGGCTGACCGAGGTGTGACTACACAGGCGCATAGTGATCAGGTCTCACACATGTACCTTTGGGAGGACCCCTGGGGATCCCAGGAGGGGGCGAAGCCGGTGCGAAGCCTCCATCTCCACTCAAGGGGTGTGGTAGAGAGCCTGGTTGCTAGGTGACGTAGGCAAGAACAGGAGAGGAGGGAACAGTGAGCCAGGCAGTTGAGTGGTGAAGTTCAGGGAGAGCAGAAGCAGACCCTGTAGCTCTACACGATTCTGACAACGTACGCGCAGTGACTACCGACGGGGGAGAACGGTCACCTGGTAGTGCTGCCCGAAATCCACACACAGCTAAAGAGAGAGCAACGGAGTGGAAAGTAAGGAGACTGTCAGGGAGTTACCAGGCCCAAACGGGTAGCAGGTCCCAGTGCGGAGATAGATCCAGCTTTCTTCTGCCAAACCTGCTTGAGGGGGCACTTCAAACCCCCAAGACAACACCACAGAGTCTGCAGCCACGTAGCCACAGTTAGGGCCCATAGGTCACAGGAGGCAAGCAGCTGGAGTGACCTGGTCCAGGCCACAAGCAAACGGGCCGAAACGAGGGGAGCAGTTACTTCCCTGGGTGACCCCCATAGGGACTAAAAGTCGGGGTTACCACAAACCACGGAAGGGCTAAGGAAGGCGAGTCGGTAGCCACCCTCATCAGTCAGCCTGAAGGATACCTGGTTCCAGCCTGGTTCATCCCAGCTATGCCCGGGTTACTCACCCTGCCATCAACAGTGAGTAAAACCCCTGAAAGACATTCTGCTTGTGTTGAGTTATTCTGCGCCTTGTGGTTCCACACACTTACACAGGGCCCTGGGGCTTGCCTCACTCTCAGGAGGCTATTACAACTGACTGCACCCACCATCAGCCCCAGGCATCCCTTAATCTGCAGTGGCGGTCCCCATTGACCGCAATTCTGAGAGTGGCGTCACGACAATCCTAAATAGAAGATCTCCTACCTGTGACAAGATCCAGCTGCGTGGAGTCCCTGAAGGTAATGCACCGACACAACACTGGAGGGGCTTCACATGTGCATGGCCTACGTGTGTTCTCCGTGTGTTATCAATGATAACACACGGAGAACGGGAACTTTCTACTCACCTGTCCCTGGCGTCGCTGTCCGTGGTGCTGAACTTCGGTCTCCAGTCCTGCCGACTCTACGATGCTTCTGCTTCCGGCCGCAGTGAAGTGAATATTCAATGAGCATAATGAGTGGCGGTCGGCAGCAAGTGACAGCAGCGGCAGAGACAGGAGGGCTGGAAAAGGTGAGTAATGTTTCATTTTTTTCTCGCAGACACATGTCTTTTCTCCGACGCGTGTCACACGGAACACATCCGTGTGGTCCATGTGTGTTACGTGTGACACGTTTGCGTTCCGTGTGACATCCGTGATGCCGGAGAAAAATGGACATGTCGGCATGAGAAACACACGGACACACGTAAGTACGGAACGGACACACATTCCATTCAAAAATACTTACGTGTGTTCAAAACATTAGGAATACATAGGTCCACGTGTGCCCGTGTCTCCGGTACGTGAGAAAACTGCCAAACACATACCGGAGGCACGTGCGTGTGAAAGAGGCCTAAGGGTCAGCCCCGGGGTCTGACATTATTTTGTGTCTATATTCTGGTATATATTTATTTGTATTGTGACAAGGCGACCGGTTATATTGTGAATGACAGGTATGTACTACGGAAGTGGTGTGATCCGGGGAGTTCTTTCTGGTTCATGTAGTACCACATCTTCCTATAGTATTGAATGGGCCAGGATTACAGATGGCTAAGAGATGGGTGGGACTGGCCATCCACATACATATCCTGCCTATGGGTGTGTCTGACACAGGTCTTAATTAGCTTGTTTGGCACATGGAGTGTGTGTGGAGCAGTGTATGAGCACTGCATGAGGAGCAGCCTCTGAGGGAAAAGAGGCTGTTTATCTCAGAGAGGTCTGAATCCTCTGGAAGGAACCCATCTGACGGAGCAGAGGGTTGGCTTCACACGTGAGTAAGTGGACGCTGAGAGAGCCCACTCAGGATGCTGGGAAGTATCCAAACCTGAGCGGGCAGACCGCAACAAAGACGGACGTGAAATCCATGTTCCTGGGGAAACGGCCAGCGAGAGGTAACAGAGCTGTTGGACTCTGTGAAAGAGGCACAGAAACCTCTATGGTGTTAACAGACTGGAAGTGACTGAGTGGAGGCTAAGAGAGCTGCACTCAGATTCTGTGTCTGAAATGTGCAGGAGTACCATGAGTTTAACGGACCTGAAATCCGTCTGTATTTCTGTTATGTTTTGAGGAGCGGTTTATGCTGGATTTTTTTTTAATAAACCATTTGGACTTTTTAAGAGATTTGTGTTCCTGTGCTACCTCAGAAACGCAGCCAAGTGAGTGACCCCCATCATGTGAGCAGCCAAACGCTCACAGTATTGATAGAAAAACTGGAAATGAGCATCAAAAATGTGACCTCCCAAATTTAAAAGACAAGAAATAAAGACACATATGGTAGTGCACCACAATAATTATTATTATAGTGTACTATTATTATAAAATAGTGTACTATTTTACACTAAGCCACTTCTCCAATTTTGCTAAGTCCTTTATAAGTGACCACACAGAAATAATGCTGCTAGTGATGTCCATTAATGTTCTACGTTCATGACCTTGCACAGGCTTACCCCCGACATATGATGTCCCCACAGCTCCTCACTCATTCCCTACATATAGTATGAAGCCCCCACTGACCCCTACAGTTCCCATACACAGAATAACATGCCTCCCATATTTTACAAAGGAGAAAAATGGACAAACCAAGCAGCATGGCAATTTTTGGCTATAACCCTAACCACACCCCACTACCTACACCCATTTACCATTTCTTTGTACTCTAGCAGTGAATGTCATTGTGGTGCTGTGGCGCCCCTGACCTGGTCAGGCACCACTGAGTACTGCACCCATGCTGGGTTGAGTACAAACAGATAATCCCAAAGGCTGAGTGGGGTGTGTACGCACAGACATACTTTAACCAGGTCACACACACACATTAGAGGGGACCTCTGGGCAGACCCAGGAGGGGGCGTGGCCTCCACATCTCAGCTAGAGTGGTGCTGTAGTGAAGCTGGAAGGAGTTGTGCAGTGGCAGTCAGAGGAGTAGGAGTGGAGCAGCCGAGTGGAGCAGCCGAGTCTGAAGTATGGACGCAGAAGAGCGGAACACTGGTCAGACCCTGCACGTGTAGTGGCTGCTGGCAGGGAGAACATTACCACCCAGTCAGTCTGAAAGATGCCCGAAGAGAGAGAGCAGTAAGGAGTTGAGTACGAGGACTCCTGGTAAGGAATACACGCACAGGGAACAGGTCCCTAGAGCCAGACATCCATTTAGTGGTCTGCTAAATCCTGCAGGTGGTGGGATTAGAGGTTCCACACCAACCATCCCAGAGCCCGAGCATCAACAGCAACGAGGGGGCCCATAAGGAGGATCGAGCCTGGAGCCATCTTTTCCTTGGTCCACGCCGTCAGCAAACGGGTCAGAAAGGGGAGAAAAGGCAGCTGCGACTTCCCTGGATGAATCCCACGGTACTTTATGTCAGGGGTTGTCCGAAGAAAAAGTGCTAGGAAGGTGATCCCTATATCAGCCTGAAGGATACCTGGTTCTTTCTGGTTCATCTCAGCATCGCCCGGGTTGCCTCAATCTACCAGCAAAAAGTGAGTAAACAGTTGAAAGACATTACTGGACTGAGACTGAGTTATTCTGCGACCTGTGATTCCACACACATACACCCGAGCCCCTGGGGCCTGCCTCACTCTCGGGAGGCCATACCACCAGACTGCAAGTACCGTCAGCCCCAGATGCTCGTTAAACCGCAGTGGCGGTCCCCTATCACCCTGACCGCAAAACTGAGAGTGGCGTCACGACTCCTATGAAAGTGAACCTGACATACCTGTTGCCAGAAGGGTCCCTACAGAGAAGTTCCCGCAGTGTCCCGCAGGCGACCGCTGCAGCGCTGTGGTGGGCGACTCATCTGGCGTCTTGAACAGGATAAGGACTAGACCTCTTAAGACAGGTGACTGTGCGCCTTTGGAGGTCCGATTGAAAAGTTTGAAATGCCGCCATATTGCCACCGCAGAAAGTGCGCCAAAGAAACAACAGCAGCCCGCGCAAAAAAAAGAAGTAACCGCCCACGAAGAGGTGTGGTTGACCTAGAACCCCTGGAGCTCTCTGACCGCACAAAAGGAAGAGATGGGGGCGGATGTGACCCTGAACGCCAGAAATGTCGGGTGCAGGAAACGAAACTGAGAGGGTGTGGAGAGAGAACCTGGTTGAGCAGCGTGCAAGGCAGAATGGAAACGTCGGAAAGCATTTGCGAGGAGCTGGGCTGGACCAGGCCGATGACCGCCCCAGAGCTGGAGGCCGAAGTAAGGAAGTAGGGAGAATTGGCAGCAGAATGGAGGAGCAGAACTGGCAAGAGATAGCCACGTGGAAAGAAGAAGTGATAATGGCAATCCGAGGCCTGCGGTTGCTGGTGCAGCGAGGCCCGCCAAGAGGTGCTGTGACACCCTGGACTAGTCAGGTCGTCCCAGGTAGTCCCATGCACACAGACCCCCTCCCTGAAAAGGTGAGAGCAGCCAACCAAGAAACCCTTGTCACCACCCTCCAGGTTTGATGTACACACCAGGGGGCGAAGCTAGGCAGTTGGCTCCGCCCACCGAGGAGTTCACAGGCCTGGAGGCGGGAAAGACACAAGTTCTAGTTCTAGTGCACAAGTAGATGAGTCTTGACAGTGAAGGAGAGAGGTCAAGTTCAAGGGAAGACCTGTGACCAGGCCTGCCAATAGTCTACTTAGGTGGCTGGGTCAAGGAGGCAGGCGGTGGTGGCTGCCTGCAGGAGTTGGGATTACAGCCGGTGGAACCGTAGGGACCGGGGTTGGGCGGTGGCCCGCCGGTACCGAACCGGGGAACCGATTGGAAACTGGAGCACCAAGAGGGGTACTCAGATCCAGTACAAAGCCCCGAACCAACAGGGCCGAGTCTAATCAACTGATTGAGGACTGGACTTAAGGACCTATCCCACACAGGACCCGTTAGAAGACAACAGCCCAACCATACAGGGTAGAGCCACCGCCAAGGCATAGAGACCCAAAGGGCCAGCGTCTGCGGGCAAACAGGGCTCTTCCGACAACCATCAAGCCGGGGAGCGGACTACCGTTGCTTAGGCATAGGAGTCAAACATTCATATAAAAAGGTGCAGGAGAAAGGCGGAAACCACCAACCCGTTCAGGGAGAAGCTGCAGCCGGCTGCGGGCCCCGTTCATCATCCCGTTTTGGTTTACCAGAGACTCCAGTGTATTGTGCCATAGTGAGTACACCAGTGCCTTCGGGCCGCGCACCGCACCGCACCAGCATATGCCCGCACCCACTCCCACGCCTCAGCACCTCCCTCAGGCCCCCGGGACAATCACTCCCCTACCCACGGAGGGGTCAACACCAAGCTGCGCAACACTGTCCCCCGGGAGGCCTAGTTAACGGCAGCGGTGGTGTCCATCTATTCACCACTTACTTACACCCCCACCAAACCACCGCGGCCCCGGCCATGGAACTTCCCCCACTGAAGTCCCTGCGTGTAGCGCCAACCCCCTTGCAGAGCGACGTGACCCCTGGGTCCGTGAGGAGCTCGAGCCACCACCCACCGTACGAGCACGGATCCGAGCGGCTCGGCGGTTGCAGCCGAGCCTGCAGGGCAGTACAGTGCCGTCCAAGCACACTTGGAGACATCCTCAGCGATGGCGACCCTGATGCAGGAGATCTCCAGTCCAGCCCTGGGTGAGTCCCACACTGCTCCTGCCCAGTCGGGAGTGCGACCCCGCCAACATTGCTGCCAGAGGACAAAGCAACGCCCGCTGCGATGCACGCCGCGACCCCTGCTGTGATCCTGCTGCGACGCCCAGAGGGTTGCCGACGGCCAGACCAGACCAGGCCACAACGCCTTCTGCCCCGGCCAGACCAGGCCAGGCCGCAACGCCTTCTGTCTCCGCCAGACGAGACCAGGCCGCAATGCTGTCTACCCTGGTTGCCCGACCAGAAGCGGTCACAGCGCCCCAGTCGCTGACTGGGGATGCCGCCCTTGCGTTCCTGCCAGAAGCCGCCGAAGAAGCGGCTCGACTCAAAAGAGATTTAAAAACTCAGTTCCCGGCGCACCTGGTGGACATGTACCTGGTCCCCAGGCTGCCATCCGGACCTGGAGCGGTCCCAGCAACCTCTATGCTAGAGAGGGGTCCACCACCCAGCAGATGAAAGCTCATCCCCGGAGCCACTGCCAGAGCAGCCGGAGGAGGACGCAGCACCCTTTGTGTGTAAGGGAGGCCCTGAGGTTGCGCTGTTGTCCCCCCAACGCTGGGAGGAGGTTACAACACCTCCTGCCGAGGAAGAGTTAACAGCCTACATGCCTAGTATGTACGTGACCTGGGAGCCGGCTGAAGACCAAGTGATGGTGATGAGGAGGCCAGCTCACAGAGGACAGCGGCGTGTGAGGGCAAGACACCCCCTTGTGCAGCCTACCCTGAGAAAGAGCGAGTGGAGGCCTGGGATTTGCAAGAGAAGAAGTCCATGCGGCAGATCGGGTTCCAGGCTAGAGGTCCTCTCCACTGTAGGGTAGTAGAAGAGTTCAATCTGCGCACAGGCTACGGCTTTATTGTGGAGGCCAGTGTTAAAGAAGGCAGTTTTGTCTCCAGGAGAGATGTGCAGACATCAATTTATTTGCATCAGTCACAATCCGTTTTGTGACTGATTCAAGTTGCAGATTGTGGTAACACTGATGCGACGAATCCTGTAAAAAAAAAACGAATCCGTCGTACCATTTTTTTCCCTGACCAGCAGTGATTTTACAACACTTCTGGGCATGCTCAGTTGTAAAAAATGCAATCCGATGACGGATCCCATAGGCTTTCATTACAACAAACAACCGATGGCAACAGATCAGTCGCGGTCTGTTTTTTCGACGCACACAAAAAACGTAACGTCACGTTTGTCGACGGATCCTTTGTACGACAGATGTAACGTGAGGTCGTCCGTCGCAATCCGTTGCTAATACAAGTCAATGAGAAAGAAACCGTTCCAGCACTAAATCCGTTTTTTTTTCACATTTTGATGGATTGTGACTGATGGCAAAAAACAGATGTGTGAAAGGGGCCTAACTCAGATGTTGCCAATGAACTTATGAGACGCTTCCAAAGACATGACATCATCATATGGGCTGTCCGGTATTTTTTAAAGGCACAGTACTCTAAGTATATGTAAACTTTTGACTTTGCAGAAAGTAATAAAAATTCCTTAAAATAATCTCTCTCATTATTCTGGCATTTGGCAAATATAAATAATTTTGGTTCCTAATTCACTTAAAATGGGAAAGGTTTATTCTAATTTCATGTCAGATGTTGAGAAAAACATGCAGATATGTCTTTTTAGATAGTGTATGTAAACTTCTGGTTTCAACTGTACATACAGACACACATACACCCACACACATACATATATCTATACTGTCATGATCCAGGACGTTTTTTCCCTGCTGCAGGTTACACCCAGCTCTGGCCTGGTCATGTCAGGGGTTAACTTCCCTTGCCTCGTTCTGGATCCCAGGATGCTATATATTGTATTGTGAATACATTTTCCAGTTTGGTGGAATGGGATCATTCCCTGCTGGGAGTGTCTGTATACTTAGCTCCATGATTCTGCGAGGTATTGTGTTTGTCATGCTTGGTATTAATTCAGTCCCTCATCTGTATTAGTGTTTTTGAATCCCAGTAACATCAGAGTGCTGATACAGTGGGGGAGAGGTTGTGTGACCTCAGGATTTTTCCATATCAGAAGTGCTGGTATATATTAGGGTTTTCACGGCTGCAGACAGTTGCTCTTTCCGATCCTTACCTATAAAGATAGTTTAGGCCTCACCTTTGCTGAATCTGTCTTTTATGGCTTTGTGTTGTGTTTTTCTAGATCACCGTAGCCTTTACATGTGGGGGGCTATCTATTTATCTTTGGGGACTGCTCCGAGGCAAATTACAGTAGCTTTCTTATATCTCTATCTGTGAGTATTTAGTTCTCCGGCTTTGTCGAGGCGTCCAGGTCATCGTAGGCACGCCCCACAGCTACTTCTAGTTGTGTGTCAAGATTAGGTCTGCAGTCTGTTAAGGTTCCAGCCACTCTGTTACCTTTTAGGATTCCGCATTTTTCGATCCTCCTCAGTCCCTGAATCATAACCATATTGCCTCTCTACCTATGGCTCAGTGCCAGTGATATTTCTGCCTTGCAGCTTATATACTGGCTTGGGTGAGTGTTCCCAATCTGTCCTGCCTCCCTGCTACTGTGTCCTGACTTTGACCCTCCCCCATTCGTCTGCCTGTCCCAGTCCCTGACTTCCCGCCAATGTCTGTTGTTTGTGTTCCCCTCTGCATACCTGATCTCCCGGCTTCTGACTCGGTTCTGTTTTCTGACTTGATATTGATCCTCCCTTTGCAGTGACTCGACTTTCCTGGCTAGACCCTTACTGTTTGACTACTCTATTGCCCCCTGGTGGCTTGCCTGTTAACTGCCTGCTGAAGTTACTCTGCTGTACTTCAGCTGCCTTTCCGTTACAGTGTTTATTTGTCTCTCCTTCACTACCCTGCTGCCACCTAGTGGGGATTACACTGTACTATGTCTTACTAGGTTTTGTACAGCGTGACATATACATTACATGCACACACTGTAAACTTGTACACTCAGACATCAATAAACTATATGGAGCATCAGTTTGTAATGTGTATACACTATTTATTTATTGCAATAATAGTACTAATGACCATTATTGTGCCAAAATGCTAACATGATAAAAACTGACCTGCAATGTCCATATAATACAAACCAAATACTGATAAACATTGCTCAACACCAACCAAATACTAAACATACAGTGCCCAAATAATATCAATATACCAATATTCAATGCCTGCCTAAAGCAAACCAAATTATACCAATGTACAGTGCCCAAATATTACAAACCAAATAATAGTGATATACAGTGTCCATATATTACCAACAATACAAATATCAACATAGAATGCCCAAATAATATTAATATACGATCCATATAGAATACCAATTTACAAGGCCAACGTATTACAAAACAAAATAATACATACAGTGCTCAGATAATACCAATCATAAAATACCAAAACACAATACTCAAATAATACCGATATACAGTGCTCATGTAATTCAGTAGTAGCAATAGTAAAGTATATGGAAAAAAATGTAATGTTCTCACTCATTTAAGGGTTCATGGTTTAGCAGCGGATACCAATACAGAAAGCAAGGCAAAAACATGGTGTCATCAATACAAACATAATACACTCCAGGTGAGGTGGATGATCTAAGCTACTGTGCTGCAGCAGGGCCTTCAATACTTGCCTCGTCCCTGCACAGCAGACAGCCAGTGCACAATTAAAATAGGTTTCCATATTGGGACTCACCCAGAGCCCTAAGATAGGGGGGAAGGTTATAGCAGCAGAATCTATTTTACTAGTCTGCAGGGAGTCAGACCTGGATAGCACAAACCCGGCTAAAAAGACGTCTATGGGCAGGTGAGTGTGCGTGAGCCGTGAGTGTGTATGAGCCGTGAGTGTGCGTGCGTGTGAATAGGCGCGGACACAGTGCAACGCAAGTGGAAGTTTAAACGTACCGGCGGCTAACGTTATAGTTTAGGGCATCGGTCTAGCGGGCATTTGCCCTGCTTGGCAGGTTGCCAGTCCAAGCCAGTGGCAAAGTATAGGAGAATCTATGTAATTTCATTCTTCCTTTTTTCATATTGGGAAAACACGGATGACACACTGATGGAAAACACTGATGACACACTGATTGAAAACACCGATGCACTGATGACACATTGATGATACACTAATGACACACTGATGGAAAACACCGATTACACACTGATAGAAAACACTGATGACACACTGATGACACACTGATGGAAAACACTGATGGCACACCGATGACACACTGATGGAAAACACCGATAACACACTGATGGCACATCGATGGCACACTGATAACACACTAATGGCACACTGATGGAAAACACCAATGACACCAGTATCGGTTTTACAGTTACATGTTTTACACAGACGTGTGACGGACTTTACTATGGGAACATCTGGCTTTGTTAATATATCAGTTACAACAGTCCTCATATATTTTTGCAGGTTTTAGCAGTGACATATTTGCTGTAAAATGTTCAATAACTTGGAAAATGAGAAGAAAATGTACGGTATGTGTGGTCTCCAAGAAGATGCAGTTTCTGCTATATTTAATATATACTGTATATGGCCCATAATTATACCAGTGCATAGATTAGATTTTCATACCGTCAGACGCTTAAGAATGCAGGCAGGCTTGTGCTTTTATATAAACAGTACAAATCATCCAAGTATCTGATATTAGATACTTTACATCTAACATTCTATAATGCGCAGTTACAACATTTCCCACTAGATGGCAGTGTTGGAACATATATGATTTATTTGATTAGCGAGCCATAGAATAAAACATAACCTAGCGAACTATAATTAGTTATAAAATAATGACAAATCACCATAGCAGGCTGTAGTATATAATGCTGACTACATGGGTGTAGCTAGCCTGCCAAGTCGCTGCATCTTCACCTAGAGGAAGATCACTAAAGATGATGGAAGATCACATAGAAATTAGAAAAAGGAGAAAAGACAAATACCAAAATATTCTGCCTAAACATAACATTTTCTTTGTATATAATATCCAGACGTTGTCTTTTCAAAATAGATGTATGACTGCTGCCAGCATTGCTACAGAGGTGACAGGGGTGGGGGGGTCAGCTTGTTAGTGTTTAGACCATATGCCGCACAGTGCATTAAATTGGTCTGCATGGCTGTTGCCCCAGAAGGGAGCCTCTTCTAAAGATGATGCACAAGAAAGCCCGCAGTTTGCTGAAGACAAGCGGACTATGGACATGGATTACTGGAACCATGTCCTGTGGTTTGATGAGACCAAGACAACCTTATTTGGTTCAGATGGGGTCAAGTGTGTGTGGCAGCAGCAACATAGTATCATAGTATCATAGTTTTTAAGGTTGAAGGGAGACTCTAAAGGGGGCTTTACACGCTGCGACATCGCTAATGCGGAGTCGTTGGGGTCACGGAATTTGTGACGCACATCCGGCCGCATTAGCGATGCCGTTGCGTGTGACACCGATAAGCGATTTTGCATCGTTGCAAAAACGTGCAAAATCGCTAATCGGCGACATGGGGGTCCATTCTCAAAAATCGTTACTGCAGCAGTAACGAAGTTGTTCCTCGTTCCTGCGGCAGCGTACATCGCTACGTGTGACACCGCAGGAGCGAGGAACCTCTCCTTACCTGCCTCCCGGCTGCTATGCAAAAGAAAGGAGGTGGGCGGGATGTTACGTTCCGCTCATCTCCGCCCCTCCGCTGCTATTGGGCGGCGGTTCAGTGACGCTTCAGTGACGTCGCTGTGACGCCGCACGGACCGCCCCCTTAGAAAGGAGGCGGTTCGCCGGTCACAGCGACGTCGCCGGACAGGTAAGTATGTGTGACGGCTCTGGGCGATGTTGTGCGGCACGGGCAGCGATTTGCCCGTGTCGCGCAACAGATGGGGGCGGGTGCCCACACTAGCGATATCGGGACCGATATCGCAGCGTGTAAAGTAGCCTTAAGTCCATCTAGTTCAACCCGTAGCCTAACATGTTGATCCAGAGGAAGGCAAAAAAAACCCCAATGTGGCAAACAAGTTCCAATGGGGAAAAAATTTCCTTCCTGACTCCACATCCGGCAATCAGACTAGTTCCCTGGATCAATACCCTGTCATAAAATCTAATATACATAACTGGTAATATTAAATTTTTCAAGAAAGGCATCCAGGCTCTGCTTAAATGTTAGTAGTGAATCACTCATTACAACATCATGCGGCAGAGAGTTCCGTAGTCTCACTGCTCGTACAGTAAAGAATCCTCGTCTGTGATTATGATTAAACCTTCTTTCCTCAAGACGTAGCGGATGCCCCCGTGTTCCAGTCGCAGGCCTAGGTGTAAAAAGATCTTTGGAAAGGTCTCTGTACTGTCCCCTCATATATTTATACATTGTGATTAGATCCCCCCTAAGCCTTCGTTTTTCCAAACTAAATAACCCCAAGTTTAATAACCTGTCTTGGTATTGCAGCCCACCCATTCCTCTAATAATCTTGGCCGCTCTTCTCTGCACCCTCTCCAGTTCAGCTATGTCCTTCTTATATATCGGTGACCAGAATTGTACACAGTATTCTAAGTGCGGTCGCACTAGTGACTTGTACAGAGGTAGAACTATATTTTTTTCATGAACACTTATACCTCTTTTAATACATCCCATTATTTTATTAGCCCTGGCAGCAGCTGCCTGACACTGTCCACTAAAGTGAAGTTTACCATCCACCCATACACCCAAGTCTTTTTCTGTGTCTGTTTTACCCAGTGTTCTACAATTAAGTACATAATCATAAATGTTATTTCCTCTACCCAAGTGCATGACCTTACATTTATCTACATTAAACTTCAATTGCCACTTCTCAGCCCAATCCTCCAATTTACATAAATCTCCCTGTAATATAAAATTATCCTTCTCTGTATTGATTACTCTGCAGAGTTTAGTATCATCTGCAAATATTGAAATTCTACTCTGCATGCCCCCAACAAGGTCATTTATAAATATGTTGAAAAGAAGCGGGCCCAATACTGACCCCTGTGGTACCCCACTATGAACTGAGACCCAGTCCGAGTACGTACCATTAATAACCACCCTTTGTTTCCTATCACTGAGCCAGTTTTTAACCCAGTTACACATATTTTCCCCTATCCCCATTATTCTCATTTTATGTACCAACCTTTTGTGTGGCACCGTATCAAAAGCTTTTGAAAAGTCCATATACACAACATCCACTGCATTTCCCTGGTCCAGGCTTGAACTTACCTCTTCATAGAAGCTGATCAAATTAGTTTGACAGGATCGATCCCTCATAAACCCATGTTGATACTCTGTCATAAGGTTATTTTTCTTGAGATACTCCAGTATAGCATCTCTTA
The DNA here is from genome assembly GCF_048569485.1 of Anomaloglossus baeobatrachus. Classification (NCBI taxonomy): domain Eukaryota; kingdom Metazoa; phylum Chordata; class Amphibia; order Anura; family Aromobatidae; genus Anomaloglossus; species Anomaloglossus baeobatrachus. The sequence goes on from NC_134354.1 coordinate 657,223,449, forward strand.
AGAAACCCTCAAGGATTTTACCAACCGTAGAGGTTAAACTTACCGGCCTATAATTTCCCGGCTCAGTTTTTGTCCCCTTTTTGAATATTGGCACCACATTTGCTATGCGCCAGTCCTGCGGTACCGACCCTGTTATTAAGGAATCTGAGAAGATTAAAAATAATGGTCTATCTATCACAGAACTCAATTCCTGTAGTACTCTGGGGTGTATGCCATCCGGGCCCGGAGATTTGTCAACCTTAGTGATTTCGAGACGGCGGCGTACTTCCTGCTGGGTTAAGCAGGTAATATTCAAAAAAGCTTGTGTTTAGAAATGCGCTTTGGAAAAAGTTGAGTGTTTTTTGTATTTTCCAAGTCATCATCCTTGGCTGACTGCTGCAGCTGCTGTGCAGGGGCTAATCATCTCATATGCTAATCATCATCTTGTGTGTAAGCTCTGCCACTGAGCATATGTGCTGCCGAAGGTAAGGAGTACAACAGGTAAGGAGTACAAAGACAAGTGTGTCTTGCCTACAGTCAAGCAAGGTGGTAGGGGTGTCATGGTTTGGGCTGCATGAGTGCTGCCAACTGTGAGGAGTTATAGTTCATTGAGGGAATCATGAGTGCCAAGATGTACTGAACCCCCCCCCCCCTTTTTATCTTATATGATAATGACCCCAAAACACTCCTCCAAGATGACCACTGCTTTGCTAAAGAAACTGAAGGTAAAGGTGCTGGATTGGTCAAGCATGTCTCCAGACAAAAACCCTATTGAGCATTTGTGGGGCATCCTCAAATGGAAGGTGGAGGAGCACAAGGTCTCTAACATCTACCAGCTGCGTGATGTCATCATGAAGGATGGAAGAGGATTCCAGTGGCTCCAGTGAAGCTTTGCTGAACTCCTTGCCCAAGAGAGTTAAGGCAGTGCTTGTGTAGCACCTAGGGGGCAGGAGGGTGTCAAGCACGGCGTACCTGCGTTACTTGTCGCCGGGCTGGTGTGATGATCTGGCATGTCACGGTGGCCTGCCCAGCTTCGTGCCCCGAGGTGTACACAAAGAGGGAAGATGATGGGGGTAGTAGTAGGAAGATTGTCGTGACGCCACCTGTGGTATGCAGCCAGGGATTAGCCGCCGCTGTTGTCGCTGTCCTCTGGGGCAGATGGTAGTAGCAGCCAGAGATGGTATCGCTCCCCACAGGTGAGGATGATGAGGGGAGTAGTGATTGCGTTAGCCTTTGGTGCTGAGGCACGGGGCAGCGGCGCTGGTAATCAAGAGTCAAAGTCAATTGCTGCGGTTCCAGGTGTCTTTACTCACTCTTTGTGCCGCTCACCCGGATAGTAGTGGTCACCTGCTGTGATGGGCTCTGTCGAACCCGGATTCCTTTGGAGGTCAGTCCGGTGTGGTACTCGGTGGGCCCCCTCCTCCTAGCGCCTTGTGTGTTGGATCCCCGTGGCTTAAAGCTACTTGGGGACCCCAGTCCATCTTGACTAGTACTCCTGTCCCTATTTGCAGGTACCGTGGCTCCGCAGTGGGGCCTGGTGCTGTCCAAGGCCCCGGATCCTATCTGGCACTGTGCTTTCGGGCTCTTTGTGGCCAGGGAAGCTTGAAACCTCCCTGTCCCGGCAGATTCTGGAAAACCAACTTAGAGAATGATCTTACCTAGGGTCCTACACCCTGCGTGTGGCGCCAGTTCCGAGGGAGCAATGAAGCTCTCCCCTCGGCAACCGCGTGAACTCCTGTGTCCCACCAGAGCACCGGTGACACACGTCTGCTCCCTTCCTCCCCTGCTGGAGAACTCTTAACTGTTGTGTTGGCTCCTAACTCCCCCTTGTGGCTGCTCCTTCCCCAGGTCCCTGTCACTAGTGGGTGGCTGCCCCCCATGTTTGGAGACTGCCTTAAGACCCTACCCTAGCACGGTCCTCATTGGGGAGGGCAACCTGGTTGTGTATTTGAGTGTCTAAGTCGTGAAACCGGTACCAACCTCCTCCAGATCCGGGTGCAGCATTACACCTTAAATCAGGTGCAATACTCTGTGGCGACTGAAGCCTCAGTGGCGCCACACTAGAAAATAACTAAATATTGACACTGGACACAATTTTGTCATTTTTTTGTTAGTGGAGTACTCACTTTTGTGATACTATATATTTATACATATACAGTACAGACCAAAAGTTTGGACACACCTTCTCATTCAAAGAGTTTTCTTTATTTTCATGACTCTGAAAATTGTTTGAATTAACACATGTGGAATGAAATACCTAACAAACAATTGGGAAATAACTGAAAATATGTCTTATATTCTAGGTTCTTCAAAGTAGCCACCTTTTGCTTTGATTGCTGCTTTGCACACTCTTGGCATACTCTTGATGAGCTTCAAGAGGTAGTCACCGGAAATGGTTTTCACTTCACAGGTGTGCACTGTCAGGTTTAATAAGTGGGATTTCTTGCCTTATAAATGGGGTTGGGACCATCCATTGTGTTGTGCAGAAGTCTGGTGGATACACAGCTGATAGTCCTACTGAATAGACTGTTAGAATTTGTATTATGGCAAGAAAAAAGCAGCTAAGTAAAGAAAAACGAGTGGCCAGCATTACTTTAAGAAATGAAGGTCAGTCAGTCCGAAAAATTGGGAAAACTTTGAAAGTGTCCCCAAGTGCAGTGACAAAAACCATCAAACGCTACAAAGAAACTGGCTCACATGAGGGCCGCCCCAGGAAAGGAAGACCAAGAGTCACCTCTGCTGCCGAGGATAAGTTTATCTGAGTCACCAGCCTCAGAAATCGCAGGTTAACAGCAGCTCAGATTAGAGACCAAGTCAATGCCACACAGAATTCTAGCAGCAGACACATCTCTAGAATAACTGTTAAGAGAAGACTTTGTGCAGCAGGCCTTCATGGTAAAATAGCTGCTAGGAAACCACTGCTAAGGACAGGCAACAAGCAGAAGAGACTTGTTTGGGCTAAAGAACGCAAGGAATGGACTTTACTACTAGTGGAAATCTGTGCTTTGGTCTGATGAGTCCAAATTTGAGATCTTTGGATCCAATCACTGTATCTTTGTGTGACGCAGAAAAGGTGAACAGATGGACTATACATGGCTGGTTCCCACTGTGAAGCATGAAGGAGGAGGTGTGATGGTGTTGGGGTGCTTTGCTGTTGACACTGTTGGGGATTTATTCAAAATTGAAGGCATACTGAACCAGCATGGCTACCACAGCATCTTGCAGCAGCATGCTATTCCATCCGATTTGCGTTTAGTTGGACCATCATTTATTTTTCAACAGGACAATAACCCCAAACACACCTCCAGGCTGTGTAAGGGTTATTTGACTAAGGAGAGTGATGGGGTGCTACGCCAGATGATCTGGTCTCCACAGTCACCAGACCTGAACCCAATCGAGGTGGTTTGGGGTGAGCTAGACCGCAGAGTTAAGGCAAAAGGGCCAACAAGTGCTAAGCATCTCCGGTGACTACCTCTTGAGGATCATCAAGAGAATGCCAAGAGTGTGCAAAGCAGTAATCAAACTAAAAGGTAGCTACTTTGAAGAACCTAGAATATAAGAGATATTATCAGTTGTTTCACACTTTTTTGTTAAAGGGAACCTGTCACCACTTTTTTGGCATATAACCTGCGGCCACCACCACTGAGCTCTTATATACAGCAATCTAACATGCTGTATATAAGAGCCCAGGCTGCCGTGAGAACATAAAAAACACTTTATAATACTTACCTAACGGTCACTCGGTTGGCCATATGGGTGTCTCCGTTGTCCTGTGCCGGCGCCGCCTCTTTCAGCCATCTTCGTCCTTTTTCTGAAGCCTGTGTGCATGATGCGTCTACGTCATACACACTTGCCGATACTTCGCAGGCACTACAATACTTTAATCTGCCCTGCTCAGAGCAGATCAAAGTGCGCCTGCTCAGGACCTGAATGCCAGCGAGTGTGGATGACGTCGGACCAGTCATGCACCGCGGCTAGAGAAGGAGGATGAAGATGACCGAAAGAGGAGACGCCCATATGGCCAACCGAGCGACCGTTAGGTAAGTATTATAAAGTGTTTTTTATGTTCTCACGGCGGCCTGGGCGCTTATATACAGCATGTTAGAATGCTGTATATAAGAGCTTGGTGGTGGTGGCTGCAGCTTACACGCCAAAAAAGTAGTGACAGGTTCCCTTTAAGTATTTCATCCCACATGTGTTAATTCATAGTTTTGATGCCTTCAAGGTGAATCTACAATTTTCAGAGTCATCAAATTAAAGAAAACTCTTTGAATGAGAAGGTGTGGCCAAACTTTTGGTCTGTACTGTACATATACATACAGTTAGGTCCAGAAATATTTGGACAGTGACACAAGTTTTGTTATTTTAGCTGTTTACAAAAACATGTTCAGAAATACAATTATATATATAATATGGGCTGAAAGTGCACACTCCCAGTTGCAATATGAGAGTTTTCACATCCAAATCGGAGAAAGGGTTTAGGAATCATAATTCTGTAATGCATAGCCTCCTCTTTTTCAAGGAACCAAAAGTAATTGGACAAGGGACTCTAAGGGCTGCAATTAACTCTGAAGGCGTCTCCCTCGTTAACCTGTAATCAATAAAGTAGTTAAAAGGTCTGGGGTTGATTACAGGTGTATGGTTTTGCATTTGGAAGCTGTTGCTGTGACCAGACAACATGCGGTCTAAGGAACTCTCAATTGAGGTGAAGCAGAACATCCTGAGGCTGAAAAAAAAGAAAAAATCCATCAGAGAGATAGCAGACATGCTTGGAGTAGCAAAATCAACAGTCGGGTACATTCTGAGAAAAAAAGGAATTGACTGGTGAGCTTGGGAACTCAAAAAGGCCTGGGCGTCCACGGATGACAACAGTGGTGGATGATCGCCGCATACTTTCTTTGGTGAAGAAGAACCCGTTCACAACATCAACTGAAGTCCAGAACACTCTCAGTGAAGTAGGTGTATCTGTCTCTAAGTCAACAGTAAAGAGAAGACTCCATGAAAGTAAATACAAA